>NC_057864.1:168253563-169557313 GCF_019393635.1 Dromiciops gliroides | reverse complement strand
CTCCTTAATAGCATAATTGCAGCTGTTGGAACATGTCACTTCTACTTTCACAGTTTGCTCACTGGTAACAGAAAGGAAGGATCCATGCCTTGCTACTGATAGTAGGACACCTAGCTTATGGTTTTATTTGAGTTGAATGCTGTTGCTTTTTGTTGTTTGGTCATTATATCCAACTCTTCATGACCCGATTTGGGGTTTTCTTGGCAAAGATACTGGACTGGTTTTCCATTTCCTTCTTCAGCTCATTTTTTTTTAGGGGGGGGGGGCAATGAGGGTTAAGTGACTTGCCCAGGGTCACACAGCTAGGAAGTGCCAAGTGTCTGAGGCTGGATTTGAACCCAGGTCTGCCTGAATCCAGGACTTTATACACTGTGCCACCTAGCTGCCCCTTATTTGGGATTTTCTTGACAAAGAAACTGGAATGGTTTGCCATTTCCTTTTCCAGCTCATTTTACAGATGAGGAAACTGAGGCAAACAGGGTTAAGTGAGTTGCCCAGGGTCACACAGCTAGGAAGTATCCAAGACCAGATTTGAACTCAAGAAAATGAGTCTTCCTGACTCCAGGCCCAGCACTCTATCCACTGTGCCACTTTTTTAGCACTGTCTTTATTTACGTTGGTGAAGCCATTTTTCTTCTGTCTTTTCTTCCTTCATTCTCTCACCTCATATGTATCTTCCTACCTCTGAGTCCTTCGCATTCATCATTTTTTACAGGATAGTAATATTCTATTACATTCACATATCATTATTTATTCAACCATTCTTCAATCAACGGGCACATATTTTATTTCCAACTCTTTGTGATCACAGTCATGAATACTTCTGTACATACGGCTGCAGTTCTTTCGTTAAAGCCTCTGAGATGGGGCAGGATGACATGTGGCTCAAGTACCCGAGCCGTTCTTGGCACCATGCAGAAGGCAAGCCTGCTGGCCATGCTCAGGAGACAAGAGTGAGTTTTTGGCAGAATTCACACAGTTGAGTGCCACCAAGAAAGATGGAGGGAAGTAAAGGCGCTTCCCCTGGAGTTCAGTGCATTTAGCTGAGGAGCAGGAAGAGTAGGTGGTTTTGTTTAAAATATTCCCATTACAGTCGGTTAACCTTCATGTTACCTAAATGAAAATTGTATAAACCTGAAATTTTCGTTGATCAGGTTGCTTAGGAACAAGCGTAGGGTTTTCATAAGACAATGCAATAGACTGTCACTGATAGGGCTATTAGGAAAGGAGCTGGTTTGCTATATTATTCTCCATTTCGGGGTCTGAGTTGGGTAATTATCTGTTTGCATGTACAGAGCACGCCCACCTTCCCTGGCTTGTTAAGAGTGGCAGGGTTCATGTAAATCATGTTCCCTGTTGAAAATAAACAGTGGGGCCTCTACCCCGCCGGACCCAGGAGAAGAGGCGTGTTTCATTTTCTTTAGGATCTGTGGGTCCAGAAGCAAACTACGATGCGAACTGAAGAATGAGGGAATTATCTTCCATCTGCCTAGATGTACAACTCTTCTCTCTTTTAAGCCTTTAGGGAGATAGCAACTAGAAATACCCCCCACATAATGCCTCATTTAACCAGTCACTTGGGGAACTGAAATCTACCCTCCCCACGCCCACTGAGGACCAAAGCTTTTCAATTCTAACCATTTGGAGTGAAATCTTACTAAATGTTTTAACACAATATTGAAAAACCTACATCTCTGATCAATGACCAATCATGACTTCAGAGGACTGATAGTAAAGCAAGCTTCCTGCCTCTGAGCAGAGAGGTGGTCATCTACAAGTACAGAGTAAGGCACAGTCAAATTGCTTAGTCAGAAATGCTGAACATCAGCTAGGTGGTGCCTGGAGTCAGTCAGAAAGACCTGAGTTCAGATCCAGCTTCAGACAGTTACAAGCTGTGTGACCCTGGGCAAATGACTTAACTCTATTTGCCTCAGTTTCCTCAACTGTAAAAACTGAGCTAGAGACGGAAATGGCAAACCATTCCAGTATCTTTTGCCAAGAAAACTCCAAATGAGGTCATGAAAAGTCAGGCATAACTGAAATGACTGAACAAAAACAAACTTGATTTCTTTATTACAAGGTAGAGATTTATTTTGGGGGTAAAGGGGAATGTTGGGATGAGACAGCAAAAAAAAAAAATTAGTAACATTTTAAAAAATAAGATACAAAAGTGGAATGAATGTCCTAGGTCTTGGTGGGATCTACCTGATGGGAAGTTGTTAAATTTTTTTTTTTGTTAGGTATGTTATGTCGAAATATAGTGGGGGTTTGGAATAGGGGTTCTTAGGAATTCCTCTTTAAAGAATTTCACCCTTGGGGGCAGCTAGGTGGCACAGTGGATAAAGCACGGGCCTGGATTCAGGAGTACCTGAGTTCAAATCCGGCCTCAGACACTGACTAGCTGTGTGACCCTGGGCAAGTCACTTAACCCCCATTGCCCTGGAAAAAAAAAGAAAAAAAAGAATTACACCCTCTTGCACAGAAATCCAATTATAATAAAATAATAGTTCATTTAGGGGCTAGGGAAAGGAAACCAAGAAAGAAATCCTTGGACTTCTTCTCATGGGGAGAAGGCATGGCACAGAGCATTGCTCTAAAATACCTATCTCCTCGAGCAGGAGACAGGCAGATACTTTTATAGAGGACTGATGGGGGTGATCATCTGACTGTGGAAAGTTCCCTTATTGGGGGAGGAGCATCCCCCACTGGTGGTGGCTGGAGGAATTGAGTGAGGGGTGACTGCGGATCTCTCAAGCCATCTCTTTCCTCCTTAGGCCACAAAGGCAGCAGCCATACCTAATCTTATCTCCCCAGGGGTGGGGGAGACTGAAATGAAGGGTTATGGTCCTGGAGCTAGCTCAGTCCCGATCTGAAGCCACTTATCTCTTTAGGTGTCTCTGTCTTTTGGTTTAGTTTCTCAAGGAGAAGGTTCTTTGATGTACCCCAGAGAACTTCTGGGGTGCTAGGCCCATAACAGGTGCATTATAGAGCTTCAGTTATGAGTTCAACTAAATGGCCTCCAAACATGGTATATAGTGTTTGGGTGCTGAGCTTGGAGTTAGGAAGATCTGAGTTCAAATCCCATTTCTGATGCTAGCAGCATGACTGAGTAAGTCAAGTCAACAAGCATATTAAGCCTTGACTTCATGTCAGGTTCTGTGCTAAGTGCTGGGACTACAAATATGAGCAAAAAGAAAGTCCTTGCCTTCAAAGAGCTTATATTCTAATGGAGGAATACTATTTTGCTGTTGTCCACTCATTTCAGTCGTGTCTGACTCTTGTGACCTTATTTGGTGTTTTCTTGGAAAAGATACTGGAGTGGCTTGCCTTTCCTTCTGCAGCTCATTTTACAGATGAGGAAACTGAGGCAAACAGGGTTAAGTGAGTTACCCAGGGTCACACATCTAGGAAGGGTCTGAAGCTAGATTTGAACTCAGGTCTTCTGAGACTCCAGGCCCAATGGTCTATCCACTGAGCCACCCAGCTGCCCCAGTATAAAAGGGAAGGGAGTAATCTGGGAACAGGGAGGTGTGTGTTTGTGTGTGTGTGTGTGGGGGGGTGTTAGAGTGAATTTTCAAGGCAAATTTCTGCAGCATGCATGTGAAAGTCCTGTGGGTCAAGAGTGCTGCTGGAGAGGGAAGTCACTTGACCTCTGAGATTTTTGCTCCCTTATCTGTAACATGAGGGGATTGGACCAGAAGATAGCCTCTAGAGGCCATCCCAGCACTAAATCTATGATCTGTGAACATGTATTACATACGTTCCTGTCTTAGCATCTATTAAATATAATTTAACCTTTTATCAATGATTCAGGGTCATCATCCTGACTGTAAATTGTGCTACTCTGCTTTATGGTACTGTCCAGATGTGCCTCTAAGCTAAATGGTCCCAGACTATCACCAGTGATTTTTGCTTTACATAAATTTGCATTACCCACATTCAAGAATTCGGAAAGGAATCCACATTCCCCAAACCTGATGATTCCTTTACTGTATAGTGCTGTGCTCTCTCTCTCTCCACTCCTGTCCCCTAGCTTGATGATCTATGGCCTCCCCCACTTCAAAAAAACAACTTTAAAAGCCCCCCAGAAAACCCCTCCGAGTGAAAGCAGAAGAACCGATAGAGAGACCTCTGGCAGTGACAGAGGTGTCTGTCTTCTGTCTGTCCATACTCCAGTACCTCAGATCCCATGCATCTGTGTCCAGCCCCTTACATGTCTGCTCCTCTTCGTGTCATTCCTCTCAATTCTCCCAGGCCCTGGACCCCCATTTGTTTCTCTTCCTTCTCTCGCTGCTCTGCCCCCAGCTCTGCCACATGTCCTTGAATGGCATGCTGGCCCCCTCCCTCTCCAGGTTGGCAGTCCCCTTCCTGCCTCCCTCCCTTCCTTCCCCACATCTGTGGGTAAATTCATATTACATAAATATTGCTTTATGTAGAGGTCTGTGGGACAGTCCGCTTATATAAAGCAAGAACTGTCTGTATTTTTCCTTTCTTTAATTTGTCTGTTTCTTTCCCTGTACCTGGCCTTTGCTATCCCATCCTTCTGATCAGCTACTACCTAGCTGCTATGGGCTAGGAAACCAGAAAAAAAAAATGAGTTTTTTTGGAATTGTGTGGCAAGTAAGTTGTGTAGGTTCTGAGTTGGTTCCGGGGGCCCTCTCGCGAGCTAAGTGCTGACCTTTGTAACAACTTTTTGGGATGATTCATGGGGCTTTAAAAAAATTTTTTTTTCTCCTACATTCCTGCCAGATACAGTTTTCATATAAATGATTTTTTAATAAACGGACTGATTGGATTTTCAAGAACTTCTAAAGGTGGAAAAGTATACATAAAGAAATTGGGAGGAGGTCACTTTGAGGTAATTCAATACATAAGAACTGAAAAGAGATGGCAATGGGGTTTGAGGTGGATGGGGAGGAGGCAATGAAGAGAAACACAGCTGATGCTTTAACTTCAGAAAGAATACTTGGAAATAGGTTTCAAGGACAGGATTTCTTCATTATAACTTCAGTCACCTCGGACTTCCTGTGTTCTTCCTGTGATTTCTCCCAAACCAGGGATTGATTCTTTTAGGCAGTTTTGTTAGAGAACCATCAGCCAAGGCATCATTCCTCAGCGTGTATATGTCTTGCCGGCTTCCTCTGCCCCTGATTTCCGTTTCGTAGGGTCTTCCAAAGCAAAATTTACACAAGGGGTATGTTTTCTTAAATATTTATTCTGCAGGCCATTTACTCTCCTTAGCTCTTTTTACTTGGAGTGTAAGGAGCTCAGCTAAAAATAACCTTTCTCTTACCCAGATCAAGTCTGCATTTGACATTTCCCTAGAATTAATTAGGCATCTCATTTGTATATTTTTTTTTCCCCTCAATAGGTAGAATGTAAGAAAGCACAACCTAAGGAAGTGATGTTCCCACCCGGGACAAGAGGAAGGGCCAGGGGCCTCCCTTACACAATGGATGCTTTCATGCTAGGCATGGGAATGCTAGGTAAGTCCGGGGGTGATACTAGGGCCCATTAGGACTTAGACAGGGAGGTTGTCTGCCATGTCTCTGGCTTAACTTTCCTGGGCTACGATTCCGCTTTCTAAAAGCAAGAAGGGAAAGTGGGGGTGGAGGGTAGGGGGAGTCGGGGACCGTGGGCAGAATCCTGTCTATTTAAATGATTAGCATTTTTCTTGGATATCAGAATTTGCATTTAAATGGATGTTTTAAATAGCCTGTTTTTACTCTTATTCACACCAAAAAAAAAAAAAATGAGATGAAAGACAAAGTGTGTTTGTTTCTGACCTAAAAGCATCTCTCCTGGCTTTTAGAGAAATTGAGAGACACATAGAAATGCCCCTTCTCTTAAAGGATATCTCTGACAAGTCCACATAGATAATTGAAAATCTTGCTGTTTAAAATGGCAGGCAAGATGGAGAAAGCAGTGAAAGACGCTAATTGTGTAGGTCGCAACAATAATAGAAATTTCAGGGCAAGAGTAACGGTATTTTTAGCTCCGGTTATTGTGTGTCCAGAAAATACTAATAAAATGTGAATAAATGTTACTTAATGGTAAAATTCCATTTCAGGCACAAAGATCCTGTCTAGTTTTAAATGGGTTTTCATTAGGTTTGGCTTAAGGTCCCTTCTCCTACAGCGTCTGATAAGATTTCTTTATGTATTGCTAAATGGATTGCTGTTTAAACTACTGCTGGCTTTTACTTTTAAAAACTTTCTGACTGTAACTCCAACTAGTTTCTAGAGGAGTCCTCCTTGAAGGAGGTTTATAATCGAAGGAAGGCTGGGGTTAGGGTCAGAAAGCAGAGGGTTCCGAGTCCTGACACTTGATAACTACCTGATATGTGACCTTAGGGCAAAATCACTTAAAACTTCTCTTTCAGCTTCAATTTCCTATCCCATGTGTAAAATGGAATAAAAATCTTTGCCGCTGCCTCCTTGGAATCATACAGTAGAGCTGGAGGGGTGGAACCTGAAGGTCCTTTAGTACAGCTCCCACATTTTGGTATAAGGAAGCTGAGGCCCCCAAAAAGTTAAGTGCCCAAGGTCACACAGGTAGCTAGTGGTACAACTAGGATTTGAACCCAGGTGCTCCGATTCAAACTCTAGCTTGCTTTCCATTACATCATGTTATTTCTTACTGATTGTTGTTTGAAGAGTGCTTTGTAATCTTTAAAGTGCTGTAGAAATGTGATTTGTTATTGCTATTATTATCCCCTTAGAACTAACTACTTGTCTGGGGGAAAAGAAAGCAAAATATAGGGCTCTTAAGTAGAGCCAATGGCACTTCTGAGTTCCCTTTAATGCATATAGATTGTCAGCTGAAGATGGCAGCTAAGGGCCCCAGGACATGGAATGATGGGAAGACTTTCACATCTGGGACCTGAAATTGTTCACCAACTTTACTGTATGACCTTTGATGGTTACCTCTCTGGGTCCCAGCTTTTCACTTTCTCTGTAATAAATAGGAAGATTCTTAAGAGAGAAGCAGAATAATACAAGAGACCTTAGGTCAGCATGTTTCCCAGTGCAGAGGAGCAGACTCATATTCAATATCTAGTCTGTGGAGACCAGGACCCAAGAATGGTTTCTTCATAGCCATTAATCTTTATGGTTCTGTTTGCCTGGCCCTTCTCACATTTTGACCACCCTCTAAACATCCTGGATATTCTCTCTTCTCTGGGTTTTCTTCCCACCTGTCTAATTGTTCCTTATCATTCTCATTTGTTGATTCATCATCTGTGTTCTGTCCCTAACTGGTGAGCATACCCTAAAGCTCTGTCCTGGGCACTCTTTTCTTCTCTCTGTCTTTCTGTGTGTGTGTGTGTGTGTGTGTGTGTATCTGTCTGTCTCTCTCTCTCTCTTTCCCTCCCTTCCTCTTTTCCTTCTTCCATCTGTGCATGTCTCCCTCCCTTCCTCTTTCTTTCCTTCCATCTCTCTGTCTCTGTATCTCTGTCTTTCCCTCTCTCCCTCACTTCCATTTTCCCTCTTTCCATCTCTCTCTTTCTCCCTTCCTTTCCCACCTTCCATCTCTCTCTGTCTCTCCCTCTCTCTCTTTCCCT
This sequence comes from Dromiciops gliroides, assembly GCF_019393635.1. Classification (NCBI taxonomy): domain Eukaryota; kingdom Metazoa; phylum Chordata; class Mammalia; order Microbiotheria; family Microbiotheriidae; genus Dromiciops; species Dromiciops gliroides. The sequence continues at coordinate 169,549,752 of NC_057864.1, read as the reverse complement.
TCAACTCTATCCTCACTCTCTCTGTCTCTCTCTTTGTCTCTCTGTCTCTCTGTGTCTCTTTCTTTCTCTCCAGAGACCTTATCAGTTCCTATGGGTCTAATTATCACCTTTATGCCAATGAGTCAGGATCTTTCTATATGACCACAGTATCTCTCCTGAGTGCAGTCCCACATCAACAACTGCCTATCAGATAACATTTTGAATTAGATGCAGAGAATCAATCAGCATTTATGTAGCACCGCCTATGTGCTAAGCACTTTACAAATACCATGATATTTGATTCTCACAACAACCCTGTGAGAGAGATGCTATTCTGTTCCCATTTCAGAGATGGGGAAACTGAGGCAAATGGAGGCAGAGTGGTTTGCCCAGGGTCACACAGCTGGTGTGTCTGAGACTGAATTTGAACTCAGGTTTTCCTGACTCCAGGCCTAGCACTAGCTCCACAGCTCCGCTTACCTGCCCCAAACATTTATTAAGCACTTAGTATGTGCCAGGAGACACTGGGAACGCAAAAAGAGGCAAAAGACAGCCCCTGCCCTCAGAGTTTATAATCTAATGCATATCAAAAACATACCTTTCCTTAAGAAATCCATCCCTTTTCCTCATCTCCCTATTTCTGTGGCCTAGGCACCACCACTCTTTCACATGGCTTTCCAACTCTGGAGTCATCCTTGTTCTCTTCTCTCCCTCACTCCCAGTATCCAGTTACAGATCCTGCCTGGTCAATATATCTCTACACCCCACCTCGAGGATCAAATGCAGGCTTGCTCCTCTTTGGAGCATTTTAAGCTTTCCATAACCTAGACACACCCTACCTCTCCTGTCTCTTTGTACATTACTTTCCATGACATTTCCACATTCTGTGGTCCAGCTACACTGGGTGCTCTCCTGTTCTTCACACATGAAACTCCCTCTCCCATCACCTTGCCTTTGAATATCGCTCTCTGTCCCTGGAATTCCCTTCTTCCTTACCTCCACCATCTAGAATCACTCTCTTCCTTCAAAGCTCAGCTCAAAGTCTTTCCCCAATTCTCACAGCTGCTAGTTTCTCCCCCCTCTTGAAATTACCTTGTATTTTAAGAATTACTTTGGGGGCAGCTAGGTGGTGCAGTGGATAGAGCACCGGCCCTGGAGTCAGGAGTACCTGAGTTCAAATCTGGCCTCAGACACTTAACACTTACTAGCTGTGTGACCCTGGGCAAGTCACTTAACCCTAATTGCCTCACACACACACACACAAAAAGAATTACTTTGTATGTATTTTGTATTTATTTATATGTACTTTATAGACAGAATGAACGCATGCCCTTCGAAGACAGGGATTGTTTAGTTTCCATTTTGATGTCTCCATCCTCTAGCACAGTGCCTGCCACATAGTAAGGACTTAATAGATGCTTGTTGACTGACTAATTAAAAGTAGGAAACAGCCGGTGTCCAGACAGCCAAAAGAAAGGGAACAGGACCCAAACTGGAAAAGAAAAATGCCCTCTGAATATGGGGGAGTGTGGCTTGAAGCCCGGAAACAGACCCCAAAGAGCAGGCAAAGCTGGGCAAAGGCTGAGGTTGTTTCTGGGAGAAAAACAGAGCATTACAAATGGGGCTGACCAGGACTGGTAGATTGAACACCTGGGAAGAACGGCTGCTGAGAGCAATCGCACCCACATCCAAGGTTTCACTGGATTTGCAGAAATCTTTGCTGAGCACTGGTCCACCCTTGCTCCCTCCCCACCCTCCACCCAGCCCCTGTCCACTATCTGAGCATGATCCCCTTGGCTTGCCTTGAGTGAGTGAGGGATGGTGCTATGATGAATGCCAGATCCTTAATTATCTGCTCTAGCTATTTTCCCATTACTTCAACTCTTGAATTACTACTTCCTAGAGTCACAATAAAGAATTAACTGTTGGTTTAAAAAAAAAAAATATATATATATATATATATATATATATATATATATATATATATTGTAGCAGTTAAAAGTCTATTACCGGGGCAGCTAGGTGGCACAGTGGATAGAGCACTGGCCCTGGAGGCAGGAGGACCTGAGTTCAAATGCGGCCTCAGACACTTAACACTTACTAGCTGTGTGACCCTGGGCAAGTCACTTAACCCCAATTGCCTTACAAAAAAAAAAGTCTATTACCCCTTGATTTATGACTAGCCCTTTGCCTCCCCCAGTGCTTTTTAAAGTTTGTACCTATTGACTACTCCAGCTTTGGCTGAGGCTGAGACCTGGTGTACCTCCCAGCCCTCCACCTAGAGCCCAGGCCCTGGCTTGGTCTGGTGCAATATGACAGCTCAGGTGTTGATCTACCAAGGGTTCTCTCCATGTCTGCCCCATTTAAAAAAAATCAGTACAGGGATTCTGTGGAACCCTTTATCCAGGTCCTCAGGAAAATCTGTTTCCCTCCAGAGGTGTGTATGGAAGGGGAAGTCTGCATCAATAATAGCATTTTATAGCACAGTTGTCTCATTAACCCTTCTAGGTAACTGTACCCATTTTGTAGGTGAGGAAACTGAGATATAGAGAGGTTAAGTGTCTTGGCCAGAAACACAAACAGCTAAAAGAGAATTAATCCACTGTGCAAGGAAAAAAAAATCAGAAATCCACTACGGATTGTCCTTTTGTCATTCTCTCCACTTTCACCCATTCTGTCTTTGGCCGTTGGCCTTTTTGGAAGATGAGGGAGATATTTGCTTGTAAGTAAAATCTATCTTTTATTCCAATCCCTCTTCTTTCTGGAGCAGTGGGGAAGATTTTCCTTCTCCCTTTGAAGTAATGGCATTGCAGCTTCTTCCAAATGAAGCAGAAATAGGAAAGATTCATCAGACTGGGCCTGCTCCCTTGGGAATGTTGACTGTCTCTAATTTCCCATCAGTCATAGCATACCTCGGATGTCACAAATGTAATTCTGTTATAGTCCAAGCAAGGCTGTTGGCCCAAATGTAAGGCAGTATCATCCTCATTTGCAGTTTGACAAAAATCTTACTTCAGGGCTTGGAAAAACAATGAAATTAATCTTTTTGGGGGGGAAGCTCCTATTAAGTAGTTGTGAGAGCTTTAGAGAAAGATGAATATTTTGTATGAGGGGGAGAGATGGGATTATTTTGTTAGCCTTGCTCCCCACCCCACCCCCCCAAATTAAAGTGGTGATGGTCCTATCACAAATTGGCCAGCCAGTGCAGAGTAACCTAGTTCTTGATGGCTGAGAGAAAGGGTTCCTAGGAATCCTTGCCCCTGGAGCTTCCCCAGGCTTCTAGGAGGGCTAGAAGGTATCTCCTTAAGAAGCTGGAATTATAGGGCTGGAAGGTATTTCCTTAAGAAGTGAAGCTTGAGGGAAGCATTTAGTCCATTTTCCTCCCTTTGGGGAAGGGTGACACTACAACTGTCTGAAACACTTAGATGTTTCTACAAGGAGGGTGACCTCACAACCATTAGGCACTTGAGTGTATCTACCAGGAAGTGCTTATAGATGTCTAACTTCTGCCCCACCTACTACTGAGTCCTTTTGTTATTTCTTTAGTAAAGATGTGGGCAGCTAGATGGCAGAGTAGATAGAGCACAGGCCCTGGAATCAAGAGGACCTGAGTTCAAATTCAGCTTCAGACACTTATTTGCTATTCGGCCCTGGGCAAGTCACTTAACCCCAATTGCCTCCCCTCAAAATAAAATAAAATAAAATGAAGGTGAACAACACCTAATCTTCAAAAAAAGCACATGGTGAGTCTTTCCCTAGGAGACTGCACCATCATACATCAGGAAGATCTAAATTCAAGCTCTGCCTCAGACACTTTGTGACTGTGGTCAAGTCACTTTCCTTTTCCTTGCCCCAGGAAGAACTCCAATAGTATAAATTATAGAAGTATTGTGTATCCTTATTGATAATGGGAGTTTACACAATGAGTTCCGTATACTGATAAAATCATAAGTCAGGAAAAAGGAAATAATTCTTCCTGTATCTGAAGAGCAGTAGTAAGAGTCTCCTTAGCTTTCTCTACTCCCAGGAAAGTGATCATAATTTTTTTTAAAAACTCAATTAACTTTCCTAACACCCTCCCATTAAAAAAATTTGTTAGAAAAAACTAGGTCCCTTTTCAGTTGAGCAAGGCTGTGAAAATGAAGAAAGTCTTCACTTTCTTTTTCTTTCTCTTTTTAAACAATTTAATTTAATTTGGGGGGTTCCATTTTAAATTCTGACCTGTCTCCCTCCCTTCCTTCCTCGCCGTCCAGCACTAGAGAAGGCCACCATTTAACACACATTTATAAACATATGTAAAACCATATTAGGGGCAGCTAGGTGGCGCAGTGGATAGAGCACCAGCCCTGGAGTCAGGAGTACCTGAGTTCAAATCTGGCCTCAGACACTTAACACTTACTAGCTGTGTGACCCTGGGCAAGTCACTTAACCCCAATTGCCTCACTAAAAAAAAACACAAAAACATTGTGTGTGTACTATTTATCAGTTCTTCCTCTGAAGGTGGATAGCATCTTCCTTCATTAGATCCTTTATATTTGGTGTGAGTATAGGACTTCGGATAACTTGGGTGGTCCCAATTATTCTTCAAACAATATTGCTATTATTGTATACGATGTTCTCTTGCTTCTGCTCATGTCTTTTTTTGGAAAGAAGGAAGGAAGGAAGGAATCCCACATTGCTCTCAAGGCACTGATCTCATTGATTCATTTCCTAGTGGGTGCAGGAACTTCAGATAGGGATTCTCCTCAATCTTTCTTGGGACTCTGACATAATGATAGACAGGAACTCTAATGGAAACATTGTTTGGGTTCTTATGTGAACACCCAATGGCCTCATCCCAAGGCCACAGAATCAATAGGCTCTTCAAATGTCATGAAATATACACTTCACACCTAAGTGGTCCCTTGGTTAAAGTCGGCCTCAATTTCTAAAGGGACCTAGTCAGGGCAGTTTTCTGTCCTTCTGGGTAGCTGAGTAACAGAGCACAGGAGAGGATGAGTAATCTTCCTCTCTATCATGAAAACACATGAGTTTTCTAGACTTGAGAAAAGATTTAGAAGGTAGGAGCCTTCAGAATCCTACCACCTTGGGAGATGTGGACAAAAGATTAGCTCAATTGTCCAAAAAGGAGTGGTGGGGCAGCTAGGTGACACAGTGGATAAAGCACTGGCCCTGGATTCAGGACTACCTGAGTTCAAATCCAGCCTTAGACACTTGACACTTACTAGCTGTGTGACCCTGGGCAAGTGACTTAACCCCCATTGCCCTGCAAAAAACAAAAAACAAAAAGAGTGGCGAGTTCATGTTAATTGTTGACATGAGGGTTTTTGGTTTTTGTTTTGTTCTGGTTTTCTCCCAATATGGAAAGCAGATCAGCTTTAGAAAGGTGGAGATGGAGGCAAAAGCCTTGGGTTTTTTAGTTCAGTGACAAGAGATAATTACCGCAGAATTGATCAGTCACTCTGAGCACTGAAGCAAATAAATCGTGCATTGGCCAATGCAGGAGGAGAATGGCAGCTAATGGAAGTGGTAGATAGGTCATCCTGGCCATAATTTGGCTTGATGAAGCATCCACATGGGCCTGGTGTTAATGTGCTATTGATATTCAGCCAGCCAATTTCCCCTGTGTGGCTCGAGCTGTGACTCGTTAGAGCAGAGCTGGGCATCACAGCGGTAAATGAAGAGGAAAATTGAAGTAATGTTGTATTATAAATTTATGATTTCATCTGCCTGACCTAGAGGATGTTCAGTGAGGGGAGTTGCGGATGTGAGCCCCTCTCTGGCACATGCCATGTTCTTTTTAGTCTTCATTGTTGGAAGGCATACTGGTGGGCATTGGAGAGTGGGCAGCAGGGGAGAATGGAGGTGATACTGGGAGGGCAACTATCAACCATGGTTTTTGGTGTGTGTTTTTTTTTTTCTCTCCCAGTCCCCTGCACCCACTTCCTTCCCATCTGCCTGTTCTTGGAGAGAGGCTTTGGGGCATGTCGGGAAGTTGGGGATGTGTTTATCCTAGTGACCAGGAGGCTGGAAGGAACTTGATGTTCCATCCCCAGTCCCCATCTTCCTCCTCCTCCTCCACAAGAGTCTTGAAGGTGACACATGGGCTAATGCTTTCAGTGTCAGATTAATGCTAAAATATTTAAGATCCCCAGTGCCAAAGCTGGATACAGCACCGTCATTTTTCATCAGGAAAGCCCCACAGGCAGCAGTGATTCGGCTGTTTGCATATAATCCGTTTATCAATATTGTTGAAATAATGGTATGAGAAATCTAACGCTGAAAGATCTGATTTAATAGCAGAGGTGATTAATTTAAAAGACGATTGAGCTGCTCAGCCATGAAATAAATATCAAGGAAAGAACCAGTGTGTACATGTCTATTTAAAGCTTCAGTGTCCTCCTTTCCCCCTCTCCTTTTCCCTTCTTTCTCTTCCTTTCCTTCTACCCCACCCATCCTCTCTGGTGCTATCCTCCATCCTCTCATCATCAGAACCCACCCATCCATGTTCCACCTCCAAAAGGAAAGTGGTGCCAAGATGTTGGATCATTTGATCTCACTGCCTAGAGAGGCCTAGAGGACCCACGAAGGAACCTAGCAGTTCAGGACTCAGTGCTATGCTAAAAAAGAAATGGCCAAGGCCTTGCCACTGAAGCTCCTCTAAAGTGGAAATAAAAAGCAGCACTCAGGGGCAGCTAGGTGGTACAGTGGATAGAGCGCTGGCCCTGGAGTCAGGAGGACCTGAGTTCAAACCCAGCCTCAGATACTTAACACTTAGTGGCTATGTGACCCTGGGCAAGTCACTTAACCCCAATTGCCTCACCCAAAAAAAAAAAAAAAAAGATGGGAGAAAGCATTCAAGTCACAGATTTGTATGGGGCCTCCCAGGGCCTGTAGATTATTAGGGGCCCCACTGTAGAAAAGACCACCTGGCAGGGGTTCTTAACCTGGAATCTGTGAGCTTTAAAAAATTGTTTCATATTTGATTTTCTTTGCGGGGGGGGGGGGGGCAATGGGGAGTTAAGTGACTTGCCCCAGGGTCACACTAGCTAGTAAGTGTTAAGTGTCTGAGGCTGGATTGAACTCAGGTAACTCCTGACTCCAGGGGCCGGTGCTTTATCCACTGCACCACCTAGCTGCCCCCATATTTGATATTTTTAATAGTAACCAATATTCTACTATTTCTGTGACTTTTAAAAAGATTTCTGTATTTCAATATAATGGGTTGCCTTCTATAATCCTATATATTTTATTTCAAGAATTTAAAACATTATTCTGAGCAGGGTACCTAGCTGTCACTAGCCAGCAGAGAGGCCCATGACACCCAAAAGCTTAAGAACCCTGATGTAGTCCCAGTATTGGAGGTGAGGGGGAAGGGGGGAAGTGATTTGCTTAAGATCCTGTTCCTCAGGGGCAGCGAGGTGGCTCAGTAGATTTAAAGCACCGGCCCTGGGATTCAGGGGGAACCTTGAATTCAAATCCAACTTCAGAAACTTGACACTTTACTAGCTTGTGGGGCCTTGGTCAAGTCAACTTAACCCTCACTGGCCGCCCCACTCCCCGCCCCCCCCCCCCCCAAGATCCTGCTGCTCACTGGTGGTAACTGGCAGTATGGTGCTTTAGGACCAGAACACAGGTGCCTGACCTTGGTTCTTTATAGTTTCTGTTTCTGCAGGATTTCTGATGAGGGCAACTGGTGGTGCAGTGGATAGAGCACTGGGCTTTGGAGTCAGGAAGACCTGAGTTCAAATCTGGCCTAAGGCACCTATTAGCTGTGTGACCCTGGGCAAGTCACTTGACCTCTCAGCCTCAGTTTCCTCACCTATAAAATGAGATGATATTTTTTAAAGCCCTTAGCCTAATGCCTGTCATATAGTAGGTGTTATATAAGTGTTTATTGCCTTCCTGAAAAAGGGAAGATCAAACAATTTCATCTTTATTTAACACTACTCATAAATTTGGAATTGAGATTGTGCATGGTAGAATTTTGATGACTGTAATATCATCGAAATTAGGACCCAGATCTCCTGGTTCCTAGGCCATGTTGTTTCTGGCTTGATAGAACTAGCCACTGGGGCAGAAGAAGAGATCATCTCACAAACCACTGATTCATAGATGAGAAGACTGTGGACCTATTTGGGGCCATGTACACTGTCAGTCAATCAACAAACATCTATTCATTGCATGCCATATGCCAGGCCCTTTGCTAGGTGTTGGAGATGCAAAGTCAAAAGAGAAATAATCCCTGCTCCTAAAGAGAGTGTATTCTATAGGGGAAGAGAACTTATACATATCAGGTATAAGTCTGTGTAGTGGTAAGCTTATAGTTTAGTCTATTATCAGATTATTTTTAATATTAACTTATTAAAGCTAGCCCTGAATTCATGCACAGTGTAGCAGAGATACAGGAGTGGTTTGCTATTTCCTTCTTCAGTGCAATTTACAGATAAGGAAACTGAGGCAAACAGGGATTAAATTACTTGCCTGGGGTCACATAGCTACTAAGTATCTCAGGCAGTATTTGAACTCAGGAAGATGAGTCTTTCTGACTCCAGGTCTGGCACTCTATCCACTATCCACTGAGCTGCCCCTTTTTTGAAAAATGAATATTAACTTATTAAAACTTAACACTGCACTGTGATTTTGGGGACATCCAGTATGTAGGCATTACAAATATATACAAAGGGGGCAGCTAGGTGGCAGAGTGGATAAAGCACCAGCCCTGAATTCAGGAGGACCTGAATTCAAATCCAGCCTGACACTTGACACTAACTGTATGACCCTGGGCAAGTCACTTAACCCCAGGTTAAGTGACCACCACCCACCAAAAAATAAATAAAAACAAATATATAGGGGCGGCTAGGTGGCACAGTGGATAAAGCACCGGCCCTGGATTCAGGAGTACCTGAGTTCAAATCCGGCCTCAGACACTTGACACTTACTAGCTGTGTGACCCTGGGCAAGTCACTTAACCCCCATTGCCCCGCCAAAAAAACAAAACAAAAAAAACAAAAAAACAAATATATACAAAGCAGGTGAAAGGTGGTTGGGGGAGACTGGTCTGGTACTTATAGCTGAGGATCCTGGGAAGAGTCCCTTCCAGCTCTAATTTAGAATCCTATGATGAGGGGCAGCTAGGTGGCACAGTGGATAGAGCACCGGCCCTGGAATCAGGAGTACCTGAGTTCATATCTGGCCTCAGACACTTAACACTTACTAGCTGTGTGACCCTGGGCAAGTCACTTAACCCCAATCGCCTCACTAAAAAAAAAAAAAAATCCTATGATGAGGTAAGAAAGAGAAAAGAGATCTCTGCTATACTTTGCTGAGCGATAGAGAAGACACCCAGTCTGGTATGCAGCAGGACCCAACTTTGCTGGGCAGTGGTTTCTCTGCTTCCTACCTGAATCTTTTCAGCAAACTGTATACCTGGCCCCTTAACCAATAGCCTGCCTATAATGAGAATCCTGAGAAGAAGGTTTCATGATCCTGGTGCAAGTTGCCCTATGAAAACACCTCCTTACTCTCTGAAAATGGCAAAATAGAGAACATTCTTCATTCTGGAAAATAGTAATAGCTAATACTTCTTTATAGCACTTTAAGGTTTGCAAAGCACTTTACATATTTTATTATCTCTTTTGATCATCACATCAACTGTTCAAGGTAGGTGCTATTACTATCCCGATTTTGCAGATGGGGAAACTGAGGCCAAGAAAGGTGTAGTGCTATGTCCAGGGTCACTCAGTAAGCGTCTGAGATGGGATTTGAACTTGGGGTCTTCTGACACCAAGTCTAGCACCCTGTATACACCATGCAACCTAACTGCCCTGATAGGTCGTGTGTTCAGAGGTCATTCTTGGAAAAACACCACCAGGACCATAGAGGTTATGGTGTGGACATGGACTTGTCATGCTCCTCTCTGGATGGAGCTTAATGGCTTATGTGCTTCCCAAAGGCAACCTCAAGGTTGAATTTTCTCCTCCAACAAACTGTTCCCCCTTGAGTAATGCGCAGTTTTTGCCTGAGGCAGGTGCTTTCCCTTCGTGGCTGTCCCCAACTCCCTTGGGAGTAAGCATTACTAATACCTCAGCCTCCCACTGTCAATAACTCTAAAGTAAAGTATATCCATCGTAAGCTCCCCGAATGTCAGAGCCAGGCAGGGACTCAGTGGTTTCCAGTTAGCACCTGGCATTTACCCTGCCGATTCAGAAAGAGTTCGGGTCTTTGGGGCCCTGGCTGGCCAAACGCAGGTTAATTTTGTGTAAACTCTCCACAGCCACTAGAGGAAGATGACCCATACTTCAGGTCCAAGGCCTTATTGGAGATGAGATCTGGGGCTTGTTCCAAAAAAGAAAAAGAAAGAAAAAAGCCAGACTTGTTCCCTCAGCCGTCCCCATCCACCTGCTTCCTGTATCTGATCTGAGTCATTAACATGACTTTCTCCTGTTTATATATGTGTTCAAGGCTACCCAAACTTTGTGGCGACATATGGCAGAGGCTATCCCGGATTTGCTCCAAGCTACAGCTATCAGTTTCCAGGTGAGTACCTTGATGTCACCCGCGACATTGAAAACCCAATAGATTTGGAGGGAGACAGGAGAATCTAGAATAGGATTTGATTCATGCCAAAAAAAAAAAAGTCCACATTTAAAAAAAAAAAAACACGAGACATCCTCAGGATCAGGAGACAGATAAGAAATTTGGATTAATTTTTCTGATGAATTAATTTGGTTAACTAATGTATGCTAATTGGTGCTGGTTATTTGAAAATGGAAGTTTTTAAGAAAAAAGGGCAAGATTAAACAGCAGAAATCCTAAAAGACAGAGGTTTCCCTCTGATCATTCTTATTTTTCCTGAAATGTGTTGTACATTATGTCTCATTAGGGATTTATATCTGGGGGCTCTGGGATCTATTCCACCCCCACCCCCCCATCACTGCTCTCCTCCTCTCCACCATGTGTCTGAAGTTGTCTGTTGGCATCTTCCTCCCCAATCCTCCTCCCCCCCCCCCCCCTTTCCAGGCTGATTCATTTCTAACCACTCTCAATTGGATGCTCTTTTTCTGTGTGTTGGTGGCTTTCTTTTTATTTTTTTTTATTTTTTTATTATTGTTGTTCTTTGCTTTCCCTTATAGGGTGTTTCCCTACCTCTCTCCCTTCGTGTGCGTGTCAGACTTGCTGCAGTTGTGCTTTCCACTCAGTCAGAGTCTGCAGGGACTGTTCGCTCTTCAGTCCCAGACTCTTGCTGTGAGTTGGCAGGCTAGCCTGGGATTGGGAGGCAGTGTGGTAGGGTTAGAGAGAGAGAGAGAGACAGAGAGAAAGAGAGAGACAAAGACTCTCCCCACAAGGGGAAGAATCATTAAGAAGGGCTTCAAAAGGGGGCAGCTAGGTGGCGCAGTGGATAGAGCACCGGCCCTGGAGTCAGGAATACCTGAGTTCAAATCCGGCCTCAGACACTAAACACACACTTACTAGCTGTGTGACCCTGGGCAAGTCACTTAACCCCAATTGCCTCACTAAAGAAGGGCTTCAAAGCAGAACTTGGACCTCTGTGTGTCTATATTTGTTGGTCAGATGGAAAGTGTCTGTGAAAAGCTGGATCCTAGGATAGATTTCACACCTGGCCAATTAGGAGGCAACCAGCTTTATTGGGGGCTTTATGTGCCTTCCGTCACTTAGAATCAGGTGGATGCAAGCCCTGGTTTCTGGGCTTAATTACAAAGCAAAACAAATGAAGACATAGCAGGCCCTTGGCCCTGGAGATAAGGGTAGGAGAACCAATATGGTACTGTGGAAATAACACTGGCTCTGGGGTCACAGATCCTGGATTGAAATCCCACTTTTATCACTTGTGTGACCTTGGGCAAGTTACTTACCTGGCCTAGGCCTCAGTTTCCTCATCTTTATGATGTGGGGTTTGGACTCTATGGCCTCTCAGGTTCTTTGAGATTCTAGATCTCTGGGGCGGCTAGGTGGCACAGTGGATAAAGCACCGGCCCTGGAGTCAGGAGTACCTGAGTTCAAACCCGGCATCCGACACTTAACACTTGCTAGCTGTGTGACCCTAGGCAAGTCACTTAACCCCAATTGCCTCACTTAAAAAAAAAAAAGAGATTCTAGATCTCTAATACCACAAACCAGAGATATCTTTATGTCAGCTTTTGGCTCAGCTTGGGAGGGGGGCATTCATATGAACTGAGAGGAGGTCAGAGTGATGGAGAAAGTGGTCTGCCTCGATACCACCACAGGCTAGAGCTGTTCCTTTAAGACTCTGGAGGTGGAAGAAGGCCATAGGAATTGGAGTGCAGAGTGGAAGCCCCCTACCCCTTCCAGCTTCCCTCTGCTCTGGCTTCCCCTGGTACTCAAGAAATTTCTCTACCTGGGCATCCTTGGTTACTCTAGATTATGCGGAGGACTCCTTGCCCAGAGCTTCTCTCAGACAGCTAAGCAGCAGGTAATGGAAGAGTGTAGCATACTTGCACAGGGGCAGCTGCCCCCTGGCTCAAGAGAATGATGGACAGGAAAGGTACTGTGATGTAGGGGTGGAGATGATTATAGCTAGGCCCAAAAAGGTGAGGGGAAGCACAGGAGGCCAATCATCGTCTCCTCCCTGCCCCCCCCCTCTCTCTCTCTCTCTCTCTCTCTCTCTCTCTCACACACACACACACACACACACACACACACACACACACACACACACACACACACACACACACACACACACATCCCACTATCCTCATCTGTACCTGTTAAAACTACAATTTGTATTCTTCTTTCTCAGCCTATGAACTGGTTCAAGGGGAGACATCACTTCTCCTTGCCTCCCTCCCCACTGTACCCCCATAAGGCTTTTTTTAGGGGGAGGGAAGAAATGACCATGTGGTTCTAGGGGCCGGTTGTCCCAATCCTGATGCGTTTGTGGACTTGGACACCCTGCCCACTTCCCTTCAATAACAGCATCACTCATTCCTTCCCCTAGTGGGGCCCTATTCCCAAAGGAATGTATTTTTTTAACTGAACCATTTGGGGTACATGGGAAGATAAGATCTTCTGTTTTCCTTCTCCCCCTGCCCCCCCATCAGCCTCCATGAGCCCTCCAAAATCAACATCACCCTCCCTACCATGAGTCATGTTAGAGAACCTTGTCTAAAAGACCAAGTGTGAACCCTAAATAAACATGCCAGGGTCTCCCCAAGAAAGATATTAGTCCCACAGAGGAAAGAAAAGGGCAGCACTATATACCCTGGACTCACCATAATGAGAGAAGGATCCTGTGGCTCTTAGGGACAGGTGTTGGGGTAATCGTGTCTCAAGCCTGGGATGCTTGCACCATCAGGACTGTTCCATCCCCTGATGCAGTCCAGAGGGTCTAGATGGCATTGACAGCTTAGGTATTTGGACTAGCCAAGCTGCTGTCCAGGAGCCTGCTGTGAAATGCATGTCACTTGCTCTTTGGCAGTAAACAATTTTTAGCCCATTTCCCCACCCTAGAAAATCAGTCAGCAAATAGTTACAGTTCTGAAAACCCATCTGTTTTTACCAAAGCACTGATGGCCCATGGTTATTGCCTGGGGCTGGGCCAGGTTGAGTAAGAGGGACTGCTCAGCAGCCATAGATCAGTGAAAGAACCCATGGGAGAAGGGCATTCCCTGACTAGCCAGACCTTGAGTAAGAGACAGCCTTTTCACCCCATGCTCCCTAAGTCCTACTCTTTCCCCTTGCTTCGCTCCTCCAGCTCCACACTTCTTTGGGACTCAGATGTTGCTGAGTCAACCCCCAGTGGGGAACACAGGTGCAGCCTGTTTAGTACAGATGACTTTCCTCAGAAAGCCAGATTGGTTTTTGGTTTTAGCATTTGAGAACCCCGCTTCACTTTTCTCTTTTTTTTTTTCTGCTGGTGTGGAAGGGGGAAAAATAGTAGCATGGACCTATTTTGATTTGACTAATGAAATTTTAAAAGGATATTTGAAAACCCTGTTCTATCTGGGGAAAAAAACAGCCATGCCCCCCCACCCCTGCCCTTCCTTGGACTTTGTTCTCAGCCATGAGAAAGGGGTGTGTGATCACAGAACTATGAGACTTTGTACCTTGGAGTCGGTAAGGGTTCTACCAAGTGTTTTTGGAATTGGAAGTGGGACAAGGGGGCATGGAACCAAAACAGAGAGAGGATACAGCCCAAGTCTCCCCCAGTCCCTCTCACTCTATCAGGCAGCTGATTCTCTTCTCTCATCTCCAGCCCCATGTCTTTCCTCTCTTCCCCTAGAATCATCTGGAACAATTCTCAGAATTCTAGCAATTAGTGTCTTTCCATTGTCCTCCCCCAACAACCTGCTCCTTGTGGTCATCCCTTCCCTTTCAGTGTCAATACTATTTCCCTCAGCACATGTCACCTCCCAGAGCTATTGTTGGTCCCTGCTGCAATAGGCTTGATTCTTGGATCCCTTCTGAAGTGCATTTCGGATCTCTTTATTATCTCAAGGAGCAAGTTAAAACAACCACACCCTAGTCTAGTATCACAACCAATTTGCTAAAACTCACTTTCCCTTTGCCAAACCCCACTTCTGAAGGAGAATGTGACCTCAGTCTGTTTCAAAAGCCCAGAATTCCTTCTTGTCTACATGTTTAGATCTAGAATCATTCATTTCCATTGGAAATCGAAAGCCTCCAGGGGACCTGGATTTTTAGTCTCACCTCACAACCCCTAAATTCTGCTGTGTAATCCCAGGAACGTCACCAGCCTTTCTGGGCTACCATTCATCCTGTCAAAAGTAGAGCTTAATAATACTTATCCCAATTCACTTCCTGTGAGGACAGATATGACAGTCTGTGTCAACACACTCAGAGCTCTTTGACTAAGAGGTGCCACATGTCATTTGCACAATCTGTGCAGGTAGGTTGAAGTTCTCTGCTAGGAAGGAAGGATGCAATTTAATTACTGATACCTGTTCTATCATCCCATTAAGTTACCATTTGCTGCACCCCCCCCCCACCTTTAGAGCTCAGTGTTTGTCTGGTTTTATTATTATTGTCATTAATCTTTCCTTATTCTCTTGTTTTCTTTTTCCCTCCCTCTCCCCTTCCCAGCACTTATCTTTTGAGTTTAATCTATTAATTTCTGTTCTTATTTCACTTTGCAGACTATTTGCCGATATCACAAGACATAATTTTTATCAACTAGTTCTTAAAGAGGCATAACAAATTGGGGTTTACCATTGCTAATGGGAGAAAGAGACAGAGAGAGAGAGAAGGCCTGGGTGACCATGGTTATAATCACTGATACCCTCCCTGTCCTAGCTGGCTGTGCTCTGAATGAACTTTTTTATTTCCTCTTTCAAAAATGACTCCATGGCTTCGTTCTTTCACTCTACATCTTCTGGTTTGGGGCTTTTACTTTTTTTTTTTCCAATTTTGTTACCCTCTTCTCCTCATGTTTGCTTCTTGTATGCTGTGTCTGCTTGCATTGTAACCTATGACAGGCCCCAGAGGAAGCTTCCCATGACTTCTTTGAGCTCACCAGAGTGGCACTGACTTCATCCATAGCACAGCTAAAGTGTTGGGGCATCTCTTGGCCAAGTAGCACATTCAGTGGTAGATGTGGAGGAGAACTGATATCTTCTTTTTGAGACTGTTGGACCATGTAGAGAGTGAATATAATCATCCCATCCAAGATACACAATTCTGTCCCACAAAAATTCATCTAGGGAGCTGGCAAGTGGGTAATTATCTGACCAATCTTCCACTGGGTCTGAGCCTTTGATGGTTGATGCTATAATCACATCTCCTGGATAGAACGGCAGCACCTGGGTTCTCTCAGAATGAGGGTCACATAGGGAATGAGCAGAGCTGAGATATTCCTTACCCACCTTACCCTCATCCAGCCTGGGGCTATGGTTTTCCCTCTGGTACCACTGGGTCCAAGGAAGCTATTCTCTTGGTTTCCTTAGGCATGATGGGGTGGGGCCTTAAGCCTAGGCAAAGATGCCCCATCACCAGCCTAACCAGGCCCAAGGTGCCTCACCACTTGCCCCAGCACTCCCTTTAATAGATCAAGGTGGGAAATAAGAGACTCAACCTATAACTATGGAGGAGGAATGATACAATGGAAAGGGTCCTCACTGGTTCTGAAGTCAGAAGACTTGACTCCAAATGCTGTCTCCGGCAGTTATTACCTTTTTAACCTTCAGCAGGTCACTGAAACTCCATAGGCCTCAGTTTTCTCATCTGTAAAATAAGTGGGTTGGATTGGATGGCCTCTGAGGTTCCTTCCAACTCTAGATATCTCGTGATAATCAATCACTACAAACTTCAGCCTGCCACTGTCATATGACTTGGAATCACTTCATTTTTCAGAGCCTCAGTTTATTCATCTGTAAAATGAGGGAATTGGACTAGGTTCCCCATAAATTTCTTTCCAGAGAGCTATAGAATTTAAGGCCAAGTAGAAGGAATGTAAGAAATCCGCTCATTCAACTCTTTTATTATGTATGGATGAAGAAATTGGGGTTCAGAAATTTACTTAAAGTCACAGAGTAGCAACACAGGGATTAAAACCCAGGCCCACAACTCAGAGACATGCTATTTTGCCTTTGCTGTTGAGTCGTGTCCGACTCTTTGTGACCCCATTTGGAGTTTCCTGGGCAGAGATACTGGAATGTTTTGCCATTTCCTTCTCCATCTCATTTTACAGATGAGGAAACTAAGGTCAACAGGGTTAAGTGACTTGTCCAGGGTCACACAGCTAGTAAGTGCACTAAGGCAGATTTGAACTCCAGAAGAGGAGTCTTTCTGATTCCCAGCCCAGTGCTTTATTCACTGTCACCCAGCTGCACTCAGAACCATGCTTACTGCAACTCAGTCAATATAATCTGATGGAAGCTACTCCCTTTCCAAGCCCTCATACCTATCCCCTTTTTATCAACCACTTAACCTGCTCAGGAGATAGAAGCATTCCCAATTCAAGCCCTGGGTCCCCCTTTTCAAAGTACTTCAGTTTGTGAATAGTGAACTACACGCTTCCATTAAGATGGTGCCATAGTTGTTTGTTACTCAATGCGTTTGGGTGTCAGTGTCCCAGAAGCTCAGCCTGGGCAGCCCTGCTCGTCATTTCATTCAAGCCGCTTGGTGCCCTAACTGGTTGGCTTCCTTTTCCTGTCCTTCAGGGAGTGGGTTTCCTTATTATTACTCTTATTGTTATTTTTCTAATCCGGACGGCTGCTTCCCCACTCCCTTCCTCCATTTTGTTTTGCTCTGAATTGCTTTTCGTTGGTGAACTTACCCTAGGATGCATGACTTTGCAAATGTTTTGAGCCATTGTGAATGTTCTCATTTTTGTAAATAGCTCATCTGTGCTACTCCCTAATGACATTTTTTTTTCCTGTAAGCAACTGAGGTAGAAAAATAAATTGTTTACCACGGACATGCTGTGTGCTGATCTCTCTTAGCTTTGCAGTTTCCTAGTCTTGCTTTGGGGAAGGTGAAAGCACCAAATAACCAGTACCAATGACAGCTGGATTTTTTTCATTGTAAAAGCATTCAGATTCTCCCTGTGTGCACACTCCGCCTTGCATGTTCTCTTGGCTTGGGGGACACAGGATTGCTAGAAGTGCATCCTGTCACTGTGTGCCTAGACTGCAAGGATCTACATCTTACAACCCAGCTGCAGTCCTGCTTGGTCTCTCCTCTGCAGGCACTCTCCCCCTCAGGCAATAGCCACCATCAGAGAACCCAGAGCCATCCGGTCCTCTCCAGGATTATGTGCCAGGGTTCCTAAAGGGTTGGTTTAGTGCTGGGAATGATCTGGTTTCTGCATGTTGGACCCCCGAATTGCAGTGACTTTTCCAAAAAGGTGGAGAGGAGTGGGGCTGGATGATGAAGCAAAGCATTCTGAGGGTGGTGGGAAAAAACTGAGAATGAGCAGCTCTTTCTTAGAGTGCTAGACTTGGAGGCAGAAGACCTGAGTGCCAATTCTGCCTCTTTCTCTTACCAGCTGAAGAAACTTGAGCAACTTATTTAACTTAACTCAACCTTGTTTTCCTCTGTAAAACAAGTGGATTGAATTAGATGGTGCCTAATGGCCCTTCTAACTCTAAATCCTGTGATCTTACTACTCTCTGCTCTTTCTTTTTCCTTTCTCTGCCTCCTGACTCCATCTTCTACCAAGATGCCCTTTTTCTCCCCCTCTTTTTATTCCTTCTCTTCTTCACTCTAAGCCTCAGACTCTCCATTGTCCTCCTCCAGGATTTATTCATCCCCTTTCTTTCCCAAAAACTGGGCTAAGGAAGGAATGGGAGCAGGTCCTTATCCCCAGGTCCTAGGACTCTTGTCAGTTGCAAAGAATGAGTTTCATGCACTCCAGTGAGCTTAGCCCATGAGACCTCATTATCTGCACAAGAGACACTACCACTCTTGGGGCAGGCAGTGGGGCCAAACTGTTATTTGCCATAAAACTTTATTCTAAAATGTGAAAAACCATTCTTAGCTCATAGGGCTATACAAAAACAGGCCTAAGGGGCCATAGCTTGCCAGAGTCTACAGCTGTTTTCTCCAGGATCGTTTGTCTTAAAATGTGATCCTTAGTTTTCCAGTTGGTTTCTTGAACAAATCTACCCTTTAGTCTAATGAACATTCTTTGATTCTGGGTGCACCCACCACCTTCATATCTGTGCATTTGTCCATGTGTCTCATGTACAAGTGAAAACCTGAGGAATGACTCCATAAACCTTCTCCACACTAGTGGAAAAGCAGCTTGACCCTGTGCCTCATTGATGATAGGTGACTAGCCTTATGTGGGGGTCCAGATGAACTCTAATGAATCGATTTCATTGTGGACTATAGCTCTTGAGTGTGAAAGAAGAACATATAGACCTCCTACAGTGTGATGGAATAGAAAGAACCCTAGATTTAGGGCACAGGGAACCTGGGTTCACACCCTAACTCTTCTACTCACCTGTGTGATGCTGGGGAAAAAAATCAGTCCTGAGAGAGGTAGCCTGGTGAAGCAGCTGGCCTGGAATTCTGCCTCTTTCATTTACTACCGACATGACCTTGGGAGAATCATTTCACTGACCTTGTGATCTTGGGAAAGTCATTTAACTGAAAGGCCATCCTTTGTTCTCAGGTTTCTCAAATTAATGGAGATCAGACTAGATGAATTATTAAGTAGCCTTCTATCTCTAAACCTTCTGGTCCCTATTCTTTGTTCTATAGGATAATAATATAAATTATAAGGATATTAATAATATTTCTGAGCCTTATTGCTTCAACTTAACTCCCCTTTCTTTAGCCCCAGTTCTCAGTGGGAATACTGAACTATTCCAGGTGCTGTAACTAGGGAGACCTGGCTTGAATCCTGACTCAGTTACTAGTTATGACGACCATAGTCAAATAATTTTTGTTTTTTGTTTTTGTATGGTCAAATAATTTAACTTCTCTCAGCCTCACTTTCTTTATTTGTCAAATGGGCATTACAACAGCCCCTCCCTCAAAGGGCGGTTGTGAAGCTCAAAGATATATTGTGGATAAGACATAAAACCCATATGTTGTTGTTGTTTAGTTTTACTCTTCATGACCCCATTTAGGGTTTTCTTGGCAGAGATACTGGAGTGGTTTGCCATTTCTTTCTTACAGATGAGGAAACTGAAGCAAACTGAGTTAAGTGACTTGCCCAGGGTCATAGGGCTAGTAAGTGTTTGAGTTCAGATTTGAACTCAGGAAGAAGAGTCTTCCTGACTCCAGCTCTGGTGCTCTATCCAGTGCACCACCTAGGTTCCTCCTAAAAATATATGTCTATATCTATCTATCTAATCACCAATTATTGCAAAATGAGGCAAAGATTTTTCTACTTCCACCTTCTTCAGGTAAAGTCTATCAATTTTAAAAAGCACTTATTAAGCACTTACTATGTGACAGGAACTGGGTTGAGTGCTGAGGATACAGAGAAAAACCAGAAACAGAGGGGTACTGATCATTCCAATTCTCCTTAAGTCTAGAATCACAGAATGTCAGAATCAGAAAGACGTTAAAGATCATCTAGTTCCATCTGTCATTTGGATGAACATTTAAATTCTAAGTTTCTTGCTTCCCCAGGAGCTGGCAAACTAGGCCTCAAGGGTTAAATTCCACCGGCAGCCTCTAAATAAGAATGGTTGTTATATTTTTAAATAAAACAAAACTGTATTTGAAAATGTAAAATACCTTTCTTAGCTCACAGGGCCATTACAAAAACAGGCCTACAGGGCCATAGCTTGCCAAGCCCTATTCTACCCCATCCGCCCCAGAACTGCCTCTACCATTCATCTAGTGGAAAAACCAACACCTGCAGGGGCTGTCTGGTCAGTCATGGCTCCTATGTTTGAAAGCTTCTATCAGTCGATCATCTGATATTTATTATTCACAGACTGTATGCTGGGCTCTGGTAATGACTTGGTTCTCTTCTGGATCCTCTTCTGGATCACAGTTAGGCCCAGGAGTACCATTGGCTTTTGAATGGTGGCCTAATCCTCCGTTGCATAGGGAAGCTGGCTTTCTCTTAAATCTGAAGAGTTCCCAGTTTGGTTCCCAGAGTGTATGTACATGCACATGCACACATCCATATGTACATGAATATGTTGTAACTCTGAATGGTATGATGGAAAAAGCAGGGAATCTGAACTCAGAGGACAAAGGTTCAAAACCCCAGCTCTCCGCTTACTCTTCTTGGACAGTTCACTTCATTTCCCTTATTCTCGGTTTCTTCCACTTTAAAGTGAGGGGGTTAGACTCAGTTATCCCTAAGGCCCTTTTTAGCGATGCATCTATGAGCATATGATTCTATGAACTGCATATATGGCCCTGTAAAGATGCAGGGGATAGCAGCCCTCTGAAGATTAATAAACCACAGCCTTGTCATATCCCTCAATAAGACTATAGTAATTTCCTTAAAGACAGTTTTTTATTCAGAACACAATTTTTTATCCTAACAAAATGGCTTACACTTAGTAGATATTTAATAAATGCTCGTAAAATTATCAGCAGCCCCTAATAATAAATGCATCGATGCATTCAAAACTCCCAGCCATCTTGTGCATTTTCTGCTATATAATTATACCTGGCCAGATTTTTTTTTTAATCACCAACTGCTTTCCCCTATAATCCAATAGTATGTATTCAGTAATTCCACAGTCATTTGAATATTTGTTTATCACAGGGGTTATTAATTTCTTTTGTATCATGGACCCCTCGGGGAGGTTGGTAAAGTCTGTGGATGCCTTCTCAGAAAAAAAAAATGTTTTTAAATACATAAAATAAAATACACAGGATTACAAAGGAAGTAAATTACATAGAAATAGAACTATCATAAAATATTTTAAAAAACAAGTTCATGGACCTAGGTTAAGAACCTTTGATTTGTTAGGAAGATGGCAAACCTGCGGCTTGCAAAAGAAAAGAACCTTTTATTGCCTCCTAAAGCCAAATGGAAATGATTTAAAGATTATCTACTGTTGGGGATTTTCTTTGCCCATGCTCTTCTCCCTTAGAGAATTGACTCTTCCCAACTGGAAAGGAATTTTATGGGCTTACCTTTTTGGGTTAACTTACTTTCCCTTGGGAAGGTTCACCAGAGAAATAAAGGAAGATGTGAGTAGAGGTAGTAATAGAACAAATTAACAGTAGAAGATGGCAAGAGAACATGAGATGATAAGTGGGAGACCAGCTTTTCACCCCGGCTCTGCCTCCAACTCACTGTGTGACTGAAGGACTCTGGGGGCCTCAGTTTCCTCATCTGGTCAATAGGGATGATAATATCCATCTTGCAAATAATGCTTCATTGGGTTATCAGTGTGGAAGCTAGGTGGTGCAGTGGATAGAGCACTGGCCTGGAACCAGGAAGACTCATCTTCCTAAATTCAAATCTGGCCTCAGACCCTTACTAGCTGTGTGACCTTGAACAAGTCATAAGTCTGTTTGCCTCAGTTCCGTATCTATAAAATGAGCTGAAGAAGACAATGGCAAACCACTCTGCCATCTTTGCTAAGAAAACCCCAAATAGGGTCATAAAGAGTCAGACACAACTGATAAGACTCAACAACAACAAAAGGGTTCTCATGATGGTTAAGTGAGATGAGATTGTTAATCAGGCAGTCAGTAAACATTCATGAACTTAACCCCATTTGCCTCCTTAAAAAAAAATGGGTGGATGGATAAATAAATGAATGAATAAATAAACAAACAAATAAATAAAAGGGCAGCTAGCTGCTGCAGTGGATAGACTACCAGCCCTGGAATCAGGAGGACCTGAGTTTAAATCCAGCCTCATTTACTTAGGTAACCTTAGGCAAGTTATTTAACCTCAATTGCCCCCTAAAAAATATAAAAAAAAATAAACATTCATGAAATACCTTACACATGCCAGCCAAAAATATCCCATACCTATGAAAGGGATATGATGAAGAGACAGAACAGTATAGCTGAAAGTGTGCTGGAGAGTCAAATAACGTGGGTTCACACCCCAACACTGCTGCCTAAATGCATTGTGACTGTGGACAGACCATATTAGATCTGGAAGGAATCCAAGTGGTCATGTAGTCCAGCCCCCTCACTTGCAAGACAGGGAAGTTAAAGCTCAGAGAGAACCCTGGGCTTGGAGGCAGATAGCCTGGCTCTGAAACCTTCTCTGCTGTTCTGCATGGGCTTCATTTCATCATGGCACATAGGATCAATGGTGCATCATGGGGCGTTGACTTTAGAATTAAAGGGCCTGGGTATATACCCCTCTTCCTCCACACATTACCTGGGTGACCTTGCACAAATCACTTAACCTCAGTTTTCTTGCCTAAAAAATGAGCAGGTTAGACTTAATGGTTTCTCTGGATGATTTTCACTTACAAAATGGGAACATTAATACTTAGACTGTCTCTTATAGGATTGTGAGGAAATGTTCTGTAAATTGTAAAGTATATGTGTTTATATAAACAAGTGTGCCTAAACACATGTCTAGACACACATGTATGTACATGCATGCATGCATACATATGTGTGCTTATTGTTGACATTATCATAAGAGACAGTAGATCTAACCTAATGTACGAAGAGCCTGCCTCAGAGTCAGGAAGATCTAGATTTAAGTCTCAACTCTTACTTTATTAGCTGTGACCCTGGGAAAAATCTCAGTTCCTCATGTAGCTGTCTAAGATTATAAGTTTACAAGAGACACCTGTTATGTATTGGTGGAGGGGATTTCCACCCTTGAAGTTACCTACACTGATCTCTTGGCCCCCCCCCCCAAAAAAAGGATGATTGCTGATCACCGTATGACAATGTCCAATGAGAGAGACTTCATTGTGGCCTTTTCTTTTGCTCTCATCATTTGCTAAGGGATTTAGTTCTGATTTAATGCCCTGCCCTCCACAGCACTGACCATCACCCTATTCTATTTAAAATTGCAGCAGGGGCTTCCTGGCTCACACAGATTTACAAAATCTATAATAAGTCTGCCAGCATGAACTTAATTACCCTTCTTCAAGCCCTTCACTTTTAATTTCCATCAGCAAAAGCAAATGACACGTCTAGACCTTTTAAAAATAAATAAATAAGTCTCTCAAGAGTGTGCGTCTGTTGACTGAAGGTGAGAAGTGGCACTAGGCCGGTGAGAATGCCAGCGTCCCTCTAAAGCACAGGATGGCTGGAAGCTTTTCAGGACAAAAGGCAAACAGCATTTGCTTCTGGATCTAAAGATGGGCTCCTCGGTGACCACAGAATTTCTCCCACTCTTCAGCCAGGTCCGTTTGCTAGTGATGTGAGCCAGGAAGGCAGGAAGCTCATGCCCAGGAGGATCTCCTTGACAACTGGTCCTTGATACCTTCTCTTGCTTTCTTATTTATCCTGGGCTATGTACCCAGAAGACCCTAAAGCTGCCCTCTCATTTTATAGCTGTTGGGTGAGATTCCTCCTGGTAAACCTTCTCCCCCTTCTCAAATCCCTTCCAAATCTTTGAGCCTCCCATTCTCCTTGTAAATGGGGCATTCTCCCACCTTTCACCCCAACCTTAGATATGTGCCCCACCCAGTCAATTCATTTCAACCAACATTTATTATAGACCTCCCATGCTCTATGGGGAAATGAGTGTAAAGATTTGGGCTACAGACCCGCCCTGACACATACTGATTCTGTGTCTGTGAGCAAGTAGCTTAACTACCCTGTGTTCTGGGCAACTAGTCTGTGACACTAGGTTGCAGGGAAGATGATGAACTGTTTTGGTAGAGGGGATTTCCTCAACTGGGAGTCCCTTAAATCAGGGAAATCAGAGTCTAGTTCCTTTCTTTATCCCCTGCTATGTTTCAGACACTAGACTAGAATACCTAACCTCAAAGAGCTTATGTTCTAATGGGAAAGAAACAAATGAGATAAGATGTAAAATGCTTTGCAAACCTGAAAGAACTATATAAATGCTATGGGGAAGCTAGGTGGCACAGTGGATAGAGCACTGACAGGAAAACACGAGTTCAAATCCAGCCTCAAACACTTGATGCTTAGTAGTTGTGTGATCCTGGGCAAGTCACTTAATTCCGATTGCCTCAAACATCTGGGATCATCTCCAGTTGTCCTGATGTATATCTTGCCACTGGACCCAGATGGCTCTGGAGGAGGGAGGGAGGGAGACGGGTGACTTTGCACAGCCCCTCCCCCCCCCCACACACACATTTAAATCTAATTCACTTCAAGTCATGACATCACCTCCCCGATGTCATGGTCCTCTCTGAGAAACAACAACAATAAATGCCAACTATTGTCATTATTATTAAATATAAAGTAATTTAAGGAAAGGAAGGAGTCCATTGACTATTGGGATCCAGAAAGGCTTGTCTTATTGGAATGCAACTCAACGAGAGCTAGGGATTCCCAAAAGGAAAGGGGAGGAGGGAATCATTCCAGGCACAGGGTGACAGTCTGCAAAAGGCATGGAGATAGAAGGAGGGATGGGATGGACAGAGACTAGGAGATGAAAGGCAAGGGTTCTTGGACACTCCATCACCCTTGGCTGTTGGAGGACATCCGGAGACATTTCCTTTCTCTTCCAGCTGGTTCCTCCCTGCTCTTTACTGAGCAGAGAAGCAGCTGTTAGAAGCTCCCCCCACCAACCCTTTTCACTTTGAGTAGGCCGCAGTTGGAACAGCTGGGAAATTCAACAAGAATAATTGTTTGGGGAAGCAGAAGAGGCTAAAACAAAAACGAGCTTACGAAGGAGAAAACAGGATTACCTTCAGACTGCAGGAGACAATTCAGGTCCTTGTAAATTTACTTTGGGCCTGAGCGGGCCCCAAGCCCTCCTGGAGGATCTGTAAAGAACCACGTTAGCGGATAGTATGTGGTTTATGGAAGCAAATAAGCAGAGATTATCAATTTCACTGGATGACATTGAGCTCAGGTTTTCCAGGGGCTTAAGAGAGCGCAGAGAGATGCTATATCCTTGAATCCAAAGCTTTGTGGGAAGTTACAATAGTGGAGCTTTCCTGAGCAGGTGCAAGTCAGGGGGAGAGAGAGTGGTCTCATTGCTTTGATGAAGCCAGTCTGTTAACTTGGAGAAGAGCCTTGAACTAGGAGACCAACACTAGACTCAGAGTCAGGGCACAGGAGCTGTGTGATTTTCAATGAGTCACCTCAATAAGTTGAGAAGGGTTGATCCAATTCAAAAATCATTTATTAATGAAAAACACTGTGCTAGGTTTGAGGGATACAAAAAGAATTAAATATAGCCCCTACCCTCAAAGAACTTGTATTCTACTGGAGAGATTAATAATTAATGCTAGGTGGCAGTGGATAAAGCACCAGCCCTGGATTCAGGAGGACCTGAGTTCAAGTCCGGACCCAGACACTTGACACTAGCTGTGTGACCCTGGGCAAGACACTTAACCCTCATTGTCCCACAAAAATAAATAAATAAATGAATAATGCTACAAATAATACAAATACTAAATTAATTTAATCGATTAAAAATTAATGCTCCAAATAATAATGATAAACTGACATTTATAGAGATGACCCTAAACTTGCTCGTGTGTGTGTGTGGGGGGTAATTGGGGTTAAGTGTCACACCACTAGTAAGTGTCAAGTGTCTGAGGCCAGACTTGAACTCAGGTCCTCCTGAATCCAGGGCTGGTACTCTATCCACTGTGCCACCTAGCTGCCCCAGATTGTAGTGTTCAGCTCTAAAAACACTGTGTAATGTTTTCTCCAGGTCCTAAGGAGGGAGAGCCAGGACTGTTAGCAGAATCATAATAATCACTAGCATCTATATATAATAATACTTCAAGGTTTGCAGGGTACTTTGCATTGTGTTATATTGCATTTGGTCTTCACAGTAACCCTGTGAAATCCATCCACAGGCCCCCTGCTGAGGCCCCCAGCTAAGGAACCTTGTTCTAGAACCTGTCTTCTATTTAGTATGGGGGAAGGGGGTAATCTTTTTTTTTTTTTTTTAGTGAGGCAATTGGGGTTAAGTGACTTGCCCAGGGTCACACAGCTAGTAAGTGTTAAGTGTCTGAGGCCGGATTTGAACTCAGGTACTCCTGAATCCAGGGCCGGTGCTTTATCCACTGCGCCACCTAGCCGCCCCAGAAGGGGGTAATCTTACCCTCCATTTTGAATTGCTATTTTCTCCATTTTACAGATGAAGAAACTAAGGCTGAGAGGTTGAAGTAGCATGCCCATATAGCTAGGAAGTGTCTGAGGTAGGATTTGAATTCAGGTCTTCCTGACTCCAATTCCAGCACTCTACCCATATAACTGCCTCAGAAGTAGCCTATTACCTATGAAGTAACATGCAAGTGGAAGAGTGCGTAGAGTGCTAGCTCTGGAGTCAGGAGGACCTGAGTTCAAATCTGGCCTGAGACACTTACTAGCTGTCCCTGGGCAAGTCACCTAATCCTGTTTGCCTCAGTTTCCTCATCTGCAAAATAACCTAGAGAAGGAAATGGCAAACTACTCCAGTATCTTCGCCAAGAAAACCCTAAATGGGGTCGTCGAGATTTGGACACAACTGAAAAACAACTGAACAACAAACCTGTCTTGATAGAAGCTTTGACCTTGGTGAGACACACAGGTAGGTGTTGGCTGGATCAGCAGACATGAGTGACATCACAGTTAATAACTAACATGGGAAGCATTTCCCAAAGAGCTCGGTTTGGAGTAAACTCTGGCCTGGCCTTCACCATTCCTTCAGTCATTCCAAGAGAGAAATGTTGTTCTCAGTAGCACTGTTCATTGGAAGAGAGACCTGTGAGCTGCATGGCTGAGCCAGGAAGGACAGGAGCTATCCATGGGCTCTCTCCTCCTGCTCGGCCACCCTCCATGCAACTGGTTTTCATTTTCCAGTGGGAGCCCTCATACTTTCTGTTTTCCACTGGGCTTGAAGGCCAAAGATATCTCTTTTCAATACTGATCTTAGACCCCTAGATCTGGAGCAAGGAGGGATCTCACAGGCCACTGAGTCCATACTCTTCTTCCTCCTCCCCCCACCTCCACCATTTTACAGAGGAAGAAATTGGGTCTCTTTGAGGTCAAGTGACTTTTCCAAGGTGACACAGGGAAGAAGTGGCAGAGTTGGGATTTGAACACAGGTTCTCCTACTTCACAGCCAGCCCTCCTTCCAAGGTACCTCCTTGCCATGACTGAGGAGAATCATGGGATCATAGACATAGGGCTGGAATGAACTTCCAAGGCCAGCTAGCCAAACCCTTCATTTTATAGATGAAGAAACCAAAGCCTAGAGAGGTTAAGTGTTTTGTCCAAGGTCACACAGCTAGTCTGTGTCTTCTGACATCCAGAGCCAGTGCTTCTTCCACTGGAGATGAGTAGGTGGTACAATGGATAAAGCACTGGGCCTGGAGTCAAAAAGATCTGAATTTAGATTCCACCTAAGACACTAGTTGGGTGATCCTGGACAAGTCACTTCACCTCTGCTTGCCTCAGTATCCTCAACAGTAAAATGGAGATAAGAACAGCACATACTTCCCAGGGTTGTTGTGAGGATCAAATGAGATATTTGTAAAGCACTTAGCACAGTGCATGGTCCATAAAAGGTGCTTAATAAATGCTTATTCTTGGGGCAGCTAGGTGGCACAGTGGATAAAGCACTGGCCCTGGATTCAGGAGTACCTGAGTTCAAATCTGGCCTCAGACACTTGACACTTACTAGCTGGGTGACCCTGGGCAAGTCACTTAACCCTCATTGCCCCCACCAAAAACAAACAAACAAAGAAATAAATGTTTATTCCCTCCCCCTACTTCCTTTCCTAGAACCAACAGAAAAAGAAATCCTTAAAAAGAGCTTTTGGGGGTTGTATCAGAGCTCCTGGAGATGGAGATGTTCCTAGAAACTTGCTCTGGGAGAGGGGTTTTTAACCTAATTTGTGTCATAGACCCCTTTTCTGGGAAAATAGAGGACAGAAAAGCACAGTGCATGGTCCATAGATGCCCCCCTTTTCCCCTCCATCCAAGTTCACAGAACCCTATAATCTATCCACCATCTCCCTGGAGCCCCTAGCTAAGAAGCTCTGCCTTAGGGCCTCTCTCCTCTCCTCAGTATCTTCTGGGAGGGTAACCTTGCCTTCCATTTTAGATTGTTCAGGCTTTGCTGAAAACCCAAAGGTTGGCTCTTTTGTTGGGCATTTTGGTTGACCTTTTGGTTCTAATTGTGAAGGGATATGCATGCGTGCCATTCCCCCCATCCACCCCTGCCCAGGGAGCCTGGACCTGAGCTGTGTGGAGACCTAGCTTAGAGCTTCTGCTGCTCCCTGGGTAATGTCTCTTTAACAAGGGAGTCCATGGGCCCAACTTCTTTAAGTGGATTTCTCCACTCAACTCCAGAAGGGTTGAGCAGCCCCATTTCTTTATTTATATTTATATTTATATATTCATTCATTTTTGTCTGCCTCAAGTCACTCCTCACTTCAACCCATTCTGTGATTTTTGGTTTTTTGTTTTTTTTGTTTTTGGCGAGACAATTGGGGTTAAGTGACTTGCTCAGGGTCACACAGCTAGTAAGTGTCAAGTGTCTGAGGCCGAATTTGAACTCAGGTCCTCCTAAATCCAGGGCCAGTGCTCTATCCACTGCACCACCTAGCTGCCCCTATTCATTCATTTTTACATGCAATTATTGTCTCTCTCCCGTCACTGACTGCCCTTCAGTTAAACAATAAAGAAAAAACAAAATTCTCACAATAAACATGCATAGTCCAACAAAGCACATTTCCACATTGGCTGTATATTTATGTCTAATTCTGGATTTTAATACTATTACCTAGCACTTACATAACACTTAAAAGGTTTACAAAGTGCTTTACCTGCATAATCGCATTTAATCCTCATAACAACCTTTGTTGTGAGTCAGACCTATTGTCATCCCCATTTTGCCGATAAGGAAACTGAGGCTGGAAAAAGCTAGTAAGTGTCTGGGGCACGATTTAAATTCAGGTCTTCCTAATTCCAAGTCCGGTGCTCTACCCACTGCCCTACCTACATACTTTGAAATATTAAGGTAGGAGGTGGGTGACATGATTCATCATCAGTCCTCTGAATTCAGGGTTTATCATAAACAGCCCCACTCCCGGAACCACTGTCCCCTTTACACGCACCAATCCCCTCCCCTCCATGACACGCACTCACATGCCCATGCCCTTCCCAGCTAGCTTCTTTTTTTGGGGGGGGGCAAGGCAATTGGTGTTAAGTGACTTGCCCAGGGTCACACAGCTAGTAAGTGTTAAGTGTCTGAGGTTGGATTTGAACTCAGGTCCTCCTGAATCCACGGCCGGTGCTCTATCCACTGCGCCACCTAGCTGCCCCCCAGCTAGCCTCTTTTGATGGTTAATCTAAACATTAAGAACTTTGGATCCAGTTTTCTCATCTGGAGATACTGGATGATCTCCAAAGCTCTTTCTAGCTCTTGCTTTAATGTGTCTGATCCTAAGCATTCAGGGACTGGGAATCACTCTTGAGCTTTTAAGGGTCTGCTGCTTTCGCGTGTCTCCTCTCTGGACCACAGTGTGCTGGGCCCCCAGCCCTCTTCAAGGAAGAGAACACTCCCAGGGACAGAGAGGGCCTCTATGAAATGAGCAGTCGCCTGTTTACACACAGAGCTTTTCTGCTTTCTCCTTTCTCAGCAAAGCCCGGTGCTGCTACTAAAAGGATAATACCACTTAATGAAAGAAATAATGCAAGAGGAAATCTGTGGGAAATGACAGTTATGAACCTCTGAGAGCCGGCAGGGCCTGATCAAAGCAGGCCTAACATCATTTGAAAAGAGACAGAGGGGCAGGCTGGTTTTTATTCACCACACCCCCCCCCCCACTCCTATCCCTCTGCTTTGTCGTTTTCTCTATTCACTTGGCAGGACCTAGCGGGATGAAGATGGAGAGATAAGGGAGCTGCTCTCTGAAGAGAGAGCAGATAGCGGACCTGGAGAATTGGTCACCTGGGGGTGGGGGTGGGGGACAAGAAGTCGCAAAGTGTTTGGGGGAAATGAGACTGAGTTGGCTTCTTCACGCAGCTTGTTCCTCAGCCCCCTCCGAGAGGGCTTCCCGCTTTCTTCCTAACACTTCTCAGAACTGGAAAGTAATTCACACAAATACATACACCTTCTGCACATCCAACACTCAGCTCCACTCTCCCTCCCACTCGTCTGTCTCTCCTACTCCCTCTTGGTGTCTGGAGTTTAACTTTGCCTTTTCTGGGTGTTTTCTTACTCTTTTCAAAAACCAAATGGCACCGTTTATCCAAAGGCAGGCAGTGGATAAGAGTGCTGGGCCTGGAGTCAGGATGATTCATCTTCCTGAGTTCAAACATGCCTTTATTAGCTGTGTGACCCTGGGCAAGTCAACCCCCTTTACCTCAGTTTCCTTATCTGTAAAAAGAGCTAGAGAAGGAAATGGCAAACCACTCAGAATATGCCAAGAAACCCCAAATGGGGTTTTCTCTCTCTGTCTCTCTCCCTCTCTCCCTCTCCTTCTCCTTCTCCTTCCCTCCCTCCCTCTCCTAAAAGTGATATATGTCTACATCAGTGCTCTATGATTTCATTGATGTCAAAACTTCTTCCACTAATGAAGTTCACAACCTTTATTTAAGTCAATAAGCCTTCATTAAAGGTTTACTGTAAGTTAAGAGCTGGGAATATAAAGAATTCAGGATTAGGGACTTACTGGACCCATTATTTCATGTGGGTGGGAAATTCCTAATGAGGAACTTTCTCTACCAATACAAGTCTGCAATGTCTAGTCTTAGAGAGTACCCTAGAGCATTGAGAGATCAAATGAGAGATCAAAACAATCCTTATCCTCAAGGAGCTTAAATTCTTTTTTTTTTTTTTTTTTGGTGAGGCATTTGGGGTTAAGTGACTTGCCCAGGGTCATACAGCTAGTAAGTGTCAAGTATTTGAGGCCACATTTGAACTCAGGTCCTCCTGAATCCCGGGCCAGTAGTCTATACACTGTGCCACCTAACTGCCCCAAGGAGCTTACACTCTAATGAAAGAGTTTTGTTGTCTTTTAGTTATTTCAAGGACCCCATTTGGAGTTTTCTTGACAGAGATGCTAGAGTGGTTTGCCATTTCCTTCTCCAGCTCATTTTACAGATGAGGAAATTGAGGCAAAGAGGGATAAGTGAGTTACCCAGGGTCACACAGCCAGTTAGTGTCTGAGGCCAGATTTGAATTCAGGAAGACGAGTCTTCCTGACTCCAGATGTGGTGCTCTTTCCACCATGCCACCTAGCTACCTCAGCAGTTTATAATTTTGTAGAGCAGTCGTGAGGAGTTGCCTGAGGTTAAATGACTCCACACATTCCCTGAATGACCTGTGTCCTGGAGTAGGGATGAGGTGAATGAGTGAGTGACACAGGTTTATTTAAGCCAGGATCAGAGTTCAAATCAATAAATGAATCAGTCAATCAACAAGTCATTTTTATGTGCCTTCTCTGTGTTGGCTGCTGGACATGCTATTTGCATGTCCAGAAGATACTGGGGCAGCTAGGTGTCTCACTGGCTCTGGACTCAGGAGGTCCTGAGTTCAAATCCAGCCTCAGACACTTGACACTTAACTAGCTGTGTGTCCCTGGGCAAGTCACTTAAACCTCATTGCCCCACGCCCCCCCCCTTCCAAAAAAGAAGAAGAAGATACTCCTCCCTTAATCTGTAAACATTTATTAAGCACTTACTGTATGCCTGGCACTGTGCTAAGCCCTAAACCTCAGCTTCCATCTTTTTTTTCTTCAACCCATTTCACAAACACAGGGAGAATTTGTCCTGAGACATGAGCATAATGGGCATTCTGAACATAGGGGCTTACATCTACATGAGTGGTAAAGGTGTGGCTTTTCTCCCCTCCTCAACTCTCTCAAGGCCATCCTGGAAACTGAATGACACTGGGATCATGATGGCCCATATGTAGCCACAAGCTACTGTAGCCCTGAGCCACATAAGAAGGAGTTTGCTAAACTAGGGTGGGCCAGGCTCCCTTCCTCCCACACCTCTGAAGCTTGGACCATCTTGTAGCCCACAACTTTTTCCTCTCTAGTTCAGCATGTGGGGTTAATCCACAGCAAGAGCTGTCCTTGGTCTTCCTCCTGTGCCTTCCCCCTCAGGCAAGATAGGTATAAAGAGAAAGAAACCCTTGTTGTTATTGGCTTATTTGGGTAACTGAGGCACCTGTTTGTCTTGTTCAGGTGAAAACACATTGACTTTTTTTTGCAGGGCAATGAGGGTTAAGTGACTTGCCCAGGGTCACACAGCTAGTTAAGTGTCAAGTGTCTGAGGCCGGATTTGAACTCAGGGAGTTCTGAATCCAGGGCTGGTGCTTTATCCACTGCACCACCTAGCTGCCCCAACACAATGACTTTTACCCTTCCTCCCCCAGACATCACTTTCCACCTGTGTCTGTACTCTGTGGAGACCTCCAGTCTCTTAGCTGGAGAGTTGGAGAGGTATTCTTTAGGTCTGAATCTGATTGCTTGCTTTCCCCCTGGGGCTTCTCTTTCTCACCTTTGCTATCTCCTCCTCTCTAGCCTTTTATACTGGCTGGGGTTATCTATGCTCTGCTCTGATAGATCAAATTAAATTCCAATCCCTAGCAATTGTTCAGAACTTGGTTATGGGCAAGTACTTTTATCTGAAATGAAGGATAATGGATTTCTTTCCTCATGTTAGCTGGAATTTGGGGGTTCCCCCCACCCCCTCTTCTCTGACTTTTGTCCAATTGCACTCAATGCCAGAAAATAGATCCTTTGTTCAAGCATCTTTCTGTTGGCCTCCACTCCAACTGCTAAACCCGATTTCCTGCCTCCTTTCCCTGAGAAATCATCCCACATTTTGTTGGAAGTCAACAATGAGACAGTGAAGGGGGGAACCAGTGCTCCCTTACCCCTATGGAAGAGAGATGGACTATTGGGAGTCTGTTCCTGACTTGAAGAACTTGGGGTTGGGATGGAGATGGGGATGAAAAGGAGTCTTGCTGGAGTAACCTCTTCCATAACCTCTATCTTCTGGTTCGCTGTCTAACATATTTAATTCACCCTTTTCATCTAACTTTCTTCTGCATATGGAGGTAGTCTGTTAGAGGGGATGTTTGTAGTCAGGAAGACCCGGATTTGAATTACATCTCTTGACTCTGGGTAACTGTAGACTTTGTAGTCTCTTTAACTATCTCTGACCCTTAGTTTCATCATCTGTCAAATGGGCATAATAATACCTACAGTAGCTCACTTCACAGAGTTGTCATGAATCTCAAACAAGAGTATATAAACCACTTTGTAAACTGTGAATTTGCCATATAAATGTCCAAGATTCTTATTGTCCTTATTATTATAGACAGGACAAGATAAGAGAGTCGAGGGGTACCCATTGACACTAATTCACCTGGATTTTTTTTTCCCCCAACAGCCCTATTACCATATTTAAATGCAAGTATGTCTATTTTCATTAACATTTAAGTAGCTTAGAGTGCCCTCCTAGCCTAGCCTGTTCAATGTGGAATTTCCTTCCTCCCTTCTAGTTTCATGTAGCTAAGACAGTAGTTTTCGACTTTAGCAGGCTTTTAGTTTGCCATGTGTTTGGATCTGTCCCTTTCTCTCCTCCCTCCCGGCTCTCTCCCCTCACTGGCTTGATAAATTCTCTCCTATCCCTCTTGTCTTGCCCTTGTCCCAAAGAAGTCCCTCCTTCAAAGACCCAGCTAAGGTCAGACTGATTGATGCCTTTGGGCCTGCCCAGGAAACCTTTTATTGTCCGTTTAAATGCCATCCAAAATAACACCACCTATTGGAAAGGCAGCTGGGGACAGGTCTCCAAGCGTCTGTCTGTCTGTCTGTCTGTCTGTGCAAAAGAGGGACATGTGTGCTTGTATGCTCAAGTTAATGTTGGTGGCAGCTTGGGGTGGGGGTGGGGGTTTGGGGGTGGGACGGCGGGGGAGGCAGTGGGATGACCAGGAGGGTAGAGGCAAGGTCTTTCTGGGCCTCTTCCTTTACCCCTTTGCTTCAGCCAAATAACGGAATCTGGGAGCCCCGCTCCTTGCTCTCATCTAGAATAGCCTTGTGCTTTCCAAGGAGCACAGGTACCATGAGATACCCTCATTGGTTGTCTCCTTTTAGAAACCTATGGCTTGATCATGAAGGATTCAGTGGTTCTTTCCAAGTCTCCCTTTGTTATTCATGGCCTCATCTCCTCTGGGCTGAAGTGCCCAAACTGGAGGTGCTAAATTGAGACACTTTGCCTCATGATGGTGAAAGCCTATAAGCAAACTCATTTAACCACAAGGCTTGAGCCTCATCAAAACTCTAGTTGGTTTCCCCAGCCCTCTTGGGCTGGTATTCCCTGTTGAATATTTTACAATCCAATTGGATAGGGCTGCAGTGATATTGTCTTTGGGATGTCTTTTGACTGGAAGAAGGCCCTCCCTCCACACTCATTCACGGGCAACAAAGTCAGCAGCCCGTTATAACACAGAATAGCTCATTTTCACCAGCTCCTTTACCATTGGTTCTTGGAGAACCCAATGGTACACAGCACAATGATTGACCATGGTACAAAGAGACCCAGCCTCTGCCCTTTTTGGACTCAGGGTCCATGTTAGCCATTCCCAACCTTGCTCTGGAAACACCTCAAGTTGCTATCAGTTATCTCCATCAAAGTTGTGAAATTCTTCCTAGCACTCAAATTAGGGATAGGGATTAGACCTATGGTTTCACTAGGATAGGGCATTCTCAAGTGAGGAAATTCCCTTCACCAATGAAAACTGACACCTTCTCTGTCTTTTCTAGTAGACAGCCACCTAGAGCACTGAAAGTTTAAGTGACTTGCCCAGGGTCATGTATCAGTATGTTTTAGATGAGGGTCTTGAACCCAGATCTTCCTAATTCCTCTATTGAGCATACCACTTATCTCAGATAGATAGATAAATGGGTGAATAAAGTTCATCCTAATTCAAGACTAACAAAATTGATAACCCTTTAACGAATCTGATTAAAAAAGAAAAGGAAGAAAATGAAATCAACAAACTAGCCAACAAATAAAAGTAAAATCACAACAAAACCAGAAGCAATAAAAAGAATTGCACAGAATCTACTGTGCATAGTTATGCTAACAAAACTGAAAATACAAAAGAAATAGATTATCTTCAGAAATCTAAAATATACAAACTAAGAGAAAATGAAATAGAAATCTTAAATAATCCAAATCAGAAAAGGAAATAAAACTAATAGTAAAGAAACTACCAAAGTTGGGGGAGGAGGGAACTCCTGATCCCAGTAGATTCACAGAAGGATTCTATTAAATTTTTACAGAATAATATCAATACTAGACAAATTATTCTCAAAAATTGAGAAATAAAATATTCTACCAGACTTCTTTTACCAGACAAATATAGTCTTAGTACCTAAACCAGGAAAGGATAAAGCAGAGAAGAAGAACTATAGACTGATGTCATTAATGAATATAGATTCAAATTTTTTAAATAAAATTCTAATTTACTTTAGGATGGCACAGAAAGGCAACCTAGGAGTCAGAAAGACTTGGGTTCAATTCCCACCTCTAATAACTACTGGCTGTGTTACCCTGGGCAAGTCATTTCACCTCTCAATTCCCTAGGCAGCTCTCTATGATTCTAAGTTGAGGGAAGTTCATCAACAGGAATTCCCTATACTAATGAAATCACAGGTCCAGTCCCTCCCTTTTCCCCTTCCCTTCCCCCTCCACAAAAAAAAATTTTTTTAAATTTTTAAATTTTTAATTTTTAAAACAGATCATTCTCACTATACCATGTTCATGGTGGGGGCGGGGGGGGGTTTTGCAAAATTAGACAAATCAGAGGGTGTCACACTTCCTAAAAGGTTGGAAATCACTAATATGTTCCTCTAACAAGTTCATTTCTTAAAAAGTTCTTGTGTGTTCAGTCCTAACTCATGTTCTCCTCCTCTTCTACAATATCTTTTTTTTGGGGGGGATGGGGTGGGACAAGCAAAAACTGTCCTTCCCTGAATACTTACTGTCTCCCCTTTTTCATTGTGCCCAGGTTTTCCAGCAGCAGCGTATGGACCAGTTGCGGCAGCAGCAGTGGCAGCAGCAAGAGGATCAGGTAGGGAGGTGTATGGAAGAGGCGGCTACACGGCATACCCCCAGTGTGCAGGGGAAGGTAAAAGCTCTGTTGGTATTCTGTGTGGCTGCATCTGTCCAGCACTCCTCTGACCACTGGGTCACACTTTTGGCCAGGGAGCCCAGGGAGGGTTAGGGAAGAGAAGAGCTAAGGCTACAGAACAGGGGTCACTAGGTCTGGGGAAATCTCTCGGGACATATGGAACCAAAACTGCAAACCAGAGAGTCATTTTTTTTTCCTCTCTCTTTCACTTATCTTTAAGGGGGGAAAAAAAAAGGAATGAAATTGTTTTTGAGCTCAGGTCTCTCCTTGATAAGTGTTGTCATTTGCCCCCTGACTTTGTTTCAGGTTAACAAGACTCAGCCTAGTACCACTTCTCTGATCTCAGGAGAGGTTCTGTGACTGAGGTGTGAGAGAGGAAATCCAAAAAACAAAGGTCTCTCCCCCAACCCAAACCCAGTATAATTCAGACCTCTTTATCCATTCCTGATATCCAAAGCAGAGATCTTGGCCCTTAGGCCACCAAGAGGTGTTGCAGATACAGCCGGAGGTTCAGGTGGTATCCTTGGCTGGAATGAAGCTGTTTCTCCCTCAAGCTCACCAGCCCCCTCTTCCCATGCCCACTGACCTGAAGCCGAGGCCAGGCCAAACATCTCTCATGGTTTGCAACTTCCTCAATCCCTCTAATACCTGGGCTTCTCCATTTCCCCTCCTTTCCCTCTTAGCACAGCGAGCTATGTATGGCCTTAAGGAAATATACCCCGGGCAGCTAGGTGGCACAGTGGATAAAGCACCGGCCCTGGATTCAGGAGGACCTGAGTTCAAATCTGGCCTCAGACACTTGACACTTACTAGCTGTGTGACCTTGGGCAAGTCACTTAACCCTCATTGCCCTGCAAAAAAAAAAAGAAAGAAAGAAAGATACCCCGAGCAATCATTAGTTTCCTAAACTTCCCAAAGCCATCCTAGGAGGTTCAGGGCCAGCTCAAGTTAAGTGCAAACATTTTACTAGTAAAGTTCAGTCTGACTGGCTGGGGCTGGAGGGAGCCTGGGATGCCAACTGGAGAGGTTCCCTCTCGGCTCCCTGAAATTTCCTATCTTGTCCTAAGCATGGGGCTCAGCTCCCCTCTGGACATCCAGAGAGAGGCTACATTTTAGTCTCCTCACTGGTGCCCAGAGGGCCTGGGCCCCCCCTTCTCAAAACCACTTCAGTGGACATGGTGTTTCTCTCTCTCTCTCTCTCTCTCTCTCTCTCTCTCTCTCTCTCTCTCTCTCTCCTCTCATATTCTTACTCCCCTAGTTCTCCCCAGCCCTGGCCAGGGAGACAGCCTCTACCCACCTCCAACTAATGTGGGGGCAGGAGTTGGCAGTGTCTCCTGCTGCCCTGTGGCCAGGAGCCCTAGTGCATCTGGCTGGGAGCTTGCTCTGATAAAAGATGAATCTTAAGGGATGGAGTAGGGAGAAGTGAAGAAAAACTCCAAAGGAAAATAAATGCCCTAAACCCTGAACCCCTCCACGATGAGAAGATGGCACAGTGGGGCCTGATGTAAGATATCAATAAAAGACATTTTTTTCAACTCCGTTCCATGCAAACTAGCACTTCCTGTGGAGCTACAAAGGACCCTTCCCCCCCACACCCCCCACATCATCGATCCCCGGTTTTCTTTTTATGGCCTGTGGAATGTAGGGGTTGCTGAGGGGCAATTTGCCAGAGAGCTGGGAATGGGGCAGAAGGGGTGGTTTTCCTTAAGCCCCAATATAAGTAACCCAGGCAAGAAGCCACTCTGAAGCTGGATGTTGGGTCTCAGATCAGCCACCCCGGTAATGGACTGGGGGGTTGAGGGGGGTGGGGAGGAGCCTTCTTCAGCTTTGGCCTGGGGGATCCTTTGGGGGCTCACCCTCAGCTCTGGCTAGTTGCCCCGAAGCATCCAGAGGCTCCGGGGAGATGATTGTTGCCTTGATTCTGTGTTATATATATTTTTTAATTTTTGTTTTTGTTTCTGTTTTAACCCCAACTGCTTTTTTTTTTTGGTACCTTGACAAGTGAGCTTTGGTCAAACCTGTGCCTGAAAAAAAAAAAAAAACCCTTCAAGATTTTGAGTGTTGTTAGTTGTTTGTTTATTCTGTTCCATTCAGTTTTTTCCTTATTTGTTTTGTTTTTTAACTTGCAATATGAAGCTAAACCTTAACCCCCAATAAACCTCTTCCCTTCCTCCCCACCCCCACCCCTTTGACTTTGTGGCAAGTTTAAAGGGCAGCACGGAGTTCTTTGCAAGTTGGAGAATGATGAATTCCCATTGCCTTCACCCCAACCTTGATCCCCAGCCCCACCCCACTCCCAAAGGGAGTCACCCTATCTGGCCCCTGACCCCAAAGGACAGACCCATTTTCTGTGAAACATATTTCATTTTTTTTCCCCTTCTTCCTCCCAAACAGTGGTGTTTTCTTTGCAGCCATTTTCATCTAGAGAGGTCTCCAACAGGGTCATCTTGGGTCAGTCATTCTCATTTCTGCACTGTTAGTGAGTTGTATTCAGGAGTATTGACCTCAGACTCCCCTAAGGATTTGGGGATGGCAGCCCTAGGTTCTGAGGTAGCCCCTCCACAATGCCCCCTGCTGGTGTTTGTTTTGGCTCTGTGTCCAAAATATCACCTGGATGCTTTGGCTTGAGGGATTCCCCACCCAGTTATAGTGTAAGCCTCTCCACCCCCGTGCTTGCCAAAATGTGCCTGCTTTGGGGTAACCAGACCTGGTCAAAGTCAAATTCATTGTCATTGTGAGGTCAGGAAACGTGGTCAGGGGATGGAGATCTTTGCCTTTCTTTCCTGTAGATGAGGGTCTGTTGCATGGTCCCCTTCCTCCTGCCCCCTGCTCCCATACTCTAGGGAGGACAGTCCCCTGTCCTCCCATTCCTTCTGATCTCCCAGCTCTCTCCAAACCTAAATAGACAATCCATCCACAAGTCCCCTGTCCCAGGGAGGTGCATGTCAGCAGTGGATGCCCTATTTTCAAACTTCAGTTCAATTCAGCAGATATCTAGTATGCACCTCCTAGGTGCTTAATGCTGTCCTGGCTACCAAAAAAAAAAAGAAGAAGAAGAAGAAGAAGA
Organism: Dromiciops gliroides; assembly: GCF_019393635.1. Taxonomy (NCBI): domain Eukaryota; kingdom Metazoa; phylum Chordata; class Mammalia; order Microbiotheria; family Microbiotheriidae; genus Dromiciops; species Dromiciops gliroides. The sequence goes on along the minus strand of NC_057864.1, from coordinate 169,510,060 downwards.
AGAAGACATGGTCCCTGCCCTCAGGGAACTAAATGACCAGTCACTATTTTGGACCCCTCTTTTTTCTTCCTTGATTTCTTTCCCTCTTCCATCTCCCCCAGCCTCCTGTTGGTGGCATTTTTCTTCCAAAAATACGGATGGGATCTTCCCACAGGGGTAGGCAAGGTGGAGAGGAGCTGCCCTCTGACTTGGATTGGCTGCCCAGCAAGTGACTTGCATCATCCAAGGCTCTAGTCCTGGGGTGGGGGATCTAGAGGGTCCAGGCCCCAGCTGATCTCTCTAGGAGATGTTTATGAACCAGCTGAGGACCCGAGCGAGGCAGAGCTGTGGTCCCCACCAGCCTCCCCTTCTAACTCCTAGACAACTTCACTCTCAGTATCACCTTTGTTTTGACTTCACCGGCCGTTCGGAACGACGTCATCTTTTCTTGTGATCAGCGTAGAATTTATTTATTTATTTTCAGCTTATTCATTCAGTCTCAACAGTACCAACCCTGACCCCACCCCATCCCCCAATCCAATTTGGTTCCCCTTTACCCACCCACAAAGAGACCATCTACTCATAGGACTTCAAGGGAGAGGGAAGCGCTGTTTTTGGGAAAAATTCCCCAATCCAGCACTGCTCCCTACCCCCCAAAGCTGACATCATGGGTAGGCTGATATGCCGACCTTCAAACTTCCCAACCCCATGCCCCCCATGCCCCCATAGCCCTGCAGCACCCACCCCTTCCCCCTCAGTCCCAGAGCAGGACACCTTACTGTACTTTATACTTGCCAGCCATAACCCAATCTCGTAACATGAGTTACTGACAGTGGTGGTGAGTGTGAGCAGTTATGTCTTGTTGTCTTTTCTCTTGCTTGGTTGGGGCTGCTGTGAGAGAGTGTCTCTGAGGCACCCTTTCCCGGCCTCTGTTACACTAGGATCTGCACACCTCCTCTCAAACACTCTTCTGAGCACGCTCAGCGGGAAGGTTTGTCCTCACCTATTAATCCTCTCTCAGTGTCCAGCTTCCTGTTAGTAGCAGCTGGTTTGCATGTTTTTGCTTGTTCAGATGAAACAGTTCAAGAAACAAACTCATATCCAACTCTGGAGAAATGTCTTTTTTGTACACTTTATTTTTATTTTTATTTTTAAATTATTACTTAAAACTCCCAAACACCTGTCGTCCGGTACAACATTTCACACCTCCCCTGCCTGTTCTTAGATTGATTGTTATGTATCTGTGGGATTGAACCAAATGCATGCACTGTAGTCCATGTACCGGTAGCTGTAGCCGTAGTTATAGAACATGCATTGTTGAGTTGATATTACAGGTCTCCGTCAGCTCGGCCTAGTACAGCCATCTAAAGCATAGCCATGGGTCGACAGAAAGAGAAAGGTTCTCCATGTTTTCAATGTCGCCAAGGCTTGGATCCATGTTCTCTCCATCAGCCACCACCACCTCCCTTCACACTCCCTGCTCCCCAGTTTAAAACTGGGCCACCACCCTCAGCTCTCTAGGCCTTCCCATCATGACCTCTGTTAAAACCCTTCTGGTTCCCCCCCAAAAAAGTTGGGGGGAACAGAAGTAGATTTGGAAATGAATCTTAAACTTTACTCTACATTCTTTTTCTTCTTTGTATTATTAATTAACCAAATGGATTTTCTTTTCTTTAAAAAAAAAAAACTGATCTGTGGATATGGTTTCTTGAAGCCCCCCTCCTCCTTCCTTCTTCCTTTTCAGCAGTCTGTGCCCTGTGGTAATAAAGCAAGGTGAGCCCCCATTGATGTTTCAGCAACTGAGTGTAAGGAACCACCCACCTTCCAAGTATCCTCCAGCAGGAAAGGGTTTTGAATCTCTGATGTGCACAGTGTTTATGTATCAGGCCCCCTGGAGATGTCTGCCTCTACTCCTGTGAACATAGCTAGAGGAAATAAAAGAGTTAAGATGTTGCTATCAATAAGGGCAAGCTGAGGAAAGTTCCTCGTGCCATAATTAAAGGTTTCCTAGAGGATGTAGGTCTTAGGCTTCTTCTCATAATCAACTATGTGCCCTGCCTTGAGGAGAGCCCTGAAATCCATACCTATCTGCTATTGGCATTCTATATATATATTTTTTTGGTTTTTGGTGAGGCAATTGGGGTTAAGTGATTTGCCCAGGGTCACACAGCTAGTAAGTGTTAAGTGTCTGAGGTTGGATTTGAACTCAGATCCTCCTGAATCCAGGGCTGGTGCTCTATCCACTGTGCCACCTAACTGCCCCTGCTATTGGCATTCTAGAGCTTAGGGAGAATAGGTATAGGCTGAATGGGTTAGGGGCTGTCCTGCACACCTAATTCCTTGGCCTAGGGGGCAGTGCTTGAGTTGTGGTCATTCATCGAGGTGTTTGGTATTGGAGCTGTGTCACAGGGAGCTATCCATACTCTCACCCAACTCTCCTCATGATTGACTACCCACCTTGGTTAGACCTCTGGTCAAGGTGAAGGATATAGGCTGAAACCCATTCAAGCCAATTAACTTACCTGAGGGTCAAACGTGATCCCATCAGCGTGGCTTTTGATTAACTGAGCTAATTTGTCATTTATGTGCTTGTCTTAGGGTATCCATGGCACCCGGGTTGGGAGAAGCTCACACAGCTGATGAAGAGATTCTAGCTTGTATCTTCTAAGAAGTTGAGCCCTCTGTTTAATGTAGCCAATGCCCAAGTAAACGAAGACCATCTCTAAAAGTCAGTAAAGCAGCAGGTTGCCTGGGCTGTAAGAATCCCTTTTCTTACTGAAGCCCAGCACCTTCTGGCTCACAGTTAGCTTCTTAAACACTGACCTTGTGATAGTCCGAGTCCAGGATGACAGATGCCACAAACCACTAGACACTATCGTAGTAAGAGATCCAGGGTAAGCCAGAGTCATTAGCTTAAAGGGAATTTATGCTATGGGTCATTCTCTCACCTTGACTAACTGATAGTCTAGGCTTGAAAATCTAATTACCTTTGAAAAAGGTTTAGATATGTGACCCTAGGTAAGTCACTTAACCCCAATTGCCCCACCAAAAAAAAAAAAAAAGGTTAAATAAACATGTAGAAAAAGAGCCTGCTTCTGACTCCTAATAAGTCATCTTGGGCAAGTCACCTAACTTCCTTTGGCCTCAGTTTCTGTAAAATGAGGAGATGGCCTCAGAGTCTCCTTTCAGTTTTAGACCTGTGATTCTACCATCCATGATAGGTCATTAGAGGGAATTCAGATGCCATATTGACCCAGTGGAACATGCGTGAGATGGTGAGCGCCAGCTAGACAGGGGTGGTATTTAAGAAGTGGAGGCACCACAGGACTAAATTTTGTGGATAAGGAAGTGGTTTTAAGACAGGAAGGGGAAAGAATCAGGATAAAGGGGCATGGAGAATGTTAAAGACTGAGAGCCCTCAGGAATCTGTGCTGAGCTTGGATTCCTTTAAGATTTTTTTCTAAGTGGGGCAGGTAGGTGGCACAGCAAATAAAGCACAGGCCCTGGAGTCAGAAGGACCTGAGTTCAAATCTGGTCTCAGACACTTAACACTTACTAGCTGTGTGACCCTGGGAAAGTCACTTAACCCTCATTTGCCCCACCCCATTTCTAAGCAAGGAGGACATGACATTTTTAGGCTTGCAGGTGGCACAAGGCTAAGCTCCTAGGGATAAGTTACAGGAAGAGCTCATGATGCTGTATAAGTGAGCCAAAATGTGGCCAATGAGTTTCATTGTGGGGAACTATAACATAATACATTGAACTGAGGAAAATAAGGCAAAGTGAGACTTAAAGGGTAGTGGACTTTAAGCAAACAGTTTGGCCATCCTGGAAAACAACCTGGAAGTCATTGTGAACTTGAGTCACCTAAAAGCACAACCTATTTCTTCAGCCAACCTAATTCTGGGCATCAACACAGGTTTCAGAATCAAACCAGAAAATATTATGCAAGCATAGGGGCACTAGGTGGTACCACTTTGCACATAGCGCTAGGCCTGGAGTCAGGAAGACTCATCTTCCGGAGTTCAAATCTGGCCTCAGACACTTCCTTAGCTATGTGACCCTGAGCAAGTCACTGGATCCTCTTTGCCTCAGTTTCCCATTTGTAAAATGAATTGGAGTAGGAAATGGCAAACCATTCCAGTATCTTTGCCAAAAAACAACAACACCCAGATGGGATCACGAAGAGTCAGACACGACTAATGGATGAAGCAAGAACAACAATCCTTAACTAAAACCAGGATATGGCCACTGAAAGAAAACTGATTATTAATCTCGTCACCCTACCTCAACAAGAATGGAACTGGATGTAGCCAACACAAGGGCAAATAATGAGATCAAAGAGATGAATCACAGACTTAGAGCTGGAGGGGAAACTTAGAGGCCAGTGAGTCCAAACCCCCCCACCCCCCACCCCCCACCCCAACACACACACAAACACCATCTATTTTACATACAAGGCCCAGAGAGGTAGATGACTTGCCCAGGGATACACCACCACTAAATGTCTGAGTCAGGATTTGAACTCAGATCTTCCTCACTCCAACCCTTTTGTTAGTCCTTTGAGAGAGAGAGAGAGAGAATGAATACCATTGCTGAATGATTGATGGCTCTCACCCAAAGCGGCAGTTTTTATAGCTAAAATACAATATGATAAATATGTATTAAGTGCCTAATTAATAGTGCTAAATGTTGAGGATAAAAATAATAAAAAGAAAGACAAAGAAATAGGTAAAAGATGTTGCTCTCAAGGAGTCTTCAGGTTAATGGGAGTGGAGAAATAGGGTCCCTAGAAAAAGCCCCCAATGTACAATCATTGCAAACTGATACAGTTGTGAGAAGTATAGGATTACTTTGGGGGCAGCAAGAGTTTATGAGACTGAATCCAAGGCAGACAAACTCTGCCACAAGATAGAAGAGGGTCTTCCAGAGCAGGGGGCCAGCGTGTAGGGGACTGGAAAGACCTCTCACTGTATGGATCTAGCAGCCAGAGCTCCTCAGAGGAGATCCAGGGATATCACTATGTGAATTCTCATCTCTGAAGCCCAAAATGGTTACTAGGATAAGGAAAGAGGGGAAGGCAGGCTAAACTATTACCTCCAATAGGAAGGCAGTCCTAACTGACCCCAGCCCCAGGTCTGGGTGATGCTGGAAGACTTGTTTTGCCACCCCTCTCTCTTAGATGCCTGACATAGAATCACTAATGGAAGAAACCAGAACAACAATCTTTGACTAAAACCAGGATGTAGAAATGAACAAATGAAATTAGCAACTCAAAGTGATGAGATAAACAACTGAGAAGGTACTTTTCTGAGTGGAGCAGATGGGACCACCCAAATCTTCCCACCTTTGCAACAAAGCAAAACAACTGATTCCAGGTTGACAACCTCAGATTCTTAGGCAGGGAAAGGGGAGGATGGGCGGGGCAAGGCAGGGATCCAAGGAGGCAATGGGATGCAGGGACCTAGTACTCCCATTGGTCTTGCCATGAACTCACCAAATCTCGAGTTTCACCTACACAATGAAGGGACTGATGGAAATTATTCCTGAAGTCCTTCCAATCCTGGTTTCTCAGACTAGGACATAGAAAGGAACATCCTTCAGCTAAAAACACTTTGCAAACAGTAAAGTGTGATAGAAATGTGAGCTATTAGTCAAGCTATGTATTGTACTCTGGGATTGCCTACATCAGCTGCAGTCCCAGGCCTCAAGATGTAGTTTCTCAAGTCATCTCTTTCCCCAAAGCCTCCAGTTTCTCAGGAAACATGATTTCCAGAGGCCTGTTGCATTTTTAGTCCAAATGATATTGGGCTGCCCTTCAGCAAATAAAGTCTGGCAGGCAGTGTAGCCTCACTAAATACTTGATCCTGGAGAGATTAGAAGTGGAAGGTATCTTAGAGGTTATAATAGACACAGGAACACAGATTTAGAACCAGAGGAGACTTTAGAGGTCATTGAATCTGACTCTCTCAATTTACAGATGAGGCAACTGAGGCCCAGAGAAATGGGGTGACTTTATTAGGGTCACACAGCTAATAATCAACTGAAGTAGGATTTAAACTTCTTGATTCTAAGTCAATGTTCAACACACTGTTCCACCTCACCAGCTGCCCAACCTTGCCCCTTATCAGTTGACAGTTAAAGAAACCGAGGTCTAGAAAGTTAAAGTGATTTGTCCAAGGCCATACAAATCATATGTAGCAGGGACAGGACTAAAGCTCTTTTCTGACTCCACATGCCATGCTATTTCTACTTTAGCAGGCAGTTGGTGGCACAGTGGCTAGAGAGCTGGACCAGGAGTCAGGAAGATAGAAATTTACCTGTGACTCCAGAGGCTTACTAGCTGTGTGACTGTGGGCAAGTCACTTTGTCTCTGTTTGCCTCAGTTTCCTCATCTGCAAAATGGGGATAATAATAATAATACTTTCCAAGGTTGTCGTGAGAACCAAGTAAGATAATAATTGTAAAGTGCTTAGCACAGTGCCTGGCACATAGTAAGGGAATGTTATTATTGTATCACGTACTATGGAACCCCACTCTTCAAAGAAGTCTGTTTCTAAGAGTGAACATTTTATTGTTGCTCAGGCGTGTCCCATTCTTTGTGATCCCATGAACCATAGCATGCCAGGCCCTTCCATCCTCTGCTGTTTCTTGGAGTCTGTCCAAGTTCATGTTGCTTCCGTGACACTGTCTATTCCATCTCATCTTCTGCCGCTCCCTTTTCCTTTTGCCTCCAATCTTTCCCAGGGTCTTTTCCAGTGAGTCCCATGGTTGCTTTGAACTCCCTGTAACCTCACTTGATCCCTCTTGCTGCCAGTAGCTTTGCCAGCATGTGTTTTCAATGGGCTCTAGTGCTGTAGCCCATGGCCAAGGTTGGAACTACAAGCACTCAGGAAGACTATAGAAGAACCAATATGTGGTTTTTAGGTGCAGCATGGTACAACCAAAGGAGAACCAACCCTGGAGTCAAAAGGACCTGGGTTCAAATCCTAGCTTTGATGCTTACTATTTGTGTCACCCTGGCCAAGTCCCTCTTCCTCCCTGGCCCTCAATTTATTCATTTGCAAGGGCCCTTTTATCTCTCGATCCATGATCGTAAAAACAGGAGTACCTGCCAACCAGCCCATGCAGCAACCAAGCCCTCACTCTGTTGGTACCAGTTGCTCCAGTTGGCCACAGATTTATTTGACTGGTTCTCCCTACACAGACTTCACTCTCTATCTGCTGTCCAGGTAGTGTCGGGTTGGATGCCTCCATTACCCATTTTTATATCTGGATTGCTGCCTTCCTCAAAAAGCTCAGGTTTCCTCCAGAGCCCTCCACAGATCTCAGTAACCTCAGTGAATTTATAATAATCTGCTTGGCTGCCAGCCGCTGACCTCGGCTTCATTCATTTTCCAGGGCTCTCGGATCAACTCTATTGTGGATAAAATACATCAGCTTTAATCAATAATTTTGTAATAGAAATACTGTGCACTTGATAAATCAACTCCAGTGCAATTAGTGACCAGCCCCAAAGCCTAGGCTTAAGTATAAGTTAATCCCAAAATGGATGGAGTAGGAGAATGTTAATGGTCTTTTCAATCAGTGGAATTATTTTCAATGGGCAACACATCCATGGCTTCCCAAGCTGGTTTGCCTTCCCAATGCTCTCTCTTGACTTGGGCAAACAGAGTCTCCCCAGAAGCCTGAACTAAGTGGTTACTAAAGTTGACTGATTGGAGAGGCCAGTCACCAAGAGAGTGTCAGAGAGTCATCACCTCTCCTCCTGGAGCCCTGGGAGAAGCTGAATTCCCTCTCCCCCTTGTCCAGGGGTAGCCTGGCATCCCCTGCTAATCGCCAGCATTTATATGGTGCTTTAAGGTTTGCAAAGCACTTATTTGGTCCTTGTAACAAAGCTGTCATCATTTTACAGATGAGAAAACTAAGGCACAGGGAGGAGAAGCAATTTGCCCAGGGTCAGCTAGTAAGTTTCTGAAAAAAGATTTGAACTCACGACTTCCTGACTCTAAGTCCAGCACTCTATCTACTATGCAACCCTGCTACTATTGAATAATCTTCTAGACCTTGAGCATCTCTGATTTTAGAGAATAGTATATTGTTATGGATGTAACCAGAAAAACACAAGTGACCCTGTTGAGGGGTTTTTAATTTTATTTACAAAACACCTTCCTTGGAGGCAGCTAGGTGGTGCAGTAGATAAAGCACCAGCCCTGGATTCTGGAGGACCTGAGTTCAAATCTGGCCTCAGACACTTGACACTTACTAGCCGTGTGACCCTGGGCAAGTCACTTAACCCTCGTTGTCCCCCCAAAAAACCAAAACAAAACACCCTCCTTCCATTTCCAAGCACCACCCTCTCTCTTTTTTCTTTCTTTCTTTTTTTTTTTTGTGGGACAGTGAGGGTTAAGTGACTTTTCCAGGGTCACACCGCTAGTAAATGTCAAGTGTCTGAGGCCGGATTTGAACTCAGGTCCTCTTGAATCCAGGACCAGTGTTTTATCCACTGTGCCACCTACCTGCTCCTCTACACTCTCTTAAAAAGGAAAAAAAAGAAATTCACAGAATACCTTTATGATATATTTAAAAGCAAAATAAGTTGTACACAACAGATTTGCAGTTTCATGTGCAATCATCTTTTTTATTATTTTACTATGTTATAAAAATGCTTGTTTTATTCCAAAAATTAAAATTAAATATAAAGTGTTCAAAAAGAAAAGAAAAGAATAGATGGAATAGAATGCCTGCCCTGGGAATCCTCTGCTAAAATTCCAAGGCCTTCATAGTCTATTTATTGGAGACCCTGAAAGCCAGTGATAGGAAATGGGGCCCAGAGAGGTCTCTTGCTCATAGATAAGGAAACTGAGGCCCACAGAGACTCAGTGACTTAACCAAAGGTCCCCCAGATAGGAGGATCAGTCCATGACTGGGGCTAGGGAGTTCCTAGAGGCAGGGGCCCTATTATGATAATCCAAGCAAAGCACAAAGTTTTAAAAGCCTGGACAAAGGTGGGAGTTGTGGACATGATGAAGAGGAGACAGATAGGAAAGATGTTCTCTGTACCGGGAACTCCTCTCTTCCCCTTCTCCATGAACCTTGCTCTTCTACCTCCAAATCTCACCAATCTCATTTCACTTAATTCCTTTCTCCCTCAATTAAATCTGTTTGTTGTCCCTGCATGTAACTTCTTTGTTCTCACTCCACTGTCTCTGTGTCACTTCCTTCCTCCTTCTGCCAGGTGATATCCTTAATCCTTTCCAGAGCCATGCCAGGTGCTCACCTGTGCCAAGAAGGTGACCGGTCCCACCTGTGTCTACCTGTTCCTTTGTTTAATGCCCTCTCAAGATTCCTTCTAACCATAGAATGAGAGAAGCAAGCTCAGAGCTAAGAAGGCATGGGTTCAAGTCCCACCCCTGACCAAACTTGCTGTGTGACCCTGACAATTGATTGACTGGACCACTTAATGATCTGAGTAACTTTCTAAGGCTCTTAAGTTGAAGAGAAGGTGGCAACCTGCTCTGGTGCAGTGAGTTTCCTCAACTGGGAATTCTCTATGTAATGAAATCATAGGTCCCATCCTTGTCCCAACATATAAGTCATAGATATAGAAGAAGTGTATTTTTTTTGCACTTTTTTTTGGGGGGGGCAATGAGGGTTAAGTGACTTGCCCAGGGTCACACAGCTAGTATGTGTCAAGTGTCTGAGTCCAGATTTGAACTCAGGTCCTCCTGAATCCAATGCAGGTGCTTTATCCACTGCACCACTTAGCCGCCCCCTAGTCATAGATACAGAGTTGGAAGGGAATTTAGAGGTTATCTAAGTGCAGCCTTCCCATCTTACACATGAGGAAACTAAGGCAAAGAGCAGGTGAGTGATTGTGGAAGATAGTAAGTGGCAAAACCCAGCACCTTCTTGAAAGGTGATTTTCACACATGTACTAGAGTTCATCATTCAGTATTTATTGAATTATATCTCTATATAATCCATCATCAATCAGCCAGCATTAATTAAGCACTTGTTGTGTGCCAAGCACTGTGCTAGGCACTGGGGAAAAAACCAGAAGTGAACAGTCCCTACCTTCTAGAAATGCCTATTTTATGAGGGGAGAAATAACAATGCAGATATAGGTCTATACAAAATACATGGGCTGTAGATACAAGGCGGTTTGAGGGAGAAGAGCATTGGCAACTTGGGGCACGGGAGGAAGATAAGGTAAGGCCTCATGGAGAAGGTTGTAGTTGAGTTGAACTTTGAAGGAAACTAGGAATTCTTAAAAGGGGGACTGAGAGGAAGAGTGCCTTCCAGGCACAGGAAACAACCAGGGCAAAAAGATCATCTTGGGAAACAGAGTGTCATGTGAGAAATAGCAAAATAAAGGTCTATTTTGACTGGACTATCAAGTTCAGTCATTTTTCTGTTGTGTCCAACTCTTCATGATATCATTTGGGGTTTTCTTGGCAAAGATACTGGAGTGGTTTGTAATTTCCTTCTCCATATCATTTTACGGATGAGGAAACAGGCAAACAGGGTTAAGTGACTTACCCAGGGTCACATGGCTAGTAAGTATCTGGGGCTGAATTTGAACTCTGTGTACTATGGAGCTACCTAGCTGCCCTTTGTGAAGGGTAGTAATAAGTAATAAGCCAGGAAATGTAGGTTGGAGCCAGGTTGTGAAGGACATGTATTTGACCCTCCGGACAATAGGAAGTTTGTTAAATCATAGAGTGATGTGTTTATTCCTGTATTTTTGGAAAATAAATATGCAGAGTTTCTGTCTTTAAGAAACTTAGTCTAGTAAAGGAGATAGGAATACAAGTAGCTATAAAACGAAGTGGTATGGGAAAGCATGTCAAGTACAATGAAACAGAATCAAACACCACAGATATCCAGAAGAAGGAAAGGGGGGAAGGGGAGTCATTCTTTTGTTCCTCTATTAATGTAGCCTGGAATCCTCAACTACCTTATAAGTTCTCCAAGGGCAAAGACTGGCTTCTTCTAGCTTCAGATATTTCCTAGCTATGTGACCCTCTGTCTACCTCAGTTTCCTCAACTGTAAAATTGGGACAGTAATAGCACCTACTTCCCAAGGTTGTCATGAGTATTAAGTGAAGTTATGTTTATAAATCACTTAGCACAGTGCCTGGCATATAGTAGGTGCTTAATAAATGTTTGTCTCTTTCCCCCTACCCCATTCTACATCTTTCCTACCTTCTCTTCCTCTTTGGTCTGAGGGTGTGCCTAGAGTGGACACAGCCAACCTTCTGGATTAATGGATCGATTTAGCTGCCCAGGTTGTATCAGGTTGGACTGACCTTCATGGGTAGAAGGGAACACATGAAATCTACCCCACTGCATCTGTTTGGGCTGCATGCCCAGTGTCTGAGAGCACTACAGAGGAGAGCTGAGTAGAGAGGGACAGTCTGCAAGAGACTGAGGGAAACCTTTCCAGCCAGCTTCTCCTTGTTCCTTTTCTATGACTCACCAGCAGCCTCAGGGGACAGTTCTTATAGCTTGTAGGTTAGACATTCCCTGACTCCCTCATTCCACGAAGTCTCTACCTTTAAAAAAAAAAGCCACTTTCAAATCTCCATTATCTGTGGCAATGGAAGCTTCAGATAATCCAAAATAGTAAATAATCCAAAATAATTTAAATCAGGTATTAGCCACCCCACTCCCACCCCTTTCTGCAGCAAACGACTGCTTTAGATTCAATGTTTCAAGTTAGTTCACTCATAGTCTAATGCAAGAGTTCTTTTCATAGGATTACAAAGGAATAAGTGTGTGCCTACTGTGTGCCAGGACTACAAAGGAATAAGTATGTACCTACTATGCAAGGTATTAAGAATACAAAGGCAAAAAAAAAAAAAAAGGACCCTGAGCAAGTCTCTTAGCCTCCCTAGGTCTCCATTTCCTCGTCTGAAATGATGGCGTTGGGGGCAACTAGGTAGCGCAGTGGATAGAGCACCAACCCTGGAGTCAGGCGGACCTGAGTTCAAATCCGGACTTAGACACTTAACGCTTACTAGCTGTGTGACCCTGGGCAAGTCACTTAACCCCAATTGCCTCACTAAAATAAAAAAAAAAATTAAAAATGAAAATGAAATGATGGGCTTGGAGTAGATGGTTCCAAATCTATTATTCTATGATTTTCACTTGACATGGCAAGGAGGCAAACACTGTCGTCTCTTCTAGTTCATTCCAGCTCTAGACCTATGAAACAAGTTCCTGCCTTCAAGGAGCTTACTGGGAAAGCCACAGCTAAGTAAATACAATATATATGTGGAGTATTTGAAGGGAGGGAATTGTGGGGATCAGAAAAGGCCTGACAGAGGATGACACTTAAACTGAACCTTGAATGGAGTTTGTATTGGGCTGTTGGTGCACTGCACAGCCATTCTGTCAATTGGGCAGCTAGCATTTACAAAGCACCTACTATGTGTCAGGTACTGAGCTGATCAATGGGAGGGCACAGGGTGGGGAGAAGGGGTGGATGGGCACCCAGGGAGCTGAGGCTGGAGAGAAGGACAAAATGAGCTTTCCATGCTTTTCCTCTGAACTGCCCTTTGGGAATCAAAAGAATATGGTGCTAGACAGTGGGAGGCCCTCCTCCTGTCGCCATGGCAACAGAGAGCAGGGGCTCATTTGTTTTGTAGATGAGTAATTACTACTCAATTAGAGGAGGCTAAAAATAAAGTAGCCCTTTGTTCCCGGTTACTCATTAATATTAATAAAAGGTCCTGTCCAGGTCTGTGGTAAACAATTAATGCAAATTTGGCTGCCTGTGGTAGAGGCCAGAGTGGGGAATCCGGCTTTGGGCTAGCTGTTTTCTTCCCCAGCCTCTTTCCCAGCCATCCATCCCCAGTAAGTCATTTCTTATTTTAAAACAGAATTTGGCTTTCTTGCCCTTCCTGAATAGGGGAGACTTTTTACACATATGAAATCTAATAAAATAATATTTGTCAAAAGTTCTTAACATAGCACCTGGCACATAGTAGGTGCTATATCAAAGCTTGTCCCCTTCCCCACATGCCCCAGTACCCTCAGAAAAACTGCACACATCCCCACAAGGAGGATAAAGCCTCTCACTCCAGGACTAAGGCATCAGGAGCTAGGGAGCTGCCTAAAGACTTTGAGTAAGATAATGTAGACCCAAAATCCTAATGGGATGTAGGTTAAGGATTCAGACCTGAAAAGGACTTTAGAGGTCATCTAACCTAACACCCTTATTTTGTAGTTGAGGAAACTGAGGCCCACAGAGGTTAAAGATCACACAGTAAGGGGCAGCTAGGTGGCACAGTAGATAAAGCATTGGCACTGGATTCAGGAGGACCTGAGTTCAAATCCGGCCTCAGACACTTGACACTTATTAGTTGTGTGACCCTGGGCAAGTCACTTAACCCTCATTGTCCTGCCAAAAAAAAAAAAAAAAAGGAAGAAGAAGAAGAAGAAGATCACACAGTAAGTAGCAGAGGCAAGATTTTAACTCATTTTTTTTTCTCTGGACTCTTAACACTCTTTCCAGCAAAAGATACCTCTCAACCTGTCTGGCCCTTAATTTCTAAACCCATGTCAATGAATAGCCGTGAACCTTGACTGCCAGAGCTTTCAAAGTATCTACTTCTTTACTGCAGGCCTGGTTGGAGAAGAAAGGCCAAGTTACAGTTGGGGAAGACCTGGAGAAGTTACTTAGTAACTAAGGACTCCATCAGGAAGGCAGTCTGGTTCTTCCAACTACCATTCCCTGGATTTGGGTACTGCTATAGCTGAGACCCCGTTAGGGCATTGGCAACAAACTTGATTGGGTTTGGGAGGATTTATTTTATTTATTTGTTTGTTTGGGGTTTGGGATCAGCTCTCCATTGGTATCCTCCTCTGGTGCCACCTAGCAGCTATTAAAAAAAAAGAGAGGGGCAGGTAGGTGGCGCAGTGGATAGAGCACCGGCCCTGGAGTCAGGAGTACCTGAGTTCAAATCCTGCCTCAGACACTTAACACTTACTAGCTGTGTGACCCTGGGCAAGTCACTTAACCCCAATTGCCTCACTTAAAAATTAAAAAAAAAAAAAGAGAGAGAGAGAGAGAGATAATAATAGTCCCTGCCTTATAGGCTTGTTGTAAGGATCAGATGAGCCCCATTTGGGGTTTTCTTGGCAAAGATACTAGAGTGGTTTGCCATTTCCTTCTCCAGCTCATTTTATAGATGAGGAAACTGAGGCAAACAGGATTAAGTGATTTGCCCAGGGTCACACAGCTAGGAAGTGAATGATGCTGGATTTGAACTCAGGAAGATGAGTCTTCCTGGGTCCCATCCTGGCACTATCGACTGCACCACCTAGGTGTCCATGTATAGAAGTACATACAAAATTAAAAACTTAATTTGGGATGGGGGGCACAAGGAATTAGAGGTTCAAGAAAGGCCATATGTAGGAGGCATTTGAGCTGAGCTTTGAAAGAATCTAGGGATTCTCAGAGACAGAGGTGAGCAGGGAGTACATGCCAAGCATGGGGGACATGAAGACAGGAGATGGGATGTCATATATGAAGACCAGGATTGTCACAATGTATGACAAAAGTAGGTTAGAGACAGATTGTGAAGGGACTTAAATGCCAGACAGAGGAGTATATGGTTTTAGATGTACTAGGGAGCTACTGAAGTTTATTGAGGAAAGGAATGACAGTGCAAGTGTATGTTCATCATCCAAGGAGCAGCCTACTAGGTAAGCTCAAAGGTTCATCACAAGTCTGGCCACAAAGAGATGGATTTTATACATATTGGTTCTATCTTTTTGAATGAATATGGTAGAAAGAGCATTGGATTTAGCTGAAGGATCTGCATTCAATTCCTCTCCTTGTATGACCATAAGCAACTTACTTACATCTTACAACTTACCTCTTGGCCTCAGTTTTCTCTTCTGTCAAAGGAGAGGGCTGACCTCTAAATAACATCCAAGGTCCCTTGTAGCTTTAAGTCTGTGAAACAATGAAATCATGGCTTGGCTTAATTAGACTTTATGTGACTTTGGGCAGATCATGTCACTGAGCCTCAGTTTCCTAGGCTGTAAAAAGGGGATTGACCTAGAGCAGGGGTCCTTAAACCTTTTTTTTTTTTTTTATGTCATGGACCTCTTTGGCAGGCTGGGGAAGCCTATGAACCAACCCCCTTCAAGAATAATGTATTTAGGGGGGTGGCTAGATGGCGCAGTGGATAAAGCACCGGTCCTGGATTCAGGAGTACCTGAGTTCAAATCCGGCCTCAGACACTTGACGCCAGCTGTGTGACCCTGGGCAAGTCACTTAGCCCCCATTGCCCTGAAAAAAAAAATAATAATGTATTTAAACATGCAAAATAAAATACAAAAATTACAAAGGAAGTTAATTCTATTGGAACCCAGTTATCAAAAAATAGGGGGCAGCTAGGTGGCACAGTGGATAAAGCACCGGTCCTGGATTCAGAAGGACCTGAGTTCACATCTGACCTCAGACACTTGACACTTACTAGCTGGACAAGTCACTTCACCCTCATTGCCCTGCCCCCCCCCCAAAAAAAAACAATGTTAGATGGATGGGCAGCTAGGTGGCACAGTGAATAAAGCACCAGCCCTGGAGTCAGGAGGACCGGAGTTCAAATCCTACCTCAGAGCCTTGACACTTACTAGCTGTGTGACCTTAAGCAAGTCACTTAACCCTCATTGCCCCACCAAAAAAAGAAAGAAAGAAAGAAAAGAAAATGTTAGATGGAAAAAATGTATGGATCATCAGGTTAAGAACCCTTGGTTTAGATGATCTCCCAACTTCTGGCTCTAGGTTCTAGGCCCTATCCATCAGCCAACCCTCTCCCTCTAGTATTAGGAAATCTAAGATGCTGCTGGTACTATGGGAAAGGAGAAATGGGAGGGGCTCTCAGGTCTCTGATAGTAATTTCTCCCACACTAAGTTGACTGGCATGAGCCCAAACCCTAGTTTCCCTTTTATAAACTGTACTTCAGGAAGATCCAGTGGTCTGTGTGTACATGGTCATATAACAAATTAGCAGCAGAAACACAACTAAAGTCCATCTATTTCATCTTTCAGCTGGTCACTTGCCTCAGTAATAATAATATTAAAATGTATATTTTATAATGTGCCTATTTTAAAAATACTAGAACTTCTCATTTGCTCTCCCCATACTCTCTATAAGATAAATAAGGCAGGAGTTACTACCCCCATTTTACAGTTAGAATAACTGAGGCCCAGAGAGGATAAATGATTTTTCCTAACAATATCAAGTCAGTGAGTGGCAGAGGCTTGAGACTGGATCTCAGGCTTCCTGACTTAAAGCTTTGTCTATTGATCCAAAAGGACATAGCAATGGGGATGAGGGACACGTCTGTGTGGGCACCTTCCATCCCTGCACTGTTACTCGATGAGGCCAGGGCCAGCTAAGAGGAAAGTAGAAGAGGTGGTGAAAGTGGGGAGCCAGAAGAACCCCAAACAAAGGATGTAAAGATAGAAAGTGCAGGTCTCCTGAGCATTCCCCTAATGGAGGAGAGTGTGGCTGAGCCTTTTGGTAAGGTCAGTATTTGTTTGTTGTTAAAGATCTAATTAGAAACATAAGAGGGAGCTGAATGACTCCTTGCTTGGCTAATTAGTGACACGTATGGGCCAGCTTTGAACTTCAAGGACACAAAGCTATTAGCACTTACATCAAAAATGGATTAAACGTCTCTGCTTTTATAATGATTAAAGATGAGCCGTTCAAGTGGAAATCCTTTTATACAGTGTGCAATGGGGTTGGCCTGGGCCATCATCTGGGGGAGAATGTTGGACATCTCACTCCACACACCGGCCCTGGGCCAAGGGAACCACATTAAAAGCAATTGGGTAATAAATACCCATCATTGACAGGGAATAGCAATAGGCCTGACTGAATTGGGAATGATTTCCCCAGACTTGGCCTTGGCATTTCCAAAGATGAAGGATGTCCTTGGCCTGGTCATCTGACATCTAGGCAGCTCACTGAAGGTGTCAAAGGAAGCTGCCGAATATGGAGAGAAAGACACAGATGCACATTATTGAACAGGGCAGGGCGGGGTGTAAGGGGGGGAGGTCTTCATCATCTCTATATCACAGACCGCTTTGGCCTATGGACTCCTCAGAATGTTTTTAAATACATAAAATACAGATGCTTGGGGCAGCTAGGTGGCACAGTAGATAGAGCACCAGCACTGAATTCAGAAGTACCTGAGTTCAAATCCGGCCTCAGACACTTGACACTTACTAGCTGTGTGACCCTGGGCAAGTCACTTAACCCCAATTGCCTCACTAAAAATAAATAAATAAAATAAAAATAAAATACAGATGCTTCTAAAGGAAACCAATTATATTGGATTGTAATTATCAAAACAAACAAACAAAAAAGGCAAATTCACAGACCTCAAGGTAAGAATCCCTGGCAGAGAGGAAGAGGTGGTTCCTCCTTTCTTATAGAAGTCCCAGCTTGACAGGCCTCTGCTCTAAGAAAGCTTCCAGGTTCATAAATGAGATATGGTGCTGGTCATGGCAACATAGATTTCAAGCTAAAAGGGACTTCCTAGGTCATCTGGGCCATCAGACAGCCAGAGAAACCACACCTCAAAGAGATTAAGTGATTTGTCCAAACTCACACTATGAAGTGGGAGAACGGGGAGTCAAAACTAAGTCCTGTCCCTCCAATAATAGCTTTTCTACCATATCAAACTGGTCTTGGAGAGTTGCCCATGTGATGGGACAGACAGTGCCTGCCCTCTTACAGTGTACTCCATCTGATAAGGATCCTCCTCATTCTTATTTCTCCCAAGAAAATGGGAGTTCTTTGAGTCAGTCAATAAGCATTGAACCACGGACTATTATTATGTGCCAACCACTGGGAGGTTTAAGGCAAGGCAAAAGACAGTCCCTGCTCTCAGCAACCTAACCAGGGAGACTATATGTGGAAAAAAAAAAAGCTATGTACACACAAGCTGTATACAGGATAAACTTGGAGATGATCGACAGAGGGAAGCCTCTAGAGTTAAGGGAGATCAGAAGAGGCTTCCTGTAGGAAGTGGGATTTTGGTTGGGCCTTGAAGGAGGCCAGAGAATCCCAGGGGCAAAGCTGAGGAAGGAGAACATTCTAGACCTGGAGGGTAATCAGTGAAAATGCCACAGTTTGGGGAAAAGAGTGTCTTGTTCAAGGAACAGTAAGGAAGCCGCTGTTACTGAATCACAGAGTACACTTGGAGAGGAGAGTTTAAGGCCTGAGAAGACTGGCAAGTGGGGAGTGGGGGAAGAGAGGCAGGCAGACAGGCCCAGCTGAGGAAGGGCTTTGAACACCAAATAGAGGATTTTATATTTGATTCTGGATGTGATAGGGAGCCACTGGAGTTTATTGAGGAGGGAAGGTGGGGTGGGGAATGTAACATGGTCCGACGACCTGTGAAGGGCAAGTATCAAATCCAGATAAAGAGTAGAAAATCCTCGGCATCAAATGAAAATAAAATTACAGCCAATGAAGGATTCAGAGGAAAGGGCAGGGAAAGGAAGTCACAAGCCATTTTTCCCTTCTCTTCTCCCCCATCTGCCTGTACATTTTGATTCTCAGGGTAGCAAGGAATAAAGAAACAAGGGCATTTGCACGTCAGCTCCAGCCTCACGCTGTGCGTCACCTCCCCAGCTGACGCTACCCAGAGACAGGGATGTTTCCAAGCGGCCGCTGCTCCTGGT
The DNA here is from genome assembly GCF_019393635.1 of Dromiciops gliroides. Taxonomy (NCBI): domain Eukaryota; kingdom Metazoa; phylum Chordata; class Mammalia; order Microbiotheria; family Microbiotheriidae; genus Dromiciops; species Dromiciops gliroides. The sequence continues at coordinate 169,491,363 of NC_057864.1, read as the reverse complement.
AACTGCCTATTAATGCTGGCAAGGTCGGCAGCCTACGTCAAGTGGCACTTTGGTCGTCTGCAGTGCTTGTTTTTTTCCCTTTGCCTCCTCATTTGCTGCTCCTTGCCAGTCCTAACCTGTCTCTGCAGTGGCAAGATTTCAGGTGTTAACAAACCCTGCCTGCTGACACAGTCTCGCAGACGGTAAACATTCGTTTCCTTTGGTTTGTGTTTTCTTGTCTGTCAAGAGATTACCCAAATGGATGGGTAGGGGCTTCCCATACTTTGTAAAAGGTTGGGTTGGTGATCAGGACCTCTTTGGTGAATGCAAACTCGGCCTGGCCCGGGGCAGCCTCCTTGAGTTTATTGTCAGGTTTGGATTTTCTAGTTCATGTTGCTTCTTTGAGATAATTCCTTTGTAAAGCTAAATCCCAGTTTTTTCATTATCAGCCAAAGCCTAGGTGATGGCTAGCCCTTCTTCACTCCTCCCTCTCCAAAAAAATCTTGTAAAGGCTCCTGACCATGTTGCTGAGAAGCTTGGACAGCATGGGCAGCATGTCTAGCCTCCTAGTTCCCCCAGCTACTTAGAAAAACACGAAGCAGGTAGTTTGTTCTTCGGGCCCCAACCTGGGCTCCACCCCAGACTGGACTCCAGAAAGTTTTCATTTGTCCTTGGCCTGCTATTCTTCAGTCTCAGCCTGAGTCCTTTGCCTTCGAACTTAAACATATTGATGTAGGGGGTGTGATGGGAAGCAGCAGACTGCAGAAATGAAGTTTCTTCATCACCAGGATGTACCAATTCTAGTTTCTATCTTTTGTCTTCTGAGTGAAGGGATGAGTTCCCATCCAAAGTGTGGCTCCTAGAGAAGGACTTAGACAGTTGGCATTTACGTAGTAGTTTTTTGAGGTTTACAGACATGATCTCATTTGACACTCAAAACAACTCTGTAAGAGGTCATGTGACTCAGTGGCTAGAGAGCTGGCCTTGGGACCAGCAAGACCCAGATTCAAGGCATGGCTCTGGCACATATTTCCTATATGGCCCCATGAGTAAGTCACTACAATTACAGACTGGGAACCAACCTACATTGGGAAAGGCTGTTTTCCTCACTTGGAGACCCCTACACAAGTGAAATTACATAGCAGCCTTGTAAGGTAGGGACTATCATCTTCATTTTTCAGATCAAGAAGCCAAGGTTCCAAGACATCCAAAGGACTTCCCCAACGGTCACATGCCGAGTAAATGTTGGAATCAGGATTCGAACCTGGGGTCTCCTGACCTCTAGCTCAGCAATCTTTGCAGAATGCTAGGATATGCCAGTGTTTTAGCCACTGACCCTTTCTTCTACCACATTTCCAACTCTGATTGGTATGACCTTGTTTGACTTTGTGGGGAAATGTACTGAAGGATGCATATACCCTCCCTGCCTATATGGCATACCTGCCAATGTGGCCAGTCAGCAGGGATGTCTCTTAGGGCAGGCAAGTACAGCAGAGATAGAGACACCATTTTCTTTTGAGATTATATCACTCTCAGAGAAGTGTATGGTCTCACACCTGCCTGGGGGTTTGGTCCCAAAGCATTTCTCAGTCATTGTCCCCTTGTATATAACAATGATGCTGGCAGATAGAATTAACATACAGACTATCCTTGGTATGTCAGGCTCTTCCTCTCTGTAGTCAATGCATTAGGATGATATGATTTGATTTGTAGTATATTTAAACCTATGAAGGAGTAAGGCAGTGATATAATGGGGTTCTTAGTCTATATGAAATACTGGCTTTGCTCCCAAATATGAACAACATCCCCATTAACTGACAAATCCTAGGATTAGCCCAAAAGGGGGGAAGGGGAGAAGGGTTGCATGCTAAGTGTTAGAAGAACAAACCCCAAATTGCCATTTTTTCCACACTTGGAATGTGGGGGGAGAGCAAAAGTGTGATAGAGAATGAGTGACTAAATACTCCTCATTTGTTCTTGTCAAGATTTAAGATTAGCTATGTGTTCTCCAAATAAAATGGATATTACCCCCATGATGTTGACATTAGACAAAGTTTGCAATTTAGCCATAATTCTTGTGTGTAAATACAGATATAGAAGGAGAGAAATAGCTGTATATTGACTTTTACCTGTTAATCCCTCCCTAGTTTAGGGTGGGAAGAGGTGGAAGATTTCTCCCTTCTATAATATCCTGTATTTAATGTGAGCTTAAAAGTTTATCATGCATATAACTAGTTGTCCCTGCATATAGGTCTCAAAAACAGATTTGATTTTAATTTATTGTGTCCAGTAATTTTCCCAGGTTGGACAACAGTGATCCACCCTTTTGTAGTTGCCACTTTCTCCTGCCCCTTAGCTGGCCCATTCTCCCCACCTAAAGGCTGAGCTGTGTGATGAGGGCTTAGGCCTAGAACATCCCCTGGACCAATGAGAGTTGATGGAAATAGGGGTTCTTCTGAGCTCCATTGGAGCCAGGCTGATTTGCCGAGCATAATCCAAGCTCATTCAGTTCAAAGCAAAAGTCATAATGAGACACGACTGGATGTTTCTCTGCAGTTTATCAGAAGCAAGTTTATCTTGTCTCTGCTGACCTTTTGTATCTAGCACTCTGGATTAATTTGTTAGTGGGCACCACACTCCAGCTAAGTTCAGAGGATAGCAGAAGAGATAAGCCCCTCTTTTTTCCTGCCCTTTCTGGGCCCTTTCCTTGTCTGGGGCCTGAGGCCTCTCCAGCTTTTGTTCTTTGGATCCCCAAGAAGAGAGGGAGAATATGCAACTTTCTCTGTTAATTTGGCATAGTCCACAGGTGATAAGGGAGCCCTATGGACTAAGCATCCAACGTGTTCAGAATAGTGTTTGAAATATTGTGAGAGGGAGCATAGTATAATGGGTAGAGAGCCAGCTTAGGGTCAGGAAGACTGGGCTCCTAGTTCCACCTCTCATACTAAAGTTGCTGAAACACTCAGAACCCCAACAACTCTCTCAAGTAAAGAGTTCTTAACCTGTTTATGTGATATGGGTCCCTCTGGCAACCTAGTAAGACAGACCCTTTCTCAAAATAAAGCATTTAGATGCATAAAATAAAATACAGAAAATTGCAGAGGAAGCCAATTATGATGAAATAGTTATTGATAGAAATATAATATTTTTAAAGTTCACAGATCCCAGATTAAGAACCCCTGCTGTAAATTGTAGGAAAGGTGCCAACCTGGCACCTTTGGCATAGAAATTGACAGGGGAAAAAATAAAAAATTTTAAATTAAAAAAAAAAAAGAAATTGACAAAGGATAAATCTCACCAGGGGGGCTCTCTTTACCAATGAAATCACAGGTTCAAGTCAAATACATGGAGTCATAGATAAAAAAGAAACATACAGTTCAGCTAGGTTTCACAGTGGTTAGAGCACCAGCCCTGGGGTCAGAAGGACCAAAATTTTTTTTTTTTTTTGCAGGCAATGGGGGTTAAGTGACTTGCCCAGGGTCACACAGCTAGTAAGTGTCAAGTGTCTGAGGTCGGATTTGAACTCAGGTACTCCTGAATTCAGGGCCGGTGCTTTAACCACTGCGCCATCTAGCTGCCCCAGAAGGACCAAAATTCAAACCCAGCCTCAGCACTTACTAGCTTTGTGACCCCCAGCAAGGCACTTAACCCTGATTGCCTCCAAAAAAAAAAGGAAGAAGAAAGAAAAGAAATGTAGCCTTGGAGGAGTCCCAGTGTGATGAGGGAACTCACTGTTCTATAGGAAAAAAAACCCAGTCCTTGTCTTGCTTCCAGTCTAATAGCTCATTGGAAAGAACACTGGATTTTCAGTCAAGAGAGACCTGGGTTCAATTCCTAGCCCTACTACTAGCTGTGGTACTGTGAAATAGTTATTTAGTCACTTTGAGCTTCAGATTTCTCATTTATAGACAGGGAATGATACTTGAAGTACCTACATCATGGGCTAAATGATAGACTGGACACAACTAAGGTATTTTGTAAACTGTTCAGCTGTTAGTTAAAACAAGATAGTTCTGGTCCTTAGGGACTTTCCAGTCTAGTAGGGGAGAATGGCATTATAAATATGCTAGATTCATTTGTATTTATTTATTTATTTATTTATTTTTTATTTATTTTATTTTTTTATTTTTTTGGTGAAGCAGTTGGGGTTAAGTGACTTACCCAGGGTCACACAGCCAGTAAGTGTTAAGTGTCTGAGGCCGGATTTGAACTCAGGTCCTCCCAACTCCAGGGCCAGTACTCTATCCACTGCTCCACCTAGCTGCCCCGATTCATTTTTTATATTATACACAAATTCATGACTAAGCATTGGTGATTCAACAGCTCTCAGCTTTGTAGCACCCTTTCTTTCTCTATCATCAGCCTTCCTGTCAAAGCCAGTCCCTGCTCCAAACACTCCTCCATAGGATTTCTTCCCAGTTCTCCTTCCTTTACTGGATTAGACTCCAAATCCCCAAGTTTTTATGACACACTCCTAAGATGCCTGTAGTCCCTTTATTAGGATGGTGAGGGGAGGAGGTGTTCCTATTAACGTTTAAACCTAGTTCTGCCCTCCTGAAGGTCACAATTTAGAGGCCATAATACAGTCAACTCAATTTTTCATACTGATGGAGGGGAACAGTGGCAGAATCCAGAAATTATTTTTTATTTGGCATGAGAGTGCATTGTGTAATTAATTATGGTTTTGGCAGTAGATTTGCCTTCCTAATTATGTTTTGCATGGACTGATATTCAAATTAGTTTGCAGTGCCTGAGCACACATTGGGTAGTGAGTGAATGGGATGTAGCCCAGAAACATGCTAGAGGGTCAAAGAGAATCTAGCTTGAGATTAAACCTTGGCTACAAATAGTCTACAAAGTGGATAATTGAGAGCTGATAGTGATGTTGACCTTGCCTACTGGGGAAATGTGAAACCAGCCAAAAAGTAGAAGTGAGGTTCCTACTTGACCCCCCACAACACTCAGACCCTTGGGATCAGCTCCTCCAGGAATTTGAAGCATTCCATCTGCTCTCCCCACCCTTAGGACCAGAGGGTCAAAAAATCCAGTGCACGTACCTCCGAATTGCCAACCCCTTTACAATCTCAGCCTTTAGGCTTTTGCTTATGGTACAATTGCCCTGATCCACATGGCATTGCTTAAGGAAGAGATGGAGATATTCTCAATGCCAGCTGTTTCCAGTTTCAGTGGCAGGATGCCTTCCCCAATCCAACATTAGGGCAGCTCTGTCCTCCCAGGCTCCTTTATGCTGCTTCCCTACCCCCATTCCCCAATGACTCCCTCAGCCCAGCACCAAGCAGAGCCAAGTCCAGATAGTTGCCACATGATTTCCTCTAAAACCCTAGAGTGAGAAGATGACCATCTGGTCTGGCCCTCTCACTTTGGACAAATCAATGTGAAACCTCCCAGAACAGATGTATGGTCCTTCTCTCAGGTCTTCAGGGGCAAAGGCTCCACTCCACCACCACTCTCTTTGATCAGCTACTCAAATGCTTTATCTCCTGATGGGTAAGAAGTCCATTCTTATGCCCAACATAAAATCTTTCCATTTTAATTTAAGCCTATATCTGCTCAGTGTGTTCTCGGCCAATGTGGAGCACGATGGATTGGCATCATCTCCAGTCAGACTGGTCATAGATTTCCTAACCACTAGTCCTTCCCAAAAGCCCACTGGAGGTCTTCAGGTGGAGTCTGGATGGCCCCTTGTTGGGGACATTGAGGAGGGTAAGAGTTGAGTTAGTGGCCTCTGAGGGTGTCTTCCCTCTCCATGATTCTTCAACTTAAAGATACAGAGTATCTATGATACCATTATCAAAATGAGGTTGATGGACTAGACTGATCAATGAACAAGTATTTATTATGGGCCTACGATGTGTGTCAGACAACCATAAAGAATAAAACAATACCCATTAGCAAGGAATTTACATTCTAAGATGGTTTCTGAGATCCATCTCACTTTATAGTTAAGAAAAGTGAGATGGAGAGGTGAACCTTGGGTTCATATGACTTGAGGAAAAGAATCATCCTTTCATGTGGAATCTATATCAACTGGGTCAGGGTCACCCAGGGAGTGACTGGGGGAGCCAGATCAGGAACTGGGGATGGGGTAGGAGTAACCACCTCAACAGGCTTATTGATAAAGGCACGAGAGAGGCAGAAGAAATAGCAGACTGACTCCATAGTTATATTCACACAGTTAATTTAGTCTTGTGTTTATACAAAAGTAATCCATTTTGTACATTGAGAAAAGACTCACCCACTCCCCAAAAAGGGGGGGAAATGACCCATATGTTATGATTGTAGTTAAAATGAGCTTCATTTCTTCATCTTTTTGCTTCAAAAATTGTAATGCCCTGCCCCCCTTTTTGTTTGTTTTGTCCTTTGAAAGAAGCCCCATCCATTCCTAAGGGGGCTCCTGTACTCCTTGAGAAGGCCTGAATCCATTCTGAGGTAGAAAACCAGCTCCCTGCTCTCAGGAAGGTTACAGTTAAGTTCAGTGGACAGTCAATGCTCCACAGCCACCAACAGTGAGTCATAAGACAGATGTTCTCCCACACACTTAGGTGGCACACAGTGTGCTGGAAGACCTGAATCAAATCTAGCCTCAGACATTTTGTAGTTGTGTGACCTTGGGCATATCACTTAACCTCGGTTAGCCTCAGTTTCCTCATTTGTAAAATGTTGATAATAATAGCATTTAGCTCACAAGGTGCTTGTGAGGATCAAATGAGATAAAATGTGTGACATTTAAAAAGTTCGAGAGACATAATTTCTGAGTCATTAGTCATTTTATTAATAATGTCAACATTTTTAGTAAAAGGTTGGTGGCACTCTTGATGCCAAAGACAATCATGGCAGTGGGCTCATAGATTATATGCCCTTGGAAGAGGGGTGTTCCTGAGAGTAGTAATCAACTCTGATTGGTTAACAATTAATGAGAAGTAGACTTTACAAAGAGGAGTGAGCTTACTCCAGTGAGAAGCTAAGAACAATATCATGTCACTCTTGACTGGAGAGACTATCCCAGCTAGACCACCCTCAGCCTTGGGCAATCTAGACAAAGAATCTATATCTCCCACCCAAATTGGGTGGAGTAGCAATACCCAGATTGAGGAGAATGTTAATCCTGTTTTCTATCAGCCCTGTCCTGGAGAGACTGTACAAGGAAATCAAACAAGGAGAAAAAGCTGGGGTCTGCCCAATTTTAATAATTGGCTACTAAAAGAGAGAGAAGTAATCATTTCTATCACATGGAAAGTACTTTGTGAACCTTATACATATGCTTGTTGTCATTATTGAGTCGTTTCAGTTGCATCCAACTCTTTATGACCCCATATGGGGTTTTCTTGGCAAAGATACTGGAGTGGTTTGCCATTTCCTTCTCCAGCTCATTTTACAGATGAGGAAACTGAGGTGGACAGAGTTCCATAGCCCAGGGTCACATAGCTTGTAAGTATCTGAGGCAAGATTGGAACTCATGAGGATATCTTCCTGATTTCAAGCCCAGTGTTCTCTAATTCTCTCTGTGTGTCTTTCTGTCTCTTTCTGTCTCTCTCTCCTTCCCTCCCTCCAATATTCACTCACTCACACAAACTCTCATTATTATTTGGCTTTAAACACTTTTGGGGTCTATCCTGTTTCACATAGAGATTGTCAAATGAAATAATATCTGTAAAGCTCTTAGCATGGTGCCCAGCACATAGTAGATACTTAATAAATGTTTATTCTTTTGTTTTCTTTCTTTGCTTCCTAAGGACCTCAGAATGTCAGAGCTGAAAGGGGCCTTAGGAATCACTTTGTCTAACCCCATCATGTTACAGAAGTTAGTAGACCTTTTCATTTTTGAAAGTACAATCCTTCCAGAACTGCTTTCCCATTATTCCTAATTTAGTTTTATAGGACATTGACATCGATCCTCCGCTTTCTCCCACTTTCATTTTCCCAAGTAGCTAGTGACTGATAAGAGGCTGCTCATTGGATAGAGCAGGACTTCTTAAACTTTTTCCACTCAGGATGCCTTTTTGCCCATGAAATTTTTACATGACCCTGGGTATGTAGGTATATAAAATAGGTATACGTAACCTTTTACTGTTGTCACTACCCCTGCATTCAGTTACACGATCCCATATGGGGTTGTGACCCACAGTTTAAAAACTTTGGGGATAGAGTACTGGGTCTGAAGTAAGGAAGACCCAAGTTCAGATCTGGCCTTAGACACTAGCCGTGTGACCCTGAACAAGCCACCTAACCCTGTCTACCTCAGTTTCCTTATCTGTAAAACGAGAAGGAGAAGGAAATGGCAAACCACTCCAGGAATTTTGCTAAGATAACCTCATATGGGGGTTACAAAGAGTCAAACATAACTGAAACAACTAAACAATAACAAAAGTGACTGATAAACAGTTAAATTATCCAGAGCAGTGGGGGCTTGGTAGGAACCTGGTCAATGTAAATAATCGTCTCTTAATTGATGTGACTCCAAAATGTGGGTTTTCATATAGGTTTTCTCAAAACTAGGCTTGCCCACATACTGTTTTTAGTGAGCAATAGTCTTATCAGCCAAATTATTCTTTACTTGAGTTTATGAGAGTTCATTCCCTGATCCCACACTGGCTGAATCTCAAAGACCCAGAGGCATGGAAGGGCTTGGCTAGAAGCCATCCTGGGATGAAACACTGTGATGATGGAGAACTGTTCATTCTATCCACTAGGAGAAGAGTAACCCAACTCTCTGTGAGCCTCTAGACTCAGACAGAATCACAGTGCCTCAGTGGAGACTAGAAGGGATTTCAAGGTATTGTTCCCTCTCTAGAATGAGAAGCATAAAATCTGGTTCATAAATCTTAGAACAATGAACACAGTTTAGGAAAGTCAATGCCCCACCACCCTTGACCTTCTTCAGTCCTAGATTCTGGCCCATCAGTCTTTTTTTTTTTTTTTTTGTGGGGCAATGAGGGTTAAGTGACTTTCCCAGGGTCACACAGCTAGTAAGTGTCAAGTGTCTGAGACCAGATTTGAACTCAGATCCTCTTGAATCCAGAACCGGTGTGCTTCATCCACTGCACCACCTAGCCATCAGTCTTTAGAAGGTGATTTTTAAAATAATAATAGCATTTTATAACTCTTTAAGGTTTACAAAGTGATTGACATAAGTTACATCACCAGTCAACCATTTACACTTCAGGTTTCTTGCCCCCTCCACATCCTCCAGTCCTACTATGGATAACTGAAGATTGACAGTTTTAGAGTGTAAGCTTCCTGAAGTCAAGGACCTTAGTTCCACTGACATCTCTTTAAAGGTTCCTCCACAGCTGGTTGCCTTCTGAAAGTCTGGGCACATCATGCCCTCCCTCTCTCCCCATTTCTGTTTATACAATAACAGCAGGAGGTACAGAAACCCCAGGGAGCCAGTTTTCAGGTAGTCAGCTCTGTGTTCAGTCTGTAGTGTTAAATTGACTTTCAGTGAAAAGAAAATTACCTTGTTCTTAATACATTTCCACCATGGGACTGAACAGCGGCTGACACTGTTTTTTATGGGGAAAAGTGGCAGTGCCTGATTTTTTTTTTTTTCTCTCTCTCTCTCTTTTATTAAACAAGGTAAATTGTATTCATTTTAGAAGAGGTCTTTTTTCTTAAAGCAGCATGGGTTTTCCCCAACCATGTATCTGGGGGCTTTGTCAAGGCAAGTTAAGTCAACAAGCATTTATTAAATACCTACTGTTTGCTAGGCACTATGCTTAAGCACTGGTGACACAGAGAAAGGCTAAAATCATGACTTTTTAGCCATTTTTGGAGCTGAAAGAAGAGCTATGTTTTCTACCCAAGGGGAAGTAAAAGGGGGTAGGTCTATCAGTTGCCACTGACACACTGGGTAAGTCACTTAGCCTCTCTAGGTCTTCTCCTTCCCTGAAAAGAAGTTGAACTAAAGGAATTGAAGGAGTTGAATTAAAAGACTTCTGTCCCTTCCAGCTCCAGATTTCTGATGAAGGAATGAAGGAATTCCCTGCTAGTGCTACTAATGATTCCAGAAATGTCATGTGTCCCTCTCCCAGCTGCCTGAAAAATGCAGGGTTCTATTCCCTGCCCTCTCCTGGGCCATGATCTACTGGGGAGGCAGGGGAAGGGTTGGAAGGATGTAAGAGGGGGAAGCTAGGTGGCGCAGTGGATAAAGCACCGGCCCTGGATTCAGGAGGATCTGAGTTCAAATCTGGCCTCAGACACTTGACACTTACTAGATGTGTGACCCTAGGCAAGTCACTTAACCCTCACTGGCCCCCCCCCCCCCACCAAAAAAGAAGAAGAAGAATATAAGAGAGCCAGGCTAGCTGCTTTTAGACCAAATTCCTTTGAAGCAGCTTTGATAAAGGTAATAATCATACCTCACGTTAACGTAGTCCTTTAAGATTTACAGAGAGACCCAAAAAACTATTATAAATTTTAACAATACCATTTTATGTTTTTAAAATGAATAGTGTGATTTGGAAGCACAAAGTATAGTCTAGTATGGCAATGCTGTTCCCATTCCCTTCCTCTTTCATAGGATACTTCACTGCCATTTTCTATGCACATGGAAGAAAAATAAATGTGGAAGTTTCATCCATGGGGAAAAAAAAAAAGATTTACAGAGAGAGACAGAGGTACACATAAAATTTCATTTAAACCTCAGTGAGGTAGGTCCGGCTATTAGACCTGTTTTACAGATGAAGAAACTTTGGCTAAGAGAAATTTAGTTATTTGCCCAGTGTTGCTTGGCTAATAGTTATCGAAGATGAGATTGGAACCCAGGGCTTCCTGGCTCTAAGTTCAGCATTCGACCCACTGTGCCACACTGCTTCAGGATGTTTACTGTCTAACAGAACTGTCTTACCAGGTATATGCTAAAGTAGGTGGTAAGTAGATAAAAAGGGGAAAAAACCCTACAACATTGGTCATATCTAGTCATTACCACTTGACAAAGAGTCATCTAGAAGGTGGCCTCTCTCCACCTGTCCCCATATGAGTCATATAGGAAATATGACCAACAAGCATCACTGTTTTCATTGGTTTCTTTGGCTTAGATTTTGTTTTTTAGACAGATGTGATAGAATACATTCCACTGGTCTGTGCCCCATTTTTGGTGTCATCAGCTAGAGAAGTGCCTGTGAGATGAGGTAAAGGCAAGCTTAGCCTTGAAAAGAATTTTTGTAAATCATACCTAGTTAAAAATAATCAAAATAATAAGGTATAAGTGAAGACTAGACCTGCAATTTCATTAATATAGCAAGCTTCGGGGTGAGGAAAATCCCTCTTCCAAAGCAGGTGACCATTCCACTTATGGACTTAGAAAGTTGCCTATGCCAGTGGTGTCAAACTCAAATAGACATGGAGCTCAATAAACTAAACCAAGCATAGCTAGGTGGCACAGTGGATAGAGCACTGAGCTGGGAACTGGGAAGATTCATTTTCGTGAGTTCAAATCCACCCTAAGACACTTACTAGCTGTGTGACCCTGGGCAAATCACTTAACCCTGTTTGCCTCCATTCCCTCAACTGTAAAATGAGCTGGAGAAGGAAATGACAAACTACTCCAGTATCTCTGCCAAGAAAACCCCAAAATGGGGTTACAAGGAGTTGTATATGGCTGAAACAAGCAAACAACACCACCATTACAAACTTGTTAAGTTCCACTTGGATACTAACTTTGACATCCCATGATATCTCCACCAGGTTTGTGTCGTCTGAAGATACATACTCTAATAAATGATTAAAATATTGAACAGAACATGGCCAAAGCCAGGTAGCTGGCACAGTGGATAGAAAGTGGACCTGGAGCCAGGAAAATGTGCTTTCAAGTCCAGCCTGGTATTTACTAGTGTTGGGGCAAGTCATTGAACCTATGACTGTCTCAGTTTCCTCATCTGTAAAATGACAAGCTAAACCATCCATAAGGATTCCTGTGAACTGTAGATTTACTTAGAAAACCACATATTAACATTTCTATGTTTCAATGTATTTTTGTTTTGTTCACTATTTCCCAATTACATTTTAATGTGGATTAGGCTACATTCTGGAGCTTTGTGGCTGCATGTTTGACACCTTTGGCCTAAATATAGTGCTGACAGGTTGAGGATCTTGACCCCAGGTTTTTCCAGACTACATGGAGCCTTCTCTCAATGTACTACCCATGCTGCCTCACAACAACAACAGCAATAACCAACATTTCTAAAATGTTTTAAAGTTGGCAAAATACCATGTGTATATTTTCTTATTTGAGCATCATTAAAGGCCCTATGAAGTTGGTACTAGAGCTATTGTGATCACCATTTTACAGATGAGGAAATTGAGGCACATGGATATTAAGTGACTTGCCCGTCATCCCACAACCAGTCAATAAGCATTTATTAATCACTTACCGTACACCAAGGCACTGTGCTAAGCACTAAGGACGCAAAGAACAGCATCCATTAGGGAAGACAACATACAAACAACAGTGTACATATGAGATATAGACAGGATAAGTGGAAGGCAAACTCAGAGGGAAGGCACTAAGAAGGAGGGAGACTGGGAAAGGCCAGCTGTGGGAAGGGGGATTTGAGTTGAATCTTGGGGGGAGCCAGGAGTCAGAGATGAGGAGGGAGAACGTGCCAGGCATAGTAGACATCCAGTACAAAGGCAGGCGACAGAGTATAGTGTATAAAGTAAAGCAAGAAGACTAATTACACTGGATTATAGAATACATGGGTACACGTGGGATATGAACACAGGTTTTGTGTTTGGGGTTTGTTTTGTTGTCAGGGTTTTGTTTTTTAAACTCTCAGGTCTAACTATTAATCTTCAACTTCACACTCCAGGCTTGCTTAGAGCTTGGAGGATTGGTGGGGCAAGGGGGCAGCATGGATGAGATTGGAGCATAACTGTGCAGTCTTTCTCCCAATTTCTGTCAAGGCTGATTTGGGGGAGACTTTGTGGGAATGTTGTGCCCTTTCTCTAAAGCTTCCTAGGTATTTCTCCTATCCAGGACGAAATCATGGAGGTTGGAGGAGGGAGAGGGAGAGGATGGTAAATAGAGTGCTTTGGGGAATGAGATCTCCATTTTGAGTATCCCCTCCCCATCCTACCTGGTCCCACCCAAAGCCTTCACAGGTCTGACTGTGGCCAGAGAAAAAAAGAGCTCCTTCTCCTCTCCCTCTTCCCCCTCCCCTCCCTCCCCCCTCCTCTCCCCTCCAGGAACAGGACTGGCCGGTTCCATTGCACAAATCTCCCTGGAGAGATTGGGAGGCAAAAACCATTTTCATTTTCTGAAGCCCAGAAGAAAAAAGTGTGTTAGACCAAGATAATGCAGCCTTTGGAATATCTCAGCTTGATGTTTGCCCCCTTGAGTGAGGAGCAAAATGTTATCTTCAAGTTTCATCTTTTTATATTCAAAAATTCCAGGCCCCTTTGACGGCCAGTGCATTTTTTTTCCCAAAATAATCTATCCATTTGCTTTGGGCCTTTGTGATTTTTCTTCTTTTTCTTTTCTTTCTTTTTCTTGGGTATTTAACCTATTCTTTGCTTTGGCCAATTTATTCATTTCCCCAAAGGGGTCCTACTGTAGGCCTTCCTACTTGAGGGGTTGTGGAGAAGCGGCTAATTTACAATTCCATCAGGTCATTCTACCTTACTCTGTGACCTTGGACAAGTCACTTCCTGTAGCTGGGCCTCTATTTCCTCCTCTGTAAAACAAGGGAGTTGGACCAGATGAGCCGTAAGATCCTTTCCAGCTCTCATTTCCTCTGTTATATACCACCACCACCCCCCTCACCCCGGGCAGCTTCCCTCCATTGCTCTCATGCTGGTGGAGGTTCCTCCTACCTCTACCCGTAGTTTGGCTGTTTTGGGCCACTCCACACCCCCACACCCCAAAAAAAAAATTGGGTAGAAATATGTTTACCTCTTGAGTCCCACCAGCAATAGAGTCCTCCAGTCCCAAGAAGTCAAAGGGAGGGAGGCAGGATTTGAAGATTTCCCTCAAATCATATTCTCCCGAAGGGTGGCCCAGTTGGATTTTAATTTTTCCTTCCTGATTGCTAATACCTTCCAACAAGGTAACGAAGCAGAGATGGGACAAGTGAAGTCAAGAAACATTTATTAAGTGCCAACTATATGCCAGGAACAGTGCTAAGTACTGGGCTTACAAAGAAAGGGGGGAAAAACAACTCCTGCCCTCAAGTAGCTCCTGATCCAAGATAACCATTTCTGAAAAGTGTTTTTTTTTTCTTCTTAGAGTTGAAGGAAGTGGCAAAAGGGGGACAGGTGTGAACTAGAGATCTGTGTGGATGTTCCTATGACCCTTTAGGAGATGAACTTAGGCCTTCTATTCCTTCCTTCAACAGGATGGGGTGTGGGTAGTATGCCTTCCCCAAGGATCACCTATTCCTTTGCCCTTCCTTCCATCCCCCCCCCAAAAAAGTAATGGGAGGAAATTCATAATTGAAAGTCTACTGGGTACTTGGTTTGTGTGGAGAGTGACAGAAGTGTTTACCCTAGTTAACTAGGATGCTGGCTGGGGTTGAGGGAGGGGCCAGAAAACTGGGGGGACTAGAAGCAAAAAAGTGGGTATTTGCTATTTTCTACAGTTGTCTTCCTCCTTCCCTACCTACCCAACCACCATCATCCACAGGATAACAAGACTTCAACCCCCTGGCATCTCTCTGTACTAAAGGTGTATTCTAAGTTAGCAAGACCTCAATCCCCTTCCATCTCTAGCAAAGGTATATTCTGAGCTAGCGCTCGCTCTCTCTCTCTCTCTCTCTCTCTCTCTCTCTCTCTCTCTCTCTCTCTCTCTCTCTCTCTCTCTCTCTCTCTCTCTCTCTCTCTCTTTCTCTCTCTCCCACCCTCCCTCTCCCTCTCTCCCTCTCTCCCTCCCTTTCTTCCCCTCTCCCCTCCTCTCCCTTACTCCCATCCTTGTTGACAAATCCCACAACCAGGGGTTATTATGAGAAACCAGTCATTTAGCTATAGTACCCTCTATATTCACGCTTCTCTCTCTTCTTCTTTTAAAAAACAAAAACAAAAACAAAAACAAAAGGAAAAAAAAAAGCAATTCCCCTTTTCCTTCTACCTAAGGAGGTGAGTGTGTGGGTGCCCTACAGAATCTTTGACTCCTCTGCTTTGTTCCCAGCCCCCAGGCCTCTTCCTCTCCCCATCCCCTCCATCCCCTGCTCTCCACACCTGAAGGAACTCCTCTGCTGTCATCATTACTGTTATTTTAAGACTCCCAAACTTTCCATGACATACCACATCCTCCGACCACGTTTCAGTGTCCAAAAAAAAAACGTTCATGCAGTGCTTGAAAATGGTGGGGAGGCGGGAAGAGGGAGAGGAGTGGATTGGGGGGATGGGGGCGGGGAAGGAGGTGGGTGAGAGATCTCTTTTTTTGTGTGTGTCTTTTTTTTAATGCAGTATTATCATCTAATGGATCCAAAACAAAACAAAACAAAACAAAAAAAAACACAACCAAAAAAATCCCCCCCCCCCAATATCCACCCCCTCCCGAGATTTTTTTTTTCCTGGACACGATTTGCTTTCTTTGCTGTCCGTTTTAATATCAATATTAACACAATGTGTAGTCTAAAACTAGTTCCTTTGTAGTTTGCATGGGATGCGAATGCTGTCTCAACGTGCCCAGATTTAGAACAAGAGTGCATGAGCATCAACTCAGATGTGGAATAATATTTCTCTCTTTATACATACATCTCTCTATATATTTCTCTCTCCTCCATATCTCTATATCTATTTCTCTCTATCGTGATAATTCGGTGGGCAGCGAGCACCTCCAGTTGGTTGCAATAGTGTGTTGAATGATTGTTTTTTATTATCTTTATATTTTTTGGAGCTCTGAGCTTCTTAGTAGTAGCCTGGGCTGAATATTCTTGAGTCCCTGCTGATGTTATCGCATGGCCTTGGTTGAGTGTTAGAAGTTGGGCCTCAGCTGTATTTTCTCGAGTGTTTGGCTTGTAATGAACGGTGCATGCCCGGCTTCTGGCCTCATACCCAGCTTTATTCTCTGCACACCAGTCCTGAATAGCTACAGTGCTCAACCGAATTTTGGCGCGCCCGCTTCCCCGGCAGGCTCCAACCCAGCGCGGCCAGGAGGCTTCCCTGGGGCCAACAGCCCAGGACCCGTCGCTGACCTCTACGGCCCAGCAAGCCAGGACTCCGGAGTGGGCAATTATATAGGTGCAGCCAGCCCCCAGCCGGGCTCGGGCTTCAGCCATGGAATAGCTGTAAGTATTTGGCTTTTTTTCTCCTACCCCTTCCTTCTCTCCACTCATCCTCCCCCAACCTCTTTTGGCTGGGAGGGAGGGTGTATTGAGAGGATCTGAGGTAGGGATGGGGTGGAGCCAGTGGGATATCCCTATGGGTGAGTTTTCCTTTCCCCACCCCGGAGGGGGGATCCTTTAAGAAACCCTACCTTCCAAGTGTTATCTCTCCAGTGGTCATCTAAGTTGGAAACTCACCCTT
The DNA here is from genome assembly GCF_019393635.1 of Dromiciops gliroides. Lineage (NCBI taxonomy): Eukaryota > Metazoa > Chordata > Mammalia > Microbiotheria > Microbiotheriidae > Dromiciops > Dromiciops gliroides. The sequence goes on along the minus strand of NC_057864.1, from coordinate 169,474,899 downwards.
ATGGCCTAATTCATCTAGGGTAGCATCTTAGACCTGTAGAGTCGCCATGCACTCCCCTGGCCTGCTTCACCCTGGGGTTATAGTTGGTGAAAGGCACAGGGGAGCTATGCCCGAGGCAGGAGGGTTAGAGGGTGGTGATGGAAGCCCAGTCCTGGTTATTTTCTGAGGTTTTTTACAGTGTCCAGGGGCCCCCTCAAGTTCTTTAGACACAGCCTCCAGGAAGCCAAATGCATTTGCTATTTATGATGCTCTGTGGTTCTATAATCTAACTAATACAAGCAATGGAAATTTGCTTAACAGATTTGCATGCTGTTTTCAGACTGTATTGTTCTTCCCCTGCACCCCCATGTGTGTGTGAGCATGAATGTGTCTGAGCCTGCTCACTTACTGTCCCTGTGTCCCCTTTTCCTCCATTTTAGAGACAAAACTTTCTACTTCCCCTTCCTTCCCCAACCTAAAAAAAAAGAAAAATTCTGCAAGATAGGGAAATGACTGGAGTCCCAGGTAACATCTTCAACAAAATCTAGGACTCGTTGGGGGTAAATAGGCAGGTATTTTATCAGAAACATTGGGTTGAAGAAGATGGGAGGGAGACCCTGGGGGATATCTGTGCCTTTATGGTGTGAGATTCATGCTTCTCATGAAGGAGGCCTTCCAGTCTTGACCCTTGACCTCTGGGTCCTCTTTCAGTTCCCATCTTAATGTTACTTAGGTAACTTAGAGCAGTTGTGCCATCAAAGGAGAAATATTATTATTCAACCAACACCTTCATCAATTTAAATGACCGGCTCTCAGCACTTAGGAATGCCACCTATCTCCCCCATTCTACCTCCAGAAAGGAGAGATCTGTTTGTTCTCAAAAACTTAAGTATTTTGGGGCAGCTAGGTGGTACAGTGGATAAAGCACCAACCCTGGATTCAGGAGGACCTGAGTTCAAATCTGACCCCAGACACTTGACACTTACTAGCTATATGACCCTGGGCAAGTCACTTAACCCTCATTGCCCTGCAAAAACAAACAAACAAACAAACTCAAGTGTTTTAATTTCTTCATAGATCTGCTTTAAAAAAAAAAAATGGGGGCAGCTATGTGGCGCAGTGGATAGAGCACTGGCCCTGAAGTCAAGAGGACCTGAGTTCAAATCTGGCCTCAGACACTTAACACTTACTAGCTGTGTGACCCTGGGCAAGTCACTTAACCCTCATTGCCCTGCAAAAACAAACAAACAAACTTAAGTGTTTTAATTTCTTCATAGATCTGCTTAAAAAGAAAAAAATTGGGGGCAGCTAGGTGGCGCAGTGGATAGAGCACTGGCCCTGAAGTCAGGAGGACCTGAGTTCAAATTTGGCCTCAGACACTTAACACTTACTAGCTGTGTGACCCTGGGCAAGTCACTTAACCCTCATTGCCCTGCAAAAACAAACAAACAAACTTAAGTGTTTTAATTTCTTCATAGATCTGCTTAAAAAAAAAAAATTGGGGGCAGCTAGGTGGCGCAGTGGATAGAGCACTGGCCCTGAAGTCAGGAGGACCTGAGCTCAAAATTGGCCTCAGACACTTAACACTTACTAGCTGTGTGACCCTGGGCAAGTCACTTAACCCCAATTGCCTCACCAAAAAAAAAAAAAATCACCACATATAATCTGCAAGTTTTTTACTGCTGTGGTGTCTTAAGTCCCAGCCAGATAGAATGTCCAGGACCATGGAAGAAAGTAGTCATCATCTGTAGCTTGTAAGGGGCTGGCCAGAGCCCATAGCTGGCCAACCTCTCCAAGCTTCCCAAATGTCAGTATCTCTGATCCCAATCCCACTTCCATGTTTGGCTCTCAACTTATCTCTCTGAAACAGAACCAATGATGCTTTTACTTTTATTATTTGGGGACAGGGGTACTCATATTCTTCTCTTCCTCCTACCTCCTTCTAATAAGAATGATCACTTTTATCCCAAGTCCCTCAAGGTGCAGTGTCTCAGAAAGACATATTCATGCTAGCAACCACAGCTAGTCCCATTGATAATTCCTTTTCCCCAAGAATTTCCCACTCCATTCCAATGTACAGCACCCTGAACAATCTATCTGTTCCAATGTATAGTGCACTCACTGATGACCTTAACAATTATGCAATTTTAGGGACCTTTGATTGCAACGGCCTTTACAAATGGATACCATTGAGCAGGTGCTCTTGTTGCCATCTCACTCTGAGGTATTAAAGTCTCTGCCATATATCTCTGCCTTGCCTGGGAGTGTCCATACATGTATGGGAGCTGAACATACATATAAGGTCACACCCTCCCTCCACCCACCACCACTCAATACTTTTCTTTCTTTGGACTTCCTTTCCAAAAATATTTTCCCCACTCGGCTTGAGTCATGCCCCATTTCTCTTTCTCATTTTCTTCCCCCATCCCAACATATATATATATATATATATATATATATATATATATATATATATATATATACTCTCTCTCTCTCCTCTCTCTTTCTTTCTCTCTGTCTCTTCTCTCTCTCCCTCTCTCTCTCCCTCTCTGTCTCTTCTCTCTTCTCTTCCACCTCCATCCACCTACCTTCCCTTTCTCATAACCCTTTTCTTTCTTGAAATGTAATCAAGACTATGGGAAACTGGAAGGAGATCCTTTTGCTCAACCATGTGCCACGGGAGGGTTTGCTGGTTTATAAACACCAAAAGGCAGATCAAGAAAATGTCCTGCCGAGCTTTCCCCAGGGAAATGTCCCTGAGGAGGGTGCAAGTGGTTAGGGACTCCTGTGGCCTGGAGTAGGGTAAGTTCCTTCTTCAGTGTCCAGAGTCTTTCGAATGTTCAGTGGGAATCAAACCAATGGGAATTCTACAGTTAACTGGACTTAGTGTTTTAGTGAAAAGAAAACATTTTTTTTTGCCTATAACTGGTGAGCAATTACCCAGATCAGAGCACTAAAACCTGAGCAAATTAAATTAACGACATCACCTGCCTAACATGGGTTTGGATCACTGCCAGTTTCCTAACCTTTTTAACTGAGCTCAAGTTAATTAAACATTTTTTTGAATCGTGCAAAGGTTGGGGGGGGGGAGGGAGAACAGTGAGGGAACTTCCTACCATCTTCACATTTAAGAGTAAATATTCGTCATCCTTAGGAAGACATCGTGGAAGAAAACTCAGGCTTCTTCCTATGGAACCACCAAGGGTGTTTTCTGCTGGCCCGTTAGTGTAGGGGTTTAAAACCTGCTAATTACACCTGCTTCCCTCTTGAGGGTGGAAGAGTATAGTAGTAGGGTGCAGTTCTGAACAATGCTTTCTTGCAGCTCATGACATGTATTAGGGTTAGATGGATTAGAATACAGGGGGTGACTGGAGAAATGGACCTCCATTATTTTTGCAGAATAGCATAGGAGAGACCAAAGGAGGAATGTGGTTATTTGGCAACAAATTCTCTAAAGTCCCTTCCAACTCTAAATCCCGTGATTCTGTGAAATTGCCATTGGGTTGGCCCACCTATCTAATCCTTTACTGGGGTTTTGAGTCATAGGGAGAACCAGTCTGATTCTCAGATATAAAGAAGAGATTTGCACTCCCTAAGGCTGGATGCAAAAGCATCTTCTATTCTGCTTTTATAACATCTCCCCTGTCTAGTCACTGAGGGGGACCATGATATAAGGTGGGTATTTCAATGCCCAACCAAGTGACTTGATGAAATGCCTTCCATTCAGCTAGGTGGTGCAGAGAATCAGCCTTAGAGTCAGAAGGACCTGAGTTCAAATGTGGCCTCAGACATTTACTAGCTGTGTGACCCTAGGCGCAAGTCATAACCCTGATTGCCACCCCCCAAAAATGCCTTCCCTTTATTACATCTGCCCTCACGTTTTGGCACAAATATCACCTCAGCAACCCACATGGCCTCCTACTGGAAAGACAGGCAAGGCGGACGAGCTCCAACTCTCTTCTCAGAGGAGTTATCTTTGTATCTTAGCTCTTCTTCTTAGCAAAGTAACTTAACCTCTGTGGCCTTCAGTTTCCTCATCTGTAGAATGAGGAGGTTGGAGAAGAGGGCATCAGAGGTCCCTTCTAGCTCTGGATCTGTTATTCTATGAAAAGTATTCCCATTTTTGAAGGTGGGGAAACCAAGCCACAGAGTGGTAAAGGACACACAGTCAATAAAATAAACACCAGGCATCCACCCTGAAGACCCCATGGAGCTTCTGTAAGTCCGTAGGGCAGACCCTCAGAGGAGCAAGCTAACCTGGAGAGAATTTCCGAGGTTTTCCAATATTAGCATTCAAGGCAGGGTAGGGGTATGTGACCAGAGGAGAGTGTTAGGTGGAGGTGGGGTGGGAGGGGAGAGAGGTTAACAAAGTCATGTCAACTAATCCAACTGCCCATGCACCCCCCCTTTTAACCAAGTGAATAATATGTCTGAGTTTCCCCCTACCCACCATGTGAGTGCTGACACATTCATTGCCAATCCAAGCCCAAGGCTATTAACTGTGTGGAGAGCTGCTCGCAACTAATTAAGACTGATTTGGGGGCAGAGGAGGAGAGGCAGTCACAGGAGATTGAAGAGAGAAACTGTGGCTGAGAGTCCTTGTTGAGTTACTTGAAGCCTTTGTGGAGTCAGATGAGGGCGGGACCAACCTTCCTTAATCAGGCTGGGTCAGTTAGCAGCAGCCAATATGTCCTGCTGCTTGTGCTGCCCAAAAGGGATGAGGCAGTATACCATGTCTACCCATTCCCTCGCTCTCCTCCAGGGCCCCCATAGCGCCTTATTACTTTTTAGGGGCATTCCATACTCCAGCCCATCCTCTTTTGGTGATAATTTCCCTTCTAGAGTGGAGAAAACCAGGAGAAACATGGAGCCAGGCAGGTGTTGGGGCAGGAGGGAAAAGAGAGGAACCCCTAAGGAATGAACTGACAGCAAAACGAACCGACCTGCAGGCAGGTCACAAGTCATAGGACCAAACCACTTTTGGCACCAATTGTACAAGGCAGATGGGTGGTCTGGATTTTAAGCAAATGGCCCCCCAAAGGGAAGAGTAATTAGCAAGTCCACATTATGATTCTGTTTCTGCTACTGTAGTCGAAGCACAAAGAAATTCCTTTTGAGCCTTATGAGCTTGGTACTCTGGCATGAAACATAGCTCTCATAAAATTAAAATACACTGGTGGCTGTAAACACATATTTGTTGTTATTTAGATACACATCTAGCTTTAGAAATAGATATATACACAGAAACAGAATCAGTATATTTGTTCTTCCTTTATTTAGGCATTGAATATATATTGAGAGACACTCTGATTTATACTTAGCATGTCCAGATTTCATGGACTCTACCTTCCTTTGCCTGCATCACTGAAGGTGGCCAGGCCTATAAAAACCAAACCTCTTGGATCAGGCCAGCAGGAGTGGCCCATATTCCCCCAAATTCAGATCCATCCTAGAAAAGTGGTCCCAAAAGAATACTCCTAGAAGATAGGGGTGAAGGATATTGCCTGATTGCAGAGTGCTCCAGTTCAGTACTATGATGTACAGCTGCTATCTTGCAGGGCCTCCAAATGGTGGTGGGGAGGGGATGGCCCTTGAAATTTGTATAGATTACAAAGGGATTCTCATACACACACAAGTTTAAATGCCCAACTACACACATAAATTGCAGTGTGAGGTCCATATCCCCAACACTTGATAGGTTATTGGAAAAAACCACTTTTTGAAAGCTCTGTGTGAAAAGTAGCCCACCTCCCAGTAACACTTCTCTTCCCCCCCCCCCCCCCTGCCAAATCCCTCTCCTCCCCTTCTCTCTGTGTTCCCATTCTGGGTGTGTCTGTCCTCTCCTTTCCAACAGAGCATACCTGGATGTCCAGGCAAGACTGGGCGAAGTTTCTGAGTGGCCCTTTGTTTAGGTGATGTCTTCAGACCTGGACACCTCCAGCCTCACTCCCCACCCCCACCCCCACTGGAGATGGCTCACTTCGGACTGAGGGTTGATTCAATCTCATCATCTCATGAATCTGCTGTACTATATAAGACAACAGCTTTTAAAAATGTGTATATAATCCATGATTTTTGTGGGTTTTTTGGTTTTTCTTGATGGTTCCCCTTGTCCCATCCTCACCCCCCCCACCACCACCACACACACACACCCTTCCTTTTAAATATCTTTGAATCACATTTGGTAGTGTTTTTGACATAGTCTAGTAGCCTCGTCGCTTTAATATGTAGTTAAAAGCTAACCATAGTATAACTGTTATATTAAGGATTTTACTTTCTTTTTTTAAAAAAAAGTTTTTTTGGTTGTGATTTTGGTTCTGTTCCTGCTTCAAAGATGCTGAGATGGTAATGTGACTCTCAACCTTTTGGTGCCCATTCTGAAATTGTATAACTTTTCAGGTGGAATTTTAGCACATACTGAAATTCAAAGTCGAGAAGAGCCCGGAGCGGGAGTTGGGCATAAAAGTTTCTCATTTGCATTTGTAGAAGCGAGATCATAGCTTAACTAACAGGCTCTTTAGCAATTCATTTTTGTGATGTCTCTTTGTTAACCTAAGTATATCTATTTTCGGCAATAAGGTAAGGACGACAACATTTCGGCCGTCCTTCTTTTCTATAAGTGCTTTTTTCTGTTGAAAGAGGTGATATTATAAGATTTTTTGAAATTGTGAATTCTGGAGAAAAAAATAATAAGTGCTGTAAATACAATTCCATTAACTACATAGAAACTATTAAGAAAGAGAAAATGAAAAAAAATATTTTTGTGAGGGACTTAGTCCCAGGCAGTTTGATGATCCATGGAAAGAAACAAAAAAGGAAAATAATTTTTTTTTTTAAAAAAAAGGTCAATTTTTGAGTTTTAAGGTCTAAGAACAATCAGCTGCCAGGGCTGCCCTTGATGAAGTAAAAAGAACACAGTTTAGCTCTCTTTTGTCAGTACATTAGACCTAAGAATTCTACTAGTGTCACACCAGCATACTCACTGCTCCTTTGTACACAGCTTCCAATGAACAGTCTAGTTGTATTTTTTAATTTAAACTATGAAATACTGCTTTTCCCGAGACTTTGAAAAAGATAGCAATGTTAATATTTAACGTATTTAAAGTTCAAAGCACACCTGTTTGGCTTGGGGGAGGGGGGAGGGCATATTTTTTTAGTCATTTAAAAAATTAGATTCGTTTTTATCGTCCAATCATTTCAGCTCCTCCAAGTGTCGCCCAAGACGCTTCCCTCTTTTCTCTCCCCTTCCTCTCTCCCCCTCCCTCAATCTGGGCCCCTTGGGCCAAGGATGACTAGTCCTACATTAATGATACCTTTATCCATTATTCTTTCCATTAACAAATTAGGTAAGCAAACTCTTTATGTTTTTTTTTAATACCTCAGTGCTGCGAGTATCACCAGAGAGGCTAGGGAAGATTTTTTTTTTGTTTTGTTTTGTTTTTAATTTATTGTAGATGTAAACAGAATTAAAACATTTTTTAAAAGTATAAACATCACTGCACTGTGACTGGTGGGAAAAACTGACAATTTCCTGTTTGCACATGTTTAATATTTGGCTGTTATAATATATGGTCCTCAGTTGGGGAAAAGATACTTATGATGAAGGATATTTTTTAATTTAATTTTTTTAATATTGGTAAATAGGCCTGCAACAGCAACTTAGAAAAGTACAACTCAGTAGATGGCATTAAACAACAACACCAACAACATACTGTAGCGTGAATATATTTTTTCTTTTTTTAACGTGATATTGACAAGTTTTATTAATATTTTTTTAAATTGTTACGTTTATAAATTTGGTACTCGAGGCACAGCCAGTATGAGACACTGAATGCGACATTTATTATAAAGAGCTGCTGCACTCCTATTTTTATAAATGTTACTAATGAGTAGACTAACGTAGGCATTCACTAGGCAGGGTAGCGCAAAGGCATCTTCAAGCAAGAGGCGCCATGATGCTGAATGAAAAGGAAGGGAAAAAAAAAGCTTCGTTTTTTTTTTTCTTTCTCAGTTCTGATTAAAGAAACAAAATGAATCATGCTCTTTGTTTTTTCCAACATAACATTTTAGGGTTGTTGTGGGTTTTGGTTTTGTTTGGGGTTGTGTTTTTTTGGGGGGTGGGGTGGGGTTCTTTCTTATTTTGGAACAACCAGGTTAAGTATAAAATGCTGGACGCTTTTAAAATATTGAGACTTGATCAAGTAATAACAGTAAAAGTAGATGGTTCTTTAAAAAAAAACACAAAAAAAAACAAAAACCAACAAAAAAAAATAACAACATAAAAAAGGAAGTCAATTCCCTGTGATTCAGTGTCTGTGCCAGGGAATTTTTTATTAATATTTTGTCCATGTTGAGGATGTACTGTACTACCATTTGTTTTCTCTTCATTCCCTGTCACCTCATAGATGATTCTTTGTTGACCATTGTCTGTTAATAATGTATAAAATGGCTATCTTGTAAGCGTGCTGTCCTGATACTAGTGTAGTAACTTTTTTTCTCCTCTTTCTTCTAGTACATATTGGTAGGTGTATTGTAATTAAGGTTAAAAAAAATTAGATGTAGTTATCCAGATTTAGGACCAGTAAGGATAGAACTTTCTCTTATTTAAGAAAACAAAATGCTAATTTTGGGGCAGTTTTTTTTCTTTTTTAATTGTCCTTTTTTTTTTTTTAATTTTAAGGTCAATTTTCTTTTTTTTTTTAATTTTCTTTTCCTTATTTTTCTTTTCCTCATTTTTTTCTGATCTGATGTGGTTTCAACTAACCAAAGGTCTCACAATGTTAAAATGCTGGCAAACTCCCCGGCATTTTGTAGATCCCCACCCCCCCCTTAACTTTCAAGGGGTCCGCCATACTACCTTAAATGCTAATGCTAGATATGCAAAACTGGATTTTTTTAATTTATTTTTTAAAAGAGGGAGGCATGGTATATTAAAAATGATTTTACTAAGAGAAAAAATATTTTTTTAAGAATGTTCAGAAGAAATTGATAATCTGTGTGAATATGTTTTAGATGTTTATATACCTTTTGAAGAGACCCAGTAGCCCATAGCACAAATCTTGTGGAATCTGATATGTTTCAATGTGGCTACCTAGGTTATGGTTCACGTTAGTCCCCCCCCACCCTGCCCCAATCATCTAGAAGTCCATTTTGAAAGATTTTTGTAAATTATTTTAACACTGATGTTCAGCCTCGTCTTTGTTTCAGTTAAGCTCAATGGCAACCTGGGAACCACCTTTTATGGGGGGGGGGGGAGAATACCATTTGGGTAATCACTTCTCCCTCTTCCCCAAGTTTGGGAAATAGCCACTTGTGTGACAACTCCAGCCTCCAGTTGGGCAAGTCACTTCACCACTTTGGGCCTCAGTTTCCTCAACTACAAAATAAGGCGGTTGGACTGGATGACCCTTCAGGGTTGTTCCAACTCTATCAGCCTCTATCAGCTCCATGCTATGGTTTTATCAGCCTAATGCCATCTGCCCAGGCCCCCAAGAGCACCTTGTCTCCCAATGGAAGGAGCATGGCATTTGCTGATCAGCTCCTGCACTCCGTTCCCCTCCCATTCAGAAAGGGCAGTATTTGAGAGGGTAGAGTCCCCACTCTCCTCTCCAGGAGCATTTTGAAGACATGGACAAGCCTGGCCTTCCTCCCCCAACCCCACCCCAACCCCCATTGGAAAACCAAACAGAGCAAATGGCTCCCTCCCCACCACACTGCCCATTGGCTTGATTAAAACGAAGTCTGACCTGGCCTTTACATTTCTATCCTTCATAATGTTCGTTTTAATTTGAACTTTGTAGCTTGGACTTTAAGGTAGCATGGCTCTATTGCTGTCCATTTAATTTCTCATCTTACAGCAATCCACAGCCAGTAAATGTTACACACATCTTATTAGACTAGTTCAATCATTGGGTAATTGTTGGTTCTAATGACCTGAAAGGTGTTCAGTTTTTTGTTTTTTGTTTTTTTCTTTTTTTTTGTTTTTGTTTTGTTGTTTGTTTTTGGGTTGTTTTTTTTTCGTTGTTCTATTTTTATTTTCTGGCTAGGAAAAAAAAATTACCAACCTATTTTGATCTTTAGTGCAAGCGAGGGCTAGGGACTTAGCCTCCACCTCCACCAACCACACTGTTTCATTCTGCCATTCACTTACTTACTGCAGCATAATCAAGAATAAAGCAATATAGTTTACTACATTTTTATTGAAGGTCAGCCATGCTTTCTGTATTATATTGCATATGAAATTGTTTACAAAAAAAAAAACAAAAGAACACTAACTCATACTTATCTTTAGTCTCTTGGAAATGGCATGCAGGGACAGAGGGAATTTGAGGAGGGGGAGGGAGAATATTTTTCTTGAATGTGCTTCACAGGCCAAGATATTTTCCCAAGGAAGGGGATAGCAAGGGATCTGTGTGGGGAGCAAAAAGGAAGGAGAAGCAGGCACATTGGAGATAGATATACACTGGCCGGTCCTCCTGTCCTCATCCTAAAGGCATGAAATACGCAGAACTCAGCTCAGCCCATCTCTTGGGCAAAGACACTACATGAGGAGATCTTCTGTAAGTTAAGCAATACTTTAATACTGTAATAAGTTTGTTTGTTTTTTTTTAACCAAATAAATAAACATACACACACACACACACACACACACACACACACACACACACAAAATCACCCCATTGGCAGAAGGGCCCTTCATCAAAGCCCTCTGGCCAAGAGCTACCAAACAATCAAAATGGATTGTCTTTGACAGAATTTCATTTCAGATCTGGGGAGCCGGGTCAGGTAGGGGTAGGAGCAAGGTAGGGGTGGGGGGTGGGGGGGTGGGGCTGGATAGACAAAAAAGCCTCAGAGGCCTCTCCCAGTGGCTTTCTGTCACTGTATTCTGTACATACTGTCCCATCCCGTGTGGAATCTGTGAGTGTCATACTGAGTATGGTGGGCCAGCAAACCCACTGTTCATGGTGTATTGTAAAGTCGAAATTCCATTGTACTAAGATGCGAGTTGAAGCATTTCATGTGGACATCAATGTATCTAAATAAAACTTTCCCCAGCACTGTGGCTGACCTCACCCTTACTTTTATACTTTAGTATGAAACTGATGAGAACTTTGGTAGTGAGTATTTTTTTTATATATATACATATATATGTATCTATATATATATATATCAAGCATCTTTCAGGTCTTTGTGTGTGGCTTACTTAAAGCCCTGTTGTAAAAACTACTATGTGGATGGCAGTCTCTCACATCTCAGATGTGGAAAGTATAATTTTATATTTGTATTTTCAAATAAATAAGTTTGTGAAAGGTTTCCATCCTCTACTGTGGTCCAGAAATCAATGTGTTTGTCTGACAAAAAAATAAAATAAACTGTTTTGAACAGAGGCGTTTGGTACTTTTTTTTTCTTTCCAGGGAACCAGCTGACCCTCTCTCTGAAGCCTAGGGGGAGGAGGGGTTGGGGGGAGACAAAGGGGCAGAGGTGATAAGTCAAATCAGTAGGGGCAGCTAGGTGGCACAGTGGATAAACCATCGATCCTAAATTCAGGAGGACCTGAGTTCAAATCCAGACTCAGACACTTGACAGTGACTAGCTGTGTGACCCTGGGCAAGTCACTTAACCCTTATTGCCCTACCAAACAAACAAACAACAAAAAAAGAGGCCTCTTCCCTGCCCTCAGGAAGCTTCCATTCTAATGAAGGGGATAAATGTTTTACACTTGGTTTCAAGAAATTGACTTTACACATACAAGACTGGGAAAACTGCACGTGTGAAAAAGATCCAAGGGGCCTAATGGAACCAATGATGTGACATGGTGGCCAAAAAAGATAATACAGTCTCTGGCAAAATTAAGAAAGACAACATCTGGAGGGATAAGGTGGTAGTTTTACTATCCTCTGCTCCATTCAGGTCACAAATATGTAGTTGTTTTGTTGTTGGTTTTGTTTTTTGGTTTTTTTTTGCGGGGCAGTGAGGGTTAAGTGACTTGCCCAGGGTCACACAGCTAGTAAGGGTGAAGTGTCTGAGGTTGGATTTGAGCTCAGGTCCTTCTGAATCTAGGGCCCATGTTTTATCCACTGCGCCACCTGGCTGCTTCCTCGAATGTGTACTATTATGTCCAGTCCTAGGCACCACACTTTAGGAAGTGATCAACTGGAAGCGGAAGGAAGATGGGATGTTTAACCTGAAGAATAGAAGACCCAGGGACCCAGGTCATAACATCTCTTGTCAAATATTTGAAGGGTTGCCATGTGGATACACAACTAGATTTGATCTGTTTGACTGTAAAGAGTAGAACTAGGGGACATCTAGGTGGTACAGTGAATAGAGTAACCGCCCCTGGAGTCAGGAGGTCCTGAATTCAAATCCAGCCTCAGACACTAGCTGTGTGACTCTCAGCAAGTCACAACCCCGATTGCCTCAAAAAAAAAGAGAGCAGAACGAGTATCATTGGATGGAAGTTGTAGAGAGGCGTTTAAGCTTTAGGTAAGGAGAACCTTTTAGAGCTCTTCACAAATAGAATGGACTTCCCATCATTGGAGATCTTCAAGTAATAGACAGCCACTTGTCAGATATAAATGAAATCCTTTTGAGGGGAATGGGCTGGCCTGGATTGGCCACTGAGGGCCTTTCAAACCCTGAGACCCTGTGATTTATGGAGAGAGAGCTCAGCATAAATTACCTGCTACAATGTGAGAAGGCAACATTCAGGTGGAAATTGTACAAGAGATAGATCCTTGATGGGGAAGAGAGGGTGTCTGGGTGAATCAGAAAGCTTCTTAGAGACTGATGGCTGGAGACAAAACTCTAGAACCATATGATGAAAAGAGCCTTGCTTGGAGATTCCCTACCACATACTTAAAATGAAGACCTCATGACCAGCAACTCAGGTTAGTTTCCTTTACTCTAGAATGGAATCTACAGTGTCATTAGAATCCAGTCATCTATACTAAAATACTTAATAACTAATTAAACAACTATTGGTTTTATTCAGTCGTTCAGTTGTGTTTACATGACCTAATGGACAAAAGTCCATGGGGTTTTCTTTGCAAAGATACTGGAGTGGGGGCAGCTAGGTGATGCAGTGGATAGAGCACTGGCCCTGGATTCAGGAGGACCTGAGTTCAAATCCGGCCTCAGACACTTGACACTTACTAGCTGTGTGACCCTGGGCAAGTCACTTAACCCTCATTGCCCTGACAAAAAACAAACAAGCAAAGATACTGGAGTGGTTTGCCATTTCTTCATCCACATGCCCCTATTTTACAGATGAGGAAGTGAGGGAAATAGGAATTAAGTGGCTTGCTCAGGGTCACACAGCTACTAAGGGAGGTCAGATTTGAACTAGTTCTTCCTGATTCCCAAGTACGCTATCTCCCATGCCACCTACCTTCCCTATAGCAACTATACTAGGTGGTTAATTTTGTTCAGCAACCACTCAGGTCTAACCACCAAGCAGCAGCCTGGAACTACCAGCATTTTCAGAAAGTGGAGACATGGTCTCTGCCTGAGTGACATGATAAGCAGAGCCTAGGATTTAGAGTCAGCAAATCTGGGTTCTAGTGCATGTTCTCCCACCGACTCTTTTAAGGTGGGCCCTTGCACATTTCTGGCCTGCCATTTTCTTCATTTGTATGACAGAACAAACTCCCTGCCCACTTTACCTTACCTGGGTGGAGGATAAAATGAGATCATTGATGGGAATGAAAGAGAAAGAAAAGAGTGGAGAAGGAGGAAAGAGGGAAGGAAGGAAAGAAAGGAGAGAGGGAGGGAAGGAAAGAAGAGAGAGAGGAAGGGAGGGAAGGAAAGAAGAAAAAAGGAAAAGGGAGGGAAAGAAGGGAGAGAAGGAAAGAAGAGAGAGAGGGAAGGAGGGGCATTTATTAGGGTTTACCATGTGTTGAGTACTGTGCTCAGTATCCGGGGACATAAATGCAAAAATGAAAATATTCTGTGTCCTCACCACATTCCATTCTAATGTGCAAGATAACAAATGGAAGTGGTGGCCAGGGAGGGATAGTTTGATTTGAGAAGTTAAAAGCCTGGTGAGGGGCAGCTAGATGGCACAGTGGATAGAGCACCGGCCCTGGAGTCAGGAGTACCTGAGTTTAAATCCAGCCTCAGACACTTAACACTTATTAGCTGCGTGACCCTGGGCAAGTCACTTAACCCCAATTACCTCACTAAAAAAAAAATATCCTGGTAAGTGGAGCCATCTGGGGAGTGGGTTGACACATTCTTTCCAGGAACAATGACAAAGGTCATTTGATCATTGTTCCAGAACCAGAAGGGGGAGAGAAGGGGGAAAGAGATTGGAGAGTGGGAGGCTAAGAAATGAAGTGAAGAACGGCTGGAGCCAGGCCTAGATGTAGTAGACAACTGACGCAACCTCAGGGTGCCCAGGGTGGGATTTCCGAGTGTGAAAGAGTTAAGTCCTCTAGGCTTTGGTTTCCAGTCTAAGTGGCATGGCAGCTGGTGAAGAAATAGCAAAGAAAAACGTTAGGAACCTTGGGGGAAAAGGAGACACACTCAAGGGTGTATCAATGGAGGTAGGGAGGGAAGTAGGAGAAGATAGGATAGAGGAAGGGTGTATACCCCAACATATCCTTTTACCTCATAGCCTACCCCACTGGCTGTGGGGGAAGACAGATCTAGTCCCTGCTCTGATCTCCAGATTTTTACCTGAACTTCAAGCCAAGTGACAGCTTCCTCCTTCTGCACCCCTAGAGCTTCCCTTCCTAACTCATATGAGGTGCTTCATCTGTTCTAGGAGTCCACGATTTCCAGCTGTGGGAAACCAGGGCTTGAAGTAGGGCATCACAATACCAATCCTTTTCTTTCCAGGAGAACCTTGACCCTAGCCTGCTCCCTTTTCCAAAATGGCCCCGGATCTGGGATCAGAAGGCCTCTATCCCATAGCCCAACTTTTCCCATTGTGGAAATACCCAAATGTCTCTTCTCACCTCACATCAAACTGAAGATGTGGCCAGAGTGATTTACAATAAAAGGAAAGGAAGCCCTCAATCTTAAGGAGGCCTCTTAGGTTCATGAGATTTAGAACTGGACACTGGAAGGACTGCTCTATTTCAGGGCCCTCATTTTCCAGAGGAGAACACGGAGGGCCAGAGAAGAGAAGACAAGTACTAGGGAGTAGAGCCAGGATTCAAACCCAGGATCTGAGACTCCTGAGCTCTTTCCATTATACCACACTGCTTCTCCTGGGATAGGGATAGGGATGGAATGGGAGCGAGGCACCAAACAGGAAGGTTATGGTTTTGTCAACATGGGCTTGGCAGCAGAAATAAGAATAATGGGTGAGTCAGAACAGAGGATAAAGTTATGGTGTTAATTTAAAATTTACCATAAACTAAATAATCATCAAAAAAGAGAAATATAAAAATAAAATTACACCAAAATAGACTTAAATACATACCTCCAACATGAGTTCAGTCACTGAAATGAGAGAAAAGTTTAGAAATTGTACCTCTCTGAATGATCTACCATCCGCAGGCTTTGAGCCCTCTTTCAATACATGGGAATTGACATCACAAAATAAAGAAAAATTTTAAATGCCTTACGTCCTCCTCCTGCCTAATATCCTTGCTACTCTCTATGGAACCACCAATATTCAGGATCTTTTCCAAGCCAACCCTGAACCTGGAGCTACTCCAAGTTACTCTGAATCATAGAGTGAAGATGCACCCAGAAATCTAAGACCCTTATGACTTCCTTTCTTAAGCCAGTAGCTGTGCCTTTGCAATGTCTCTTATACGCCTCCCTCTTCTCTCCTTTGACACTTCCACCACCTCCCCCTGGATTATGGCAATAGCCTGCTGATAGGTCTGCTGCCTCAAGTCTCTCCCCCCTCCAATCCAACCTTCGTTCAGCCGCTAAAGAGATTTTCCTAAAGCACAGGTCAGACCATGTGATTTCCCACCCCCCCCACCCTACTCAGTAGGCTTCAGTGGCTCCCTATGGCCTACAGGAGCCAATACACATGCTGTTTGGCATTCAAAGCCCTTCATAACCTTAATCTCCACCATGCACTCTTCGATCCAGTGACAATGCCCTCTAGGATGTTGTTATGCAAACAAAACATTCCATTTCTGGGCTTTGGGCATTTTCTCTGGCTCTTCTGCTATGACTACTGACCTCACTGGCTTCCTTTAAGTCCCAACTGAAATCCCACCTCCCCTATTGCCTTCCCTCCTTTAATTACCTCCTGTTTATCCTGTATAGAGCTTGCTTTGTATATCTGTTGCATGTTGTCTCTCTCATTAGATTTGTGAGCTCCTTGAGGGCAGGGACTATCTTTTGTTTCCCCAAGCACTTAGCACATAGTAGGCACTTAATAAAGGTTGATTGATTGATTGCAGCCAGGGTTCAAAACCTTTATATCTGAGGATCCCTGACCACAACCTTGGTTATATTGCTTCACTCCCCCTTTCTAGTTCGCTTTGAAGGTTATCAGCCCCAGTCCCAGTGTAAGGAGAATCAGTGGATTCCTATATTGGAAGTGTCAGTCCTGGCCCCAGGGGAGAGGGCAGCTCAATGGACTGGCCTAGTCTCTTGCTTTTTTTTTTTAATCTGTCTCATTTTTTTTTGTTTTTTGCAGCAATCAGGGTTAAGTGACTTGCCCACAGTCACATAGCTGTTGTTTGTCTTTTTTTTTTTTTTTTAGTGAGGCAGTTGGGGTTAAGTGACTTGCCCACAGTCACACAGCTGTTGTTTGTCCTTAATTATCAAAGAGGACCATGACATCAGGGTGATACCATCACTTGCAGCGAATTGGATTTATGTGAGGGAAGGCTGCGCAAAGTCACAAACCTCACTCTCTTCTCCAGAGCCATCTGAGTCCAGTGGCAAGACATATATAAGGACTAGTGGATATGGCTCCCAATGTTTAAAGCAATTAGGGTTGTGACTTGCCCAGGGTCACACAGCTAGTAAGTGTCTAATGTGGCATTGGAACTCAGGTCCTCCTGATTCCAGTGCTGGTGCTCTATAAACTGTACCACCTAACTCATTCTTCAGTACCCTTGCAATATCTCCTGCTTCCTGTGTGTCTGCAGTTAAGCCAAACAGCCTTCTCTTAAACATTCCAAATAAATGAGCCTGTTACTTTCAGCATGGAATTAATAGAGGGAGAGCTATCCTCAGAGCCAAGAAGACCTGATTTCAAGTCCTGTCTATTACAAGCCAGCTGTGTGACCCTGGGTAAGTCACTTAACTTCTCGATGCTCTAGGCAACTCTCCAAGGCTATACATTGCAGAGCAGGTGCATTTGTAGAGGGGGCTTCCTCACCTGAGAGTTCTTTGTACT
Source organism: Dromiciops gliroides (assembly GCF_019393635.1). Lineage (NCBI taxonomy): Eukaryota > Metazoa > Chordata > Mammalia > Microbiotheria > Microbiotheriidae > Dromiciops > Dromiciops gliroides. The sequence continues at coordinate 169,457,599 of NC_057864.1, read as the reverse complement.
AGTGAAAGCAAAGGTCTAATCCTGTTCCCTAGCGGTCTTAGCTTTGACTGACCCATCTGATTCCTCTGTGAAGCCCGTTTGGTCCTAGCAACACACCCTGACAGCCAGAGTCTGGCTAAGTCTGGCCATTTTGCATCCAGTTTTGACGGGGAATAGGGAATATTGGGGGGAGGGGGAGTTGCTTCTAGCAGGACAGGCTATAGGTCTAGGAAGCTCAAGGGGGAATAGTTGGAAACCCAGCTCCTGACTACAAAAAGATGAACGGGGGAGGGGAGCAGCTAGGTGGCGCAGTGGATAAAGCACTAGCCCTGGATTCAGGAGGACCTGAGTTCAAATTCGGACTCAGACACTTGACACTTGCTATCTGTGTGACCCTGGGTAAGTCACTTAACCCTCATTGCCCTGCCCCCCCCCAAAAAAAAAAAGAAAGAAAGAAAGATGAACGGGTAGGTTCTTTCTTTTCTTCCTAGAAGGAGGCCCAATGGCCTCCCCAGAGTCCTAGTGCCCTCCAAGCCACCACTTCCTGTACCCCAAACTGGCCCCACTATGTGACTCAAGAGGACACTTCACCCAAGGCCCCCAGTTTGGTTCAAGCCATGTGCAGGATTATTGCTAATCCCCCAAACTGGCCAGCCAGATATAGCTGCTACTCCTCGGCCCTCCGGTCCCAGGCTAATTGATGTGACATATCGACAAGCACGCTCCTAGGGAAGGCAGGCAAGCCAGCACCCACCATTCCAGCTCAGTAATCACCACTGATTAAAAACAAGTTAAGCAGCAATGAAGGCGGAAACCTACATTAGCCAAACGACCTTGTCTATGTCCGACCACAGATAGATGGAAGTGATTATGAAGGCATCACTTAAAATGTCTACAAACATTAATGACTGCTTGACTTTCCACAAGATTTATAGTGAAGCTGGGTTTGCCTCTCCACTGATTCCTTTCTCCTCCATCTGTAGCCATGAATTTCTGGGGAGGAAGAGGTTGAGCTAATCAGATCAAGGGATTTGAAAGTGGAGGAGACTTGAAAGACAGCCGTGGAAAGGCTTGGCACCTTTTTGGTTTCTTTGTGTCAAACCCTTTAGCAGTTTGGTCAAACCAATGTACTGCAGCACCCCCCCTCCCACCCCCCCTCGCCCCCACCCCCAGCCAAGCTCAGGACTGATGGTCTGGTGGGAAGGGAACCACCTCAATTCCCAGGGTTCTGGAACTCAGGGGTCTGGGCTGTCTATCAGAATCTAAGCCAAGATGGTTTCACACTCACAGAATAAGGAGTTTAAATAATTACAGGAAATGATTCTTTTCAGTTAGAGGTTAGTGAATATAAAAATGCAACTTTTTTCAGTCCAAGTTCACAGACCTCCCCCATTCCCAAGATCTGTCCATGGACCCCTTAGGGCTCTGTGAAACTCTGGTTAATGTTATTGTTGTCCAATTGTTCAGTCGTGTCTCTTTTTGACCCCGTGGATGATACTATCCACAGGACCTTTTTAGCAAAGACACTCGAGTGGTTTGCCATTTCCTTCTCCTGCTCATTTTATAGATGAAGAAACTGAGGCAAACAGTGGTTAAGTGATTTGTCCTGGGACACACAGCTAGTGAGTGTCTGAGGCCAGATGTGAACTCAGGTCTTCCTGACTCCAGGCCCAGAATTCTATCCATTAAGCCACCTAACTGCCCCTTTAGGCAGAGGTTAATTGACTTGCCCAAGGTCACTCATAGCTAGTAAGTGTCTGAGGCCAGATTTGAGCTCAGGTCTTTCTGACTACAGGCCCAGTGCCCTATCCAGTCTGCCACCTAACTGCTCAGGTTAAGAACTCCTTATCTAATCCAACTCCCTTATTTTATAGAAGAGGAAACAGGCTCCAAAAGATTAAGTGATTTTCTTAAAATCACACAGGTCATAGGATGAATTAATGGGGAAAAAAGTGTTTATGAAGTGCTCACTTGTTAAGAGCAGGGCAGGTAGGTTGCACAATGGATAAAGTGCTGAGCCCAGAGTCAGGAAGACTCATCCTGCTGAGTTCAAATCTAGCCACAGACACTTACTAACTGGGTGACCCTGGGCAAGTCACTTAACCTTGTTTGCCTCAGTTTCCTCATCTGTAAAAATGAATTGGAGAAGAAAATAGCAAACCACTACAGTATCTGCCAAGAAAATCCCAAATGGAGTCACAGAGTTGGACATGACTGGAATGATTCAACAATAACAACAACAAAAGCAGTGGTGTAAAATTCAAATAGAAATGGATCCCTGCAGCCACATACTGACTTAGATCAGAGCTTCTTACACTTTTTCCACTCACAACCCCTTTTCACCTGAGAAATTTTTATGCTCCTCCCTGGATATAGGTATATAAAATAGGTATACATAACATTTTACGGTCGCCAAATTTTTCGTAAGCCCCACATTGAGTTATATGACCCCATATGGGGTTGCAACCCACAGTTTAAGAAGCTAGGACTTCAAAAACCACAAATGAACATTATCTACATTGTTTTGTATTTCTCAATTACATTTTTATATGGTTGGAGGTATGATTGGGAGTTTGATACCTCTGGTCTAGATTAGAATTTGGACCCAAGTCTTCTGCCTCTAAATCCAGTGTCTTCTTTTCTCTATAGATCTCTAAGAGTGGTTCATAGAGAGCCACCCCATCTACCACATAAGCCATAAATGGATCAGCAATTTTCAAAGAGTTGGGGCTCAAGAAGCCCTGGAACTAGATTGAACATCTTTTGATCTTTCTTTAATGATTCACAAGGCACTTCAAGGATCTTGCAGGGGACCAGGGTCTTTGTATGAATGTAAATGTCCTCTGTACTGTAACAGTTGACAGATGCCTCATCTCATAGAAGCATCTGAAGAACAGAATGCTAAAACACAAGGTTTATGACACAGAATGATGACCAAACACATTTGCATGGTGCAGAGTGCTTTCATACCCGTTCTTTGATTTGACTCTCATAACAGCAACCCCATAGGTCTGGAGGCAGGGGGGAGATTGTCCCCATTTTGTAGATGAGAATACCAATGTCCAGAGAGGTAGAGTGATTTGTATAAAGATACATGCTTTATAAATGGCAGAGCTGGACAAGAACCCAGCTTTCCTAGGTCTCAGGCCAATCCCCGTTCCACAACAACCTTTTGCCTCCCAATATGTAACTTATGAGGTGTCCCAAAACGCTTCATGCCATTTCATCTGTTAAAACTTAACAACTTTTAAGACTGCATTAAAACGGGACGCAGCTAGGTGGCACAGTGGATTAAGCACTAGCCTTGGATTCAGGAGGGCCTGAGTTTAAATCCGGCCTCAGAAACTTGACAACTTACTAGCTATGTGACCCTGGACAAGTCATTTAACCCTCATTGCCATGCAAAAAAAAAAAAAAAAAGAAAGAAAGGAAGGAAGGAAGAAAGAAAGACTGCATTAAAAATTTTGGGACACCCTGTACATAATAGAGGAAGTCTGCATAAGTGAAGGTGTGAATGTACATGAAATTGTGAGTGTGCTGGGTTTCAGACCTGTTCTGTGATTTCATTGTCACAGGGAAAGACTAATGGGGAACCTCACTAGGAAACTGTCAATGCAGATTTAGCCGTACTCTGCACCTCATGCCTGGAGTCAAAGACCTGAATTCAAATCTGGCTTCAGACTATTACTAGTTGTATGACCATGGGTAAGTCACTTAACCCTGTTTACCTCAGTTTCCTCATCTGCAAAATGAGCTGGAGAAGGAAATGGCAAGCCACTCCAGTATCTTTACTAAGAAAACCTCAAATGTGGTCAGTCACTGACCAACGGCAATACTAATATCATCTTTTACATGGCTACAATCTCAACAAGTGCCTCTGAGTCTAGGGACAGAACTGGACCTGAACCCGGTCAGGCTGTTTCCAGGGAAAGGATATTCCTGTACCTACTCAGGATAGTAGTGTCCAGAAAGTATCTTCACCACCCAAAGACCTCCCTTACCCCATAGATACACTGGGGATTCGTCTAGTAGTTGGGAACCTTTATAACCTCAGAATGAGAGAGAAGACAGAAATCTCAGCCATCCCAGGCTGAAAGCAGTGCTGGAAGGCTGGTTGGAATTGGGGAGGGTAAATCATAGTAGGATGGTGCTCAGGCTGACCCACAAAGAAGAGGAGATGTGCACAGGGTACCTCTAATATTTCCTGCTCTTCCCTCGTACTGCCTGCCAGTTTAGAAAATGGATGTTACAACTGAAGCCATCATTACACATTGACTCCATCCTCTTTCCCTTCAACAGCTGTTTGCTGAAGATGTCTCAAGGATTAGTCAAAGGGCACTACCTTGCTCAAACCTTGCCTTTCTTTTGAAAACACAGCTATATAAGCAGCATCCCAGTAGACATACACAGACATGTCTTCACCCTGACTCCGGTGGCCCCACCAGGGGAGGTTTAGGGAAAAGCCCCATTAGCTGTGTGACCTTGGGCAAGTTACTTAACCCATCCTGGGGCCTCATTTTCCCTCTCTGTAAATGGAAACAATAGGGGCAGATAGGGGGCATGGTGGTAGAGCACAGGCTCCAGAGTCAGAAGGACCTGAGTTCAAATTCGGTCTCAGACACTTATTAGCTGTGGGATCCTGGGCAAGTCACTTAACCCTGTTTGCCTCGGTTTCCTCATCTTAAAATGGGGATAATAAGAGTAACTACTTCACTTAGCTCTTCAAGACTTAAAGCAATATATAAATGTTAGCTATTATTAATAAATGTTTATTTATTTATTTGTTTGTTCATTTATTTATTCATTCATTTATTCATTCATTCATTCTTTTTTTCTTTATTTGCAGGGCAATGGGAGTTAAGTGACTTGCCCAGGGTCACACAGCCAGTATGTGTCCAGTGTCTGAGGCCGGATTTGAATTCAGGTACTCCTGAATCCAGGGCCGGTGCTTTATCCACTGCGCCACCTAGCTACCCCCAATAAATGTTTATTGACTGATTGATCAACCAATCTACAGAAACCACTGGGATGGCTCAGGAGCAAGCCTACCTAGAGACAAATTAATTAGTGGAGGAATTCACTAACCAAAGGAAGTGAGATGACCCAATGGAGAGAGTGCTGGTTTTGGAGTCAGGGGACCTAGGTCCATAATCCTGGCTCTGTCATTTACTCCTCACATGACCTCAAGCAGATTGCTTTTACCTTTCTTGACCTCATTTTTCTCATCTGTAAAATGGGGGTAGGGGGGTTGGATCAGCGTTTGGTCCTTTCCAGCTCTAAATCTATGATTCCATGATGTGTCTCTTGTCCAGTTGGTTCCCAGGTCAAGGCCAGCAAGTGTCTCTTCCAGAAAGTCTTAGGACCCCAGGAGCCTAAGGGTTAGTTAATGGAAAAGACCTAACTCCCTCATTTTTTATTGTTGTGCAAAGGGGAAGCTGGTCTCCCTGACGATGGCTTTGACTGGAAGCAAGCCCACTGACAGAGGAAACTTCGGCCATGGGGGCCAGAGACACTGAATCTACCTGCCTCTGTCCATGGCTTCTGGGCCAGGCAGACCCAGCTAAGCGTGGCATGCCAGCCAGGTCTAGGGAGCACAGAGGTGCAGACAAGAGGGAGCCTCTGCAGCCAGATCTCACCTCAGAGTAGGCAGGGAATGAGGCACCCTGGGACCTCTGTGACAAACTCAGGCATCATCATGTCCCTGAGGTTCCAGCTCTAATAAGCTCCCATCTTCCCCAGCCTCCCCCAAAGAAAGGCAGGCTTTTCACTCAAAGGCCTTTGGAGCAGGCAGCTAACAATGCTCTCCCCTTAACAATCGCAAAACCGGGGGAAGGAGCACAGAATCGATGGCAGAACAATAAGCCGCCCTCTTCCAGCTCTCTTCTGCCATTATCTGTCCTCCCATAGGGCAAAACATCCAAAGGCTCGGGAAATCGGAAGAGAATGGCTCTGATGTCTGACTTCGGTGGGCACTGCATCTAATGCCTCATTTCCTTTTTTTCTTTTTTTTTGGTGAGGCAATTGCGGTTAAGTGACTTGCCTAGGGTCACAGTTAGTAAGTGTTAAGTATCTGAGGTCAAATTTGAACTCAGGACCTCCTGACTCCAGGGTCAGTGCTCTACCCACTTCACCATCTAGCTGCCCCTAACGCCTCATTTCCAATCCCCCTTTTCCTCCTCCCCATTCCTCTATTTTTTTTTGAGGGGCAATGAGGGTTAAGTGACTTGTCCAGGGTCACACAGCTAGTGAGTGTCAAGTGTCTGAGGTCGGACTTGAACTCAGGTCCTCCTGAATCCAGGGCTGATGCTTTATCCACTGTGCCACCTAGCTGCCCCCTCACCCCATTCCTCTCCAAACAGTGGCTATAAGGAATGGGGTGAGGGCACCTGGGTCAGGGAAAGGAAGGGAAAGGAAGCATGTTGCTATAGAGAGCTCAGAAAGCCAGATCAGCTCAGGTAAGAACAGCCCTGAAAACACAAGGAATCCAATTCTGCCAAGATCTCCTCATTTCCTGGTTCTCCTAGGCTGTTGGGAGGCCATAAACCCTGCTTCAAACTTTTAGCCTGCTTCCATTAGATTGTAAGCTCTCGGATGACAAAGGAACAAAATCTCTTCCAATCAACTAGGAAGCTAGGTGGTGCTGTGGATAGGGCAACTAAGCCTGGAGTCAGGAAGACCTGAGCTCACATTTGGCTGTGTGACCCTGGGCAAGTCATTTAACCTCTGTCTGCCTCAATTTCCTCAACTATAAAATAGAGATTTTTTCTTTTTTTTTTTTTTTGCAGGGCAATTAGGGTTAATTGACTTACCCAGGGTCACACAGCTACTAAGTGTCAAGTGTCTGAGGCCAGATTTGAACTCAGGTCCTCCTGAATCTAGGACTGGTGCTTTATCCACTGCACCACCTAGCTGCCCCTAAAATAGAGATTCTAATGGCACCTACCTTTCAGGGTTTTTGTGAGTATCAAATTAGATACTATTTGTAAATTGCTTAGCATAGTACCTGGCATGTAAGTGGGATCCCATATAGAAATTCCATATAGAAAATTCTGACCTTATGTATATTTGACTTTACATAAAGAATTCTAAAAGAAATCCACATTCCAAAAAAAAACCCACGTTAACTTTAACTTTACTATATAGTACTGTGCTTGCTCTCTCTCTTGCTCTCTCTCTCTCTCTCTTCCCCCTCCTGCCCCTAGGCTTGGCATTCCTCCCACTCCCACCCCCACCAAAAAGAAAAAGAAACAAAAAAAACCCCTCTAAAATGTTAACCATCACTCCACTGGACTGGGGGTGTGGCTTGAGCCCCCTGGTATGAAGAAAGGACATCTTTACTCCATCCACTTACCCACACGTTGGGTACATCACTTCTGTCCCTGACCTGCTTGTTGCCCATCCTCTCCTGTTCTCTGTCCCTTGCTGGACCTCACATGTGTATCTGAGACATGTTCTTCCTCCTGGTTCTGGCTAAGCCCTGACATGGCTGGCCCCCCCCCCCCCCCCCCCCCCGTCCAAAGTATTCCTCCTCCTTCTCTTGCTTCTCTGTCCTGTGCTCCCACACGTCCTTCAATCACAGGGGACCCCTCCCTCCTCGGGGCACAGCACCCCCTTCCTGCCTTCCTCCCCTACCTCCACGGACAAATTCAAATTACGCAGAGGTCTGGAGAATGGTCCACTTATAGGAAGCAAGAACTTCTGTCTGTACTGACTGAGCATTTATCATGTGGTCAGCTAAGCCACCATGGCAGATACACACACACACACACACATATTGGGCCCAGCCTCTACTTGAAGCAATAAATTTCTGTTCTAGTTGGGGAGACATGAAATAATTAGACATTAATTAGGAATTCAACTGTGTGGGAGTGGCAATGAGTATAGCAGGCATCCAGAGAAGGGAGACATTGTATGGGCTGGGGTGGGAGCTGGTCTGGAAAAGCTGCATGGAGAAGGTGAGACTTGAACTAGGCCTTGGAAGATGGGTAGAATTTAGATCAGTGGAGAGGAGGGCATTTCAGACCAGGGCTACAGCAACAATTATAACAGGTCATATTTATATAGTGCTTTACAAAGCACTTCACATACATTATCTCATCAGCATGGAAGAAATAATGAGCATGCAATATGTAGCCTTCTTGTTCAATATCCCCTCAGTATGCCTAGTACTAGGCCATGTTCCCCAAAAGGTACTCATCCATCCATCCATCCATCCATCCATCCATCCATCCATCCATCCATCCATCCATCCATCCATCCATCCATCCATCCATCCATCCATCCATCCAGTACTCTGTGTTGGACCCTTTGTGAGTGTGGGCACTGGGGAGGCACAAATTCTATTTGACAAACATTTATTAAACATCTCTGATGTACAAGGAGCTGTGGCAGCACTGAGGAGATTAAGACAAAGACATCAACAAAATGGTCCCTGCCTTCAAGGAACTTACATTCAATTGGAAAGATGCACCATATGCCTGAGAAGTAAATACATTCCCTCTCAGGGGCCAGGTTCTTCTTCTACTTCTGGCTTCGGGCCTAGGTTGACTTTGAAATAACTTTCAAATAATCTTTTAAAGATCCTCCACGGGGCATGGCCATGTTCCAACAGGCAATAGGTTTGCCTCTTCTGTTCATTTAGAGAAATATGTTCACACTTAGTAAAGGGGTTACTGATATTAACACCTTGTCATCTGTGATTACATCAAGTGAGCTGGGGGATCAGTTCCCTCCTTAGGTGTATACAAAGGAATTTTAGCAAAAGCAGTAGCACCTGGGGTGGGAAGGAAAGAAGATAAGGAAAGGCTTCAAGTAGGATGTGGTAGTATCTGAGTGGTGTTTTGAAGAAAACTAGAGACAGAGGGAGGTAAAGAAGAGTCCAGACAAGGAGTACCACCTATGCAAAGACTCAAGAGGAGGGAGGAGAATTAGTAGGCCAAATTAAATGGAATGGAGGGTATGTAAAAAGAAATAAAAAAATAGTGATGAGGATGATGGCTAAATGGGCATCACCCTTTAAAAGTTTGCACTTTTTTGCAAAGTTTGCACTGGGGGCAGCTAGGTGGTGCAGTGGATAAAGCACTGGCCCTGGAGTCAGGAGTACCTGAGTTCAAATCTGGCCTCAGACACTTAACACTTACTAGCTGTGTGACCCTGGGCAAGTCGCTTAACCCCAATTGCCTCACTAAAAAAAAAAAAAAGTTTGCACTATGCCTTTTTCTGTATTTCCATATAAAAGAAGTCTAAAAAGGCAGCTAGGATTGAGGATTTTATTTAGTTGTTTTTCTTTTTTGTCCCTTCATAACTCCATTTGTGGTTTTCTTGGCAAAGATATGGGAGGGGTTTGCCATTTCCTTCTCTAGCTCATTTTACAGGGGAGGAAACTGAAGCCAGCAGAGTAAAGTGACTTGCCCAGGGTCACACAACTTCATATATGAAGCCAGATTTGACCTCAGGAGGATGAGTCTTCCTGACTCTGGGCCCTACACTCTATCTACTGCACCACCTAGTTGCCCACAGAGACAGTGTGATGTAATAACCAGAGTACTGGATTCAAAGTCAGGAAGATCTGTGTTCAAATCCTGCATCTGATACTTGTTTTCTGTGTGACCCTGGACAAGTCATTTAACCTCTAAGTCCTCAGTTTCTTCATCTGTAAAATGTAATTGGTGGGGGGGACTCAGTGACCTCCAAGATCTTTTCCAGGTTCCAATCCATGATCCTATCATAACAAATACAGAGCTGGCTGGCAACGGACTATGTCTGAAATCTAGCTTTGTTAAGTTAGGAGAGGTTCATCCCCAGAAGGTAGGCTGCCATTAATGATCATTAATAGCCATAGAAACTCCAAGAGACAGTCTGGTGAGAAGCAGTGTGGGGGGTTGGAAAGGGAGGGAATGACCTTTGTTGGTAGAAGAGGACTAGCAGTGGAGGAGGGAGCCACAGGCATGAATCATGAACCTTTCAAGACACTGAAGTATTTTTCAGTTTGTTCACCCCCAGTGATGCTCTGCTAAGGCTAATGGCAAAAGCAGCTGGCATTCCCAGAGCACACAGGGACAGATGGCAGGGGGAGGGGGCATAGATATGGGCCAGATGGCAGGGCGAAAGCTGGCCTGTGCGTCACCATTTGCCGCAGAGCCTCCCACCAGAGGTGACAGAAAGGGAACAAAGTAGTCAACAGCAATGGGTGCTGGGACAGGCACTCCATGGCCCAGGGAGTCTTGCCTATTATCATAAGTGCCTGATGATGTGACTTAAAATAAATTCACTGCTGGAGCTCTGTTGCCATATACAACTCCAAAAAATGGGTGCCCCAGGACACCTCAAGTTGTTGGGGCTCAGGAGACCTGGATTCAAGTTCCTATCTCTGTCCTCTTGCAAGTAAGTTATGTAGCCCTGGGAAAGTCTTCTAACTTCACTAAACCTCAGTTCCATCACTTAGAAACTTATAACACCAACCCCTCAAGGTTTCTGTGGAGCTCTAGAGAAATACAGTGTATACAGTGACTTGTAACACAGTCATAACTAGGGCAAAGGAAGCCAATGTTTTGTCATGGGATAGACAATTCCAAAGGTGCCACCAGCTTCTCCCTTTGCCAGCCCTATCCTGTTAGCTACCCAGTACCTGGTGCTATTCCCTCTTTCTGCAGCTGGGAAATCCTTGTATCTCAATCAGTGACTTAACAATGTTTGTAAGATGGATGAAGAATGAATGAATCAGTGAGTGAATCAATTAATCAATGAATAATTCAATGAATGATGACTATTTTTAAAGACCTAGTCCATCAAGTAGCCTAACTTTGTGTATTAGCAAAGGAGGAAGCCATGGTGATATGAATGGTGTTTTTTTTTTTTCTTTTGGGCAGATCTGTGATTTAATCAGTGTATGCAAGGAACTATCAGGTACAGCAATTTTCCCCACCAAAAGAGATCACTGCATGATATAATAGAGTGCTAGACATTAAGTCAGGAAAACCTGGGTTCAAATTCTTCCTTAGATACTAGCTAGATGATCCTTTAAAAGCCTATTCTTATCTGTAACCTCAGTTTCCTCATCTGTAACATGGGGATAATAATAGCCCTTAGCTTGGGGAATTGGTAAGAGCATCAACTTAGATACAAAAGGTAAAGCATTTGGAAATCTTTCTGCCCTCTACAAGTGCTGGTTATTATTCCCAATAACTGTAACTTAGTCTTTGACTTGCAGGAGTTCTTAACATGGGATCTGTGAACTTCTTTTTGTCAGGGCAATGAAGGTTAAGTGACTTGCCCAGTGTCACACAGCTAGTAAATGTCAAGTGTTTTAGGCTGGATTTGAACTAGGTCCTCCTGGATCTAGGGATGGTGCTTTATCCACTGTGCCACCTAGCTGCCCCTCTTGTTGGTTTTTAAAAAAGATACTTTGATAACTGTGTTTCAATATAACTGGTTTTCTTTGTAACCCTATGCATTTTATGTAATGCATTTAAAAATAGTATACTATGTGCTATATGATGAGCAGGCTGAGATCAGAAAAACCTCAAAAGACTTATGTGAACTGATACATAGTAATGTGAGCAGGCCCAGGAGAACATTGTACACAGTAACAGTAATATCCTAAGAATGATCAACTGTGAATGACTTAGCTTTTCTCAGCAATGCAATGATCCAAGACAATTCCAAAGGACTCAGGTTGAAAAATGCTCTCCACCTCCAGAGAAAGAATTGATAGATTCTGAATACAGATCGAAGCATATTATTTTTCACTCTGTATTTTTTTTCATGTTTTTCCCCTTTGGGTCTGTCTTCTTTCACAACATAACTAATATGGCAATGTGTTTTGCATGATTAAACATGTATAACCTATATCAAAATGTTTACTGTCTCAAGGAGAGGGGAGGTGAGGGAGGGAGAGAGGAAATTTAGAACTCAAAAAAATTTCTGAATGAATGTTTAAAATTGTCTTTATGTGTAACTGGGGGAAAATAAAATATTATTTATTTTTTTAATAAAATAATATTCTTTAAAAGGGTCTACAGGATTCACCAGACTGCCAGAGAGGTGCATAATGCAAAAAAGATTTAAAGAGTGTCCTGGGGGGCAGCTAGGTGGTGCAGTGGATAAAGCACCAACCCTGGATTCAGGAGGACCTGAGTTCAAATCCAGACTCAGACACTTGGCACTTGCTAGCTGTGTGACCCTGGGCAAGTCACTTAACCCTCATTTTCCTGCGCAAAAAAAAAAAAAAGAGTGTCTTAGGTGCCAGGAGCAGAACTAAGCAAGGCTAGGAGCTCATGTCCTTATTTTCTCTAGATACTCACTAACAGCCAGGACCAGAACTGCCACAGCAACACCATTGGTGTCTCCTCACTGTACCAAAAGTGGCTTTGGACATACTGGGTATATCCAGTCCTCCGACAGGCCTCACCCTTGGGGTCTCTGAGATTCCTTCCTGCTCCAAGATTCAATAATATCTCTTTACCTCTTGGAGCAAACCTAATTTGAAAATTCAGAAAGCAGATGCCAGATGGCATCACTAGAGGCCAGCAGTCCTAAATCCAAGGGGCAAGGGTGGGAGGGGAAGCTAGAAGGATGTGAAGGAGTTTAGGCAGAGAAAGAGAGGCCTACGCCTTTAAGAATGTCATCCTGCCCTTTCATGAAGCCCACCAGCCAGCCCTCTATGACCAGCCTAGAGCCACTGAAGGCCCCCTGGGCTGGCTGATGATGTGGTATGTTGACGGGCAAGGCATGTTGCTATAATAAGATGTGTTTATTTGAATGGGAAGGTCAGGGAGTTAAGTAGTTGGTATTCCACTCATACAGAGCCGTTTGCACAGTGTCACTAATAATTAAAGGGGGTTTTGACTAATCTAGTTGCTCTCCCTAAATATACTCTTCTCAGTGCAAGAAACTCATCAAAGCAGCAAAGTAATCTTCGAGCTTATTAATCTCCTCTGCTTCACAGCTGGGGCAAATTTATTTGCTTGAATTAGCATGTAATAAACTTATAATAAAGCTGCCAGAACCCCTGCTTTGGAGAGAAAACCTCCAATGCCATGGGTGGTTCCATCCAGGAAATGGAGCAATAGTGTGAGGCTGCCCACCATACCCTCTGGAAAGATGACTGGGCCTAGACATTTTGCAGTCACCAGAGGCTGGCTTGAAATGTGCAAAGACATGGTATATGAATGTAATGGAATACTATTGTGCTGTAAGAAATGATGAGCAGGCAGATTTCAGAGAAACCTGGAAGGACTTGCATGAACTGATGATGAGTGAAATGAGCAGAACCAGGAGAACATTGTACACAGCATCAACAACATTGTATGTTGATCAACTGTGATAGACTTGATTCTTCTCAGCAATACAATGGTCCCAAGATAGTTCCAAAGGACTCATGATGGAAAATGCTCTCCAAATCCAGAAAAAAAAGAACTGTTGAATCTGGATGCAGATTGAACCATATTATTTCTATTTTGTTGTTGTTGTTGTTTTTCTTTTTTGAGGTTTTTCCTTTTTGCTCTGATTCTTCTCTCATTACATGACTAATGCAGAAATATGTTTAATGTGATTGTACATATGTAACCTATATCAGATTACTTGCTGTCTTGGGGAATGGGGAGGGAGGGGAGGAATGTAGAAAAATTTGAAACTAGAAATCTTATGAAAACAAATGTTGAAAATTATCTCTAAATGTAACTGGAAAATAATAAAATATTTATATGGGGTAAAAAGGCAATGACAGAGTTGACTTAATTATGATTCTAGAATTGTAATGGGGAGCAAGGCCCCTTCTGAAAAGAAGACAGTGGGGGAGAAAGGTGAAGCATGGCTAGAACAGCCAACCTGGTATATTGTGTGCCACACTGAAACACTTACCAAACTTGCCCTGGGGATCATCCTCTGGAATCAAGACTTCCAGACTGGAGAGAGTTAAGCCATACAAGTCATAGGGGTCTTCATTTTACAGAGAAGACAAATGACTTGTCTAAGGTAAACAGCCAAAAATTTGAAGTACAATGATCAAAGGAAACTACCAGGTCTCCTGGTTGGGCTCTCCCTAACACACATAAACTGACACACACATTCTATCTTCTCCTTAAGTCAGGGAGCAAAAAGTCCAGGTTCTCTCTGGTCATTCCTGCTCCCACTGAGAGAAATATCAAACCATCTAGGATCTCCACCTCATTCCCTCAAGTGATAAAAATTGTCTAAGGATCTGTTGATAGGCACTGCTGCCAACACAACCAACAATGCAGAGATAAGGGGAAATGGTTTATTCTCAAAGTATTGGGCAGCTAGGTGGTGCAGTGGATAGAATGCTGGGCCTGGAGTCAGGAAGACTCATCTTCCTGAATTCAAATCTGTCCTCAAACACTTCCTAGCTATGTGACCCTGGGCAAGTCACTTAACTTTGTTTGCCTCAGTGTCCTCTTCTTAAACAAGAAAACCCCAAATGGGGTTGCAAAGATTCAGACATGACTGAAAGTCTCAATAACAAAAGTGTTCAAAGCGTAGGCATTGCTGTATATTAAAAAAAATCAATGATCCCAGAACATAAGTTTCAGAAGCTTTATATAGGTTTTGCTTATATAGACAGTATCAGTAACAAGGGAATTTTATAGAATGCAGAAAGAGAAGATAGTGATTTACACATTGAAGATGAGATGGCAGAAGGGAAAGTTCTATAGCAAATAAAACATGATACTAGCCAGTGAACAGAGGAGGTATAGGCAGATAGCCCAGGCTGGAATTTTGCAGACAGAGCAGGAACTAACCAGATAATACTGGAGCTAGAGTTGATGTCTCTCTCAACTTTATTTTGCAGATTCAAGATAGTCGTGTTGATGTGGGATGGCATTAAGTTGATCAGACTGATTGTGAGGTATCCCAAAGGAATTATAAAACTCAGTGACTCAGTTTCCCAAGTTTTATTGCAATACTGTGAGTGACCACAGGGAGATGTCTTTCATAGGGGGATGAAAATAGTTATATTTATAACCAGAAAATAACTGATCATCTCCTCATTATCCTCATCTCCACCTTAGGGAGGTACAGGGGAAGGCGTATCCTAATTTGGAGTTCCTGGGGGCTTAAGCCAACCCTGAGGCAGGTACCTTTTTCCATGGAGGTGTGTTTTGGGGGTTAAATGACATAAGGTGAACTTAAGGACAAATTTGGCCTTTTCTGCGCATGCTCCTAAAGACATGCTTAAACTTGTCAATCTCAGAGGGTCTCTGGTATCTCTTTACTTAAGATTTGTTTTCTAGGTGTACTGTCTGTCATCTAGGGATATTAATGGCTATTAATGGTTAATGGTCCCTAGTTACTGTCTCTGTTGATGGTGAGGGTTGAAAGAGATAAATCCTCTTAGTTACTGTAAGAACACTAACCTTAGTTTCTCTGTTAACCCTTTTAGGTACTATCGATAGGTTATCTGTTAACCCTTTTAGCCTCCTCCATCACTGTGACCTGATCATCTTAAGTAAATGGCAGTAAGAAAGTTAATTAAAAAATTATCTTAGGACATCCATAACCCCAACAACAGGGCTATTGCTCCCTAGGGGAGCCTTCCTTTTATAATACCAGAGTTCAAAAGGATCTAAAGATTGTCTTGTAGTCCAGCCTCTTTCATAATTTCATTGTAAAGATGAGGAAACAAGTTTAAAAAAAAGTGAAATTCTATTGTTAGTTAATGACAGAACTGGGGCTATAATCAATGTCTCCAGATTTTCAGTCTAGTGTTCTTCATGGCTTCACTATATATCCTTTTGGAGCTGGTACTGGTGCCATAGTACACAGAGCATTAGGCCTCAAGTCTTCTTCCTGAGTTCAGATCTGGCCTAAGGTACTTACTATGTGACCCTGGGCAAGTCATTTAGACCTGCCTGTCTCAGTTCCTCATCTATAAAATGAACTGGAGGGGGTGCAGTGGATAGAGCACCGGCCCTGGATTCAGGAGTACCTGAGTTCAAATCCGGCCTCAGACACTTGACACTTACTAGCTGTGTGATCCTGGGCAAGTCACTTAACCCTCATTGCCCAGCCCCCCCCCCAAAAAAAAGAACTGGAGAAGGAAATGGCAAAACCACTCCAATATCGTTGCCAAGAAAACCCAAATGGAGTCACAGAGTCAGAAAATGACTCAACCAAAACAACTCAACAACAAGTACAACCTTTCTCTAGAGACACGAAGTAAACTAAATTATCTTTTCAAAGGATTCCACTTGTACCTTCTAACTGCCTTCACTTCCACAGCCCCATTTCCTGGAAAAGCTACATAACTCTCTTGTTCCCCAGGGAATGCATCCACTTAAGAATTCCTTTCCCAATTGAGCTTTATAGATTTTGTTTTTTAGTGAGGTAATTGGGGTTAAGTGACTTGCCCAGGGTCACACAGCTAGTAAGTGTCAAGTGTCTGAGGCCGGATTTGGAACTTTATAGATTTATAGCTGAAAGGGACCTAATCCAATCTCCTCCTTTTAAAGACCAGGCAACTAAGGCCCAGACAGTTTGTATCTTGCCCAAGGATATTACTTAAATAAGTAGCAGAGAGCCAGGATCCAATCCCAGGTCTCACAACTCCCAGCATAGAACTTTTTTTTTGTTTTTTGTTTTTGTTTTTGTTTTTGCAGGGCAATAAGGGTTAAGTGACTTGCCCAGGGTCACACAGCTAGTTAAGTGTCAAGTGTCTGAGGCTGGATTTGAACTCAGGTCCTCCTGAATCCAAGGCCAGTGCTTTATCCACTGTGTCACCTAGCTGCCCCCGGAACTTTTAATATTATAATGGGACTGGCCAATGAGCTCCACTGGCCAGTCCCATTACAATGCACAGTTGGGATTTTGGGTGGTTTTTTTTTTTTTTTTTTGCAGGGCAATGAGGGTTAAGTGACTTGCCCAGGGTCACACAGCTAGTAAGTGTCAAGTGTCTGAGGCTGGATTTGAACTCAGGTCCTTCTGAATCCAGGGCCAGTGCTCTATCCACTGTGCTACCTAGCTGCCCCACTGTACAGTCAGTTTTATCACTGGGGGAAATCTCGAACATGGAGATAGGGGTAGGCAAGCTATTAAGTAGAAGGGTCTAGATGGATATTTTGTATTCAAAAGAACTGTCAGACAGATTGGGGAAGAGGTATAGGACAGGTAGATTTCTGGTGATGATACCTTTAACTAGGCCATCAGAAAGTGTCCAGTTGACTCTGATATGTCTATGGACCTGAGTTAATGGATAGAAACTGGGCCTGGAATCAGAATTTAGCCTCAAATACCTAACAGGTGTGGAGATCTGGGCAAGACACAACCTCTGCCTGCCTCAATTTCTTCACCTGTAAAAAGGAGTTTAAAATAGCATCTACATTCCAGGGTTTCTATGAAGACCAAATGAAATAATATTTGTAAAGTGCTTTGCAAACCTTAAAGTATAAGTGTTAACTATTATTATTATTCCCCAAAATATTCATTTAGACTAGGTCAAGGTAAGAGGATGGGTACCCCCTTCCATCTATATATTCCATCCCACCTTTGCTTTCCAGCAAGTATAAGCACACAAACACATCCCCTCATATACCCAGGGATGCTGGGAGGTCAAATAAGGTAATGGATGCCTTAAAGCCGTACCATGCCAGCTATCAGGATTACTTTTATTATGATTATTATTGCCATTGTTAGTGTTGTTAGTGTTATTATTCATTTACAGTCATCAGGCATCCAGTCTGGTGAAGATTTCATAGCTAAGCCTTCTATTCTTCTAGAGAGTCATAGCAATATTTATGAGAGCACTGCAGGCATGTGATGGCAAATGTTTAATAACCAGGCTATTGGAAAAATAAAAACAAATGTATACACATACCACTTTTAAGTCTAAACCACAAAAATAAATTAAAACAAAAGAATGTGAAGGGGCAGCTAGGTGGTACAGTGGATAAAGCACCGGCCCTGGATTCAGGAGGACCTGAGTTCAAATCCACCCTCAGACATTTGACACTTACTAGCTGTGTGACCCTGGGCAAGTCACTTAACCCTCATTGCCCTGCAAAAAAAGTCTAAACCACATTATCACCACTTTCTTAAGTCTAGACTTTCAAGAAAATACCAAATCAAACCCTTATTAGTAGGGATTGCCAGTTTCTGAGATGTAAATGCTCTTACTGAAAATGTAACAATCTGCTCTGCAAAGCCAGTTAAAGATGGCTTGTCCCTTCCCCTCATATACTCCAGAACTGTATCCAGGACATGGACCCCTTTCTTCTCCCCCACATTAGAAGATTTAGAGTTGGAATGACCTTTGAGATAATTCAGTCTAAACCCCATTTTGTGGATGAGGAAAGTGAAAGTTGGAGAAATGAAGAAACATTCAACATCAACCAGCACAATAGCCAAATAAGTCTGTCTGGTTCCCAAATCAGGGTTGAAGGAACCCCACCACCCTATTCTGCCTCCCAATTGAGTTATGCCCTGGTCTCGTACCACTCTCCCAATCGATCTCTAGGGTCTTGGGAAGCCATCACCCTAATCAGAGGAACTCATTAATTTGCAGTTATTTTCTTCCCATCAATCCCTCAGCAGGTGGCTGAAAGTAAACCTCCACGAAGCTCCTCCCAGCTCAGCCCCTCCCCTCCACCTTTCAAAAAGAGAACCTTAGCTGCAGAAGGCTGACTCAAATGGCAATTATCAGGTAGGGCTGAGGAGGAGAGGTTCTCCTTCACCCCCTCCCCAATCCCCATTATTTCCAGGGGTTGAAGGGTAAATAATTTGACTCTTTTCTAGAGAGAGCTGGGCCCTAATAGGAAAAAGGCTGAAGCCTTCTTAGAGGTGTCTGAGGTGTTAGACAAGGCATTAAGGAGGTGTCAATGGTGAAATATCAGGAATTGCAGTCAAGTTATAAAATAAAATCAAAGGTGATAAAGTTAATGATTAAAAAAAAGACACCTCAGGGTTCAAATAGGAAAAGCATTAGGGTTCATCTCCTAGAGACTTCTTTTGAAAACTCAGCTGAGAATGTTGGCTTGTTTTGGCAAGGATGTTGGGGAAATGAAGAAAACGTATAAGGAATGTGCCCTGGTACTCCCCTTCATGCTCCTGGAGGTTCAACCAAACTGGTGTTCTTTCTGTTCCTCATATATCATATTCAATCTCCAGTCTGGTTGCCTTGGTTCAGGCTGTTGGGCTCTATTTCCTAATGTCTTCTCTCCTTACCTCCACCTCCTAGAATCTGACCTTCCTTCCTTCCTTCCTTCCTTCCTTCCTTCCTTCCTTCCTTCCTTCCTTCCTTCCTTCCTTCCTTCCTTCCTTCCTTTCTTTGGCAGGGCAGTGAGGGTTAAGTAATTTACCCAGGGTCACACAGCTAGTAAGTGTCAAGTGTCCGAAGTCAGATTCGAACTCAGGTCCTCCTGAATCTAGGGCTGGTGCTTTATCCACTGAGCCACCTAGCTGCCCCCTGACATTTCTTGCAAGACTCAATTCAGCTGCCACCTTCTAGATGAGACACTTTCTTTTGCTAATCTCTCCAGACACTAGGGCCCTACTCATCACCTTATATTTGTGTTGTACATGTAAAGTGTGTGTGTGTGTGTGTGTGTGTGTGTGTGTGTGTGCGCGCGCGCGCCTATGTAAGATATAGATGTCCACGACTGGTCTAAATGCAACTTGCCTGGGGGCATTTATGTATTTTTGTCTATGCCTCTACACATATGTTTTGTCTCCTCCTATAAAACAAAAACTCCTTGGGGGCAGAGACTTTTGCCTTTGAATCCAGAGAATGGCCTAATAGAATACCTAGAACAATGCTTTAAAAAATGTTCATTGGTTGATAGTCACATCAAAGAGATCGTTAACATCTAGAAGAGTAAGCAGTGCTTGCAAAGAACCAACATGCATTCATCACAAGGAGATCATGCCAAATGATCCCTATTTCCTTTTCTGAAAGAGTTGCTAAATGTTAAATAAGGAAGATGCTGTAGACAGAATAGTTTACCTAAATTTTAGCAAAGCAATTGATAAAGTAATTGATACTACTATTATGGAAAGTATGGAGATTTGGGTTTTACTGTGGGGACAAAAATGCTCTTTTTTGAGGTAAGTTTTAAAAAAGAAAAGGAAACATGAAGGGATTTGGGCCAGACAAGAATATGTTGAGATGGCTCCAGGATGCTCTTTGGCTGACAGAAGTGGCTGAATGGCTGTGCTCCAAAAGTAGATGTTTGAATGAATTGTTGAATATCAATTTGATGGGATGTCTCCAGTGGAGTGCTGCAGGGATCTGTGCTCTGTTCTGTGTTGTTTAATATTTGTATCAATGACTTTGATAAAGGAATAGATGACATGTTTATCAAACCTGCAGATGACACAAAGCTGGAAGAACTAACTAACACTCTGCATGACAAAGTCAGGATCCAAAAAGGTAGCTAGGTGGCACAGCAGATAGAATGTTGGACCTAAAGTCAGGAAAGACCTGAATTCAAAGCTGGCCTTGGACATTTACTATCTGTGTTGTGTGACCCTGGGCAAGTCACAACCTCTGCCTCAGTTTCTTCAACTGTAAAATGTGGATAATAACAGCACCTACCTCCCAGGGTTGTTATGGGGATCGAATAATAATATTTATAAAGTGCTTTGCAAACCTTAAAGAGCTATAGAAATCCTAGCAATTAAGAAGTCACTCAGGAGCATGATAGTGAAGGTGAACTCAAATGAAAGGGGCACTTAGCACAATTCCTGGCACATAAATGCTACTTATTTTCTGTCCTTTCCTTCCAAAATGATCTTGACAGGCTCAAATATTGGTCTGAACCAAGTAAGATGAAGTTCAATAGGGATAAATGTAAAGTCCCACAATGGTTCAAAAAATCAACTTTACATGTTTAAGGTTTGGAAGCAAACAGATGATTTTTTAAAAGATGTGGGGTTTTTCATATTCCATAAGCTCAATGTGAAGAGTATGAAATGGCAGCCAAGAAAATTCCTCACATTCCCTTAATGCAGCCCGATAAGGAAATAGCTTATTTCATGAATAAGGAGGTTCCTCTGTCCACTAACCTGGTCAGACCACATCTGGAATGTTGTGTTCACTTCTGGGTGCTGTGGTTTAAGAGACATTGATAGTCTGGAGAAGGTCCAGAGGAAATAACCAGGATGGTGAAGAGTCCTGAGTCTGTGTCATTTGTGGATTACTCAAAGGAGCCTGGGATGCTTACCAGAGGGAAGGCTTAGGAAGGACATGAGAATTGTCTTCACACATTGGAAGGATGTCATGCGGAGGGGACTTTTTCTGTTTGTTGCCAGAGGACATGATTGGGAGCAATGGGTAGATGTTATGAAGAGATAAATTTAGCCTTTTTATAAGGGAGAGCTTCTTACCAATTAGGGTTGTCCCAAAGAGGAATGGGAGGTTACTTTAGGAGGCTGTGTGTTCCCCTTCCTTGGAAGTCTTCAAGGAGAGGTTGAGTGACCCCTGCTCATAGTGGCCTCAGATATAGGAAATTATTCATCCAAGATCACACAGTAAAGTAGCAGAGCTAGGTCCTCAGGATCCAAATGCAATGGGGTGGGAGTTGGCAGGGGGGATAAGTTAGACAAGATGGCCACTGAGCTCTCTTGCAACTCCTAATTCTGTGAAAATATTTGTAATACCTCCTTGACAGGGCTGTGGTTTGTCTATCTTATTTGTACATAGTAATTTCCATGTTGTCTTCACCATTGGATAGTGAGCTCCCTGAGGGTAGGGACTGTTTTACCATTCTTTGTATCCTCCATGCTTAGCATAGTGCCTGGCATATAGTAGGTGATCAATAAATGCTTGTTGACTTGATTTGCTTTATTGTGAAAAAAGTGCTTTGTTTACCTGAAAGCATTATGTATAGATGGATTCTAGACTTCAATAAGCTGGTACTCTTATGGATGTACCTTCTCATCCAGGTGAGCATTCCCTTCTGTGATACAAATTGCAACCCATTGATTTTTCCCCATCTGATGTGACTCCCATTCATCTATGCCAACCCATAAGTTCACCACAATGGAGCCACCCATTGTGAGAGGTGAGTAATGAGAACAGGTTTTTTCCCCTATTCTCTTGACATTGCATAGATACCAGTGGAACACCTGGGCCTTCCAGCAATTATCCTTTGTTCTTATTAGATTCTAACTGGTCCACTGTTTTTCCCCCATTCATCCTCTATATCATTTTTCTTATGAAATTCCTTTTTTTTGTTATTGTGTTTGTCATTTCCTTCTGTAGCTCATTTTACAGATGAGGAAACTGAGACAAACAGGGTTAAGTGACTTGCCCAGGGTCTCATAGCTAGCAAGCATCTGAGGCCAGATTTTAACTCAGGAAAATGAGTCTTCCTGATTTCAGGCATAGCACTCTATCCACTGTGGCACCTAGCTGCCCCATTATTCATTCATTCATTTATTCATTCCATTTATTTATTTATTTATTCATTAATTTATTTATTTGTGGGGCAATGAGGGTTAAGTGACTTGCCCAGGGTCACACAGCTAGTAAGTGTCAAGTGTCTGAGGCCACATTTGAATTCAGGTCCTCCTGAATCAAGGGCCGGTGCTTTATCCATTGTGCCACCTAGCTGCCTCCCATTGTTATAATAGATATAATAATTACTGTATTTGCTGAAGGAAGCTGGATTTGACAACTAGGTGGTACAAATCAGTGTCAATTATTAACATACTGCAGAGGTTAGAAAGAAGAAAATGGGCAGGTAGCCTTAAAAGCGGCTTTCAACAGAGTTCCTGAATGACCAGGTTTACCCCTTCCTCAACTTCATCCTCCCAATGACTAATAAATACCTAAGAAAGGAAGTTTGTCATTTTTAAAAGGAATGAGGGAGTCCAGTTTAGCAAAGCAGGAAGATCACTTAGCCTAGAGTCAGAGGTCCAGGATTGAAACTTTACCACTTGTATTTATTACTTCTGTGACCTTGGGCAAGTCACTTGACATTCCTGAAACTCAGTTTCCCCTTCTGTCCCTTTTGGCTTTACATCTATGGTCCAATGAGTCTATGAATTTGTGACCCAAGAAAGATGAGCACCACAGGAGTTGTTAAAGTGTTATATCTGGGTAAAGGGTATGTGCTATATTTTAATTTCTCTCCTGAAAGAATCTGGTCAGGATCATTTCTCCTTTCCCTCCTCCATAGAAGGGGAAGGGGAGAAATACAGATAAAAATAGAATGATGGTTGCACCCAAGAATTTAACCACTGAGCACATATGGGGTATGACCCCTGGAAGTGGAGGAGAAAATTGAACTTTATAAAGGAGCAGACCTGGGAACTAAGCTGAGTAGCCTACCCGGCAGAGATGTTACACCCAAAGGGAGCTTCATGAGGACTCTAAAAAGAGAAAAGGAGAGGGGGCAGCTAGGTGGCACAGTGGATAAAGCACCGGCCCTGGATTCAGGAGGACCTGAGTTCAAATCTGGCCTCAGAGACCTGACACATACTAGCCCTGTGACCTTGGGCAAGTCACTTAACCCTCATTACCCAGAGAGAGAGAGAGAGAGAGAGAGAGAGAGAGAGAGAGAGAGAGAGAGAGAGAGAGAGAGAGAGAGAGTGTCCAGCAGCATCAGGAGTCATGAGTTATCTTTGACAAATAAGTATCCCCAACATAGGTTTGGTCCCACTTTTCCCATGAATGCTATATGTATTGGTGAGATGGTATACCCCAAGTTGACAGAGGAAGTGTTTTACTATGACATCTTAGTAGATGACTTTGCTAAAAGTTAATTGTGAGGGGGCAGCTAGGTGGTGCAGTAGATAAAGCACCGGCCCTGGGTTCAGGAGGACCTGAGTTCAATTCCGGCCTCAGACAATTGACACTAGCTGAGTGACCCTGGGCAAGTCACTTAACCCTCATTGCCCCACACCAAAAAAAAAAAAAAAAAGTTAATTGTGTTTACTGGCTAGCTGTTAATGGGACACACTGGTGGGGGTTCTAAAGGTGTAGTGTTGGAAGTGTGGACCCATACTGATACCTCTAGAACCTGAAGTAGAAGGAACCTTCTAGGGACCTGACCCCAAAGTGAGAATGAAATTTGGGGAAATAGTCCAAATACGATAAATACAGTTTTGGGAGAGCCCCAGAATGACATCTTCTTGTCCATGTATCTTCCACCTTTTTGTGGGTCATGGAACCAAAGTCATAATCAGGGACTTTTACTTCTGGGAAAGTAAGGGTAGGAGAGTGAGAGAACAGGAAGGTATGTAACCTGGAATGTGACCATGGGGGAGGGAAGAACAAAAAGGAAGTCAAGTCCAAGACACCATAGTTTCTAAGCTATGGCAGGGGGAGACATTAATAATAATAATAACAACAATAACTAGCATTTATATAGTGCTTTAAGGTTTGCAAAACACTTTACATCAGTCATCTTATTTTATCTTCCCAGTGACTCTGTGAAGTGGGTATTATTATTATCCTGATTTTATAGATGAGGAATCTGAAATCTGGGCGAGGTTGGATCTTGTAACCAGTAAGTGTCTAAGGCCAGATCTGAACTCAAGTCTTTCTGACTCCAAATGTAGCCTTGGATCCACTTTGCCACCTGATTGTCACAGTTTTGGAGAAGGATCCTACATTAGGAACAGTGACAAAATAAGGAAGGAAGCATGCCCCAGGTGCTGTTTTGACACCCTCTAAATGTTCCACCCTGAGGCAAAGACCTGTTGGCCCTGACCTAGTTATGACTCTTATAGGAACCAACTGAAGCCCCATGAGTACTTACCTCCTCTGCCATGGACCTCAGAAAAGTACTCTGAAAATGCCTTCAATGCTGAAGGAAGGACAGTTATAGAAATAGGATACGCCAGGAGAAGAGGAGATGCTCCAGGCAAGACCTTAAGAGCAAGTTGCATAAGGCTTTGTTTGCGGATGTAGAACTCCCATCTGAAATTATTTGTCCAGCTTGCACAATAATATAATCCCCACTACTTCATCCCTCTCGGCAGCACCCCAGCATAGGCTCTCTTTGTCTGATTAGGGGCTGTCGGCAGTGATTGATGGGCTCCCGCTGGACAGAGGAAACTTCTCTCCTTCTGACAGCTTGGAGTGATAGCGGAGTGGAAACTGACCCCAGCTGACATACTCATCTTCAAATCTCTCTCTTTCCCAGGGGCCCAGATAAAATAGCTGTCACGCTAAAGGTAAGGGCTCTGCTCCAGGGGATGCTGGCTTCTCTGAGGATTTATGATAGAGGAGCCCTTCTCCCTGGGGGTCTCCAGAAGGTCGAAGGAAAAAAAGCCCTAAGAAACACCCAAAAATATATTGTGTCTCATGGAACCCAATCTGGTTTTCGGGTTTGAGAAGGTCATCACTGCTGTCAGAGTTGCCTTTCTCTTCATCTTTGGCATTACCATCATCACCACTACTGCCTCCAAATCCCCACAGATTTAGCATGGAGAATCATAGCACAAAGAACTTCATTGTTCAAGGATACCTAAGGCACCATGTGCCTGGCTCTCCTTTATTTTTCTTTCTTTCTTTTTTTAAATTTTTTTTTTTTTAGTGAGGCAATTGGGGTTAAGTGACTTGCCCAGGGTCACACAGCTAGTAAGTGTTAAGTGTCTGAGGCCGGATTTGAACTCAGGTACTCCTGACTCCAGGGCCGGTGCTCTATCCACTGTGCCATCTAGCTGCCCCGCTCTCCTTTATTTTTACAAATCATAGCACACCAATGATGTAGTGAAATGAATACTCCCTATAGTAGCAGGGGATCTGGGTTCAACTCCCAACTCTCCTCCTTACTCTCTGTGAGTGTCAGGCATAGGGCCCGAGCTCTCGACACCCAGTTACAAAGTTCTTTCTTATCTGCCGTGATACCTAATGGTACTGAGCCAAGTACTTCATCAAAGAGCAAAATAATAATAGCAATTCACACACATATATATATACACATATATAATTTACTAAATAATAATGCAGAGAGGGGAAATTGTGTAAATTGTAAAATTTTTTATAATCTGTAAAATTTTACAGATGGAGAAACCAAGTGATTTACCCAGGGTCACTCAGGAAGTATGTAGAAGAGACAAAAAGGTGAAACTCAGTTTCTAGACACCCAGGTCCAATGCTTCTTCCATTACACCATGCCTTCTCCAGCCCCAGCAGCATGATTCAGGAGAAGTACTAGGTTTAGAGTCAGAGGACCTGAGTTCAAATCCTGACTCAGACACTTGCTACTTGTGTGAACTTGGCCAAGTCTCTCAATCCTTCTGGGTTTCAGTTTTCCTCAATTATAGAGTGAGGAGGCTGAACTAGATGACTTCAGAAGTCCCTCCCAATCCCTAATATCTTGAGAACTAAAAGGGATGAAAAGTCATCTGGACAGAGACACACAAGGACCAGCTGAGTAGCGCCCTCTACTGGGCATGATGTGGAGAGGACACCAAAGTAGGAAAAGAGTCGCTGTCCTTGGTGAGTTTACTGTTTCAAGGGGGAGACAGAACACACACACACACACACACACACACACACACATACACACACACACACAGAGGAACCTTTCACTGTGACTGGCAAACTACCAAACCTGTGGGCACCTGTAAGCTAAAGAACTGTGTGACCGCTTAGCAGCAGGTGGAGCTAATCTGGGAAGATGCCATTCACTTTTCAATCTTGCCTCAGTATGTCCATCTGTGAAAGGGGGATTGTGTTCATTGTTGTCGTTCAGTTGTGTCCGACTTTCCATGATCCCATTTTGGAGTTTTCTTGGTAAAATACTGGAATGGTTTGCCATTTCCTTCTCCAGCTTATTTGACAGATGAGGAAACTGAGGCAAACAAGGTTAAGCAAACTGCCCAGGGCCACACAGCTTTGTAAGTGTCTGAGACCAGATTTGAACCCATGAAGAGGAGTATTCCTGATTCCAAGCCCAGAGCTCTGTCCACTACACCACCTAGATGCCATTGTGTTTATTAGGAAGGTGCTTTGAAGAAGATAGGAGTAGGGGGACAGGGAGTCACAGGTTGCATGCCTTTGGATTTTTCCATCACACCCCAAAAACCTCTTCACTTCAGCCCTGGACCTCATGCTTTGGAAGTAGCCTCTTCCCCTGGATCCCCTCCCTCTGATCAGAGGGTAGAGAGCTTCCCCCAGAACTTTCATTTAAACGGGGTGCCTAGGCCATCTCATGTCCCACCAGGCCTCATTCATCTGGACTTGTTCCCATTCCCCAGAACCAAGTACTTTCTCTTCTCTCCTCTCCACTTTTCAACTTCCTTTTACATTGCTTCCTCCTCCCTCCCCTTAGAGTATAAATTCCCTGAAGGCAGGGATTTTTATCTTTTGGTTTGTATTTATATTCCCAGTGCTTAGCACAGTACCCACTTAGGAAGCCTTAATAGTCAATCAATCAGGGGCAGTTAGGCGGTGCAGTGTATAAAGCACCAGCCCTGGATTCAGGAGGACCTGAGTTCAAATCTAGGCTCAGACACTTGACACTTACTAGCTGTGTGACCTTGGGCAAGTCACTTAACCCTCATTGCCCCACAAAAAAGGTCAATCAAGCAACAATGTTTGCTAGTTGATTGGCTAACAAAAACCAGGAATAGTAAATTGGCAAGTTGGGGGTTCTTGGGGCTATGGGAGGAGAGAAACCCTGAATTCTAGAGTGAGAAAGCATCATCCCCTGAAGGCCCTGGAAACAAGAATTTTTTTGATCAGAGGGGTGGTAGACCTGGGGAAGAGGCTTCTGTAGCCATCACAGGGGGAAGGTTTATGACCAATGTATTTTGCTCTGGAGCATCCTCTTGGTACAAGGACTTACACCAAGGCTTTAATTAGTGCTTGTCACTCCAGCACCTTCCCTGGAGACTGCAGTGGAAGGATAGCAAAGGAAATGAAACTCTTCCTTCACCAGACTCATTCTGTTGTCAGGAAATTTCAAGCCCTCCAGTAATAATATCTTGAATCCCTTCTGAACGGTCATCCGGAGGGCTGGAAGCCCCCACCTCCCACCCTCTCCTCTAGGCCTTCCCTTGATCTCCAGGCTTCTCTGATCATCAGGCAGGGGTGTGGAACAGGCATTGAAGGCAATTCTCTGCTGCAGCCAGAGAATGGGGTGGGGAGACAGAGAAGGGGACAGGGAAGGGGATGAGTGGCTCAAGGTCAAGCAGGAAGCACAGTGTTGCCAGATGCAGCAGTAAGGCAGGAATCCAGGCAGTTGCTGCATTTTGGATACCTCCCCTAACCATCTGGAGAGCTGACCCTGGGGAAGGAGTATGGAGCCACTCACTGAGACAACTGTAGTCTTTCATAGGATTTGGACTGAGATTCAAAAACTGGCTCTGCCTCTTAACACCTGTACAGCCTTGAGCAAGGCTTCTTCTCTCACTGGGCCTCAGTTTTCTCATCTGTAAATGGAAAACATTGGACCAGATGGCCTCTTGGGTCCCTGTCAGCTCTAGCTCTAACCCTTCCAACTGAAGTGGTTAAGAAGGGGCCTCTCTAATTTGTACCCTAATTGGAAGAAGGAGTAAAGCTACTTCTTTTCTTTCTTTCTTTCTTTCTTTCTTTCTTTCTTTCTTTCTTTCTTTCTTTCTTTCTTTCTTTCTGTCTTTCTTTCTTTCTTTCTTTCTTTCTTTCTTTCTTTCTTTCTTTCTCTCTCTCTCTCTCTCTCTCTCTCTCTCTCTCTCTCTTTCTTTCTTTCTTTTTTTTGGTGAGGCAATTGGGATTAAGTGACTTGCCCAGGGTCACACAGCTAGTAAGTGTCAAGTGTCTGAGGCCAGATTTGAACTCAGGTCCTCCTGACTCCAGGACTGGTGCTCTATCCACTGTGCCACCTAGCTGCCCCAAGATACTTCTTTCTTCTTCCTTTCAGGAGGTTGGGGAGTCTGTGCAAATAGAATATTATGATTTTTAAGGGGAAAGAACCTTAGAAATGACTTGGTCCTAATCTAATACCATTTTACAATTGGTAGAACTGAGGCCCAGAGTCACACAGGTGGTAAGCAGCTGGGTGAGGATTCGAACCCAAATCCTCTTGTTCTAAAGCCAGAGGTAAGTTTGGACCCCAGGTCTCCTTATTCCAACCTCATCATTCTTTCCATTACCCCAATTCCTGAGGACAAAGTCAGTCAATATTATCCTCTCTTTCGAATTAGGCTTGCTGCCTATCTATCCCCATAGAGAGCTCAAAGAGATCTTTTGCATGCTTGGGAGTTGGGAGTCCCCTCAGTTTATTACTAGTAGAAGCCAGAGGGGATGTGCTAGTAAAAATTTAACAATCAGCTTACTGCAGAATTGGGGTGGTATGGGGGCGGTGTATGCAAGAAGCCCTTTCACATTTAATCTGTTATTAACATTTTCTCCATCACTTTCTTAAATCTTGACAATAAGCAAAACAATAAATCAAGCCCTGCTTTGTAGCATTTACCAATTTTCAGAATTGTAAATATTCACACTGAAATTTAACATTCAGCTCTTTCTTGACAGCCTATTTCAATTGATTCCAATACACCCCTGATGGAAGCCAGTGTGCTCCAAAAATGAATCACTTCTGACTCATTTGTCTGCCCAAGCCTGGACTGGGTCAAAGCTGAGCAGCTGAAGGTGTCCATTAGCCAAAGGGGCAGAATAGGGAGGTCTTCAAGGCAGAAGTGCCACTCAGAGGCTGTCCTGAGGAGGCGTGGCTAGTGGTCCTGCCTCTGGGGTGATGGGGAACAGGAGCTCAGCAGTGCCTATCCAATGAAATGAGCTAACTTTCTCACCTGGCAATTTCCTCTCCCAGCGGGTGAGATACTAGTAGGCTATCTAGATTTGGGTATGGTGTTGGGGATAGAGAGGTATCTAACCTATTAAGAGTCTGGGGGGGCAGCTAGGTGGCGCAGTGGATAGAATGCTGGCCCTGGATTCAGGAGGACCTGAGTTCAAATCCGGCCTCAGACACTTGACACTTACTAGCTGTGTGACCCTGGGCAAGTCACTTAACCCTCATTGCCCTGCAAAAAAAAAAAAAAAGAGTCTAGGGAACATGAGAGTGAGATGACCCCAGAGGTCAATGAAGTAGGTCCCCAAAGGCCAGTGGGGTAAGTTGTTAAGAAGATTCCACCTAACCCATTGAGACTTTCCAAACCCAAAATGTGGTGGTAACTTTGGCACTTTTTGCTATTTTGTATGATCCGTGTCCCTTCTCTTCCCCTGCCTCTGACCACTCATTTCCATGGGGAATCAAGAATTTCCTGAGATGGAAGGGTTGTCTTCTTCAGGAATCTGTTGGTGTGGGCTAAAGCAGACAGACCGGAAAAGGAGGAAGGGACCACAATACACAGGTTCTTGGTCCTTAGACACTACCTCATTTCCAGTCACAAAGAAAAGAACTCTGTCTCTGGATTAAGAGGACCCGAGTTCAAATGTTGCTTCTGATGCCTTTTACCAATATGACCTTAGGCAAGACACATGATATTCTCGGGCCTCAGTTTCCTCATCTATAAAATGAGATCACAGTAGATGGTTTCTAAAGTCCCTTCTAACTCTAGGTCAGGGGTTCTTAACCTTTGTTTAGTGTCATGGACCCCTCTGGCAGTCTGGTCAAGCCTATGGTCAGGTCTTCTCAGAATGCTTTAAAATGCATTAAAATGAAATACATAGGATTATGAAAGAAAATGCAGTTATCAAAATACTATGTATAGGGGCGGCTAGATGGCGCAGAGGATAAACACCGGTCCTGGATTCAGGAGGACCTGAGTTCAAATCCGGCCTCAGACACTTGACACTTACTAGCTGTGTGATCCTGGGCAAGTCACTTAACCCCCATTGCCCTGCCAAAAACCAAAAAAAAAATACTATGTATATCTGTGTTTATGTGCATGTATATATACAGACATCTATACACACACACACACACACATATTTTTTACAGGGGCAGCTAGGTGGCATAGTTGTAAGAGTACTGGGCTGGGAACTCAAGAAAACTCATCTTCCTGAGTTCAAATCCAGCCTCAGACACTTACTAGTTGTATGACCCTGGGTAAATCACTTAACCCTATTTACCTCAGTTTCCTCATCTGTAAAATGAGGAGAAGGAAATAGCAAACCACTCCAGTGTCTTTGCCAAGAAAACCCCAAAAGGGGTCATAAAAAGTCAGACACAACTGAACAAACAACAACAACCTTTTACAGAGAGGGAAACTGAGTCCCAGAGAGGTTTATTTAGTAATTTGGCTAAGGTCATACATTGAAACTAGTGAGCACCTAGGTCTACTGGCTCCCTGAACTGTCCTAAACAACTTGGCTGCTTCCTGTCCCTGATTCCAGATCCCATTCACTGTACCCTGGGTCATCTGCAGAACCTTGATAAGGGCTGGTTGGTTCCCTAGTGAGAATAACCAAAGAGCCCTCTAGACAGACTGTGGAGTGGCTGGCTGTGTCTGTAGTCAGGGCAAGTGGGTTTAAAAATGGGCCTGACCAATCTGTGACCTAATTGGAGGAAGGATTGATCTGGGAAGTCAGGCTGCTGGAGAGTCTGTGCAAGTGAAATATTATTTTTTAATGAATTGAGATCCTTCTGTTGGCCTCGATTGAAGTGTGGAGAACCCAGGGGTAGGCAGTGCTCACACAGACTGGTTAGTCATGGGAAGAGATTAAAAAAAAAGATAGAGCAAAAAGCCAACAGTGGCTCGTGTGCACTTGAAAGAAGTCCTTCCATCTGGTTTTACTTCCTCCCATGACAGGACCAAGGTAACCAATGAGAACTGAGCCTAGGCAGGGGTGGCAGTGGGCATGAGGAATGGGAGGGAGATGATGTGAAAGAGAAGTGGGAAATACAGCCCCTGGTGTCTCAAAAAGATGATTACACCTGTCGTGATCAGCTGTCAAAGGTGGACAAGCAGAGGGACCCTAGGGAACATTCCCTTTGGATTCAGCCAATAGGCAATAACTCTTGTGCTCCCAGGATTGATGGAAAGGGAACTAGCCTTCTATATTCTAATCTAGGATGGGGGACCTTGGTCCAGAGTGGTGCAGAAAGGGATGAATTCCCTTGGGGGACAACAGAGTATATGCCAAGGAAAGAAATCTGTCCTCTTTGCCATTTCCTTTGGAGAAAGTAAAGGAGACAACAGACTCATCCTGAGAACACTCTCTGAACTAGGTTTGGGCATAAACCTAGTTTCCCCTGTCCCAGCCAAGAATCAAAATTGACCCTAGGATTTTCAGAAGCTAGCTTAAATGCAGATTCATTGATGACTAACAGGCACCTAGGGGATGCAGTAGGTAGAGCACCTGGCTTTGTGTCAGGAGGACCTAAGTTCAAATTCAGCCTGAGGCATTTGCTAACTAACTGTGTGACTGTGAACAAGTGATTTAACCTCTATGTCCCTCAGTTTCCCCATATGTTAAAATGAGGATAATAATAGGGCTGTTGTGATGCTCAAATGAGCTACTAATTGTATAGTGCTTAGCACAAAACCTGGCCTATAGTAAGCACTATATAAACATTAGCTATTTTGGGGGGGGGGTGAGGCAGTTGGGGTTAAGTGATTTGCTCAGGGACACATAGCTAGTAAGTGTCAAGTGTCTGAGGCCAGATTTTAACTCAGATCCTCCTGAGTCCAGGGCCAGTGCTCTACCCACTGTGCCACCTAGCTGACCCACACATTAGCTATTATTAATAGTGTAGCAGTGGGGCCAGAGCCATATTCTTGGTACTAGCATTGGTCAAGACTGTCATCTTCCTAGATTTTAGAGAATTATACTTGTGAGAGACTCATGCAGAGAGCATGGGATTTGGAGCCCAAGAGAGAAAGCCTTGGTTTGAGCTCCACCTCTGGCTCTTCCCTGCTGTGTGACCACAGGCGAATCATTTAACCTGCTCAGATTCCATTTTTCCATCTGCATCTTGGGGATAATAATAACTGCATTGGTAGAGGGGGTTTCTTCACCAAGAGTTCTTTGGGATGCAATTACACATCAAGTCCCATAGCCGCTCCATCTACCTCAGAGTATTTTTGTAAGGCACAAATGAGATAAGGTAGGTAAGGTAGCAGACAAAAGTTTAAATGGTCACTATTATTTCTGTTCTCACTTCCCAGCTGTGACTTCGGTCAACCAACAGGATCTCAGAGTAGGTAGGGACATTAGAGATCATCTTGTACAATTCTATCACCTAACCTATCTGAGCCTCAGTTCTAACCTATAAAATGGGGATAAGTGTATGTGCCTCACCTACCTCGATAGGATTGTTTAAAGGATCATGGCTATCAAGCTGGAAGGAACCTAAGAAATCATCTATTCCAAATGCCCCATTCCACCAATGAGGAAACTGAAGTTCAAAGAGGTCCAGTGATTTCTTCATGGTCACATACCTAGCAAGTGTCAGAGGTAGGATTTGAATCCAGGTTTTACTGAGAAGTCCAGCATGTCCTCCACTAAGGCAACATTGCCCCCAAACGGTTTAGTTTGTTACTGACCCAAATGAAATAACCAAGATAAAAAGTGTTTCATAAACAGTAATTCCTATGTAAATATGAAGACTCATAATCGTTAGTTGTTTGTGTTATTCTAGCTATGATCAAGGGGAAAAGGTGAAATCTGATAGGAAAACACTCTCCACTTGGTGCCAAGGAAAGGCATGGTTAAGATGCCAAGAGGGAAAAGTGTGGGCTGTTAGCAGTTAAGGGATCAGCACATTTTCTCTCCTCAACATGGTGGGAAGGGACATCTTCTTTAATTGTAGGAAAGATGCATGGGGAATGCTGAGGATGGATAGGAATACCTATCTTTACCAACCAAACGAACTCAGTTTTCCTTGCCAGCAAAATGGGGTAATAATATTTGTTACCTTTCTCAATGGGTTATGAAAAAGAAAAAAAAATCTTGTGTAACCAGTCCCTGGGGGTTATTTTTCTACTAGCAGACATTTTTTCCAGTGTCTCCTGTTATATGTGTCAACCTGAAACTCATGTGTGTGTGAGTAGGAAGGATTGAATGAGGCAGTCAATTCCTTTGCCTCACTTAAAAAAAAAAAAAAAACTAAGAAAATAACCCAGCCTGTGAGTAGGAATTGGGAGATTAACTTCAGAATATGTGCTACACCCATATAAATGGGTTACTATTGTCATTATTAATATTACCTGCCAAATCAACCCTGGAGATTTATAATTGTCATGGCTTAATTTCCCTTAGCCACCCCTCCGGAAGGTATGGTTTCAATGTTCAAACCCACCACCCAGTGGCCAGCTCTAATTACATCTGTTGATGAAGGGGAGGGGGCAAGCAGCCCCCAGAACCTTGAGGGAAGATGGGGTAATTACAATGGAAAAGCACGTTTGTTTATATACAATGTACCCAGAATCTATTTCTGTTTTTAGCATCTGGGCTGTGAAAATAGACTCATTGCAATGCCATGGCTCATTTTCCCATATATCCCAAAGGGTACCAGGGCTCGAGGGTCCGAATAGAGCTTGATGGACTCAGTGAATACAGAAAGCATGGTCTGGACCAGCAGACATCAGGGCAGTTGCAATGGGGCCCTACTTGTCTAATATTCCTAGAAGGTGAAATGAAGCCCTATCCTTCATCACCAAATTAACATACCTCTGGTACCATTTCTCTTATTCTGGTCTGAAACTAAATGGGGCCCTGGGTATAAGAGAAAGTGAGCAGTGGGGGTGGCACTGGGGGAGGGAGTTGTATGAGGACAAGTAGAATTTTATGGGAGGCAGTGCGGCACAATGGATAGGCTGAACTCATCATCTTTCCCCCAACCCTCTCCCCCCCCTACCTTCCCCATTGCTGTTGGGGGCAACACCATCCTCCCCATCCTTCAGGCTCACAACCTGGGAGTCATCCTGGCTTCCTCACTATCTCTCATACCCTGTAACTAACCTGTTGCCAAGATCTGTTGAAATCATCTTTGCAACATCTCTCAAATACATCCCCTTCTCTTTTCTGACACTGCTACCGTTCTAGAGCATGTCCTCATCTCCTCATGCCTGGATTATTGCACTAGCCTGCTGGTGGGTCCCCTGATCCAATCCACCCTCCATTCAGCAACCAAGGTAATTTTCCTCAATCAAAGGTCTGACCATGTTACCACCATCCCTCACACACTCACACACACACACACACACACACACACACACACACACACTAAACTCCAGTGGCTTCCATCAAATAGCAGCCCAATCCAAGTATTTGTTGTCATTGAATTGTTTCAGTTATATTCTACTCTTCAAAACTCCATCTGGGGTTTTCTTGGCAAAGGTACTGGAGTGGTTTGCCACTTCCTTCTCTGGCTCATTTTACACATGAGGAAATTGAGGCAAACAGGGTTAAGTGACTTGCTCAGTGTCACACAGCTAGTTGGCTATCCAGATTTGAACTCAGGTACTCCTGACTTTATCCACTGCACCACCCAGCTGCCCTAATCCAAGTATGGTTCAGCAAAACAACATAATGGGCATGTCTGAATATGCTTCATTCAACACCTCTAGTCTACTACCTCTGTAATGAAGGGTGGGAGGTATGCTCCACCATCCATCTCCTGGATTTACAAATTGTATGCTACAAGGATCTGAGTTCTGATTTACATTACTGTGATCATCCTGTAAATTGTTCCTCTACTTCTGCTTCTGGATCGGTGACTGCCCCAGCCATACTTGACTTCCCTCTTGACTCTAGAATATATGGTCTTCTCCTCCATAGCCATATACCTGCCTTGTCGTTTCTCGGAATATCTTTTCTCTCCCTCTTTCCCTTCCCAGTTCTAGAAGCATGAACCATGATCAAATCAACCTTGCCGTTCATTTCTAGATGGGGTCTGTCAATCTACTCATCTTTTGTTCCTTTTCTCCGCCCTCCCCCCAGGCCTCCCCCCAGCCATCCCAGCAACCTTATAGGTCAAACTGCCTCTTCCTGTTCCCATCCCACTTTAGTCTCCCTCACTAGAATCAGAGTGGTTGGCCTGTAGTATTTCATAAATGCTTACTCATTCATTCAGCATCACTTGCTACAGGTTTCTTTACGACTTTATGTGCAGTTGGAAGGCATTAACCATTATTTCTCTTTTATAGGACCACATATTCGAAGCTGAAGAGATGCCCTAGATGAAATTGCTCATATTACAGATGAGGAAACTGAGGTCCAGTAAGATGTAAGGTCACATAGCCAAAAAGAGATAGCAGTGAGATGTGTTGTTATTGTTCAGATGTTTTTAGTAATGTCTGACTCTTCATGACCACATTTGGGTTTTACTTGGTAAAGATACTAAAGTGATTTGCCATTTCCTTCTCCAGCTCATTTTATAGTTGAAGAAATTGAGGCAAAAAGGGTTGTGACTTGCCCAGGTTCCTATAGCTAGTATGTGTCTGAGACTGGATTTGACCTCAGGTCTTTCTGACTCCAGACCCAGTACTCTATCCACTGTACCACCCAGCTGCCCTACTTAAGGCTATACATGGAATAAATAAAAGAGCCAGAATTCTAAACCTAATTGTAGCTATTTCCCCCCTCCAAATCTAGTATTCTTCTTCCTATACTACATTATACTTACTGACTCTAACCTACCATCACCAGAGCTTCTCTCCATTTCCCCCAAATATTGTGAAGAACGGTGAAAATGCCTGGGAAACTTGTTGGAAGAGAGGAAACCATGTAGGCACAAGCTATTCTGATTTCTGTTCAGTGAACTAAATTGCAGCAGTCATGCTGCCCGCATTTGTGACCTTGTGATGAACAGATTGAAAGCTCCAGAAATCAGACTTGAAAAACAAATTGAAGACCAGAGCTACCATCACAACCCTTATCAGGGCTGCTCGGTGCCAATGCAAGATTTTTGTTTGGGGAAAAGTGGTCTGGTTTGCTGGCCTTGATGACAAAGACAGGGGTTACAAAGGCTCTCCTTCCCTAGGGGTTCTCTCCAAGGCTTCCATTCCCTCTAATTTTCTTGCTTTCTCTCTGCCCCTCCCTTTCCCCAGATCAAGGTACTTTGTCTGGATCAGGTAATATACTTTATCAACTGAAGACAAAAGGTTCTCCCCTCTTAACCTGGAGCCCTGGGGATGCTGCTGATTGTGGTGTTCCCCACCTGAATCAGTTCAGACTGGCTATTTTAGATCTGTCAGCTCTTATAAATGTAGCCACATAGGAGCAAAGTGAGATAAAATAGCAGTGTGATGTGTGGGTGAATACTTATGAATCCCTGTCTCATTCCCTTTGTAAAGATTAATATATCAGTGCAAGTACTTATGAAAAAACCAGGTACAATTCTCTAGACATTCAATAACCAAATGTCACCCGCAGAGTAAGCAATAAAATAAAAATATATGCTTTGGGGAGGCTATATAAATGTGATGAATATTATAAAGTCAGATAACGGTAAAGGCAAGATAGCAGTGGCATAAATACTGTGCCCACAAATGGAATTCAGGTAAGGAGACATTTTAGAGGTTAAAGTACTTAAGGACTACTGCTCCCCAAGTTTCCAGTCTCTAGTCTCAGAAATTGGGGTTGCTCTAAATCTGACAGTTCAACGAGTTAGGGAAACCCAAGTGTTCCAAGAATAACAAACCTTTTCAAGTAGCATTCCAAAACTAAGGCAGCCCCACATCCACCACATCTACCACCACTTCTGTTCCCTCTAAGGATAATGCTTGTAGGCAGTGTGGAGCTGTCCAGCTGAAGCTAATTTAGAGGATGCTGGAAAGCTAGGCTGACCTCTTGCTCTCAGGAATAGAAACATGCCTACAACCCACAAACCTCTGAGTGCTATAAATTCTCAGTCTCTTTGGGAAGATCAAAGCTTCCTCATTCTTCCAACATCTGAAACTTCTGCCTGACCTAGCTCACATCTTTTTGCCTGTCCTTCAAATACTGTGGTTGTCTGGTATTGACCCACACTTCTGATCAAGACATCATCTTCTGTGTCCTGCCCCACTCTTTAGCAACTGACCCCTGACTCTATATGATTCACCTGATGCATCTGGTCCTAGCCTTGCTCTGAAAAGCTTAGCTTGTACTATGGGGACCCCTAACTCTTACCCTGGCATTGAATTAGGTGGAAGATTGTACAAGCAAAACCAAGTCCCCTCAAAATGAACTGGCTCCCATCATTCATACTTGTAATAATAATCCTTGCCTCTAATTAGTGTTTTTTTTTAAATACTTGGAAGGTAGTTAGATGACACAGTGGATAGACCATTGGCCCTGGAGTATGGGAACCCAAGTTCAAATTTGACCTCACACACTAGCTGTGTGACCCTGGGGAAGTCACTTAACCCCAATTACCTCCAAGAAATTCTTGGAGCATTATCTTACTTAATTCTCAAAACAAGCCTTTGAGATAGAGAGGGAAGAATTTTAGGGCATGGTGGGTATATGTGTGTGGGAAGGGAATCATACCTAGGAGAAAGAGCTCTCAGGTGAAGAAATTACCTTTGCCAACAAAGACCAGTAACATCTTCAATTTAATTTCTTAGAAAACTCCCTGGGGGGCACTTAAAGGTTAAATGACTTAACTGGCATCACAAAACTAGTCCTTTAGATACAGGATTTGAACCTAGGTCTTTGTGACTCCAAGGTTGATTCTACATCCACCCTGCCACATTGTCTTTTTGGGAGGTTAACCTTAGTATTATTCTCATTTGGAAGTCAAGAAATTAAAGCCAAAAGAAACTTACTCAAGGTCATAAATCAAGGAACTGGCAGACCCATGACTTCCACAGAAAACTGTCATTTCCAACAGACACACCACAGAGTGATAAGACTACAGATTGGAAACTATAAGGGACCTTGGAGTTCATTTATTCTAATAGTGCCCCTTCATTTTACAAATAAAAAAAACCTGAGACCCAGAGAGATAAAATAACTTAGATTTATCCAAAGTTAGGTAGTAAAGGGCAGGGTTAGGATTTGAACATGGATCCTCCCTCCTACAAACTCCAATATTCTTTCAAATGTGCCACACTAACTCAGAGTCTTTTTTAATTTATTTTTTTAAATGACATAGGAGAAGATTCTGGGAAGATGATGGAGTAGGTCAGAAAACTTTTGGCTCTTGAAATTTCCTCCACAAAAAGATAGACCATCATCACATTGGAGTGAATGTAGAGCAGCAGAAATAAACAGGAGTCAGGGTAAAGCAGTTGTACTCTCAAAGACAACTTGAAAAGACTCCAAGAAAGACCCAACCTCCAGGGTAAGAGATCTGGCCTGAGTAAAGTGAAAATACTTCTAGGATGACTCTTCAGAACCAAGAAACAACAAACCCCAGGGGCAGCTAGTTTGGGAGGCAGCATCAGCCTTGGGAACTTTCACTTCACAGACAGTGTGGGGGGCAGAGGATGAATATTGCAGGACCTTTCATGATGGAAGAATGCCAAGCACAGCTGAGCTGACCAGAGGTGTCCAGGACCTTGCTTGAAAGGGAGAGGAAGCTAGCACCTGCCTGGTGAGTGTGGTAGTAGAGGGGTAGGGACCCTGCCAGCTGTGGGCACTTGCAGAAGAGCAGAGTCCCTGGTTTCAGTTTCAGGGCAGAGAGAATAGCTTTAATCTGTAACCACCCAAGGGACCACTAGGAGCAATATCATCTGTGGGACAGCATGGCTGGGGCCCTACTAAAGTTGGGCCCCAGGGCAGATTTCAGAAAAGAACAGTTAAAAGGACCTGAGATTTGGGGCAGCATTCCCTACATCTCAGGACTAGAACTTGATTGTATTAATAGCTGCTAAAAAATAAAAAATAAAAATGAGTTAGAAAAAGAAAACTAATCTAACCATAGATAGATTCTATGGAGGTAGAGAAGATCTGGGTTCATATTCAGAGGAAGATAGTAGAGCCAAAAAAGCAACTCCTTTTTTCTAATGAGAATTGCCAAATGGTCCCAAGCACAAAAAGAGTTATTGGGAGAATTTTAAAAAGGACTTTAAAAATCAAATAAGAGATATTAAGGAAAAATCAGAAAAAAAGAACAATCCAAGAAAATAATGAAAAGAAAGACAACTAACTTGAAATAGAGAATCAAAACCTTAAGGAAGAAAATAATTCCTTGAAAACTAGGATTGGGCAAGGGGAAGCTAATGATATTATAAGACATCAAGAAATAATTTAAAAATAAAAAGAATGAAAAAAATAGAAGAGAATGTGAAACATATCTTCAGAAAAACAATTGATCAAGAGAACAGATCAAAGAGCAATAATATAAGAATGGTCAGACTGCCTGAAAATTATAATTGAAAAACAAAAGAATCTTGAGACAATATTACAAGAAACTATTGAGGAAAATTGCCCTGAAGTTCTACAACAAGCAGACAATGACAAAATAGAAGAAATCCATAGACCACCACCTGAAAGAGATCCCAGGACGAAAACTTACAGGAATATCATAGCCAAGTTCCTAAGATCCCAGGTTAAGGACAAAATATTGCAAGCAACAAGAAAAAAATTTAAATATCATGGAGTTATAATAAGGATTACATAAGACCTGACAGTTACTACTTTGAAGGACTATAAGTCTTAGAATACTCAATTTTGTAGAGTAAAAGAGCTGGGGTTACAACCAAGGATAACTTACCCAACAAAGTTAAGTATGATCCTGAAGGGAGAAAAATGGGCATTTAATGAATGGAAAGAATTTTAGGTATTTGTAACAAAAACAACATAGCTTAGTGGAAAATTCAACATATAAGATGTAGGATAGATATAAGGTAAATATTAAAGATCAATTATAAGGGAATCAATAAGGTCAAATTGTTTACTTTTTATATGTGAAAATGTTATCAGCACTCTTATGTTGGTCATCATTATTTGGGTAGTTTGAAAGAAAGGTTTGGGCTGAGCTATGTATGAGATAATTCTAAAAAAAATAAAGCTGTGTAGGGAGAGATAAAAAGGAATTATTATCTCATCTAAATGAGGCATGAAAGGAACAATTGATACAGAAGAAACACATGGGGGTAGTGCTAGAATCTTATTTTCATTGGGAGATGGGTTAAAAAGGGAATGAGAGAGAGAGAGAGAGAGAGAGAGAGAGAGAGAGAGAGAGAGAGAGAGAGAGAGAGAGAGAGAGAGAGAGAGAGGAATAAAAGTCTTCTAAATTCAGAAAGAAATAAGAGGGCAAGAGGATAGGGTCAGGGGGAAAGAATAAGGGAGGAACTCTTAGAGGGGTATTTTAAGGAATAAGAGGACAAGGTAGTGTAGAGGTAAATTAGAGGAGTGAAGGACAGGATAAATAGGGTGAGGAAAATAAGAAAAAGGGAAATATACAAGTAATTATAGTTAAGAATGTGAATAGGATGAATTTACCCATAAAACAGAAACAGCAGATTAAAAATCTGAATTCAACAATATGTTGCTTTCAGGAAACACAATAAAAATGAGATATATAAACAAAGATAAAAATAAAGGACTGGAGTAGAGTTTATAAAAAGTAGGGATTGTAATCATGATCTTAGACAAAGTTAAAGATAAAATAGACTTAATTGAGAGAGAAAAACAGGGAAACTACACTGTGTCACCAATATTATTCAATATTGTTTTGGCCATTTAAAATAACTAGATACTATAAAATGCTTGTGAGTATACCTGCCAAAACAGACACAAGAACCTTAAATATAAAACACTTTTTATACAAATAAAGTCAGATTTAAATAATTGAAGTAATATTTATTGTTCATGGGTAGGTAAAGCCAATATAATTTTTAAATGACTATTTTAACTAACTAATCTATTTATTCAATGTCATCCAGATTAAATTAGTAAAAAAAAAAATTATCTTACTGAGTTAGAAAAAATAATAAAAAAATTCATTTGGAAGAACATAGGGTCAGGAATTTCAAAGAAACCAGGATAAAAGATGTAAAGGAACGAGATTCAGCAGTATCAGACCTAAAATTATATTATAAGATGAAGTGTAAAATGTACAACTTTGATTATTTTAAATTAAAAATTTCTTGTGTAAACAAAACCAATGAAGCTAAGAATAGAAGGAATGCAGAACACTGGAGGGGAACTTTCATAGACAATCTCTCAAATAGGATGTGATTATATTGAAATATTGCTGTGGTGTGGGAAATGATAAGCTGGTTGATTTAGAAAACCACAGAAAGACTTGAACTTATGAAGAAAGATGCTATCCACCTCCAGAGAAAGAGATGACAATTGGAAATATGCATAGTACAGTCTTACATATA
Source organism: Dromiciops gliroides (assembly GCF_019393635.1). Classification (NCBI taxonomy): domain Eukaryota; kingdom Metazoa; phylum Chordata; class Mammalia; order Microbiotheria; family Microbiotheriidae; genus Dromiciops; species Dromiciops gliroides. The sequence continues at coordinate 169,415,506 of NC_057864.1, read as the reverse complement.
TGTGTATGAGTGTATATATATGTGTATGTTAATAGATATCTCTGTGTATAACTGTGTATACATACATGCATACACACGTGTGTATATATAAACATATATACATATACATATATAAGTTTAACTGTAGCATTCCTTAGGGCAGAAGTGAGGAGTGGAAGGGAAAATATAAAGTAAAAAGTATACAACAAAAAACAAAAGAAACCCTAGAAGGAAACAAAGAACAGCTGGATAGCTTTGAAAACTATGTGTAGTATTTATTATATAGGCTTTCTTGAAATGGAAATTTATTATTTTATATCGAATCCTCTCTCATGTTCTGCTGTGTACATAGAAATGTTCTTTTTTTTCTTTTCTCATTTTATATTTTGTTTTAAAATGAATGAAAAATTTACCAAAAAAATTATGTCCTTCGGCCACCTAGGATGTTTCCAAGTTGTCAGTAAGGAAAGTCAAGGAATTTGAGTCAGAGAATTCAGACCAATTTTTGTATTAGCCTAAGCAAAAATCTAATTAAGAAGGTAAATCTGCTGAAAATAAAAATATGCATTCCAAAGCCTAACACGGAGACCTTTCCGATTATGCATTAGCACAAATCAATAAGAATTGTATATAAAGAGAGAAAGCAATCTTTTCTTCTCAGTCTAATGGGTATTTAGCAAGTGTAGGCTGCTAGGTTGTGTACTGGCTAGAGCTTTTGTCCCAGAGTCAGGAGGACCTGAGTTCTTCCCTGTTATCAGATACTTACTAAGTTATATGACCCCAGACAAGTCATTGAACCTCTCTGTGTCTCAGTTTCCCCATTTGCAAAATGTGGGGATAATAATAGCACCTACCACACAGGGCTGTTGTGAGGATTAAATGATTTCACCTAGGGAAAGGACCTTGCAAACCTTAAAACACTATATAAATGCTAGCTATTATTAAGTGCTTTACCATGGGCAGGGGACTGTGGACATGAAGACAAAAGAGTCCTTCCCTCAAGGGCCTCTGCTTCCAGGATCAACACTCAATCCACTATGGCATATTGTCTCACCAGCTCTTTTTTTTTGGCTTATGTTTTTCTGGTCAAGTTAGCTACAGGCAAGGTGGGCTTCAAAAACCAGCTAACATTCCATTTCTTCAGGGCAAGAGAGGGGCTAACCAGACACTTTTTTTGTTTTTGTGGGTTTTGGGGTTTGGCTTTTGGGGGGCAGGGCAATGGAGGTTAAGTGACTTGCTCAGGGTAACACAGCTAGTAAGTATCAAGTGTCTGACGTCAGATTTGAACTCAGGTCCTCCTCAATCCCAGGCTGGTGCTTTATCCACTGTGCCACTCAGCTGCCCCTTCACAAACTTTTCAGGAGGTTAGCCTTAGTCTTCAGCGGAGATAATTGTTGGAAATGGGGATATTGGAATCAGATCCCATTCAGATTTAATATGCTACAGCCTACATATAATATCCTACAGTTACAGATTGGTAACATGGAGTCAATATAAATTGTCCATAGCTCCATCATGAAATGTACAGTAACATTAGAATAAGGACAGCCAAACCATTCTAGAACCTAGCCCTATGATTCTTTTTTTTTCTTTTCTAGTTTTTTTTTTTTAGTTTCATGTTCAATTCATTGATCTGCTCTTTCTCTATTTTGTTGATATAAGCATTTAGAGATATAAATTTCCCCCTAAGTACTGCTGTAACTGCATTCTATAAATTTTGGTATTGTCGCCCCTATACAAAATTGACCATGTATTAGCACATAAAAATGTCATGACCAAATGCAGAAAAGCAGCAATAGTAAATGCATCCTTTTAAGATCATAATGCAATAAAAATTATATCCAATAATGGGCAATGGAAAGATAGATTAAAAACTAATTGGAAACTAAATAACCTAATCATGAAAGATAAGTGAGTCAAAGAATAAATATATTTTTTTAAACTAAAACTGTATTTTTAGTGAGTTTCACATGTCATTAATGCAATTTTGGTTTTGGGGTTTTTTTGTTTTTGTTTTTATTTTGGGGGGTTGTTTCTTTGTTTTGCAGGGCAATGAGGGTTAAGTGACTTGCCCAGGGTCACACAGCTAATGTCAAGTGTCTGAGGCCTGATTTGAACTCAAGTCCTCCTGAATCCAGGGCTGGTACTTTATCCACTGCACCACCTAGCTGCCCTCAATAAATAATTTTATTAAAGAAAATGACAAGTCCTATGCTTTTTAACCCAGGGTCAGCCTAAGGAACAATATCTGAACCTCAAATGCCTAAAGATTCCAATATTTTTTGTTGTTGTTGTTTAGTCATTTCTGACACTTCGTGACCCCACTTGAGGTTTGCCATTTCCTTTTCCAGCCCATTTTACAGATGAAGAAACCAAGACAAATAGGGTTAAGGGACTTGCCTAGGTAAGTATGTGAGGTCGAATTTGAACTCAGGTCTTCCTAACTCCTGGCATAGCACTCTCTCCACTGTGCCACCTAGCTGCCAAGGTTAGTGCCTCCCAAAAAACCAAGTAGGAAATAATATACTGGGGAAAGTGCTAAAGAGTCAGAGGAATTGGGTTCAAGAATTGGAACCCAGCTACTACTGGTCTGCCAGTTACTACTTATGTGACTTTGAGCAAGTTTCTTTCACCACATTCAATTTACTCGCGGCCCAGTTTCAGGATTTTCTTTTCCTCTGCTTCTGCTGTAGCTCAGAAATTGCAACCTAACAGCAAAGTCTCCACTTTTAAACTCATTTCTCAAGTCAATCTTCTTAAACTATACATTAAATATTGATCAGCCCCAGAGAGACCAAATGCATTTAGTATAGATGCATTCAATTTATACCAGAGCCATTAAGCCTACAAAGCAGGCCATATCCCACTGAAGAAGTACCCACTGGAGATGATGATGGGCAAGACTAAGGACATTCGAACTAACCTCCTTGCTCTTGGGAATTCTCAGGGTCATTCTTAGGACCCTGCTCTCTTGATTTCATCCATTCAGAACCCCTATCACTTTCGTTAGGGCAACCAGGTGACATGGTGGATTGAGCACTTGGCTTGGAATCAGGAAGACATCCTCCTGAGTTCAAATCTGGCATTAGATACTTACTAGTTATGTGACTTAACCCTGTTTGCCTCAGTTTCCTCATCTGTAAAATAAGCTGGAGAAGGAAATGGCAGACCACTCTGGTATCTCTGCCAAGAAAACCTCATATGGGGTCACGAAGAGTCAGACATGACATTCTTTCAGAACTCTAGCTGGTTTTCTGGGTAGGGGTGGGGAAGAAGGGTGGAGGGAACTGAGACAGAGAAATGATTGAAGGTCAAGTGTGGATACCTAAGACTGTCTGAGGTGATGGAGTGCAATAGAAAGAGCACTGGATTAGAAATCAGGAAACATGGTTTCTAGTCCTGACTCTGCTGCTCCCTAGATATGTCGCCTTGGGCAAGTTGCTTCCATTTCCAGCTCTCTCTTTCCTCCACTGTAAAATAAGTAGATTGGGACAAGAAGATTGCTCCAAATCATTAATAATAAGTAAAATATAAATTAAAACAACTCTGAAATTTCGCCTTAACACTTAACAAATTGCCAAAGGTAATAAAAGATGGGAATAGTCCATGCTGGAGGGACTATAGAAAGACAGGCACATGCTAGTGGCAGAACTGGAACCGATCCAACCACTATGGAAAGAATTTCAGAATTACATTTTTTAAAAGTAACCAGAGCGCCAACACTGGAATCAGGACCCAAGTTCAAATCTGGCCTCAGACATTTGGCACTTACTAGCTATGTAACCCTGGGTAAGTCACTTAGCCCTGATTGCCTCAAAAAATATGTTCATATATTTTGAGCCAGGCATCTCACTGCTACTCATATAGCCCAAGGACATCAAAGATAGAAATGAAGATATCATATATAAAAAAATATCCACAGCAAAACTTTTTGTGGTAGCAAAAAACTATAAACAAAGTAAATGTTTGTTGATTGGGAAATAAAAACAAGTTGTGGTAGATTAATGTAAGGGAATATTTCGTTGTTGTTCTTTAGTCATTTTCAGTCATGTCTGACTGTGACCTCTTTTGGGCCTTTCTTTGTAAAGATACTAGAATGATTTGCCATTTTCTTCTCCAGCTCATTTTACAGATGAGGAAACTGAGGCCAACAGGGTTAAGTGATTTGCCCAGGGTCCCACAGCTGATAAGTGTCTGAGGATGAATTTGAACTCAGACCTTCCGAACTCCAGGCCCAGAACTCAATCCACTTCATCACTTAGCTGCCTTAATGGAATATTATTGCACCATAAGAAATAAGAAATATGAAGAATACAGAGAAACACACGAAACTTTATATGAATACGGATTAAAAGAAAACCAATAAAATAATCCATACGACTACAATAATACAAACAAAAAAAACCCCTGATAAATAAAATGAGACTATGTATTGTGTGATTATAATGACTATGTCTGGCCTTAGGAAAGAGTTGAGAAGATTCCCTCTGGGTCCTTCCTTTTACTGGAGAAGCAGGACATCATGGATATGAAATGTTATATATACTGTCTGACACCATTGTTGTGTCAGCTGGTTCGACTAAACTCTCTTTTCTTTTTGTTTTTGAACCTTTTTTGCAAAGGAAATATAACTGTATAGGGGAAGAGGAAGTGGAATATGTTTAGAAATGAATGTGATGTTAAAACAAAAGGCATTACTTAAAAAAAACTCTTTAAAAATAATAACCTGAAGTATCCCTTTTCCCACTCCTCTTTTTTTTTTAAAACTATATATATTTTTTTTATTTGGTTTTTTGGTTTTTTATTTGTTTTGGCAGGGCAATGGGGGTTAAGTGACTTGCCCAGGGTCATACAGCTAGTAAGTCTCTGAGGCTGGGTTTGAACTCAGGTCCTCCTGTATCCAAGGCTGGTGCCTTATCCACTGCGCCACCCAGCTGCCTCCCCCCCCCACTCCTCTTTATTCCCCTCCTCTCTCTCTCAAAACACACACACACACATATATATGTATACATACATATGTATTTCATTATATATATATACAAAGATATAGCGATATATATCTATCTACCTAGATATCTATATCTCTTGTCTTTCAGTCATTTTAGTCATGTCCAGCTCTTTGTGACCCCATTTGGGTTTTCTTGGCAAAGATACTGGAGTGGATTGTCATTTCCTTCTCCTGCTCATTTTCCAAATGAGGAAACTGAGGTCATCAGGGTTAAGTGACTTGCTAGGGGTCACACGGCTAGTAAGTGTCTAAGGCCAGGTTTGAACTCAGAAAGACGAGTCTTCCTAACTCCAGGCCTGGAATTCTATCCACTCTGCCACCTACCTGCCCATACCCCTATCCATACCTGTATCTACATCTACAGATATCACAAAACAGTCCCTGATTTCAAGGTGCTTGTACTCTGCTGAGGTTTCTACTGAGTCTCAAGGAGCTATGTTGCCATTTGAAGCCACAGGGATGTAACTAAGTTATATGACTGCTGGACTAAAAGGCCTCCCAGCAGGACACTCATAAGCATTATACGTAAAATGGTCAAAATCAACCAGACCCATTTGAGTCTTCAGACCTTAACCAAATGAGCTCACTCCTCAATCAATCATCCAATAATAGGCTTTAAACTAAATGTGAAAAGTCCCTCATGAAATGATGTTACACAGGAGTCCTTGGCCACACCGCCCAAGAGTTGTCTGTGTTATAAAGCTAGCTAGGACTGGAGTTATCCCAGAAATTGGAGCAAGCCGGACATTCAAGCACAGTTCTCTCAGAAGAGACCAGTTGGGAGGGAAAGGGGAAGAAGAGATCTCAGCTCTGGTCTTGGTCTAGTTCTCCCTTCTTCCTTTTTAGCTAGAGAAGGACCTTGGGAGCTTTTAAGAATTGACAGGATGTAGGACTTCCTATCCTCCCTCACCAATGTGCTTGTGGCACCCCCTGATCAGCTGGTAGTATGGTCTTCATTGGGAGCCAATGACAGATTAGCCATAAGTTCATGACTCCACAAGAAGACCATGCCAAAGGGCAACACCTTGAGGCCCCAGTGAATGGAAGGAAAGGACTTCCAGAAATCAGGAGGTATGAGTTATAGCTTTTCTATGTTTATTCTCTAAGCTAGACCCCACTTTCCCCTGGACCCTATATATACTTGTGGGAGAGTGTCACAGAACTTGTGTGAGGGGATGCTTTGTACCAAATGCATACTATCCTACCTTAGTAAACAGTAGTAGTAGTAGGTTTTCACCAGTCATAGACGACCATGGATCAGTGCCTTGAAGAGTCACAGGCCACAGTGTAGCTGTGCAGTCCGGTACAGGAGCCGCAGCTCCTGCTGCAAGGAGGACATCGGAAAACTGAGCTCTCTGTTGCCCATCAGTTCCTGCGTCTCATTAGTTTTTCTTCCTCCCAAGCTTGAAGGCCCATCTCAGCTGTGTGCAAGCTGCTCCTGAGTACTGAACTCCATCGGGCGTGGTCCTTGGCCATCTCCTTCCAGCTGCCAATGTCTATTCCCAGAGCCCTCAAGTCTCGCTTGCATACATCTCTGTAGCTCTCTAAAATCGACTTAAGATCATCTAACTAAATAGATTACCAGCTGATATTATTGGGGACAACATACCTATAAGGGCTTGAGGTGGTGTTATCAGAGAATCACACGTGGCTTCTCTAGGATATTCCTAGAACTCCAAGGGGAAGGTGTAGCTTTGCTTCAGAACCTGAGACTCATCTATGAGAATGATAGTTGGCAAAAGGATCTCCAGAGCTCATACGGGCTACATTCAGAACATGTATGAGATACTGTCACATATGAGATGCACCGCCATATTTTTTTTACTTTATGAATAATATTTTTTTTCACAACTACACATAAAAACAATTTTTAACATTCTTTTTTTTTTTGCAGGTCAATGGGGGTTAAGTGACTTGCTCAGGGTCACACAGCTAGTTAAGTGTCAAGTGTCTAAGGCCGGATTTGAACTCAGGTACTCCTGAATCCAGGGCCGGTGCTTTATCCACTGCACCACCTAGCTGCCCCCTAAACATTCTTTTTTTAAAAAAATTTGTGTTCCAAATTTTCTCCTTTCCTCCCTCCCTATCCCCTGCCTGAGACAGTAGGCAATTTGATATTGGTTATGCATTGCTCTGCTATTGTGCCCAACTCTTTGTGACTCCATTTGGAGGTTTTTTTTTTACTTATTCAACAATTTTATTTTATTTATTTATTTTTGTTTTTTAAATCATGAAAGTATTTTATTATTTTCCAGTTACATGTAAAATAGTTTTCAACATTTATGTTCTTCTTCTTTCTTTCTTTTCTTTTTCTCTTTCTTTCTTTCTTTTCTTTTTTGCAGGGCAATGAGGGTTAAGTGACTTGCCCAGAGTCACAAAGCTAGTGTCAAGTGTCTAAGGTTGGATTTGAACTCAGGTCCTCCTGAATCCAAGGCCTATGCTTTATCCACTGTGCCATCTAGCTGCCTCCAACATTTATGTTTATAAGATTTTTAGTTCCAAATTTTTCTCCCATTCTCTCTTCCCTCCCCCCTCCCCAATCTGATAAAGGCTATATGATATAGGCTATATATGTACAATCACATTAAACACATTTCTGCATTAGTCATGTTGTGAAAGAAGAATCAGAACAAAAGGGAAAAACCTCAAAAAAGAGAAAAACAAAAAACCAAAAAAGTAGAAACAGTATGGTTCAATCTGAATTCAGAATCTACAGTTCTTTTTTTCTGGATGTGGAGAACATTTTCTATTATGAGTTCTTTGGAATTGTCTTGGGTCATTGCACTGCTGAGAAGAGCCAAGTCTATCACAGTTGATCATCACACAATGTTGCTGTTACTGTGTACAGTAGTTCTGCTTACTTCACTCAGCATCAGTCCACTTAAGTCTTTCATTTGGAGTTTTCTTTCTTTTTTTTTTTAATGAGGTAATTGGGGTTAAGTGACTTGCCCCGGGGTCACACAGTTAATAAGTGTTAAGTGTCTGAGGCTGGAATTGAACTCAGGTACTCCTGACTCCAGGGCCGGTGCTCTATCCACTGTGCCACCTAGCTGCCCCATTTGGAGTTTTCTTGACAAAGAGACTGGAGTGTTTTGCCATTTCCTTCTCCAGCTCATTTTACAGATAAGAAAACTGAGGCCAAAACTGGGTTAAGTGATTTACCCAGGAAAAATACGATGCTATGATGCTAATGTTCCACAGCCATGGACCCACCACCTTTGCTAAGGATGAGAGGGAGGTGTCTTCTCCTATCTCTTCTTTGGTGCCTAGCCTGGTCTTTATCCTCCTGACTTTCCTGTGTTGGTAGGCAGCACCTCCAGAAGACTTCCAGTGATCCCCTTAGAAATCTGAGATTTGATACATGGATCAACTTAGATCAGGAAGGAAAATTTTTGCCTGTGAAATGAAAGCAGTAAATATTTGGCTTTCCTGTGTTTCTGATGTCTTGCTGCTCACTCGTGCGTCAGAGACACGTGGCGGAGAAAGAACTTAAGGTCAGAGGGTGAGTTGCCTTTGCCGTGACACATTTTTGTGAGATGGAATCAATATCCATAAGATCACCAGCCTGCCTACTCACTGCCAAGAGAACACAGGAGGGGAGAGGAGACATGCAGACTCAGAGGAAGCCTCAGAGATCTGAGGTTATTGGGGGGGGTGCCGTATGTTCCTACTCTATCCTCTTTGAAAATTATTATTATTATTTCTTCTATTTGTCTTGGAGAACAACTGAGGAGTTGTGCTACTTGGTTTTATTTGTTTTTGTAGGAAGGAAGAAGGAGTGGGGGAGAGAACCCTTTCTCCCACAAAGAGGAATAAAGACAACTTGGCATAGTAGAGAGGGTACTGGTTCTGGAGTCAACAGGATATGGGTTCAAATCTTGCCTCTAATGCTTACTACCTGTGTGATCCCAGACAAGTCACGTAAACCTCATTAGGCCTCAGTTTCCTCCCCTATAAAATGACTAGGTGGCTTGTAAGTTCCCTTTCAGCTCCAGATCTCCAATCCTATGCATCAAAACTTCTTACATTCATCAAGAGTGAGAAGGATTATTGAAAATTAGGCTGACTCAGTGACCCATTGTTCCCAGACTTGCTTGTCAACCAGTGTTGGGGGTGGGGGGGAGGTGAGGAGTCATTTACTCTGCAGCTTTGTATTATCTGATATTTGTGATGTAGTAAGTCATCCCCCTACCTGTTTGTACCTGGAAATTGTCATGTACTTGCTATCTTGGGGAAGGACTGAGATGCAATTGCCCCTTCTCTTTTGCTGACATGACCCCATCTGAAGTGTCTTGATCTCATTACGAAAGTTATCAATAAAAGTTGGCTCCATCTTGAAGCCTTGAATTTTCCTTTCAATAGTATAGAGAATTCTGAACCTGTTGCAGGCTCTCCAGATCAGCCCAGACTCCTGGGAAATTCTCCCTTACAGCACTGATCTCCTGGCATCAAGTTAGATCTCCTGAAATTATCCAGGGACCTATGCCCTTCAATAGCTCAGCAGGTAGGTCATGGCTTCATGGGCCAGAACTGGAAAGGGACTTTAGAGAACATTTAACCCAAATTGCCATTTTACACATATAGAAACTGAGGCTTAGAGAAGGGAAATGACTTGCTAAGATTACTTAACTAGTAAGTTGCAGTGCTAGGTTTCAAACTGCGCTTTGACTCTAGAAGGTTGCAGTCATCACATCTGTAGGGATTCCAGGCATGGTGCTGATGGAAGACCTAAATTCCATTTCGCATAACAACTATGACTTTTTTGCTTGGCCAGATTAATTTAATTTGGCCATCTGGATGTGTGCTAAGGTTGGTCCTGATTGACAGTGTCTTTTTCTCTCTATCTCCAACCCCTAGTCTTTGTTAGGGTCCCAATTTTGAATTTCAAATTTTTTCCTGGACAACTATGTCTGAATATCCCATTCACACCCCATTCAAATCCAACAGGTCCAAAATAGAAGCCATCTTTCCCTCCCCCACCCAACTTTTTCTCCTGATTTTTCTTTTTCACTTTTAAAAATAGATTATGGGGTGGCTAGGTGGTGCAGTGGATAGAGCACCGGCCCTGGAGTCAGGAGTACCTGAGTTCAAATCCGACCTCAGACACTTAACACTTACTAGCTGTGTGACCCTGGGCAAGTCACTTAACCCCAATTGCCTCATTAAAAAAAATAGATTATGGATATCTTTTGTTTTTATATATCCTAGCATCCCTTCTGCTACCCCTCCCAGAGAGACATCTTTATAACAAAGGGGTTTTTTTTTGGTTTTGGTTTTTGGTTTTTGGCGGGGCAATGAGGGTTAAGTGACTTACCCAGGGTCACACAGCTAGTAAGCGACAAGTTTCCAAGGCTGCATTTGAACTCAGCTTCTCCTGAATCCAGGGCAGGTACTCTATCCACTGGACCACCTAGCTGCCCCAAAAGGGTTTTTTTTTTTTAAAGAAAAAAAGTGAAAAAATCATTAAGACTAACAAAAACATTGAAGAAATATGATTCTCTATGCAATGTTGCACACCCATGAACACCCCCCCACACACACTTCTGCAAAGAAATCAGGGAAGGGGTTAGGGTTCTTCCCCTATCTTTTCTTTGGGGTCTACCTAGTTCTTTATCCTCCTGACTTTTCTATATTGGTTGGTGATGCTTCCATTCTTTTTCCCAGCCACTCCCCACTCAGAATCTTGGAGTCAATGTTGACTCATCTGAGCATAGATCAGACTTAGATCTGGAAGGGACCGTAAAGATTTCCTGGTCTAACCCCCTCATTTTACTTTTTTTTTTTTTTTTAGTGAGGCAATTGGGGTTAAGTGACTTGCCCAGGGTCACACAGCTAGTAAGTGTTAAGTGTCTGAGGCCGGATTTGAACTCAGGTACTCCTGACTCCAGGGCCGGTGCTCTATCCACTGCGCCACCTAGCTGCCCCCCTCATTTTACTTTGATGAAGAAATTGAGGCCCAGAGAAATTGTTATTCTCTGAAAGTTCAAGAGGGAACAAGTGGAAGAGCCAAGATTCCAACCCAGATTCTCTTAAGTATTTTCACTCTTCACCCACCTGGTAAATGCTACTTCCATGATATCTCTAGCATCCCTTTGTTTCCACTCTCAGGGCCATTGTACTAGCTTAAGCTCTCATGACCTCTTCACCTACAAAAGCCTTCTAAATCAGAGGTGTGAACCATCCTATGGGCACAATTGTCCACAGCATTCCCAAGTATGGCAGAACCAAATTAAAATGTAATTGGGAAATACTTAACAAAATAAATAAAAATACAACGAAATATAGATAACATTAAAGCTAAGTCAATATGTGGCCCACAAGGATCTTTGTAGATGTATTCTCTGCCCCATTTCTATTTCAGTGTGACACCACTGTTCTAAGTGGTCTTTCCACATCTACCTGTGGCCCACCCGTCTAATTCGCCCCACTTACCACTACCATATTAATCTTCCTAAAACACAAGTCTGATTGTAACACCCACCTTCAATGGGCTCCCATTATCTAGAGTGATAGAGATACACATGGATAGAGACAGATACCTAGAGGTAGACAGACAGGTGGATAGATGGACAGACAGACAGACTGACAGAGAGCATAAATAAGTGCTTACTATGTGTCAGATATTGTGCTTTCAACAACACAAATACAAGCAAATGAGACAGCCACTCCTCAAGGAGCTTACATTCTAATGGGGGAAGACAACACAGAAGGGGTTGCTGAGAAGGAGATCATGAGGATACCCATGCAGGAGGGTGGAGGGAAGGCCCCAGTAAGTTGCAAGGAGGGCTTGAGCCTTGTCAAGATAAGGCCAAAAGTTCATCAGAGCAGGGAGAGGCAAAGCTGAGCCTGTTTCCAGGGGGGTAACAATCATCAATGAGAAGGGCCATGGTGGGGAGAGTGCAGGAAGTTGAATGGAGAAAAAACTTCAAAATCCTGGGCTTAGTGCTCAAAGATCTTCACAATATATAGTCTGATCTTGCCTCTCCAGTCATCTCCCACTTCTCCATGTTCCAGACAAGCAGGACTGTTCACTGCTCCCTGAATATATCTGTGCCTTCCCACTTATTACCTAATTCTCACCTGTGGCTCCAAGAATCTGTAGTATGCACAGCAGCCACCCCTGTAAAATCATCTTGGTAAATGGACTCAACCAGGCTGAGGGTAACTTCCAGGCTTCAAACCTGTTGATGAATTAGTGGGACGTCTATCCCAAGCTTGTGAATGGGCACAACTCCAGTGCAATGGGCAAATGAGAGCAATTTGTTCCAATGGCTGGGAAGGCATCTGAAACTTGGTCAGACCTTATTCCAGGTCATTGCTAGTCATTGTGACTTTTATCTTACCACTAGACTTCAATGATTCCTGAAGAGAGAGTGAGGCTGACAACTTTGTACAACTCCACTTCACTTCAATTCAATTCATGCTCAAGTCAAGACATCATCCTGTGATGTCTTTGGTCCTCTTTGAAAATGAAGGGCAAACAACAACAGCCTCCCTTCCTCTTTGCCTTTACTCCTTTGTCTCCACTAATGAAATCCTCAAGATTCAATTCAAATAATACCTCTTCCATGAAGCCTTCCCTGATTTCTCAAATCAAATGAGACCACTTTCTCTTTCCACATAGTATTTTTTATGTTTCTCAATGAACTTACCATATTCTGCCTTGAACTATAGCTATTCATATATACATCATCTCTCCTACTGGATCATAAGCTCCTTGAAGGCAGAATCTTGTTTATCTTTGTATCCCCTCTAACCCTTAGCACAGTGCCATGGCAATAGGTACTCAATAAGTATTTGCTGAATCACCCACAGGTCCTATGAGAGGCAGTGTTGCCAAGTGAAAAGGATATTCCACTAAGTTCTAGCCCCCACCATCCTAGTAAATAGTTGAGTGATGTTAGGAATGTTACTTCCCATTCTGAGCTTATTTTCCTCATCTATAAAATTAAGCGTTTGGCTAAATGATATCTTGGTCTCTCCACTTCTAACACTCTCTGAGACAGTGGTATATTTTTCTATTGCATTTTCCAATCATCTAAAATCACAAGAATAAAGTGAAGTTGAAACTTGGAATCCTCCAGTAGGAAAGCAACTTGAGAGGTCAATCTGTCTTTTCCCCAATCTCAGAGCAGGATTGTATTTAATCTAACCTAGACAGATAGGTGTCTATTCTATTTTAAAAGGCCACCTACACAGGAGACTCTCCAGTAGCTTCTTCATTCATCCTTCAATGTTTTAAAAATCATCAATCTTAGAAAACTCAATGGTGGTTAGAAGGTCAATTCTATCTCTCCTATCACTGAGCGTTCCTACACTCTCTTGGACTTGTATTGCAGTCCTACATTTTCAGTTGCCTGCTGGATATCTCCACCTGACCTAATTTGGCTACGTCTTTGCATCTTTCCTATCTTCCACCCCCATTCCCTATATACTTCCAAGTCCTGTTGATTCTGCCACCAAAACTCCTCTCACATCTAGTTCAGATCTTCAGTCATTCCCTCCTGGAATAACTTCCTGATTGGTCTTCTGTGCCTGTAGTCTTTTCTCTTTCTAATTGTTGCTTTATGCAACTGCCAAAGAAATATTGCTAATGCACAGCTATAATGACAACACTACTTCCCTTCTCCAAAGCCTTAGATGGCGCCTGACTGCCTAATGCATAAAATACAAACACCTTAGCTTACAATTCAAGTATCACTCTAACATCTTGGGAAAAGCAATCATAGCCATCAGATTTGGCAAAGAAGACAAAAGATGAAAACAGAAATTGTAGGAGGGGTTGTGGGAGGACAGGCACATTAATGTACTTCTGGTGGAGCTGTGAATTGGTCCAAATATTCTGGAAAGCATTTTGGAGCTATGCCCCAAAAGTCACTAATTGGGACATACCCTTTGTTTACTAGTAGGTAGTCATTGTTATTTTTTTCACTTTTAAAGAGAACCAATGTCATCACAGGGTGATGTCTTGACTTGTAGAAGTCAAGACATATTGCCCAAGGAGGTCAAATGTTGTGCCCAGCAACAACAATCGGATATATAAGGGCAGAAACCCGGAGATCCAGATTGTCAATCAGGGTATACATCCTATTAGTCTGCCTGAGCCACCACCATGCACCAATGGGACTCTAGGGCAGGGGAAGCTGCGTGCTTGTGTGCTTGCATGCTTGGGAGTAATAGACTGCCTGATTCACAATCTTTTGAGCACTTATGTTCCTTTTTGGTACCTCCTCACCCACATTCTCCTCACACCTGGGAAAACTTATAAGAAGTGATAAAGAGTGAAAGGAATAGACACAGAAGAAAAATGTACATGATCACAATAATGTGCAGGACAGCAACTTTAAGGGACTTAAGAACTCCAATCAACACAATGACCAACCATGATTCCAGAGGATTCATGATGAAACACACTACCTACCACCTGACTCAGGGTACAGATTGAGATTTTAAAAACAAAAAGCATGGCCAATGGTGAAATACGTTTTGCTTGACTATGCATATTAATTGTAAGATTTTTTTTCAATTGGGAGGAAGGTAGGAGGGAGAAAAATAGACTTGTTAATTGAAAAAAAAAGAAATGAAAAATGAAAAAATGAGAAAGACAGAGAAAAGAAGGAGGTAAGGACATGGACAGAGGGCATACAGTGTGTAGTAACAACTGACAACTGGGAAAGAGACAAAAAATTGTAAAAGTAGAATGAGGAACTCAGAAAGAAAGAAGGGAAGGAGAGAGAGGGAGAGAGAGGGAGGGAGAGAAGGAAGGAAGGAAGGAAGGAAGGAAGGAAGGAAGGAAGGAAGGAAGGAAGGAAGGAAGGAAAGATTTCAGAATTTTGAGAAATATGCTTACCATTTTGACTTAAGGAGACTAACAGGGAAGTGTGACCTCACTTCCAGAAAGAAAGGTGATGGACAAGAAGTGCAGAATGAGACATGGCCAATGTGCTAAATTATTTTGTTTGTCTAGTCTTATTATAAAGGAGCACTTCTATATAAAGGGGGGTTGGTTATGGGGAAAGGAGTAGTAATAGAGATTTATTTTAAAGGAGCATTAAAATAATATTTTTAACTCCCCAGAAAAAAATAGTTTAGAAATGGACTGTGGTAGAGACCCCATAATGGGGTCAAGACCTAGTTTTTCCCAAGACTCTGCCCCATGAAGGCTGCTAGTTTTTCCTTAAAAGTTAGCTATTTCCAGGATTTGGTTAGTTCATGGGAGTAAACCTGGCTTCCTGGACACCTAAGGGCCTAAAAGAGGCTGGCCTATATGCACTCTGACTCTTCAAACTTGGATGATATCCCTTGACCTAGCAAATCACTAGCCATAACTCAGTTGACCAGACTGTGGGGATTGGGGGGTGGAAGATGTCTCCCCAATTTAAGTGCTGTATCTTTTTTTTAATGAGGCAATTGGGGTTAAGTGACTTGCCCAGGGTCACACAGCTAGTAAGTGTTAAGTGTCTGAGGTCGGATTTGAACTCAGGTACTCCTGAGTCTAGGGCCAGTGCTCTATCCACTGCGCCACCTAGCTGCCCCTATGCTGTATCTTTATTAAGAAATCTTTTCTTATACTATAGCTAAATAAACCTCAGGGCAGCTAGATGGCGCAGTGGATAGAGCACCGGCCCTGGAGTCAGGAGTACCTGAGTTCAACTCCAGCCTCAGACACTTAACACTTAACTAGCTGTGTGACCCTGGGCAAGTCACTTAACCCCAACTGCCTCACTAAAATAAATAAATAAATAAACAAACAAACAAATAAATAAATAATTAGATAAACCTCACTCTGTTAGCCAATAGATCAACTAGTATCTTATTTCATTTTAATTCGGAGCCTGAAGCACCAAGCAGCCAGCCAGCCAAGAGGGACAGTCAGACAGGGCAAGTTTGTTACTACCACATTAAGTTGAACATGCAGTTTTAAACAACTGTACTTAATGAGATTCATGTTTCATGTACAATTCTCTGCTTTGTTCTTTTTAAGGAAATGTTTGTTTCTTGATGATTGTTAAGTTCATAACAAAAAAGAAAATATTAAATATTAAAAAGGAAGAAAGAGAAATGGACTTGAAGGTGAAAGTTTGTTGTTGAATAGTTACAGTCATACCCAACTCTTCTTGACTCCATTTTGGGGATTTTCTTGGCAAAGATACTGAAGTGGTTTGCCATTTTCTTCTCCAGCTCATTTTATAGATGAGGAAACTGAGGCAAACAGGGATAAGTGACTTGTCCAGGATCACACAGCTAATAAGTGTCTGAGGCCAGATTTGAACTCAGGAAGATGAGTCCTCCTGATTCCAATATGAGTGTTTTATCCATTGCACCACCTAGTTGCCCAAAGGTGGAAGAACTGCGTTTAAATCCCTGCTCTATCACTTATTACCTGTGCGATTTGGGGCAATTCACTTCTCTGTAAGGGGGTTGGGCTAGATGACCTCCCAGACCCCTTCACTTTCTAGATTTATAATCTTATGATTAAAAGCTACCTCTGTAGAGCTTCCATTCATTGATGGTTCACTCCATCTTTAATATGTCAGCCTTTCAAATAATTAAAGACTGCTGCACAGTGGATAGTGTGCTGGGCCTGGAGTCAGGAAGACTCATCTTCCAAGTTCAAATCCAGCATCCCCCTCCACCCCAGCCTCTCTCTTCCATGACCCAGTTAGTGGTAAGTTTCCTGAGTCCTGGACCCATCATTCTTCATTTCTTATTGGGCAGTTCAGAACATGTTCTCATCTCAGTGGCCCATATTATCCCATTACCTTCCACTCTGGATGATGGGGCATCTTCTTTTAATGTCATGTTGTCACTTTGTCTAAACCTCTAAATAAACTTCAACCCTGGAGGGCGTCAGGCCTTCACATAGTGTGAACACTGTTCCATGTCTGAAGTCACCCCCCACTGTGTACTGCCCTTGGATTAAGGACAATGGAGGCCACACTCTGAGACTGTTCCTCATGGTCATCTGTGTGTGTGTGTATATGTATGTATGTATATATAGGTATATGTGTATATGTACACATATACATATATGGATATCCTAGATATTTCTATAAATATGCACATGTATGGAGGTATATATTTCTCTGTATACACACTTCTCCATATATGAGTATGTATGTGTGTATGTATATCTGTAAACATAGATATACATACTTCAGCAGGCTCTGAAAGCCTTACATTGATTCCCTGGGCTGTCAGGAAAAGGCTTAAATAACACTAAGACTCTCCTCCTAAGCCTCACTGTGTTATGGAAGGGACCCTGAGTCCTGAAGACTCTGCCAACACTTGGCAGATTTTTCCAAATGAGAAAGGTTTTCAATATGGAGTTAACAACTAACTGGAGGCTTGTTGTCCAGGACTAAGCATACATTTAGAGAGGTTATTCACCAAGTTGGCCAGGGCAGGATGAATTTTTTTCAGCCACAGTAACTCTTCCAGTGACTACCTATCAAGGTATCAGAGGGTTGCTATCTACAATAGTGATGGTCCCAAAGGTCCTTGAAGGAATGAAATGGTGATAATTTGGAGAGGTTCATCACCAAGTTCACAGGAGGGAGATTAATTTTTCAGCTGTAGCAGCTTTTTGACCACTGCCTACCAAGGTACAAAGGGGGTTGCTATCAGCAATGGGGGAGGACCCACAGGTCCTCCCTAAGGACTGAAACAAAGTCAATATAAGAGAGCATGTGACTCATTTGAGAAGAAAGAACTTCCCAAATGGTTAAAAATAAGTATTCCTGTTTTTAAGGGGGGGGGTGTAAATAAATTATTTAGAAAGTTCATGTCTATGGTTCCATCTTTCCCTGGTAAGAATGAGATAAGAATCACAGTTAACTGTTAATATTATTCTGCATCTTCCCCCCCAAGCTTGACTGGACGAGGTACTCTTGCTGTTCCAGGTAGAAGCTCCAGGAAGATGGGGCAGGGGAAGAAGTCGGATTCGAGTTTGAAATTGTTCTTGTTTGGGGGGAGAGGGGTTGTTTGCTTGGGGTTTCCCAGTAAAGCTCCCAGTTCATAAGTATAGCTCGGCCACTCGGGATCTCCTGACAGGTCAGTTCCCTGAGATCTTCTTTGCAGCTCTCTGTCCCTCATAGCATCCGCCCTTCAACAACATATGCTCTAGCCATCTGCAGTGCTCCCGCAGCTGCTTCTCCCTAGGGAGCAGGAAGGTGAGGACCTTATTGCGCACGATGCCCCGGTCCTCCTCCTCCCGCAGTCGCTGTTTCACCCTCACTGCCTGCTCTTCCTGCTCGGCCAGAACCCTGCTCATCTCACAGTAGGCATCTTCCAGTCGGTGGATGGCCTGCAGGGTCTCCTGTTTGAAATCCTCCAGGTCCCTCTGGACCCCAGTCACTTTTTGCAGCAGGTTCTCCATATCCGGTTGTGAGGGGAGACATGGGGACAGGGACTCGGGCAGGGAAAAGTCTCCCGACTGCAGACCGCTCTCCACCATTTTCTTCCCTTGCAGGGTATTCACCTTCACATAAATGGGGCTTGTCTGGTAGAAGGGATCCATGTTCTTTTCTTCACCAGCTGGTCCACGGTTAGAGAGTGACCAAGAAACAAACTGAGGAAAGAAGAGAAATTAAGGCAAGTCAGTCAGAATGAATGCCTTCTGGTAGTCCATTCTCTTTATTCTACACTAGGGGAGGATTGAAAGAACCTGCCAATTGTGACATCAGGCTCACTCTTAGCCAATCTTGATGTGGTCTAGGCATTCATCCTATTTGCATGCCCCAACTTCATTGGTCAAAGCCTGAGGGGAGAAGCTTCTGATATTCTCTGGATGCCAAGACACATCCCTAGAAGCTTTGATGTAGGTCATTTTTACTAAGTCTCCCATGCAGCCAGAAGCTCTATTCTCCCTGTCGTAAAGATGAAGAAACTGAGGCTCCAATGGGGAAGGATGGCTCTTAGTAGAGTCCACGATCACTAGCATATGCATTAGCCATATGAAATGGACATTGGAAGTCAGCACTGAACAGCAAAATTGAGATGATCTGGGGCAGCTATGTGGCGCAGTGGATAGAGCACCGGCCCTGGAGTCAGGAGTACCTGGGTTCAAATCCGACCTCAGACACTTAACACTTACTACCTGTGTGACCCTGGGCAAGTCAACCCCAATTGCCTCACTAAAAAAGAAATTGAGATGATCTGAAAGTGGAGGAGTCTTCCAGCCCCTGAAACTAGACCTAATTAAACTGCTCTAGGTCCCTTTGCACTCCTGTCTCTTTTCTATAAAAGGTTCTTCAAGTCAGATTATAGGGAAGGACAAAGGGAAAGAGTCTCTGGTAGGGAAAAGTCTTCTGACTGTACACTAGTCTAGATCATTTTCTTTCTTTGCAAGGTATTCACCTTCATGGGCATAGGGTCTCCCTTGTTTTCATCACTAACTGGGCCATGACTTGGGACAACCCAGGGAAGATGTGGGTCTGTAAATAAAATCTGGGTGGTATAAGGGGTCCATATTATTTTCATCACCAACTGGTTCAAGGCAACAAGCTGGGGAGAGAACGGAAATTAAGAAAGGTTGTTAGAATGAACCCCTTCCTCAGTCCAATCCCATTTACCCTATACTGTGAAAGGAAACAAGGGAGGAATGAGAAAAGCCTGCCAATTGTGACATCAGAAGCACTCCAACCAATCTTGATAAGTTATTAAAGTTAAAGTTGTTTGCATACCCCAATCTCATTGGTTGAAGTCCTGCCAAAAAAAAAAAGGCTCCCAATGTGCCCTGGAGCCAAAACCATATCTCCAAAGGCTCTAAGATGAGTCCTTTTGCTACTTTTTCCAAGCAGACAAAAACTCTACTTTCCATATCATTGAGATAAGGAAGCTGAGCCCCAAAATGGGGTTCACCAGCAGCCTGGAAAATGAGCTATTATATGTGTGTGTGTGCATATATATAAATATACACACACACACACATATATAAACACATTATTTCTGGGTTCACTCTCCTAACCCCAACTTCCATTGGCAAGTTAATTTCCAGAGCTCCACTACTATAATCCCCCCTTAAGATTCTAAGGGTGACCCTGAGGAATTGGGAGTATCTTTCTAATACTGTTGATCACCCCAGTATAATTTTCAACTAAATGGATTTTCAGCATCAATTAACCAATGTACATAAGTTCATCAGTTAGCTTTTATAAAAGGATATTTACTGAGTAAATGTAGCATGGACCAAACTATAAACAAATCCTGTTTCACCAACCAGGGTACACTGTCTCCTTTAAACATCCTCATGGTTCCTGGGAGAGTGGGTCCAGAAACTAAAGTGGTTACTATAAAGAATTTGCCCCACTTCTGTGTGTGGTATAGCAGATGAAAGAGCCACTTCCTTGCTTACAGGACATGGTGTCTCAAGCGCCCAGTTAATCCACTGCTGGTCTGGGTCAAGCAGGTCACACTCCTCAGAAAAATTGGCTGCCATGGCCACAGGCTGACTTTGCTGTGGAATCGAGTTGGGGGAGTCTCTGGTGGCTCTTTTGACTTTGATACTCACAAGGTTATAACTTTGTCCATTCCATCTCCAGTATGCATTCAGCAAAGCTCAAGAAAGAATAAATAAAGCAGAGAGCTAACCAAGAGTTCCATGCATTCATGGTCATATGGATGAAGGAAGGAAAGGGAGAGGAAGGAAGGAAGGAAGGAAGGAAGGAAGGAAGGAAGGAAGGAAGGAAGGAAGGAAGGAAGGAAGGAAGGAAGGAAGGAAGGAAGGAAGGAAGGGAGGGAGGGAGGGAGGAAAGAAGAAAGGGGGGGAAAAGAGAAAAATCCTATGCAAAGCATTGAATATACAAATAGAAAAACAGTCCCTGATCTCAAGAAGCCTATATTCTAAAAGGGGCAGGCAATACATATGGAAGTTTTCCTCTGCAAGTCAAATGGAAAGGTCCCATCATCCTTAGGGTGTCTCAGCAAAGCAGATGGTGATGCCTCTTCTTTAATATCATTTCCACTGAGAAAATCCTCTCTGTGTCTGATGCTGAACATTGGACAGTGCCAAGGACTTCAGTGGCAACAACCTTCCTTTCAGAGTCTTCAGTAGCTGGAGCCAGGAAGCAGTGGCCAGCACAAGGTTTGTGTAGGAGGGAGCCCTGGAGTCAAGCCTTAAGGAAAGCCCAGGATTCTGGGAGGTTGCACTGGAGGCGGCAGCCTATGCAAAGACATGGAGTTACAAGATGGAATGTCTTGTACCTGGCACAGAGCAAGTAAGCCAGCTGTGGTTGGAGCATAGAAGTTGTGAAGAAAAGTATGCAGTCACCCTGGAAGGAAGGCTGGAACCAGATAATGAAGGCCTTTAGAAGTCAAACAAAGGACATTGTATTTTAGCCTCGATACAACAGGGAACCCCTGAGTCTCTTGAGCAGGGCTTTACATGGTCAAACCTGTGCATTAAGAAAATCACTTTGGCAGCTCTACAGAAGACGGATTAGATATGAGAGAGAGACTGGGGACAGGGAAACCAATTAAGAGACAATTGCAACGGTCCAGGGAAGAAGTGATGAGGCCCTGAACCAAAGTGGTGATCATATATATGGGAAAAGGGGGTCAGAAGTGTGGGATGTCATAGATGGATACAAATCATAAGGGATACTTTGGGAGAAGAAGGGAGTGAGAGTGACAAGTTGAGTTTGCAACCTCAGCGAATCGAAGGATGGTGGTACCTTAACAGAAATAAGGTAGTGGGGAAGCAAAGAAGGTTTTGGGGGAGATGTAATGGCTTTGTTTCAGACATGTTGAGTTTGAGGTCCCTATGGAATGCCCAGTTGGAGATGTCCAGAAGGCAGTTGGTGATGGAGCTCAGTTGAGAGTCCCAACCTAGCTATATAAATCTAGGAATCATCTTCTTGGAGATCAATAATTGAACCCCAGGAACTAATAAGATCCCCAGGTGAAAGAGTATAGAGAAGAAAGATAAGAGAGCCTAAAGCAGAGCC
The DNA here is from genome assembly GCF_019393635.1 of Dromiciops gliroides. Lineage (NCBI taxonomy): Eukaryota > Metazoa > Chordata > Mammalia > Microbiotheria > Microbiotheriidae > Dromiciops > Dromiciops gliroides. The sequence continues at coordinate 169,393,573 of NC_057864.1, read as the reverse complement.
CATTTATAAAGGGCAGGACACGAATGATCACTCAGCAAAGGAGACTGAAAAGGAGAAATCAGGTAAGTAGGAGAAAAACAAGGGAGAACAGGGTTATGAAAACTCAGTAGGAGGGGCAGCTAGGTGGCACAGTGGATAGAGCACCGGCCCTGGATTTAGGAGGACCTGGATTCAAATCTGGCCTCAGACACTTAACACTTACTAGCTGTGTGACCCTGAGCAAGTCACTTAACCCCAATTACCTTAACCCCCCCACACAAAAAAAAAAGAAAAGAAAAGAAAATTCAGTAGGAGAGACTGTCTAGAAGGAGAGGGTGATCAATAGTGATAAATGCTGCATAGAGGTCAAAAGAAGATGTGGACTGAGAAAAGACTATCAGATTTGGAAAATAAAAGTCACTGGTAACTTTGCAAGAAGTCCCAGTTGAATAATGAGATAGGAAGGCAGATTGCACAAGGGACTGAGGAGGGAGTAGGAGATGAGAAAGTGGAGGCAATGAGCATTTCTAGATGTTTGGCTGTGAAAGAGAGAAGAAAAGGAGCTGATGGGATGATAGGATCAATCGTTAGTTTTCTCTGGAGATGTTTTCAAGTATTAGGGAAGAAACCATTAAAGAGAGTTTGAAAGTTAAGGAGAGAGGAGGGTTGATCAAAGGAGTAAAGTAAAGAATAGGACCAAGGACCCAAGCAGAAGGGTTAGCCTTGGTAAGCAGGACCACTACTTGTTGCTTTGGTTGTCTGAATTTGTTACTGCATTTGGGGTTTTCTTGGAAAAGACAATGGATTGGTTTGCTGTTTCCTTCTCCAGCTCACTTTACTGATGAGGAAACTGAGGCAAACAGGGTTAAGTGACTTGCCCAGGGTCACATAGCTAGTAAATATTTGAATCTGGATTTGAACTCCGGTCCTCCTGACTCTAGGATTAGTGTTCTATCCACTGCACCACCTAGCTGATCCTTTTATCCACTTAGACTGAAGCAAAGGAGCAGAAAATGGAGAATGATGGTGAGAGAATTTGAAGTGTAGAATAGGAAAGAAGTGGGACCTTGCCACAAATGGCCTCAATCTTTCAATGAGGTATGAAACGAGGTCTTCTGCTAAGAGGGAAGGGGCAGAAGGTACTTCTGACCTATGCATGTGACTTTGGGCAAGTTGCTTAAGAATACAGGTTTTGTTGGTGGAGCTGTGAACTGATCCAACCATTCTGGAGAGCAATTTGGAATTATGCCCAAAGGGTGATAAAGCTGTGCATACCCTTTGACCCAGCAATACCACTTTTGGGTCTTTTGCCCAAAGAAATCATGGAAAGGGGAAAGGGACCCGCATGTACAAAAATATTTATAGCTGCTCTTTATGTGGTGGCAAGGAATTGGAAGTTGAGGGGTTGCCCATCAATTGGGGAATGGCTGGACAAGTTGTGGTATATGAATACAATGGAATACTATTGTGCTGTGAGAAACTATGAGCAGGAGGAGTTCAGAGAAACCTGGAGGGTCTTGCATGGGCTGATGATAAGTGAGATGAGCAGAACCAGAAGAACATTGTACAAGGTATCATCAACATTGAGTGTTGATCTACTGTGATGGACTAGATTCTTCTCACCAATGCAATGGTACAGAAGAGTTCCAGGGAACTCATGATAGAAGAGGATCTCCAAATCCAGGAAAAAAAAGAACTGTGGAGTATAGATGCTGAATGAACCATACTATTTCTTTTGTTTTGGTGCTGTTGTTTTTCTATTTTGAGGTTTTTCATCATTGCTCTGATTTTTCTCTTATAACATGATTAATGCAGAAATATGTTTAATGTTATTGTGCGTGTGTGTGTGTGTATATATATATATATAAACACCTATATCAGATTACTGATGTCTAGGGGAGAGGGGAGGGAGGGGAGGGAGGGAGAAAAATCTGAAATTGGAAAGCTTGTATAAACAAAAGTTGAGAACTATCTTTACATGTAACCGGGAAAAATAAAATACTTTATTAATTAAAAAAAAAAAGAATACAGGTTTTGAATTTTGTAAAGCTCTTTACACCTACTTTATATGAACCTTGCAAGTAGCCTATTAGGCTACACAAGTATAGTATATATAGTATATATTAGGAAACACAAGTATATTCAGGATCCCTCCTTGGTCTATTTCCATTTCACAGATGAGGAAATTAGTGCTTCTGTAAGCAAAGCGACTTGCCTATCCTAATATAACTAGTAAGCGTCAGAGAGCAGTCCTGAAACTCTGGGTCCGATTTAATGAAAGATGTGCTAGCATAGGAGGCAGATTTGGGTCCTAGGACCTACCTCTGCCACAAAATAGTTGTGTGACCTTGGGCAAGTCATTGGACTCTCTCACACTCTCTGGGTTTCAGTCTCCTCATCAGTAAGAGGAAAAGGTTAGACGACCTCTGACGTCCCTTCTAGCTCTCTCTAAAACTCTAATCTCCACCTTTTCTTCAATCCTGACATCTGCAAGCTGTATCACACTCTAACTGCATCCCTTTGCTTTCTTGCTGACTGCAGCGCCACCGCCTGGTAAGAGAAGACATAAATTTCTCAGTCCTACAGACCGGGAGGTTTGTCCAGCTTCCTCATTACGTCGAACAACATATTATAGAGCATATGGGCTGATAGTGTCCTTAATTAATGTGCTTTCTTTATCTCTCTCATTGCAGAATTCACAAATGAATTTTAATGTCCTATTACACATTGTCCGTTCATTCACTCAGTCATTCATTTAACAACCATTTACAAAGTGCCTACAATAGGCAGTGCTGGGAATAAGGCAGAGGTGAGCTATGCATTCCCTGCCCTCTAGGAGTTTCTATTCCAGGAAAGAAAATCAGGCATGGTCACTAATAACACACCAACACAGCAGAATGTGCTAAGTGTCATTTAAACAATAGAAGAAGAAAATGTTCAAGAATGGAGCTCAGAGGAAGAACCTTTATTTTTTCTTTTTAGGAGTCAACAGGTACTACCTCCTGTATCTTCAAAATAGGCTAGAAATTTAGAGCTATATGGTATGATAGCTATCATTTAGTTCAGTGGTTCTCAAACTCTCTGATGCCTTCAATATTATTGAAGTCCTAAACCCCTAAGAGCTTTGGTTTTGAAGTTATCTCTATCAATTGTCACCCTATTAGAAATTAAGACATCTCAGTATTATTACAACAATCATTTTAACCCCCATGGACCTCCTGAAAGGATCTCAGGTACTGTCCAGGGTCTACTGACCACGCTTTGTGAACTAATCTAGTCCAACATCATCATTTTATAGAAGTGGAAACAGAGTCCCAGAGAGGTTAAAAAATTTGCCCAAGGTCACACAGGTTGTAAGGAGCAGAGAGTGATTCAAAACTACACCCTCTGTCTCCAAATTCAGCCCAATTGTATTTTATCACACTTCCCCCAATGGTCATTCCTATTTCACAAATGGAAAAACTGATGCACAGTGAAAACAAGTGATGTGTTCAGTGGCAGATCTGGCACTTGAATCTCAATATTTGAAGGCTCTGTCTGCTATTATCTTTTTGAAGGCAATCAGGGTTAAGGGACTTCACCAGCTGGTAAGTGTCTGAAACTGGAGTTCAACTCAGGTCCTCTCCACTCCAGGGCTAGTGCTCAATTTACTGGGCCACCTAGCTGCCCCTCTGTCCACTATTCTTTTTTTGGTGAGGCAATGAGGGTTAAGTGACTTGTCCAGGGTCACATAGCTAGTAAGTGTCAAATGTCTGAGCCCAGATTTGAACTCAGGTGGTCCTGAATCCAGGGCCAGTGCTTTATCCACTGTGTGACCTAGCTGCCCCTCTGTCCATTACTCTTAAAAGCCTCTGCAATAGGGACTATTTTTACATCATGTATTTTACAAATTCAATACTAGTCCAACCTTCTGCTTTCAAATAAAATGCCATCTATCCCATCCCAGGTGGATAAAAGGCTACCTCCATTTTTCTTCAAAATCTCCAGAGAATATAATCTTACAATCTCCCAGAAAGAAGCATCCATGACTCATATCTCTTTCAGACAGGGTAAGCCTCCTGTTGTTCTCCAGGGATCCATCCATGGTCCTGTTTTGGTCATTTTTATCAATGATTAGATGAAGACATACATGGCATTCGTATGCAATTTGCAGATGGCATGAAACTGGGTAGGTACTACCATGATGGATGACTGAATCAGCATCCAAAAAATTCTCAAAAGGAGAGAATGGTGCATTTCATCTAAGAATATGATATTAATAGAGAGAAATGTAAAATCCTATTCATGGATTCGAAAATTCAGCTGTGCAAGTAAAGAATGAGGGAAGACATGACTAAACAACATTTTTGATGAGGAATACCTAGGGAGGTAAGGGGATATTAGTGGGCTAAAAGCGGAGCTAGGTCATACCAGCTCAAAAGCTTATTATTATTATTATTAGTGGAACAATGAGGGTTAAGTGACTTGCCCAAGGTCACACAGCAATAAGTGTCAAGTGTCTGAGTTTGGATTTGAATTCAGGTCCCCCTGAATCCAGGGCCAGTGCTTTATCCACTGTGCCATCTAGCTTCCCCTCAGAAGCTGATTATTAAATTTTCAATGTGAACATTCGGTACAAACCAGAGCTTGATTTATCAGTTTGCTGATTTGCTTGACTTAATAAAATGTTAGTAACACACATTAAACTAAATGTGAGTATGGTTGGGTTTTTTTTTTCTTTCCTAGAAAGCCAGTTGTTAAACACTAGCACATCTCAGGCTATGAGTCAATAATGGGCAAAGAGTTTAATTCGGTCTTAGATAAGTCTTGATAAAAGCAGAATGGGGGAGGTGAAAATCTCACTATATTTTACCAAGCTCTATTCCACAGAATGAAACAAGCAAGTCTGCTCTAGTGTTCCCCAATACTTTCCCTCTGGGCCTCTTTGTCTCTTTTCATTGCCGGCTCCCTCACCTTGCCCAGGGAGGAAAGCTTCTGAAAAACTCAGCTCAGATATTAGGGACTTACTGCATTATCCCTCATAGAATCACTCACCCTCCATAGTTTAAATGATGGGTCAAGGAGATGGCAATACTAATAATGATGGAATTTCAAGTCTATAGGGGGAAATCAACAACCAATAATCCAAGTAATATCTATTAAGGACCAGGCACTGGACTAGATCCTAGGGCTACAGAAACAAAACCCAAAACAGCCCTGCCATCAAGGAATTTATATGCTAGCAAAGAGATACTGCAATAAGGAGAGAGAGGAGAGAGTGAGGGAGAGAGAGAGAGAGAGAGAGAGAGAGAGAGAGAGAGAGAGAGAGAGAAGAGGAGAGGAGAGGAGAGGAGAGGAGAGGAGAGGAGAGGAGAGGAGAGGAGAGGAGAGGAGAGGAGAGGAGAGGAGAGGAGAGGAGAGGAGAGGAGAGGAGAGGAAAGAAGAAGGAAAGGGAGAAGGAATGAGAGGAGAGAGAAAAGAGAAGAGTGAGAAAGAGAAGAAAGGAAAAAGGAAAGAGAAAGAAAGGGGAGATAAAGGAAAGAGAGAAGAGAGAGGAGCAAGCACATTAATAACTGGGGACTGAACAGCCAAGGGGAAAGATAGTTTAGGGGAGAGGGTCATGAGTGCTATCAAAGTGGAGTGGAAAATATTGTCCTAGGAGTCAGAACTAGATTTTAGCCCTGGTTCTGTTGTTTCCCCTCTCTGAGCTTCATTTTCTTTCCTTGTAAAATGAAGGGGTTGAAATCAATGACAACTAAGGTTCCTCCCAGCTCTAACATTCACTGAGTCGACAAAATCATATCCATGAAGATGACTATCTATCCTTCCATTGACAAGGCCTGTTACCTCCCTGAAACAGGCACCCTCTAGAGCCCTTGGAGATCATTTCTTCCAACCACCTCTTTTACAGGGGACAAAATCAGGTCAGACAAATGCTACCCAGGCTCCCAGGGCCAGGATCCAAACCCAAGTCCTCTGATGCCATACCCAGAGCTGTTTCCATGATACCACATGACCTTGACCGTCATCAAGGCAAGGATGCAGGTCATCACTTCCCCCAGGAATCCACCAGGGCAGCTCCCATTCACATAGGAGCTGCTCTGGCCCTTGTGAGACTACAGCCATTGCCGCTTCAGCTTCCTCTTTTCCCAGTGAGCTCCTCTTCCTCTAAGCACAGTCTTAAAGTGAACACAGATTGGGCAAAGGTGGCCATCTTCAAGTTCTTCTGTGGACAGACCTCCAAGTGAGATGCGTCCATAGTGATGACCACCACGATCCTCCTTGGCATTACGAACTCCTCCTTCAAAGTCAGCCCTCCAAAATAGAGTGATGGGTGGGGAGAAGGTGATATAGAAGACCCAGCCACCAGTGCTTTTTCCCATGATTAATTAGTGTGGAGATGGACCCCCCCTCCCAAGACACTGGCACTAAAAATACCTGTATTGCTTTGGAGGTACTGTAGCTGTGGTAGTGTGCAGCCCTGTGACTTTCCGCCAATGTCATTTGTCATAATTTGACACTGATAAAGAGCTTCCACAGGACTGTGTTCCTGCAAGGCACCTTATATATCCATATCAAAGCCTCCAGCACCATCCCAGTTAGTAGCAATCTGCTGCTTTTCCTTGGCCTAGTTTCCCTTCAGAGTTCTAACATGTGGTTATTCCAGATCCTTTTTCCATACCTTTTCTGCCCTCCCCACCCTGTGGGTACCAGGTCTCTGTTTCCTCTAGAGATTGAGGATGCTCAAGGATTCCTGGGAGCAGAGGTATCTCTCACCAGAGAGCCCTGTTTCCCACCAGGGCAACTTTGCAATTCTGGTTAAAACCATCTATCAAATGCTAAGGCAGCCCTGGAAGGCAATTGAATTAAAATATGTAAAGCATCCCCAAGAAGTCTCAGTGCAAAATGCGCTAGGTATCCCTTTGAGAAAAGGCAAGGCAGTTAGCTCTCTTCCAACCTCCCTCCTCTTCCCCTGACGCCCCAGCAGAATGCTTTCTCCAGTCTCAAAGAAAAAAAATGAGATTGCCCTGCAAGGGTTTCCAGTAACCCATCTACAACTTTGACAATGATGATAGCTTGTGATTCACAGTCCACCTATCCAGGACTGAGATCTTACCTGATTCTAACAACCTCCCAGTGTCAGAGGTCCAGAACATCTCCAACAACAGAATTCTCAAACTGGGTCAGATCCACGGTTCAGCACAGCATTATATTTCTGATATTGCCATTTCCCCACTCAATAAGCTTCGGCTTCCTCTTAATGCTAGGATAGAATTCAAATTCCTCTTGTCTATAGAGACTTTCACAGTATGACTCCAACCTATCTGTCCAGGCTGATTACCTGCCCCTGATGCACTAAGTTCATAGACGAGCCTGGCCTGCTTGCACCATGTTCAACATACTAGTCCCCCATGTCTGGAATAATTTCCCTCCTGCTCTCTGCCCCTTAGAATCTCTTCTCTCCCTTCAAGGCTTGGGACCAATGCCCCCTCATACAACTGGGTTTTCTTGATTTCCTGGCGGTCAGGGGTCTGCCCACCTTTGCCCAGTTACTTTGTTTGGCCAATAAAATATTAACATTACAACGAAAGGGATGAACTTGCACCCCAATGAAAAGAGACTCTCACCTCCTGAAGCAGCTTTTTTTTTTTTCCACTGTGGGACAATTTCTAGTTAAGAAACCTTTCCTGATATCAAGTTTAACTCCACCTTTCTGCAACTGGTCACTGATTCTTCTTAGATGCTCTTGATGGTCAACAAGATTAAGTTTAATTTCTTCTACCTTCAATCACCTGACTTTTCAACAAGCATTTTTAAAGCACTTACTAAAGCGTCAGGCACTGTGCTAAGTGCTGGGAATATAAAAAAGAGGCAAAAGATAGTCCCTGCCTTCAATGAGCTTATGATCTAATGGGGAAAGACAACAAAGCAAACGAATATATACAAAGCATGCTACATACAGAATACTAATAGTTTTGTTTGTTTGTTTGTTTGTTTTGTGAGGCAATTGAGGTTAAGTGACTTGCCCAGGGTCACATAGCTAGTAAGTGTTTAGTGTCTCAGGTCCGGTTTGAACTCAGGTCCTCCTGACTCCAGGGCCGGTGCTCTATCCACTGTGCCACCTAGCTTCCTTTACATACAGAATAAGTAGGAAACAGGGAAAGTACTGGAATTAAAAGGGGTTATAGGTCCAAACAGATTAAAAATGGTCCCTAACAGCTTTTCTTTCTTGACACTATGAAGAAAAACAACAACAAACTATTACTACGACTACTGCCACCACCACCACCACCATCGCCCTGCTGCCGCCACCACCACCATTTATACAGCATCTACCGTGTCAGGCCCTGTGCTAAGACCTTTATAGTTATTATCTTGTTTGATCTTCACAACTCTGAGAGATAGATGCTATTATGACTCCCCATTTTACAGATGAGGAAACTGAAGCAAACAGAGGTTAAGTGGCTTGCCCAGTGTAACACAGTTGGTAAATTTCTGAGGGTGATCTCTGTGGTCTTTTCCTTTGTGTTATTGTAGTCATTGTATGTATAGGGTGTCTCAAAAGTTTTAGTGTAGTTTTAAGCTATAATAGTTTATTTTCCTGGTTCTGGCTACTCTACTGTGTATATATTCATACAATTCTTCTCATTCCTCTCTGAATTTCTCATATTCATCTTTTCACAATAATATACCATTGCATTCCTAAAACAAAATTCCTCAATTAGTTCCCAATTGTAGGGTCACAGATTTTGATGCAGACAAGACTTTAGAGGCCATCTCATCCAGTCTCCTCATTTTAGAGATAAGGAACCAAGGCCCAGAGAAGTTTAGTGATTTAATCCAGGATTTTGTAAGTGGCAGAGGCAGGATTTGAACCCAGAACCTCTGGTTCTAAATTCAGCACGCTCATCACTGTGCTTTACTACCTTTAAACAATGGGAAATCACTTTGTTTCTTGCTTATTATTATTCAATGGAAAGTTTTTAGAGTCAGGCTGCTGCCTTGGGGAAAGAGAAAGGGGTGCCTGTATATTTGTGTGTGTGTGTGTGTGTGTGTGTGCTGTGGTAGAGGTGAGAAGTGGGAGGTAAAGGTGGGGATGTGAAAGGTGGAAGATGGGAAATGAGAGATGAGGGTGGGGTGAGGGGTGGGAGAGGGAAAGTGGGGGTGAAGACTATGAGATGAGGGGCCACCCAAAGATATCTAAACAAAACAACCATGCAGCTCTGCAACAGGCCCCCCCCACACACAATAATTTAGCACCCCAGCCACCAAAGAAAACTTCCTCTAATGTCAATGAGAGCCACTAGAGGCTTGTGAGAGTGTCAAGCTGAATTATATGGGCTTAAAATCCAAATCACCTCCTTCCTGGGTTACTTAACTGTCTGCCTGGCTGGGCCATCGGATTACTGGTGACAGACACCGGGGGTTGCCAGGATGCTCCAGACAGAAATGCTTTGATCACCTGGAAAACTCCAGACACCAGGGCTCCTAATGATGAGTAATGAGCTAAAACCATTGGAAAGTTACCCAGCTGGAGGGATGTGAGAACACAAGCCAGGGTTTTCACAGAAAGGCAGGGCATGAGCCAGAGGAGACGGGCAAGGGATACTCCTGCTTGTCTGGGCTGGGGGGACATGAATACATCAACCTTTCACCCCTAGATTCGAGAATGAAAGGGGTATTGAGAGGCAATAAGTTGTTGTGGATAGGGTTGATAGTCTTGCAATTAAGAAGACCTGTGTTTGAATCCTATCCCATTCAGTCACTAGCTGTATGACATCCTGAAACTCTCTGGACCTCAGTTTTCTCATCTGTGGTCTCAAGGGTGTGAATAAGAGAAAGCAGGAGGCCCTCAGCCAGTCTCCTGTAAACCATTCACTTTGGTCCTAAGGAATGGTCCCCTGTGCCTTTGTTTGAAGGATCCTGGTCTCCTCAATTTAAAGAGGATTTATTAAGTGTCAGCTGGAGCCAGGCACCGTGCTGATCCAAAGACAGGCATGAGGTGGTACCCCTTTCAGACTGGGGTGATTTTATTGATTGAAAGGGGCAGAATCAAAGACAATTGTGCAAGAAAGTAGGCCAGCAGGGAAAAAAAAGATATTCCCTCAGGGTAACAATGGCTGGGGTCCTTTTCATCTTCAAGTTCTCATGTCAGCCCTTGCCCTCAAGGATTGGACATTTCACTGGATGAGGTATGACCACTCTAGCCACATTTCTCATAGCCCAGTGTTCATATGGCACCAAAAAATAGCAGTGGCTGAGTTCAGGCAGACACAGCTTGACAAAAGCCTGGGGCTGCTAAATCTCCCATGGGAAGGGAGGAGAGGGATAAAGAGACAGCAAAGAGTGAAAGATTGATTAGCCTGACCACTGCAAGGTATGAAAAGGAAGAGCAGGAAAATGAGTGAAGCTCTGAAGTCAGGAGGGGGGTCTTTGAAGTTGAGAGTGGAGGCTGGAACTGGTTGGCATTCATTCAAAAGGAGACACTATAAGAATGATCCCGGACAAGTTGCTCAATCCTGTTTGCCTCAGTTTCCTCACCTATAAAATGAGCTGGAGAAGGAAACGGCAAACCACTCCAGTATCTTTGCCAAGAAAACCACAAATGGGGTCACAGAGTCTGACACTAATCAACTGAACAACAAAAAATATATGAAAGCATCTTATAGGTAGGAAGGAAGGAAAAAAGCATTTATCAAGAACCTACTAGGTGCCATGCAATGTGCTAAGTGAGTGCTTTACAAATATTATCTCATTTGATCCTCACAACAACCCTGGGAGGCAGATCCTGATCCCCATTTTGCAGTTGAGAAAACTGAGGCACATAGAGTAAAGACAATTTCATGACAGGGAAGACCTAAGTGGTAAGCTACTAGGAATCTGGATGGAACAATAGATTACTATTGGAAGCTCTTAAGATTGGAGAAGGCTGTTGTGTTACAGGGGGTCAATAATCAGAATGGAAGATGCTGACAGATATTTGTCTGTAAGTCAGTCAACAGTCATTAAATGAGCACTTAGGGTTTTCCAGTCACTGTGCTAAGTACTGGGGATACCTCCCCCTCCTCCCAAAAAATTGGCAAAAAAAAGTCTCTGCCCTCAAGAAACGTACATTCTAATGGGGGAAGACAATGAGTAAGTTACTAAGTATATGCAAACTAAATACAGAAGGACTGGAAGGTATCTGAAAGGAGGAGGCATTAGCTGCTGGAAGGACCAGGAAAGGTTTCCTGTAGAAGGTGGGTTTTGAGCTGAGTCTTGAAGGAAGCCTAAGAGGCCAAGGTGAGGGGATAGAGAATCACAGGCATTGGGACAGCCAGTGCAAAGGCCTGGAGGTGGGAGATAGAATGTCCTGTCTGAGTAACTGGGTCACGGTGTGGTGGGGAGTATGGTACACCAGGACTGGAAAGATGGGAAGGGGACAGGTTATAAAGAGATTTCCACGCCAAACAGGGGAATTTCTATTTGACCCTGGAATCAATGGAGAACCAATGGATCCCATTAAGAAGGGGAGTGGCGTGATCAGGCTTACACTTTGGAAAAATCACCTTTGGCAGCTGAATGGAGGACTGATGAAAAAAAACAAGGAGATGCTTAAGGATAAAGAGACAAATTAGAAGGTCATTGCAGTTATCCAAGCAAGAGGTAACAAAGGCCTGAATTAGAGTCTTGGCCATACAAGTGGAGAAAAGGTAAATGAGAGATGTTTTGAAGCTAGAAACAACAAGATTTGACAAATGATTGGAAATATGGGGTGAATGAGAGTAAAGAATCAAAGATGACCCTGAGAGTGTGGGCCTGGGCAACTGAGATGATGGTGGTACACTCCATGGTAATATGAATGTTTGAAATGCAGGGGAGGAAGTTGTCCCCATTAAGTTGGACTGTTTTTGAATTCCCAGCATGGAACACAGCACTTGGCACATATGAGATCCCTAATACATGATTATTGAACTGAATTGAGTCAGCCTGACCAGCTGTCAAAAGATGCCTTTGTTTGGGTTGGCCTCAGAAATGGAGAGATCTACAGGATATGCTTAACTACTTGCTGAGGAATAATTTGAGACAATCAGCACTGTGTAATTCTCCATCCCTGGATGTTAAGTGCTCGGCCAGGCCTTATTAGTGTAAATGCTTACATTGTGCAATGACTCCTTTCCTCTTGGCCAGGGTCTCTCTTCTGCCGATAAATTCCCCAAGGTTATTTAAAAGGATTCCATCCAATGGGTGCATTGTGGCCATCTTTACTCAACAGAGAGGTGCAGGCCTAGAAACTCCAACCATGTCCCTGTTCCATTCACCACAGAGGACTCTGGGAAAAGAAGAGGAAAGAAAGGGAAAAAATTGGGGCAGGACCAGCAAGAATGAGAGAGGAGAGGGAGAAATGCCTATAAAGTTCCCTTCTGGCCAGGCCAGAGGTGCCCATCTTTGAAAATCTCTCTTGTGATTCATGGCACTCTGGATGAGGACGGGTCAAGATGAGCTCATGTGTTTGGGGTTAAAAGAGGATGGAGGTTAGCCAGGGCTCTGTGGGGGATTGCCTTTGAGTCCCTGCATGAAGAGGCATATATAAAAAGCACAAAAATGTGAGAGAAGCTTAGTGAGTAGCCCTTCCCAGCTCCTGCTACACACACACACACACACACACACACACACACACACACCAAGACCAACAACAAAAGAAGTCAGAAATCAATCACATCTGGAAGAATGCACCCTCCCATCCATGCACCTCCCTCTTCTCACTGTTTTCTTGCCAGGGGAGGTCAAAGTTCACATCAAATGTCATTAATCATCTTCCAGAGCCCGGGTGCTTATTGGACAGTCCTATTAATCAGGGGCCTATCAGACCTACAGCTTGGTTGGGTCTCCATTGTCCTGTTCCTTACCTATCATAGAAAGATTAGATTATCAGTGACAACCGAGACACCCATTGAGTCCCACTGAAGCTGGAGAATGGGGTTTCTTTTATTTATTTATTTTATTTATTTATCCCCTGTCTTAAAGATGAGCTGTTTCTTGTCTTGTCAACCCTGTCTCCTTTTCTTTAAAGAATCAGATTTAAGAATCCAATTTGTCAAACCGGACAATTGTTGAGGAATTCACAAAAAAGAAAAGAAAGGGAAAGAAAAACCTCAGCAGCTTTATAAAAAAAAATAAATAAAGCAGAAAGTTTTAAATGGGACCTGAAAGGATCAGAAAATGCCGAGTGTCTTGCATCAATTAATCTTTGGCAAGCAGGCACTTTGTGAAGAAGGGCTGGCAGAGATGTGTCAAGGGGGAGTGCCCAGCCTTCTGAAGACCCACACAATTGGTGTGGGTCTATTCTTTTGCCTTCTCTTCCAAGATCTGAGCCAACGTTGGGAAGGATGCCTAGCATGGAAGTAGAATACTTCTTTCAAAGCTCTTTTTTTTTTCAAGAATTTTCTACCAAACAGGAAATAGCAAAAATGTTGTCTTATAGAGAAACAAAGGAACAAAGCCAGAAAAAAAAAATTGCTTATCCTTATCTAGCTACCCTGTTAGGGGACAACTGGGCTAAGAACTAGTCAGTGAACATTTACTGACCTGGGGAAGGTGATGCTGCTGTGTGGAAGGAGGAAGAGGAGAAGGACACACAATACTTACCATTTAGAAACTTTTACTCCACACGGAGCATACCCAAGTTAGGTCATATCCAGAAACATGTATTATATATAATTATTTTTATGTAATATATTTATATATAATTTATATAATTATATATGTACTTGAATATATAATTAATTCTGTCTGTGTAATGTCTGAGTGTCAGAGATAAAATTTGAACCATTTCTTCTGATTCCACATCCAGTGCCATTTATACCACACTTGCTAGGTTGTTCTATCTTTGTTGTTGTTGTTGTTGAGTTGTTTTTAGTCTTGTCTGACTCTTCAGTGACCCATTTGAGGTTTTCTTGGTGGAGACACTAGAGTGGTTTGCCATTTCCTTCTCCAGCTCATTTTACAGGCGAGGAAACTGAGGCAAACAGGGCTAAGTGACTTGCCCAGGGTCACACAGCTAGTAAGTGTCTGAAGTCAGATTTGAACTCAGAGAGATAAGTCTTCCTGACTCCAGGCCCCATACTCTATGCACCATGGTGCCACCTACCTGCCCCTACTATCTTATCTAACAATAATGATGCAAAGCACTTACCAATATTATCTCATTTTATCCTTACTCTGGGAGGTAGGTGCCGTTATTATTCTCCTTTTACAGATAAGGAAATTGAGACAGGCTGAGGTTGTATGACTTGCCCAAAGTCCAGTAAATGTCTTAGGATTTGTTTTTTGGTTTTTTTTAATGGGACAATGAGGGTTAAGTGACTAGCCTAGGGTCACATAGCTAGTAAGTGTCAAGTGTCTGAGGCTGGATTTGAACTCAGGTCATCCTGAATCCAGGGCTGGTGCTTTATCCACTGTGCCACCTACTGCCCCATGTCTTAGGATTTGAATGAAGGTCTACCTTACTCCAGGTGCAGGGCTCTATCTGCCATGCCACCCAGCTGTCTGTTTGTATTATAAACATTCTTTCTTTCCAATTAATTTTTCTTTTTTCTTTTTTTTCTTTTTTTCCAATTAATATTTCAATTGAGGTGTGACCTCATCAAGAATCAATTTAATTCAATAAATATTTATTAAGTGCTTACTATATGCCAGGCATTGTGCTAAATCCTGGTGATTTTAAAAAGAGGCAAAAGACAATCCCTGCTGTCAAGTAGCTTACAATATAATAAGGGAGACAGCATGCATATATATATATATATATGTAAATTTAAAATGTTTTACACAAACAAAACCAGTGCAGCCAAGATTGGAAATAAAAAACTGGGGGGGGGCAGGAAACCAGAGATTTGCAGCAAGTTTCTCTGATAAAGGCCTCATTTCTCAAATAAAGAACTGAGTCAAATTTATAAGAATATCATTCCCCAGAAATCAAAGCTATATATTGCAATATGAAAAATGCTCTAAATCACTATTGACTAGAGAAATGCAAATTAAAACAACTCTGAGGTACTATCTGACACCTATCATATTGGCTAATATGACAAAAAAGGAAAATAATAAATGTAAGAAAAGTTGTGGAAAAATTGGAACACTAATGCATTGCCGGTGGAGCTGCAAACTGATCCAACCATTCTGGGGAGTAGTTTGGAACTATGCCAAAAGGGCTATAAAGCTGTGCATACCCTTTGAGCCAGCAATATCACTATTAGGTCTTTTCCCAAAGAGATCATAAAAACGGGAAAAGGACCCACATGTACAAAAATATTTATAGCTGCTCTTTTTGTAAGGAATTGGAAATTGAAGGGTTGCCCATCAATTGGGGAATGGCTGAACAAGTTGTGGTATATGAATGTAATGGAATACTATTGTGCTGTAAGAAATGATGAGCAGGCAGATTTCAGAAAAACTTGGAAGGACTTGCATGAACTGATGATGAGTGAGATGAGCAGAACCAGGAGAACATTGTACACAGTACCATCAACATTATTTGTTGATCAACTGTGATAGACTTGATTCTTCTCAGCAATACATTGGTCCTAGATAGTTCCAGAGGATTCATGATGGAAAATGCTCTCTAAATCCAGAAAAAAACCACTGTGGAATCTAGATGCAGATTGAACCATATTATTTCTATTGTTTTTTGTTGTTGTTTTTCTTTTTTGAGTTTTTTCCTTTTTGCTCTGATTCTTCTCTCATTACATGACTAATGCAGAAATATGTTTAATGTGATTGTACATATATAACCTATATCAGATTACTTGCTGTCTTGGGGAGGAGGTAGGGAGGGAGAAAAGTTTGAAACTAGAAATCTTATAAAAACAAATGTTGAAAACTATCTCTAAATGTAACTGCAAAATAATAAAATATTTGTGTGGAAAAAAGAATATCATTCCCCCAGTTGATAAATGGTCAAAGGATATGAACAGGAAGTTTTTAGAAGAAGAATTCAAAACTATCTATAAACATATGAAAAAATATTCTGAATTACGATTGGTTAGAGAATGTAAATTATAACAACTCTGAGGTACCACTTAACACCTATCATATTGGCTAATATGACAGAAAAGGAAACTGACCAATGTTGGAGAGAATGTGGAAAAATTGGAAATCTAACACACTGTTGGTGGAGTTTGTGAACCAATCCAACTATTCTGGAAAGCAATGGAGCATTCTGGAACTATGCCTAAAGGATTATCAAACTGTTTGACCCAGCAATACCACTACTAGGTTTGCATCTCAAAGAGATCAATACAAAAGAAAAAGGACCCATATGTGCAAACATAGTTATAGCAGGTCTTTTTTGAGGTAGCAAGCAAAGAAATAGAAATTGAGAAACCAGTTGTCCATCAATTGGGGAGTAGCTGAGCAAGTTGTGACATATGATTGTGATGAAATATTATTATGCTGTAATAAATGATGAGCAGGATGCTTTCAGGAAAACCTGGAAAGACTTACACACACTAATGCAAAGTGAAGTAAGCAGAACCAGGAGAAAAACACAGTAACTATGTACACAGTACATAGTATATTTGATGAGCAACTGTGAATGACTTAGCTATTCTGATCAATACAAAGATCCAAGACAATTCCAAAGGACTCAGGATGAAAAATGCTATCCACCTCCAGAGAAAGAACTGATGGAATCTGAATACACATTAAAGCACATTACTTTTTTTTTTTTTTAGTGAGGCAATTGGGGTTAAGTGACTTGCCCAGGGTCACACAGCTAGTAAGTGTTAAGTGTCTGAGGCCGGATTTGAACTCAGGTACTCCTGACTCCAGGGCCGGTGTTCTATCCACTGTGCCATCTAGCTGCCCCAAGCACATTACTTTTTACTTTATTTTTTTGTGTTGTTTTTTTTGTCTGTGTTTTCTTTCATACCATGACTAATATGGAAATGTGTTTTGCATGACCGAATATATATAACCACCAACAAGAAGGGGACAGGGTGGATGCAGTTAGGGAGAGAATTTGGAACTCAAAATTTAAAACAAAAAACCCCAAATGTTAAAAATTGTTTTTACATGTAATTGGGAAGAATAAAATATATTTTAAAAAGAATTCCCTATGCCAATGTAATCATAGGCCTGCTTTAAAAAAAAAAATGTGGCAAGCGCTAGGAATACAAAGACAAAAATAAATCAGTTCCTGCCTTCAGTGAATTTACATTCTATTAGGGAAGATAACAGGTCCATATACAGGAGGTCCCCAAAGTTTTAGTGAAGTTTTAAGCTATTCTTAATTAAATTGCTATTAAGCTATTAAAGCTTAAAACAGCACTAAAGTGGGGCAGCTAGGTGGCATAGTGGATAAAGCACTTGCCCTGGATTCGGGAGGACCTGAATTCAAATCAGGCCTCAGACACTTGACATTTACTAGTTGTGTGACCCTGGGCAAGTCACTTAACTCTCATTGCATAGCGAAGAAGAAGAAGAAGAAGAAGAAGAAGAAGAAGAAGAAGAAGAAGAAGAAGAAGAAGAAGAAGAAGAAGAAGAAGAAGAAAACAGCACTAAAACTTTGAGGACATTTTGTATAAGTATATAGGAGATGCCATGGGGCTAGGATGACCAGATAACAGGACAGACATATAGAGGAGTAAAGGGACTATTAAAATTTAGATTGGCTAACCAGATATCAGGACAGACACACCTAAGAAGTAAGAGAAGATAAAATCCCTATGGCAAGAAAGTCAGTTAGGCCTGGCTACTACCTGACCAGAGCTAGGAGACAGAGATAATTCTAGAGGTCAGGAATATCTCAAAAAAGAAATCCCCCTGAATCTCAGGACTTTTTCCCAACCCACCCCCAAAAGGAACTTTCCATTTTTAGGTGGTCACCCCATCTATCCACTATAAAAGCTTTTGCCTTCCTTCTGTTCTGGGAGGAGAATGTTTGAGCCCTCCTCCTCAGGGGTGAAGTCTTTGACTTACCCCTCAGTCACTTTCTCTAGCACCAAATAAAAGGCCATTTTAATCCTAATTGGA
Source organism: Dromiciops gliroides (assembly GCF_019393635.1). NCBI lineage: Eukaryota > Metazoa > Chordata > Mammalia > Microbiotheria > Microbiotheriidae > Dromiciops > Dromiciops gliroides. Next base: position 169,375,603 of record NC_057864.1, on the reverse strand, counting down.
TGGTGTGCAAGAGTGTAATTCTTTACTTAAGGACCCCCACACCTTTTCCCCATGGCAGGAGATATAAGTCAAATAAAATACAATGCAATTTTTGCAGACAAGGACACTAACAAAGGGAGATCAGGGTAGACTTCATGCAGAAGGCAGCATCTGAGCTGAGTGTTGAAGGACACTTCTGAGAGGTAGAGATGAGGAGGGAGATCATTCTAGAATGGGGGACATTCAACAAATGATAGGGAAATAGGAGACAGAGTGTTCTGTGTGAGGAATAACAAGAAGGTCATTTTGGCTGGGAGTGAAAGAAGAGGGATAATAGTAATAATAAAGGTAAAGATGGAAAAGTAGGTTGGGGCTAAGCTGTGAAAGACTTTAAATGCCAAAGAGAAGGATTTATAGTGGAGACAGAAGATTTATTTGAGATCTAGGATATATCACACAGGATGAAAAATTTTGAGGTTCTCTACTGTAAAGGGCTAAGATTCTAGCTAGTCTGTCTAAAATATCTAATGAGTGGTCGCCAATAAATTATAAGCTTTAGCGAGAGTATTTAAGTATTTATTAAAGAGCATTAGGATCTAATGATCAGAGAGAAAGGTAAAAATCTAACTATTTCTAAGAGACCCCATCATCCGACCTGCCATAGCGAGGTCAGGAACAAAAAAGGACCCAATGCTTCCATCTTCCTCCCAGAAACCTCCTGTGAAACTGGGAACATCCCCCCCCACACACACACACATTTCCAAGCTAATTGGCTGGTAGCCTTGATTGACAGTACCCACAAGCAAACGTCACTTCCTGATGCCAAGGAAAGGCCGCATGGCTTGCCCTCAGATGCCTTCTCCTCATGGGGGAGCTTTCCTACATTAACTCTCCAGCAGGTGGCGTCACTCCAATTGTTACACTACCAATAGAACAACAAGCATTAATTAAGCACCTACTGTGTACCAGGCATTATACTAGATGGGCAATGGAAACATAAAACTGGAGATATTAGAGATAAAAAGTCTATGCCTTCAAAGTGTGCCCATATAAATGAATACAAAGTACTTGAGGGAGGGTGGTTCACTACCCCTGATGGACCAGAAAAGACCTATATGGGTCCATGAGTTGGGATTTGAAGGGAGCTAGGATTTCTAAAGAGTTGAGGGTGTTTTGTTTTGTTTTTGCAGGCAATGAGGGTTAAGTGACTTGCCCACGGTCACACAGCTAGTAAGTGTCAAGTGTCTGAAGCTGGATCTGAACTCAGGTCCTCCTGAATCCAGGGCCAATGCTTTATCCACTGCACCCCCCTAGCTGCCCCAAGTTGAGGGTGTTTTGAGGAGTTGAAGAGGGAGTGCTTTCTAGGCATAGGGGACAGCTTGACTAAGGCGCAGAGATGGGGGGGGGTGGAATGTGGCACACGAACAGTAATGCGAAAGCCAGTTTGGCTGGAACATAGAGAGATTGGAGGGGAGTAATCAGGGGTGTGCTAAAGCCAGCTCCAATTGAGCAGATTGTTAAATTTTCTGTGTAAGCATTTATGCCTTGCAAATCAGCAAACACTACCAATCATGGCTTGATTTATTCTTTTGTTGATTGTCTAGACTTAAGGAAGTGACAGAGATGTTAATAATGCAAATTAAATTGAAAAGTATGTGGAGAGTACATCGGTTTGTTTTTTTTTTAAGAGCCAGTTGTTAAACATTTATCAGCACACCCTTGGGAATACAGCCTTGGATAATAAATAAATCTGGAAATATAAGATGGAGAGAGATTATGATGATTTTTTTTTTAATGCCAGAGGAGTTAGTATTTGATCCTGGAGGTTATTGGGAACAGGCTATTAGAACTTCTCTAGTAGGGTTATATCATGCTCAGACCCATGCTTCAGAAATGTCACCTCTTCCTCTCCAAGACTGATATTTTTGTGATGGCAAATTGGGCCATCTTTTGTCTCAATTCTTACCTAGCCTTTAATCAATGAAAGGGCATTCTCTCAGACAAACTGAAACTTGGGAAAGACCCTAATTTAGAAAGGCCAAGGTCACCACTGTATCCCAGACCATCGCCAGTCATCTTGACTTTTGTCTTGTCACTGGACTTTGATGACTCTGGACGACAGACTGAGGCTGACAACTGTCCAGCTCTTATCTCACTGAAATCTAATTCTTGTGCAAGTCAAGACATCACCCTTGTGATGTCTGTCATTGGAATGATGAACAACAGACAGTCATGTAAGGATAGATTGCAGAAAAGAGAGACTTGAAGCAGAAGGCTACTTATCTGTGAAAATGTTGCTTTCCCTTGAGTAGAATGTAAGTTCCTTGAGGACAGGAGTTATTTACATTGTTTTGGGGGGGTTTGGTTTTTGTATCCTTAGGCCTAGCATAATTCTGTGTCTTTTAAAAATGCTTACTGAGGGGGGCAGCTACATGGCGCAGTGGATAGAGCACCAGCCCTGGATTCAGGAAGACCTGAGTTCAAATCCGGCCTCAGACACTTGACACTTACTAGCTGTGTGACCCTGGGCAAGTCACTTAACCCCCATTACCCTGAAAATAAAAAACGCTTATTGAATTAAATTGAGTTAACTGGAATGGAATGGAAGGCTTAGTAGAATTTGATCTGCTTCATCAGAAGGAAAACCCTGATCACTGAGATCACTGCTCCACTAAGGTATTTAAGTGGGTATGTGCGAGCACACAGTGTCACAGTGGTATAAAGAATCTGGATTACTGTCTTACTTCTACTAGTTTAAGCCTTTATGCAAAAGGAAAGAAGGAAGGAAATAAACAATTCTTAAGCACCTACTATGTGCCAGGCATACTACTAAACACTTTACAAATATTTCTTCATTTTATGCTCACAACAACCTGGAAGGTAGGTACTTTCATTATCCCTCATTTTACAATTGAGGAAAATGAGGTTAAGTAACTTGCCCAAGGGTCACATAGTTGGTAAATGGCTGAGGACGGATTTGAATTCAGGTCCTCCTGACTCCAGGTCTGGGGCCCCTTAGCTTCCAGAAACTGGGGAAAACATCTTAACAGGAAAGGTTAGTAGTTTGAAACCAATTCCCAAGCCGGCAAGCATGTTGGCCATGCACAAAAAGAAGTTTGGGAGGGTGGCTAGGTGGCACAGTGGATAAAGCACCAGCCCTGGATTCAGGAGGACCTGAGTTCAAATCCTGCCTCAGACACTTGACACTTACTAGCTGTGTGACCCTGGGCAAGTCACTTAACCTCCATTGCCCCACAAAAAAAAAAGAAGAAGAAGAAGAAGAAGAAGAAGAAGAAGAAGAAGAAGAAGAAGAAGAAGAAGAAGAAGAAAAAGAAGAAGAAGTTTGGGTAGTAGGAAAACTATTAGCAGTTGCTATGGGGGCAGCTAGGTGGCGCAGTGGATAGAGCACTGACCCTGGATTCTGAGTTCAAATCCAGCCTCAAACACTTACTAGCTGCTGAACAAGTCACTTAACCCTGTTTGCCTCAGTTTCCTCATCTGTAAAATGAGCTGAAGAAAGGAATAGCAAACTGCTCCAGGATCTCTGCTAAGAAAACCCCAAATGGGGTCACAGAAAGTCAGACAGGACTGAAAGACAACTGAACAGTAATAATCAGAGAGACACAGCACCTATCAAGAAGCAACAGGATAGGGGCAGCTAGGTGGCGCAGTGGATAGAGCACCGGCCCTGGATTCAGGAGTACCTGAGTTCAAATCTGGCCTCAGACACTTAACACTTACTAGCTGTGTGACCCTGGGCAAGTCACTTAACCCCAACTGCCTCACTAAAAAAAAAAAAAGAAGAAGAAGCAACAGGATATGACACAAGTCTAGTGCGGGGAGGAGATGGGAATTAGGTTTATAGTTTAACTCAGTTCCTGTGGAACATAGCCACAATTTTTAAGTCTAAACCATTCTCCCCCCGCCCCCAACACCCTGGTTTCTCTGGGCTTCTCTGCTGCGTTGTACTATCCCCTCTGACTCCAAAGTTTTTATGGCTCTAACACCCAGTTCTTATGGGGATCCTCCCTGGGATGTCAAGATGAGAAGGACAAACATAATGGAGCCCCCAGATCCATTTGTTGAAGGTATCCTCCCTCCTGCTCTTAGCACTTAAGCCAACTATGATCTTCACTTTCTGCAGGCAGCAGGAAAAAGAGACTGTCCCGGTCTGGCCATTTTTAAAGATGTTGCCAATCAGAGGCTGCCATCCACATGATAGGAGAATGCCTGGTGTTTCCACGTGAGGCAATCTGGGCATACTCCAAAGCCTTGTCACACATGTATTTTTACTTATTCACAAATTAGATAAGATAGATAACAACTGCACTGGCAACTATGGACACTATATGAACACACAAAAAATAGAAATTAAAAAAGAATTAGAAATGGGGATAATATCTGACTCTAGAGTCAATAGGGAGCCACTAGAGTTTATTGAGCAAGGGAATAACATGATTGAAAGTACGCGTTAGGAAAATCACCTTGGCAACCATGTGGAGGCTAGATTGGGGTGAGGAGAAATTCAAGGCAGGAAGAACAATTTGGAAGCAAATTGGAAGCAAAATAGACCAGGGCTCCCTAAACTTTTTCCATTTGTGACCCCCTTTTTGCCTGAGAAATTGTTACATGACCCTGGCTATATAGGTATATAAAATAGGTATACATAACCTTTTACTACTGCCAAATTTTTCAAGACCCCCATATTCAGTTACATGACACCATAGGGGGTGGAGACCCACAGTTTAAGAAGTTTTGGTCTAGACAAGAGGTGATGAAGTAATAGTCTTGAATTCTGAGCCAGGGTGGAGGCTCTGTGAGTAGAGAGAAGGGACAGAGATGAGAGATGTAGAGGTAAAAAACAAAAACCAAGATTTGACAACTGGTTGGATATGTAGGATAAGGGAGAATGAAGAGCAGCAGCATAATGGTGCTGTAGAAAGAGCATTGAACCTGGAGACAGAGAGACCTGAGGTCAAATCTGACCTAACACTAGCTGGGTGACCTCTGGAAGTCCTTTAATGTCTGCCTCAGTTTCTTCAATGGTAAAAATCAGGATCAAAATAGTACCTATCCGGGCAGCTAGGTGGCACAGTGGATAAAGCACTGGCCTTGGATTCAGGAGGACCTGAGTTCAAATCCAGCCTCAGACACTTGACACTAGCTGTGTGATCCTGGGCAAGTCACTTAACCCTCACTGCCCTGAAAAAAAAAAAAGGAAAAAAATAGTACCTATCTCTAAGGGTATTTGTGAGCATCAAATGAGATTCTATTTGTAAAGTGCTTAGCACATAATCAGCACTCTATAAATGCTAGACCAAAGTAGCAGCAGTAATAGTTGTGGTAGCAGCAGTAATAGTGATAACATAGAGATGATGAACCTGGGAAACGGGAAGAATGATGACAGAAAGAGGGAAGGTTGGAAAAGGGATAGATTTGAAGGGAAAGATAATGTCAGGAGCTATAAGATACAGATCATAACCATCCATGCCTTCCTGTCCTATAAGACTCAATAGGTCTCACCCAAAACAAAAGGGGACATCAAGGATTTTACTTCTCTAGAGCAACCTCTCAGGGGTATTTGCCACAGTCGCTAAGTGATATGGGGAAAGGAAGAGGGGTGGGAAGCCAATTTTCCCAATGGCACCTGTAGCCCTGCTTCCATGATGCCCCACAGCATTATTGTTAGGTTAGAACTTCCCTGAGGAGCCAACAACCTGTCTTATGCAGAGTGGGGGACATTACAAACTACACAGTGAAGGGAGAGGGCAAAGTGGGGGAGTTTATGGAGATAAGGGTAAGTGGTAGCTAGCATGGGAAGGTTAGGACATGGCCCATCTTCCTATCCTCCAAAAGATGGATAACATACCCCCTTGGGGTCAGATCACAATCCCCAGAAGTCCCAGCCTCCCCGTAGGAGACCGTTGCTCAAGACCTTTACCTGGACGATTATTTAAGGTTGGGGGATAGCTGTGTTGGGGCAAGAAGAAAGGAAACTGTGAATTGCTTTGACCTAAGAAAAATATTGGCGGCCTTGGGAGAGATCACAGGGCTCGTGGAATTAAATGGAGAATTTGCTAAATGAGGTGTTGGGTTGAACACACACAGCCACCTGAAATCATACAGGGCTCTGGCTCATGCTTAATAAGAGTTGACAGCCAGTATTGTTCAGATCCCAGCTAGGGCCTCCGCTGCCTGGAGATGGGGTGATGGGGCAAGGGGACAAAGAGATTGGGAGCTGAAGAAGAGGGCAGGAGAACTAGGGCAAAACAATGGGGAGGGGGGAACCTGAGGCGGTGAAGAGGGGAGGTGGGGAGGTGGGGAGGGGAAGGGCAGGATCTTAATCCAGGTCCTGGCAGAAAACCTTGGGAACAGGGCTTTGGTGAAGGCAAGAGTGGCTGCCCCCCAACAGCGACAGCAGGGACTGGCATCTCCAGATGGCTTTTTGTTTCAAAGCAATAAAAAATGTAATCTGACAGGCCTGAGGCTGGAATTTGAAAATAAAGAGTCCAGGGGGCAGGAGGAGAGAGTGGGAACGGGCAGGGTCAAAGGTATCAGTGGCTGCAAATATATACACATACTCTGTCTCTTTTTACAATGGCAGGGAAATTTATGGGCTTTGCAAATGACATTTAATTCCAGAGGTAGTGACTCTGTTTGTTTTCTAGTCTGGCCGAGGAGATAGACATTGGAAATTTGCCAGAATGCTATAAGGTAGGGCTCAGGATAGGAGGCGATAACTTTGCCAATTAACTCTAGATGTGGACATTTTGTATCTCATTCTCCCCCAACTGATACCCCCTCCACACCCCCACAAAGCTCTCACAGTCATTAGGGAATGATATAAAGATACAGAGCCTCCCGGTGAAGTCTAATTGCTCATACATCGAAAAATGATGAGCTCAGTTATGCCACACAGACATCCTGTAGGATTCCAGCTGCCTTATTAATGCTGGTTTCTCGGAGGGGGAGACACCCCCACCTGCTCTGATGGAAAAATACAGACACCCAGGGAAACAGTGGCACCCCTGTGGCATTTGATGGGTCTGTCGCTTTTTATTAAGTAATTTGGGGTTTTCAAATCACTGCATGCTTTCTTTCCAAAGGTCCCAGTTGCCATGCATGCCTCCAACACTGCAGGCTGTCCATAAATATTCATTATCAGATGCCGGCAGGGCCTCCATATTTCATTGTAAGGGAAGAAAACTTGCCCCCAGGTGACCCTGGCTCTAGGGATGATCACCACTGCTGGAAGGCCAATGGGAGGCTTGGGTTGTGAAGGTCACAGGTTTCTAGGGTACCTAGTTGAGGTAAGGAAAATGAACCAATGGTCTAGAAAGCACCATCTGAGAACTTTTTTGTTTTGTTTTGTTTTTGGTTTTGGTTTTTTAGTGAGGCAATTGGGGTTGTGACTTGCCCAGGGTCACACAGCTAGTAAGTGTTAAGTGTCTGAGGCCGGATTTGAACTCAGGAACTCCTGACTCCAGGGCCGGTGCTCTATCCACTGCACCACCTAGCTGCCCCCATCTGAGAACTTTTTAGGGAGTGGATTTTATTTTCATATTTCTTCTTGTCTCCAGAGTCGTTGCTTTCTTTCTGGCCACTTTTCCATTTCAGGGAGTCCAGTTCTTGGCCAGACTTTGCCATTTCCTAGTCTAAGCTATTATTCCCTCTTGCCAGTCTTTCCTCCTTAGCTATCATTTCATTTAACATCCCATTTTGCATCTCTTCCTTCATTTCTTCCCAGCGCTTTCCCTAGTTCTTATGGCCAAGACATTCTTATCTCAGCATGGATTTGTGGGATTGCTCTCTCTTGCTCTCTTGGGCTTCTCCCACAGTCCATGGTATTTTATTATATTAGGCATTTTCTCCTGTTTACACCCATCTCCAGCCTCAGTTTCTGTACTGGGGCTTTGTTCTTGGATGAAATGCTGTTCCCTCCCATCCTCTTGGATGATGTAGGAAGATGGTCCTAGATGCAGAAGCTCAGAGTAGGCCAGTATTTCTTGTGTTTATTGCAATCTCTTTGTGGCTTAACTGAGCTCCTGACCTGGGTCCTTTCTCCATCGCTTTTCTCTGTTTTTCTCCTTACAAAGTCATAAACACAGAGGGGGCTCCATCCCTTGCTGTGAGCATGACAGGCCCAAAACAGATGTCAATTGCCCTTGTAACTTCATTCCTGCCAGACCCCCAGGTGCTTTGCTTTCCAGGTGTTACCCTAGCCCTTCTTCCTGCTGTGTCTCCTGCTGTGATCTGCCTGAGGACTGGTCTGGCCCAGCTTCCTGTGGTGATTTTTGGGCTGCATGGTCTCTGGGCTGGGCCCAGGCTGCCTGGATGCTGGTCTGGCCTTGTCTCTTGCTGTGGCTGAGGTGTGGGCAGTCTGAACTTTTTAGGGAGGGGGGGGGAAGTGGTAGAAAAGTCCAAAGAGCCCTATGGGCAGAAGAAATACTGAAATGTTGGGTAGAATCGTAGTCCCCAAAAACCAAAAGGGTATGATTTACCAGCCTAGGTTTCCAATCTGTCTCCAAATGCTGCCAATGAGGGAGTTACTGCTCTAGTTGCCAACCTGTCTTTTGAACCAGGGGAGCAATGGAAATAGCTTAATCTGCTCTAGATCCCCATGTCAAAATTTCAGAAAGATCCCTTTGACCATGAATTATAAAACAGAGCTCTCAGGGATGAAGGGTGTCCTGCTCTCGGGTCTCGTGGGGCCTCTTTCAATGCAGGGACTCCTTAGGGAGTGTTTTTACCTACTAACAGTTTATATCATTGGTCTATCCTAGCAGTCCTGTCAATGAGGTATACATCCAAATAGCAGCTCTCCTTTCCCAGAAAGGGCGTGATTCTGGACAAGCAACACAATTATAGTGTTGCTTTTCCAAGATGATTTATGTGTAATTTGACCATTTGCATTGTGGACAGGCCTATATCCAGAGGAAGAAAGAAATAGTCTAAGGCTTTTACCCTACCTTGCGACCTTACCTGCTACTGAGGTGTTGTACTACCTGTACATCATGGGCTGAAAACATTTTAGAGCTAGAAGGGACCTCAAGACATCAGCAAATCTAACCCTCTGTAATAGCTAGCATTTATGTAGCACTCAAAGCAGTGCAAATAGGTATATACATGTACCTATACCTATACCTACACATACGCATACATGTACACATACACATATGCATACGCATACACATACACATATACATATACATATATATATGTATATACATATACAAGTGGATTTAATCCTCACAACAATCTAGCTGTGTGCAGTTGGTACTATTATTATCCCCACGTTGCCAATGAGGAAACTCAGGCAGTCACAAGTTAAATGACTTGCCCAGGGTCTCACAGCTAATAAGTGTCTAGGGTAGGATTTGAACCTAGGTCTTCCTGACTCTAAATCCAGCCCTCTATTACTGCACCATTTGCATAAAACCATCTCCTCTATAATATTCCTGATCAGTAATCATCCCTGTTCTGGTAGCTTTCCAATGATGGGGAACTCACTCCCTGTTGCTCAAGGTAACTCACCATTCCACACTTGGGAAGCTCTAAATGTTAGGAAATTTTTCTTTACATTAAGTTTAAATCAGGAGGCAGCTAGGTGGTGCTGTGGATAGAGCACCGGCCCTGGATTCAGGAGGACCTGAGTTCAAATCTGGCCTCAGACACTTGACACTTACTAGCTGTGTGACCCTGGGCAAGTCATTTAACCCTCATTGCCCTGCAAATTAAAAAAAAATTTTTTTAAGTTTAAATCTATTCCCCTTTCACTTTAACTCAATTAAATAAGCATTTATTGTATGTCTGCTGTGTTCAAGGCACTTTACTAGGTGCTGAAGATACAAAGACAAAAAAAGAAAAAAATGTTCCCTGCCCTCAAGGAATATACAGTTTACCTGCTGACCCAGGTTCTCCTTGCTGGAACAAAGAGGAACAAATTGAATCCCTCTTTTCAACTCTATATCATTCTCCCTCTTTTCTAGGAAGGAAACTGGGGTACAAAGAAGATTACTAACTGCAAGTGAGGGGGTCAAGGCCCTTCTTCAGTTTGCTTAAAATTTGAGGTGGTTTTGGTTTTCTTACAAGGTTTCCTTCTGCTTCTGCTTCACTGGGGGTCTTGTTGAGCCATTTTGGAGGTGATATGCTCCCCTGGGTCCTCTCATCCTTCCATCTTCCCCAAACTTAAGAAGCTAGTCTTCCTTTTGCCAATTCAGTTTTACTCCAAGCCTCCTGGTGGGGTCCAGTTGAGGCAGAGCCAGGACTAGAATCCATGTCTACCTACACACAGTCCAAGAGTCATAGGGTCAAGGTCCCCATGTCAGAATTTCAGAAAGTAGAGATTTATCAAGAGAATTGGTTGTGTTTGGGGGCAGCTAGGTGGTGCAGTGGATAAAGAACTGGCCCTGGATTCAGGAGTACCTGAGTTCAAATCCGGCCTCAGATACTTGACACTTACTAGCTGTGTGACCCTGGGCAAGTCACTTAACCCTCATTGCCCAGGAAAAAAAAAAAGAGAGAGAATTGGTTGTGATGAAGATCACCTACAAAAGGAAGGAGGGGAAAACTAGATTGTTCAAGGTAAAAACACAAACTTATAACTATCATAACATCACCAACATTGTTATTATTAACATATTATTTATACACCGAGGCAGCCAGATGGCATGATGGACAGAAGCAGGAAGATCTTAGCTCGGATACTTCAGGCACTTAGTAATGGTGGAACACCAGACAAGTCACTTAAACCTGTCTGCCTCAGTTTCCTCATCTGTAAAATAGGGGCAACAATAAGACCAACTTCCCAGGGTTTATTAGGATAGATAGATAAGATAATATCTATAAAGCACTTTGCAAAACTTAAAGCATCAGATAAATTCTAGTCATTGTTGATGTTGTTATTATTACAGAGTACACATTTTATTGAAAACAGGACCCTGGATGAAGTATAACAATGGACCCACCCCCCTTCCTCTCCAGGAGGGTTATCCAGTTTCTAGGCACCTATGGTCAGGATGAATCAGTGAAGAGGAAATAGGCAATAGGAAAGATTGTGGTTGGCTTCCTACCAACAACATCTCCACATCCGCTGATGGCAGGGTCTGCATTGAGAGACAAGGACACAGAGAAGATATCGATTAAGGGATCCATAAAGGACCCGGCAAAGAAACCCCATCATTCCTACGGGGCATCTTGTGTAACCCATGAAAGAAAGAAAAGGAGTCCAGAAACCAAGAGCTTTAAGGCCCTCCTTTGCTATATGTTCTCTCTAAGCTCGAACTTGTTTTCCCCCAGACTTTGTAGAAACGTCATTGTAGAATGGTTGAGAAATACTAGACCAGGTGACCGAAGGAAATCATGGAATCTCTTTCTTTCTTCCTTCTTTCCTTTCTTTCTTTCTTCCTTTCTTCTTTTCTTTCTCTTTCCTTCCTTCCTTCCTTCCTTCCTTCCTTCCCTCCCTCCCTCCCTCCTTCCTTCCTTCCTTCCTTCCTTCCTTCCTTCCTTCCTTCCTTCCTTCCTTCCTTCCTTCCTTCCTTCCTTTCTTTTTTTTGGGAGGGAATTGGGGTTTAGTGACTTACCCAGGGTCACACAACTAGTAAGTGTCAAGTCTCTGAGGTCAGATTTGAACTCAGGTCCTTCTGAATCCAGGGCCAGTGCTTTATCCACTATGCCACTTTTTTCTCTAGAGATTAAAGACTAGGATAAGCTTGAAGATAAACTGAACTGGTTTAAAGGAATTGGACAAGATGGCCTTCAAAGTTCCCTTCCAATTTTAATGCTGATGAATACTGTCGTTCCTGATGACAAATCAACAAGTAGATGCCCTCTCAGGGTTCCTTCTAATGCTTTAACTTGAATTTTGAAATGCTTATTCTCGCTTTTGATCCAAGAACAAAAATCAAATCACAACGTAGGACAGTGCCTTGGCATACTGTAGGTGCTTAATAAATGCTTGTTGGCTTATTTTTCAATCCCTAGCATCTAACACAATTTACAGAACATAATAGGGTTCACAGAACATGTTTATTGTTCCGTTTTTTGGGTTGTGTCTGACTCTTTGTGACCCCATTTGGGGTTTTCTTTTTTGGGGGGGGTGGTTCTTAACAAAGTTACTGAAGTGGTTTCCCATTTACTTCTCTAGCTCATTTTACAGATGAGGAAACTGAGACAAACAGGGTTAAGTGAGTCGCCCCGGGTCACACGGCTATCTGCATTTGAACTTTGGTTTTCCTGACTCCGTTGCCCAGCACTCTGTCCACTGAACAATCTGGCTGCCCTATTGTCCTTAAATAATCAAGGTTCTTCTTAACCCATGTCCTCTAGAACTGAACACTATCCTCCAAATGAGGTCTGATAAGGGCACCGTATAGTTTGCTTGTTGATTGATTGGCCAGCTAGCTGGTTGACTGATGATTCCTCCTTCTACGAAGCTGACAGCCCACTCTGTCTACTTGACCTCTGAGTTGGGTCCAATTTTCACTCAACACTTGTCTGGTCATTTCCAAGTCAAGTTGATTTGCCTTTGTGGCTCACTGGCCCCTCCAACTGGGGTAAGAGAGAATAATGCTACAGATCAACCTTTTCAGCTATAGCCAGGACGATTAATTAATGAAGTTGACAGGCTTAGGCTTCCACAAATACAGGTGTTAACAAAGGGCCAGCATCATTAGCTGAGAAGACGGTTATTAGGACCTCTCTGCTGTTGTTATTTGTGCACTTTCAACTCTCCAATTGCACTGAGTCTCGGGGTCCCTGGAATTTTAGGCAATTATAGTTTCTTCTTTTTCAAGGCTTAGGAGTGCCTCCTGCATACATTAATCTGCTTGATTAGCTCTCCCCTCTTGTGTGCTTTGTCCTCCCCCTTCCTTCCTTTGCTGGTGGAAAATGAATGAGTTTTAACACCTAGCTGAAAGTGGGTTGCATCTTGGGAATACCTCAAGTGTACTCTGGGTCTTGAATTCACACATGCAGAGGCTTCCTAAAGGTTATGCAAAGGTTAACAAACAATTAATCTGTTGAATCAGTGTGCTGACTCTGTTTACCCAATCTTTGGATTCTAAAGGCCATCATCCATCAGCTGCCTCACTCTATTTATACCTCCTCCCTTTTTATCCGAACAGCCCCCCTTCACCCTGGATAATTTGAACAATAAAGAGGAAAAACCTGAATTGGGGACATGAACTGTCTTAAAATAAAATTCAGGTTCTACTCCTCAATGCAGTTAGATCACACAACTTTGGGGGGACATGGTGGGTACCAGGATCTATAAAGAAAAAAACCACTAATTGGAGAGGTTTCAAGCAAATGGACAATGGATTATTAGCAAAATATGCAAATTAAAATGGAGGCCGGTAGAAGAATTCTGGATCTTTTCCTTTCTTTCCATGTCTCCTTCCTTCCTTCCAACTTTCTCTCCTTCCTTTTTTCCTTTCTTTTTTCCTACCTTCCTTCCATCTTTCCTTCCTTCTTTCCTTCCTTCCTTTCTATCTACCTTCCTACCTTCCTTCCTATCTACCTTCCTTCCTTTCTCCCTCCCTCCATTCTTTCCTCCCTTCCTCCCTTCCTTCCTTCTTTCCTTCCTTCCTTCCATCTTTCATTCCTTCCATTTTTCTTTCCTCCCTTCTTTTCTTCCTTCTATCTTTCCTTCATCTTTCATTCCTCCCTCCCTCCCTTCCTTTCTTCTTTCCTTCCATCTTTCAAGAATCCTCCTGTCATTCTGGTCTTGGGGAAGAGCCATTACAACACAGTTTCATGATAGGAAACGTTTCTGTCCTTTCCAGTGGAAGAGGATGGAGCCATTCAACTACCAACAAGAATTCAGGTCATTCCTTTACACCAAAAAGGGTCTTCTAATACCATGACCTAGCTCCCTGGCTTTCCTGTCTGAAGATGACTCTGCTGTCATTCATTTCTATGAGTGTGCAGGAGTGCCTAGGAAGAAAAAATCAGGTGACCAGAGATTAAATTTGTTCTGCTTGGACCCCTGAGGCTCAACCAGAAGGAATAGTAAAACATCTTCGAGCTGGATATAGGGGAAAACTTCCTACTATTGGAACTGTCTGAAAAAATGAAGCAAGTGACTAGAAGAAAGAATGTATTCCCTGTCACTGAGTGTGTACAAGTAAAGGCTAGATGACCAACAGTTTAGGGGTATAAAATAGAAATCACTCTGCCACAGCATACTGACTTAGAAAACCACAAATTAACACTGTATGTTTTATTGTGTTTTTAGTTATTTTGTTAAACATTACCCAATTACATTTTAACCTGATTCTGGCAGAAGCCTTGCAACTGGCAGCAAGTTTAACTGCAGAATAAGTTTCCCACAAAATAAGTTTCTCTTTTGTAGAAAGGTTCACACTTAAGGCAGGGGATGGCCTGCGAGCTCCCTGGCTACTCTGAGATTTTATGATCATCTCCAACCACAAATCCCTCCATCCTGCATGAGGACTGTTTGACATCATAGTCCCATGATGGCCTGGGCACTGACTCTAGAGTCAGGCCCTGGGTCCAAGTCCCAACTTTACTTCTTACTACTTGTGTAACCTTGAGCAAATCCCTTCATTGTTCTAGGTCTAGGGTTCTCCATCTTTGACATGAGAGGGAGCTGGAACTCAATTCCTCAGTGCCCTTTTAGCTCTGAATCTATAACCCCAGGATTCTAAAGTAATGAAAGTGTTGCCACTATAGCTAGGCAGACTGGGCTCACCTTTCCTTCAGAATAAGTTTCTCCCCACATTTAAAAAGACAACTTGTTCCTTCACCACCTGCCGCTTTACAGAGAGCCAGAAAAAAAAAATGAAGTGGCAGGGAGAGTTAATTGAAATTTAAAAACAAAACCAAAAACACCTGCCCTTGTTGCCTAGGCAAGAAACAGAGCTCTGGCTGTCATTCTCACCTTCAACATCTAGTAGACTCAGAACCCAAACAGACTAGGGGGTTAGACTCAAGTTAGTTTTGCTACAAGCACACAAATGTGCAGTGATCATTAAGATCACTTAACTGCTTCCTGCCTCAGTTTCCTCTTCTGTAAAATATGGCTTTGCCATAGCACCTACCTCCCAGGGGTTGTTACAAGGATCAAATGAGATCATTATAAAGCACTTAGCTCACTTAGCACGGTGTCTGGCACATAGCAAGTGCTATATTATTATTCTCATAAGGCTTTTTCTTACAAGGTATGATTTTAACAAAAAGAGAGAACTCTTTCCAGCTCCATTTCCTCCACTGTCAAATGAGAGGATTTGACTACACAATTGCTAAGGTTCCCTGTGACTCTGACATGCTATGATTTTGTGTCACGGGGTCTAGTCTTCATTCTGACACTAACTAGCCATGTGCCCTTGGGCATGTCACTTGAGCAGGCCCACTCTCTAGGCCTCAGCTTCCTCTATTGAGAAATGAGCAGGTTGGACGGTGTGGTTTCCAAGGTCACCTCCAACTCATAGCACCTGGTCCTAGCTTTGCCATTAAGTAGCTGTGTGATCTTGAGATCCCCTCCCCAAGTAATTTTAAAAGCTTATCTATTTATTTTTTATGGAGGCAATGAGATTAAGTGACTTGCCCAAGGTCACACAGCTAGTAAGTGTCTGAGGTCAGTTTTGAACTCAGGTCTTCCTGACTCCAGGCCCAGTGCCCTATCCACTCTGTATATATCTGATCTATAGTTATTTGTAGATGGTTTCCCCATTAGAATGTGAGTTCCTTGAGGTCAGAGCTCATATTTTTTGCCTTTGCTTGTATTCCCAGAGTTTATGCTAATGATTGGCACATAATAAGTGTTTAATGAAGGTTTGTTGACTGACAGATGGGGTGTTCTCCCCTTCCCTCTGTAAGGGGCTAAAATTCTAGCTAGTCTGTCTAAAATATCTAATGAGTGGTCGCCAATAAATTATAAGCTTTAGCAAGAGTTTAGACTTTTAAGCATTATTAAGGAGAATAAGAATTTGGTGAAGAGAGAGAGAAAGGCCTAGATTCATCTATCTATCAAAGGGAGAATGCATTTTAGCTCCACTCTCCATGAGAGTCCTCACAAAAGAGTGAGCCGCACCTCCTTCATCCCACAAGCCTCCTGTGAAACTGGCAACATCCCATCCACATGCACACACATCTCCAAGCTAATTGACTGGTAGCCTTGACTGACAGAATCCACGAACAAATGTCTTCCTGATGCCAAGGAAAGCCACATGGCTTGCCCTCAGACACCTCTTCTCATGGGGGAGCTTTCCTATAATAACTCTCCAGCAGGTGGCGTCATTCTAATCGTTACACCTCCCCACCCCTCCAACTCTTATTCTCCCTTACTTGTATGCCCCTGTTACTTGTAACCTCCTTGAGGGTGCTTTCTAGCACTTATCACAATGCCTGACACATAGCAAGTGCTCAATATATGCCTTTTCATTAATTCATTGATAACCTATCATCGGCAAGGTGAGACCATAGCAAAAGACTCAAAGAAAAGAAATGAAAAGAAAAAAGCCAAATCATCACCCTACATTTTAGGTATCTGAGTCTATGTTTCTCCAAAAGGGGGGTGGCGGTGGGTAGGTTGGAGGGAGGGAATAACCAAGCCCCACCCTCTTAAAGCTACACCAACATGTCAAACATCTGTGATTTCATTAATATGGGAACTCCTTTCACCAATACCCATCTATTCCTTCGTGGATTGCCTGAGGCTTGGAAAGACCAGGGACTTGGCCATGGATCTAACTAATTACTTACAGGAGGCAGAATTTGAAGCCAGATGTTCCCAACTATAAGTCAAAGACCACTTCGCCACTCCACCACACAGCCTCTCACTCATAGGGGCAAGACAGGATAATTATGTTAATTAAAGAACAGTTAAGACACACCTAGGAATGAACTGCCGCTTGGGATAAGGGCCCTTTCTACTCTGTGAGATTGTGATCCCTACCATTATCACTCATGAGGCTGGGACAGACGTGTCTGGAATCTAGCCACCCAGATTGACCCTAGAAATTCAGCTGCCCATGATCTAAGAATAAACAGCAAAGCTTTTTGGGTGAGAGAGACAGACAGACACAGAGAGGCAGACAGAGAGAGATAAATAGGAGAGAGAGAGACAGAATTGAAGGCAGAGAAAGAGAAAGATGACAGAGACACACAAAAAAGAAAGAGGCGAGACCAATAGGAGAAGAAAAAACTAGAGAGACCCAAGAAAAAGAAAAAAACAAATATATTATGCATAGATGATATCTCTTTAAAGCAACAAAGAACAGAAAAAAATAGGTTATATTTGAGGTCCAGGGGAGGTTGAGAAAGACTCTGGAATGCCCAGCGGCCAACCCTGGATGCTGTGCACTGTATTGATTATTCAGAGGATGGCACTAGGAAAAGGATATCGGAAAGCCCTAACAAAAACCACTGGCGAGGAAGAGTTTGCAAACGTCTGGCAATTAGCACAGTATGAAACGCAGACTGATCTATGCAGTAGCAGATGGCCCTGAGGAATAGATCATGCCTTGTCCAACTTGATTAGAGCTTAGGAGATGGAATTTGCCCACACGTGACAGAGGCACCTCTCTGCTGCCTAGTGACAGTGGCTTAATCCATCCTGTCTAGAACTCTCTTTCCCTTTCCTGGGCCTTAATATCCAATTCATGAGAAATAATTGCTGTTGGTATGTAAAGAATGAGTCACTTGGCCTCCTCCCACCCTAATTTTTAACCAGCCTGGGCTTGGGAGGGTAAAGTAGATGCTTTCCGACAAGAGGCCTTTTTCCACGCACAGTCAGCGGAAAGAAGGATCATCCTGTCACACCTTGCCTGTGTGGGTGCCAGGCTGAGGGTGGTGGATGTGCTTTCCACTTCAAGCTCCAGCTTGTTACTTTTGAGGGAGAGGGAGGAGGAAAGGGGACCTTGCACCTTGGAGAAGACTCCTGCCTGGAGCCTCATGACTGTAATGGAGGAGTTCTTAGCCCTTTTTGTGCCTTAGATTCCTTAAACAGTCTATGTATGCACCCCTTCTCCAGATAATGTTTTGTTGCCTACATCCATAATTGAAGGAAATGATCATTTTCAGTTAGAAGCTAGTGGTAATAAAGCTATGTTTTTATTTCTCAGATGAGTTCACTGATCTTATATGATCTATTCATGGACCCTAGGTTAAGAACCCTTGTATAATGAGAAAGGAGTAAATGTCACTAACTGATCAGCTTCGATGTCGTGGCCAGTAGGAAAGGAGACTAGTGCCAAGATTGAGAGGGAACCCAACTCAGACATCATGCCCTGTCTGGTGCTTGCTGCCCAACTGCCATGTCCCTTTCCCCAACCCATTCACAAGGCCTCCTCTTCCCTAGTGTTCACCAACCTCAATGACTCTGAATCCTGCCTTCGTCCCCTTGTGTGACTCTCTCTGGAAAGAGAGAACAAGAGAAAAGTTCCTTGGAGATGGATGCCAACACATGGGGGAAGCCACATGACCAAAGAATCTCTCTGAACCACAACCCTAACAGAGACCAGAGGCCAACAAGATAAACCAAAAAGGGCCACTTATTTCTCTTCTTCTCTTAATTATAATCCCATTTGGAAGCAAAGCTCTGTCATCCTGTATCACTTAATGGCTAGTTTCTATTCCTGTCCCTTCTCCACCTATTATCTTTTGTAATATTCAGGCTCTCTGGATTATGAATGGGCAAGGCCTTTCCTGCTTCTCGCCTGCCTGGACTTTTCTGTCTTTTTAAATATTTCAGTTGCTCCAGATTTTTATTTCGTACATTTCGATTTCCTGTAGTACAGTAAATTTATCTTGGTCATTCAATCAAGCTCTTTCCCAGCTCTTCCCCTTATCTTTCCTTATCCTGCTTGACTGAAAATACCTACATTATCTCTACAGCCAACATGCCAACTGGTGGTAAATCTGCAGATTGCCTTGATAGGATGACGTCCGTCTTAGGGAAAACTTGGAAGCATCGGGCTTGTCAGAGGACAAGGGCAAGATATTAAAACCCAACTTCTTGCTTTGCTTCAAGGTTAAAACATACAGTACAGTCCTCTTCCACATGAGCTTTTCAGGATTCTTCACTTATGATAAAGTTAGGAGTTAGATTTTCTGCTCATTTCTCACTAACTGAGGCTTGGACTAACCACTCTATCTAGTTACCTCTCCCCCAAACTGAAGTACATCTGAGCTGCAGACTTTTAATAATGCAACATTTGGGGACTGATAGTAAATGTATATCCCAAAGGCACAGTAATAACCAATGTCTGAGAATGAAATCACATTTTTTGTATCATATGACCTGTTATGACCTCCAGTTGAAACTTCTCTCTGCTCTATAATGATAGATCACAGTGTAGTTGGCATGGTTTGAGCATCATCTATCATGCCCACTGGGATATTAGGATAGTAGAATTGCACTTATTAGCTGTGTGACCCTGGGCAATTCACTTAACCTTGTTTACCTCAGTTTCCTCATCCATAAAATGAGCTGGAGAAGGAAATGGCAAAACACTCCAGTATTCTTGCCAAGAAAACCTCAAATGGGGTTATGAAGAGTCAGACATAACCAAAAAAAAAAATGACTGAACAACAAAAACATTGTAGAGTTGGAAGAGAGCTCTGAGGCCATCTAGTCTAAGTCAATCCCAAAGAAGGATCCTCTCTAACCTATATCCGACAAGAGGTCATCCACAAACAACTTTGCAAGACTTAAGAACTCAGATCAATGCAATGACCAACCATAATTCTAGGGGACTAGTGATGAAGCGTGCTTCCTACCTCCTGATAAAGAGGTGATGGACTCAGGATACAGAATAGGACACACATTTTTAGATATGGTCAATGTGAGAGTTTGTTTGTTTTAAAGATAAGTGGCATAGTAGAGTCCTAAGCAGTCCTTGGAGTTGTGAAGGCCTGAGTTGAAATCTAGCTTCTGACACTTTCCATCTGTTTTCCTTGGGCAAGTCATTTAATTTCTGTCTGCCTCGGTTTCCACAACTGTAAAATGAGGATAATAATATCACCTATCTGGGGGCAGCTAGGTGGTACAGTGCAGAAAGCCCTGGCCCTGGATTCAGGAGGACCTAAGTTCAAATCTGGCCTCAGACACTTGACACTTACTAGCTGTGTGACCTTGGGCAAGTCACTTAACATTCATTGCCCCTGCAAAAAAAATTAATTAAATTAAATAAAAAAATAATAGCACCTATCCTACCTTCCATACAAATAAAGTCAGATCTAGAAATATTAATTGCTCATGGGTAGGCTGAGCCAATATAATAAAAAATAACAATCCCACCTAAATTAATTATTTAGTGTCATACCAATCAAACTACCAAAAATTATTTTATAGAGCTAGAACAAATCATAAAATTTATCTGGAAGAACAAAAGATCAAAATGAAATCAATGAAAAAAAAAATGTGAAGGAAGGTGGCCCAGCAGTGCCAGATCTCAAACTGTATTACAAAGCCAAAATCATCAAAACAATCTGGTACTGATTAAAGACCTCCAGTGAGAGAAAAGCTACCACCTGCTAAGTCATCCCATTCTACTTTTAGCCTGCTCTCATTGTTAAGAAAGTTATTCCTTAAAATCAAGCCCCAATTTGCCCCTATAACTTCCACACACTATGCCTACTTCTGCCCTCTGGGAATTCTGACTCAGATGCACACAGATGGCAGGAACTACCTTATGGTTAGCTTATAACCTCCTGGATGATGATTTGACACTAAAATCTTACTTGGCCATCTCACCATGGCAGAGAGGTGACTATCCCTTCTCAAAGGCTATGCTACTGGAGCAAAAGTAGTTCCATGGCCCCACAGCAGGCTGAAAAATCTCCGAGCATAGGACAGCAGTGGTCTGTGTGTCTGTTATCCAAGAACTAGCCTTCCTAAACTCAAAGAAGAGCTTCACCAGAAGGTGGACCTTCAAGTGAGGATTTTTTTCCAGCTGCAGTAACAAGACAGATAGATTCTCTTCTCTGATGGTAAAAGGTTGCAATCTGGATCGGTAGAGGGAGTACCCACACCACTTTAATGACAGGTTCTTGAAGTACTGAAATAACTGTACAGTTACTTAGTAATCAGGGAAGAGCACTACCACCACTGACCCTAGATGACATATCTATTCTAGACATGAATCACTGAATGTAAAAGTGCACAGAAACCCCTCACCTCATCAAGGTGAGTTGGTTCCTCTCTGAAGACTTCTCAGTTAGGCTCTATGTGTTCAACCTTAGCCGAGGTAAAAAAGAGGGAGAGAGAAGAGAAAAGGAGAAGAGGAAGAGGAAGGAAGAGGAAAATGGGAAGACTAATTCTGAGGAGGAGAGGGAGAGAGAAGAAAATGAGAAGAGGGGAAGGGAGAAGAAGGAGTAGAAGGATGAGGAAAGGGAGAGGGAAAGGAAGAGGGGGAGGGAAAAAAGGATGAGAGGGGGAAGAAAAAGGAATAGAAGAACAGAAAGAAGGAGAAGGAGAGAAAGGGATACAGAAGAAGGGGAGAAAGAGAAAGGGAGGAGAGGGAGGAAGATAAAGAAAAGAGGGAAATGGAGAGAGAAGGGGAGAAAGAAAAGAGGCAGAGGAAGGAGAAAGAAGAAAGGGACAGGGAAGAGAAGGAGGGGGAGAGGAAGAAGAAGGAGAAAGAGGAGGGAGGCAGCTAGCTGGCACAGTGGATAGAGGCACTGGCCCTGGATTCAGGAGGACTTGAGTTCAAATCCAGCCTCAGACACTTGACACTTATTAGCTGTGTGACCCTGGGCAAGTCACTTAACCCCAATTGCCTCACCAAAAAAAAAAAAAGAGGAGGAGGGGGGAAGGGTTCCAATTTGAAGTCCTACAGGGCACCAAGCACCAGAGGCATGACTTAATTCTCAAACATTGGTTTTCCCATATCTTTGGTCTATCTGTACTTACCTGTAATCTTAAAATGTTTCATTGGTCTAATTAATGAAAAGTCAAGAGCTCAGATACCCCTTGGTTAGGGTGCGAGATCAGCAGATAGAAATGCTGCTGGCATTCTCCAAAATGAACCTATAGAAGATGAATTTACATCCCAACACATATTACAAAATTGTAAATGCAGTTACTTTATCCAACTATCTACAGAACATGAAATATAAAGCAATAATAATAAAATAACAAATTGTCCCGAACTGTTTCTCTCTGAACTTCATCTAATATGAGAGGAATGAGATAACAGTGGTAGTGCCAACAATAATCATTGACATTTATAATAACAGTTTAAAGCTTGCAAAGCACTTTTCAAACACGATTTCATGGGATCCTCACAAGTTAACCACTACAGGTATTATTATTTCTGCTTTGCAGATGAAGAAACTGAGGCATGAGAGGTTAAGTCCATGGTTAAGAGGAATTCGAACCCAGAAATACAGCTCTCTATCCACTGAGGTTTCAGTGATCAAAAGAGATGAGCATGGGACAGATCATCCCAAAATCTGAGATCCTTTTCTTTTAACTCAACTTTCCCCCATTTTAGATGGATGTACACCCCTCAGGAATATTCTTCCATCTTTCCCATTCCCACTTGTTCTCATAGTCTGAGAAGGGGTTTGGAGAAACAATTACTGTTATTGAGATCCTGCATCTCAAGCCCTGAGCACAGAACCAACTTCTTATTTTATCTAGTAAAATTATAGCCTGTTAAAACTGGAAAGGAGGTCATCTAGCCAAGCCTTCTCATTTATAAATGTGGCCTACAGGGGGCAGCTTGGTGGTGCAGTAGATAAAGCACCGGCCCAGGATTCAGGAGGACCTGAGTTCAAATCCAAATCCAGCCTCAGTCACTAGACACTTACTAGCTGTACAACCCTGGGCAAGTCACTTAACCCTCATTGCCTCGTTTAAAAAAAAAAAAATGTGGCCTACAGAGGTTGATTCCACGCCCCCCCCCCGCCCCCCGCCCCCAACGCCGACGATATCACACAGTGATTTAGTGGTAGAACTGAGATCAGAGTCCAGGTCTCTGACTCCCAGCCCAGGCTTCTCACTTCTATACTACATATATAGTTAGCCTCAACCCACTAAGAACCCATGAAATATATGACCTGATCGTAGATTGTTTAGGTAAATAGCAAAAGCTCTATTTGATTTATGTAGTGTAGTAAAACAAAACAAATCAATAACAACAAACCTCACAGAATTGAAAGGATCTGAGTTTGAATTTCACCTCTGTCGTGGCTAGGTGGCGCAGTGGATAGAGCACTGGCCCTGGAGTCAGGAGTACCTGAGTTCAAATCTGGCCTTAGACACTTAACACTTACTAGCTGTGTGACCCTGGGCAAGTCACTTAACCCCCATTGCCTCACTAAAAAAAAAACAAAAAGAATTTCACCTCTGCCACTGACTATATGACCTTGGGCCAGTCAATTCCCCTTTCTAGAATCAGTTTCTTCTTCTGTAAAATCAGGAGGTTGGACCTAATGACCTCCAATGTCCCTTCCAGCTCTCTAATCCTTGAAGGAACTATTGACTGCAAGAGACACAATATGGGTAAATGTCATGAATAAAAATATATTCGCACATACAACAATTAGTTCACTGAGGGGGTTGGAATGAGTCAGAAATTGTGCTAGGAGACTTCAGAGTGGGTGGGGTTAATTATTTGATTTCTGTACTCTCAGCAGCTAAAGGTATAAGGAGAGGAGAAATACACCCAGGGAGCTGATGTGCCAGCAATGCAGAGAGGGAATATTCAGCAGCCTCTGCCAGATGCCACCTTCTCCCTGCACACAGCACTCCAGCTGACAACTGGAGTTTGGGGAAGGCGGGGGCAGGAAAGAAAGCCTGGTGAAG
This sequence comes from Dromiciops gliroides, assembly GCF_019393635.1. Classification (NCBI taxonomy): domain Eukaryota; kingdom Metazoa; phylum Chordata; class Mammalia; order Microbiotheria; family Microbiotheriidae; genus Dromiciops; species Dromiciops gliroides. The sequence continues at coordinate 169,351,848 of NC_057864.1, read as the reverse complement.
ATGATCTCTCCCTTCTTGTCCTGATAAGCCTTGGAAAGCTCATGGGACAGCTCACCCACGGTCACCACTGTCCATGTCAGCAGTGGGAGATGGAGGGAGGGGCATGGGACGAAGGGGAAGGGGGCTGGCCTCATTATCTCAGCCAGAGTCCTCTCAGGGAATAGTTTCCTCTTTTGAGCAACTTCAAGTCAGAGAAATTTTTGCCTGAATGTTTTCCTCTGACTCAGACCCTGAACCCTTTCCTAAATCCTTTAGACCCACTCGTTGGATTTCCCCCATCTTTGTAGCAATAAACATTTGTTTGCCTTTTCCCTCAAAAAAGAAATCTCATAACTGTGGTTTAGCACTACAGTGAACAAAAAGAAAAAGAAAAAGCTTTCTTTATTAGATTTCTTTATTAGATTAGATTTTTAAAATTTCTTTATTATTAGGCTACATAGATGGGGCCCCTTCCACAAGGCACAAAATGAGGCGGCAGTCACCCTGAACAAGCAAAAACTGGGACCCAAATTAGATCAGCAGCTCAAGAAGTTAGCAGTCCCAAAGCTCTCTACACCTCTGTACACAAATACACCCATATACACATGAATGTATAAAGGATAGAACACATATGCATGTACGTGTGTAAGTATGCGTGTATGTATATGTAGAGGAAAGGGCAGGTAGGTAGTATAGTGAATATAGTGCCAGATTTGGATTCAGCAAGACCTGAGTTCAGATCTTGCCTCGGATAGAAGTCTTGTGATCTTGGACAAGTCACTAAACTCCCCTCAGTCTCGATTTCCTTACCTATAAAAATGAGGGATAACATAATAGTACCTACCTCCCTGAGTTGTTGTAAGGATCAAATAGGACAATATGTGTAAATTACTTTGCAAACCTTAAAGCATTTGATAAACATTGGATATATAACCACATATTATATTATTACATTTACACAATTATATACTATATTACATTATTATATATACAGGTATAACTTAAACATATATCATTATATATACACATATATTACATTAAAATATATACATTGTATGACATTATATATGCATGTATATATACACATATATAGGGTATCTGCACTAAGACTTTTGAACACCCTATACATCCGAAAGCATATACATTGTTGTTGTTGAGTCATTCTGTTACGTCTGACTTTTTCGCTGATCCCATTTGGGGTTTTCTTGGAAGAGATACTGCAGTAGTTTGCCCTTTCCTTCTCCAGCTCATTTTACAGATGAGGAAATCGAGGCAAAGGGTTAAGTGACTTGCCCAGGGTCACACAGCTAATAAGTGTCTAAGGGCAGATTTGAACTCAGTTCTTCCTAACTCAAGACCTGGTACTCTACCCCTTGAGCTACTCAACTGCCCACACATAGACATACATATATAGTGTGTATATATACATGTGGTCACACACACATATGTGTGTATATATATATATAATATATAATGCCCATGTTATAGATGTGTACACATGCAGATAGAGCGATGGCTGGCACAGATTGATGCACTGTCTATAGATAGTATGCTCATCCACTGAGAGGAAGCCCTGGCATAGTGGATGGAGAGTTGACCTCTGTGTCAGGAAGGCCCGGGTTCTAGCAGCAGTTCTGACTCACCCCCACAGTGATTCTAGACAAGGAACTTGCCTCTCCAGGTCGGCCTAGCGCCCCCAGAGAACCCTCTAAGGCTCTGGGTTGTAGAACAGTTGCAGATCTGCACTGGTAGGAGTCCCCTCACTCGAATTCTCCATACCAGAGAGCTCACTGCTCCCATGCATAGAACCCTGCCCCTCCCCCATCGAAACCTTCCCTCAGGCCCCAGCACACATCCTGCTTTCTTCACAGTCTTCCCAGGCCACCCCAGCCTGCAGTGATCTCTCCCTTTTCTGAGTACAATTACTGTCTGCCCGATTCATTTAGCAATTAATCATGTGACACCTTGTGACATCTCTTCTACTGTCCTTTGAACTGTTATTTAAATATTTCCCTATTTAACTTTTCATATGTTTATCTCTCAGCCTACTAGGCAGTAGTTCACATCTCCTATCCTCCACCCCTACCCCACTCTCCAAGTGCCTAGAACAGTGCTGGGTGTCATGGAAGATGGGTAGGGGTTTGATCTTGTTGTTGATATAGAATTGAATGGAGGCAGAGTGGAAAATAAAACAGTGATTCTGCTGTCAGCAGATCTGGGTTCCAAACCTTACTATCTGTATAATCTTGGGTCAATCCCCTGCCCTCCCTGGCTGGTAAAATGAAGGGTCTGGATTAGGCATGCTCTGGGGCACCTTCCAGATCTAGAACTATGATCTTATGACACCTCTGTCTCTGTCTCTGTCTCTGTCTCTGTCTCTGTCTCTGTCTCTGTCTCTGTCTCTGTCTCTGTCTCTGTCTCTCTCTCTCTCTCTCTCTGTCTTTCTCTCATTCTCTGTCTCTCATTTTCTCTCTCTTCCTCTCTTTTCTCTTTCTCTCTCTCTTCCTCTCTGTGTATCTTTTTCTCTCATTCTCTTTGTCTCTCATTCCTTCTCTCTTCCTCTCTCATTCTCTCTCTTCCTCTTCCCCCCTCTCTTTGTGTCTTTCTCTCATTCTCTTTGTCTCAGTTTCTTATTCCTTCTCTTCCTCTCTTTTCCTTTCTCTCATTCTCTCTCTCTCTCTCTCTCTCTCTCTCTCTCTCTCTCTCTCTCTCTCTCTCTCTCTCTCTCTCTCTCTCTCCCTCCCTCCCTTCCTCTCTTTTTCTTTCTTTAAGGTCTAACTGGCTTGGCTGACATGGAAGAAAATGTGTGACTTTAAAATCAATACCTGGGGCAGCTAGATGGCGCAGTGGATAGAGCACCGGCCCTGGAGTCAGGAGTACCTGAGTTCAAATCGGGCCTCAGACACTTAACACTTACTAGCTGTGTGACCCTGGGCAAGTCACTTAACCCCAATTGCCTCACTAAAAACAAAAAAAACCAAAAAAACAAAATCAATACCTGCCACTCAGTCAGTCAGTCAGCAGATACCTTGTAAGTGCCTTCCATTTGTCAGGCACTGTGTTGAGCACTGTGGATACAAAGAAAGGCAATAGACAATCCTTGTTCTGAAGAAGGTCACAATCTAGCAGAGGAGACAACATACAAACATCTATGGAGGAAGAAGCCATATACAGATTAAGTAGAGAATAATCACCAAAGAGAATGAGGAGGGATGGGACCAGCCACTTCAGAAATCCTAAGTTGAAAGAGAAAATATAAGGAACATTTGGGGGTTTCATGTGGGAAGCCCAGAGTGCCCTCTGGTCTGTTGCTGCCCCCCCCCCCAGTTCTGAACAGTTCCTGGGTTGAGAATGGAGTCAAGACCTGGGGATGCTGGGAGTGGGGGAAACCAAAGGGTTTGTCCCTTTTCTCAGATACGAATCACAGGCCAGATAACCACTGGGTTATAGGAGGGAGGATTTCATAGTGGGGATTCATATACCATATCAGAGGTTGGACTCATTGACCTCTTAGATCCTCACCAGTCTTTCTCTTAAGGTGCTGCTGTGAGTGTAACCTCCTGAGCCCTGTCACTGGACCGAGCAGCATTCCTCTCCCTGGTCACATGCAGCACCCAGCTACCCAGGAACCTTCCCAACCACATGGCTTCCTTTTTATTCTGGCACAAGGATTTTGTTCCAGGGCCCTTCCCTATCCCAGGGCATCCTAACGTCCCTGTCACCCCTTGACTGTGAGGAGAATCCTACCTTCTAGACTCTTTGATCTCCCTACAATAGAAATGATCTCTCCATGTTTTTGAGAAAGGAAAGGCTAAAGGCTGGGGACCCCTGAGAGGGCCAATCAGCCCCCTTTTCATTTCTTTAACTTAGGAAAGTCTAGGGGGCAGCTAGGTGATGCAGTGGATAAAGCACCAGCCCTGGATTCAGGAGGACCTGAGTTCAAATCCAGCCTCAGACACTTGACACTTACTAGTAGTGTGACCCTAGGCAAGTCACTTAACCCTCATTGCCTCCCCCCAAAAGAAGGTCTAGGCCTTCCCCTCAACCCTACTGCTTCACCTTTTGGGCTCCTGCACCTTTCCATCTTCCCTGTGGCCAAACTTGGCTTCCGATGTTGTTGTTCAGTTGTGTTCCATTCTTTGTCACCCTGCATGGGGTTTTCTTTTTTTTTTAAATTTCTGTATTAGTCATATTATAAGAGAAAAATCAGAGCAATGATGAAAAACCTCAAAATAGAAAAAACAAAAGCACCAAAAGCAAAAGAAATAGTATGGTTCATTCAGCATCTGTACTCCACAGTTCTTTTTTTTTTTTCTTGGATTTGGAGATCCTCTTCTATCATGAGTTCCCTGGAACTCTTCTGTACCATTACATTGGTGAGAAGAATATAGTCCATCACAGTAGGTCAACACTCAATGTTGATGATACTGTGTACAATGTTCTTCTGGTTCTGTTCATCTCACTCATCATCAGCCCATGCAAGACCTTCCAGGTTTCTCTGAACTCCTCCTGCTAGTTTCTTACAGCACAATAGTATTCCATTGTATTCATATACCACAACTTGTCCAGCCATTCCCCAATTGATGGGCATCCCCTCAACTTCCAATTCCTTGCCACCACATAAAGAGCAGCTATAAATATTTTTGTACATGTGGGTCCCTTTCCCCTTTCCATGATTTCTTTGGGCAAAAGACCCAAAAGTGGTATTGCTGGGTCAAAGGGTATGGACAGCTTTATCACCCTTTGGGCATAATTCCAAATTGCTCTCCAGAATGGTTGGATCAGTTCACAGCTCCACCAACAATGCATTAGTGTTCCAATTTTCCCACAGCTTCTCCAACATTTATTATTTTCCTTTTTTGTCATTTTAGCCAATCTGATAGGTGTCAGGTGGTACCTCAGAGTTGTTTTAATTTGCATCTCTCTAATCATTAGAGATTTAGAGCATTTTTTTCATATGGGAATAGATAGCTTTGATTTCTTCATCAGAAAACTGCCTGTTCATATCCTTTGACCATTTCTCAATTGGGGAATGACTTGGATTCTTGTAAATTTGATTTAGTTCCCTATATATTTTAGAGATGAGGCCTTTATCAGAAGTACTGGCCTCAAAAATTGTTTCCCAGCTTTCTGCCTCCCTTCTAATTTTGGATGCATTGCTTCTGTTTGTACAAAATTTTTTTAATTTTATGTAATCAAAATCATCCATTTTGCATTTTATGATATACTCTATCTCTTGTTTGGTCATAAACTGTTTTCCTTTCCAAAGATCTGATAGGTACACTATTCCTTTCTCTCCTAATTTACCTATGGTATCACCTCTTATGTCTAAATCATGTATCCATTTTGACCTTATTTTAGTATAAGGTGTAAGATGTTGGTCTATGCCTAATTTCTGCCTGTATGGGGTTTTCTCGGCAAAGATGCTGGAGGGGTTTTCCATTTCCTTCTCCAGTAGATGAGGCAAACAGAGGTTGCCCATGGTCACACAGCCAGTGAGTGTCTAAGGTTGCATTTGAACCCAGGTCTTCCTAACTCCAGGCCCAGCGCTCTGTCCTCCTATCCTACTATGCTTCAGCTGGTTGCATTCATATTGTGCTTGATTTTACATATGTTGTCCACAACCTTGTGAGAGAAGTACTATCATTAGCCCCATTTTACAGATGAGGAAACTGAGCTGACGAGATATTAAGTGACTTATCCCCAGTCACGCCTCTAGGAAGTGTCTGAGACAAGATTTGAACTCAGTTCTTCTAACTGATGCAACACCTACCTGCCTCCTCCAAGTAGAGTGTGAGACTACCTTACTATTACTATGGGTATCCCTGACATTTGGCATATGGTATCACTTAATAAACACTTCTTTTTCATTTCATTTTTCCTTATTTCCTTTTCTTTCTCTCCATTCTTTCTTTCTTCCTTTCTTTTTTCTTTTCCCTTCCTCTCTCCTTTTCTTTCTCTCCCTTCTCTCCTTTCTATCTCTTCCTTCCTTTCTTCCTTTCTCTCTTCCATCCTCTTCCTTCTTTCCTTTTCTTTCTCCCCTTTCTTTTCTTTTTTCCTTTTCTTCTTTCTTTCTTCTCTCTTTCCCTCCTTCTTTCCTTTTCTCTTTCCTTCTTTATTTTCTTTTTCTCTTCCTTTCATTCCCTTTCTTTCCTTCTTTCTTTATTCCTCCCTTCCTCCCACCCTTCCACCCTTCCTCTTCCTTCTATCCTTTCTTCTTTCATTCCATTGATTCTTTGGCTCCAAACAAGACTAGAAGGGCCCCAATCCCCATTCCATAGAAATAGCAGAAACTCAACAGTAAGGAAACAGGTCCAGAGGTTGAATGACTTGCTCAAGGCCATGCGTGATGAATGGTAAGCAAGCACAGCTGATCTTCAAACCCAGGTGCTCTGATGCCAGAGCTGGTGCGGTTTCGTATCTGTGCAAGCAAAGAAACTCATCAAGGTGAAAGTGATTTGCCTGAATCTTAGAAGAGAGCCTGCGACCTGTCTGCCCCTCCCCAGCAGTTCGTCTCTCCTGCTTTCCTTCTCCTGTTTAGCCCCAAGGTCAAGCACAGAGAGTTTCCTCACCCTCCCTCGCTGGGGCACAGATGCTTGAATGTCTCTGTTCTTACTGAAAGGCTCAGTCTGAGCCCGTGAAGCAGCTGTGCTAATACCCGTAGCCACATCAACAGGATCTTATTGGGGAGGGGGTGGGGGGATAGATGGAGGGGAAAGGGATGGGAGTGTGGGAGAGAAGGCCCAGATGAAATACAGTCTTTCCTTATCATTTTCATTTCAGAGGTGGTGTGGTTCTAGCTACCTTTGCAGTCCGGTATCTGGTGACACAGCACCCCCTGCTGACCCACGTGGGAAGGATTTGTATGCAGACACATTTCTAGCAAAGTTAAGGACTATAAAATCTGGGGCTGAGTGATTCAATTAAGGAGATAGAGAGCACTTGAAAGATCTGCCTTCTGCATTGAAGTAATTTGAGAAGGGAGAGGCTGGAGGTCTGGAGGAAGGATAGAAAGATGCTGCTGCCCCTCTAGATCTCTTAATCTTCCGACTTTCCAAAGGTCCCAAAGCCTGAAGACAATTCAAAGACTTGAAGAGACTCTCTCCTCTCTTCCACTTTGGTCAAGTCTCTGCCTCACTCCTGATGAAGGAACAGGTCACTCACTGATGTCCACAAATGAGAAGAGTCCCATACCAACGGGCTTTGGTACTAGGGTTACAGTAATTGCATGGCTTATTATATTTACAAAGTACATTTATGTTGTTTATTACATTTAAGGTTTGCAAAACACTTTACAGACATTATCTTTTTGGGTATTTTGTGTGGTTTTGTTTTTGGTTTTTTTTGTGTGTGAGGCAATTGGGGTTAAGTGACTTGCCCAGGGCTACACAGCTAGTAAGTGCCAAGGGTCTGAGGCCAGATTTGAACTCAGGTCCTCCTGAATCCAGGATCAGTGCTCTATCCACTGCGCCACCTAGCTGCCCCCCAGACATTATCTTTTGATCCTCACAACAACCCTGTGAGGTAGCTGCTGTTATTATGAGAGGAATGATTATTACTAGCCAATGATTTGGGGAGATCCAGAGTTCCCCCTTTTACTAAAGTCCTTATTTTAAAATTCAGTCTCTAAAGGACATTGCTGATAATGAGATGGAATTAACTCTCTCCTAGATCTTGGTCAGACCCCACCCAACCTTACAAGGGGGAAGCCCATTGTGCTCTACACATGGTTTGGGTGGGGATAAATTCTTTGATCAGATTTAGTTGTATATCCCCCAGCTCCTCATTAGACTGGTTCTGCCTCTCACTGAAATATTCATTCTTCTCATTAATTGTTAACCAATCAGAGTTGATTGCCACCGTCAGGAACACCCACTCTTCCAAGGTCATATAAATGTGAACCCACCACCATGATTTGTCTTTGATCCAGAGAGATGGCCAAATGACCTTTCTTTTTATTAATAAAATGCTAGCATTATTAATAAGATAATAAATTACCCAGAGACTATGTCTCTTGAATATCACAATTATCTCCATTTTACAACTGAAGAAACTGGGGTTGAAAGAAATTAAGTGACTCATCCAGGGTCATACTCACCAGTGTCTAAGGTAGAATTTGAACTCAGGTCTCCCTAACTCTAGGCACTGCACCACCTTTCTTCCTCAGAAAGAAGGGTGTGTTAACAGTGAGGATCAATGGAAAGAACCCTGGCCCTTGGAGTAAGGACAATGAGGTTCAAATCTTGGTTCTGCTACCTATGCCCTCTATATCCTTGGGCAAATTGTATACCTCTCTGGGCCTCTGTTTATTCATCCATTAAAAAAAAGAGAGGGCTGGATTAAATGACCTCTAAGGTCCCTTCTGGCTCCAAATCTCTGATTCCATATGAGGAGGTGATCTCTAAGGTTTCTTCTAGCTTTAAATCCTATGATCCCATAATCTGAAAGACACATACTAGCAGGAACAAGACAAACAACCCTAAGCATTTAGAGAGGGGGCAGAGAAACAATTAGGTTTCCACTACAGTCTGTCAGTCACACCCCCCTCCCAACCTCAGGAAGATATTAAGTGTGATGAGCTTATGAAAGACTCTAAGTTTCTAGGGAAACATATTCTTCCATTTGGGGGTGCAGATCAGGTATTGGCTCTCTCCATTTCACTTTAGCCAATTGCAGGAGTGAGGGGAAGAATCTGTGAAGCCATCCATCCCAAGCCATCGTCAAGATAACTAGTCATCTGTCTCATTCCTGTACCAAGGAGCAGTAAACAATTTAGAAAAATGAATGTTTAGGCTAATACCAGCTGGGACCAAGATGGAATCCTGGGCTCTTTTTAGTAAACAAAACAAAATGAAAGCAAAATAAGAGATGGAACAGGGCTTATGGACTATGAATAACTCACTAAAAAATATCTCAAAGAGCCATGGAAAAATACTGGGAAAACTAAGGGAACCCTGTTTCCTATGTGTTTCATAGCTTGGGGGTAGTAGCTACCCTCAATCTCCTTCAGTGGTTTAATTGCAGAATTGTAAATTACTGCTAGGAAGCCCATAAACAAACCCAATGATTAGGAACGGAAGAGGGAATGACTTGGAAATCCTTCTCTCCATAAAATATTCCCTCACTGAGTGTTTGTCAATTTGCCAGACATAAGGTATTGGCACATTTCATTCTTCCATCCATTATGCCTTCTGAGAAACCAGCTACCAGCCCCTTCCCAAACAAAAGTTTCCCCATATGGCTATCTCTGTCCCACTCCTCTCTGAGTAACTTGAACTGCTATTATCCAGGGAAAATGGTGGGGGGTAGAGGAAGGATATTTCTCCAAAGATCCCACTACCACGATTGACATTTCTATGACCCTTCCCCAACCCTGCCCACTGCAGTTCATATGTGCTCACATGCACACACCTACACACACACACACACACACACACACACACACACATACCAGGTACCCATCTGAAAGCAGATGACTCAAATCATAGAATGTTAGAGTTGATTTCTGTTGTTCAATTGTGCCCAACTCTTTGGGACCCCATTTAAAATTTTCTTGGGCAAAGATATTGGAGTGGTTTACCATCTCCTTCTCCAGCTCCTTTTACAGATGAGGCAAACTGAAGCAAACAGGATTAAGTAACTTGCCCAGGGTTACACAGCTAGCAAGTGTCTAAGGCCACATTTGAACTCTGGTCTTCCTGACTCCAGGCCTGGCGCTATATCAGCTGTGACACCTAGCTGCTTCCTGTTACAGCTGAACAAGAACTTAAATGATAAAAAAAGTCCAACCACCTTATTTGACAGAGAATGAAACTGAGGCCCAGAGAAAGGGAATGGCATGCCTAATATTGTGCAGCAAAGCTAGGAACAGAGTAGCCCCTAGGATCCATACTGTTTCATATATTTTTTGTTTGTTTGTTTTGTGTGGGTTTTTTTGTGGGGCAATGAGGGTTAAGTGATTTGTCCAGAGTCACAAAGCTAGTAAGTGTCAAGTATCTGAGGCTGCATTTGAACTCAGGTCCTCCTGAATCCAGGGCCAGTGCTTTATCCACTGCGCCACCTAGCTGCCCCATCATACTGTTTCATTTTAAAAGTGAGGAAAGTGAGGTCCAAGAGGTCACACAAGTGGTCAGTAGCAGAGTTCACATTCAAACCCAGGTCCTCTGCCTCCAGATTCACCAGGGAAGATTTTTTTGTTTTGGTTTGTTTTGGGGTTTTTGCTGGGCAATGAGGGTTAAGTGACTTGCCCAAGGTCACACAGCTAGTAAATGTCAAGAGTCTGAGGTCAGATTTGAACTCAGGTCCTTCTGAATCGAGGGCCGGTGCTTTATCCACTGTGCCATCTAGCTGCCCCCAGGAGGGTGTTTTGATTACATCAAGGTAGAGTCTCAAGCTATTCATTTTCACTTTTCTTTGTTTTGGGAGAAATGTGAGATAGCCTTTATTTTGTTAAGGGCTAAAATTCTAACTAAACTGTCTAAAATATCTAATGAGTAGTCGCCAATAAATTATAAGCTTTAGCAAGAGTTAGACTTTTAAGCATTTATTAAGGAGAATAAGAATTTGGTAAAGAGAGAGAAAGGCCTAGATTCCTATCTATTAAAGGGAGAGCACATTTCTAACTCCTCTCTCCACCAGAGTCCAAAGGAAAAAAGAGCGAGACTGAGCGCTAGTCTCTTCCTTCCTCCTCCCACTAGCCCGAGTCACTTCCTGACGCCAAAGAAAAGACTCCTGGTCTTGCCCTCAAAGACCTTCTCTTCATGGGTGGAACTCTTCTACAGTAAGTCTCCAGCAGGTGGCATCATTCCAATCGTTACAGTTTGAACCCACCAAAAATGCCTAAAATTCAAAATATGAAAAAGGCATACTTTGAACAAATACAGAAAACATAAAATGTTCATGTATCCTATGACATGCATTATACTGCCCAGCTTATGAAGGTAAAGACACTTTGCGTGAATGCGCAGCAGAGATTTTTCATTCTCCTCCAACCTACACTGTCTGATCAACTGGCAGCAATTTTCATGGAAGGTGAGCAAACAAGATCCAGCTTTACTGGTCAGGCTGGGCATGGTTTCCTTTTGTCCTTTGGGTACAAAAAGAGCTTCTTGGTGGTATTCTCATCTTTTGACAAGTGTGTTATTAAAGGGATTTTTTCCTACTAATCAGGAATTCTTTCTGCTCTGAAACTCAGAAACCCTTGAACTATAATGGGGCTACCAAAAGCTAGAAATGGCTGTTTCTTGGGATTGCTAATCATGGGCCTGTGCTCAGAAAGGTAAATGAAAAGGCAGAAAAAGATACCAGAAATTTGGGGAGTCTAGGTCCTTTCAGCAGTATATGCACATGGGGTGTTCATGGACCACTAATGCCTGTGGTGGGAGGACTTATTGAGCCCTTTTCACAACTGCTCATCTACATTTGGTGTCCACCTATTCCCCAGTTCTCTCACCCGTGGCTCCAAAAAACTTTGGTGGGCACAATGGCCACACCACAGTAAAATGGTCTCATAGACAGGCTAAAACCAGGTTGTGGGAAACTGCCAGGCCACAAACTCATCTGTGAGGGGATGTCTACCCCACAGGATTGTGAAAACTTCTCCTGGCAGAATGGGCATATGAGAGCAATTGGTTCCAATGACCATGAAGGTGGCCAAAGTAGCCACTGTGGAGCACTTAGAGTTTGGTCAGACATCGAAGATGCCAAGGTGATCCACTGCATCCTGGGCCATCCTCATTCATCTTGACTTGTGTCTTCCTACTGGACTTCAATGATTCTGGAAGAGAGTAAAGCCGATTATTCTGAGCATTTCTGCCATACTTAAATCCAGTTCACACACAAGTCAAAACATCACCCATGACTTCATTGCTCCTCTTCAAAATCAAAGGGCAGGGGAAGCTAGGTGGCACAGTGGATAGAGCACCGGCCCTAGAGTCAGGAGTACCTGAGTTCAAATCCAGCCTCAGACACTTGACACTTACTAGCTGTGTGACCTTGGGCAAGTCATTTGGCCCCAACTGCCTCACCAAAAAACAAACAAACAAACAAAAAACAAAGGACAAACAAGAACAACAGCATTTCAGAACTTAGTTGGGCTCTTGAGAGTCAGCCATCGCACAGTGGTAGCTTCTTCCTTACTTCTTTTATCAACCTCAAAGGCTCTCTTCAAAGTTCCCAGTTGATTTCACAACTCAATTGCACCAGCACCACCATCTCCCAGCTCTCCATCTCCTATCCTGAGGGATCACGCCCCACCTACCCCTCCCCATCTGTAGGACTTTATATCTGAGCCAACATTTCTTCTCAAACTTTGCCTACCCATTCACATCTCTACAACTTAATTACTATTCATTTACCCTGGCCCAAGACAGACCAAGAATTCCCCAAAGGCTTTTCTCTATCCTTTTGCCACATACCTTTCACTCAAAATGAAAGAGAGTTGGATTAACATCAAGGAACCAAAGGGCTACTCACTTCCTCTTGCAGCATGGAATAGTAGTATCAGTAGGACAGAAGTCTGATCCTTCTGGATTCCGCCGACCCCTGGACAGACTCTAGTTGAAACATAATTGTTTCTTTTTCCCCTACTCTAAACACTTATAGATGTTTGTTTGTCTGCTTTCCGCTACTATGTGTCTTCCACGATGTGAAGGAAAATAATCAGACTCATGTAAATAATTTAATCTATTTCTTTATTTCTTCCCTTTAAATGGCAAGAATTAAGAGGAGGTTTCTGGAAGTAGTTTTCCTCTCTTCCTGATGGAGCTTCAATGGGCCAAGCCTGAGAACATTCTTAGCCTCATAGGAATTTTTATTTAAAGAGGATAGTAATAATAACAATAACAAAAATAGCTAGCACCCACATGATGTTTTAAAGTTTTCAAAGTGCTTCATATATGTTATCATATTTGATCCTGACTTACCTGTAAAATTGGTTCCAGTATTATCCCCATTTTTCAGATGAGGAAACTAAGACTCTAAGACTCTCAGGGGTCATATACCTACTCTAACTCAGGATTTGAATGGCAAATTAGGCCCCCCTTCCCCAAGTGGAGGAAACATGCTCCCCAAAGATGTCAGATTCCTGAAGCAAAGCCCCAGCAGCTCACTCAAGTTATATAGTAGTAAAATTCAACCATTCTATATTATCCTGCCCTATCCCATCTCTATTCTATATCTGGACCTTTATTGTTTTTTCCATCTCCCCATGAATGGATTCCTTCAATACTCATCCCTCATGCAGACTTCTAGAATTCTCTTCCTTTAAAACCTAATTCTGGTGCCGCCACCTCCTCCATGGACTCTTCCCTGATACCTCCAGCTCAGAAGAATCTCCCCACCCACAAATTTTTTCATAGCATTTTGTCTGGATCTTTCCCTTGCCTCCGTCACTCTCTGGCTTGCATCATACCTATTTGTATGCATGCTTTACCTCTCCTATTGGATTATGAACTCCTTATGGACAATGGCTGCATCTTATTTGATTCTGGAATGCCCCAGCCTAGCACAGTATCTTATAACAATAATAATTTTAATTGTTAGCATTTATATAGCACTTTCAGGTTTAGAAAGCACTTTACAAATATTATCTCCTTTGATCCTCACAAGAATCCTGAGATAGGGGCGGCTAGGTGGTGCAATGGATAAAGCACCGGCCCTGGATTCAGGAGTACCTGAGTTCAAATCCAGCCTCAGACACTTGACACTTACTAGCTGTGTGACCCTGGGCAAGTCACTTAACCCCCATTGCCCCGCAAAAAAAAAAAAAAAGAATCCTGAAATAGAGGTAATATATAGATGGTATTGGTGATTTTATAGATGAGAAAACTGAGGCCAACAGAGATGCCCAGAGTCACATAGCTAGTAAGTCTCTGAGACTGGATTTGAACTCAGGTCTTCCTGGCTCCAAGTCTAATGCTTTATCCTCTGCACCTTGACATAATTAAGTATCTTGTGTTTATTAAATGAATTTTGTGTTAGATAAAATAAACAAAGATAGAGAAGAGTAAGGAAGCAAAAGGAACTACAGCATGGAACAGTGGACCAAATACAATTTTGGATTTGTAGTCAGAGGACCTGGATTCAAATGTTGTTTCTGCCACTTACTAGCTGTGTGACCTAAGGCAAAAAAATTAACATCCAGGGCAGCTGGGTGGCACAGTGGTTAGAGTACCGGCCCTGGATTCAGAAGGACTTGAGTTCAAATGCAGCCTCAAACACGTGACACTTACTAGCTGTGTGACCCTGGGCAAGTCACTTAGCCCTCTTTGCCCTGCAAATTTAAAAAAAAATTAACATCTCTGGGCTTCAGTTTCCCCCTTTGTAAAAGGAGGAGCCTGGACAAGATGGCTTCCAAGGTCCTATTCATCCCATAAGTCTTTGCCCCTAAGGGAATTAGATTGCTTTATAATATTTTCCAAGGAGAACCAGAAGGCTGTTAAAAAGGGAGTACCATTGTTTTATGGGTCTAGACTTTTAAAATTTAAATCTGAGTAGGGACATAAAACAAGAGACTCTGTCATAAGAAAAATTCCCTTAAATGTTTAAAGCCCAGAGACTCACATTAAAGACCTAATTGAAAATCGCCATATTGAGTCATTGTCATTGGTCAAGGAGGAATTCTCAGCTTTCTTTTCTCAACTAACTGACCTTCGGCTTGAACATTTCATAAGAAAGTTTTTTGTTTTCCATCCCACTGCTTGGAAAGCTCTTCAGAACAAGCAAAGGTAGGTGCACTTCTAGGATGCCTCCTCTTAAATCCCAGCCTTTTCTCTCTTTCTATCTCCAGGAAGAAGAGGGGCAGGAAGACCAAATTGTTTACATTTTTAGTGTTACCATTTACACCTTATAAATCTTCACTGGTTACAAATCAGGCATTGATTTCTTTTTTTGTTTGTTTGTTGATTGTCTAGATTTCAGAAAATTTGTCTAGATTTAAGAAAATATTAAAGGGGAAGGGAAAAAAAAAGGGGGAAGGGACACGCATTTATTAAGTGCCATGCACATACAAATAATATTATTTCACTAGATCTTCACAACTATCCTGGGAGTTAAATGCTAATATCTCCATATTACAGTTGAGAAAACTGAGTGACTTGTCCAAGGTCACCTAGGTGGTAAATGTTTGAGACCAAATTTGAATTTAGGTCTTCCTGACTCCAGGCCCAACAATACTCTATTCACTACATGCCTTATTACTATTATTTGCAATAGGTCCTTGGCAAGAAATAGAACACAGAGGATCCAACACACCTGAGCAAATAACCTCCTAGCACAAAAACAGATATGAAAGAACCTCCTCTCCTCAAATGCAAGAAAAATTGCTATGAAGTACACCTCACTCGAGGGACACCAGATAACTGAACCCTAGGCACAATGAACAAGTAGTTGGCCATAGTAGTTTGTAATAAGAGCTAGCAAAAAAATTAAAGATATTGGTTGCAGAAGATATGGAGGGTAAAGGAAATTTTTCAGTGACCTAAAGAGAATAATGGTACAGCTATGTGACACAGTGGATAGAGTGCTAAGCCTGGAATCAGGAAGACTTATCTTCATAAGTTCAAATCCAGCCTCAGACTCTTCCTAGCTGGGCAAGTCACTTTACCCTGTTTGCCTCAGTTTCCTCATCTGTAAAATGGGCTAGAGAAGGAAATAACAAACCAATCCAGTATCTTTGCCAATGTGTCATTTAAAATTAAATGGGGGTGCCTGTCCCTGTTCCAGGTTTTAGGAAACTTAAGCTGGGGTTTCTAATATAGTGCTGCTTAGAAATTAGAGGCTATTGGACCAGTTTGGATTATTAAGCATTTATTAAAGCATATTAAATGTTAGTAAAGAGAGAGCACATGGCTCCGAAAGTTCAGAAGCCCTACATAGATAGAGGGGAGAGAGAGTGAGGGGCTGCATGGCTGCCTCCTTCAGCATCCCAGGCCAAGAGAGTGTGTGAGAGCTCCCTGTGGTCGGGAGGAGAGACGGCCCTTACACACTGCTCAAAGTTAATTGGCTAGCAACATTCAAATCTATTGATTTACTGGACTTGAAGGTGGTCCATGAGCAGACCGTGTTGAGGTCAGAGTCCAGAGGACAGACCCTCTGGGGTGTAAGGCTTTCAGGTAGATGTGGTTTTAATCTCTATTATCAGGGTGGCTAGGTGGCACAGTGGATAGTACACTGGCCCTGGATTCAGGAAGACCTGAGTTCAAATCCGGCCTCAGACACTTGACACTTACTAGCTATGCGACCCTGGGAAAGTCACTTAACCCCAATTGCCTCACCAAAAAAGAAAAAAAAGAAAGAAAGAAAAGAAAAGAAACGAGAAGATTGATCAGTTAATCTCTATTGTCTCTAATCAGAGTCCAACTTTACTGACTCTGGGATGGCCCTGCAAAACCAGCCAGAGTTCTTGTGGTTGGGGGGCGGGGGCTGTGGAAACAGTCTTTGAGTCCCCCCCAAACACCCCATTGTTAATAATTTTCTCACGCCAAGAAAACCCCCAAATGGAGTCATGAGTCAGATATGACTGAAACAACTGAACAACAAAGAAAATACACTACATCATTTCTGGTAGTTCCAAATAACAGTTAAGTGTGCACAATGTCAAGAAGGCCAAAGCCTAGCACATACTGAGGCTTGTTATTTTTTATTTTTATTTTTTTGCAGGCAATGGGGGTTAAGTGACTTGCCCAGGGTCACACAGCTAGTAAGTGTCAAGTGTCTGAGGTCAGATTTGAACTCAGGTCCTCCTGAATCCAGGGCTGGTGCTTTAACCACTTTGCCATCTAGTGGCCCCCTGAGGCTTGTTATGATCACTAAGAACATTAAAAAAGGGTGGTGACTTTTTAAAGCCATATTGAAGACAAGATTCAAGAAAGAATAAGACCATTGTTTGGGGTGGGTGGGATGATGATAACAAATGGAAGAAAAAATGTAGAACTATTTGACTCAAGTTTTATTTCTGTTTTCTCTGCCAAAGAGAAAAATATTCAGACTAGAAAGAATAAATCAAACATGGTTAAAATGGGATTTGAAACCCAAGATTAGCAGAGAGATGAAAAACACACGCAGCTTTACTTTCCATACTTGATGTATGGAAAATACTGAATCGCTATTTTTTCTCCTGAATGCAGTGGCCTACACTTGTAATTCCTGCTACTGGGGAAGGATGAGGCTGGTGAAGTGTTTGTAGTCTGTAGTTCTGGAGTTTGTAGTTTGTAGTCTGGAGGTTCTGAGTCTGGATTAAAGCTTATTGGGTGTCCTCACTAAGTCTGGCACTAATATGGTAAGCCCCCAAGAGCAGAAAACCACCAGATGTAAGGAGGAATGAACGGCCCAGGTAGGAAAAATTGAGCAAGTTAAAGCTTCTGCATGAATTAATATTAGTATCAGACCCAAGTAGAGATAGGGAAGGAAGGAAAGAAGGAAGGAAGGAAGGAAGGAAGGAAGGAAGGAAGGAAGGAAGGAAGGAAGGAAGGAAGGAAGGAAGGAAGGAAGGAAGGAAGGAAGGAAGGAAGGAAGGAAGGAAGGAAGGAAGGAAGGAAGGAAGGAGGGGAGGAAGGGAGGGAGGGAGGAAGGGAGGAAGGAAGGAAGGAAGGAAAAAATTAAATGAAGGGAAGGAGGAAAGAAGGAAATGAGGAGGAGAGGAAGAAGGAAATAGGAGCAGCACCTGAAGGCCTAGAGCTGGGAAAATGTTGTCTTAATCTTGTTTTAAGATGTTGGAGAGGGTGGGGAGATAAAAGGTCAATTCTTTAAGCTATAGGTTGATTACTTTGACTTCAATTTCTTAGAAAATTCTCAAATTTATTTTAATAGGATTTTTTTTTGAGCAATCAGTAAGGTAAGATATAATTTTTAAAAACTTTAAAAAAAAGAAATAATCACTAATCTCTAACATAGGTCCATCAAGAACAGGCATGCCAGGCTAAGGAGAATGCCATAGACAAACTATACCAGTATTTTAGCACTGAATTTGACCAAGCATCATATCTTTGTGGAGAGATGTGGGTCAAATGATCATAAAGTCAAGTAGATTGGAACTGGTTTGAAAAACTCAAAGAGTAAAATCAACTTAGAGGAACATCTCTCATAGAGTATACCAGGTGACTTTTCTGTTCCATTTTTAAAAAATCAATGGCTTGGGAGGGCAGCTATGTGGCATAGTGGATAAAGCACCGGCCCTGGATTCAGGAGGACCTGAGTTCAAATCCAACCTCAGACACTTGACACTTACTATCTGTGTGTCCCTGGGCAAGTCACTTAACCCCAATTGCCCCACACAAAAATAATCAATGGCTTGGAAGAGACAAAGATACCATGCTTATTGAATTGTCCAGTGACTCAAAACTGAGGACAGTTAATGTGTCAGACAGCAGAAAAGGATCACAAAAGAATTGATGTGCTAAAATGATAGCTGAATCGAATTAAGTGCAATTCAATAGAAAAATATAAATTCCAAATCCTTAGATTTAAAAAATATATATAAATGCCAGTAAGATTGAAACAATGCATTGTTTCCATGAAAAACTTTTGAAAGTTTGAGTGAGCTGCAAACTCAATTTGATGCAAGAATGTGACATAGAAACCAAAAAAAGTTAATGAGATATAGGTCAACATTAATGAAGGTAGAAGTCTGAATGAAATAAGGATTATTATCTCCATTTGACAGATGAGAAAACTGAGGTCAAACAAGTATATTCAGAATCCTCAGAGTCAATAATTCACTGGAAATTAATATATCATAAGAAACCCTCTGAGATGCTCCTGTGATGTTCTTAGTTGCTTTTTAAAAATTTTTGTTTATTTAACTGAAAGAGACTTTTAAAGACATATAAAAGAATAATGAAATAGCAGCCAGAGGAATGCTGCAGATTTCTCCCCCCACCCCAATCTAGTCTATTTAAATTCCCTCTGAGATCAATCTAGTGGTTTCGATTCAATTCATTTCAATAAACATTTATTAATTGAGCTGTCTCCTATATTCTAATTCACCCACAGGAAGAGAAATAGCCCTTCCTTCTCATACCATTTCATATGGATTTGACAAGGATTTAGTAAGCGCCTACTATGTGCCAAGAAACACATTGGAAATAACAATGACCAAAGTGAGACAGCCATAGAATCAATCACTGAGCGAACCTCATCCAACCCTTATACAAAATAAATTCCCTTGATAACATATCTAACAAGTGATTATCCAACCTCAGAACTCAAAGGAAGGGGCAGCCACCATCTCTCAAGGCAGAACATTTCACTTGTAGACAGCTCTAATTATTAGGAAGTCTTCTAACATCAAGTTTAAATTTGTCACTTTATCACCCATTGTTCCAAGTTTTGTCTTCTGGGGCCAAACAGTACAAATCCAACTTCTTCTCCCCATGAGAGCCCTTCAAATACTTGGAGACAGCTCTGCTGTTCCCCTGAGTCTTCTTTCATGCTAAACATGTCCAGTTTCTTCAAATAATTCTTATTTGACATGGACTTAAGAACCTTCATCATCCTCATTGCCTTCTTCTGAACACTCTCTACCTTATCAATACCCTTCTTAAGCTGTGGTGCCCAGTACTGGACCCAATACCAGATGAGGCCTGAAGAAAGCTAAATACAGTGGGATGATCAGCTTCCTGTTTCTGGAAGCTACATTTTTCTTTTTCTTTTTTTCTTTTTTTTTTGGGGGGGGGGCAGGGCAATGAGGGTTAAGTGACTTGCCCAAGGTCACACAGCTAGTAAGTGTCAAGTGTCTAAGGTCGGATTTGAACCCAGGTCCTCCTGAATCCAAGGTCGGTGCTTTATCCATTGCGCCACCTAGCTGCCCCCTACATTTTTCTTAATGCAGCGCAAAATCATATGTTTTTTTTGTCTTCCCACACCACTGACATATTGAGGTTTTTGTTGTTGTTGTTGTGCGGTTTTTGTTTTGTTTTTTGTTTTGTTTTGTTCTGTTTTTGCAGGGCAATAAGAGTTAAGTGACTTGCCCAGGGTCACACAGCTAGTAAGCGTCAAGTGTCTGAGGCCAGATTTGAACTCAAGTCCTCCTGAATCCAGGGCAGGTGCTTTACCCACTGAGCCACCTAGCTGCCCCTTACATACTGAGTTTGCAGTCTACTAACCAGATCTTTTTCAGAAAAACTAATGTTTAACCAGGAATCCTTCATTTTGTGTTATTAAAAAGACATAATATTTACTCTCAATATATAATTTAGCATATTCATAGTAAATTTCATCTCATTGGATTCAGCCCAGTGCTCTAGCCTGTCAAGACCCTTTGGGTCCCTCCCAGTTTTGTGTCATCTGCAGACCTGATGAGCATGCCAGGTTTACCTTTATTCAAGTCACTGATAAGGAAGGAAAGAAGAAAACAAGCATCTATTAAGCACCTTACAAATATTATCTCATTTGATTCTCACAACAACCCTGTAAAATAGGTGATGTTATGATCTTCAGTTTACAGTTGAGGAAATTGAGGTAGATAGGGGTCCAATTACTTTCCCAGAGTAACACAACTAATAAGTACCTGAAGATGGATTTGAACTCAGGTCTCCCTGACTTCAGGCCTACCATTCTAGCTTCTGTGCCACTTAGCTTCCATTGCAACTAATGGCAAAAATAAATGAATACATAAATGACTAAATGAAGATTGAGATAGTTAGGTAGGTAGGTAGGTAGATAGAAAGATAGATAGATAGATAGATAGATAGATAGATAGATAGATAGATAGATAGATAGATAGATAGATAGATAAAAATTAAACAGCTAAAGGCTAAGTGCATATCCCTGAGGTACTCCACTGGAGACCTCCTGCCATGTTGACATTGAAGGATTAACGAACACTCTGGATCTGGCCATGCAACCAGTTCTGAATCCTCTAATTGCTCACATCCCCCACCTTTTCCATGAGAATAGTATGAAGGGCTTTCTCATAAGCTTTGCTAAAATCAAGGTAAACTATGTTCATAACATTCCTCTCAGCTACTAGTTTAAAAATCCTGTCAACAAAGGAAATGAAGTTAGTCTGGCATAACCTGTGCTTGTTGAAGCCATGCTGGCTCTTTGTGATCACCACTTCCCTTTCTAGAAGTTCAGCAACAAACTCTTTAATGATCCTTTCTAGAATTTCCCCAGAATTGAAATCAAGCTCACTAGCCTTTGGTTTGCAGACTTTGTTCTCTTCCCTTTATTGAAAATAGGGACATTTGCCCTTCTCCAACCTGTGGTGCCTCTCATTTTCCAATGATCTTTCAAATATCACTGTCAATGGCTCAGCAGATTATATCTGTCAGTTCATTAAGTACATAACAGTGTGTTTCATCCCAGCCTGGTGACTGGTATTCATCAAGGGCATCCAGGTGCTCTCTAACTTATCTCTTTCCTATCTTGGGTAACAACTCCCTGTTAGTCATTTCTGTTCTGACATTTCCAGTGCAAAGGTCACTGGTTTCCTTGAAAGATAAAACAAAACTAAAACAAGAATCAAACAGCTCCAACTTTTCTCTTTTGTCAGCTGTCTTCCCATCTTCCCTAAGCATGGCTCCTATTTCTTCTCTGGTTCTTTTTTCTCACATATAACTTTTTAAAAAATCCTTATTGTTGTTCTTAGGTGGCACAGTGGATAGAATCAGAGTCCTGTGTTCAAATTCAGCCCCATATACTTTACTAGCTGTGTGACAATGGGTGAATCACTAAAAAAAACAAAACACACACAAAAAACAAACAAAACCCTCTGCCTGACTCAGTTTCCTCAACTGTAAAAAATTGTGATAATAATAGCACCTACCTCATAGGGTTCTTTTTTTTTTTCAGTGAGGCAATTGGGGTTAAGTGACTTGCTCAGGGTCACACAGCTAGTAAGTGTTAAGTGTCTGAGGCCGGATTTGAACTCAGGTACTCCTGATTCCAGGGATGGTACTCTATCCACTGTGCCACCTAGCTGCCCCCCATAGGGTTCTTCTAAAGATCAAATGAGCCCCTTTGGGGGTTTTCTTGGCAAAGATACTAGAGTGGTTTGCCATTTCCTTCTCCAGCTCATTTTATAGATGAGGAAACTGAGGCAAACAGGGTAAAGTGACTTGCCCAGGATCACACAGCTAGCAAGTACCTGAATCTGGATTTGAACTCAGGAAGATAAGTCTTCCTGATTCCAAGCCCAGTGCTCTACTCATCATGCCACCTATCTTAAAAAAACAACAACAGCAACTGCAACAATAATAATAACAACAGAGTATACTGAGGATCAAATGAGAAAATGTTATTAAAGCACTTAGCATAGTGTTTGGCATATAGTAGGTGCTTAATAAATGTGTGTTTCCTTCTATTTCCCCTCCTTCTTAGCTTCCTTTACCTTCCTCAGCTGGTTCTGAGCTTTTGCATTCTACATAAGATTTCTATAGGACTGGACTACAGTCGTTTATCTTCTATTCCCTAACTTTGATTCCATCTTCTACATATTTCTTTTTGTTTTTTATATTTAAGTTGACTGGTGAGTTCTCTTCATACAAATCCCATTTTTCCTATTGATATTAGGATTATAGGCTGACTTCCCCTGTAGCATTTTAGTGTATGGGGTCCTATCCTGGCCTTTGGATTCCTTTAAATCTGATTTCCTCTAAATCTGAGGTGCATGTCAGACTCTGGCCAGATTTCTTATCTATCACAAACCCTAGGAGAAAATGATCTCTGCCCTCAAGGGGTTTATCTTCTCCTAGAAGTAAACAGCATGTACATGGAAAAGTAAATACAGAAGTAGGTGTAAATTGATGTGAGGTATTTTTAAGAGGAAGAAAGCATTAACAACCCATGGCATCTGGGAAAAGGGGCTCATATAGGAGCTAACATCTGATCTAGGTCCTTAAGCAAGCTAGGGGTTCTCAGGGGTGGAGTTGAGGAGGCAGGGCATTCCAGGAATGAGGGTCTATCCATGCAAAGATATCAAGGTGGGAGAGGGACCATCATGTACAGGAAAGAGTTAGCCAATATAAAATATAATATATATAATATATAGTAATATATAACATAAAATAATAAATATATATAGTAGAGAACAACATAAAATAAGACTGAAGGGGGCAGCTAGATGGCGCAGTGGTTAAAGCACTGGCCCTGGATTCAGGAGTACCTGAGTTCAAATCTGGCCTCAGACACTTAACACTTACTAGCTGTGTGACCCTGGGCAAGGTACTTAACCCCCATTGCCCCGCAAAAAAAAAAAAATAAACAAATAAAATAAGACTGAAAAAGTAGGTGGGAAGGAGATGGTGCTAAATGTAAGGCTGAGGGTTTTTGGTGAGGCAATTGGGGTTAAGTGACTTGCCCAGGGTCACACAGCTAGTAAGTGTTAAGTGTCTGAGGCCAGATTTGAACTCAGGTCTTCCTGAATCCAGGGCCGGTGCTCTATCCACTGTGCCACCTAGCTGCCCCTGAGGATTTTTTTTTAATCCTAAAGGTAATAGGAAGCTATTGAAGATTTTTGAGTTGGGGGTGGGGGGAAGGTTACAAGATCAGAACTACATTTTAGAAATATCAACTTGATAACTGCGTGAAGGAGGGATTGAAGAGGAAACTGAAAGCAGGAGAATAATGATTGGGCTATTGTAACTGACCAGGTAAAACAAAATATAGAAGGGGCATCTAGGTGGAGCAGTGGATAAAGCACTAGCCCTGGATTCAGGAGGACCTGAGTTCAAATCCGACTTCAGACATTTGACACTTACTAGCTGCGTGACCCTGCGCAAGTCACTTAACCCTCATTTCCCTGCCAAAAAAAAAAAAAAAGTAATATGGAAGAGTGTTTATGAACGGAGAAAAAGTTGTTGTTGTTCAGTTGTTTCAGTCATCTCCAACTCTTTATGACCGCATTTGGGATTTTCTTGGCAAAGATACTGCAGTGGTTTGCCATTTCTTTTTTTCAGCTGATTTTACAGATGAGGAAACTGAGGCTAATAGGGTTAAGCGAGTTGCTCAAGGTCACACAACTAGGAAGTTTCTGAGCCTGGATTTGAACTCTGGTTTTCCTGATGTTAGTCCCTAGCTGCCCAGGGAGAAAAGGAGATCAATGTAAGATATTGTTGAAATGGAACCAACAACTGGCAATTGATTGTATGTGGATGGTAACAGCAATAGTAGCTGGCATTTCTATAGTGCTTTAAAGTTTGTAGAACCCTTTACAAATATCATCTCATTTTATCCTCACAACAACCCTAGGAGTTGTGTTATTAAGTTATAAGTGTTATTATTATCCCAGAAAACACCAATCAAACAGATCAACCAAGGGGCTTCATTGCAGTTTGAATGTGTGCCAACTAGCCAATCATGGTGTGAAACCTCATGTGTGCTGCTGGCTGCCCTAACCAGCCCAGGCCAAACACCTTATGGCCACATGATTACATTTTATGGATTTCGGGCAGCTAGGTGGCAGTAGATAAAGCACCAGCCCTGGATTCAGGAGGACCTAAGTTCAAATCCAGCCTCAGACGCTTGACACTTACTAGCCGTGTGACCCTGGGCAAGTCACTTAACCCTCATTGCCCCTTGCCAAAAAAAAAAAAAAAAAAGAATTGTCTGTGGTCACACAGCTAGTAAATATCTGAGGCCAGATTTGAACTCTAGTCTTCCTGACTCCAGGCCTAGAACTCTATCCACTTTACCATAATCAATCACCAACTAAGTATTAAATGCTTCCTATGGGCCAGGCATTGTGATAAGTACTCGGGATACAAAAAAGTGTAAAACAGCTCCTACCTTCAGGGTACTTAATTTTTAATATGAGCAACTACATTTAAAAATTGTTAATATTTTTTTCCTCTAATTGCATGTAGAAACAAATTTTAAAATTTTTGAGTTTCAAATTCTTTCCTTTTTTACTTCCCCTACTCCCCTTGAGAAAGCAATCAATTTGATATAGGTAATACATGTGCAGTCACATAAAACATATTCCATGTTAGTCATGTTATAAAAAAAGCACAGACAAAAAAACAAGAAAAATAAATATGCTTAAATTTGCATTCAGACTCCATCAGTTCTTTCTCTGGACATGGGATAGTATTTTTATCATAAGTCCTTCAGAATTATCTTGGATCACTGTATTGCTGAGAATAACTAAGTCGTTCACAGTTAATTATCATACAATATTGCTGCTACAGTATACAATGTTCTCCTTGTTCTGCTCATTTCACTTTGCATCAGTTCATGTAAGTCTTTTCTTAGAGCTTCCAGCATGTCTTTCTTATAATGCAATCATATTCCATCACAATGATATACAACAATTAGTTCAGCCATTCCCCAATTGATTGACATCCTCTCAAATTCAAATTCTTTCTCAGCACTAAACGGGCTGCTATAAGTATTTTTGTACATAAGGATCCTTTTCCCTTTTGTTTTTTATCTCTTTGGGATACAGATCTAGTAGTGGTATTGCATGGTCAAAGGGTATGCATGGTTTTATAGTCCTTTAGGCATAGTTTCAAATTGCTTTACAGAGTGGTTGAATCCATATACTACTTCACCAACAATGTCTCAATTTTCCCACTCACTCCAACATTTGTCATTTTTCTTTTCTGTCATATTAGCCCATCTGATAGGTGTGTGTGTGAGAGTATCTGAAAGTTGTTTTGATTTACATTGAGAGTCCACTATTAAATAAATAGGGACATACAAGATGCAAGATGATGGAAAGAAATCTTCAAGGGGAAAGGTCAAGTGGTTGGTTAGAGAATTAGTAAGGGCCACTGCAGGGTGTGGGTTTGAGCTGAATGGGGAGGGGGAGGGATACAGGAAGTCAAGAGATGAAGGTGAAGAAGCAGAGACTCCCAGATGTGAAGGATAATGAATGCAAAGACAAGGAGAGAGGAGATAGAGTATCATGTTGAAGGAAGAGCAAGTAAATTGGTCCTCTTGACCAAAATATCAAGGATACTAAGGTAGGGGAGTAAAGCATGAGAAACTAGAAAGGTAGGAAATGATAAGGTTATAAAGTGCTTTAAATGTCAGACATAGGACTTTATATTTTATCCTGGAGGTA
The DNA here is from genome assembly GCF_019393635.1 of Dromiciops gliroides. Taxonomy (NCBI): domain Eukaryota; kingdom Metazoa; phylum Chordata; class Mammalia; order Microbiotheria; family Microbiotheriidae; genus Dromiciops; species Dromiciops gliroides. The sequence continues at coordinate 169,325,864 of NC_057864.1, read as the reverse complement.
ATAGAGGTCCACTAGAGTTTGTTGATCCAGGGAATGGGAGAAGGAAATGAAATGATCACACCTGTGCTTTAGGAATATCTGGGGGGGGGGGGGAGGGACAGCTAGGTAGTGCAGTGGATAAAACACGGGCCCTGGATTCAGGAGGACCTGAGTTCAAATCCAGCCTCAGACACTAGCTGTGTGACCCTGGGCAAGTCACTTAACTCTAATTGCCTCACCAAAAAAAAAAAGAAGGAAATATGGAAGAGCTCAGAAGAGAAGCTGAAGATATAGATTTGGGAAGCATTTGCATAGAGATGATAACTGAACATTGATGTGATCTCAAAGCAAAAGAGTATAGAGAGAAAAGAGATGAAGTTCAAGGGCAGAGCCTTGGGGAATACCTACAGTAAGGGGGTGGAAGATCGTGATGAGAATGAAGATCAAGCAAAGAAGAGTGAGAAGGAGAAGTCAGATAGATAAGAGGAAAACCAGGAAAAGACAATGTCTAAAAAACCCAGAGGAAAGAGTATCTGTGAGGAAAAGAGAGTGACCAACATTGTCAAAGACTACAGAAAAGTTTCAAAGTCTGAAAAAGGTCATTGAATTTGGCAATTAAGCAATTATTGGTAACTTCAGAGAGAACAGTGTGGGTGGAATGATGAGACTCAGAAGCCAGATTTCAGAGGGTTTAGATGAGAGAGAGAGGAGAGGAAATGGAAGAACTGAGTATGGATGGATGGCTAGCAGGCACTGAGTGTAGAGTTTAGCAGAGGAGGAAAGTAGAATTATAAGATGATAGCTAGTAGGGATGGTAGGATCAAATAAGGAGGGGAGACAACACATGGGCATATTTTAAGGGGGCACTTGATGGCCCAGTAGAGAGGGAGTAGAGAGATTGAAGATTAGAGGCAGGAGAGGGATGCCTGTGGAGTCAATCCGAGGGTGAAGTCAGGAAGGGATGGGGTCAAGGGTACATATAGAATCTGAACTTGGCAAGAAGAAGGCCTACCTCTTCATCTGAGATTGGAGTGATGGAAGACATAGAGGGGGAAGGGGGGAATTATGTCAAAAGGATGTGATATGAGAAGAGGAGAAAAGGGAGATCTTGTTGAAGGGAGATTTTTGTTGAAACATGAGAACAAGCTCCTCAGATGAGAGGGAGGATTGTCCTAGGAGGTTTGAGGAGAGATGAGAAGGCTTGGAACAGCCTCTGTGGTGAGTGTGGCAGGGACTAAGACAGGAATAGAATGATTGTCTTGTTGCCATGAGATCCTAGTTGAAATTAAATAACATAAATTTATAGTGAGCTCAATCAGAACAGCTTTATGACTTCCTCTAGCTGAGTTCAGTAGCACATGAATAGGAGCAAAATATATGGATGGGAAGAATAATCCAGGGTTTATGTTAAAGCCTAATTGGGGACAGGAAAAGGGAAAAAGGGATTTGAGAATAGGAAATAATGTAGAGCTGAATTGGATCACCAAGGAATTGAGATTGTGAAAAAAGGAGACCCCTTCATTACATTATAATTTTACAAGTAAAAAGCACCAATTATTTTTCATGTGAACTGCTGTAAATCCAGGTCACCCTTATCATTAGTCTTGTACAATTAAAGGATCAAAAATGTATCCCTCTTAAATGCCCATTTTCTTGGTTTTAGCCCATTGTTTCAATTTATTGAGGTTATTTTCCATCTCGGTTGTCAGTCATGATATCAGCAATTCCTTCTAGCTTTGTACCATCCACAAATTAGATTAGCATGTATTCATTCTACAGCTGCATCCAAATCACTGATATATGCCATATTGGTCTGAATATAGGCTACCCTGAAATAGAAATCATAGCCCTAAAAAGAGCTCTCTTGGAAAAAAAAATATATATATATATATACAGGCATACCCATAAAAATCACACTAGTTATAAGCCACAGTTAGATTTTATACAGCCAGATTTGTGGGGGAGTAGAAGCTCAGGGGCTGAGGAGAGGGAAAGACAACCTATATTTGGATTATTATAGTAAATGTTGGACATGGTTAGAGAAGAGTCTGTAAGCCATAGCATTCTAGGCATACAAATTTAGCCCACCAGCAATAATAATTCCTGGATCTTATCCTCTATTATTGATAGTCTGTTTATACTTCTCCATACTCAACATTCCACCTCTCATTTCCATGTCTTTGAACAGTCTTTCCTCCATGCATGGAATGCCTTCCCTCCTCATCTCATAGAATCCTTAGCTTTCTTCAAAGTTTGGTTCAGAATATACCCCCTATAATAAGTCTATCTTGATCCCCACTAGCTGCTAGTGCCCTATTCCCCAGAAATTATTCCTCATCTACTTTATACACAATGTATTATTTAGTTGTGTCTGTGTCGCTTCACTTAATGTGCTGCATGTCCCTTGAGGTCAGGGGCTGTTTTGACTTTGTCTTTGTGTCTTCAGCACCTAGGATAGTGGCTGACACCTAGAAGGCACTTAAATCCTGGTTGCTTCTGGGCATCAGTACCCCAGTATCCATTCCTGCATTTCCTACATGTTAAATTTGTGTGCTCAGCCCATCTTCCCCTTACTGGATCTCCTTGGTATGATTCTGCCTCTAGCATGACACCTCTCCAACCATAACTATTAGCGTGCTCTGAGCCATCCTCTGGGGCTTATAGTCACAGAGTGTCTTAAGTCTCATATACTTGGAGTGTTGTGGCTTGTTCTAGAGGCCACTTGTTAAAGGTTGGACTAAGCCATGCTGCTTTTTTGTTTTTGTTTTTGTTTTTTTAGTGAGGCAATTGGGGTTAAGTGACTTGCCCAGGGTCACACAGCTAGCAAGTGTCAAGTGTCTGAGGCCGGATTTGAACTCAGGTACTCCTGACTCCAGGGCCAGTGCTCTATCCACTCACTGCACCACCTAGCTGCCCCACCATGCTGTTTTACTTTGTAGAGGAATGAGAAATAAAATGGGATGGCATTTCTTTGTGCTTTTCGAACCAGATAGTGGGGCAGTTAGGTGATGCAGTGGATAGAGTGCTAGACCTGAAGTCAGGAAGATCTAAGTTCAAATCCAGGCTCAGACACTTACTAGCTGTACGACCCTGGGCAAGTCATTTAACTCTACTTGTCTCAGTTTTCTCATCTGTAAAATTAACTAGAAAAGGAAATGGCAAACCACTCCTGTACCTCTGCCAAGAAAGGTCACCAAAAAAAGGGGTCACAAAGAGTCAGACAAGTAGAGTCAGAAATGACTAAACAACAACAAAGACTCAAAGTGAGAAGGCTCTCTTGTCAACAAGATAATCAGAGTCCCAGAGGCACCAAGCACTCCTCTGGGTCTCCAAAGCTCTCCAAACAACCAAAGCACTCAACACTGTCAGTATCCCTCTGGAACATTGTCTGTTGTTGAGATGAAAGATGGTTTGTTCCCCATGAAGAGGGGCCTCCCCCGCTGAATGGAAGGACTGGATATTCTGCCAGCCTGACTTCTCTTTGTGGCAGCACCACCTATCCCTCTCCCTCAGTTCCAGCCAGTATTAGATCAGGATACTGGTGCTTCAGGGAAGCAAGCCCAGCTCAGGAGAGAGGGCAAAGTATAAAACTGCTTCGCAGTGAAGTAGGAGATGGGAACGGCCTTCCAGGTCCTTTCTCTGTTTTTAAGCAGCCATTGCCACGACAGATTTTAGTTTTTAAGGTTACAAGAGGGAATCTGCCTGTGCTCAAGAAGCTGCTAATTTTCCAGCACCATCAGTAGCCAGGGAATTGTAGGCTGATTAACTGGGGGGGAGGAGGAATGCTGATTTATTTAAAGGTTTTGTTGGTGTTTTTCCCCTTCACTGTGGTTGGGTTTCTAGGGGCTTTTTCCCCCTCCTTTTCAGAATGAGTCTCTTGTTGACTGTGTTGATGGATACAGTCAGGGAAAAGATTAGTGAATTGTCTGCCTGGCTCAGGCCCACAGGACAGAGACAGACTAGCAGATGGCCTGGCTTAATCTGTCCAGGGCACTGTCATCCCAGTTCAGGAAAAAATGTGAAAACTTTAGCTGGTCCTGCTTTCTCATTCACAGAGGCTTTATTGTGCACTGAGTGATAAGGACACTGTTTAGGAGTAAGGAGGGGGTAGAGGGGACAGGCGGTAATTCAAGGCTAATAGGGCCTCTCACATTAGCGCTGAATAAAAGGCTCTTGGGAAAGGGCTCTGTGCAGGATTTTCTCTAGAAGAAAAGGCCCCCATCTCAAACTGGGGAATGAAGCTGGACATTCCAGCCCCACTCCATCCTCTTAGGGCCCATCTGTTCGACCCCTCCCTCGCCCATCAATCCCCACAAAAATGCCCCTTTCCAGTTGCCATACCTCCAAATTTATCTTCCTCTGGGTCAGGGTTGTTCTAAACCTTTTCTGTGTCAAGGACCCCTTATACAATCTGGTGAAACCTACACACCCCTTCTCAGAATAATGGGTTTTTAAAAAATTATTGGAGGAAATGCTAAATTTCAACTAAAGGTTAGTAAAAATAAAGATGTCATTTTTCCCATCTAAGTTCATGAATGTCCTGTAAACTACTCATGGGAGTCTGTGGCTCCAGGTTAAGAACCTTTGCTCTATGTGAAACAGGAATAAAGTCTAGCCTTAAGGAGGAAGGAGAAACTTCATGCTGGACATTGAAATATATTTTCCTTTGTATTGATGGAATTCTCTGTGGTCCAAATGAGATATGATGTTATTTGAGGCAATACTGAATGCAAAAGTCACTAGTCTTGGGGTGTGTTTTTTGGAATCAGGACCTGGGATTTCATCTATATGGGGGAACTCCCATTATGGAAACTGCCCCCCTCAGATAGACAACTAGTCTGTAATTTACAATCTTAGAGAATTATCTGGCACACTGTTGGAAGGTGAAGAGATTTACCCAAGGTTATACAGCTAGCATGTATCAGAGTCATGACAGTATGGGACTTGTTGTTGACTATAAATAAAATTTTGATTGTGCCCAATTATTTCTGTTGCAGAAATAATCCAAATGCATTACTGCAGAATTGAAGTGATTGGATTTCAAAGACTGCATGCTTATTGGTGTAAGTTTTATTCCAGGGAAAAATGGGTAATTGCATCTTTCAATTTCTGGGGGGCTTGGGCTATGCTGACCATTGAGATGAAAGAGCATTGGATTTGGAGTCAGTGGTCCTGGATTCAAATCCTACCTGTGTCATTTACTATCTCTATGACCTTAAGCAAGTTCCTTAGTCTTTCTTAGTGTCAGGTTTTTCATCTGTAAATTAATTAATCAATAAGTGCCTACCATGTACCAGGCACTAGGAAACAAATACAATGAAATGAAGGGATTTAACTAGATGGCTTCTAAGGTCCCTGTATCTGTGATCCTAAGGCTTTCTGACCCCAATACCAGTGCTCTATTCTCTATGCTAGATGGCCTTTCTCTGAGGATTAGGAAGTATTATTTGGAAAGTCTCTGGCCCTTAGACTACCTAACTGAGGTACAGTGTCATGGTGATTATCTGTGCTTGTGTCTTATTCCTCTACAAGGCTGTAATTCCAATCAGGAAGGATAGAAATGTGTATCATCGGGGCAGCTAGATGGCGCAGTGGATAGAGTACTGGCTCTGGAGTCAGGAGTACCTGAGTTCAAATCCGGCCTCAGACACTTAACATTTACTAGCTGTGTGACCCTGGGCAAGTCACTTAACCCCAATTGCCTATTAAAAAAAAAGAAATGTATATCATCTAAACTTTGTATCTCCCTAGCACCTAGGATAGTGTTCCACACCCATGAGATGCTTAATAGGAGATTGGGTTGAGGCAGCCAGTTGATTTATTATGTAGCTGGACCTGTAATCAGAAAGACCTGAGTCCAAGTCCCTCGGGGCATTTACGAGCTGTGTAATCTCTCTGAGACCCATCTTCCTCATCTGTAAAACACCAGCCTTCCAGGGTTGTTGTGAGGATCAAATGAGATAATATACTTCGTAAACCTAAAAGTAATGTAAAATGTGAGTTGTTGTTATTATGAATAGGTGGCTGTTGAATGAATGAATAAATGAATTAGACAGTGTGCCAAATCATTCTTGCTCCACGGGAGCATCTTCTTCAGAGGAAAACAAGCTGCTCATGATTACAAATCCATCATTGAAGGGCAGCCAGACTGACTGACAGCGAGGGGCCTGACTCAGTTGGTGCCAAGCTCCCTTCATCACAGGAAGTCATGTCTGCTTCCATACTCTACTTCCTCTTTGTTGTTCTCACGACAATGCAGGAAGTGTCTTTCCTTTTTCTCCTCTGTCTCTCTCCTGCCCCATCCCAACAGGCTGGGCTCCCAGGCAGGACTTCTCAGCCCATGGATCGATCTGCTTTGGAGACCTGGAGCTCCCATACCTGATTTCACGAAGTTGAGGTAGGAAAGGAGGGTGGGTAAACGATTGGAAATAAGCAAGGGGAGGAAGTGCCTTTGTGTCATAGAGTGAGTGGAATGGATCCAGGACTAAGAGACTATGGAGTGTTCCTCCTCTCAGACAGCAGGTGCTCTCCTGAATGTGGTTATGGCAACATAATAAATGATGGATAATTGCTTTTGTGACAACTTGCCAATTAAATTAGACTCAGCAGAATAACATAATGACAATTTGTTATGCTCCGGTGGGCACTAACATACCAATCATAATTAAATGCTATGACTGAAATAGAATACTGCTCTACGCAGGAATATATAACCCCAATTCCCTCTCAGTGAAACATTATAGGCTGAAGCTTGATTTTAATTTCAGGAAGATAATGGCATTAGTGCGCATCCGAGTGGGTTTCTGGAGAGGCCTGTGGTAAGGGGGAGATGGGCAAGCATCAGAAAGAAGCTGCCTCTTAGGAAAGGCCCTGGGGCCAGGTTCCAGGGTCACAAGGAAAATTCAGGAGAAGAGGAGGCCATAGACAATGGTCCATAAATGTAATAACGCACCTGACCTCTGGAACAGGATGTGCTCTGAGCAAGAACTCCCAGAGTACCCCTGTGCAGAAGGCATAATTTGTGAGCGAGGACGAAAAGGGCTGAAAAATGTGGAGACATTTATGTCATTGCCTAGGAAAGCTTTCCTCCCTGCCCCCGCCACCTATTTTTCCTGGGGCGCCGTGGATGCTGTCCTAACAAAGGCCGGTGGATGGCTCATGTGATCACTGGATTATGACATCTCAGAGGCCATTAGTATTGCCTTGTCCTGAATCACACACACCTCCCCTCTAAGGATCTTCTTCATCTACTCTGTGTATACCTCATATATGTCTAGTTATTGACATGTTATCTCCCCTACTGGAGCATAAGTACTTTGAGAACAAGGACAGCTTTTTTTCTCCCTTACTTTGTATCCTTAGAGTTTAGCAAAATATCTGGTACCTCTTTAGCACTGGATAAATGCTTGTGTGTAGTGGATTGAGTAAAGAAGGATCCCCTCTACAGAATACCCTACAAGCCCGTTCCAACACTATTCACTATAGAGCAGAGTTTGGTACAAGGTAGATCCATCTTGGACCCCAACCGTTGCCCAAAAAGCAGGCTCAGCCATTGCTAAGATGCTCAGCAGGCTCGTGTTGATCTGGCATATAGCTGTAGGTGAATAAGGGTGGAGGTTGGAAGGTCTATTTACTTGCACCATATTTTTGACATGATGTCATCATTGCAAAAACAGGGCTCCACTTCTATCACCTCAAATCCCACTTCTTGTTGGCTAATCCTAGCAACCCAAAGTATCCCAGCTTTATGCCCCAATCCATTCATGGGAACAATGCTGAAAAGCAGATTGTCATCAAGTAGATCATATTTTCCCATAGAAATAATGCTGTAATTGGTGGTTGCGTGTCTAACCAAAAATTCCTCATCACATAAATCAAAGATACAGCCAATGACATGTCATAAAAGCAAAGAAACAATAACTATAAACCTTATCATTGTTTAAAAATAATAAAATTATACTGTCTGCCTATAAAAAGTGCCAAAAGGTACTGTAAGCTTGGAGTATACAAGGAATTCTCATATACCATAAAGTATACAAGGAGTATATAAAAACAATTCACCTGTCACATTTTTTGTTGGATTTCTTTTTTTCTTACTGATACATTTTGTTTTGACTGATCGGTCACTTTCCAATAAGTAACCATGAAACACTGTGTGGTATAGTGGAAGGAGTGGTTTTGGAACCAGAGAACCTGGATTCAAATTCTTCCTCTTTCATTTATTACATGTGAGACCTCAAACTAGTTATTGGGTTCTTCACCTGTAAAATAAAGGAATTGGATTAGATGGTCTGTCAGGTCACTTCCAGCTCAAATCTTTGATGTTGGGAACCTGCCCCTACTCTTAGTGACTTCTATAAAAAAAGAAAAGAAAAAGAAAAAAAGGGGCAGCTAAATGGCACAGTGGATAGAGCACCAGCCCTGGAGTCAGGAGTACCTGAGTTCAAATCCAGCCTCAGACACTTAACACTTACTAGCTGTGTGACCCTGAGCAAGTCACTTAACCCCAATTGCCTCACTAAAAAAAAAAGAAAGAATTAAGCAAAACTACCTAATAGAGTGATTGAAATTGACTTGTCATGAATTTGACCTAAAATTAACATAACAGGGTTTTTTTTAACCAGATATTTGAATGAATGAATGAAAAAGTATCTAACACAAAGTAAGGAATGCTTGTTGATTGATAGACTAAATAAGGATCTCTATAGAATACCCAGCAGTCCTATTCTACATTATTCATTATAGAGAAGAGATTGGTATCCCACACACTGAGGTTCCAACTGTAAAGTGTCAGGTACTATGCCAATCACTAAGGATCCAGATATTAGAGAAAGATAATCCCTACTCTTTTTTTTGTTTTTGCTTTTGTTTTTGTTTTTGTTTTTGCAGGGCAATGGGGGTTAAGTGACTTGCCCAGGGTCACACAGCTAGTATGTGTCAAGTGTCTGAGGCCGGATTTGAACTTAGGTACTCCTGAATCCAGGGTCAGTGCTTTATCCACTTCACCACCTAGCTGCCCCTGATAATCCCTACTCTTAAGGAGTTTATTTACCAAATATATTTTGGGGAAAATATATTTTGGGGAGTGGTGACCAGGGAGGATTATTTTGGTTTGGGAAATCACAAGGCTGGTAAATAGAACTATAGGAAAGTCAATTGACATGCCCTTTCTAGAAGCACTGTCTGGTATTGTCATTTTTCAGTTTTCTCTGACTGTGTCCCCATTTTGAGGTTTTCTTTGTTTTGTTTTTTGGTGAGGGAATTGGGGTTAAGTGACTTGCCCAGGGTCACACAGCTAGTAAGTGTTAAGTGTCTGAGGCCGCATTTGAACTCAGGTACACCTGACTCCAGGACCAGTGCTCTATCCACTGTACCACCTAGCTGCCCTTGAGGTTTTCTTGGCAAAGATTCTGGAATAGTTTGTCATTTCCATTTCCTCCTTTAGCTCATTTTACAGATAAGGAAATTGAGGCAAACAGGGTTAAGTGGCTTGCCCAGAATCACACAGCTATTTAGTGTCTGAGACTAGATTTGAACTCGGGAAGATGTCTTCCTGACTCCAGGCTCAGTGCTCTATATATTGTACCACCTAGCTGCCTGCAGCATATTACCAATGGGTTACTCATTACAAAGGGGCTTCTCCTACAAAACTTTGAATTCCCATCGTGGGGGTAGGCTTGACTTCCAAAGAGATGGAAAACAAATTTTTCTTATACTCTATGGCTCATTATACTCTTATCACACAGTTGAAGTCCAGCGGAAAACCTCAAAACAAAATGTAGGTATGGCTTGTGTCTAAGGTCTCCCCAAAAAGAATTAACAGTATCTCTTCTGAAAAAGTATTCACTGTTCAAAGGTATTCTCTTCCAAGAAGGGTAAAGTTACAGGAATCACCTACAGCTAAGTAATCAGCACCTGATTCAAATATTCCAAATCTTCCAAGTTCATGAGGTAGTCACCAAAGGCTAGAAACATTCATTTCAGGATTGCTTTTCAGTCTCAGGGAAAATACAAAGCAAAAGAGGCAGCTCAGGGTAGCTAGGTGGTGCAGTGGATAGAGCACCCACCCTGGATTCAGGAGGACCTGAGTTCAAATCCGACCTCAGACACTTAACACTTACTAACTGTGTGACCCTGGGAAAGTCACTTAATCCTCATTGCCCTGACCAAAAAATAAATAAATAAAAACAAAAAAAAAAAGAGGCAGCTCAGCTAGAGAACGGAGATTCAGTCTCAGGCTCACTTAGGGAAAACATATATGTTCACTGCTGTGTGTAGCTTGCTACTCTTTCACCTGTCCAGTTTATTTAAACATACATATTATCCAACAAGAGACCAAATTTTAATAATAAGCAAATGTGTTTCATCCTGTGCCATTCTTATCTATGCTGTCCCATAATTTTTCCATAGGGGATTCACCCAATGCGCAAGATTCTCCAATCATATCAAATATCCTTTGCTCTTTGCTGCATGACCAGCTCACCTCCTTTTATGGTCTCTCTGATATCCATAGGCTACTTTTTCTGCATAATTCCTCATGAACAATATTTTACAACCTACTCACCCCCTTTGGATGACCCACAACTTTCATTCATTGGTGACTATGACTTGAAGACACACAACATTACTGCATGAGAAAGTGTGGCTAGGATGCAATCTGTCCTATTAGAAGTGCCCACATCAGTAAGTTCCCTTATAGTATCAAAGTCATCACATTTCTTATCTCTCCCCTCAAAGATGTTTCTCTTGCTGACTTCATTATTTCTCTACCTCACATTCATAGAAGTCTCTACTCATATCAACTTGAAGCTTGTCCCCTCTCAATCACTTTTCATCTATGCAGTACCTTCACCCTTTTCTCATACATAAGGTCCCTAGTAGAGCTCCCCAAGGTCAAAGCATTCTGTATGTTCATATCTACTCAAAATCACAGCTCATAAACCCCTTTCCAGATGTATCTGCATTTTTCGTAGTTGACCAGAGAACACAATTATTTCCAAACAACTTCATTTAATGAAATAGAATGTTTTTAAAGTCACAACGGAGCATTCTCCCATATACATAGGGAACACTGTCCCACAAACACATACACTATCAGTGAGAAAAGTAGATATCTGCATTGTTCACAATGAGAGATACAGATATAGAGGACATAGATGAGGCCAGGACAAATGCATGGAGGGAAAACACACCTCTGGAACTACATAAAATGATGAAGGCTGGTCTTGTGAAGACTACCGGGCACCTGGTCTGTGAGGCAGTAGCCTCTGCTTCGTTTTGCTCCCTGCTACTAGGAATGAGGAAATGGGATTGGCCAAGAGCCCAGTCTTCATCAGCAGCTGGGTGTGCTCTGCCTGATGAGATCCTATGTGGACTTTGGGGCATTCCCAGGTATTGTTTCTGGTCTGGTGGCCAGTTGAAGATGGAGGCTTTTAATGGCTATTAAGTCAAAAGTAAGAATGCTTACAAAAGGTGCTAATGAGATCATTGAGGCCTCTAGTTCAAACATGGAAGACAATGATCTCTGGACAAGTCTCTTGTCTAAGGACCATCTTTATATGACCTCCATCAAATAAAATGAGATTACAATCATCTTCCTCAATCACCCTCTCAAAGTCCAACTCATCATTCATGTTTTGAGAGGGAAGATGCCTGCAAAATAGAGGGATGTCAGGACAGCTAGGTGGCGCAGTGGATAAAGCACCGGCCCTGAAGTCAGGAGTACCTGAGTTCAAATTTGACCTCAGACACTTGACACTTACTAGCTGTGTGACCCTGGGCAAGTCACTTAACCCTCATTGCTCTGCAAAAACAAAACAAAACAAACAAAAAACCCGTGGTCTTCTCCAGTCAAGACATTCAGCATAAAAATATCAAGGAGAAGGCTGTGGCTGAATACAATAAGAAATTTATTGGTATCCTAAAATCAAAGCTCGATGGAAAGAACATATTTAAAGCAATTAACACTTGTGCAATACTATTCTTAATATATATTCTCAGAATGGTAAAGTGGATTGCGACAGATTTGGAAAGTATCCTAACAAAACCCCATAACACATTAACAAAACACAGGGCCCATCTCCCCTAGGCAGCTTGGGGGCTGAAAAAAAGAACAACCCTTCCAAACCATAAAGGAGGAAGAGGATTAATAAATATTCTTAGATCACATGACACATCAAACACCAACAGAAATACTTTTAGAACAAAGAGACGTGACTTTGCTGGGAAATAGTAAAGGCTGGTGACAGGTCTATGACACTGGGTTTGCCAAATGTATGTGACTTTGAGTGGGTTACAGGTAGAGCCTATGGAACAATGAAAATCCAGAGTAGAATCAAAAGGCCCTCTGCGGGAGATATCCTCATGAACTTTGACAACAAGATGTCTTTAAGAAGTATCAAGCCAAGGGGCAGCTAGGTGGCACAGTGGATACAGCACCAGCCCTGAAGTCAGGAGGGCCTGAGTTCAAATCTGGCCTCAGACACTTAACAATTACTAGCTGTGTGGCCCTAGGCAAGTCACTTAACCCCAATTGCCTCACCAAAGGAAAAAAAAAAGTATCAAGCCCAGGACTGGGTTGTGTGAATTTTTTTATGTAAATAGAAGGCTTTATAATGGCAACTCAGTACCAAGTCATTGCCACCCAACTTACATGAGGATTATCCTTCAATAGCCCTGACTTGGTGATCAATGTAGATTATACAAGGAAAAGGTAGACATATCCTCATTGAGTTTAAATGACATTTCACTTTCACTGGAGGAAGATTCCATGAGATGAAGGAGCAGTTTAATGTGCTTTTTGAGTGGAGCCATGTAATATGATTTCATTCATATATAAAATGTCTAATAAAATGTTTTGGCACCACCCCATTTTTAATTTTTATTCTGGGCCAGGCCTGATTCAGGATAGTCAGGTGGTTCAGGCTCAGGATAGGAATGAAACATGACACTCATAGAGTAAATATAATTTAACAAAAGAAGCATGCCGTACAATAGCATGGAAAAGAGTATTTAGCAAAGATATATAATTAATTCCATTGGATACAGCTTCCCTGACTTCCACGTTTGCCACGGTGGCCTGCCCAATTAGAAAGATATGTTGCCTAAAGCAACAGTGGAATGTCTTTCACGCCAAAGGAGTGCCAACTATTTGTGCACTGGGTTTTAACCTTGACATAACTGGGAAGCTATGCCAATGGTTTAAGACTTAGAGGCCTGGATCAATTGAGTCTTGCCTTTTTAAGGAAAAAAATTAGCCTATATAGCAATATAAAGACAGTGGGCTCCAACTAGATTAGTAACCATTATTACTCCTAGAACTTGGAAGTCATATTTAGTTTTATTTAGGAGAGATGGTTATATATTTAAGGTTGGACAGAACCATAATGACATTTAACTACCCAAAATGCCACTTTTTATATCAATTGCTTTTTTATTTTACTATGTTGGTGGCAGGTTTAAGAGAACAGTTTTTTACATGCGTATATAATACTCTAGCATTCTTCCTATATTCAAGTCTGTCATATTTTCAGTACATGAGTGTAGAACTGAGTAAAAGGCTTTTATATAAGCAATAAAGGCAGCATATATGTTATGGCACTTTTAGATTCAGCTGTCATCCAACATGTTAACTGTCCCTCCCAGCTTTATGTCACCAGCAAATATGTTAAAGGTGCCATCTGTGCCTTTATCCAAGTTGCTGATAAAAATATTCAATAAAACAGGGCCTGACACAGATCTCTGGGACACTCCATTGGAGATGCCAAATTGACATTGAAGTAATAGCTCTTTGAGTATGGCCATACGACCAATTCCAAAATCATCTAATTACACTATTATCTAACCAACTTCTCTTTATCTTGTTTACAAGAGCAGCTCAAGAGACTTTTTCAAATGCCTTGCTAAAATCTAGATAAACTATATCTATAGCATTCCCATGAGTTACCAGTTTAATAATGCTGCCAAAAATGGGAATAAAATTAGTCTGGCATGACCTGTTCTTGATGAAGCTATGCCAGTTTTCTGTTTTTACTGCTTCCTTTTCTAATTGTTCATTAACAATCCCTTTAATGATACATTCTAGACATTTGTTAGGAATTGAATTTGAGCTCATTGGCCATTTCTGCAGGCTCCATTCCTGGGGCCTTTAAAAAAAAATCAAGTCAATGGTTACCCTCCTCCAATCCCACAGTACCTGCCCCATTCTTCACAATCTTTTAAGAATCACTGATTGGCTCAGAATAACTTCTGCTGGTTCTTTCATCCCCAGAGGATGACATTCATAGGAGTCTGGTTCCTTGAACTCAGCAAGGACAACCACTATAGATGTTGTTGTTATGAGTTTCAGTTCCCATTAGCTATTTTGGTTCTGTTCCTTCTAGACAAAAGAGGATTCTCCTTGTCAGGAAAAACAAAGAAAGAAAATAAGAGTTGAGCAGGTCTGTCCTCCATTTGTGATTCATTATCATTGTCCCATCTAGCCCACACAACAGTTTTATCCTTTCGTTGTTGTTTGTTGTTGTTGTTTAGTCATTTTTCAGTTGTATGCTACTCTTTGTGGACCTATTTGGAGTTTTCTCAGCAAAGATACTGGAGTAGTTTGCCATCTCCTTCTCCAGCTCATTTGACAGATGGGGAAACTGAGGCAAACAGGAATAAGTGACTTGCCCAGGGCCACACAGCTGGTAAGTGTTTGAAGCAGGATTTGAACTCAGATGTTCCTGACCCCAGGCTCTATCCACTGTTCCACCCATCCTTTCGTTGGTCCTCTTCTTTTCTCCGTAAGTCTAAAAGCACCTCCAAAACCCTTTTAACTATCCTTAGCTTTAACACCAGCATTACCAGATCATTCTGATACTTAATCATCAGTGCTCCTAGCTTTTGGTTTCTCCTCCATTACCTAACTGCTTCCATATTCTGTACATGTCTCTTTAAAAATCAAAATTGGTTGGTTGGTTTGCTATGCATCTGTACAGGTCTCTTTAGATAACGTTCTCCTTTTCTCCCATCATATTTGTTCTTCTGTAGCCTAATATTTGATGGTTAAGTACTTTCCTCTGGGCAATATTCCTCTGTAGAATTTTAGTCCAATGGGATTTCACTTATCGTCTCTATCCTTTAATGGGCAGAGAAAACCTACCTCTACCTCTCTCCCTCTTGAATTCTGCTCAAGCCAGATCTAGTCTATGCCACATTTTTTTTTTCTCCTTTTCACCTAGGCAGCTACGAAACAGTGGAAAGAATGCTGACTTGGAGTCAGGAAGACCTGAATTCCAACATTGACTAGCTGTGTGACACCTGGGCAAGTTATTTAACCTTTTTCAGCTTCCAGTTCCTGATATGTAAAATGGGAATAATAATGCTTTCTCATTAAGAATAAGGAATGTCGGGGCAGCTAAATGGCACAGTGGATAGAGCACCAGCCCTGGAGTCAGGAGGACCTGAGTTCAAATCCGGCCTCAGACACTTAACACTTACTAGCTGTGTGACCCTGGGCAAGTCACTTAACCCCAATTGCCTCACTAAAAAAAAAAAAACAAAAACAAACAAACAAACAAAAAAGAATAAGGAATGTCCTTCCATAGAGCCATATTCTATTCATAGGCTCATCTTACCTGGTTTCAGTGACACTTATGAAGTCCTTGAGTTAGGATCCCTCATTCATCTTCCTTTTTTTTTTACTTTGTGCATTTGTGCATAAACATCCAAGGCCAGGAATTTATTACTAGCTCCTTACTGGACAACTCCAGGGCTAGTTTGTTTCCTATGTTGTAGCTACTGTGTGTAGTAGTAAGCTTGGTGAATATATGTAAGCAGTTTTCACCCTCTTTTTTCTCACCTTCTTTTTAAGTTCAAATCCTTTTTGTTTACTTTCTCAAGATTCCAGGTAAGTATGTTCTTACCAGCCTTTATTAGGCATACTCCATTCCTGAACAGGAGCCTATCATTCCTATATTTTAAATTGTAGTGCAAAACTCAAAATCCCATTCCCAGACACCACCTTCTTAACTAATTATTCATTTACCAAATTTGCTTTTCTCTTCTGATGCAACTATGAGGGAAACACCATGTATGTCCCCAAGGTCTTCAGTTTCTTACCTAATACTTCATAATTTTTAGAAATTCTTTCTAGACCACTTCTGGCAGAAATAAGTTCAGAAAGGAAAACAGAGAACAAGATAGTTTTATCACTATCATGTTGAATCCATTTCTTTTAAAAAACTATATAAGGGGCAGCTAGGTGGCACAGTGGATAAAGCACTGGCCCTGGATTCAGGAGTACCTGAGTTCAAATCCCGCTTCAGACACTTGACATTTACTAGCTGTGTGACCCTGGGCAAGTCACTTAACCCCCATTGCCCAGCAAAACAAAACAAAAAAAACCCCAAAACTATATAACAGGGGGCTACTAGGTGGCACAGTGGATAAAGCACTGGCCTTGGAGTCAGGAGTACCTGAGTTCAAATCCAGCCTCAGACACTTAACACTTACTAGCTGTGTGACCCTGGGCAAGTCACTTAACCCCAGTTGCCTCAATAAAAAAAAAATTTAAAAAAAAAAACAAAGAAAAAACCTATATAACAGGGGGCAGCTAGGTGGCGCAGTGGATAAAGCACTGGCCCTGGATTCAGGAGGACCTGAGTTCAAATCCCGCTTCAGACACTTGACATTTACTAGCTGTGTGACCCTGGGCAAGTCACTTAACCCCCATTGCCCAGCAAAACAAAACAAAAAAAACCCCAAAACTATATAACAGGGGGCTACTAGGTGGCACAGTGGATAAAGCACTGGCCTTGGAGTCAGGAGTACCTGAGTTCAAATCCAGCCTCAGACACTTAACACTTACTAGCTGTGTGACCCTGGGCAAGTCACTTAACCCCAGTTGCCTCAATAAAAAAAAATTTAAAAAAAAAAACAAAGAAAAAACCTATATAACAGGGGGCAGCTAGGTGGCGCAGTGGATAAAGCACTGGCCCTGGATTCAGGAGGACCTGAGTTCAAATTCGGCCTCAGACACTTGACACTTAGTAGCTGTGTGACCCTGGGTAAGTCACTTAACTCACATTGCCCTGCCCAAAATAAAAAAAAAAACAAAACCAAAAAACCCTACATAACAGAAATTTAGAGTTTCATATACAATTCTCATTTCTATTCTTTGTATATTGAAATCTTCATGTTTGTTAGGGTTTTTCATAATAAAAAGGAAAACATTTAAAATAGATTCCTTCTAACAAAGGGGTTCTTCATCTTTCACCATCTTCATCTTGCCATGGACCTCTTTGTCAACCTACTGAAATAAGGAACATGTTTTGTTGCCTACATTCATGATTGAAGAAAATGCTAAATTTCCACTAGAGGTTAGTGAAAAGAAAGATTCCATTTTTCCCCATCCAAATTCATAGACCTCTCCTGAATCTATCCATGGACCCACTGAGTCCTCCAAATTAAGAACCTCTGTCCCAAGAGTATCATTTGTGCCATGTCAATCACCAGAAGTGGATATAGTCATCTTGTTTGATAATACTTGGGGGGAGAGTTCTCTGTTACTTCCTAGACAAAAGCTATGGGAGGTAGCAGCCCTTTTTCTGTTTTTATCAAGTCAACAAATAGTTGTCTCACTATCTTTTTAGTAGGGAGTGACCAACCAACACACATCATCTCTTTTGACCCTTGCCGTATGTCCTCTCATCTGGCAGCTGCCATGGATTCATTTCATCTTTCCTGGGTGAACAAGCAGCTGCTTCTTCCTAAGAGAGGACAGCTCCCACCTCTTCAGAAAGAGCCTCATGGCTGTTATTGGTTCCAAGGGTTCATTGGTCCTTCTTCCCGCCCTCCCTCCCCACCCCCCATCACATTTTCCAACCATCCAAATTCCTGCCTCTTCCTGACCTTTTTTTTTTTTTTTTGCAGGCAATGGGGGTTAAGTGACTTGCCCAGGGTCACACAGCTAGTAAGTGTCAAATGTCTGAGGCCAGATTTGAACTCAGGCACTCCTGAATCCAAGGCCGGTGCTTTAACCACTTCGCCATCTAGCTGCCCCCTCTCTTCCTGACCTTTTTCTTCTTTGTTTTTACACTGAAGCTCTTCTTTTGTGGGTTTTTTTTTTAATCGTCATTGATGATATTTTTAAAGGAACAATTCGTTTTCCCTAGTGAGGTGTGGTTCTAGTACCTTTAACTCATCTTCTAGGAGAGACAACAGCCTAGCACTTTAACATAGATAGTGGTCACTTTACTGTGGCCAATGTAAACACTGTATACTCTGTGAAGGTCACCTAAAAATCTTTCTTGTTCTCCAAACTCAACAAAAGTGAAATGACAAATCACCAAATATTCTCTGCAGAAAACACTACTCTAGAACCCTCCCAGAAACTCAGACCCAGAATAGTTCTATCTCTTTCCCCTATTCTATATCCCACCTTGTAAAAAGAAGTAGGATGGGGGCAGCTAGGTGGCGCAGTGGATAGAGCACCGGCCCTGGATTCAGGAGGACCTGAGTTCAAATCCAGCCTCAAACACTTAACACTTACTAGCTGTGTGACCCTGGGCAAGTCACTTAACCCCAATTGCCTCACTAAAAAAAAAAAAAAGTAGGATGGTTTCCAGTACACTACAAAAAAGTCTTCCATAGTTTTGTCAATGTTTCCCAGATATTCAAGAACTGTCCCAATTTCAAATACTTTGTCCAATCGTTCCTGTAAATGATCACAATATCCTTGAAATTCCAATGCTGAAGCAAATAGAAGTAGAATGAATCAAGTTTGTAGACATTACAAAAATACACAGATATTGCAAAAAATTGAGGACCACCAAAGATTGAGAATCACAAACTGAAGAAACATTTACTGATATTGGTCAGCATCTGTGGGATTCTCATAGACATTTGATTTCAACTCTAATCCATGAAATAATAAAGCCCAAATTATTCTGATCCATCGCCCTAGAATAAGAGTCCCCATCAAATCAATGGTTATGTACTAGTCAATCATAAAAACTTAGATGCTTACTGCTACCATGCCTCTTCCATTAGAACCACAGATAGCAGCAATCATTGTGCATCAAAATGTTTGGGGAAAATCCTGTGCTACTGATCACCTCTCTGCTCTTGGAGACTCCCACAGGGAGGAAAATTTGGCTGGTAGTCACACCCTGTCATAAACTTGCACTCTCCACCCTGCCCTAAATCATGACTTCATGAAAATCAATATTGAATCTTTATTAGGACAAGGTCAGGGTCCCCTTCCATAGCCCATGGTCATTTTCTCCTTTCTCAGATTGCTTAATACTTTTTAAGTCAATAGAGAGTCTTCTCCAATCCAACAAACATTTACAAAGCACATACTGAGGACTCTATAACCCTTCTAGAAACTCAAAAATGACTCTACATCCTCCACCTGTTCTAACAAAATAAAAATAGATGGGACAGCTTCCAGTAAACTAAAAATGTCTTCTATGGTTAACAAAAAAAGGGGCAGGGGGCGGCTAGGTGGTGCAGTGGATAGAGCACCAGCCCTGGATTCAGGAGAACCTGAGTTTAAATCTGGCCTCAGACACTTGACACTTACTAGCTGTGTGACCCTGGGAAAGTCACTTAACCCTCATTGCCCCGCCAAAAAAAAAAAAAAAAAAAAGACAACATCTGCTCTCAAGATGCTTACATTCTTCTGAGGTCTTGATATTACTTAAGGGGTGAGGGTTGGGATATCGCTAGTGTACTGCTCAGGAACAAATGAAGAAAAAGTACCTGATTTCTTGACATACAACCTAGCTTTTAAATCTGGAAATCCTTAGTACATCAACATAGGAATGAAGGACAGCTCGGTGGTGTAGTGGATAGAATTCTGGGTCTGAACTGAGGATGACTCATCTCCCTGAGATCAAATCTCACCTCAGACACTTATTAGCTGTGCGACCCTGGGCAAGTCACTTAAACCTGTTGGCCTCAGTTACTCATCTGTAAAATGAGCTGGAAAAGGAAATGGCAAACCACTCTAGTATCTTTGCCAAGAAAACCACAAATGGAGTCATGGAGAGTCAGGCATGACTGAACAACAACAAAAGGAATGAAGACTTTATCTTACTAGTATCTGTACTCTTTTAATAGCTCTTTTCTAAAGCTTTCCTTTTGCGGTGGTTTCCCAAGGAAGTCAGACAAACTCTTTCCCAAGCTCTCTCCAAAGGGAATGGATAGAATGGATAAGAACATGGCAGAATGGATAAGAAAAGCTGGGTTCACATCCTGCCTTAGTTAGCTGTGTAATCCTGGGCAAATCACTAAGCCTTTCTAAGCCTCGGTTTCCTCACCTATAAAATGAGAGAGTTGGATTCAGTGGCCTCTTCCAGCTCTAAATCTATTATCCTACACCCTTCCCTGAAACAGCTTTGAGCCAATCCCCTGAAAACTTGTCTATTACAATTGGGCCACAATGTAACCCAAGCTTTGAATACCCTCTCTTTAATGGAGCCTTCTTCCTTCATTGACACATAAGAGAGGGGCAGCTAGGTGGTGCAGTGGATAGAGCATCAGCCCTGGAGTCAGGAGTACCTGAATTCAAATCCAGCCTCAGACACTTAACACTTACTAGCTGTGTGACCCTGGGCAAGTCACTTAACCCCAATTTCCTCACTAAAAAACAAAACAAAACAAAAATTAAAAAAAAAAAAAGAAACATAAGAGAGATGGAAACATCTGCCTATCCCTAACAAAGGGATCCTGCCCTGAGGGACATGGCCCTATTGGCAACACTAAGAAAGGTTATATGAGGCTCGGCCCTATTACACATAAACATCCTGAGGACAGGAATCAGGTATTTTTTTGTATCCTGACAAATACCAGGGATTGTATGAAATGATTCAAATTCACACCAGCATTTTGCTGTCTGCCTATTTATAACTTTTCAAGGAGCTGAGTCATCTTGACTGAATTTGATTCCATAATAATAGGTACTATGATATGATTTAAATGTGCTTTGCACATCAGGCCTCTGACTTGAAACAAAATGGCAGACAGTGAGTTTTCCAATGAGGGAGTCTTCTGGGATTGTCAGCACGAGGCCTGTCATTTGTAGAATCAGTCTTTACATGTTGATTGGATTAAATCACTTAATTCCAAATGACTTGTTGCTTAAATTTTTTTTGACTTTTATATTTAGAACCTTTTCTAGGCTACATACGCTAATATGCTACTCCAACTCTTGGCATAGAGATGCTCCTGGGTTCTCTAAGGCTATGCCAGCAGAGCTCAAGCTGGACAGGTTTCAAGTCCAGGTCCAGTAACAGATTGTCAGTATCTTCCATCCAAAGACCAACACAGCTAAATTTGGAGAGTCATCACCAGCCAGTTGGCCACATGGTAGTGAATTTTGGGCCACAATAATTCATAAGGACCATCTACTGAGGGGCAGAATGGTTGTGATCGCCATAAGTGGACTGAGGGCAATGATGAAATCAGGAATCTTTTAATATATGAAAATATTTCTAAGCTAAGGAGATTATTCAGAGGGCCTGGGAGGCAGGCCCCTTGGAGTTTATCCCACTTGATTCACTCTGGGACCTCGAATTGTGAAAAGAGAAAAACAATTCAAGTGGGGAAAGGGGCTGGAGATGCCTGAATAAAAGGTACAATGGTAGCCACATGACAAAGTTGTATTACTATGATAAGGCAGAAGACTGTTTGAAAATAATCAGAAATTCTCTCAGGAAGCCCAATTATATTCTTAAATTGTGAATCAGAATGCTGGTGCCAAAGACCCTGGCCTATCATTCACATACCTTTTATCCTGTAATTAAACCAGAGAAGCTGCTGGGCTAATTCTTTCCCAAATGATACCACCCTTTGAGCAAGACTGTACATCTGTAGAAGACTTCACTCTGATGATCTATTATACCAATATTTCACTGCAGTGAGCTGCCTCCTTAATGATTTACCCATAACACATCATCAGAATGAGACGCACTTATAATATATTACTCAATAAGTCTGTGGTGGCCAGGAGAGAAAGTCAGGTTCACTGACAGAGGAAGTGCCCTTACATGGTAGATGTCAGCTCACGTGTAACATGCTGGGCTCTCTCTTCCTATATAAATGTCTGTGCCTATTTTCATGAGCCTCTCTCTCTCTCTCTTACTCTGTCTCTGTCTCTCTCTGTCTCTGTTTGTCTGTCTCTGTCTCCCTCCCTCTGACCTGTCATTTCAATGGCATAGGGGGCTTCTTGGTGTGGGAACTTCCTTCAAACAATGTAGATAGGCAATTATTCTGTAATTTAAAGTCTAAGAGCCCTACGTTACTGAGAGGATGTGACTTGCCCAAAGTCACACAGCCAGTATGTATCAGAGACAGGACTTGAATTCAGATCTTCTCCAAAGTTGCCCCTCTAACCACTACACCACACCACCTTCCTCTTTTAGGTCCATCATGAATAAAACATGATCTTGGCTACCTCATAGACTCTCAATTGAAGGTACATTCCAAAAGTCTTCTAGTCCATGACCTCCTTCCTGTCTTCATCTGAGCCATGGCAGACAGAGGTCTAGCTGTCCTGTTGTTTAAAATCTCTAGGGGGCAGCTAGGTGGCGCAATGGATAAAGCACCAGCCTTGGATTCAGGAGTACCTGAGTTCAAATCCGACCTCAGACGCTTGACACTTACTAGCTGTGTGATCCTGGGCAAGTCACTTAACCCTCATCGCCCTGGCCAAAAAAAAAAAAAATCTCTGGGAAAGAGTCTATGGCCTCCTCTGACAAGTCTGAGAAGCTATTTCTCAGATCAATGGCTGGCTCTATCTATCATGTAGTTGGCCAGCTCTGTTTCATAATTTTCAGAGCAGGCAGAAAGATATCCTGCTCAAAATTACCCTCCCTTTGGAACTGCTCTGGTACTTGATTTTCACCACATGTGAACTCAGGTCCTGTGATTCCAAAATATATATGTGTTACCTGGGAGGGGTATCATACCCTCATTCACAACTATTTCCCTATTAGCATCCATTCATTTCTCAAATCAAGTTGCTATTACATAGCACACTGGAGTTCAATTCAGTTTTGGGCAACAATTTTTGAAAGGACATTGGCACCTTGGGCCACCAAGGAGAAGAAGGGACAAAAATACTCTAGTGTCTGGTACAATGAATGCCTAGACCATAGCAGGCATCTATTAAATGCTTATTGATTGAGTCATTGATTGATCGATTCCTTCTGAGTTCATAGTCATCTAATCAGCCACAAATGGATACACTGTACCTTGACCCCTACATAGCGATGTCATTTTGGTCCTCTTCAAGAATGAAGGACAGGTGGCATGGTGGATAAAGCACCAGCCCTGGATTCAGGAGGACCTGAGTTCAAATGCAGCCTCAGACACTTGACACTTGACACTTACTAGCTGTGTGACCTTGGGCAAGTCACTTAACCCTCATTGCCCCCCCCCCAAAAAAAAAGTGACTTTGGGCAACTACCATAGACTGGTTCCATCCATGGGCCAGTTGAAAAACCAGAGATGTTCAGCCTACAGAAGATAATATTTAGGAAAGAGTTTGTAAAATTAATGAATTGGAATAGATAGTCTCAATGCTTCTTTACAGCTCTAAACACTGTTCTTCTAGCATCCTATGATCTTATGACATGACAGCTAGCTTCAAGATTCCAGAAGGCACAACTATGGACAACGGGTAGAGGTTAGAGAAAGGCAAGCTTTAGTTTAGTATAAAGAAAAGAGCTCCTTACAACTAGAGCCATTCAAAAAGTAGAGCTAACTTGCTCTGGAGGGCATGGGCTCCACATTGTTGAAGGTCTTTGAATCAGATGGAAACTGAAGTGAAGTATCCTCTGAGAACTCTTCTACCTCTAATATCCAATAAGTCTATTTCTCTAGACTTGACACCTTATCTACCCAGAAGGGGTTCTTCACCTTTTTGTGGGTCATGGACCCCTTTTGACAGTCTGGTGAAGGCTATGGACCCCTTCTCTGAATCATGTGTTTAAATGCATACAATAAAACACATGGAATTACAAAGAAAACTAATTCTATTGAAAGAAAGATGTAATTTTTTTCACAGACCTCCTAAGAATGCCCCACCTAGAACATGAATATATGCCAAATTCTTCTACTTAGCTAGGTTCTTCATTCTGGCTCCCCTCGACCAGCTCTCTCTTCTTGCTACCAGTTCCTTAGGATGGCCAAAGATGAAGAGTTGGTAGCAAAGACAACACCTTCCAGATTGGACGAAAAACCATTCCCCCCCACCCAAGGAAATCCACCAGGTTTTTGGAAGCCCAGCCTGGGGCTGAGCTATCCTGATTGTTCAGTAAATGCAAACTCATCTAACTCACTAAATCTCACCAACCCCAGACCAAGCTTTCTTTTCACATTCCATCTAGCCATTCACCTTGGGCATCTTGCCATCTGCACTGCTACCACATACAGAAACTCCCTAATCTCAACCTTCTACCTCTTGCTCTGGCAACAGTAATTGGATTAACACTACTGTTGCTTTTATAAATAATGTGACAATCTACTGCTCTGTGACTCCACTCACAGTCCCTATGATTCCTGAAACCAAAATTCTCTTCCTTGGATCTCTTTTCCCTATATGTACTGGCTTATTAGACTATGAGCTTTCTTGAGAGCTGGCATAGTCTAGCTTTGGTATTTGAATCTCCATTGTTTAGTACAATACTTGGTACAAAGCAGGTGCTTAATAATTTTTTTTAATTCATTCAAAGACAGCTTCTCCCTCTTGTGCTTTTTATTGAAATATTAATGTATTATGTTCTAGCCTCAGCTGTGCACTGCTCTTTCCACCAAAAGCATCTATCTATAAACCCCATGGGTAAGCAAGAAAACCAGGAATCAAGGGTCCTGAATCAGATCAAATAAATGGCCTCACATTGAATATCAGGGCATTAAGGGTCTTGATTTTCCTGCTTTAAAAATGGAAACTCCACTAATCATATTGGTTGACTGTGAGATTACCTCCACACCTCGAGTCCCTTATCTATAACTCAAGGACAATAATATCTGCAGAATTATTAACCTCACACGCTTGTTGTGAGGCTAAAATGAGATAAAGTATATAAAACACTTGGCGAATGTTGAAATGCCGTATAAATGTCAAGGGGTAGTGGTGGTGGTGGTGGTGGTGGTGGTGGTGGTATTCTCATCACCATCATCATTATTAAATAGCGTTGCATTCCCCATATGACAGGACTAGAGACAGGCATTCCATATATCGTCCCTGACATCCCACCATGTGTCTGGCTTTACCCCTAGATGGCTGGAAGCCTTTAAAATCTGTCTCTGTTTTCACCAAAAATGAAAGATTTGGCAGTGCAGGGAAATGGTTCCTGGTGGGTAGCCGGGCATGAGAAATGTGATGACTTAGAGAAGGTCCTTTAGGAACCAGGAGGCTGTGACTCCTGCTGGGGTGATGGAAAAGGGCCATTGCGTCTCGGCTGGTGGAAGGAAAAAGAAGCTGGGTGATAAAGCCCCAAAGCTGCCTGAATTCCTTTTTAATATTCAAGAGATGACCTCAAGCATCCTCGGCTTTCAAGCTGAGAGCACTGGGAGGGGATCTGAAGAACAACTGGTGCATCCTTTTGAAAAGTCTCCGATTCAATTGCGGGTCCAGAACACTAAACTTTTCCACTCAGCTACCCTTATCCTGCTACCCTTCCCATGATTTCACAGTCCTCAGATATCTGGGCCAATTCTGTAGTGATGTCAACAGCCTGGCACTGATGCCAGATCATCCCATGGCATACTTGGCTCTTGATGTTGTTAGGAGGGGCCCACCTTCCTACTCCCTCCAGCTTGGGGCAAAGAACAAGAGGCCACCCAGAAGGCACATAGTTTCCATGGACCTCTTGAAGACTAAGGGGCAGCTTGAAGTTGAGATGGAAAAGGAAGTAGAGGGGGCAGCTAGGTGGTGCAGTGGATAAAACACTGAACTTGGATTCAGGAAGACCTGAGTTCAAATCCTACCTCAGACACTTGACACTTACTAGCTGTGTGACCCTGAGCAAGTCACTTAACCCTCATTGCCCTGCAAAAAAAAAGAAAGAAAGAAAAGGAAGTAGAAAAAATTCTCTTAGACCTTCAGATCCCTGCCTCCCCAATTCCATCTTTTTTTTTTTTTTTTGGTGAGACAATTGGGGTTAAGTGACTTGTCCAGGGTCACACAGCTAGTAAGTGTCAAGTGTCTGAGGCCGGATTTGAACTCAGGTCCTCCTGAATCCAGGGCCGGTGCTCTATCCACTGCGCCACCTAGCTGCCCCCCCCAATTCCATCTTTAGAGTCTCACTAATACTAGGATCATGGATATAAAGCTGGAGGGGTTCTCAGAGGCCACCTAGTCCAAACTCCTCATTTTATAAATGAGGAAACTGAGACCCAGGGAAGCTAAGTGATTTGTCTAGGGTGATGGAGGTAATAATCATCGTGTTGTAGGATTTGAACCCAGGTCTCTTGAATCTAGAGACAATTCTCTTTCCATTGTACCACCATGCCTTTCATCTCTTTTTCCTCTTCCTCTTCCTCTTCCTCTTCCCCCTCCCCTTCCTCCTTCTCCTCCTCCCTCCTCCTCTTCTTTTTCCTTTTTCTCTCCCTTTTCTTCTCCCTCCCACAAGCAGATTTAGAGCTGAAAGGACGGCTTCCCTCTGAATTTTGTATGGAGTATATTCTAAACTTCATCCTTTGATAGGATCCAGCCTTGAAGGAGATGGACAGGGCATCTGTTGACCCCATCTAAGACCTTAACAACAATGTCTTGGGGTTAAGGTCTTAAGCAATGGCCACATCTGTGGTTTGTGGAAAAGGGAAAAAAGAAATCATGAATGATAATAACTCACATTTCTACAGAGCTTTTGAGTTTCCAAAGTGCTTTCCTCACAACTACCCTGGCAAGTACTACTACCCCTTTTCAAAAATGAGGAAACTGAGGCCCATTGTACTAAAGGGTGTAGGTAACTCCTATTATTGACCCTGTCCTGCTTTGCCCTTCCCCAAGTCTACCTACCCTCAGCAGCTAGAAGGCACAGTCAAGTGCGCATGGCCTGGAGTCAAGAAGACTCATCTTCAAATCTCACCTCAGACACTAAATGACCCTGGGAAAAATCATTTAACCCTATTTCCTCAGTTTCTCCATCTATAAAATGAGCTGGAGAAGAAAATGGCAAACCACTTCAGTATTTTTGCCAAAAAAAACCCCAAATGGGGTCACAGAAATTCAAATACCACTGAAAAATAACCAAACGAGTCTGTCCTAGGGTTGATCTCTCGCTTTGCCCCTTCCCATCAAGTGTCCAGGTTAGTCACAGACATAATAAGGATGAGAAACAGTGCCCTTGATCAGTTTCCAAGGGCTGGGCACATTGCTGTTCCCTGTCCTGCCCTTCAAAAAGGACAGACTGTCAGTGACTTCACAGGCCCCTAGACAGAGGTCTCATTGTCCCCTGTCCCACCCCCATCCCACTCCCAATTCCGCCCCAGGACCTCTGCTCCCTAACTTTTAGCCAAAACATGATCATATAAGGGCACGCCCCAACCTCGGCAGGTCTGGAATTCTGCAAGGCGCCAGGGCAGCAGAACGGGTTGTGGCAGACCAGTGTGAGGACACAGCGCCATCTCGTGGTCTATTCAGGCGCTCACGCCCACAGTCTCTGGCCATGACATTTGCAAATAAATCCATACCTCATCATTACCCATCATCACAACCTGATGTTTCCTGGGGGGGTAATGTACAACAGCAAGGGAGACACACACACACACACACAGAGGCATACTGGTTTGGGGTGAGGATCCTAAATGCCACAATGACTATTAAACAATGTCCTGCCTGTGCCCAAACGGGAGGAAAGCGGGGATTGATTGTCTCCGTTTTTTTCATCTAAGCTACTAACCCAAAATAAAGCAGCTGTTGAAGCCCCTGACCTTTCCCTAGCTGTTGGAAGGGAAATGCTGGATAAATAATGGATAGCCCACTGCTGGGCTGTGCTTAGAACCATCTTTTAATTAAAATAGCTGAGCAACCAGAAGGTCATGGGGACTAACATTTGAGGTAGTGGGCCAGCAGAGGCATCACCCAAGTGGAAATCTAGTCTGGAAAATAGGGGAACCCAACCCCCACCACCAGACAGATCCTCTCCGAATCATGAGTGGGCTTTTGTTTTTGTTTTCTTGGGGCAGGCAAAATACTTGACTTCCTGACTTTTGGCAACAGACTCCTAGAGCCTGCTGCAGGAGTTAACTGCTGGTCTGGCCACGGCATCCCAGGGCAGGGATTGCCTCAGTGCTGAGCTCCACCAATCAGGAGCGGACCTGCCACTTAGAGAGTACTTATCTGTGACATAAGAGCCACTTCCTGTCTCTCCTTCAGGAGGCTGTGTCCTTCCTTGGTCAGCCAAGGTGACCTTCCATCAGGCAGCTCACTGCTCTTGTACTCCTGCTTAGGCATTGCTGGCTTCATCGGCTGTTGGTCATAGGCTTACCCCTGTTTATGGACCCCAGCAGAATCAGTCTGCTGTCTATCTCTGCAGAAATGAAATTTAGCTCAGGAACAAAGGCAAAGAAATAGCCTTATTGCCACCTCCAACAGTTCAGCTGAACATGCCTCCACTTCCCTGTTTCTCTAGGAGCGGCACAGTGCCAACTCTTCCCACTGTCAGTACCACACACATTCATCTTGAACCTCTGGGTTGTCAACAAAGCTGCCGGCTCACTTCCAGGTCTAGTCTGCCCCAGCTGAAAGCCAAGGAGGATATATGAGATAGGAAAACTAAAGCCCACCATATTTTGGTTTCCAGACAACAGGGACAGGCTGCTGTGACATCTCTAAGGAAAATTCGCTTCCCCATCCATATGGAACTTTGTGGAAAGGAAGACTGTGGAGTGGAGGGGTTGGAAGATCTGAGCCATTTTTTTGCTTTTGTTTTTTAATGACAAGCTGTCATGGAGGTGGGGCAGAAAAGGTCATTACTTTGCATAATTCAGGAAACCTTTGGGGACATGAATTGATCATGATTGATAATGCTAACATTAGAGAACTTGGTATTATTCAGAGCACACAAAAAAGTATTTGCCCTGGCTTTCGAGAAGCTTCCATTCAAAGGTCATCAGACTAACAAAAGAAATCTATATAATGACCTAGTACATTAGGGATCAACATTTCTAAGAATTTGAGAATTCTCTTCCATGTGGAAGAGAAGAGGTTAGATTTGTATTTTCTTCCTCCTTCTGCCCTTTAACTGTGGGTGAAACCCAAGACAGTCCTCAGTCTTCTTTCTCTACCTTTCTTTCTTTTCATGCTCCCCCTCAGAAAACTTAATTGTTCTTAGGATTAAACAATTAACTCTTGTTTGGTGATTTATGATTTTGACTTATTCATCAAAAGAGGAAGTGAAGGTAGAACACCTTAAAAACCTTTAAGCAGGGGCAGTTAGGTGGCGCAGTGAATAGAGCGCTAGCCCTGGATTCAGGAGGACCTGAGTTCAAATCTGACCTCAGACACTTGACACTTACTAGCTGTGTGACCCTGGGCAAGTCACTTAACCCCAATTGCCTCACTAAAAAAAAGAAAACCAAAAACCAAAACAAAACAAAACAAAAATTGTTAAGCATTTGTTGTCATCATCATCATCATTGGCTTTCCCCTTAGCTTTAGCAGAGTGTTTCTAAATGTTTGCTACATATTCTGGGGTGAGTATTTTGGGGGTGTTTGGGGGAAAGGGGTAACCATACTTTAATTTTAACATTCTTTTTTTAGAGTTCCAAATTTTCTCCCTCCTTCCAGCCCTTCCCTCATCCATTGAGAGGATAAGAAATATGATACTAATTATACATGTGAAGTCATGAAAAACATTTTCATATTAGCTATGTTGCAAGGGAGGAGCAAGAACAAGTGAAAAACAATATGCTTCAGTCTGCATTCAGAATTCATTGGTTCTCTCTCTGGAGGTGGATAATATTTCTCATCATGAGTCCTTTAGAACCATCTTAGATCATTGTATTGAACAAAATAGCTAAGACTTTCACTGTTGATTATCATTACAATATTGTTGTTTCTGTGTACAGTGTTCTCCCAGTTCTGATCATTTCACTTTCTATCAGTTCATATAAGTCTTCCAAGGTTTTTCTGAAGCCATTCTCTTCAAAATTTCTTATACCACAATTGTATTCCATTAAAATACCATACCACAACTTGTTCACCCATTCCCCAACGGATGAATATCCCTTCAGTTTCCAGTTCTTTGCCACCACAAAAAGAGTTGCCATAAATATTTTTGTTGATATGTCTTTTTTCCTTTTTGTTTGATCTCCTTTGGATATAGCCCTAGTAGTAGTATTGTTGGGCCAAAGGGTATGTACAGTTTTATAGCCCTTTGACATAGTTCAAAATTGTTGTCTAGAATGATTGGACCAATTCACAACTCTACCAGTAATGCATTGGTGTACCTATTTTTTTTCCATATCCCCTCCAGAATTTGTCATTTTTCTTCTCTTCATGTAAGTCAATTAGATATGTATGAGGTGATGCCTCAGAGTTGCTTTAATTTGCATTTCTCTAGTTATTAGTGATTTTTTTAATAATAATAAACATTTTTATTTAAAGTTTTGAGTTCCAAATTCTCTCTCTCCTTTTCTCCCTCCCCTCCCCCTTTCCTAAGGCAATAAGCAATCAGATATAGGTTATAACATGTACAATTATATAAAACATTACTATTTTAGTCATTTTGCATAAGAAAACTTGAATAAAAGAAAAAATGAAAGAAAGTGAAAAATAGCATGCTTCAGTCTGTGTTCAATCAATACCAGTTTTTTCTTTGGAGGTCGATAGTATGCTTTATCATTAGTCCTTTGGGATTGTTTTAGATCATTGTATCGCTGAGAATAGTTGTTATTCAGAGTTTTTCATCGAACAATATTGCTGTCACTGTGGACAATGTTCTCCTAGTTCTGCTCATTTCACCGTATATCAGTTCATATGAGTTTTTCCAGGCCTTTCTGTTTGTCATTTCTTATAACACAATAATATTCCATCATAATTATATACCACAGGGGGCAGCTAGGTGGTGCAGTGGATAAAGCACCAGCCTTGGATTCAGGAGGACCTGAGTTCAAATCCGGTCTCAGACACGTGACATTTACTAGCTGTGTGACCTTGGGCAAGTCACTTAACCCTCATTGCCTGGCCAAATAATAAAATAATAATAATGATAATAACAATAATATACCACAGCTAATTTAGCCATTCGCCAATTGATGGGCATTCCTTTGATTTCCAATTCTTTTTTTTTTTTTTGGTGGGGCAATGGGGATTAAGTGACTTGCCCAGGGTCACACAGCTAGTAAGTGTCAAGTGTCTGAGGCCACATTTGAACTCATGTCCTCATGAATCCAGGGCCAGTGCTTTATCCACTGCGCCACCTAGCTGCCCCCTTGATTTCCAATTCTTAACCAACACAAAAAGAGTTGCAATAAATACTTTTGTACCAATAGGTCTTTTTCTCTTTTGGGGGATATCTTTGGGATATAAACCTAGCAGTGGCATTGTTGGATCAAAGGGTATGCACAGTTTTACAGCCCTTTGAGCATCATATAACTCTTGATAGCTTTGGTTTCTTCTTCTGAAAGCCATCTGTTAACATCCTTTGGCCATTTATCAATTGGGAAATGGCTCTTATTTTTATAAATGTGGCTCTGTTCCTTATTTGAGAAATGAGGCCTTTATCAGATACTTGCTGTTTTGTTTGTGCAAAACCTTTTTAATTTAATGTCTTCAAAATTATCCATTTTGCCTCCCATGATCCTCTATCCCTTGTTTGGTCATAAACTCTTCCCTTATTCATAGATCTGAAAAGAAAAATTTTCCATGTTCCCCTAATTTGCTTTTGATATCCCCCTTTATGTATAATTCATGTACCCATCTTGACCTTATCTTAGTATACAGTGAGATATCTTGGTCTATGCCTAGTTTCTGCCAGGCTGTTTTCCAGTTTTCCCAGTTTTTGTTAAATAGCTAACACCTGGGAGCTTTGTGTTTATCAAACAGTAGATTACTATGGACATTTATTTCTGCATATTGGGTACCTAATCTATTCCATTGATTTATCACTCTACTTCTCACCCAGTACCAGATTATTTTGCTTTGTAACATAGTTTAAAATCTGGTACTGCTGGGTCACCTTCCTTCATATTTTTCCATTGATTCCCTTGATATCTTTGCCTTTTGTTCTTATAGATGTTATTTTTTTTCTAGGCCTATAAAAGAATACTTTGATAGTTTTATTGATATGGCACTGAATTAGTCAATTAATTTAGGTAGAATTGTCATTTTTATTATGTTGGCTTAGTCTGCCCATGAGCAATTAACATTTCTCCGCTTGTTTAGATCTGTCTTTATTTGTGTGAAAAGTGTTTTGTAATTGTGTTTATTTGGTTCCTGTATTTGTCCTGGCTGATAGATTCCCAAATACTATCTGCAGTTAGTGATTTTTAAATGGAATTTCTAGTTCTATGTTCTGGACTTTGTTGGCAATGTGTAGAAATGTTGACTTGTGCGGGTTTGTTTTATATCCTGCCACTCTGCTAAAGTTGTTCATTGTTTCAACTAGCTTTTTAGTTGGTTCTCTAAGTGTACCATCTATACAGAACAATACAGAACAATAGTTTTGTTTCCTCATTGCCTATCCTTATTCCTTCAATTTCTTTTTTCTTGTCTTCTTACTATAGCTAGCACTTCTAATATAATATTGAATAATAGTGATGATAATGGACATCCTTGCTTCACCCCTGATCTTTTGGGGGAAGGCTTCTAGTTTACCTCCATTACAAATAATGCTTACTCTTGGTTTTAGATGGGCACTACTTACTGTTTTAAGAAAAGCTCTATTGATTGTTTTCAATAGGAATGACTATTATATTTTGTCAAAGCTTTCTATGCATCTATTGATATTTGGTTGAGCATTTTGCAAAGACACTCATTCTTGTGCTTTCTAGTGTTTTAATAGGAATTATTGTTATATTTTGTCACAGCTTTTTATGCATCTATTGCTATTTGGTTGAGCATTTTGTAAACCCATTGAGCTGGTCTATCAGTGTCATTATCTTGAGCAGACATTATAAATAGACATTGGACTGGGATCAAAAATGAATAGAACAGACTGAACTGCCTTTGGGAAATTGTGTAGTACTTTTTTTTGTTTTGTTTGCATGTAGTACTTTTAATGACCTCAATCTTCCTTCCTGAAACAAAGGTCCATCTTTTCAACATAACAATCTTTTTGGTGATTCTGAGTGGTTGCAAATCATAAAATAATACAATCTTCATCTCTATGTAGATTACTCAGAACTAGACCCTCCCTTGAGCTTTGGTCCTTCATACCTGGCTACCTACTGGACATTTCAAACTAGATGTCCTAGAGGTATCTCAAACTCAACTATCCCAAAACAAAACCCATTAACTCCAAAACCCAGCCCTTTTCCAAAATTCCCTATTTCTGTTGAAGGCATCATCATTCTATCAGTCTCCGAAATTGATAAACCCAGTATTACCTTCAATTCCTCTCACTCAACTGATAAAATGTCAATAGCCAAAGCTTGCCATTTCTATCTCCTCAGCATCTCTCACATCTGACCCCTATTCTCTACTCCCATGGCCCCCTCATCTACTTTCTAGACCATTGCACCAACCTCCTAATGGGTTTCCTTGCCTCATTTCTCTCCACTAATCCCATTTTCCACACAGCTGCCAAAGTGGTTTGAGTTCCCTAAAGTACCAAAATGACTGTCACTCTCCAACTCAATAAACCAGTGGCTCCCTATTGCCTCTAGGATAAAACCTAAACTCCTGTTCATTTTTTAAAGCACTTCAACTGGCCAGAAGTCAGAAGGACCCGAGTTCAAATCCGGCCTCAGACACTTAACACTTACTAGCTGTGTGACCCTGGGCAAGTCACTTAACCCCAATTGCCTCACTAAAAAACAAGAAACAACAACAAAAAAGCACTTCACAACCTGGACCCATTCTACCTTTTGCAACCTCATTCTAGATTACTCCTCTCCCATATTCCACAATCCAGCCAAGCTGATCTTCTGTTCCTCATACATGGTATTCCAACTCCATGTCTTTGCACTAGATGTTCCTCATGCCTGAAATGTACTCCCTCCTAGCCTCTGCCTCCTAGAACTCTTTCTTCAAGACCCAGTTGAAATAGCACCTTCTACACAAAGCCTTTCTATTCCCCCACCCCCTAGTGCCCTAACTGCCTAATGACCTTGTATCTAAGTATCTTGTATTTATTTTTTATTTAGTCTGCATGTATTTATGTATGTTTGAGTTTTCTCACCTAGTAGAATATAAGATCCTAGGGAGTAGTGACTGTTTAATTTTTTGTATTTGTATCACCAGTTCCTAGCACAGTGCTCAGCACATAGTAAGTGCTTAGTAATGGTTATTCATTGATTCAATGAATTAAAAGTATGAATAACCAAAGGGGAATGGAGAGGAGCAAGGTGGGCATAAATAGCTTGTGACACATTAGGAAAATAGTCTTTTGGTCTCCAAGTCTAGCATTTTATCTATCAAAAAGGAAATAGGTTAGTTTTATGTCATGAAATCAAGAGATGAAGAATCCTTTTATTACACTGATTCATTCAATGTCAAGAAAACTAGAAAGTATTCCCAATATGTTGGGTAGACCCCCTGTGGAGGATTTCTAAGAGGGAACAAATGAGTTGCACAGATTGAGGAGGCATGGATGGCCTGCAGTCAGCACTACTGGAAGGAATACTCACATTGATGAGATCACAGATCCATCCACCAAAGGCAAGTATTAACATTACCTCATATTCGACATGTCCAAAACTAAATCCATTCATTCTCCTGTTAAGACCTGTTCCCTTTCCCAACTTGCTGTCAGTGATCACCTTTAGGCTCCCAGTAACCCAAACTCATAACTTTGAAATCACTTTTTTGATTCATCCCCTTTTATTATCATCCCTATCTGGGCCTGGATACCTGCCTATTATTCCTTCAAATGGGTCTTCTATCTGTCCCCCATTCCCAGTGTCAGCACTCTAGTTCATGTTTTTCTATCACACCTAGATTATAACAGCTTCCTATCTAGTGTTTCTAACCAGTCTTTCTCCCTTCAGTTCATACTGTATATCACTGCCAGATTTATCTTATTTTTAAAAAAAAGAAAGAAAAAACCCTTCATCTTGTTACACCCCTGTTCAAGAACTTTCAATGGTTTTCTATTTCTTTCACCAAGTCTCAACTAATTACCTGGCTCTAAAGGCCTCGATCACCTAGCCTAACTTGAATGTCAATGTGGGGCAGCTAGGTGGCGCAGTGGATAGAGCACTGGCCCTGGAGTCAGGAGTACCTGAGTTCAAATCCGACTTCAGACACTTAACACTTACTAGCTGTGTGACCCTGGGCAAGTCACTTAACTCCAATTGCCTCACCGAGAAAAAAAAAAAAAAAAGAATGTCAATGTGTGGTTGTGGAGTGGAAAGAACTATGGAATCCTACCATGTGGTTAAATCACATTTCTGTAAAATGAGAATTTTGAAGTAATGACCATTATTGTCTCTTCCAACCATAAATCCTAGACTACAACTAGTCCAAACTTACTTCTTACTATTATTATTATTTTTTTTTTTTGCGGGGCAATGAGGGTTAAGTGACTTGCCCAGGGTCACACAGCTAGTTAAGTGTCAAGTGTCTGAGGCTGGATTTGAACTCAGGTCCTCCTGAATCCAGGGCCAGTGCTCTATCCACTGAGCGACCTAGCTGCCCCTTACTTTTTACTATTGACACTCACCCTTAGGGTAATCTAATACATCTAACACATACATCTTACAAATGCCCAACTCCAAGTCTTTTATTATGATGATCCTCCTCCTGCCTCCCCTTTCCCTTCCGTGTATAGGACTCCAATATTTTCCATTCTTCAAATCCCAGTTCAAGTCTAACCCTCTCCATGAAGCTTTCCTTTATTACCCTAGTTCTCTCTGATCTTTTTACCCTGTAAATTTATAGTTTTATTCTGTCCTACGTGGCATGTTGGTTAGAAAGCCAGCTTCAAAGTTGGGACATGGATATAAGTCCTGTCTGACAAATGTTGGCTATGCAACCATGCACAAGTCATTTCACAGGGCTTTAGGCAAATCCTCAGGACTTTAAGTTATAGAGAAGATGCCAAACTGCATTGGTAGGAACGTCTACACCAGGGAGTCCCCTGTGTCAGTGAAATCACAGGGCTGTTCCCTATGCCTATTCTATGTTACATTATTTTCTACGTCTATTATTTGTGTTAGTATTCTATGTACCAAAGGACCATCATTTTTGCTTGTTTTATTGATGCCTTTTTAAAATTTCATATTCACTTCCAAATATATCCTTTTCATCCCCACTTCCTTCCCCATGAAGATTTTCTCTGTAAAAAGATTAGGGGGGGGGGATGCAATTCAGCAAAGCTAAGCAATACATTAGCCAACAGAAGTTACATTCCATACCCAGAATCCCTCACCTCTTCACAATTACACAACATTCAGCTTTATTGTTCTTTCCAGTGTCAGTCATTGTTTATATTGTTTTTGTTTCATTCTGCATGCAGCTGTTCATGCAGAGGCAGCTAGATGGTGCAGTGAATAAGAGACTTCCTAACTGTGACTAAGCAAGTCACTTAATCTCTCTGCCTTAGTTTCCTTATCTGTAAAAATGGAGGAGAGACCTACCTCTCAGGGTTGTGGTGAGGATAAAATATTTGCAAAGTGCATTACAAACCTTAAACTTCTATATAATAGTTGCCATTTCTTTTTGGAACATTTATTGCCATGATGACTATTCCCCTCTGATTGGAGGGCTGGAGGGTAGAGCAATAAACTCCTTCCAAAGCTTTTCTTTATAGAAGGGAGGATTTGGACTTTTAGCACATTCCAATTTCCATCTGTAGTTTTGCTTGGTTCCAACTACACAGAATAAGATACCCCAAGGAGACTGTAAGCTTCTGGAGGGCAGGGACTATTTTTTAAAATTTATATGCCCAGCACTTGGCACAGTGCCTGGCACATAGTAGGTACTTAATAAATGCTTATTGAAATGAACTAGCACCTTATCTCCTCCTCCCCAAGGCTTTGCAATCACAAAACATATTTATGCATACATGAATATGCATAAGATAGACAGACAGACAGACAGATAGATAGATAGATAGATACCTGACATCTTTTCTGTTTCAGGGTTGTTTTTCTTAAATCTCTATGGGGCATATACCTAAAAGTAGGATCTCTATGTCAAAGTATATGGACATCTTAGCCACCTTTTTTTTTGTTTTGGGTTTTGTTTTTTTTTTGCAGGGCAATGAGGGTTAAGTGACTTGCCCAGGGTCACACAGCTAATAAGTATCAACTGTGCCACCTAGCTGCCCCCTGGCCACCTTTTAAGTATAATTCCAAATTGCTTACCAGAATGGTTTACTTAATCCACAGCTCCCAATGTATTAGTGGGCCTGTTTTCTTACAGCTCCTACAACAGTGATGTATTCTCTTTACCTTCTGCCATGTTTGCAAATTTTCTGGGTGAAATGGTCAGAGAGGTTTTAATTTGCATTTCTCATTGGTAATATGGAGTACTCTTAATTCTTTTTTTTTTTTTTTTTTTGGTGAGGCAATTGGGGTTAAGTGACTTGCCCAGGGTCACACAGCTAGTAAGTGTTAAGTGTCTGAGGCCGGATTTGAACTCAGGTACTCCTGACTCCAGGGCCGGTGCTCTATCCACTGCGCCATCTAGCTGCCCCCACTCTTAATTCTTAATATCTCCAGTCTTAATAGTTTTCGATTCATTTGAAATGGTCAAATACTTTGACCATTTATTGTCTATGGGGGTTTGGATTTTGGTCTCATATATATTTATGTTAATTTCCCTATTTATCTTGGCCATCAGACCCTTGAGTTATTGGTGGAGGGAAAAACCCCAATCAACTATTTTCTTTCTTATCTTTGCTACAATAAAATCACTTCAATTTCATGTATTTTATCTTCCGTAGGAAGCTTTCTCCTCTAAGGTTACCTTCCATCTACTCTATCTAATTAATTTACTTTGTAAGGTACCTATTTATGTACAGTTGTCTTCCCCATTAGAATGTAAGCTCCCTAAAGAACTGGAAGCAAAGTAGATGCCCACAATTGAGGAATAGCTACATAAATTGCAGTGAATTCATGTACTGGAATACTACTAAGAAATGATAACTATGAATCTATATTCATAGAAGCACAGAAACACATACAATCTGATGCAGAATGAAATATAGAGGAAAAAAATATATACAAAAATGACTAAAACAATGTAACTAGAACAACCACATAGCAATAAAAAGAAATACTGTGAAATTTAAAAAACAAGTTCAACTCCAAAGAAAATATGAGTAGACATCTTCACCCCACTTCTCTGTAAGGCCCATGGGTGTGGTACACTGCTTGCATTTTCAGACTTTTTCATTGATCAGCTTTCCTGATTTGGGGCTTTTTTTTTTCTTTTTAAAGACCGTTATATGGAATAGATCTCTGGGAGGGGGAAAGGAAGAATCCTCACAGAAATGCTGACTTTGCAAAAAAAAAAAACCAACCCCAAAACCAAAAAACCACAGTAATCAATAAAAAAAACTTTTTTAATGTAAGCTCCCCAAGGGCAGGGACTGTTTGCTTTTTCTTTTTAACACAATACCCAGTGTACAGTAAACACTTAATATTTGTTCACTGGGCTTTTCTATGTCTTTTTCTGCTGACCATAGTGGTTAGTTGCTCCCATCCATTTTCTTCCCTTTTTCAAATGATGTGCTTTTTATAATAAAGTCAGATATCCACTTGGAACTTGTAAATAGTGTAAGACAGGGGCAGCTAGGTGGCACAGTGGATAGAGCACCGGCCCTGGATTCAGGAGGACCTGAGTTCAAATCCAGCCTCAGACACTTGACATTTACTAGCTATGTGACCCTAGGCAAGTCACTTAACCCCGATTGCTTCACCAAAAAAAAAAAAAAAAAAGGTATAAGACACTTGTCAAAACTTTTCATTTTTTGCCACACAAGAAAAGTTTCATGGAGATGAAACTTAAGATGGGTTTTTGAAAGGATGAGGAACATTTTTATCTGCTCCTGAAAAAGTGCATCACAGAATAACAAGGGCAATTACTTTAAGTTCAAAATAGCATTCTGTTTGTTTCTAAGTGGTGTGGGAAATAGATGAGGAGGTTCAAGAAGTAAATTTATAAACATATTTCTTGGACTAAAGTTTCACAGTCAAAGGTCACATCCTTAGCAGAGTAAAACAGCTAAATCTGGGGTGGAATGCTTCCTTTTTTAGGAGCTGAGAGTTTGTGTGTACTCTTCAAGCAAGTTTGTCCCTTTCTCTCTGCCTGGATTGCTTCCAAGGACACTGTCTAAATTCAATCTTTGACTAAATGGTCTTCTTCAAACTCTCTTTTGTGGGACAGGAGCTGTAGTTACAGCTTCCAGCCCCAATCAACCATGAATTCAGCTCCCTCACTGTTACTTTACAAAGCAGGCCAGCTTGGTCTTCCACAAAGAAGGCAGATAACTCTATAGCAATAAATACAGCAACCATCAGTTGGGGAGAGTGATAAATCTGTCATGGGAATACTGAATCCATGTGAATAATCAATTAACAGATTATGAATTGAGGGAAAGACAGCAAATAGCAAAATTCATCCTATCTACAAACTAACAGTGAAATCCAACCAAGCATGCCAGAAAAAAAAATCCATTTAAAAATACTATGTGAGCCTATACATGAGGATTTTATCAGATTGTAAACAGCTTCAGAGTGAACCTGTTTTATAGTTAAGTATTACAAAATAAAAGTTCACATCATTGCTTCTTGGGTTATAGGCTTTAATGAAAACCCCAAAAGAGGGGTGAATATACAAAATTCAAGAGTAAACACTCATAAGTTAAGAAATATTTTCCCTAGTTCAACCATGAAAAAAAATAGTTAACACTGATCTACTGTGTGTGATAGTTAAGAGATCAGGCATGGTGGCATACAAAAGTATCATTAAATGATGAAGAAACAGATTTTTCAGTCTCTCTTCAGTGAACTCCAAAGGCTGATCATATGGGCTTATGCTGGCTCTCCTCTCCAATACAGTTCTGATTTGAGGTTCTTGTTTCAGGTTTCTGACTTCCCTAAATGATAAAAAGACAGATTACCAACACCAGATGTGAGTATGTCACAAATATTGACATTTTTACATGCATTAATGAGGTAGGAATTTGTAAAAGATCTGCCTTAAATACACAGACAACACATCAAAACTTTGGTATTTCAGGTCAAACCCCATTAAAATAAATATCATTCCATTCCAGCCCCGTTTGATGACCCATAACTTTCAAGCAATATTCAAAACAATAATATTCCAACACATCCTTTGGCGCTCACTGTAATAGAATGTGACCTGTAGTTTAAATGTGAAATCAGGGAGGGGGAAAAAAGAGAGGTGTAGGTGGATAAGTGGTCCAGATCTTCTTTGTCTTCTCTGACAGTGGAGTGACCCAAGCTTAGTATGGGATACTTACAGTTGCTCCTTCTCCTTTTCGTCGTAAGATAACGCCTTCTGCCAATAAAGCCTTTCCTGTTTCCATAAAAAGCTTATCTTCATCTGTCTCTCCCTTTTTCTGTAGTTCAAGATACTTCTCCACAAATCTGAAAGTCCAAGCAGTCCCCTCTCAGATTATGTGCCTTTTGAATTTTTCTGTACCAAGAAATTATACTCTTTCTTTGCTCAGCTACTAAAGAACACCAACCATATCAATTAAATATCCCAATACATGAACTTCTTCCCTTAAGTGGAACTCATACAAATAAGCTCATCACACTTCCAAATGACTTATTATTAAATGTGAACTGGTAAAACATATAAGTCTCTTACCTTTGGCAGGAAGATTTAAAGTTTGGGTTGAAAAGGTCAAAAGTTTTGGGACCAGATCCATAAACTGAGTAATATTTCCTAGAGAATAAAAATAAATGTTACATCTTTAATAAGAAATCAAAGCCAATGACTGATATACAAGGAGGAGTAATCATTCAACCTTTGAGAAGTATATAACAATACAAAATACCCCACATGTGGCCATCAGTTCCTATAGTCAACAAAGGAAAACATATTTCAAGTTATGCTAGAAGTTTGCATCTCTACATGACAAGCACTTTGAAAATGTAAAAGAACTACATAACTGCAAGGTATCATGATATTAATATTAACAGTAATATTCAGCAAAAATCAGGAGCTAGAAGAAACAATTTACAACCCTCCCCTAAAATGTCACCTGATCCCTTGATTTCCACAAAATCAACAGGCAAAAATCATTAATGTAAAAAGAGGCTCTTAGTTAAAACTGCTTCCCTTCCACTGCCTAGCAGTGTTTACCACACACCAGTTGGTTAATCAGTATGTGCTTTATATTATTGTATTTAAAAATTAGTGCAAGAGTACTCAGCAGAATG
Organism: Dromiciops gliroides; assembly: GCF_019393635.1. Taxonomy (NCBI): domain Eukaryota; kingdom Metazoa; phylum Chordata; class Mammalia; order Microbiotheria; family Microbiotheriidae; genus Dromiciops; species Dromiciops gliroides. The sequence goes on along the minus strand of NC_057864.1, from coordinate 169,284,365 downwards.
CTGAAGAGTCAAGTATTTAAACCCCCAAATAATAAAACTGAATTTCTCTAGTTCTTTTCTATGATATTCTGAAAGTAGGGACAGAACATCCCTGTTCTTCTGACTTACAGAAATGAAAACAGATGAGATTATATATAGGTCTCCTCAGTGGAAGAAATATGACATATAAAATCAAAGTATAATTATTTATTAGTCACTGTCCCCTGCACCAAAGAAACAAGGTGTATGAATGAGGTATCCTACAATGGTTTCACTGAGGCAAGGCCTCAGATCATAGTGCTTCTGTGAAAAAGAGCTATATGGAGCCAAGGAAATTTCCAAACAATGCGTTTGAAGGGGTAAAGGTTTTTTCACTAAGCTGCCAATTAAACATTCCTTATCTACTGAGCTGTGATTAAGAGAAGTGAATGTGGTTACGGTAAAGGTCTCCAGATCACAGGCACCTGCTGACAGCTCCCCATGTGAAAAGGAGACTTCAAGAAAATTCAGTCCTGGTCCCCAAAGTTTACATGCCAATTACCACATCTGTCCATTTAATGACCTTATGGCCCATTTCACAAAGGATGGAATGAAAGGTTCTTGAACATGTCTTGGCAAGTTAGCTAGAATTGATGTGTTATGGGAGGTATAGCTCATATAATTTTTTTGTCAGTTTCTTGATTCTGGTCTCCTTTCTAGGCCTCTTTCTTTCTTATATAGAATGAAGGAAACTGATTTCTAGTCCTGAGGACTGGATCAGCAAATTTCCATCTCAATTCCCTATCAAGCTCCAATTCCTATCAACAATTTTTGGAATAGTTTCACTGAATACTAATTTAATTGCTCCCTCCCTCGCTCTGCTATCTCCTTTCTCTGGGTGAGCAGTGCAATTACTCACGCTCTTATCCGATCTTCCTGGTTACAGGACCTCTGGTACCAGATCCTTGCTTTGCCATAACGCTGTCGGGGCCTCCGGAACACAGGCTCCTTCAACGGTGGAAAGGCCTCATACACATCATACCAGACAGGCTTCTCCTTCATCACCCCAGCTCGCATCAGGTCTCTTGTCCTTGAGGGAAAGAAATGAACCGGCTTGCCCAAAAGTGGGTTTTGCAAAAGACCCGAGGGGCTTCACTTGCACAAGCAATAACCACATACCCCACCCATTCCCAAAAGCTGAGGAGTCACGGGCTCACCTAAGATCCATGGTTCACGGAACTGACCCCTCCACCCCAGAGTAAGTTAAGAAGTAAACATCTCCCATTATAAGAATTAGAAAGGAACCTGAGACATCAATCAACAAGTATTTATTAAGCATTTACTGTGTGTCAAGCACCGTGCTAAATGCTGGGAATACAAAGAAGGGGAAAAAAATTACTGTCTTCAAGAGGTCACCTAGGAATCACAGACTTGGAAGGGCTCTCAGGGATCATCTAGCCTACGGGTTATTAGCTTAAGATTCTTAACTAAGGGCTTTGGAGGTATCTCAGGGGGTCTGTGAACTTGATGGGTCTGATGAACTAAGGACTAAATATAACAATTCCTTTCACTGATTTTTTTTAAGTTATTATGAGAAAGGATCCGATTTCTAACGAGTCCATAAAACAAAAAAAAGTTAAATGTGAAATCAGGGAGGGGTGTTTGAGTGTGTCCACTCGTGTACACTCGTGTACACACACACACACACACACACACACAACACACCTCTACAGAAAGGTAAATTCAGTTGAGAGAGTGAAGTGACTTGCCCAATATCAAAGAGGTGCTAATGACCCAGACAAACGCTTGAAGCCAGGTCTTCCTAATTCTTTCCATCGTACCACAGTTAATGCCTCTCAGCCACTCGCCCATTTTTACAGATAGGGAAACTGAGGCCCAGGGAGATGAAGTGACTGGCCCAAGGTCACGTGCACAAACTAGCTAGTGACAAAACGAGGACCGGACACCCTGGTTCCCCGCCTCCAAGAAGAAAAGCACTACTATCCAACAAGGGTGCCCGCCGACCCGGGCCCGAAAAAGCGCCAGGGGGTGCCCCCCCTTCCCCATGGAAGTGGTCTGGAAGCCTATGTACACCCCACCCCCACCCCGACCCAGGCCTGGCCTCCCAGACTGAGCCCCGTGCGCTCTCCGCGCACACACCGGGTAAAGATGGTGCCGATGGTCTCCAGCCGGCTCCCTGCCATTACGAGCCCCGACAAGAGCCAGCCCTATTCAGCTTTGACGGCCACCGGCATAAATATAGATCTGCTTAGGCGGAGAAAACGGAAACGGAAACAGAAAGGAAGGTCAGCGGGTCCAGAGGTGGTGCGCGCGCCAATCTCAGCTTTGGCTTCGACTTGTCTGGGGAGGGGCGGGAGGGGGGCGGACCCGAGCACGCAATGGAGTACGTTGCCAAGCAAAAGTAAAGATGGCCGAGTCACAAGGCCGGGGGGGGGGGGGGGGGGGGGGGGGGGGCGCTGAGTGGAGAAGTTGTTCCCGCTGAGGCAGAAGCACTAGATCCCAGAACTAACAAAGGCTAGGGCCAGGCAGGAGTAATGAAGAAGCGCCCGAGTGTGACGTGTGGGGGAAGGGCTTAGAAGGTAGACTGTTGGCTCTGGACTAGAGAACAACCTAAACCCGAGCCCTCGCTTTACATATAGGGAGGTGGGCAAAGCCTATGAAGCTCATTGGAAGAAACTGCTTGGACTCCATTTCCCAGGAGGCACAGAGCGAGTGGCTGAAGCGTCTGATTGGGCGGAAAGGCTTCTGGGAGGCGGGAAATTTAAAAAGCCCGGGCTGCACTGATTGGAGAATAATTAAAGCATGTTGTGATACGTGAATGGAATGAGATAGACTGCTCTAAGGAATTCAGAGAAAACTGGGAAGATCTCTATGATGTGATGCAGGGTAAAGTTTGCAGAACCAGGAAGACCATAGACACAATGACAGCAACAAACGTAAATAGGGTTAAAGAGTAAACAGAGCCACAGTCTGCAGGCATGGGATCATGGGATCTTAGTTTTAGAGCCGGAAGGGACCAAAGTTAGTCCAACCTTCTCCCTTGTAAAAGAGAAAAAACCCAACACCCAGGAAGGTGACTTGCCCAAGGTCACACAGGTAGCAGGTGTAAGAAGACGGCACTCAGATCCCACCTCTGGCATTTACTACCTAGGAACCTTGGTCAAGTCACATGACCCAAGGCCAGGACCTCAGTTTTCTTATCTACAAAATGAAGAGGTTAGATTAAATAACCTCTGAGATCCCTTCCAGTCTACATTGATGATCCTGTGAAACTGAATGTTGTGTGAGTATAATGACCAATATTGGTCAAACAAAGAAATGCACCTGCCTTCTTTTCCTTGTGGAGACAGGAAACAATTGCATAGTCAATGTCAGACAGGGTGGAGTTTGATATCTCTCTCTCTCTCTCTCTCTCTCTCCCTCTCTCTTCCCCCACCCCCACTTAAAAAATTTTTTTGTAACAACACATAGCTCACTGGGTAGGATGAACTAGTGTAGTATTTTGATTTCAGGGGAAAGCTAAAGAATTTTCATAGTAGAAGAGTCTAGGCTACAGTGCTATTTCAAGGTATAAATAGCTAGGACCAGGGTTCCCACAATCCTGCACTGAGCAAATTGTTTATGTTAGTAGCCTCTGTAAGTAGTAAGCTAAATTGAAGGCATTTGTTTGCTTTCTTTTTCAAGGTCTAGGCTGAAATTTGACAGTAGTTTTCTAGTACAGATCAGGCAAGTTGATTCAAGCAACCATTGTGCTACTGTATATCAGTGTCATACAGTTTTAGACTATTACTAAAGTGTACTCCATAATTGTGTGTGTTGAAGTGATGCCAGATTGTCATTGTGCATTGCTTATTTGTGAATGGGGTGGGGCGGGGTTGAAGAGTCATCATAGCTATTTAGTTATTGGATAAATGGTGCTTAGTATTAGAACTTGGCCCCCATTGAGGACAGTTGGATTTGGAGGCACCTGTTGATTGTATTGTTAATGATAATAAGAACTTTAAATACTTCAGCGCATACTTTAGGTACTAAGTAAGATATACAGGAAAGAAGACAAAGCATTAGATTACTGGGTAAGCTGTTGATGTAGAAGAAAAACTTTAGTACTCTGAATTTTTAGTACAAGCCTGTCAGAGACTAATTAATTAATTAAATGATAATTCTAAGCATCTCTGTTTAAAGAGAGAAATCCAAATGGACAAAGACTCTCTGACCCAAGCCAATTTTCTAGTTATAATTTATAGGGTTCCATAACAAAGATAAAATCCATAATCAAGATGAAACAGGAGTAGCAAATGTAGGTAGCAGTTCTGATCAATCGAATAGAAAAATACTAACTTAATTTTTTAGAGAACCCTAGAAAATTATTTCCTAAAATTGTAGAGTTGAGGAAAGGGGGGTTATTTTTTATTGGGTTAATCAAGGAGTTTCTCTAAATCTAATCATTACCCTAATTAAGTGAAAGAGCACCGGACCTGGAGTCAGGAAGAACTGTGTTCAAATTTGGCCTCAGGGGCAGCTAGGTGTTGCAGTGGATAAAGCACTGGTCCTGGATTCAGGAGTACCTGAGTTCAAATCCAGCCTCAGACACTTGACACTTACTAGCTGTGTGACCCTGGGCAAGTCACTTAACCCCCATTGCCCCGCAAAAAAAAAAATTGGCCTCAGATATTACTAGCTTGTGATCCTGGATAAATCACTTAACCTCAGTTTCCTCATCTGTAAAATAGAGATAATGATAGCACCTACCTTATGGGGTTGTTGTGAGGAAAAAATGAAATGATAATTGTAAATTGTTTAGTACAGTGTCTGGCACATAGTAAGTGCTATATAAATGTTAGCTGTTTTTATTTTATTTTTATTTTTAAATTATTTTCAGGAAGTAATCCTTTCTGGATGGATCAGATCTCTCCCTTCAGAAACTGATTGGAACTTTCATAAGAATGAAGCCAAAGAGGGCAGCTAGATGGCGCAGTGGATAGAGCACCGGCCCTGGAGTCAGGAGTACCTGAGTTCAAATCCGGCCTCAGACACTTAACACTTACTAGCTGTGTGACCCTGGGCAAGTCACTTAACCCCAATTGCCTCACTAAAAAAATAATAATAATAATAATAATGAAGCCAAAGAGATTTCACTGCAGACCTTTGTCTCATCAGAATCAAGTACATAAAAGGTTTCTATTCATATAAGACAAAGGATGTTAGCAAAAGACACTGAGAAAATGTGATTCTTTAATATTACCAAAAAGAAGTCTGAGGGGAAGGGATGAATGCTCAATGTGTTTCTACAGTAGAAACTATGAGGCATTCCCATAGTCATCATAAAGTACCTGGAGCAGGAAGGAACAGTGAACACAGTTGGAATTTAGTTTCTATACCTGCTACTGCTGAGAAAGTTTGAGCAAGTTTAAAGCCTTCATGGTTATTAAAGGACACACTGAAGAGAATGTACAAATCCTGCTGGTAGGGGAGACACTATTTTTTAGCAGCCCACTAGTGACCCAGTGAAAACATCCCCTTAGTAGCTATTGAATGACCCAGTGACCACAGTAACAAAGGCTAGTCCTTGGAAAATTTCTATCAATAAAATGGAGGACCAGAAGGAACTGTTCGTCAATAGCATCATCACAGAGTTCTATAGTTCATATGCCTAACCCACAGTAGTAAAATAAAAGAAAATTAGGGAGATCTTAATTATGTGGACTATTGGACTTTGAAAAAAATAAAACAACTAAGGACGTTAGTACATCACATTCAAAATGTCCTAAACTATCTGCTTAGCAAGCCAGTGGTTTTCATTCTTGGGTGCTCATAATGGAAAATATTAGATCCCAGTGACAAAGGAAAGTTAAAAAAAAAAAGATGGTCTTCATCTGTCTAATGGGATCTAGCAGTTTAAGTACATGTTCTGAAGGATTTCTGGGGACCCAGACTTTTTTAAATAACTCAGGAAATAGTGGTCAGTGACAGGAACTTCTTGGAGATATTATCTGGATGATCTCATCATATTTAGAAAGAAAAAAATTTAGAATGAAAAAATATGAGGAAAGGTCGCTAATGGAAGTAGATCATCTCACCTAATCTGAGTTCTGCAGAACCTCTGTCAAATATGTGGGTTGTGTAATATTTTAGTAGGAAGTGAATACTAACCCTGAGAAGATATAAACATGTGCCACCTAAATAGTCCCAAAGAATTACCAAGAGCTAAAGAATTTTCTAGGACTCAGACCACTGAAAATTTGTGAAAAACTGATGCTAAGCAACTTGATGATCATGGGTATATGGTTGAAAAATGTATGGGCTGAATTCTCACATTTTGTAGATCATTGGGATAAGAAATCTGAGCAGGCCTTTAAGGAACTTGGGTAACTGCCTCACACATGCTCAAGAGATGGTTTTGCGGATCCAAGAAAAACGTATGTGCCATAAATGAGCCTAGAGTGCTTGGGAGCAGTTTCTTTTTTTTCTTTTTTCTTTTTTCTTTTCTTTTCTTTCTTTCTTTTTTTTTTGGGGGGGGGGGGGTAGGGCAATGGGAGTTAAGTGACTTGCCTGGGGTCACACAGCTAGTAAGTGTCAAGTGTCTGAAGGGAGCAGTTTCATACAAAGAAAGCAATGAACAGCAGAAGCCAGTAAAAGAATAAATACAAGAGGCATTTCCAGGTAGACTCACTGGAAGGGAGGGTCATTAGCCCATCTACAAATTGCAGTTCTTGGCTTTTAAGTAGGCTCTCACAGAAAAGTTCTGAGATCATATGTATGTATTCTAAGCATGGCTGGACAATAATCCACTGACAGATTTTTTAAATAAGTGCCACATTGGATACTTCTAGCCCCTGGGGGTTTAAGAACACTGGCCAACTATCAGTTCATAGTGTATTAATAACCAGGAAAGATTAATGTCAATGCAGATGCCTATATCACCCATGCATCTGAAATCTTGGATAATACCTATGGAAGAATAAAGATAATCTTGGACATGCATTTGGGCGGGCTACTGACACAAGAAAGTACAGTGGGAAGCCTGAGACTTCTAGAGAGTATGTCATTAGTGATACCCACTATTTTAATTTTGGATCAGTTCTCCTTGTCCTGCTTGTCCCTAGATGATGGGTGACAAGAGTATCTATAAGATAAAGATCTCTGAAAAGTGATTGCAGGCCAAGAAAAGATGGTATGAAACCAGAGTACTCAAGTTTCACTGCCAAGAGAGCCCCTTACTGTTGAAAGTGTAGGGACCAAAGAGTGGCAGAAGTTGGAACTATGAAATTGAAAATTATGCTCTCAATAAAGAAGACAGTTAGAAGAAGACCCAAGCTCAAGCACTCCATGATGATTTTGGACACTTGGACCAATAGAGAACTCAGGAGCTGGTTCAGAATAAAGTTGAATGGCCTAAGCTGACAGAAAAGGTATATAAGAAATATGAAACCTGTGCTCTGTGTTCAAAGGAAAGGACTATTTATTTGACTCTGTTGCACAATAAGTTATATTAGTGGTCTGTGAATCAACTTGAAAGGCCTAAATCATACTTGACTCATTTTCCTTTTATATGATAGTCAAGTATTCATATCTAAAATTTATTTTTCTGAAAATTTATCCTCTTTCAGCTTCTGGTTTTCCTACCAGGGGTAGGAAGGCATGTTCAGTTTCTCCTAGACTACCACCCATACCCTGTTTGTTTGTAGATGTACTGTGCCAGGCTAAGGAGCATCTCGTTTTAAAACAATGACAAAGTCACAAACCTCGGGGCAAAAACTTTGCTGTACTCTTTCATTACCACTCTCTCCAACCCCACTTTGGGCACTAGCCTCAATGAAAAAAAAAAAAACTGTGTCAGTACTTTCCTCCTGTAATGCCTTGAGAGCTATACAACCTACCCCCACCCAAGACAGGGCCTTTGAGTCAGAGTATTAGGTGTAAGACTGATGCAATTTTTAAAAATTGGTTAAATTTCAATTTTTTCAAATAAATGACAACTTTGAAAGCTGAATTTATGGTTCAGTGATGAAGATGGTGTTTATATGTATGTTCAAGTTGTATCATGACATTTGTGATTCATTTACTGTTTTTAATGTGTGTTCACTAGCATTTTAAAAGTTAAATTGGGGGCATCTTGATGGTGCAGTGGATAAAGCACTGGCCCTGGATTCAGGAGGACCTGAGTTCAAATCCAGCCTCTGACACTTGACACTTAGTAGCTGTGCGACCCTGGGCAAGTCACTTAACCTTCATTGCCCCACAAAAATAAATAAAAATAATTTTTTTAAAAAGGTAAATTGCATATATGTTTTTACCCCTATTAGAATGTAAGCACCAGGGCAGCTAGATGGCACAGTGGATATAGCACCAGTCCTGGATTCAGGAGGACCTGAGTTCAAATCCGGCCTCAGACACTTGACCCTTACTAGCTGTGTGACCCTGGGCAAGTCACTTAACCCCAATTGCCTCACTAAAAAAACAAAACAAAATAAAACAAAACAAAACAGAATTGTAATCACCAGCTTCCAGGTCACATGACCAATAAAATGGCAAACTAGACATTTTCTTCAGTCCTCACTAAATCTTAAAAGAGGGGTGGGGAAGAGGGCAGTAGCACAGGAGGGAGAATTATGTGTCAGAAGTAAAACAATTACACTGAATGCACAGGACAAGAAGCAAGAAGCCCAACAAAGTAAAAGCCTTATGAATTAATACTGTAGAGTTCTAATCCTTAAAAATGTGCATGTAAGGAAAATAATACAAGGAAACTGTTCAGATCTTCTGAATAGAGAAATTAAAGTACCAGCTGAAAGAATCTATAGAGTTCCTTCAGAAGAAAAAACCCAAAACTATTCTTCAAATTACAAGACAGTGTTTAAATTTGCCAAGTCCAAGACAAATTTTATAAGCAGCTAAGAGAAAGATCTTCAAACATAAATAAAAAAAACATTTTAATGATGCAAAACTATTCTGCATCCTTTGGAAATTGCAGAAGGCAATACAATAATATATTTTGAAACTCAAGGAGCTCAAGATGCAACCCAGAATGATATGCCCAGCAACCTAAATCCAATCATTAATTAAAGTATGGATAATGAAAAATTAAAAATAATGTAGAGATTTGAGGTATTGCTGCAAAAAAATAATTTTGGTTTCAAATGCATTTGTTGCTCCTTGCTCTAATAAGCTACCAAGTTCAGAAGAATGCGGAAGAAAAATTATCAGGTTTCTGACACTAGGGATGATAGAAGTTGACAACTTCAGTTTAAAATAATTTTTTTTAGAAGTCCAATGCAACATCAAATATTCTTTGAATTTGTACCAACACACATATGCATACAAAGTTTATAAAATTACTAATTATAAAATAATTGTTGATTTACATACTTACAACTAAGAATGAAATTCAGTATAAGATTATTACATAAATGTGTATTTTTATACATTCCTGCATGAAAAAAATCTAAATTCTGCTTCTAGATAAAAGGATAGCTGAGAAAAATTCATTACAGGCACAATTCTGTTACTTGTGAATTTTGACCAAATTATCATGGGGGGGGGGAATTAAGCCTTTATATGATTCTGACTAGAGCTTTTTAATCAGTTAGGAACTTAAATTTATATCAATGGCATATTGACATGTATACTGGATTTTATGGGTCTTATTTTCCTCTATGGTGAGTGTGTGGGTGAACCCCCACCACACACTGTTAAGTTGGGAATCCAATCATTGAATAATTTGGCCACATATACCCATAATTCGTACTGGTGCTACTCCCCTGCCTCCCCTAAACCGTGGATGACAGAGGAATAAGGATAGGGTCATCTCTATCACCTTCCTTCTCTTTCTCGCTGCCTCTTGTCTTTGAAAGGATGATTTTATGTTGGTTTATTTTCTCTCTCCCTGTCTCTCTCTGTCACCCCTCTTCTCCTTAAGAACTTTAATTCTGTTCATTTTTGTACTGTGTGTCTATTTTCTCTGCATGACTCTGGTGTGCATGAACTGCTATTAGAAGTTCCGAAGCTGGGGCAGCTAGGTGGCGCAGTGGATAGAGCACAGGCCCTGGAGTCAGGAGGATCTGAGTTCAAATATGACCTCAGACACTTGACACTTACTAGATGTGTGACCCTGGGCAAGTCACTTAACCCCAATTGCCTCACCAAAAAAAAAAAAAGAGAGAGAGAGAGAGAAGTTCCGAAGGTTAAGTTCTTTCCACAAAGTAGTTATCTCATTAGGCTAATTGCCATTCTGATGAAAAATTATTTACATACTTGTCTTAAGCTAAAAATTCCCCAACGAGATCAGTGAATATAGGGACATATACTTAGAACTGGAAAAGATGCTAGAGGTTATTTTGACCAACTCCATTTACAGTTGAGGAAACTGAGGCCAAAAGAATAACTTGCCCAAGGTCACAGAGACAGGAAGTGGAAAGACTGACTCTAAAACCTAAATATCTCTGCTGCACCATGCTACCCCCCATATTTCTTTGACAATAACCACTTTTTTCAAGTCTAACATTAAGGAACAACTATTTAGCCCTAGGGACTGAGGCACTTTGCTGACTCTCCCTAAGGGAGCCATCTGTTGTAGACCTAGTTGCACAATCTAGGCCAAATTCAGTCCTAAGAAAACCTTGCGTCTAACAAGAGGCAAACTAGCACCCCTTTCTAACATGCCTTAAAAGTGTTGGCTATTTAAAGGCTCCTTAAAGCATCCCCCCTCCACTCCTGTACCTCAGATATAAATTATTTAGAACTTAGGTTTAGGCTTTCATCTATGGCGTCCCCAAAAGGGAAGGGCAAAGTGGTACTTAATGTATGACATAAATCAGGTGTGGATAGGTATTTTATTCCTATGATACCAAAAAAAAAAATACTAGACATAAAATACCAAGAGTGCACATTGACAAAGCAACTTAAAAGATGATTCAGTTAACAATTTGTGACTATGTTACAATCTGCTGAGAGGCTGATACTTAAGCCTCATCCTAACATAAAGCAGTGTTCAAGAGTGCTGGCCAGGCATTTTATATTTCACCTTTACTCTGCACTGTTCAAAGAACTTCCAGTACTTGTCATCTCTGACTCACCCAAATGTTGAACCCACCATGTCCCTGAAGTCCCCAAAAGTTTGTTTTTTTTTAAAGAGAGCTCTAGTCATACAGAGGGGGCGGGAGGGGAAGGGGTGGGGCATGGCCTCTGTCGGGCAATTTGAGGTTTATAAAGCACTTTTTTTTTAACACCAACCCAGTGAGAGAGGTAATGCATATGTTAAATTTACATTGTATATGGAGCTCTGGATTTTGAGTTAGAGACCTGGGTTCAAGTCCCAATTCCCTATATAATCTTTGTTTTTGTTTTTAAAATTTTTCCCCCTATATAATTGTGTTTTGTTTTTTTGTTTTTTGTTTTGTTTTGTTTTTAGTGAGGCAATTGGGGTTAAGTGACTTGCCTGGGGTCACACAGCTAATAAGTGTTAAGTGTCTGAGGCCAGATTTGAACTCAGGTACTCCTGACTCCAGGGCCGGTGCTTTATCCACTGTACCACCTAGCTGCCCCCCTATATAATCTTGAACAAGTTATTTATTCCCCTTGGGTCTCAGTTTCTTCATCTTGAAAATGGGAGGAGTTGGAGTAGGTAATTAACATGGCCCCTTTCAGCTTTAAGTCTGCGCTCTTACAAAGAGTTACTCTGGTACACATTTAACCATCCACATAATTAACATTTTATTGCTGTATGCTTGTAAAAGTACATTCCTGTTTTGCAAAGAAAGTGAGAATATAAGTTCTTGAGTAAATATGCAAGATGTCTTATTGCCAAAGCATAGAGAGCCCAAGTTCATGAAACTCTTAGAATGTGTTTAAGATAAGCATACATCCATGTGTTTTCCTGAATAGCTCAGGAAATAATTTTTTTTTAAGTCTCTTTGAGTTTCCAGACACTGGCATAATTATAGTCTCATGTAGATTTGACCCAGCTCACTGCTTTTGTCAGCATACTGATCTTGTATTTGCTTGTGTAAATTGAGAAAGAGCTAAGAAGAGTAGATTTGGAATGTTTTAAGTTAAAATCTTCAAATTGGAAAGAACAGTCCTAAGTTTGGGAGCTTTGTTTTCTGTACCTGAGGCTATCCTGGCATTTGAAAGCATTATCTCTGTGCCAAGTAGACTAGAAGAATTTATAATGATGGCTTTAAGATAGCTCACCATGATCACGCCTCATGATGTTGTCTTTTTTTCTCAGTTTATTTTAACATGGTAGCTCTAGGAACTATTCAGATGGGAATCTGAGATAGCTATTTTTCTTATAGCCCCCATCCCCTATTTCAGTCTTGACCCAAAGTAATATTCAGATCCCTTCCATTTCTTTCCATCCCTGGTTGGGTTTTGTAGGTTGGTAATTGAACATTCCTCAAAATATGTGCCATCTTGGATGTTATTGCTCAATAACAATTGAACAATGACAAGAGTCCTTGTGGTTTAAACTGACTTTTTGTGCAGTTAAGAAAAAAAAATTCTAAGTAGCAGACTTAAATCCTAGAACAATAAATTTGCAGGAACTCCAGTCTCCAAGATATAACAGTTTCTGTCTTAAGAACTCTGCAAAAAAAGGGCAGCAGAAGAGAGAACCTCAGTCTTGCAGTTTGGATAAATGAATGTAATGCCCAGCAGATGTCAGTGTGGAGGGCAATTTGGATGAACATCACTTTTCACTCTCCTCCAACAGAAATGGGCAGAATTAATCATGCTTATCTCCACCCACCACCCACCCCCAGTCTTGGGGCAAGGGGTCCAAGTTCCACTTGGCTTCCTTTTTCTGCAACCTAGAAAGCTTAAAAAATACAGATTGTAAATAAAATTCATAAAACATCTGAACTCCCTAGCAACCTATTGATTGACAAGCCAGGAGGGTACTCTCTCAGCTAGCTGAATTTGTATTATCAGTAATCCACAGGTTTTCCTCTTATGGGCAAAAACACCAGTTCAGCACCACAATTAAAATGCTCTGATCATTATCTAGTAAGCCATTTTTTAAAAAATGCAAATAATTAGTTAAGCAAAATTTTAACTAGCAGAAAAACATTTAGTAATGAACCATATCTTCCATTGCATGTAGCAATAAGACATAAGGGAGAAGGAGAGTGGTTCAAATTCAATATTGTTCCAATTCATTCACTCCTTGCTGGACTCTCTTAGCTGGGTGTTGAACCAAGGGTGGGGGAGGCTCCAACCACAAACAGGTTTAGAATCGGTCCTCTGGAAATCATCTTTTAGCTTCTCTCTCTCTCTCTCTCTCTCTCTCTCTCTCTCTCTCTCTCTCTCTCTCTCTCTCTCTCTCTCTCTCTGTCTCTCACACACACACACACACACACACACACACACATGCTGAGAGGCATAGTAGATAGAACAGAGTCTGGAGTCATGAAGACCGGAATTAAAATATAATCTCAGGGGCAGCTAGGTGCACAATGGATAAAGCACTGGTCCTGGCTTCAGGAGGACCTGAGTTCAATCTGACCTCAGAAACTTGACACTTACTAAGCTGTGTGACCCTGGGCAAGTCACTTAACCCTCATTGCCCCGCCCAAAAAAAAAAATAGAGGTATCACTCTATGTGGATAACTTTCAACTTCTGTGGTCCCAGGAACCTGCTTCAGCCACTTAGCTGTGATTTCATTACTGTCTCCAAAATACCAGTAAGGTCCTTGTCCTGGTTTGGGCTATTTGTGTTCCTCCCCTGGGGCTTAACACACACTGCTTACTAGTTGTTTGTTGAATGGATATATTTCTAGGCCCTTTCCCCCTCCTCCTGGTGATTTCCTTTGAGGGAGAAATCAGACCAATTTGACATCTCTGTAACACCCAGCAACAACTGGTGCATATCTGTGTCCTTACTGTGGAAAAAGTTGAAGGAGAGAATGCAGGAAGTTGGAAAGGATGGAGAATATGGAGGAGTGAACCAGATGAGGAGACAAAGAAGCCCTTAAGAAAAAAGGCAAGTTTGAGCAGTGAAAGGACCCCTGGAGCCCAAAGTCAGAAGACTTAGGTTCTAGTACTGACTCTGATATTTACTACCTGTGTAACCTTGGGCAAATCACTTTTCCTATCTGAGCCTTGGTTAACTCAACTATAAAACAAGGTGATAAGTAGATAACTAAGTTCCCTTCCATCTCTGAGTCCAATGAGACAGATAGGGGAAATGATAAAGGCTAGTTACTCCTTCTCTCATTCCCTAACCCCTTACATACCCACAAGACTGGGAGAAATAGTCACCATCCTTTTTATCACCCACTGCCCTTCTGGAGCCTCTTTCTGCCATCCTTACTTAAGCTACCCTCTCTTCTGAGGTTCACTCCAAATGACTGAATCACCCCATCCAGATTCTTCCTCTGGTGAGCTACCAGCCAGGGCTATTATCCCTTCATTCTCTAGAAATGTAGTACCTGGCTCACAATCTTCCTCTCCACCCCCCACCCCATCTCAGCCCTCTTACTAAAAACTTTAATATATGTGATGATGTCCCTCCAAGAGCCCTGGACTCCCAGTTCATCCACTTCCTCAATGCCCATCCACTTCCCTCTAGCTCAGTCACTCACGTGGATGGATGGTCATACCTTAGATCTCACAATCGCCTATAAATACCATTCCCATTATTTTGCACTCTAAAATATTTCTTTCAGATAATAATCTATTGTTCTTCCACCTCAGCCTCATTCCTTCTAAAGTATTCTTCATCCTTAATACAACCTTCAGTCCCTCATCCCTTCTTTTTCATCTAGTCTTCCATCTCTGCTCTGGATTCACTTTCCTCCCTTAATATGACCCTATAGTTAATCAATTCAATTATACATTATCCTCTACCTTCTTGCCCCCTTTTTCTGATGTCATTCATTTCCTTCTCTCCTTAATTCTGGATCACCCTCTGTGTGTGTGCACTCATGCGCGTACACGCACGTGCACACACACACACACACACACACCCCTTCAGATCTTTTCCACATCTTCAGAATATACTGAACAGCCCTGGAAGAAGTCACAAGACCACAGATTTAGAGGTGGGAGGGATCTTAGAGTCTAACCCTCTTATTTTTCAAACAAGGAAACTGAGATCCAGTTACGTGATTTCCCCAGGGCCACATAGCTTGTAGGCATCTGAGACAGAATTCAGACTCAAGTATTTATCCTCTTGTGTTATTAGTTGCAGTAGAAATTCGGGTTATCCAGTCTCAACTGGGCCCTTACTACTGTACAACAATGATTTTGATTTTTTTTTTTTTTGGTGAGGCAATTGGGGTCAAGTGACTTGCCCAGGGTCACACAGCTAGTAAGTGTCAAGGGTCTAAGGCCGGATTTGAACTCAGGTCCTCCTGAATCCAGAACTGGTGCTCTATCCACTGCACCACCTAGCTGCCCCTACAACAATGATTTGATGCTTCCTCATTCTCCTCAGCAGCTAGCACCAACGTTTTCTTCTCTCCTCAAGCCTCCAACACTATCCTTTTCTCTTTCAGAACATGTCCAGTGGGTGGCCTTTTCCGTGAAAATCTAGATTATCTAATGTTGAGTTTTACTCACTTTCTTTTTTCCACACTTAAATCCCCCACACACCTTTAGCCTTCCTCTCCTCTTCCATTGTTGTCTCTGAGGAAGAGACAGCAACTCCATAAGCCTTGGATCATTAGTAGAGAGAACAACCCAAGGCCACCTTCCAGCACTGGCCAGGCAATCTTGAGACTGGTCTCCTAGGGAATATAAAATTGGCCACTATTCAGTATACCTATATTATTTCAATTTCCAAGGCCACATCCTTTGTTACTGCTCTCAGTTCCATCTCCTCCCAGTGTTTCCAGTAGCTTGACCCTGAATCCTTCCCCTTCTCTCCCCTTTCATCTATCTATCTTTCCTTATCTGTTTTCTTTCCCTTCTTGTTGCCCAAAAACTTTCTCAGTTCTACTCTAGCTTTTAAAAAATCCTTCAATTTGACTAAATAAAACAGTTCCTACAATAACCACATTTTAGAGACAAACAATTTTGAAAGACTTAAAAACTCTGATTAATGCAAAGGCCAGACAGCCATTGTTGTAGCTCTGCAGCCAGGGAGTTGAGGGATTGGGGATGCAGATTGAGACATATATTTGTGGATGGGACCAACCCAAAAATTTGTTTTGCCTTGACTATGCATATTTGTTACATAGGGTTTTTTCCCTTTTTTTTAATGGGGGTATGGTAGAAAAAAGAAAAAAATAGATTTTTGTTCGTTGAAAAAATAATTTTTAAAAAATCCTTCACTTGATTTTGCCAAATCTATATCAAGCTATCTTCCTATTTCTTTCTTCCCTTTACTAGCCAAAATCCTAGAAAGAAGAGTCAGCAATCACTGCTTCCACTTCCTCCAACCCATTGCAATCTGACTTCTGGTCCCTGAGCCCTACCCCCAGGGTGCTCCTCTCTTAACTTTGCAGTGTTTTTCTGGCCTTTTCTCAGTTCTCATCCTCTAACTTCTCTGCAGTTTTTGAAACTGTTGACCACGCCCCAATCTGGAGCCCTTTCCCCACGACATTGCTCTCTCCTTATTCTCCTCCATTCTGCCTCCTGGTTCCTCAGTTTTCTTGGCTTGGGTATCCCTTCAGAGCAATTTCCTGAGTCCTCTTCTTTGCTCTCACTATACTCTTTCCTTTGATGTCCTCGTTGTTTCCCTTGGGTTTCAGTGTCAGATCTATGCCCATGACTTCCAATCTGTATGTAGACTTAGCACTGTACTTTCCTCTGCTCCCATGAGTCCCAATGTGGCATCACCAGCTTTCTACTGGACACCTGGGCCAGGAATGTCTCATATGTATTTCAAACTCAATATTCAATTCAGTTCAACACATTTATTATTTACCAGGTTCTAGGTACTGAAGGTGGCAGTGGGGGTGGGGCGGAGAGAGACAAAAATTTTAATCATTCCTGTCTTCAATTTGCATTCTTCTTAAGGGATATAGCATAGGGTCATTGAATCACACATCTTGAATTCGAAGGGATCTTTAAGATCACCTAGTCCAAACACCACATTTTACAAATGGGGAAACTGAGGCTGAGCCCTTACATGACTTGCCAGAGACCACGCAAGTAATGTGTAGAAGCAGGATTTGGATCCAGGTCCCCTGATTGCAAATCCAGAACATTTTTTCAGTGGGCCTAGGTACCAAGATTAGTAAATAGAAAGTCATTTCAGGAAAGAGAGAGAAAGAGAGAGAGAACACTAACAGATAGATGGGATCAGAAAGGGCTTTATAATTTACCTCACATTCTGCTTGTCTTTGTATTTGTTGTATATATACCATTTGGAAGGTAAGCTTCTGGGGCAGCTAGGTGGCACGTGGATAAAGCACCAGCCCTGGATTCAGGAGGACCTGAGCTCAAATCCAGCCTCAGACACTTGACCCTTACTAGCTGTGTGACCCTGGGCAAGTCACTTAACCCTCGTTGACCCCCCCCCCAAAAAAAAAGCTCCTTGAGGCAGAAGTTTAGTCTTCCTCAGCTCCTAGTACAGAACCTGCCTTGCACATAGCAGGCAATAAATGTTTGCTGAACTGAATTGAGGCTGGAGACAGTCTAATGCTCAGCTAGTAACTACTGTTGCTTCCCTCTGTATCCCCTTGTATCTTCCCCAGGGGCATGTAAAGGAGACAGTAACAGAACACATGCTTCAGCTTTTGCAAAGCATTTTCCTAGCAGTCCAGTAATGGAAATGATGCAAGTATCCCCTTTCCTATTTGTTGTTCCCAGGCCTGTTCAATGCTCATAGCCATGATTCATTTCAGAGCTCCCTGGTTTGAGTTTTCTAAGACCATTCTCATGTTGTGTATGAAGCTAGATTTGCTTTTTTGGACATTTGTAACCGCAAATGCCATCCTTCCCCTGGGGAATGTCAATGAAACTGATAATGCTTGCCAGAAAATAGTCATATATACACACATTTATGCAGAGCTATATTAATTAAGCCCCACCTTGTTAGAATCCTTGTGTTTTAGGAGTCTGTTCCCCTTTTCCCAAAGAGGTTATGAAATCTGGGGTCCACAGACCCCCACCCCAGAGCTACATGGATCAAATTTTCAGGGGGTCTATTAACTTGGATGGAGAAAAAATGCATCTTTAGTTTCAGTAAACTCTAACTGAAATTAAACATTTCCTCAGTCAATTAAAAAAAAAAAAACAACACCACATTATTCTAAGATGGGATCCATAGCCTTTACCACACTGCCCAGCAGGGGTCCATCACACACACACACACCACACACACACACACACACACACACACAAAGATAAGAACCCTAGCCCTAGAGAATGTGGCATAGCATTCATAGGTAGAGCAGGGGTAGGGCAGTAGGAGTTATGAGCACTTTAATCTTTATTGGAGGGAACAACCCAAGACTACCCTCGAACACTGGCCAGGCAATTTTGAGCCTGGCTTCCCAGGGAAAATGTATGTCTATGTAAATTGGCTACTGTTTATCATTGTAATTGTTTCTCCCTTTCTTTTTATTCTCATCCTTAGAACTAGTTGAGAAGTCTCCCCTGTTTCCCCAAGTATAATTTCATAGCCTAGTGTCCACCTGGGCCCCAAGTAGCCCCATATCACCTGAGGCTAGATAACCCTTTCCTCCCCTTCCCTTTGGTTAGCTAGGCTTGAGTAAATTGGGAAATATTCTAATTCCACTTTTTTTTTTTTCCGGAGCAATGAGGGTTAAGTGACTTGCCCAGGCTCACACAGCTAGTATCGTGTCTGAAATCATATCTGAACTCAGGTTCTCCTGAATCCAGGGCTGGTGCTTTATCCATTGAGCCACCTAGCTGCCCCTAATTCCATACCTTTTTTCCCCTTGGCCAATTATTGTGTTCAAACATCTCAAAGCATACATATAGAAATTAAGGCAACAGAATACTTAGCTCCCCACCAATCACCATCCTGGAGATCCCTGCCCCACAAAAGGAGAGAGCATTCTTTGTGTGTGTGTGTGTGTGTGTGTGTGTGTATGTGTGTGTTTTGCAGGGCAATGGGGGTTAAGTGACTTGCCCAGGGTCACACAGCTAGTAAGTTTCAAGTGTCTGAGGCCAGATTTGAACTCAGGTACTCCTGAATCCAGGGCCAGTACTTTATCCACTGTGCCACCTAGCTGCCCCTGAGCATTCTTTTTTTAAAGTATTTTATTATTTTCCAGTTACACATAAGGATAGTTTTCAACATTTGTTTTCACAGGACTTTTAGTTCCAAATTTTTTTCTCCCACCCTCCCCTCCCTCTTCCCCAAGATGGAGAGCAGTCTGATATAGGTTGTATATGTACAATCACATACAATCACATAAACATATTTCTACATTAGTCATCTTGTGAAAGAAGAGTCAGAGCACAAAGGAAAAACCTCAAAAAAGAAGGAAAAAACAGTCCAAAAGTAGAAAGAATATGATTCAATCTGCATTCATAATTCACAGTTCTTTTTTCTGGATGTTGAAAACATTTTCTATCATAAGTTCTTTGAAACAGTTTTGGATTGTTGCATTGCTGAGAAGAGCCAAGTCTATCCCCATTGTTCACCACACAATGTTGCTGTTACTGTGTACGATGTTCTCCTGGTTCCGCTCCTCTCAGTCAGCATCAGTTCATGTAAGTTCTTTCAGGTTTCTCTGAACTCCTCCTGCTCACCATTTCTTACAGCACAATAATATTCCATTACATTCATATACCACAACTTGTTTAGCCATTCTCCTTTTGATGGGCATTCCTTCGATTCCCAATTCTTTGCCACCACAAAGAGAGCTGCTATAAATATTTTTGTACATGTGGGTCCTTTTCCCTTTTCTATGGTCTCTTTGGTACACAAACCTAGCAGTGGTACCCCTGGGTCAAAGGGCATGAACAGTCCCATAGCCCTTTGGGCATAGTTCCAAAAGGAGAGAGCATTCTTAAAACATTTCAGAGATGAAACTTCTGCTATACAAAAGAAGAAAGGCAGGAAGCTGTCTTTGGAGCTTCCACACCACCACCCCATCTCGATGCAGAGTTAGGGGACTACAGCATCCCACTGCCATCTCCAGTCATCTGTAGAGAACATCCCATAATAAAGCTCCTTGAGATCTTCAAGTCTCAGATGTTGTTCAGTTGTTTCAGTTGTGTCTGACTCTTGGTGACCCCACTTGAGGTTTTCTTGTCAGATACTAGAGCAGTTCACCATTTCCTTCATCTGCTCATTTGACAGATGAGGAAACTAGGCCAATAGAGTTAAGTGACTTGCCCAGGGTCACAAAGTTAGTAAGTGCCTGAACTCCGGTTTTTCTGACTCCAGACCCCAGCACTCTATCCACTGAACCACCTAGTTGGTCCCTTGTGTACTGGCTTCCTCCTTTTTCTCTTCTACATTGTGTATTCAGAGTTACCACATTATCACTCCCAGAGAGGATTTAGCTACCAAGGTATCCAAGGATCTCCGATATAACTTTGCCACCAAATAAAGGAATTCACACTGAAAGCCTTCAGTTGCAGTGAGTGGCCCTAATTCCCCATTGTGCAGATGAGAAAGCAAAGATTGCAAAAAGTTAAATGGCTTGCCCAGACTTACCCATAAGTACTGGGATTTAGACCCAAGTCTAATTCCAGATTCCACACTCTTCCCACTACACTGACTTCAAAAACACCATACCAGGAGCCAAGAGCCCTGTGTCTGTGTTCCAGCTTGGCCATTAACCAACTTTGTGGTCTTGAGTAAGTCTCTTCAGTTTCTTTCCGAGTAAATGAAGAGGTTGGACTGTTCATTTTAAAAAGATCTGGGAATTTTCACATACAGCAAAGTTCAATATAAGGCAACAGCATTGATGTGTCGGGAGGGAGGGAGGGAGGGAAGGAGGGAGGAGGCGGCGGGGGGGGGGGAGAGAGAGAGAGAGAGAGAGAGAGAGAGAGAGAGAGAGAGAACCCACTTTGGCTACATTAAGAGGGAAATAGCCCACTACACTCTGTCCAGGTCAGACCCCATTATCTTGAGTATAGTGTTCAGAACTTGGTGCCACATTTTAGGAAAAATATCAATACATTATCTAGAGGAAATTATCCAGGAGAATGTGGCCAAATTGGTGAATAATAATAACAATAATCACTAACATTTATATAGCATTGTAAGGCTTGCAGAGAATTTTCCAAATATCTCATTTTATTCTCATAACAACCTTGGGAGGTAAGGTGTGTTATTATTCCTCATTTTGCAGATGAAGAAACTGAGGCAGACAGGCTAAGTAACTTATCTGAGGTCATATGACTCATAAGTAACTGAGGTAAGATTTGCACTCAGATCTTCCTGACTCCAAGTCCATCACTGTGTCACCTGGCTATCTGTTGAAAGTTCTTGAGATCATACCATACATGGTTTAAGTTTAAGCAAGTGAGAATCTTTAGCCTTGAAAAGAGAAGATTTGAGGAAGATATGATAGCTGTATCCAAGCATTTCAAAGACTGTCACATGAAAGAGGGATTAGAATTGTTCTACTTAGCCCCAGAAGGCAAAACTAGGAGTGAGTTGGAAGTTTCAAGGATAAATATTTAGGTTAGCTGTGAGAAAAAAAGAAAAAAAGCTTTTCTAACAGAGCTTTCCCAAAGTGGAATGGGTTGCCTTAGTAGATAGTAAATTATCATTCATCCGAGTCTTCAGGGAAACCTGGGCGATCGTCATTTGTTAGGCATGAGGTAATAGAATATTCTCAGTCAAGCATGGATTGGACCAGCTGGCCTCTGAGGTACCTTCTGATTTATATTCTGCCACTGAATGATCTCTCACATCTTGTCTAGTACTAAAATTCTTAGACCTGTAAGAGAATCCTAATTCTTGTCCCTACTTGTATGACCTTGGCAAGATACTCTCCGACCTGAGTTTCATTACCTGTAAAATGAGGGGCTTGGACTACATGACCTCTAATGTCTCTTCTAGCCCCAAATTTGTGTCTTTGATCTCTAGGGGAAAAAAAAGATTAGAATCTAGCTGCCTTTGGTTTCCTGTAGGAAAAATGAGTGATTCAGCTCTTGGAGCGTCCAGGCGTTGTTGCTTCTACCAGTGGTCACCAGGTGGCAGCCAATCCCCCCCAGCTGCTTTTGACTTTCCTACTTGGGTCTGCAGCTGGCCCGTCCCGGGGACTCTTTATGGGTAGAACAGCTAATGCCAAGGTTATCGCCCCGGGAGTGAATAGGCTTTTCACAAGAGAAAGCATTTCCAGGAATTTGACTTCTGAGACATTCCAAGAACGGCTGTTGTTCTGAAAGAAGCATTTCTAGACTCTTGGGTTCCCCTCCCTGGCCTCACGGATGCTGTCCACCACTTTAACCCCCTCCCCCTCTCCACCTAAGGCCATGTTGACTGCCAGCTGGATTTCAAGTCCTCTGTATTACCTGTGACCATTGGAAATGAAAACTGAGATGTTTCCTTCTCCCTTCCCGTGCTGTACCCCCACCACACACACACACACACACACACACACACACACACACACACACACACACACACACACACACTACATCCACAGTCCTCCCACACACTCCAAGCTTATGCGGAGAAGCACAGGGGACAGAAAGAAGATAGGAAGAGGCTCAGTTCTAGCTGAAGAATCAGCCCTAGGCAAAAGTGTGGTTGGTGGGACTTCAATTAAGTCTCTAACACCTTCCCAGGTCCCATTTGCCCCAGAAGGCACTTGATCCCTCCATGCAGCAAACCCCAAATTCACTTTTCTGTTCCCTTCCCTTCCCATCAAAATTAACCCATTTTCAGATAAGTAAAAAAAAATACCTAACCCAGCATTTCCCGAATAAATTTAGCCACAATATAATTATGGGCTTGAAATATTAGGGAAGCCATAAATGCTGGGTTGCAGGGGATGGGGGGGTAAGGGGGCAGACCACAAGTAGAATGACCAAGAGAAGAGGAAGTTAGGGAAATGGTAAAGCAAAATTGAGGAAATTAAAGCTATTATACACCAAAAATTACTGCACATGAGTAATATTGATGTATGCATTTTCCACTTTAGAAAGGAAAAAAAAAATTTACTCAAAAACCTTTCATGTCTCCCCATTGCCATCAGGATAAAATGAAAAATCCTCAGCTTGACATTTAAAGTTCCTTGCGATCTGACTTTGACCTGCTTTTCCGGTCTTATTTCATATTACTCCCCACTCTTGGTCACAGTCAAAATAGTCTGTTAGTTGTGCAGGTCCATGACCTTAAATCTCCTGACTTTGGGAGTCTCTGGAATCTAGAATACACTCTCTCCTCACCTCCTCTACCCAGACTCCAATCCCTCACTTCCTTCAAGACCCAACTCAAGGTCTACCTTCTAAGGTGAGGCCTTTCCTGGTCTCAGCTCCCCTCTCCAATCCAAATTATTGTTACAACTATCCCTCTTTAGATGGCTTCATATATGCTCTTTGTTGACTTGTGTGTGCTTTTTATTCACCCCTCCTCTCCCCCGAAGAAGGTAAGCTCTTTGAAGGCAGGAACACTGCCTTTATCTTTGTGTCTATCCCATCTTACACATGGAAGTTGTTTAGTAATAATGAACTATCCTTATGGAAGCCCCATTCCTGGTGCACAGGGAATCAGAATGCCACAGCACAGTTTGGGAAACATGAACTAATCTAGCCTCTGATAGTAGATATTAGCCCAGTTAATAGGTTACTATCCCAGGTAACATTTGCATTTTAATGGCACCCTCTTAGAACCTGTTTCTTAACCCAAACAATTCTAATGTCAGACTAAAGCAGCCACTAGGGAGATGCTTTCTAGCAGGTGGGCCTTTCTGTGTCCTGCTTTTCACACCATGACCTTGTGGGCACCTCCCTATTTCTTCTCTGCATGATACCTAGGTTAGGTGCTGCTCCATACCAGCTGCCTTCTCCCACTTTGCCCCCTCTGCCTAAAGCACCTTCCTTCATCTCAAAACGAGCCCATCCTTTTCCTAGGTCCCTCTCCTGCCAGTCCTTGCTAGCAAGAGAGACTTCACCCTCAGAAAGAGGAAGCTGTGTTAGTCCTCCATAGTGGGAATGAGTGGACCAATGACCCCATTCCCAAAGTAGAGAAGACCAAGGTTTTTAGGAGTCAAAAAATCCTTGGGCTAGAGGAAATGTTAGAAACCAGAAGCTGTCTCCAAAGCCCAGTGTCCTCCTGGATTTCCCATGACTCAGCTGCTGTCTCACCCTAGAACATCCCTGTGGCATGCCTGCCCCTCCTATTAATGAATTGTAATGGTGTGGCTGCTAGGTGGCACAGTGGATAAAGCACTGGCCCTGGATTCAGGAGGACCTGAGTTCAAATCTGGCCTCAGACACTTGACACTTACTAGCTGTGTGACCCTGAGAAAGTCACTTAACCTTCATTGCCCCACCCCCAAAACCCCAATAAATAAATAAATAGATAAGATTAAAATTAATTTTAAAAGGGGGGGGTGGAGCCAAGATGGCAGAGGAAAGGCAGTAAGTGCTTGGAGCTCCTGACACAATCACTCAAAAAACCTCCAAATAATGCCATAAGAATTATAATGGGGGACATTATTTTAGGAAGAGACCCTGGCCATCCCCTACCAGTTCTACTTCTGACTCCAGACTCCCACACCAATACCTTTCCCACCTCCCTACACTCATACTTCTGCTGAGCTCCCTTTTACATGTTGTCTTTTCCTTGTAGAATGTAAGCCCCTTGAGGAAAGGACTGTTTCTTCTTTGCTTCTATTTGTACCCCCAGCACACAGCATACAGTAAGCAACCAATCCGTGCTTGTTGCCTTTCTTTGCCTCAGTTCCGAACACCTGTGTTTACCCTTTGAATGAATGGATGGGGTACTTGGTGATCCAGCACTTGTATGGAGTCAGTGACCTTGTTCCAAAAGACCCTCTCACCTCCAATCTTGCCTGGATTTTCTGAACTAATAGTGGTATATGACACGGGCAACCTAAAAAAATAATTTCCTATTTGATTTGGGAATAAAATTATATAATGCTTTTGTAAGAGACCAACCTTCCTGGTTGTGTTTTGCTTAAGCTAATAACAGAAGTAGTTTACCTTCCCTAAGCAAACACCGGCTGGGTAACAGGGAGAGGGCAGCCTGGGGAAAGGTGCTTGGTGATGGGAGAAGCCAAGCAGATAATTAAGAGTCCACCGACCTGGAAACAGGTATCACTGTCCTTGGGAAAGGAGTCTCTTAACCCCTTAGAAATGCACCATCCTGAATAAAAAGCTGGAGCAAGAAAATGAGAAAGGATCAGGAAAAGAGGAAGAAAGGAAGTGGCTGCCCTGGGCCTCACAGGGCCCCTTGAGGTCAGCCTGGGGGACTGCCACTCTTTCTCCTGCTGTCCTTCTAGACCCACCCAGCCCAGACCATGACTGAAAGTTAAGAGTACACCATGACTTTATTATATGAATTCCTATTAAACATCTTTAAGAAAAAACAACAGCAACAACACCACATGTGGAAACAAAACCTAACATAGCAACCAACACTCACAAACCTCAAGATTGGGTTTCCACCTTATGAATTCCCCAAGTGCTTGGGGTTTTGTTTGTTTAAAAGAATTTTCATGTATTCCTCACTGCACAAACTTTGCTAGAAGTGAACAACTTTTCATTTGCAGGAGAAATGAGTCTCTGAATGTAGCTTGCTTTGGCTACTTCCACCCCAGCATCCTTCACTCCCCTCTCTCCTGAGGTGTAAGAGAGACTGGGGCAGGGTGGGTGTTTTGTTTTCCATTTAGTTTTGGATAACATGGTAGCTAAAGCAGGTCCTTTCCCTGTCCTCTGAGGAATAATAGATTGTAGGAGCCCCGGGTGGGGACCCTCAGATCTCTTGAGTCTTTAGCCTGATCCATATTGGTATTGTGGAAGGGGAAAGAGCTGTCCCTCTAGCTGGCTGGGGGTAGAGGTGCTGACCTCCAGATGAAAGGGTCAGGCAGCTTTGGAGCCTTGCTCTCTTCTCCTTGTCCATGTAGAGTTAGAAGGAAGCACCAGGGGATGGGGAAGCCTTGGGGGAAACCTCAAAACTAAACAGATCGTTTTGCTGGGTAAGGAACCTGGGTAAGGAGGAGAGCTTGGCAGCTAAAAGGGAAAGGGAGAAGAGCAAAAGGAAAGGAGGAGAGAAAGGAAGAAAAAAAAAAAGGTGGCCTTCCCCTTCTAGGCTGTGAATTATTCATTCCTATGCCAAGACGCTTTCTGTTACCTGTGGCCCCACTCCAGCTTCACCCCTAGCAACCTCTGCACACACTTCCAAACTTGGTTACATTTCATAAGGCTTCTCTCCCCCTGGTAGCTGCAGGCACATTCCAGGGCCTGGGCCTGCCAGCCAGCAGACCTGAGCACATTCCAGGCCCAACCACTGGCCAGGGGGGGCCGCCCACTGTGGAATCCTTCCTTCTTTGGGCCCCCCAGGGTTTGGGGAAGAAAGCACTGCAACTTGGGAGATGGAGCGGGAGAAATCATGAGTCTGTAAAACCCTGCCCCCTCCAGTCACATAGTTTCTTTCTTTCTCTCTCTCTCTCTCTCTCTCTCTCTCTCTCTCTCTCTCTCCCTCCCTCCCTCCCTCCTTCCTTGCCCCAAGGGGAGGGGGGGAAGATTACTATAAGTATAATTTCATGGTTTTATCTTGGCTCCCCCCAAATAAGCTATAAGGTTCCTCCTCCTACCCCACCCCACCAGTAACAAGAAGTCCAAGCTCCATACTGGGCAGTAGAGATTTGGTGCTTTAGTGAACCTAGAAGCCCCTGCCCTAAAAGCTCTCTCCTTTCCAAGTTTCCTGATTCCTCAGAGGAGCTTTTCCCCATGCCTGTGCCAACCCACTAATGTGAAGAGGCAGAGTGAACTCCCTGAGACAGTGAGTAGGTGAGGGAGTAGGTGGGTAGGCAGGCCCCCTGTAGAGCTACCTTCCTCTTGAGAACAGGTTTCTTCCCCACCCCAAACAGGACTCAGCCTGCACTTTCGCTCTGAGGCCAGCTTTCAGAGCTAAGCAGGTGATACCCAGGGCAACTCCACCCCTTGCCCCTGCACACTGCATAAGAAAACAGCTGTCTCCCCATTGTTCTTTCTAGTTCTAGAGGTCTCACAGTTTAATATTTTCTCCTTATGGGCATCCAGCTCCTCCCTCAGGAACTAGGGGTCAATTTAAGACCAGTACTCCCCTGAGGATAAGGGAAACCTCCCCTCCCGCTGCCAAGCAGACTCTAGGATTCTAGACTCGTGCCCCTCTCCCTCCCTCTCCCACACCACCCTAGCCTAGCAGGGAA
Organism: Dromiciops gliroides; assembly: GCF_019393635.1. Lineage (NCBI taxonomy): Eukaryota > Metazoa > Chordata > Mammalia > Microbiotheria > Microbiotheriidae > Dromiciops > Dromiciops gliroides. Next base: position 169,257,126 of record NC_057864.1, on the reverse strand, counting down.
TTCCAAGCTTAGCCCTAAGTGCAGCAGCACTGTCACCATGCCCAGTAGCTCTCTGCTTCCACCGATTCCACATTGGACAACTTGCACCCATTCTATTTCCCAGCATGAGTAAGGGAAGCAAGTGGTCCAGCCTGCCCTTGTGCTAATTCCAGACTATTAGCGGGTCCTCTACCACCAACAACAACTTCCAGTATGATGGCAGATAGCTCTCCCCATGATAGCACAGTGGGAAGAAAATTGAACACGGATCTCTGAACTCGAAGTCATAGAACCTGAGTTCAAATCCTGTTTCTGCCAAAGAAATACTTGTGTAACCTTAGGTGAATCAACGAACCTCTCTGGGCCCCAATTTTCTCATTTGGAAAATGAGCGGTTTGGATCAGATGACTCTAAGGTCCTTCCCAGTTCTAGAGCTATACCCCTATGCCATTCTCTGGGAGGTGGCAATCACTCCCAGGGAGGCTTTCTTGTACCACTCCCACTTATTGGTTCTAGGGCCCTCCCCTTCTGCTACCCCAAGCCAAATGTGGATTTCCCATTTGATGCTGTTTCTTCATCCCTGTGCCTGAGGGACCTCTGGGGAGAAGACAAGGATGGAAGATGAGTCTCATCCTGTAAAACAGCAGCCAGGGGGCAGCTAGGTGGTGCAATGGATAAAGCACCGGTCCTGGATTCAGAAGGACCTGAGTTCAAATCCAGCCTCAGACACTTGACACTTACTAGCTGTGTGACCCTGGGCAAGTCACTTAACCCTTACTGCCCTCCCCCAAAAAAACCCCAGCAGCCAGGAGCTCAGAAAAGGAAGAGATCAGGGTGCTGAGAGTGGGACAGGGAGGATTAGATGATGTCTCAGACTCTTCAGTGGAGTCTAGACTAGTCTGAGAGAAAGATGGGGAGTTGAGAGGGGTAAGAAGAGGGTTCATTTTGTCCTTGCCCATACATTAACCTGGGCCTGTGCTTTATGTGTCCAGCCCTCCCACTGATTGGACCTGCTCCTTTAGGGAGAGGAATGGTGGGAGTGAGGAAAGGGAAGCCAAGAGGCTACAGAAACATTAAAAAAAAAAAAAAATCCAGAGAGGGGAAAGTCCCCCTCCCCTCATTGCCCCTAAAACAACACAGCTACAAGAGAAAACTGTGATTGGCTGCTGTCCTTAGTGGGGCCACAGGTGCTTCCTCCAACCACAATATGGCAATCCCAAAGTTCCAAAACATCTGCACAAGAAAGGAAGGACAAGAGGCAGCTGGAAGCAAGGCTTCAGAGGAGCAGAGAGAGCTCTGGCCGGAGAAACTTGGTGCCTCGATGCTCACACACCCTCTGTCTTACTGCAGCAGGTCTGGGCAGCTAAGGACAGGCCTTCACTACTTGGCTGCCCCATAGGGCATTTAGTCTCCGGTGACCTCTGGCACCTGGGGAAAAATAAAAAGGGTTTTTTGGGAACAGGTGAAAGAGAGGGATTTGCAAATGATCTCTACTTCTTTTTTTTTTTAATTTTTTTTTTCTTTTAGTGAGGCAGTTGGGGTTAAGTTACTTGCCCAGGGTCACACAGCTAGTAAGTGTTATGTGTCTGAGGCCGGATTTGAACTCAGGTACTCCTGACTTCAAGGCCGGCGCTCTATCCACTGTACCACCTAGCTGCCCCCTGATCTCTACTTCTAAGTGAGTCTCCCTGGGCCCTGGACTGACAGGACACCCAGTGACAAGATGGACAAAACCCAATAAGGAAAGGATTTTGACCATTCTTCTTTGGGGACGGTCAGAGCTCTCAGAGGTTTCCTACCTCCCAGGGTATTTCCCATCTATTGAGTTTCACACGGAAAAAGTGGCATTTGGTCTGGGCTTTTATTTTGACAGATAAAGATTACAGTGATAGGGAGGGATGTTTAGGTAGAGGGAACAGCATGAGTACAGGCACAGAAGTGGGAGATTAGATATATGTGAATAGTCCAACTTGGCCAGAGCCTATGAGAGGGTAAGAATAAGAGGTTGGACTTTATGCAGTAGGCAATAGGGAGATAATGAAAGTTTTTTGAGTGGGTAGTATCATAAGCAGCAGATAGACTCCTGGGCCTGGAGTCAGGAAGAGTCAAATCTGAGCTCAAATCTGGTCTCAGACACTTACTAGCTGTGTGATCCTAGGCAAGTCACTTAACTCTGTTGGCCTCAGTTTCCTCATATGTAAAATCAGTGGAGAAGGAAAGGGCAAACCACTCTAGGATCTTTGCCAAGAAAACCCCAAGTGGGTCATGAAGAGTCAGACATGACTGAAAACCATAAGCAGAGCTTACTTAGGAGAATCCTTCTAGCAGCTATGATTAAGAAGAAACTGAAAGGGAAAAGAAACTAGTTTGGGGAAATAAATGGTTATGAGATCATTTTGTTGTTTGAACAAAAGGTAATAAAGGGGCTAACTATTCTGGAAAACAATTTGGAATTATGTGGGAGGAGAGTGGTTTTAAAAATTCATATCCAGTGATCCAGAGATTCCATCGTTGGGCATCTACCTCAAGGAGGTCAAAGATGGGGGTGGGGGAAGACCCCATTATTTACCAAAATGTTTGTACCAGCTTTCACGGCAGCAAAATACTAGCAATAAAGTGGGTGTCCATCAATTTTGGAATAATTGAATAAACTGTGACAAATGATGTAATGGAATATTAGGAATATAATTGGACATTAAGAAACAATCAATATGTGGAATTCAGAGGAACATGGGAAAACCCGTATGAACTAACACAAGGTGAAGTAAGCAAAACCAGCAAACCAATCAACACAGTAATTACAATGATATAAATGGAAAAGGAAAAAAAAAAGACATTAAAAGAGAACTGAATGCTGAGTAATTGTAATGACTAATCTTGGCCCCAAGAAATGCACCTCCTTCCTTTCCTTGGAGAGATAGGAGACTGTGAATACAGAATGTTGCAGATGCAGTCAGATGTGTTGGCTGGTTTTTCTTTGTTGCAAAGGAAGACACACTGGGTAGGAGGGGAAGTAGCTAGAAATGACTGTGATATAAAAACAAAAGGCAGCAATAAAACAAAAAAATAATTTAAAAATAATGAAATGGGGGCAACTAGATGGCGCAGTGGATAAAGCACCGGCCCTGGAGTCAGGAGTACCTGAGTTCAAATCCAGCCTCAGACACTTGACACTTACTAGCTGTGTGACCTTGGGCAAGTCACTTAACCCCCATTGCCCCACAAAATTAAAAAAATAATAATAATGAAATGAATTTAAAAAGCAATCTAGGCTCTGATGAGGATTGGAGTGCACATGGAAAGGTGACAAATACCACCAGACATGGATATGGGGGGAAAGAGGGGAAAAACAAGGATGACTTTGAGATTTCAAGCATGAGTGATTAGTAGAATAGTTGGTTCTACTAACAGATATGGATGAGATCATTAGGAGAAGGAAATGGTTTGGGGAAGGCAATAGTAAGTTCATTTTTTTTTTTTTGGTTTGGTTTTTTTTTTTGCGGAGCAATGGGGGTAAAGTGACTTGCCCAGGGTCACACAGCTAGTAAGTGTCAAGTGTCTGAGGCCGGATTTGAACTCAGGTACTCCTGACTCCAGGACCAGGGCTCTATCCACTGCACCATCTAGCTGCCCCGTAAGTTCATTTTTAATACTCGGACTTTCAGTAGAGATGTCTACCAGATAGGAGAGATGTCTAATTGGCTGGTAGAAATGAGACATTTGGGAGGAAGAAAAGAAAGACTAGAAATATAAATTCAAGGAGTAATGGCATAAGGATGATGATTGAGGTCATAGGAGTAAATGGCATTGCAATGGAAGAAAGTATGGAAAGAGAAGAAGACCAAGAATGGAACCTTTGTCAACACTCACATTTTAGGGGAAGAAGAAGAGCTATTAGAGGAGAGGGGGGAAAAAGAATGGATTAAGAGGCAGAAGAAGAAACAGGTGCCTATAGTGAAGCCAAGAAAAGAATTTCAAGATCAAGGAGGTTATCAACAGTGTAAAATGTTATAGAGACATCATGGAGGATAAGGACTGAGAAAAGCCAATTGGATTGAAATATTAGAAAATCACAAGTGACTTGGATCCAAGTGGAAAGTTGGAAGAAGTCAGATGAAGTAGAACAAAGGCGTACATAAATAGAATTAGTTCATAAGGAAGAGTGAATGTTCATGACTTTTGAGAATTTTAGCACTGAAAGTAAAAGATAAAATATAGTAGTTAAAGGGAGTAGCAAGGATGAAAAGGGCCTTTTTTTTAGGACTGGTGAGATCTGAGCACTGTTTGGGGGCCAGAAGCAGGGAAATAGCTGAGAGAGAGAGAGAGAGAGAGAGAGAGAGAGAGAGAGAGAGAGAGAGAGAGAGAGAGAGAGAGAGAGAGAGAGGGAGAGGGAGAGGGAGAGGGAGAGGGAGAGGGAGAGGGAGAGGGAGAGGGAGAGGGTCAGGGTTGGTTTGACCAATCTAGGGGCATGGAGAGGGACACCTCTAAATGAAGAGCTGCTGAGACGTAGGAAGGGGAGATGGCCCTCTTGGAAGGCTGACCAGGCCCATCTTATCTAAGCAGGGCCCCAAGGAGAACTGATGTCTCCAAATTGCTACTTTAAATTGGTTCTCTGGACGGGAGTGGGGGGGGGGGAGGGGGGTTCCTAAGCTTTCTTCTGTGTCATGGAGCTCTGTCAGGCTGGTGAAGAAATATTTTTAAATGCATAAAAATCAAAACCATAGAATTACAAAGGAAACAATTTATATAGAAATAGTTTTCAAAATATTTTTAAGCATGTTCAAAGACCTCAGATGAAGAAGCCCTGCTCTAAATGTTTCAGGTTTGGATATTTTTTTTTTCTCCTTGAGGAGATTGAGAGTGGTTAAAGGAATTGGGGATGTTTTAGCCTGGAAAAAGAGAAGGCTTAAGGGAAAATGAGTGATGTCTTCAAGTATTTGAAGCACTGTAATATTAAGGACACAATAGACTCTTCGATTAAATTAGACTGTTTGGCTCCAGAAGCAATGGGAGGAAATTGCAAAGCAGCAACATATTGACTCAGTGTCAGGATAAGCTTCCTAACGAGAGCTGTCCAACAGTGGAATGATCCGCTTGGGAGGTGGTGGGTTCTTCCATCCTGAGGGTCCTTAAACAAAGGCTCTGAGGGCCACTGCTTCAGTGTGATATGGAAGGAATCTTTGTTCAGTTGTGGGTTGGATGAGATGGCAGCCGAGATCCCTTCCAACCCTAAATTGCTGTGACTTTGTGAGTTATAAGTTCCCCAGGACTTGAGTCACTGTCTCTGTCTTTAGTGCTTAAATGCTAGCTGAAAGCGGGGAGGGGTGAAGCAATGCATCCTTTTTTACACCCAAAAGGCCAGCCATACTGGGGCAGAGGGGGAAGGGGAAGAAGAGCTGCAGTAAGAGAAAGACAAAGAACAGCTTGGGACATCACGGTCTTCCAAAAAGTCTTCAAGTAGTCCTGGGTTTTTCACCTCTGTGCCTCTCTCCACACTGTGCCCTATGCCTTGGAATCCCTGCCTCCCCATCCTTTAGGGCTCTGCTCAGATGACTTTCTCTCCATGAAGTCTTCTTGTGGCATTCTGTGCCTGTGCCTGTGCAGGTGCCCTTTGTCATCCTATTCTGTGCTGTGATTGTTTGTGTACATATCTGGTCTGAACTGGGAGATGCATGGGAGCAGGTCCCATGTCGTTTTCATCATTTTATCTCTCACAGGAACTAGCCTTGTGCAGAGTGAGTGCTAAATAAATGGTTTGAGAATGAATGATAGGGGGCAGCTAGGTGTCACAGTAGATAAAGTGCTGGCCCTGGATTCAGGAGGGCCTGAGTTCAAATCTGGCCTCAGACATTTGACACTTACTAGCTGTGTGAGCCTGGGCAAGTCACTTAACCCTCATTGCCCAGAAAAAAAAAATATGAAGCCAGAGAATGAATGATTAGTGAGCTGCTGGTCCCAAAGCAGAGTCTAGGACCCCACAAAAGTTATACCTATGAAGGAAGAGAAGGAAGATAGCATAGGCTCATAGGTTTAGAGCTAGAAAAGACCACTGAGGCATCTAGTCCAACCCCCTATTTTTCACATGAGGAAACTGAGATCCAGACAAGCTAAGGGACTTGCCCGAAGTCACAAAGGTAGCCCCATCTTTTGTTGCCCAGGTTTTGTTACCCATCACATCAGCTGGATTCTGCCTCCAAATTCAGCACGCTCAGGTGTGCGTGCTGCATAAACCAGATGATATGGGATGACTCAGAAGGATAGCCTGGTGAGGGCACAGCAGACTCTCCAGTCTCAAACTCTATCAGCAACCCCCTGGCTCACCCCTTACTGTCCTTCTCTGGGTGCTTCCTCCTCCTTGAGTGTCTCCTGCTTCCTTGCCCGGAAGTCTTCGTCTGAAAGGCAAGAAAGGTGCTCATGTAGGCCTCATCCTCCTCTACAGAGTGTAGCCGAGGGACAGACCCATCCAATTAAGAAGCCTTTCAAGACTAGGCAAGAAAAATGCCTCCATTTCCCTCCCCACCCACCCCTATGCTTTTTATGTGTGTTAACCTACTTAACCTCACACCATGATTTCATCTGTATCTTGTGACCATGTAGTGACCTGGGGTCTGGTCATAGCTCTGCCACCAACTAGACTTTAGGCCTGAGGGGAATCATTTTGACTTTTCTGGGCCTCAATTTCCTCACCTATAAAATGAAGGGATTGGACTATAGATTTTCTTAAGGTCCCTTCCAGCATTCAAGTCCTTCCATATCACATAGGATTCTCCTATTATCAATGGATGACCACTATCCATACCACTACCCCTTCCCAGAAAAGCAAATAATTAAGAGTTGGCTCAACTGAAATTCAATAGGCTGCCTCAAGAGGTGGTAGGGTCACTCTGTTTGGAGATCATCAAGCAACATCTGGACAACCACCTATTGGGTATGTTATGGTGGGGATTCCACTTGTGTATAGTTTGAACTAGATGGCTACTAGAATTTCTCCCAACTCTTTAAATTCTGTGATTCTGTGATGGACAAAGAGCATCTTTTCTATGTCCTAAATCTAAGTCCTGAACACTATTCCTGCCCCCCCCCAAAAAACCCCACAAAAACAAAAACAAAAAAAACCTCATCACTCCAGTCTCTCTTAAGGCAGCCACCTGGAGGTGTTCACTGACTGAATTTCTCAATCACTCCAGGATAGGCATCAAACATGGTGTTCTCACCCTTTGTGGCCTAAGCATGAGGTTGGGATTAGCTTGTGGGCTTAGAGGAAGCAGCAGCATTTAGCCCACCCAAGCCTCAGAAGTTCAGGAAAACTCAAGCTGCAAGAACAACCATGTTTGTTTTGGGGCCAAGGACACCAGCAAAGGTTGCCATGTTACTCAATCTGCAGATTACTGGGATGGGATGAGAGAGTCTGTGGCCCACCTATCCTACCCACGAACCTTGGACACAATAAGGCCCTGTGGGAAGAACACTGGCTCAAGTGAAAGGACCTGGGTTGAAATCCTTCCTATGATGTTGACTAACTATGTAAACTCGGGCAAGACACTTAACTCCCCTGGGCCTCAGTTTCTTCAACTGTAAAATGAAGGAGACAGACTAGCTAGCCTCTGAGGTGCCTATACTCTTTTGTTTTTAGCTCCAAGTTTGCTAGTTCTTTTGTCATTGTATGCTCAAGAGAAACAGTGTGAAGGTGAGACGAAGCGTTATTAGTGACTGGTGCTTTGCTGAGCAGGGTATGGTTCACCCAGGGCTTCTGGGTTCCACGTGGCAAGCTTCTACTAATTATTCCCCTCTATCTCCTTCCCTAATCTTTCTGTGCATCCTGAGCCTTGCCATGTGCACAGAGCCCTTCCAGAATCCTGGCTGAGAATCATCAGTTTCAAGGAGCTGTGTTGGACAAGAACCCAAATGTCCAAACTCTACTCCTGGAGATTTTGACCCTCCCCCCGGTCAGTCCCAGCAGTTTAAGTCCTCACCACAGGCATGACCCTCCACATCATCCAGGAGATTAGCTGTAGATGCTGCAGTCCCCAGCCTGCCCTTCCATTCAGGAAAATCATTCACTTGCTTGGCCCATACTGCTGTCTATATCCCATTCTGCTCCCTCCAGCCACCCACCAACTAGTTGCCTATCCAAGTCCTCTCCAGTCACCAGGCTCCCAGTCTAGATCCCAGAGTTTCCTCTCCTGAAGTTATCCTATCCTCTCTCCTCTTTGATTCCTTCTCCTTAAAGAAGTAATCAACTACAGAGCATAATGGTTGATATGAGGTAGCTGTGATGTCCCCTCTTTCCATGTTACAGTCTATGGCTCCCACTTCTCAGAACACTTTGAGGACCTTCATTCCTTATTCAACATGCTCATCTGTCCCCAGGAGAGCCTTTAATTCCAGAGCCACTACTCTGGGCTGTGAGAAGGCAAGGACTTGATGGGAATAAAGGAAAACTCTCTTATTAATATTTAGGGGGAAAAAAGATAGGGCTTGAACTAGATGTATGTGAAAAAAAAAAGAAGTGAAAAGGTTTATGAATCACCTCAATTGGTGAAAGAAGAAAATGAGATCATTTGTACAAAGGTACAGATTTTCACAGATTGTAGGATGGCTTCAAGTCTTCCTTAAAAGATGTGGGATTAGCCCCTTGGTTCATCTCCATTCCTCCCCACTCCCACATCCTATCTTCATCCCATCTCTCCACCATTCAAACACTAAGGCTGGGCAATATGAAAGGGAGGTAATGAGGGAGAACCAAGCACACACACACACACACACACACACACACCCTTCCTGGCCAGGGAGGAGCTGGGAAGGATACGAATGGTGCTTCAACAACTGTTTTCTCTTTGTCTTCCTCATCTTAGTCTTCTCAGAGAAGGCCCTGGCAAGTTCAAACAACTTCCTCCGGGTGGCTGTGAGCAAAACAGGAGGGACAGGGAAGTGTAAACGACTCTAGTTGGCACTGAGGGGCCCAGGGACTTAACCCTCTATGAACTAGAGGAGCAGAGGAAAAAAGTCTAGTGGGATTTTCTTCTTGTTTCTTTTTCTTTGGAAGGGGGAAAGGAGTTTAACTGCAGAAGGGACATGGAAAAAGGATACAGGGCTGGGGGTGAGGACAGGGGGAGCACTAGGAGTCTAGGAGGGGAGGAGGGCTCAAGACTGGGAGAGAGGAGGAGGAGGGCATAGGGCTGGGGGGAGAGGAAAGGGAGGATGGGTATAAGAGAGGAGGTGGACACACAAGCCAAAGAGAGAAGAGGGCCCAGGGCTAAGAGAGGAGGGCACAGAGTTAAGACAGAGGAGATGGGTACAGGGCTGAGACTGAGGGGAGAGCAAAAAGCTGGAGGAGGGAGAGGGCACTGGGCAATGCCAAGAGCCATGGGAGAAACAGCCAGAAGGTGAAAGGGTCAAAGAGGATACAGGGACAGCGGCTGCTTAAGGAAGAAGGGGTGCTATCTGAAACTTGGCCAGCAGGGGCAGCATAGGACACCCCAAAGGCCATGGCAAACAACAAGCCAAAGATCCGGGCATTCCTCTTCCTAACTCCTCCAGAACAAACCGGGTGTCTTCCCCCTCCCTCCTATGCTCCCTCCCTCTCCCTCCCAAGCAAGCAGGGCTGGTTCTAGGATTTCCGTGACTAATTCCTGATCTTCCCCGAAATGGAGCCTGAATCACCCAGTCCCTGGTACATTAGGGGCAGAGGAGGGAGAGCAGGACAGGAGGGATTGGGAGCCTCTGAGCACTGGGGAGAGGTTATCACAGCCTGCAATGGAGAAAGGCTGACAAGAACTGAGATGGGGGGGGGGGCACTCACTTAGGCAGCCGGCTACAGGGTCAAGAAGGACTTTTAAGAACTGCACAGGAAGGAAGGGGCGGGGTGGGGCACATCATTGGTAACCCTGGATCCTTTTTTTTTTTTTTTTCAAATATCCCTTTTGGACTGTGAAATGTAAGGTTTGACTTTCTGCAGGGGGACCAGGCTGAGAGCGGGGTAGGGTGGGGCGGGGTATTCAGGGATGAGGAGGGGCTTGGCAGCAGCAACAGATTTACTTTCCTAAGCATGTCTGGCTGTTTGGCTCAAGATGATGTGAACATGAGTTTGCATTCCCTATGCACATGCTGATTAGCTGGTGTGCAGGAAATACTGGGAGGGCGGGGTTGAGGGGGGCAGAGTGGGAAAGGGGGAAAACCACCAGGGGAAGCCAGCCTGGCATTAAAACCTTACTACAAACAATCGTGAATTGGCTGTGGGGCAGAATCTTGGGTGGTCCCCCTCCCCCTTCCCCGTGTGCCTAACATAGGCAGGGAGAGCATTCACCAGAGGGGAGGACCTGAGCCCTGAATCCTGGGCACTCTACCCTACTGCCCCAAGTGGGACACTCACATTTCCCCATGTGCTTCAACTTGTCCCTGAATAAGGCATCTTCAGACACAGCAGGGTTGGCTTCACTGGCTCCCAAGGCAGCGTCACCTAAAAGGCGGCACCGGGTCAATGGCAATAGGCAGGGGCTCGTGATCCCTAGGACACTAGCAGAGGGACAGATCCTCCTAAGGCAAGCCAAGAAGGGGCTGGTTATTCTGAGGCACCTTAAATGGAGGGAGTAGGCCTGACCCCCAGGGCTGGGACAACATCTCTTCTAAGTCAATGGGTCACGAAATGTTGGCTATAGACTGGAGGAGTTCAGAATCGCAGATCATAGTGGGATATGGGATAAAAGAGAAATCATCTTCTGCCCTTAGAGACTTGAAAGCAGGAAGGAGACAGGATAATGTGGGTAATGCTGCCCTCTCCTTCTTATTTCTGGAACTCCCTTTTCTTGTTGAATTGGTTGGAGGAAATAGGGGCGTTCAGCCTGAAGAGAAGACTCAGGGGAAACATGAAGCTGTCTTCAAATAAGTGAAAGGCCATCCTGTATGTAGAAGGGATTAGACTTGTCCTGTTTGGCAAAACCAGGAGTCAAGAGGTCAATTTTTGTTTTGTTTTGTTTTTTTGCAGGGCAATGAGGGTTAAGTGACTTGCCCAAGGTCACACAGCTAGTACTTGTCAAGTGTCTGAGGCCAGATTTGAACTCAGGTCTTCCTGAATCCAGGGTCAGTGCTTTATCCACTATACCTCCTAGCTACCCCCCCCCCAAGAAGCCAATTTAGATACCAGGTTAGGAAAAACATCCTTAAAATGATCAGAGCCATCCCAGAGAAAAGTGGGCTATGTCAGGAAGTAGTGGGAACGTTCCTCCTCCAAGGAACATGGGACTTTCCAGAGAAGTGCCTTCCAAGCCTCAAATTCCATCCATCCCTTCCTCCTCCTCTACCCATGTCTTAAGCTATCTAACTTGGGATGTGAAGGCATGAGCCCCTCCTCATTTGCAGTCTTCCTTACAAGGAGGGATAAACTGCTGCTACCACATACTCCATACTAAGCAAGGGGGAATGGGGAGGTGGGAAAGTGTCAGAGATAAGAGTTGGAAAGAAAATAAAGGGGATGGGGAAGGGGGTGGGACAGAGGTGCAGCCTGCATATCCATCTCTCCATAGTCCTTTCCCCAACCCAGTCTTGGTGCCTCATTAATCCCAAGGTCACCCTGTCTCCTAAATCCCACCCTGAGGTCATTCCCCAATTCTCACTGCCTTTGGTTAATTCGGGATCAAGGACAGAAGGGTCATTAGACACCCTGATGTATCTCCAGCCACATGTAAGCTCCTCAGCCTTCTGCTTACTAATCAGTTCTCCAGGATTTTCTCTCTCCAAGCCGGGATCAGTTTAGAGCACAGCAATCCTGCTGCCCTCCCTTTGGTTAGTAGAAACCTTCCTCCCCTCCCCCAGCTCCCCTCCTGGTTATATCCTATGTAGGGGAAGTCCCTGGAAGAAGCTGCTTAGAGCTTCTCTGAAGAGAAGCTCTTTTTCTCCGAGACAGGACAGCTATGGGGGGCTGAGATTCAGTATTAAATAAGGGCTCCCAGACCACACGGTCCAAAGAAGACAAATCCTGGCTTTTCATCTACTTCTCAATAATGTAATAAATAAGAGCTCACATTTACTTTTGGGAAGCAGATTTGGAATCTCATTGGTAAACAGAAAACCCTGATTGCTTTACTTTTCACTTTTGTTTTTTTGGTGGTGTGGTTTTTTTAAAAGGCAATCAGGGTTAAGTGACTTGTCTAAAGTAACATAGCTAGTAAGCTTCTGAGGTTGGATTTGAACTCAGGCCCTCCTGACTCCAGGGCCAGTGCTCTATCCACTGCACCACCTAGTTGCCCCTCAATTTTCTATTCATATTCCCTGGGAATTTGCAACTAGTAAGTGCTTAATAAATACTTTAGTCATTCATTCATTTCCTCTACCAGTGCAGATAGGTATCTGCTCAGAGGGCAGACTGTGTGGAGAAAGCAGGACCTGAGTTGGGTCCTGAAAGGAGAGGGCTTTTAACTGAGGAAGAGAAGTAGTGTGATTTCCTTGGAAGTGGGGAGCTCCCAGTGAGGCAACTCCTTCTACCCAAGAAGACCAGCAACTAGTCTACAACTTATAGTTTTAGAAAGTTGCCTAAGATACTGAGAGACAAAGGGTCTGGCTCCGAATCACACCGTTGGTATGTCTTGGAAGGGGGGCTTGAGAACCAGCCTTTCCTAACTCCAAATTGGCTTCTCTATCCATGCCATCTCTCCCCACTGAGCCCAGGGAATGAGAATAGCTCACAGTGTATTTTCCTCCCAACAACTCTGTGGGGTAAGTATATAAGTATTATTATCCCCATTTTAAAGATGAGCAAACCAAGGTTCAGAGACATGAAAGAGATCTGCAGTTTTAAAAAGGCTTTGGTCAACTACTAAGTGAATTCTCAGCTTCCTTGACCAAGGATTCTTAACCCTTTGGCCAAATAAGTGAATCCTTCTTAGAATAATGTTTATAAATACATAGGAAAATCTACTATATGGAAATATAGTTATCAAAATATATTTTCAAAAACCAAGTTTATGGGCCCTAAGGTTAAGAATCCCTGATCTAGACAGTCCTGGGGCCAAGAACCTTAGATTACTAGCTGACAGAGATGGAGCACCAGGAGAAAAGTAAATGAAGGGCAGCTAGGTGGCACAGTGGATAAAGCACCTGCCCTGGATTTAAGAGGATCTGAGTTCAAATCCAACCCCAGACACTTAACACTTACTAGCTGTGTGACCCTGGGCAAGTCACTTAATCCTCATTGGCCTGCAAAAACAAAAAAGAAAAGAGAAAAGTAAATGTTTCCCAGGAAGAGCACATTCCTTCATGTAGAAGGAAAGCAGTTGGAGGGGGTAAGTGCCCCCCCTTACTTTTCAAATTTCTCCCCTCTTCCCCACTCTTCATTAGAAAGAGTAAAATCAAAGAAAATTATAGACCATATATAAAAACAAGTTATACCCCAAGTTAATTTAATGAATGAATATGGGTGCAAAAAAACCTAAATAAAACACTAGCTATTACAATAGATTACAAAGATTATACATTATGACTTCTTTTCTCTCTATAGGGTTATGTGTTTAGTGGCTCTCACTGCCCCTCTGCCTCTGCTTTCTTCTCCCCCCCCCCCAACCAACCCAAACCTCCCTCTCTGGAATTAGGAGGATAATTTAAGTCCTTCCCCATTCCCAACTCATCATGGAGAGCTAGGTAGTACAATGGACAGAGCACTGGACTTGGAATCAGACTTATCTTCATGAGTCTTCAAATCCAGCCTCAGACATTTACTGGCCGAGTGACCCTAAGCAAGTCACTTAACCCTGTTTGCCTGAGTTTCTCCTCTGTAAAATGAGCTGGAGAAGGAAATGTCAAACCATTCCAGTTTCTATGCCAAGAAAAAGCCAGTCGGGGTCACAAAGAGTCAGACATGAATGAAACAACCAACACCAACAAATTTCCCCACTCATGAGCCCAGGTCACTAAGGTGAGGAGAAGCCTTTCCCCATCCTTAAAGAAGGAGCTCCTTATTCTGTCCTCCCTTTGCTCCATGTTCCAAATCTCCCACTACTAACAAGGAAAGCAGGGGCTGGGGGTTGGGGAAGGCCTCTATCTAATCCAGGCCTTAGGCAGGAAAGGCTGGGTTGGGGGGCGGGGGGAACCAAAGGGGGTTACCTGTGACAGTGGATGGAAAACCAAAGTCATTACTGACGGCCATGCTGGTGGATTTGGATTTCTGGGACTCATATTTCAATCGATCTGGAAAAGGAAAGAAATCCCATCAGGTGACCTCCCAGGCTGGACGCCCAGAAGCTCAGGTAGGTAGACTGAAGGTCTGCCTAAGGAAAGGGGGCTTCACCTTTTTAGTGTCATAGATCTGTGGACTTCTCCTTAGAATAATGTTTTTAAATGTACAAAATAAAATACATCAGATTAAAAAGGAAATTAAATGTATTGAAATGTCATTCTGAAGAAAATTTTTAAAAAGAAAAACAAGAACCTCTGGGCTACAGACACATATACAAATTGCTGCAACTGTTGTATACTCTGTGAGGAAATTCATGAAAAGCACAAGGTCCAGGGGGCTGCTAGATGGCGCAGTGGATAAAGCATCAGCCCTGGATTCAGGAGGACCTGAGTTCAAATCCAGCCTCAGACATTTGACACTTACTAGCTATGTGACCCTGGGCAAGTCACCTAACCCTCATTGCCCCAGGAAAAAAAAAAAAGGAAAGCACAAGGTCCTCTCCTCCCTCCACACCCCCTGGCCAGCCTGGCTTCCTACCCCTCTCTAGGGCAAGGAGGAAGTCTCGGTTCCGTTGAAGCTCCTTCATGAACTCTTCATTCTGCAGGAAGAGGGCAATCCGCTCATCTTCCAGGTACTGCTTCCAGCGGCATTCCTCCTCCAGGCCTCCCGCCATGGGTTGGCTGACCTCCCCAAGCCCTAGCTTTGGGGGGCCACTCTGGGTATTCTGCAAGAGAGAGACAGGCACTGGCGTGGGTGTGTGTATGCAGCCACACACACAGAAAAAACGTCTCTTTCCCCAGGATCCCGAAAAATGCTCAAGTGCAGACTTCCAATTTGGTTCCATTAAGAAGGAAGAAGTCAGGGGCAGCTAGGTGGCACAGTGGATAGAGCACCGGCCCTGGAGTCAGGACTACCTGAGTTCAAATCCGGGCCTCAGATACTTAATACTTACTAGCTGTGTGACCCTGGGCAAGTCACTTACCCCCAATTGCCTCACTCAAAAAAAAAAAAAAAGAAGGAAGATGTGGTCAGGGTCAGATCCCAGTACTGAGGGAATGTGCCTCAGGATATTGGTAGAAGATCCTGGCAGGTGCATGCACAGGTGAGTGCCCATGTGCGCATGCGAGCGCGCGCGCGCGCGCACACACACACACACACACACACACACACACACACACCCTCCCTTGGTCACTGGCCCTGGACTGGGAAGCTGCTCTGTAGTTAGAAAATTGTAAGAAAACAAATTCAGAACTGGAAGGCTATTTAATCCAAAATCCTCATTTTACAGACGAGGAGACTGAGGCCCACAGAGGCAAAGTGACTTGCTAAAGGTCACAAAGGTGGAAAGTAACAGAAGCAGGATTCAGACTCAGGCCACCTCAGGCCAGCTCCCCAGCCTGCCTTTCCACATGGGTGTTCACAGGATGGTCCTAAATGAACTGGGTTCTGACGCTCTTCCCCCAGATCAGGCCAACTCAGTTGTCTCCGGGGCAGGTGATGCAGTCTCCAGTGTGTGCCTGAGGATTTGGGACAGCTCTACCCTCTCCACCACCACCTCAGGTACACGTTTTGTGGGCCTGTAACTTCTCTGGCCACTGGCCACATCCCCTTGCCTCCATTCTATCTAGGATAGAGGCTTTCTAATGGAGTGCCTCCAAAACCCCTGCTTCCCCAGTATATGCCCTAAGTATTTTTATATGGTGAATATTTTATATCTCCCTGGCCTGCCAGGAAATCTAGACTGAGCCAGGAAACTGAGAGGAGGTTTCCTGTTTGGGGTCGATTCTCTCTGAACCCCATCATAAACAGTCTGAACCCAGAAAATCAGGAAGTGAAATGGGCAGATACCAAATCTCTTGCCTCTCTGGTCTGGTGAACTGGGGGTAGGAGTAGACAGGAAAGAACAGGCCACCTCTGATTTCTACTTTTAGCACCATTCTCACCCCCAGCTATTGGCCCCCTGCGTGGGCTCCTTACCTGTAAACTATCCAGCTGCTGGGGCAGAATTCGAAGGAAGTCATCAGGGAGGTTGCCCAGAAGTGGGGGGTTCCAGTTGCGGTAGCGCCTCTGGGTTGGGGGAACCCCAGCACTAGGCACATCTATCCTGTAGGGGAACAAGTAGAAGGGGGACAAACCAGTGAGGCCAAGGCTAGAGGCATCCATGAATGGCTAGCCAGAGTGCATATGGCCAATGAGACAGAATTTGGAAGGAGACAGGCAGTGCCATTGGATGCCACAATCCTCATGCCATGACTTCAGAAGTACATCCCAAATGAGGCCATGCTTCATAGAAACCAGAGGGTTGTCAAAGAAAGAACCTTAGCCTAGAGATCAAGAAAGTTGAGTTTTAGTCCAGGCCTTCCACAAATTCCCTTTACAAGTGCCTTTACCACTGGACACCTCAGTTTCCTCATCTGTAAATGAGGCCCACTCCTCCCTCCTCCCTCCCTTTTTTTTTTGGGGGGGGGGGCAGTGACGGTTAAATGACTTGCCCAGGGTCACACAGCTAGAAGGGTTAAGTGTCTGAGGCTGGATTTGAACTCAGGTCCTCCTGAATCCAGGGCTGGTGCTTTATCCACTGCACCACCTACCTGCCCCCCTACCTCCCTTTCTAATGGAATAATGCACATTTCCCATCGAGTTGTATTCTTTTGGATTTTTCCATCATGTCAATGTGCCAGGTCCCCTTCCTCCCCTACTTTTTCAGCTTCCTTTTGTGTATTATCTTTCCCCCTTAGATTGTAAGCTCCTTGAGGGCAGAGACTATCTTTCCTTTTCCATATGTGTATCCCCAGTACTTTAGCACAGTGCTTGGCACGTGGTAAGTGCTCAATAAATGTTTATTTACTGACTGACACATGAAAGTGCTTGAAGATCACAAGGAATTATTTACTCTTCATGCCAAAAAGGAGTAGAGAGAGATTCTATGTCATATTTGTCAATCTGTCATATGTCATATGAATATGTCATATGTCAATTTGGAAAAATAAGGAAGTGGGGTAGTTTACCCAGGGGCGGAGGAAAAGCTATTTGAATGGAGTGGTTTTATGCCCCACCCCTGAAAATGATCAGGACGGGATGCTGCCCTTGCCCCCTCCTGATGCCCGAGGGCAATTGGTATTACCAGGGCAGAGGGAAGCCAGGAGGCTCCGGCAATGGTGAGAGCTATCCCTGTCTAAGCTGTGAACTAGGAGACATGCCTTTCCATATTTCCTTTGTGGCAGGCAGGACAGGCCCCCCGCCCCGGCTCCCACAAAACATATGGTTTGCTGAATAAGAGAAATGACACATGGACAAACCAGCCTCGATGTTGGGGGCAGGGGGAGAAGGGGGTATTCATTCCCTAGGCCTGGCTTTGATTTTCCCCTGACTCTTCCCTGGGAGAGTGACTCTTCCATTGGGTAGAAGCTTTCTCTGGGTATCTCTCATGTTAAAAAGGGCTTCTTCTCCCTTTCACAGGGTCAGAGATTTAGAGCAGAAGGAGACTTCAGAGACTATGTAATCCAAACCTTCATTGATAAGGCATGAGGAAACTAAGGCCCAGGGAAGTTAAATGACTTGCCCAAGGTGATAAGGTAGTTAGCCTCAGAGGCAGGATTTGAACCCAGAGCCAAAGTTCTTTCCACATACCACACAGGCAGCACAGCAGAATCACCAGGTTCACTTGGTTTACTTAATGCTAGGCATATTGAAGAAGCACTTAAAGAACCACATGTTGTTGAGTCATTTTTCAGTTGTGTCCAACTCTTCGTGATCCCATTTTGTGTTTCCTTGGCAGAGGTACTGGATTGGTTTGCCATTTCCTTCTTCAGCTCATTTTCCAGATGAGGAAACTGAGGCAAACAGGGTTGAGTGACTTGCCAAAGGTCATACAGAGAGTAAGTGTCTGAGGCTGGATTTGAACTCGGGTCTTCTTGATGCCAGGCCCAGCACTATCTATTGTGCCACCTACTTGAAGTCTTTATCAACCATTAAATCCAACTCCTTAATTTTACTGACAAGGCAACTGAGACCTGGAGGAAGCAACTTCTCCCAGCTGTTTAGTAACAAAGCCTGGATTAGAACCCAGGTGTCTCAGTCCAGTACTTCATTCTCTATAACATAAGAGGCAGCGTGGCCTAGAGGACAGATTACTGGACCTATATGTAAATCCTAATTTAGGCACTTGCTAGGTGTGTGACCCTGGGCAAGTCACTTAACCTGTATATACCTCAGTTTCTTCATTTGTAAAATGAGGATAATAATTAGCATGTACTCAGGATTGTTGTAAGAGTCAAATGAAATAATGTATGTATAATAGTCTATAAACCTTAAAGCAATATAAACATCTCCTATAATAATTATTATAAATTATTATTAAAATGACTAATCTACTACATTGTGGTTGGTTGGTTCTCCTTTGAAAACCCCCATCAACCCCCATGGGAGTCAAGTCCTCTGGGCTCCAGGTGGGAGAGAGAGAGAGAGAGGGAATCCTCCATCCATCTCTGTCTGCCACATACGCCTTCCATTTCCTTCACTTCAGCATTCTCATCTGTTAAATGTGTCTGCAGCCCAACCCCATCCCGCAGCAGCCCCAGCCAAGAATCAGAGCCAGAAGTTCTCAGGGCGAGCCCCAGAGCTGTTTATGCAGGACGACAGTCCCTGACTGGAGACTGACAAGAGGGTCACTGGGAAGGGCAGAGACCTGTCTGCTAGAGGTCAGACGAGGCTCAGGCCTCAGCCACAAGCGGCAGCCACTGGTTCCTTTGAGTTCTTGGGTGTGGAGAGAGAAACAGCCAGGAAGCCCTACCCCTAGCTCACTGGCACCTTGGAGCATCGAGACACAAACCCCAGAGGAGCCAAGTTCCGCTCATAAACCAGCGAGCCAGGGGCCCGGGAATAACGAGATTCTCAAAAATCAGTTCTGGTCTGAATGGAATGTCAAAAATGAACTAAGAAAGGGGTAGAGGGGGAATGCCAAGGCTGTAATTTCTCCAGGAAAACTCCAGGCAGTCAAGACAAAACATTTTTTCCCTTTATAACAATGCTTGATTCCATCAATCTGTCATTTGCAGCCTTACTTTGAGATAAGGGGAGGGGGGGTCAGTAAACCTATATTTATGCACTTAGTAGTTTTCCCCCTGCCACCCCTTGGCCCCAGTTAGGCTGTAAGCTACAGGGCTCTATCCCCAGCTCCTGGTACTTTATTACCAGCCCCTCACCACCTTTCCAGTGTTCTTACACCGTATTGCCCCCCCACCCACCCCCAACATACTCATCCTCTTGGATCCACTGACTCCAGCCTCCTGGCTGTTCCTCAAACAAGACACTCCATCTCCTGCCTTAAGGTGTTTTTATCTGCCTGTCCCCCAGCCTGGAAGGCTCTCCCACCTTGTCTCTGCCTCCTGGCTTGCTTCCAGTCCCAACTAAAATCCTACCTCCTATAGGAAGCCTTTCTCAATCCCCCTTAATTCTATTGCCCTCCCTCTGTGGGTGGTTTCTGATCTATCCTCCATGTAGCTTGTTTGCCCATAGCATGTTGTCTCCCATTAGACTGTGAGATCCTTGAGAGCAGAGGCTATCTTGGGCCTTTCTTTATTCCCTCTCCCCCTCCCCACCCCTGACCCGGGGCTTAGCTCATTGCCTGGCACACAGTAGGTCCTTAATAAGTTTTTTGGGGGTTTGGGGGGGTCTTTTTAGGGCAATGAGGGTTCAGTGACTTGCCCAGGGTCACACAACTAGTAAGTGTCAAGTGTCTGAATCCAGATTTGAACTCAGGTCCTCCTGAATCCAGGGCTGGTGCTTTATCCACTGTGCCACCTAGCTGCCACCCTTAATAAGCTTTTAATGACTAAGTAATGTCAAACCTTCCCACATATATTTTAGAATGAGTCACACTTAAAATAATGAAACAGGAAGAGACTTTAGAGATCATCCAGTCTAATTGCATCAACAAACAGACCCAGAGTCACAAGGTAAATTAGTGGCAAATGTAGGACTAGAACCCAGGTCCCTAGTGCCATTTACTCAATGAAGGCAGTTGGGTGGTGCTGTAGAGAGGCAGGTTGGGCCAGGGGTCAAGAATACCTTGAGTTCAAATCCAGCCTCAGATACTTAATAGCTGGATGACCCTAGGCAACTCACTTAACCTCTGTCTGCCTCAGTTTCTTCAGCTGTGAAATGGGGATAAGATAACAGCACCTACCTCTCAAGGTTGTTGTGAGGAACAAATAAGATAATAATTGTAAAGTGCTTAGCACAGAGCCTGGCATAGTAATTGCTATATAAATGTTAGCTATTACTAATCAACAAACATTTATTAAACATCTGCTATGTGCCAAGCACTAGCACTATGGTAGGCACCAGAGATACAAAAATAACATTGAGGGGGCAGCTAGGTGGCGCAGTGGATAAAGCACCGGCCCTGGATTCAGAAGGACCTGAGTTCAAATCTGACCTCAGACATTTGACACTAGCTGTATGACCCTGGGCAAGTAACTTAACTCCAATTGCCTCACTAAAAAAAAAAAATAAATAACATTGAAATAGCCCCTGCACTCAAGGAGTTTACATTCTCTCTAAAAAATTGTATGTATACATATAAGTATAGGCAAAGTCAATATAAAGTAATTTTGAAGAAGGCCCTAGCAGCTCTGGGAATCAGTAATAATTAGCCTCCCTGTATTTGTTGTTCTTGTTGAGTCATTTTTCATTCGTGTCCCACTCTTTGTAACCTCATTTGGGGTTTTCTTGGGGAACATACAGGAGTGCTTTGCCATTTCCTTCTCTAGCCCATTTGACATATGAAGAAACTGAGGCAATGATTTACCCAGGTTCACATAACTAGTAAGTGTCTGAGGCTGGATTTGAACTAAGGTCTTCCTGATTCCAGGCCCAGCTCTCCATCCATTGAGTCACCTAAGCTGCTTAAGTTTCCTGTACAATCCTATGTAACTTATTTTATGCATTTAAAAACATTATTTGCACAGAGTCCATAAGTTTCCATAGATTTTTGTGTATACAACACAGAAAAAGATAAAAACCCCTGAGCTGGAGAATCAGTTTTCCTTAACCGCCTCCTTCCAGAAAAGAGAGAGAGAGAGAGAGAGAGAGAGAGAGAGAGAGAGAGAGAGAGAGAGAGGGAACTGCTTTAGCAAAGTAGCTGGATATAGTCACAAAATTGTCATCAGTGCTTCTGTATGTTACTAACAAAAATGAGGAAGAAGAGAAAGAGCCACAGCATTTAAAGCAACAACAACCCTCATTCATTTCTTGGGGAGAGAGGAGGGGAGGGTTAAACACAACCTAAACAGAGGCAAGAAGCTCAACCAGAAGCAAGCTTAGAAGTTCCTATCTCCATTTCAAAGGTCCAGTGACTCAGGGATGTGCTATAGGAAGTGACCTTAGAGGCCATTTCATTAGTGGCAGTGAGAATATCAGCATGTTGAGGGACAGAAAAGAATGTTAGCTAGAATGGAAGACTCGGAGAGAAGTCCCCAAAGGCAGCTTATAGGTACACCAAACAGACTTAGGAAAAGAATGGCTGACATCCCCAAAGAAATGGCTCAAGGGGCAGTTAGGTGGTGCAGTAGATAAAGCACCAGCCCTGGATTCAGGAGTATCCAAGTTCAAATCCTGCCTCAGACACTTGACATTTACTAGCTGTGTGACCCTGGGCAAGTCACTTAACCCTCATTGCCCCGCAAAAAGAAAAGAAAAGAAATGGCTTGAGAGATCCAGAAGCAAGCAACAGCAACTGTTCAAAAGTCTCCTTGGACCACATGCTTCTGATGGCTCTTTGCAGAATCTCCCATCCTGTAATCACATGCCTCCGTTTTACTAAAGTAAACATCAAGTTTTTGCTGAGGTTCTAAAAAAGCAAATTTACATGTTTATACCTAGGAGAGGCAGCATGGGAGATGGGAGAGAGCTGAACTTGAAGTTAAGAAAGACTTCCAGCCCTCCCTTTAACACCAAGGTTCTCAATGTGTGGTCCCTTGACCTCTGGGGGTCCCTGAGACCTTTTTAGGGGGTCCCAGAGGTCAAAACTATTTCCATAATAATACTCAGATGTTATTTGCCTATTAAAATACTTCCCCCTTTTCCAACTACATATCTGTGTGAGGCCAGATTTTCTTCATATACTTTAACCAAAACAACATTATCTCAACAGATGGAATGCAGCAGCAGATGAGAATCCAGCTGTCTTCTATTAAGCCAGACATTAAAGAGATTTGCAAAAGTATGTAAAATGGTGCCACTCTCCTCACTGATTGTGTTTTGGAAAATAGTTATTTTTCATTAAAATGATACTTATATTAACCTCTAATGGGTTTGTTGTTTTTAGATGAATAAATTTTGTTAAATATATCCATTTTAACTTCTATTATAGCAAATATTGATAGATATATTGTTGTTGTTCAGTTGGGTCTGACTCTTCTTGACCCCACCTAGGGTTTTCTTGGCTAAAATACTGGAGTAGTTTGCCATTTCCTTCTCCAGCTCATTTGACAGATGAGCACAGTGCTCTATCCACTGCACCACCTGGCTGCCCTTTTTTGATAGATATAATTCACATAAACAAAAACTCTTTGGGGTACTCAATCATTTTTAGCTGTTAAGGGATCCTAAGGACAAAAAGTCTGAGAACCCCACTGCTCTGACGACTCAACTGGTTGTGTGACTTGGGGCAGATTACTTATCCTCTCAATGCCCCTAGGAACTCTCCAAGATTTTAAGTTGAAGAGAAGGTGCATGCATTAGTGGAGTGTATTTCATCACCTGGGAGTTCCTCCAACCACTGAAATCACAGGTGCCTATCTCTCTATTTGAGCTTAGTAATTACCTGCCATTATATCTATCTAGGATGTTTTATTATGCTGAATGAAATTGCAGGTAGTTCTCTCAACAGTTAAATGAATGAGTGTACCCACTTTCAAGTTCTTTGATATTAATTAAGCCAATTAAGTGTACCCACTTTCAAGTTCTTTGGTATTAATAATGAGGTTTAAATTTTTCCCCTTCTCTATAAACAGCAGGATTTGGTTGAATTTCTTCCTCTCTTCCCGCCCCCCCCCCCAAAAAAATAGAAAAGATGGCCAAACAACCCTGGCTTCGTGAAGAGCAGCTTCAATTTATACAAAGCCCCTGAGGAGCAGAAGAGGTCCCTCACCCTGAGTTGAAGTGCATAAATTGTAGGCCCAACATGGAGGCCAGAAAGCTAAGTGAAGCTTCAAACTCACATTTGTCTCTCTGAAGAAGTTCTAGGGACCTACATAAGAATCTTTGCTAATTCCAAAGAACTTCAAAATGCTCTTTCTAGTCTACCTCTGCATAACTTCAGGAAAGTAAATTAACCTCCATGAGCCTGTTTCCTCATCTGTAAAAAAGATTGGATTCACTTAGGTGGCCTCTCAAACCCCTTCTAACTCTCTCTCTGATCTTATTTGTGGTTTCCCCTAAAAACCTTGCGTGCGCGTGTGCGCACGCGCGCGTGCACACACACACATACACATACACATACACATACACATACACAATAGAGCTGCCCCCATTGGCAGCCCTGAAATCAAAGAGCTTTTCCCTGCCTTGGTTATTCTGAGATCCCTCAGACTTTACAAAGGAAACATTTGGCAAGAATACGACCATCCTCCATTAATACCCCCACCCCTGGTGACCACTGAAAAGGCTCCAGCTACTTTGGGACAAAAAAAAAAAATTACTCCTGTTCCCTAGTAATTCTATAATAGAATGCTTTGGCCTGGAAAATATAGTCATTTGTGGTGTCTGACCTCCCCACAGAACTCTTGTCAACAAGTTGATTAGTTCCATATTCCCAAACTGTGGAAGAGTTTTGGTCCAGAAGAGGCCTTGAAAGACCTTCTAGGTTCATCTCACTGCCTCCCAGTAACTTGTAGATAGAGAGTTAACTCCCCTTTCTTTAAAAGGTATGGCAGTCATGGGTTTTTAGAGTTGCATTGGACCATAGAGACTATATTCAGCAATTGCTTCATTTGACAGAGAAGGAAATTGAGACCCGGTGAAATGATTTACCTAAGATCTCCTAAGTGACAGAGCCAGAAACCTAGCCCAGATTCCATATTTTCTATTCTTTTTTTCTTGGGGGGGGGGGGAGGAGAGAGAAGAAATTCAACCAAATTCTGCTGTTTATAGAGAAGGAAAAAAATTAAACCTCATTATTAATACCAAAGAACTTGAACTAGCCCACACTCAATAGTCCTGCAGTGCCCACTCCTTTTTCTCTATTCCCCCATGACCCACTTTTTCCTTTCAGAGCTTGGACTAACAACCTTTTAAAGGCTCCTTCCCAATCTGTCTTTACCTCCCCAAAACTAATAATAATAGCTAACTTTTATATAGCACTTACTATGTGCCAGAAACTGTGCTGAGTGCTTTATAATTACTACCTTATTTGATCCTCACAACAACCCTGGGAGGTGATGCTGTTATTATATCCATTTTACAGATGAGGAAACTGAGGCAAGACAGCAATAAAGCGACTCGACATGGGGCACATAGCTTAGTGTCTGAGTTCACATTTGAACTCAGATCTTGCCACTCTCTATCCAGTGCACCACCTAGCTGCCACCCATTCTATTCTTCACATATCACCTCCTTGCTGCAAATGCACCTGTGACTTTTTGCCTCTAGCATAAAATAAACACTCCTGTTTGGCATTCAGAGTCCTCTCCAGCCTACATTTCTAGGCTCAGTCTCCCTCACACACTCTACATCCCAGCCAAGTTGTCAGCCACCCCAGAGAATGCCCAGTAGGGCTGCAGTCAGTAGAAAGAAGGCAGAACAATAGCTGTGGGTGGGGCAGGGAAGTAATCCTCCTGGCCTTCTTCACACTCATGTTCCAGCATCTCACCAAAAGTTCTGAAAATTCATCCTTGATTTCCAACTTGAATTCCCCCTGCTATAGTTGAAATCCATCTTTTCTTGTTCTTGGTAGAACAAGCCACTATGATACTACTAAAGAACTGTTCTTTGTTCTTGACCATATTGGTTCATCCCACCAACAGCTCATGTAAGAAGACAAAATACATTCTTACCTGGGAGGTGGGGTTGGGGGAGCCAAGGGATAAGGCCTGTCAAACATGTGCATGTGGTAGGCAGGAGGTGAATACACTGGTGGGGGCTCTTCATCAGAGCTATCTGGTTCCAAAGTCCGTTCCAAAATCTAAGCCAGAGAGCAAAATGAGATGATACAGTAATCATATGATCAGTCTTTGCATTGAAATAGCACTTTAAGTGGTTACACATCTATCTGGCAGTCCCAGTGAAAAGGACATTGAATCCTGGGTTCAAGTCTTGCCTCCTATGTGATGTGGGCAATTCATTTAACTCCTGGACCTTTCTTTTTCATATGTAAAATGAGGGGGGCTGAATTAGATGATTTCTTAGATCTCTTCAGACTCTATCTAAGGTCTAACTATTTTGTTTTATCAGTCCCTCTCCCTTAGCCCCTCAAGGCTTAGGAAGGGGGTGGGGGGAAGGATTTGCTCAAGGTCAGTCAGCAAGTTATGAAAACAAGGTCTCAGACAAGGAATATAGTATCTAACTCCCCACCAGCCCAGGAATTGATCCATGAGACCCCAGTTTACCAGTTTGACAAAGGCTGGGCTGGGCAGAGGGCATTGATTCCTCCAATGGGGGCCACTCTGTCAGCTTCTGGGAACTGGGAAGAGAAGATGAGGAGAGAGCCCAAGGGCTGAAACCTGTAAGAAGGGAGGGTCAAGCTTTCTTGACTGTCCATCCCTACAGGATCTCTTCACTTTGGGTGACAAAGAAGGTAGTTTTGGAGTATTGGCAAGCATTATCTAGCTCCATGGGATGGAATTTGTGACTGAAAAAATCTCTACATACATACTCCAATCTTAGTATGCACAATTAGCCTCTTCTCTTTCCTTCCTATTTTGAATTGTTCTCAATAATTCTACTCCCTCTTCATGTCATGACTGCTGAAGAAAATGGCCAGGGATCCCCAGGAAATGAGGGAATCGGGCAAAGGGAACCCTGATAGATCATCTTCTAAAGGGAATTCTTAAGCCCCTTGATTCAGAGGAGCACCTTGGTATGGCCTTCTTCTGTATGATTATGGGTACCATATGTATGTCATCTTATACATGCCTATTTTTATACATCATCACAATAGCTAACATGTATATGGTGCTTAAGGTTTACAAAGTATTTGCATCTCATTTTATCCTCACAACAACCCTGAGAGGTATTATTATCTTCATTTTACAGATGGGGAAACTGAGGCTGAAAGAGGTTAAGGGTTCTTGCCCAAAGTCAAACAGCTAGTAAGCTTTGGAGGCAGGATTTTCAAACTCAGGGCTTCCTGACTCCATGTCCAGCATTCTTGTCACTATGCTGCCTCATTCTCCCCCCATTAGAATAAAAGAAAGGCAAAGGCTGTTTTTGCCTTTGTTTTTATCCCCAGTTGCTGGCACATAGTAAGTTCTCTATAAAGTTCTGATTTCTAGTCTTTCCTCTCTATTGTTTAATAGGTTGTGAGCATGGGTAAGTCACTCAACTTCTCAACTTGAATCTGAATTATTGGCGGGGGAAGGGGGGGGCTGGATAGGGACCGGATTTTCCTGAACAGAGTCCTGGGTTCTGATGTGAAACATGCCTAGAGGTATGGGCATTTGAGAACATACACACACGCTCTCTCATCCCAATGGCGCCTATGGATATGCACCAGTGGTTGTCGTGGAATGCACCAACATTTTTCCTTTGAGACAGAAACTATTTGCACAGCTGTTTTCACAAGCAAGAATGAACTTGGCCGCTTAACTGGCCAGCCAGGTCTGCTCCATGCCAATATTTCAAGAAGGGGAGAGGTTGGGCCATCAGTAGCTGCTCACTTCCCACACATCTTGCCCTCTTTGGTCTTGAGGTCATCGGGATAGGTCAGGATGATCAACTGAGCCAGGAGTCCTCTCCTAGGAGACCTGCCCTGCCCCTTTTCTCCTTTGTAGTTGAACTACCTGGGATAGCTCCTTTTAGGGGCCGGGGGGGGGGGGGGAGGGGGGGGTCAGGAAGCTGCTCATTCCTCATCTCACCCCACCCCACCTTACCACCCTTGGAAAGCTTGAGCTTGTCCTGTCCTTCCTCAGAAAGGCTGACGAGCTAGACTCCTCCTCCTAGAGGAATTTAGCCAGAATCAGATTGTGTTCCCTAAAGGCCTGGTAGCTTTGAAGCTGCAATCAGATTCTTTCTCCCAAGGCCTCCAGCCGGAGGGCTCCTGAGCTTATTAGTATCACTCATTCCCAGAGCAGCAGAAAACAGATGCTCCCTACCAGAGGGGCCTGGGCCCTGGCCCCGATCTGGAGGAAAAGAAAACGAGAAACCACAACGGCTCCAGCAGCGCTTCTCTCGCCAATACGAATCCCGTTCCCATCTCTGGAATCCCCCTGTCTCCCTCCCTGGAGCAGTATGTTTATTCTTCGGGTTCAAAAATGTGCTGAGGCTTTTGGCTTTGCAGCCTTCTTGTTTAACTCAGCGTGAGTGATAAATGGAGGCCAGATGCTCTGGGATGGCTTGTTTTTCTGTCGTTCGCCTGACAGGTGATATTTTTCAATGGCAAGGATACCCCACAGCCCAGTACACCATCCATCAGCCCCTGGGGGAAGAGGAGGGAGCCTTATAGTCAGCAGTTATTGTGATTCCAGCTGCTGCTAATAAATTTACTGAAGGACCTGAGCTGGCTCAGTAGATCCAGGCCAACTGATGGACACAGAGGAGAGCTGGGAAGTGATGGGGGGGGGGGCATCAAAGAATGGGAGCAGAAGGGAAGCTTTGCAGAGAAGGTAGGGCACAGAGCCACTCACTCAAGTAAAGCAAAAATCTTAGGAGAAGTAGAAAAACACCGAGGCCCAGCTTCTCCCACTCTCTCATCATGGCAGGCTATTCTATGCATCATTAATAGGACAAAGGTCACCATGGGAAGATCTGGAGGATATTTTATGAGATGGGAGGAAAAAAAAGAAAGAAAGAAATATGACCCTATCATGACCCTATCTACTCGGCTAAATTAAAACAAATCAATATTGGGGAAATTATCAGAGATTAGAGTGAGAAGCACCTTTCAAAGTCAACATGGTAAATGATACTTAGCCTTGTGCTTTGCATGTAGTCAGCATATGATATATGTTTATTGAATTAAGTTGAATTCATTCTCTCTCTCTCTCTCTCTCTCTCTCTCTCTCTCTCTCTCTCTCTCTCTCTCCCTCCCTCCCTCCCTCCCTCCACACACACACACACACACACACACACACACACACACACACACACACACCTCTCCACAAAAAAATAGTGTGCTTCTGACTTGGAGGCCGTGGGATGATGGAAAGAACATGGGGTTCAAATCCCACCTATGATACTTACTACCTATGTGTGACCCTGAACAAATTATGTAACATGACTAGGCCTCAGTTTCCTCACCTTTAAAATGAGGTTGTTGGGGGCATCTAGGTGGCACAGTGGATAAAGCACCAGCCCTGGATGCAGGAGGACCTGAGTTCAAATCCGGCCTCAGACACTTGACACTTACTAGCTGTGTGAACCTGGGCAAGTCACTTAACCCCCATTGCCCTGCAAAACCAAAAAGAAAAGAAAAAAAATAAAATAAAATAAAATGAGGTTGTTGGACCAGATGGCATCTTGGGTCCCTTCCTGTTCTAGAGCTGTAAGTCTATGATGCACCTCTCTAAACTGAGGCCATTTTTTTGTTTTGTTTTGTTTTTCTTGTTTGTTTGGGTTTTTTGTGGGGCAATGGGGGTTAAGTGACTTGCCCAGGGTCACACAGCTAGTAAGTGTCCAGTGTCTGAGGTCAGATTGGAACTCAGGCCCTCCTGAATTCATGGCTGGTGCTTTATCCACTGCACCACCTAGCTGCCCCTCTGAGGCCATTTTTAACAGCAAGCAAGGGTGTCCCTAGGGAAGCTGGGAAAGGGACCCCAAGAAGCTTTTATTCACTGCGGGTACAGCAATGCAAAGAAAAACCTCCAAAAATGGGCAAGATGTATAGTCCCTGCCCGCCAGAGGCTGGAAGGGACCTCAGAGATCACCTAATCCAACCAACCTGATCTTACAGGGGAGAAAATTGAGGGCCAGAGAAAGGAAGTGACTTCTCCAAAGTGAGAGGGGCAGGAAATAGGGGGATAAGACAGAAAGTGAACCCAGGTCCTCTGCTTCCCAATCTAGCCATCTCTCCACTACACCAATGAGTGCAGTTTAGTTTAACAATCTCATTGGGGAGATAAGATGCCACATAACCATTGCAGAAGATAATAGACGGAAAGTAGGCAGCATATGAGCCATCCAGCCAGTAAGAGCTATGGGCTAGAAGGTTCATGGAGGCGGTGGCCTTTGAGCTAACCCATAAGGAACTAGTAGGATGTCTAGATTGTGGTTATGTGTGCTTTTAGGGAAAAGAATGAATGATCAAGAAAGAAAAACTGAAAGGGGATAGTGGGTGAGCCAGCTTGGTTAGAGCAGATGGATTAAACAGGGAAACAGTGAGATATAAGGCAGAAAAAATAAGCCAGGAATTGATTGTGGCAAGCCTTGAATGTCAAACGGATAGGGTTCAGATTTTATTCTATAAGCAAGAGGGAGCTGTTAAAAACTGTGGAGCAGAGATGGAGGTGTTTTAAGGATAGGAAGAGGGAGAGAGATCATGGTGGTGGCACCAGTTAGGAGGTTATCATAATAGTCCGGGCACAAACGAAGGATGGCCTGACCCTAAGTGGTTATCAGGGAAATGGGAAAGCCAGGCATGGACCAGGTACCAGAGACACTGTGAAGGAAGGATTGTCAGGACTTGACCAACGACTGGGAAATGTAAGGGACAAGGATGAGAGGGAAAACAAGGAAGAGCAAAACACCACTCACTGAGCATCTGGAATTGAAGAAAAAATATAGGGAATCCAGAACCTTTCTCAAAGGGCAGGAAAGCTTGGCACCTCCAGAAAGGACCTATGGGGCACTGGAAGGGAGGTTAAGAAGAGAAATGCTAAACTCTAGCTACCCGTATCAAAAGTCACCTCCACCAGGGAGCCTTCCCTAATTAAACCTACCTGGTTCCAGCCACTTCCCCCATGTCCACAGCAAAGGAGATAACCATGGGAAGCCCTTTGTGAGCTTTAACACGCTCTATGCATGTCAGCCATTATTATTACAGTTGTTGGGGCCCCCTCCTACCTCTCTAAAGTTAACGCTGGACTCATTTTGCATATATTCTATATTGCTACTTATGTGTACAAGTTATCACCCCCAGCAGAATATAAGTTCCAAGAGAGTAGGTGCCATTATTTTTGTCTTCATGTCCTCAGTGGCTAACACAGTGCCCAGCCAGTAACAATGTTTGTTTCATCGAACTGAATAGCTCAGTCTACATTCATTTTCATTCCCTGAGGTGCTCTTTGTATCCTGGAATTGTCTCCCACATTTGTGTGTTATCATTCTCCTGTAGACTATGCGTTGTCCAAGCAGGGGTCTCTGTCTATAATGGGTGCGCTGCATATATTACTGACCACCTGGTTGACAGATAGTGTGAAAAGGTGCGACCCTGATGGAGAGACCTATGACTTTTGCTCCACCCTATTTTTTTTTTAAGATAATAAACAACTTTCCTCACAACAACCCTGTGCAACAGGGTGGAGCACTGGTATGAGCCCCATTTCACAGATGGGCAAACTGAGGCTCAGAAAAGGCTGGCTTACCCATGGTCTCACAAGCTAATAAGTTTTTGAGTCAAGATTCAAACCCAGGTTTCTTGACTAGACATCTACACACCACATGTGCGTTTTCTTCTTTCTTTCTTTTTTTTTTTTTTAAATAGAGCCGGTACGGCTCTGAGGTGCACAGGAGAGCCCTCTCACCTCCGGAGGGATGCTCTCATCCGAGTCAGAGCTCTCGTCGTAGCTGCTCCCGTCCAGGTTCATCTGCAGCAGCTGGTCAATGGTGGCATCCACGGCGCCATTGTTGGCGCGGAGTACACACTCGATGATGTCATAGTCCATGTTGGGGAACATGGTCTTGAAGTCCTCCATGGCCTGGTTGAACTCCAGGCGCCGGACCTGCCGGGCTGGCCGGCTGTTGTTGAGCTCCTGGGCCGAGGCGCTCCCCCCACCCCTCGACCCGCCATTGTTGCTGCTCCTGCGGAACAGGCTCGTCATTTTGCAGAACTGTTTGGGGAAAATGTTTCAACCTGGTGTCGAAATCGATTTCCCCCAGCCCTCCCTGTCCCCCCGCCTCTGCCGCTGCCACCCCCCACCCCCCACTGCTCTTAAATGTCACACCCTCACCACCTGGGGTGGGGAGGTGGGAACAGGGCACGGGGGGGGTGGCAGGGCCTCCCGGTCAGGAGGCTAAGTGGTCATGCTGTGAAGTGGCCCTCAGGGACTTCTCGGTGTTTGGCGTCATCCAGTCCTGAGGATGAGGGGATGGGGAGAGGCAGGGTTGTCTGATGGTGCCTTGACTGTCAGCCTAAACGTTGAGACATGGTGAATCCCGACCTGATGATGGGTTCCACCTAGAACAGAAAGGAAACGCAGGTCAGGGGTGGAGAGTAGGCAATAACATTGATGTAAATAATAATACATGGTCAGCCCCTTGGAATTCATTTTTCCTCCAGAGATGTCAGATTAGACCTGCCATTTTCATATTTGTTGTTTTTATATTTGCAGATTTGTTTCTTTTTTTTTCTTTTTTTTAAAGTAATAAACATTTTTATTTATAATTTTGGGTTCCAATTTTTATCCCTCCTTCCCTCTCTCCCCTACCCTCTCTCTGAAGTGGTAAGCAATCAGATATAGGTTATATGTGTTTAATTATGTAAAACATTACCATATTAGTTATTTTATATAAGAAAACTTAATTCAGATTTGTTTCTAAAAAACACTGGAGGAAGGACTCACTGACAAAAACCAAAAGGTTATACATGTATGATTATGTAAAATATTACCATATTAGTAATTTTACATAAGAAAATGGTGCAGATTTGTTTCTAAGAAACATTGGGGGAAGGACTCACTGACAAAAACTGATATGAAAACCAGACAAGAGTCTGGCAGAAATTAGATTCAGACCAGCACTTCACACCATACACCAGTAGAAGCTCTAAATGGATATGTAACACCCCCCCCCCCTCTCTCTCTCTCTCTCTCTCTCTCTCTCTCTCTCTCTCTCTCTATATATATATATATATATATATATATATATATATATATAGTTACATACTAAACACATCAGAGGAACAAGGAAGAAATTGCCTTTCAAATCTATGAATAGGGAAAGAGCTCAAGAGTAAACAAGTGATAGAATCACTAACTATAACTTGGGAGTTCCCAGCCTGATGGTAAAGAGAAAGTCTTGCACTCTCAAAATAACTCTGGGTTCATTTGGGTAAATGGACAGTTAACAGAATCACTCAAGGTAAAATGAACAATTTTGATTATGTAAAACTTTAAAGGTTTTGCACAAATAAATCCAATGTACTAAAAATTAGAAGGGAAAGAGATACTTGGGGTAGAAGTGTGGGGGAGAAATCTGTGCAATAAGTCTCTCTGATAAAGGTCTTATTTCCAAGTAATATAAAAAATTGATATAGGAACAAGAGCCATTCTTCAACGTTAAATGGTTTCTCTGGAATACTAAAAATAATCTATATTATCTTATTTTGAAAATTAAGCTGATGAAGTCAGACTAAACTTGAATTACAGACTTAAAAGCTAGAAAGGGGCGTAGAAAGCAACCAGTCTAACCCCCTTCTTTTCTTTTTTTTTTTTTTTTTAGTAAGGCAGTTGGGGTTAAGTGACTTGACCAGGGTCACACAGCTAGTAAGTGTTAAGTGTCTGAGGCCGGATTTGAACTCAGGTACTCCTGACTCCAAGGCCAGTGCTCTATCCACTGCTCCATCTAGCTGCCCCCCCCCCCCCGCCTATTTTCTAATTGAGCAAACAGAGGCCCAGAGAAATGTGACTTGGCCAAGATCACAGGTCCAAATAGAAGTGGCAGAGATAGGATCTGAATCCAGTTCCTCCAGCTCTTTGGTTCAGTACTCTTTGCCCTACAACACACTGCTTCTGATATGGTCCACTTCTCTGTAAATGTCTGATCTGTTATACTCTGTATATTTTCTATGCTCTAGATTAGTCAGAACCCTTTTTGGTGTCTTGGATGTTTTTTTCCTTGCTCCTGGCTCCACTGTAGGTGACCCAAACGTCATTGGTGAGTGCCCAGAATTCAAACTAATAGCAGTTAAAGCAAAACATGATTGGGAATGCAAATCTTCAACAGGAAGGCACAGTGCCCAATATAATAGGTGCCCAATAGTGCCTGTTGATTGGTTGGCATCTTCTGACATGGTACAGTGGGAAAAGCATTGACTCTGGTATTCAGAATCCAATCTCTGACTGAGAGCAACCTCCTTGAACCTCAGGTTCCTCACTTGTAAAATGAAAGCATTCAATCAGAAGGCTTCTGAGGTCTCTGGCTCTGACTTCTGGGGTCTCCCTGCCCTAAGTCTCTTCCCCAAGTGCAGGTAACTGAGATTTGGATGCACTTAGAATTTTAAAAATCTAATTTAGAAAATTCGAGTTCTAAGATTTCTAATAATTGTGTTACCCTTAGAATAAGTAATGATTCTTTGACTCCAAGGAACTTGGGAGTTGTTTTTTCTCTCAAATAATGTCCTAAACACAAGGAGACAAGTGGAAACCTGTTTCACTTTCACAGGAGGTAGGTTAATCATCTGAGCATTTCTTTTATACGGAAGTGTTTGCAGTGGGAGCAAATCAATATAATGGCCTGGCTTCTTCTCTGCCACTCCCACCCCCAGATTTGGAAGGTTAAATATAAACCTTTGCCTAGGTTTGCTGATGGAGTTTGATGAAGCTTGAGGCTATAAGGGTCAGTGTAAAATGACATCCCCAGGCAATGACCTGAATACCTTCCGTAAGGGATTAATTACATGCCATAAGATAGTAAATACACGTCTTGGTATCCTCCCCCTACCCACATATATACACACATCACACACTCCCTTCACCTCCTGCAGTCAGCACATGGATGAATCTCAGTAAATATTTGCTGAATGAATGAAGGAACGTGACAAAAATGTATAAACAGGCTCAACCAATGACAAGCCTTCTGGAATGGATACAGAAGCTTTAATATAACTAGAGAGAGTCATCCGAGGTGAAAATCTGATCTGGCCAAGGGAGTTAAAGGAGAAAAGGTATGATTGCTGAACACCCCACCACCACCAAATGAGCAGAATAGGGTAATGGAAAGAGAGATGACTGGGAGTCAAGAGATTGGAGTTCTTGCTCCAGCTCTGCTATTGTGATGACTTATAAGAATAAGAACTAAAATTCATTATATGCTACCTAGCATATGCCAAGCACTTTACAAATATTATCTTATTTGATCCTCACAACAATTCTGAGAGGTAGGTGTGGTTATTATCCCCAGTTTACAAATGAGGAAACTGTGCCAAACAGAGGCTAAATGATTTGCCCAAGATCACACAGCTAGTAAGTGTCTGAGGCTGGATTTGAACTCAGGTCTTCCTGACTCCAGACCCAGTGCTCTATCCACTGCACCTCAGCTTCCTCCTCTGTATTTAAAAAAAAAAAAAAAAAAAGGAGGTTGGATTAGAGCTAGAAAAGGAACTTCCACCTCTCATCTTCTGTGCTTCTATCCCAAGAGGGTCTTTATATCATCATGGATTCATGTTTTCATGTACATATGACTGAGTCTATAACAAAGGTTCTTAACGTAGAGTCCATAGACCCCAAAATCTCAAGAGCTCCATGAAATTGGATGAGGGAAAATTGTATCTTTATTTTTGCTAACCTTTGGTTTCCTTTATAATTCTATTTATTTTAGTTTATGTACTTTAAAACATTTTACTGAGGAAAGATCCATAGACTTCACAAGACTTGCCAAAGAGGGGGCTGTGATAAAATAAAATTTAACAACCTCATCCCTGATCTAATAGGTGAGCATTTTTAAAAATCTTATTGTTAGTGATATCTTGTTTATACAACACCTTCATTTCCCAATATTGTTTTCCCTCCTCTCCTGCTCAGTAAGCCATCCCTTGTCATGAAGACTTTAAAAGGGAGATATGCTCCAGGCTGGTGATACAGTCCCCCACCTCTGCAAAGAAGGGAGTGGACAGTTGGATTGTCTCAACTCTTGGTCATTATAATGAAGGTAAGAAATTGGATTAAAAACTTGAAAAGATGATGCCCCCTTCCCCACCCAAACACTTCAGCATTAGTGTGATTCCCCCATATCTAGTGCCCTCCTCCCTAAAATATACATATATGTGTGTGTCACATATGGGCATGTTAATATACATATATTTGTGTATACATGTACATTTGTGTAAAAATATGTATATATTATATGCATTTACATGTATATACATTTATATGTATTTGTTTTTTCCCTTATAGAATGTATGCTCTTTGAAGGCAGGGGCTGTCAGTTGTGTCTTTGTATCTATCCCTAGTACCCCATACAGTGTCTGGCATTCAGTAGGTGCTTAATAAATGCTTGGCTGATTGTCCTCCCTGCACCTCCAACAGCACTGAATGTTTGAAGGACTAGCACTTGGAACTGGGATCCCAGTCCCCCAGAGTAAGGATCTTACCCCTAGAAACAACAACAATAAAAATAGCTAAATAAAGCTATTTTTGTTACATTTACAGCAGGTGCTTAATATATATTTGTTATATGAATTCTGCCTTGGACATCCCTAACACAAAATTTTACTGAGTATATAAAGGCACTGTGCTAAGTGCTTTGGTAAGAATATACCAAGTTGAGTATGAGATTTGTTATCTTAAAACAAAAAACTAATCTCTTACTAAAGGGTTTTTTTTGGGGGGGGGGCAGAGCAATGACAGTTAGGTGACTTGCCCAGGGTCACACAGCTAGTAAGTGTCAAGTATATGAGGTCACATTTGAATTCAGGTTCTCCTGAATTCAGGGCTGGTGCTTTACCTACTGCGCCACCTAGCTGCCCCCAGTAGATTACTTTTTCTACCCTCCCTCTTCTCTCTCTCTCTCTCTCTCTCTCTCTCTCTCTCTCTCTCTCTCTTTCTCTCTCTCTCTCTCTCTCCCCCCCTCCCTCCCCCTCTGTCTCTCTTTCTCTGTCTGTCTCTCTTATGTGTGTGTGTGTGTGTGTGCACACACACCCCTCCCTCCTGCCTCCCCAACCAGGAAATTGCCAGAAGCACTACATCAGGACAGCTTTAGATCCTGCTGAGGCTCCAAGAGATAACATCTTTGTCCAGAACCGTGGTCAGAGCAGCTGTGTTCAGGTCAGGCTCAGAGCAGGCTCTAATTCTGGGCTCTTAGCCTCTTCCATCAGAGAAGGAGCCTTCTTGGGGCCAGCCCTGTAGCTCAGCTCTGCCACTACACATGCATATAAATCAAGCCTGAGAGTTATGGGCCTTATGCTAATGGACTTAGGCAGGCAGTAAAGCTGTCTGTCGCCTTCTCGCCCCAGGTAATTTAATAAGGGAGATGGAGCAGCTTTCTGTGCCCTACACAGTCCCCCTAGAGTGAAGAGCCAAGACTCTCCCCACTTCCTTCCCCATCCAGAAGTGAAAATATCAGCTGTACACATCTGCTGAGCCCTCCTGGAGCCCTTTCCCCTTGGTTCGTCTACCAACCTCTGTGCCACTTGGACCATTCCAATGGAGATCCAGGAAGCTTCAGAGTAGAAGGCTGGGGAGGTCTGGGCAGGGCATCTTCACTATCCAAAGGGGCTGCTAAAATCTAGAAGTCAATTCCCTCAGCTGGCTAGCCTTTCTCAGAGACCTGGATTCCCTTCCTGCCCTGGATCCAGAGAGTACCCATTCTGGATACCTTTGGTTTGCCTGCCAAACCAAACATCCCAGGGCCTTTCAGGAACATCCAGTATCTGCTGCAGTCAATGATCACAACCAAAAAAAAAAAAAAAAGTAGGGTTAAGGGACAAGCTGGGAAGCTCAGACTAAAGACACTTCAGGGAGTTACTTCAGAGAATTCTATGATATTGGAGCCAGGAGTAAGTAGCCTTGGAGATGCTCCAGGAAGCAACTGCCCAACGAGTATTTATTAAGCCCCTACGGTAAACAATGACAGCTCCAAATTTATTGTGCTTTCAAGTTACAAAGTGCTTTCTTCATAGTCACCCTCTGGTGAAAGTATCGTCACCATTGTAGAAATGGGGAAACTGAGATTTAAAGGATGGACAAATGAAAGAAGAAGCAAAGCGATGTGTTAAGCACAGGAGATACAAATAGCAAAGTAAGGCTGTCCCTGCTCTCACAAAGCTCACATTCTAATAAAGGGACACAATACCTAGAAGAGGACCCAGCATAGTAAAGCAACTTGTTCACGATCCCACAGCACTTTGATGTTTGTTTTTCATTTAATTTTTAATTTTGGACTTAAATACCTGAAAAGGAGCATTTCCACATATACACACAATAGAACAAAAAGAAGAATGCTTATAAAACCATGAATACTACTATAAAACCATTTCATGCTAATTTTTTTCACATGATAACTATTATATATTTAAAAGGAATAGGGGCAGCTAGGTGGTACAATGGAGAGAGCACCAGCCCTGCAGTCAAGAGGACCTAAGTTCAAATCCAGCCTCAGACACTTGACACTTACTAGCTGTCTGACCCTGGGGAAGTCACTTAACCCCAATTGCCTCACCAAAAAAAAAAAAAAAAAAAAAGGAATAGCAAGTTGTACACAATAGATTTGTACTTTCATATGCAATCATCTTTTTATTATACTGTGTTATGGAAATGTTTGTTTTATTCCATAAATTAAAAAAAGAAAAAAGAACATGCTGATCAATTTTTAAAAGTATGTAATAAATGCCACACCTTATTTTCAAAACTGTCTTGCTTCTCTGTAGAGTACTTTTTTAAAAAATCAATCAACATAGGGGCGGCTAGGTGGCACAGTGGATAAAGCACCGGCCCTGGATTCAGGAGTTCCTGAGTTCAAATCTGGCCTTAGACACTTGAAACTTACTGGCTGTGTGACCCTGGGCAAGTCACTTAACCCCTATTGCTCCACACACACGAAAAAATCAATCAACATAATAAGAGAAATGCAAATTAAAACAACTCAGAGGTTCCACCACACATCCAACAGACAGGCAAAGCTGACCAAAAAAAAAAAAAAGAAAAAGAAAAAGAAGGAAAACGACAAATGCTGGTGAGGCTGTGGGAAAATTGGTACATTAATGCATTGTTGGTGGAACTGTGAACCAGTCAAGTCACTCTAGAAAGCAATTTGAAACTATGCCCAAGGGGGCAGCTAGGTGGCGCAGTGCATAAAGCACCAGCCCTGGATTCAGAAGGACCTGAGTTCAAATCTGTCCTCAGACACTTGACACTTACTAGCTGTGTGACCCTGGGCAAGTTACTTAACCTTCATTGCCCCACCAAAAAAAAAATGTGTATATAAAACATGTAAAACATGCAATCTCTCTCTGTCCTCATCACAACCCCCTTTCAAAATTGAGAGTGCTGACAGGCATTATTACCTCCACTGGCATAAGAAGGGGTAAGAGAATAAACTATGTATTAGCCAAGGGCAGTTAAGGTGGTGTAATGGATAAAGCATGGGGCCTGAAATCAGGAAGACTGGTCTTCCTGAGTTCAAATCAGACCTCAGACATTTAGTAGCTGTGTGATCCTTGACAAGTCACTTAACCTTGTTTGCCTTAGTTTCCTGTAAATGAGCTGGAGAAAGAAATGGCAAACCACTCCAGTGTCTTTACCAAGAAAACCTTGAATTAGGTCAGGCAGTGTCAGACACAACTGACAAATGACTGAACAACAACAACTACTTGCCAGGCACTATGCTTAACACTTTTTACAGATATCTCCCTTGATTCTCACAACAACTCCGTGATGAAAGTGCTATTATTATCCCTATTTCATGGTTGAAGAAACTGAGTCAAGTGTTAAGTGACTTGCCTAGATCACCTAGCTAGTAAGTGTTTAAGGCTGGATTTGAACTCAGATTTCTTAACTCCAGGCCCAGAGCTCTATCCCCTGAGCCACCAGCTCCAAAACAGAAGAGACCCAG
Source organism: Dromiciops gliroides (assembly GCF_019393635.1). Classification (NCBI taxonomy): domain Eukaryota; kingdom Metazoa; phylum Chordata; class Mammalia; order Microbiotheria; family Microbiotheriidae; genus Dromiciops; species Dromiciops gliroides. The sequence goes on along the minus strand of NC_057864.1, from coordinate 169,217,840 downwards.
AGGCCTCCAGTATGCATAGGGCTCATAAGTGGTATGACTGGAACTGGAACCTGAATCTTAAGGTGATGTAACTGGGAGCTGGTCCCTCCTCCCCAAACAAGTCTGATACCTCCATCTCAAGAGAAGTCAGGGCTACCAAGTAGGAAGTACACCAGGACTTGGAGAAACATCTGCAGACACTCTATGCTGGGACATTTCAGTTTATCTTATTCGAGGTCCTTGGAGCAAAGCAGGAGACCAACTGTGACTAGTGAGAGAGCTGGGCAACGTGGCATTCCTGGCAAGGCTGAGGCTGGTGAACGGTTTGAGGTCGGAAGGGCTGAGCTGCAGTAGGGAAAGCTGATTGAGTGTCTAAGTCTGGCACTGGTGGTGAGCTACCCCACCCACACCCTGGCATGGAGGACCACCAGGCTGCCCAAAGGGAGGCAAACCAGTCCAGGTTAGGGAAACAGTATAGATTATAGCTTCCATTCCATCAATAGTGGGATTGGGCCCATGAGGGTCCACTTCACTTCTACCCTGGGCTGAGGGGGAGAAGGAAGGAAGGAAGGAAAAGAAAGAAAGAAAAATGGGGAAAAGTAGAAGAATGAAGATCCTAATCTCACAAAATCTGCAGAGATTGGACAAGGGCTATTCTCCCCTTTCTACAGTGGAAAGATTGGGAAGGAGTGATCTTCACCAGGGAACTTGTGATGTTTTATTGTGGGTTGTGATTATGTTCATCCATACAATGTGACTACATTGTAAACACCTTCCTGTGGGCCTCTCTCATTGAACCCATCTCCCTCAACAGCTTGTAAAATGTTATCCACCTAGATCTAGAAGAGACCCCAGAGGCTCAGTAGTCACAGATCACAAGTTGGAAAGGACCTTACAGGTTATCTAAACCAGTCCCCTCATTTTTCAGATGAAGGCATCAGGACTTAGAAAAGTTAAATTAGAAGGGATGCAGAAAGCTGGGAAACAATTTTTATGGCCAGTGCTTCAGATAAAGGTCTCGTTTCTAAAATATATAGGGAACTAAATCAAATTTATATGAATCCAAGTAATTCCCCAATTGAGAAATGGTCAAAGGATATGAACAGGCAGTTTTCTGATGAAGAAATCAAAGCTATCTATTCCCATATGAAAAAAATGGTCTAAATCACTATTGATTAGAGAGATGCAAATTAAAACAACTCTGAGATACCACCTGACACCTATCATATTGGCTAATATGATAAAAAGGGAAAATAATGAATGTTGGAGAATCCGTGGGAAAATTGGAACACTAATGCATTGTTGGTGGAACTGTGAACTGATCCAACCATTCTGGAGAGCAATATAGAATTATGCCCAAAGGGCTATAAAGCTGTGTATACCCTTTGACCCAGCGATACCACTTTTGGGTCTTTTTTCCAAAGAGATCATTAAAAAGGGAAAAGGACCCACATGTACAAAAATATTTATAGCTGCTCTTTTTGCGGTGGCAAGGAATTGGAAGATGAGGGATTGCTCATCAATTGGGGAATGGCTGAACAAGTTGTGGTATATGAATGTAATGGAATTCTATTGTGTGTAAGAAACAATGAGCAGGAGGAGTTCAGAGAAACCTGGGAGGACTACCATGAACTGATGATGAGTGAGATGAGCAGAACTAGAAGAACATTGTCCACAGTATCATCAATATTGTGTGTTGATCTACTGTGATGGACTAGATTCTTCTCACCAATGCAATGGTACAGAAGAGTTCCAGGGGACTCATGGTGGAAGGGGATCTCCAAATCCAAAAAAACCCCCCAAAACTGTGGAGTATAGATGCTGATTGAACCATACTATTTCTTTTGTTTTTGATGTTGTTTTTCTATTTTGAGGTTTTTCCTCATTGCTCTGATTTTTTCTCTTATAACATGACTAATGCAGAAATATGTTTAATGTTTATATATATATATAAAACCTATATTAGATTACCTGCTTTCTAGGGGAGGGGGAGGGAGGGGAGGGAGGGAGAAAAATCTGAAATTGGAAAGCTTATATAAACAAATGTTGAGAACTATTTTTACACGTAACTAGAAAAAATAAAATACTTTTATCAGAAAACAAGAAAAAAAAAGACTTAGAAAAGTTAAATAACTGGCCCGAAGTCACAGAGGTAGTGTGAGATGTAGGATTTGAATTCAGGTCTTCTGAGTCCAGTTAGGACTCTTTCCATTGTACTACACTGCCTCACAGTAGTTTATTTTTTCTTGTTCTGATTACCAGTTCACATTTTCTCTCTCTTTCTCTTTCTCTGTGTATCTATCTCTGTCTGCCTCTCTCTCTCATATATATATATATATATATGTGTGTGTGTGTGTGTGTGTGTGTGTGTGTGTGTGTATGTGTGTATATTATCTATCATCCATCCATCTATCCATCTATCTAGTATCTACCTATTTGAACATAACAACTGTTTTGAGGGAATCCCTGCAGGTGGGTGGGGCTGTATTGTGGACCTCAGAGGAAAAGGGAAAGCAGTGAAGCCCCCCAAGCTAAGCATTCTGGGGGTTGTAGTTTTGGCTCATCTTTCTAGCCAAGTCCACTGCAAAGTTAGGTTAGGGCTCAAAACATATGCTGTTCATACATACTGTCTTTCACATTAGACTGGGAGCTCCTTGAGAGCAGGGGCAATTTTTGCCTTTCTTTTTATCCCCTAGCACAATGCCTCCTATATACAAAACATTTAAGAAATGCTTGTTCATAATCAGTTTTCAATTTTCATCTAAGCTGGAACCAGGGCTGAACAATTTTTCTAAAGCAGGTGGATTTCATTCTCTCAATGCCAAACTGAAAATCCAGGGGTTCATCAGACCTGGCATTTGGTCTGTGGCCATGATTAACACCATGGGTAGTTAATACAGTTTTCTTCCATTGAAATAACCATGGAATCATAGATTTTAGAGCTAGACACCATCTGGTTTAATTCTCTCATTTTACAGATATGGAAACTGACAGGGAAGTTAAGTAACTTGCCCAAAGTCACACACAAGTTCTAAGTGGTAGAGATGGGATTTGAACCCAAGTTCACAGACTCCAAAGAGCAGCTAGCTGGTGCAGTGTAGGGTGCTGGGCCTAGAGTCAAGAAGACAACTTCTTGAGTTCAAATCCAGCCTCAGACTTGGTAGCTGTGACCTTAGGCAAGTCACTTAACCCTGTTTACCCCAGTTTCCTCGTCTGTAGAATGATTCATGTTCAATATTATTTTTCTACCTCTTCTTTTACCAATTCAAAATTTAAATAAGTGACATTTTTGGTGAAGTGGAAGATCCAGGTCTTTGGAATCACACCACTGGGGGCTGAAGCTCAGAGTCTATTACTCTCTGTGTAAGCCTAGGCCGATCCCATCACTTCTCCTATCTGGGCCTCAATTTCTTCCTTTATAAAATAAAGGGGCTAGATTTGGTGATATCTGCTCCAAATTCTATGACTCTGAAAGGGCCAACAGCTCAGATGTCTGTCCTACTGCCCTCTCAGATGGCATCCCCACTCCTCGGCTGGACTCAAGGGAGGCTGCCCCCCAGAAGTGAGAACTGGCTTAATCCCATCAGGAACCGAGGCATTCTGACACGCCAGAGAATCAGAGGCTGGGCTGAGCACTTGGGGCTTTTCAAAGGGATGACAGAGCCTTCTGAATTACGGTACTGCTGGGCTCCAGGGCGGAGTATAAATTACTCCTACACAGTCCACTCGCCAGTGGACAGTGTGTGTGAGGGAATCCCCAAGTGGGCCCCGGGCAGCCCAAGTTCCTGCCTAACAGTACACACAGCCCAGGAGGGAGGACAGGGGCGGTCCGGGGTGCGGGAGAAGAAAACTGGGAGGAAAGTGTGTGTGTGTTTGTCAGTGTGTGAGAGCGAGTGTGTGTGTGTGTGTGTGTGTGTCCCCGGAGAGAGGGGAGGGGAGGGTGGGAGCAGCCCCGACAGAGAAGCCTTGTCCTCCTGCTCCGGGGCCAGCTTGTTTTCTTCCCAAGCTATTACTGTCGTTGCAGCTTCAAAAGCCGGCTGACCTTTAAATGCCCAGCCTCCCTCTCCTGCCAAAGGCACGGAAACGGCTTAATGGAAACTCGGCTCATAAATTATCAACTGGGCTCAAACGTCCGCAGCTGTCGGGGCTGCAACAAAGCCGGCCTCATGCCCTCCCCTCCCCCCCCCCAGCTGCTCAGCTGCCACACCTGTGCCCCTGACTGCCGCCGGGAGGGGGCAGGGATGAGAGAGACACGGAGAGGTGGACAAGGGGAGATAGGGACGGAGCGGAAGAAAGGGACAAAGAAAGAGGAACAGAGAAGAAAAGGACAGAAAAAGAAACGGACAGACAGACAGAGAGAAACTGAGGAGATGGAGAAATTGACAGGAGACTTACATTGAAAGGGAAACACAGAAAGAGATAAAGAGGGAAACGGAATGAGAGAAACTAATATAAATAAGCTAGCAAAGAACACAAGAGGTGGAGTGGAAAGACAAACAGAGTAAGAGAGAGTGGGGGGCCCTAAAAGTCAGGATGGAGGAAGACCTCAGCTGGTTGCCGAGGGGGAGGAGTTTTCTGTGGAAGGAGTGGAAACCTGCTCAACCCTTGGTAGTAGACAATCCATCTCTAATACACCCCAGCCCCAGAGAGTCCTGAGGCCGGGTTTTAATTCCAACCTTACTGGGCTGGCGTGGAGGTATTCTAGTCCTCTGTGCCATTCACCCAGACTGCGGGAGTAGAGTTAGCCCCATACCGACCTTGGGGGGAATCCACGCGAAAGTTTCCATTCTATCCCCCTTGCCCAACTTGCATCCTGTCCAATGTAACAACTTTTTCTGTCCCATCCCTAATGCAGTGAAGTCATGGGGACAGAAGAAATCAGCTTGAGAAGGTGTTATGTAGTCGATCTATTCAGCGCTCCACACACACCCCCCACCCCCCAGGGGTGATTGATAATGAACCTCCCACTAAACCCTCAAGATTTAAATAGGAGGAAACCAATTCAGCTGGAGGAAAAAATGTTTACCTACTGCTCTTGGTATCTAAACACAGAACTGCTCAATTAAATGCAATAAATATTTGATTATTATTACGCCTGAGTTCAAATCTGTGATTTCATTGGTTTAGGGAGCGCTACCTTCGAAAACCTCCTCTACTAATGTGCAAGCAACAGTTCCTACGCTTTACAGAGTCCTTGACACGTTAAGTGACTTGACCAGGGTCGTAGAATGCTTCAGAGGCTAGACTTGAATTCAGGTCTTCCTCACTCTGAAGACAGCTCTCTCTTTAAATACTCTGCCATTGCTGGGGTTATAAAAGCAATAAATCAATCAACAGGCACTTATTAAGCATCTATTATATACCGAGATGGAGCTGCTAGATGGCACTAGGATAGAGTGCCAGGCCCGGAGTGAGAAAGACGTGAGTTCAAATCCAGCCTCAGACACTTACTAGCTATATGACCCTGGGCAAGTCACTGAACTTTGTTTGCCCCAGTTGTCTCATCTGTCAAATGAGCTGGAGAAGGAAATGGCAAACCACTTGCAGTATCTTTGCCAAGAAAACCCCAAATGGGGTCACAAAGAGTCAGACACGATAAAACAACGTGTACTGAGAATTGTCCTAGGCAATGGAAATACAAAGACAAAAATGAAGCAGTCCTCACCCTTGGGGAGAAATCATAGATTTAGAGCTGCAGGAAGTCTTAGAAATCAAATAGGGCAAACCCCACATTTTAAAGATGAGGAAACTGAGGTTCAAAGAAACTGAGCTTCTTGCTCCAGGCCCCAGAGATACAGCATGATGGGGCTAGGGGGCGGCTAGGTGGCGCAGTGGATAAAGCACCGGCCCTGGATTCAGGAGTTCCTGAGTTCAAATCCAGCCTCAGACACTTGACATTTACTGGCTGTGTGACCCTGGGCAAGTCACTTAACCCCATTGCCCCATAAAAAAAAAGATGGGGCTAGGATTCAAAACCAGGAACTGGACCCCCAAACCAGCACTTTCCTGACTATATTGCCACCATATTTACCTACCCTAAAGTACACTACTGTTCCCAGGTGAATCTGAGGTTGGAAACCTGCTTGGGAGCTGAACAATCTGCAGGGAGGGAGGAGAGAGGGTAAAAAGCCCTTCTGTCGCAGGGTCTTCCCCCGACACCATTCAAGTCTCTTTGTTTTCGTATCCTCCCATAGGAGGGATGCAAGTATACAGTAGGCAAGGTTTAAACTTTGTCCTTTTGCCCCAAGTTTGAACACTTCACCTTCTGTGGTTATTGTCCCCTGGGGTTTTTGAGCCTTGCCTATGACACACCCAACTTCTCATAATCAAATGAGATAGCATGTGAATTGTTTTATAAACCTTAAGGTGCTATATAGATGCTAGCTATTATTAATCATTTAAAGCAAAATTCATAACTTCCTATATGGGAAAGTCAATTTTCTGATATTAAAAAGGTTTACATTTGTAAAAATGTAAAAGTGGGTTTTTTTCCCCTAACCTCTCCACACATTGGGTCCTTGTCACTGCTTGCCTAGTCCTGTGGTGAAGCCCCAGATGTTTCCCTCTTCATTAGAAGTAAGAGGTTTCAAAGAGCATACATCTAATTCCATCCCTTCACTTCCCCATGAGGAAGCTGAGGCTGATTGGTGCAGAGCTGGCATCCCAACCCAAGTCCTCTGACTCCAGATTTAACACCCTTCCTTCTACTCCAGGTTGTCTCTCTGGAGGCGGTAAAGCTAATTCGGGATCATCTCCACAACACTCCCTCCTCCCATCTCACAGCGCACACACCCAAACACACCATTCTTAGCCCAGACATTTAATCCAGGCACCTGGCAGAGTAAAGATCAAAGCCGTCAAGCTGAAGCCAGAAAGAGCCAGCAATCATCACCCCCACCCTTCTCTCTTCCTCTTCCTCCATCTTCTCACCCTCTCCTCCTGGCTGGTTGGTAATTTCTGGGAGAGAACTGGAGGGCGTGCATAAGTTACAGGGGGAATCACCCAGACTGTAGGAGCAAACTCAACCCTCACTCAGCCATTCTGTCCTAGAGCAAAGAGGCGACCAACAAACAGCTCAAGTTACACAGACATAGAGTTGGTTGGGCTCCAACCATGATCTCATCGTGCCTGGGCCAAGCTGAACAGCTCCTGCTGTTTGAGAAGAAGCAATCAGCAGCCCAGCCTGCCCCCCCACACACACCTCCACGACAGCCTTTCTGCTGCTCATGCTGTGAGCACAGGTCTTGTGGTACAGCAGAAGGAGAGCTGGGGGGGGGGGGAAGAGGGGCTGAGTTTGACCCCTGGTCCTGCTTCATGCTAACTTTATGGCTCTAGGAAAGTCAATTGGCCTCTCTCGGCCACAATTACTAAAAATAAGCTGATCTTTCAGCTTAATGGTGGGTCCTAAATGAACTGATCTCTCTTTCAGCTCTATGTAGATTCTCCTACGTTATGAATGTTTCTCTGGTGAAAATTACAATATGGACTGGAGGGTGGGGGGTAGGATTAGAGGCAGAGAAGTGATAAGGATGGCACTTAAAGGTCTGCAAAGCACCTGACAGGTGTGAGGCCCTGAGAGGTTGGCCCCAGGTCACCCAGGTGGGAAGGGGCTGAGCACACCAATGGTTAGATCATAGAGAAGTAGAAGGAACTTCAGAGGCCATATGTAGCCCAGCCCCCTTGTTTTTACAGGTGAAGAAACTGAGATTTGACTTGCCCAAGGCTGTACAAGGAGCATTAGAGCTGAGATTGCAGACTTCAAAGTCAACGCCTTTTCCAGTGACTGGGGGACCTGGGGGGCAGGGAGAAGAGATGAAGGTCTGGAGAATATGGGAACAACATAAGTAAGCAAAAGTAGGAAATAATTTGTAACTGACACAGTATGAAGGCAAAGGAAAAACAAAGGTAGATAAGGACAGGGAAGCTTTGAAGGGGAGCTGGGCAAAGATGGGTTTAGTTTTTGGGAGAGGGAACAGATACCCATAATCCTTGAGGGCAATGGGCCAAGGAAGACTCTGCCCTATTTGCCTTTTTCTGACTGTCGATGTGTACATCAGTGACCTTTAAGTCCCTCCATACTTTGCTCTATTACCTACTCCTGGAGATGTGCCCAGTCTGATGTAGCAAGAGCAAATAGAATGACAGAACTCCAAGCTATAAGGGAATTAAGAGATCATCTAGTCTGACCTCTCACCCAAATGAATAGATGAAGAAACTGAGGCCCAGAGATGACAGAACTTTTTATCCAAGGACACACAGGAAGTTAGCGGTGACAGTGAGGGCAAGAATGCAGCTGTCTTGACTTGTCCAGTGTTCTTTCCATCACACCACAAAACCAATGCTGACTAGCTTCTCTAACAGAGGCCCCAGATGGAGGGAAGATCGTTACTACGGAGCCACTCTGTTTTCAAAATCAAGCCCTTCAGAAAAAATGATTTCAGCTGCTAAGGAAATCAGTCACTTGGGATAGGAGCAGGGAACAGGAATGAAGCCTGTCTGTCCTTCTGGCTGGCCCATAGTCCCTGACTAGTAAGCCAACAAGAAAACATCTATGGAGGGAAGAGGGAACAAGACCCTCCCTCCACTCCTGCCCCCAATGGGCAAGCCAGGATATATACCATCAGAAATTCCACTTGCAAATGTCTGCTCCAGCTAGAACAACAGATGGGATTGTTTAAGTGTCCCTTAAAGCAGAAGTCTCAGCAATTCCCTTCCCGGAGATTGGGTCTGCAAAAAAGCTCACTCTCTCTATGGCCAGGGACGTATGAAGGCAGCCTACCAAGGTGCCCACTTGACATATGAACACACATAGCTCAAGCTCTCTCACTCTCTTTCTCTTTGTATGTGTGTATATACAAATATAAACATATACACGAAAATATTCTACCTGTGCTTCAATCAATCAAGTATTTTATTAAGCACCTATTATGGGCACACTCATTACACATATTTGTACTATATAAACATAAAAATTAGTATTTACATAAGGCTTTAAAGTTTGCCAAGTTTGGTCTTCACAACAACCCTGTGAGGCAGGTGCTATTGCTAGCGCCATTTTACAGATGAAAAAACTGAGGCTGAAAGCCTGAGTTTGTGTCTTGCCCACAACTAATAAGCATCTGAGGTGTGATCTGAACTCGGGTCTTCCTGACTCCAAGTCCAGCACTCTATTCACTGTGTCACCCGGATGCCCACTAACTCTCATACACATCTTATCCATCCTACACATGCTCATACACTTAAACTCATTCTCGCAAAAGGCAATCTTTCATACACAGCAAGGCATCAAGGAACAAACCTTAATGAGGGGGAAATGGCAACTTCTGGGGAGAGGGGTCTTCAGCAGAGTAGAAGGCAAAAGGACCTATAGCTGCCCCACTGCCCTATAATACACCACCACCTTCTTAGCAAACCCCACCCAACTCTACTCTCTCCATTCTTCACCCCACTCCCCATACTGAAGTCGGATGGGATCTGTGTGTGTGTGTGTGTGTGTGTGTGTCTGTCTGTCTGTCTGTCTGTCTGTCTGTCTGTCTGTCTGTCTCTGTCTCTCTCTCTTTTACACACAAACACTCATACTCTTTGTCCCTTGCCCCATACCTTGAAAAGAAGGTAAGCAGCTTGGCTGGCAAACACTAATTACTTTCACTTGGTATTCCTAGCACCTAGCGTGTGCCTTGCACCTAGTAGGCTTTTCATCATGCTTTCTGGACCACTGTTGGATAAGCCATCCTATAGGCTACTGTCCTAAACCTAGGTTTGTGGCAAAGCTGGTCAAGGCCTAATAATCGCATTTATCTCTTCCCATCTGTGCACAAAAGGCTTTTTATGGCTTGTGCTCATAAAGTCAGGCTGACCTGACAATAATCACTAGAACCAGGAAGTAGGGCACTAGGACCTCAAGGGCTTCCTGGATCCAAAGCACACACACCCACTTCTCATTCTCCTCAAGGGTTCAGTGGACACAGTATATGGCTTCCAAAAGGCTTTGAGGAAAAGCTGCTGAGGACCCCTGCACTGGAAAAGTGGGAGCCCCACTATCTTTGACCAGCAGGGACACAGGATCAGGGAAGGCCAGAGGAAAGCATGCTGGTCTTACCCAGACAAGGAGGGAGAAGGCAGTTTGGAAGAGGTCGCCCAAGCTCCAATGTTATATATGTCTTCATGTCCTGGGGCCTCAGTTTACCCCTCTGTAAAATTAGTATGTTCCCCCATCTTCCAGGGATGGCAACAAAGGAGGAGGCAGACATTGAATCAAAATTAAATGAATAGGGATCTGTCTTTGGGGCACAAATCTTAATGTGTGTGGTGGAATCAGGGAGAGAGAGGTAGGAAGGAGGCTCGTGGATCATTGGATGCTAGACTGAGATCTGGAAGTGACCTTACAAGTCATTTGGTCCAGCCCCTTCATTTTGCAGATGAGGAAACTGAGACCCAGAGAGTGACTTGTGACTTGCCCAAGGTCATACAGTAAATAGCAGGGGTAGGATTCAAACCTCGGACCTGCAAACCATATCAAGTATACTTTTCACAGCACCATGCAGCCTCCCTCTTTTCTCTGCTCAGTAAGAAAGTAATTAAGAAATGCAAATTTGCCCTCAAGACCTACCCCTAATCCATCTCTTCCCTGCATCCCACAATGAACTCTGCACAGTTGTAGTCATTCCAATCAATGAAACCACCCAATCCCTTATTTATATTTGTAGGTGTTGGCGTAGAAGTGATGATGATAATTGGTTTTTTTTATTGCATTTTAAAGTTTATAAAGCCCTTTACCTATACTAAATTTTGATACTGACTACAAACCTGTGAAGTGGATACTAACGTATTAGCATCCCCATTTTACAGATGTGGAAACTGAGGCACAGAGAAGTTAAAGTGACTTGCCAAGATTCACACAGCTAGTAACTGTCAGATACAGGATTCAAACTGAGATCTCTCCTGACTCCAAGTCTAACAAGCTTCCCACTACACTATACTTAGTTTTGTTGCTGTTGTTCAATCATTTCCATTGTATCCTACTCTTCGTGACCCCATTTGGAGTTTTCTTGGCAAAGACACTGGAGCAGTTTGCCATTTCCTTCTCCAGGTCATTTGCCAGATGAGGAAACTGAGGCCAACAGGGTTAAGTGACTTGCCCAGGATCACACAACTAGAAAGCATCTGAGGCCAGATTTGAACTCAGGTTTTCCTGACTCCAGGCCTAGTGCTCTATCCTCTGCACTACCTAACTGCCTCTCCAATTTTGACTCTGGGTAAATCGGATTTGAAAGAGGTAGAATTGTGCAAAGTCATCAGCCTCACTCTCTCTTCCAGAGTCATCCAGGTCTGGTGGCAGGACAAAAGTCAAGACAACTAATGATGAACCAGGTTGCAGTGGATAACCTTGGCATCTTTGATGTCTGACTAAGATCTAAGCACTCCATGGCACCTGCTTCAGCTGTCTTCATGGCCCATTGGAACACATTGTTCTCATCCACCCATTCTGCTGGGGTGAAGTCTTCACATGATTATAGGGTAGACATTTCCCCCTAAGTCACTGACAGGTTCGTTGGTTACCCTCATCCTGGTTTATCCATCTGTCAAAATGGATTGCCGGGGTGTGGCTGCTACGAATGCTACAGCTTTTTGGAGCTACAGTTGAGAGTTGGGTGATAGGTGGACACCAAAGGTGGATGAACAGCTCTGAAAAGGACTCAGCAGCTCTCATACCAAAGGTGATAGTCCTCCATGATACCCATACGTGTCTGGCTTATGGAATCAGCTTCTATCTGCTATCAAAGCCATAATTAGCTATTAATAAACCATACCCAGTGCTGTGCAACTCACTTCTAAATCACCTTGATAAGTGGGTGGGAAATCCCCTTCTGTTTTCCCCTTGTCACATACACAAGGTAGTGGGTGCTAGATCACATAGGAGCATTGTGCTTCCTTCTCCCTTACATGGGTGAGGCCCATCACTGTCTAGAGGGGAGGGCAAACACTCCCTTTGGTCAGAGGTGCCTCTGTATGCAACTGCTCCCGACACCTTCATTTTTCATTTAAGTTGTGGTCACCCACTGCCTGAAGCAGGGCCTTATCTACCATCAGAGAGATGGATGCCTAGGGTCTTACATACTGTGGGGGATAAAGAGTGATCAGGGCAGGGTGTCAACTTCCCACACTAGCCCTGAGACCACTGAATGTTGCTAATATCTCTGTATCTCAGCATAGACACTAGTCACATGCATGGCATTTCTTTGTCCTGTGTGTGTGTGTGTGTGTGTGTGTGTGTGTGTGTGTGTGTATGTGTGTTTCTGCATCTCTCCCTGAGATTATTCTAGACTGAATGATGACTCAAGGGAGGATGAAGAAAGTCAATTTGAGAGGGGTGGGGGCTCGAGGGAGGTGGAAGTAGCCAGGGATGAGTTCACTTCAACCAAGAGAAGGTCAAGCTATAAAGAAAGAGCTACCACGACTACACTGCAGAGAGGCTGCAAGTACTTTTGGTGCCCTCTAAATTTGGCACCCTGAAACAAAGCCCCAATTACACCATCCTAGTTAGTCAGTTAGTCAATAAGCATTTATTATGAACTAGGCACTGCACTAAGTGCTGGGGATACAAAGAAAGGGAAAAGCAGACGCTGCCCTCAAGAAGCTCCACACTAATGGGAGAAATGACTTGTAAATAAGTAGGTATCTACAAAGTACATGAAGAGTAGATGGGGGCAGCTAGGTGGCGTAGTGGATAGAGCACTGGCCCTGGAGTCAGGAAGACCTGAGTTCAAATCCGACCTCAGACACTTAACACTTACTAGCTGTGTGACCCTGGGCAAATCACTTAACCCCAATTGCCTTAATAAAAAAAAAAAGAGAGTAGATGGAAGATGATCTCAGAAGCTACTAGCAGCTAAAGGGTATGGGGATTGAGCAGCTAGGTGGTACAGGGGATAAAGCACCAGCCCTGGATTCAGGAGGACCTGAGTTCAAATTTGGCCTCAGATACTTGACATTTACTAGCTGTGTGACCCTGGGCAAGTCATTTAACCCTCATTGCCCCACCAAAAATGGTGGGGGGGGGGTCTGAAGAAGGCCTCCTGCAGTTGGTAGTATTTGAGCTGAATCTTGAAGGAAGTCAAGGGAGCCAAGAGGTAAAGGTGTGCAGGGAGAGCATGTATGACATATATAATTCACTACAATTCTACATCTCCCTTCCATATGTTTTCTTTAAAACTGTTACTAATAAAAGCAACAATTGAACTAAACACCACCTAGATGGTATTAGTTCTACAATTTTCCATATCTTGGCTTGTCTCCCCTGTTAGATCATAAGATCCTTGAAGGGAGGAGTCATTGTTATTATAAATATGAAATAACAGTAACACATTTTTAAGCCTGGATTAGTTAGGACGACAGTCTACTTTGTAAACTCCTTCACTGCTGTCACCTGCCTCCCATCCCCTACTGTAGGCTCTGTTCCCCAGAAAGTAATCATCAGACAAAGAACCTGCTAAATTGGCCTGGATGTCAATGTCCAGCAGAAAAGATGAGCCCAAATGTACTAAGGGCCCATTACAGTTCCTCATCTTGCTTGGAAGGCAGCACTTATGTCCCATTAAGATTAACTCCTTCCGGGACAGCTAGGTGGCACAGTGGATAGAGCACCGGCCCTGGAGTCAGGAGGTCCTGAGTTCAAATCCGGCCTCAGACACTTAACACTTGCTAGCTGTGTGACCCTGGGCAAGTCTCTTAACCCCAATTGCCTCACTAAAACAAAACCACACACACACAAAGATTAACTCCTTCCACAGAGTCAGGGTGAGGTGGGCTTTGAATAGCAATAACCGTGTGGTGGGAAATCCAATGTATTTGGAATTAGAGGATCTGGGTTCAAATCTTGGCTTTAAGACCTGCGTAATCCTGGACAAGTGATAAGCCCTCGTTGGGTCTCAGTTTCTTCAATCCACTCATCAATCAGAAAGTTGTTTGTCCTTCCTTCTCCAAGAGGACCATGACATCAGGGTGATGTCATGACTAGCACAGAATTGGATTTAAGTGAGGGAGGGCTGTGCAAGGTGACCAACCTCGTTCTCTCCTCCATCTGGCAAGATAGATAGATAGATAGATAGATATCAGGATGACTGGAGATGACCCTGGATGTTTAAGGCAATTGAGATTAAGTGACTTGCCCAGGGTCACACAGCTAGTAAGTGTCTGAGGTGAGATTTGAACTCAGGTCCTTTGACTCCAGGGCCAGTGCTCTATCTACTGTACCACCTAGCTGCCCCCAATCAGCAAGTCCTTATTAAGCATCTACCACGAGCAAGCTACAGGGAGATCCAAAGAAAAAATGAAAGAGCTTACATTCTGTCCTGTATAAAATAAGAGGTCTTTCTAAAGCCTCTCCCAGCTCTCAATCCTCCGATCCTCTCCATCTCAAGGATGGCCACGGCCTCATTAGAGGCTGAGAAGGTGGGAGACAGACTGCAATGAGGAGAGACACACAGAGAAAGAACCAAGAAAAACAGAGCTGGAAGAACAGGCTCCAACATAACCACATCCTGGGCTGCTTAGATAAAGGTGCTTTAAAAATAAAGGAAGATGCCTAAAAAACCATCATGCGAAAGTGGTTTTTTTGTTTTTGTTGTTGCTATTTCCTGCCAGGAAGAAAAAGCAGAGACCTCCTAGAAGTCAGGCTCCAATTTCTTGGAGTCATAGCTATGACCCCCCCCACCTCAGAATCCCCCCCCACCACTAAGACCCCAGACTCCCAGGCTGGACAATTAGAATCCCTGATCACAGCGCTACAAGCAAAGGTGCTCAGGAAACTCCTTTGTTGCACACATAGGAACGAGATGTGACTCATCTTTCCCAGGGGGCCTTCCACCAAGGGATCCTAAACTAAAGGGTCTGAACCCTTAAGAGGGAAGTTTGAAAAACAACAACAGAAACCCCATCAGGATTACAGACAGGGACAGGGACATCCAGATGCTACTGGCAACTCTCCCACTGCCACATCTCAGCAAGTGGATCAGAGTGTGTGGTAAGAGGAGGGGCTGACAAACAACAGAGCCCATCTGACCAGTGCCACGTGGTGTTTGCCGGAACCCATGATCCCATGTGTACGTGGGCCCCTCGATTTGTGTGGTATGTCTTTTTACCTGCCAAGCTTGGAGGGGATAAAGTAAAGGGGAATGAGAGAAACAGAAAGTCAACCATCAAAACCCAACTTCCACATTTGGAAACATCTGTCGGAGCTATGGCCAAAAAAAAAAAGAAAGAAAAAAGAAAAAAACCCTGCTGATCCCAGACTAGCTTCATTAGTCATTTAAGAACACATAAATAGATCACAGGGAGAAAAAAAATCATCCCCTTCCATGAGGGATTGCTCACTGTCCATCACTGTGTTTGTGCTAATGCATTCCCAGCTGTAGACAGGGGCTTGTGTCTGCCTGTGGCTCTGTTTAACACAAACACACCTCCCAGAGAATGCCTTGTAATCATCATCTCTCTGCCAGGTCAAAAAGTGGGGCCCAGAGAGGAAACAACCCTCCTCTGTGGAACAGAAGTGATATTCCTCTGGATCAGAGAGTAAACAAGTGTTAGGGCAAGAAGGAAAACTGAGGCAGAAGGGAAGTGAAGAATACTGGATCGGGGAGTCAGTGAGAACATGGATTTAAATCTCAGCTTTGCTACTTAACTGTTTCCTTTCTGACTTAGATAATCTGCTTAGATTCTCTGGGCCCTTTTCCTAATCTGTAAAATGAAAAGAGTTGAACTAGATCAGAGGTTTTGTTTTTTTGGTGAGGCAATTGGGGTTAAGTGGCTTGCCCAGGGTCACACAGCTAGTAAGTGTTTGTGTCTGAGGCTGGATTTGAACTCAGGTCATCCTGAATCCAGGGCCAGTGCTCTATCCACTGCGCCACCTAGCTGCCCCTAGATCAGAGATTCTTAACCTGGATCCCCAAGAGGTTCATAGATAGATTTCAGGAGATCAGGGAAAAAAAATTACATTTTTATTTTCACTAAACTCAAACTGAGATGTAGTTCACCTATTGAAAATGACGAGCCATACCAGGTTTGTCAGGACCATGCATGATTCTGAGAAGGGAGGGCAGCCCATGGGCTTCCCCAAACTGCCATGTGGGGTCTCTGACTCCCAAAAGGGGAAGAACCCCTGAATGAGATGAGCTTTAAGTTGTCTTCCAGTTCTAAGCCTTACAATCCTGATACAGACTGAACAGACTTAGAGCTTCTTAAGCTGTGGTTGCCCTAAAAAGCTGGCTCCTGGTTTCCTGTTAAGAGTCACCAGAACTTGGGGTGGGAAGGAAGGAGGTTATGGTGAGTTAGGGTTTGTATGTGGTTCTATTTCTTACACTCTCCCACATGTGTATACAACAGGAAAAAAACTGAATTGTATGACAGGAGGCTTTCAAGGTGTCATCCAAACCAGCCAATCTGAGAGAAAGCCTCCAGACTCTCTCTTGGGATCGCTGTTCTGTGGGGGCCAGGGAACTCTGCCTCCTGGGCACCTCTGGAGGCAGGTGCACAGTTTTTTTTTGTTTGTTTGTTTTTTGTTTTGTTTTTGTTTTTGTTTTTAGTGAGGCAATTGGGGTTAAGTGACTTGCCCAGGGTCACACAGCTAGTAAGTGTTAAGCGTCTGAGGCCGGATTTGAACTCAGGTACTCCTGACTCCAGGGCCGGTGCTCTATCCACTGCACCACCTAGCTGCCTCCAGGTGCACAGTTAAAATGCGCTGAACATAACTTTCCTGGGTCCCCACCTTCCAGGACCCATCCATGGCATAAAACCTGCCCTTCCTTATTTCTATCCCCTGCTGGGTGGTAGCTACAAGTGAATATGGCAGGAGCAGAAAGTAGCTATCTCTTGGAAATCACTGATGTTCAGAGCCAGGTTTGAAACCTTTATTCCTAAGAAAGTATCATTGAGCTTTCTAGGAAGAGGGTAGGGGGATCCTAGGATGGCCCAATCAAAAGCATACCAAGGGATTTGCACAGAGAAAACAATATATATAAAGAAACATTGTGGGGGGGGGGGTTGGAGGGAGGGGAGAGGGGGGAGAGACAAAGGACTGCCCAGAGAGAAGTACTCATAGATACACATAACACATACACATACAACACCTGAGAATCCATTCTCTTTTATTTTATTTTGTTTTTATTCTGAACTTAGCAGATACCAAAAAAAGGGGGCATTTTCATACTCACAATATAACATAAAATGGGCTGCAGCTAGGTGGCACAGTGGATAGAGCACCAGCCCTGGAATCAGGAGGACCTGAGTTCAAATCCAGCCTCAGCCATTTAGTTGTGTGACCCTGGGCAAGTCACTTAACCCCTGTTTGACTTAATCTACTGGAGAAGGAAATGGCAAACCAATCCAGTGTCTTTGCCAAGACAACTTCATGAATAGTATGTATGGTTCACAGGAGTCCAAAGAGTTGGACACAAGTAAACAACCGAACAACACACCTGGTTCAGGAGAGCCTATTCCATGCTGAGATAGCTCAAACTGCTAAGGTTTTCCTGACACTTCAAGCAGAAACTGGCTTTTCTCATATTTCCACCTCCTCCTCCTAGTTCTACTTTCTGTGTCCAAGTAGGATGAGTCTTATTCTCACCACAGGCCTTTAAATTCTTAAAAATACCTGTGCCCTCCCCAACCCCCCCCCCACCCTCCCAAATCTTCTTAGGCTAAATTCCCTAGAAAGTCAGATAGGAACAAATGGACAAGATCCATAATAATAGCATCTACTTCTCAGTCTTGAAATTGAATCCTGACTTAGACACTTACAAGTTATGTGACCTCAGTTTCCTCATCTGTAAAATTGATGTGGGATGGGGGCAGCTAGGTGGCACAGTGGATAGAGCAACAGCCCTGGAGTCAGGAGTACCTGGGTTCAAATCCGGCCTCAGACACTTAACACTTACTAGCTGTGTGACCCTGGGCAAGTCACTTAGCCCCAATTGCCTCACTTAAAAAAAAAATTGATGTGGGATGGATTTGGGGTCAAATTGATCATGAGTCATCCCAAAAGAATTAGAGGGGGCAGCTAGGTGGCGCAGTGGATAGAGCACTGGCCCTGGAGTCAGGAGGACCTGAATTCAAATCCAGCCTCTGACACTTACTAGCTGTGTGACACTGGGCAAGTCACTTAACCCCAATTGCCTCACCAAAAAAAAAAAAAAAGAATTACAAGACTCAGTGACTCAGTTTCCCAAGTTTTATTGCAATACTGTGGGTGACCACAGGGAGAAAACTAGAATAGTGGAAAGGTATTTCTCAAATAAGGAAAGATAGAAAGTTATATTTATAGTATGGATAAATTGATTATCAGTCTCATAATATTCTCCACCTTAGGGAGGTACAGGTGAGGGCCTATCCTAATTTGGAGTTCCTTGGGTCCTAAGCCAACCCCCAAGGCAGGTACCTTTTTCTATGGAGGTGTGTTTTGGGGGTTTATGTGTCATAAGGTGAATCTGGGGACAAATTTGGCCTTTTCTGTGCATGTCTCTTTCTGATTCCCACGGCTAGTTTCAAAATATCTTCATTTTTCATTTATTTCTAGTTTGAGTTTCTATAGCCTGTCAATGTATCATTGTTATAGTCTAAGGTCTTCATGGCCTACCTCCCTAAGTTCCCGTTATGGGTACTGATTTATGTGGGTCAGAGAATTTAGCATCCCAACTTATAAGTTATCCATTAACTGGGGTCTGAATCCCTCTTAGAGCTCATATCTGAATTAGAGCTAGGGTCTTAGGTTTTTCTGTTAACCCCTTTTTTGCCTCCTACATCAAAATGGGGGTAATAATAGCACTCACCTCACAGGGTATCAAAAGAGAATATATTAAAAGTTCTATGTAAACCTTAAAACACTTTATAAATGTTGGTCATCATTATATCAACAAGAGAAAAAGAAAGAAAACAGGAACCAATATTTAGCAAGGAACTTCTTACACTTACTTAAGCCACTACTTACAGCATTACAACATGGCTTCTAGGACACTGTTTCAAAAATGTCATTTCTTTCTTGTAATTGAGAATCCTATTACAGGCAGCAGTAGGGAGAAAGTCTCCAAATCAAATTAGCCAGCATCTGGTTAGCTCAGTTCAGGCAGCAGAGGCTGGCAAAGGTATAGCAAGAAGAAATAGGGTAGGTTAGAGGGGGAAGGGAATATCTGGTCACCCAGAGAGAAAGCTTCCTCTAAGGCCATACAGAAGGGTCTATTGATTTTTAAAGAATTCAGGTGAGACCACTGGCAACCCAGTTCTCCCCCAAAAAGAGCTGAGGTCTCCCATTATCTAGCCAGCTCCATCATCTCCCCAGCATCAGCTCAGCCCAGAGGCCATTTAAATACTGGGCCTCTAAACAAATTCTCAGACAGTGAGCCCTCGCCCTTAATGAAACATAGAATAAGCAGGTCTTCTGTGAAGAGTGTGTCAGCCTCAGGATGCCTACTCCTACTGGCTCCCAACTAGGCACTGAACCTGTCCCGGCCTCCATTTCCTCATCTGTAAAATGGGGGTAATAATCCTTGTATGGGGGTGGCTAGGTGGCGCAGTGAATAAAGCACCGGCCCTGGATTCAGGAGTACCTGAGTTCAAATCCAGCCTCAGACACTTGACACTTAACTAGCTGTGTGAACCTGGGCAAATCACTTAACCCCCATTGCCCCACAAAACAAACAAACAAACAAAAAAATAATAATCCTTGTACAACCAGCCTTACAGGCTTGTTTTTCAGGAATGCACTTAGTGTGTCTTAAAAGAACTTTTGATAAATGTAAGGAGTGAGCCTGTCTGTTATCATCCTTCCTCTTGTCCTATCTTCCCAACTCACCACCCAGAGATCTAGGCTAGGATTCTTAACCCTCCCTGTGGAAGGGAAGGGGAGAGAAAGGGAGGGGAGGGGACGGAAGGGAAGGGGAGGGAAGTGTGAGAAGTAGGAAGGAAGATTTCCTGTTCAGGGCACCTGGAAGCAACTTTCTCCTCTGGGAAGGAAATCCAGGAGTGGTTGGTTCCTCTCCCAGGGCAGGTCCAACTCTCCCCACACCCGCTCAGCACTGGCTTGTGGTTTATCTACTTCCAGGGACGGGAAACAATAAACATAGACCGGGAGTGAAGATATCCCAGGCTGATTAGCCAGTTTTGGATTCTCCAGGCCAGTTCCTCTTGCAAGAAAGGAGCGAGTTCCCCATGACTGGAGTCCAAGAAGAAGCTGTTTGACTGCTTTTGGAGAATGCTGCAAAGGGGATTCCTGTCCATGACAGTTTGAAAGAACTAGCAGAGGGGGCAGCTAGGTGGCATAGTGGATAGAGCACTGGCCCTGGAGTCAGGAGGACCTGAGTTCAAATCCGGCCTCAGACACTTAACACTTACTAGCTGTGTGACCCTGGGTAAGTCATTTAACCCCAATTGCCTCACAAAACAAAAAAAGAACTAGCAGAAAGAAAAGTACAATCCCTTCATTTTACAAAGAGGGAAACTGAGGCTCGGAATTGGCCATCAGAAGTACCATATGGGTCACCCATCAATTCACCTGGTTCACTTTCTCCCTAAGGCAACCATTGACTCCATGTTCAACTTGTTGGTCCTTTATTGTCCTAGACACAGCCACCACCCATAGGGCACTATTGCCACAATGCTCCTTTTTAAAGCCTACACTCCCCAAACCTTCTAGGTGTGAGGACTAAACTGTTCTTCCCCAAAGAACTTCCAATCCAATGGAGGAGGGTCTGTGGCAAGTATAAAAGTCAGTACAAAAATATAGTGCAGGGGCAGCTAGGTGGCGCAGTGGATAGAGCACCGGCCCTGGAGTCAGGAGTACCTGAGTTCATGCCCGGCCTCAGACACTTAACACTTACTAGCTGTGTGACCCTCAGCAAGTCACTTAACCTCAATTGCCTCACTTAAATATATATATATATATATATATATATATATATATATATATATATATATATATATATATATATATATATATATATATATTGCAACCTAAAGTGGGAGAGATTAAAGACAAAGAAGATACCCAAAGTGAAGAGACAGACTGATATAGTGATGAAGACATGGGATTTTTAGAATTAGGAACACAGATTAAAATCCTACTTGTGGTACTCTATGCCTCAGTTTACTTTTCTGTAAAAAAGGCTTAATGGCCTCTATGGCCCCTTCCAACTCTAAATTGATGACCCCATGATCTCATAAATACTCTAAGAAAATGTGAGAAGGGAGAATTTTCAGCCCAGGAAGAGGGAAGAAGTGGGAAATTTTTAAAGATTTTTTTAAGGAAATAGCACCTGAGCTGGCCCCCAATAGAAGAGGGGCTTTCAACATGTAAAGATGAGGAAAGAGAATATTCCAAGAATGCGGGGATGGGGTGAGCAGAAGTTGACTGAAAGAGAATGGAGACTAGGATGGAGGGCAGGAAGATTCTGCTGCTGGGAAAAAGACAGGTGACTGAAGGGAAGGTCTCGTATCCAAAAAAATAATTACCCAGAACTTTTGTAGAACAAAGTAGATGCGCTTTGATCAGGCAAGAGATAAATAAATAGTGGTACATGGATGCAATGCAATATTACTGCCCTGTAAGACACTATGAATATGATGACTAAAGAGAAGCATGGAAGGCCCTAGATGAGCTGATGTTAAGTAAGGATCCAGGAAAACAATAGACCTACCACCAACAACTCTGCAAAGCCAGAGGTCTTACTCTGAGACCCATGGATCCCTCTGGATAGTTTTCGATTGGGGGTGGGGGTGGGGGTGGCTGGGGACAGTGTGAACTTGGTTGGGAAAAGATTATATCTTAATTTCAATATAATTGGCTTCATTTGTAATCCTATGTATTTTATGTATCGAAAAACACTATAGGGGCAGCTAGGTGGCGCAGTGGATAGAGCATCTGCCCTAGAGTCAGGAGGACCTGAGTTCCAATCCGACCTCAGACATTTAACACTTACTAGCTGTGTGACCCTAGGCAAGTCACTTAACCCTCATTGCCTCACCGAAAAAAGAAAAGAAAAAGAAAAAAGAAAGAAAAACACTATTCAGGGAAAGGGTCCATAGACTTCATCAGACTGCACAAGGGGGCAATGACATAGAAAAGCCTTAAGAGGAAAGAACAATAACAAAACAATCAAAACTGAATATTGGGAAATTAATATTAATGATGGTGATAATAATAGCTAGTGTTTACTTAGGGCTTTAAGGTTTTCAAAGTATTTTACAATTATTATCCCATGAAACATATTGTCCCCTTCCAGACAGAGTTGATTGATTTGAACTGCATGTTGAAGCATATTTTCTTTTCTTTCTTCTGGGCATGGCTAATTTGGGAATTGGTTTTGAATGACTACATGTTTGTAATGGATTTTATCTTTCTTGCTTTCTCAATGTGGGAGGGGGAGGGCAGCATGAAGGAAGGGGGAGAATTAAGTCCTGAAAATAAAATAAAATTGAATTTAGAAAAATATTATCACATTTGATCCTTTCAACAACCCTGAGAGGTAGGTGTTATTATTATCATCCCATTTTACAGAGAAGGAAACTGAGGCAGACAGCAGTTAATTGACTTGACTAGAGTCATAACAGTATCAGCAAGTATGTGAGAGCAGATTTGAACTTAGGTCTTCCTGATTCCAGGTCCAGCTCTTTCTCCACCATGACACTTAGTCTTACCCCCAAAGAAGAGACTGCTCATCCCCACTTCTCTTTGCCAAAGTGGAGAATCATGGGTGTGGAATACTGCATATATAAAAATATACATTTTTAAATATATTGGTTAGTTTGAGAGCTTCCCCCCCCCTTTTTCTTTTTTTTTAAAGGGATAGTTCTCTGGGAGAGTGGGGGGGAAGAAATATAGTAGGAAATGTAGGCGATATGAAAACAAAAGATATATTTTTTTTTTGAAGAGTGGAAACCAGAGTAGTCCAACTTGCTGTATTATAGAATTCATAAGGGGGAATAATATGAAGTGAGCCTGGGAAAATATTTCAACCAGATTGTGGAAAACCATAAATCCCAAAGTAAGATACTTGCATTTTTGTCCTAAAAGAAATAGGGAGCCACTAAAAGTTTTTGAGCAAGGGAGAAAAGATTCTCAGATATTGTGCATTAATAGTATTACATGGGGCAGCTAGATGGCGCAGTGGATAGAGCACCGGCCCTGGAGTCAGGAGTACCTGAGTTCAAATCCGGCCTCAGACACTTGACACTTACTAGCTGTGTGACCCTGGGCAAGTCACTTAGCCCTCATTGCCCTGCAAAAACAAAAATTAAAAAAAAAATAGTATTACATGGGGGCAGCTAGGTGGCGCAGCGGATAGAGCACCGGCCTTGGAGTCAGGAGGGCCTGAGTTCAAATCCGGCCTCAGACACTTAACACTTACTAGCTGTGTGACCCTGGGCAAGTCACTTAACCCCAATTGCCTTGCCAAAAAAAAAAAAAGTAGTATTACATTGCAGGTATGTTAAAGGATGAACAGAGGAAATAAAGACTAGAAAAGAAGACCATTATAATAGTCTGGAGAAGGAAAAGTAAAGGCATTTAATATAGCACTTTTAATAAAGCACATTGGAGAGAGTGGGGGGGAAGGAAGAAGAAACATCTTTTCTGTCTGCCCTACCTAGAAAAGATCAGTATCCCTACCAGCTGTTCCCCTCCCTCAGTCATAACCATCCTGACCACCATCACCCTAATCCTTCTTAGACAATTTCTCTTATGTAATCCTCTGGAGTACAGAATACTTGGTCTCCTTGGGATAAGCCCCAAGGGAGAAGGAGGCCACGGGATAAGTGGGTAAGACCCGGGATTCATCTTAAATAGCATTTTCAAGATTTCTGGATAAGGAATTGAATTGAAAAGTGACTCTCCATAACACAAAGGCCAGTTTCTCTCTCTCTCTCTCTCTCTCTCTCTCTCTCTGCCCTTCTCTCTCTCCTTCTCTCCCTCCCTCCCCCAAAATGACAGACTGAGGCATAGCTGCCCCCTACACAGAGAAAGTTGTGTGTATGTCTGTGTCATCACTTTTCTTCCTAAGCCATCAGTTTCTCCAAGGAGAACATCTAAACAAATTGCGGTACATGAATATTCTGAAAAATCTTACTGTGTTTAAAGAAACAATAAATATGACAAATTAGTGCTGGGCTTGGAGGCAGGAAGACCTGACTCCAAATCTTTCTTCAAATATCTACTACTACATATAGTCCCTTTACTTCTCAATCTCAAGTTTCCTCATCTGTAAAATGGGGATACCAACAGGACCTACCTCACCGGGTAGTTGTGAGGATCCAATGAGATAACATGTGAAGCACTCTGCAAACCCTAAAGTACCATATTAATGCCTCCTATCATTATTATTATTATAGTTATTATTAAAAACTATCAGGCAAGATTTCCATGAATTGATATAGAATGAAAACAAACCAAGAAAACAAAATGCATAATGACTAAAAAAAGAAATAAATAAACAACCACCAAACCCACCCCCAACAAAAATTGAACATCCAAGCTTCTTGTTTTTGTCATGTGCAGCTCTTCATGACACCATGAAACGTACCATGCCAATACTGTCCATGGAGCTCTTGGCAAAAATACTGGAGTGGCTTGCCATTTCCTTCTCCAGTGGATTAAGGTAAACAGAGGTTAAGTTACTTGCCCAAAGTCATTTAGCTAGTAAATGTCTGAAGCCATATTTGAACTCAGGTCTTCCTGACTCCAGAGACCCAGTGCTCTATCCACTGAGCCATCTAGCTGCCTCCTAGGAAAACAGAGGTTAAGTGACCTGCCCAGGGTCACACATCTAGCAAGTGTCTGAGGTGAAATTTGAACTCAGATCTTCCTGAGTCACCTAGCTGCCATGTCTAAGCTTAACCCAAGTGAAAAGTAGAGAAAATGCTCCTCTCTCCCTCCTTTGTAGAGGTGGGGGACCATGATATGGAACACTGCATCTTCCATCAGTCTCTTCCAATGCATTGATTAGTTTTGCTGAATTGCATTTTGTCCTCTTTCTTTTTAAATTATTTATTATAAAGAGGTGTCACTGTGGATAGAGGAGGGGAGAGGGATATACTTAGATATGAAGCTGATGTGAAAACAAGAGAGTAATAAAAAAGAAAAGTAAAATGAAAGTGTGGGACTAGATGAAGTAGCTCTGCTTTGGATAGGTTAAATATGAGATGTCTCCTGCACATCCAGTTGAAAATGACCAGTACATGATACAGGGCTGGAGCTCAGATCAAGAGATCAGGGCATCATTCTGCACAGATGATCACTGTGGATCTGATGGGATCAGCCAGAAAAAGGGTATAAGAGAGAAAGAGGGCCTAGGAAGGGGCCTTGGGAACACACAGGGTTAAAATGTATGATCTTATGGTATGGAAATGCTTGTCTTATCTCATAAGTTCAGAATAAAATAAAATATATAGGCTTAGATGGTGCTGTGTTTCATGTGTCAGTCTTATCTACCCAACAGAACTGGATTATGGGATTCACACCATAAATATGTGTCAAGTTGAATCTGATCTATACCCACATGTACTGACACATACACCCAGATGCAAATGCACAGACATCCAGACACCTACAATTACCATCATACACTGACATCAAGGGGAAAAAAAACTACCCCCTATATTGCTGAACATAGCCATACAAATCCTACTCTGGCCTCAGTTTCTTTCTCTGTAGAAAAAGTAGGTTGGGATAGATTTCTAAGTTGTTAAACGCTAAGATCATATGGCAAAGCAGTGCATATTATCAATCAATAGCCACTCATTAAGCACCTACTATATCCCAGACATTGTGCTAAGCACTTTGCAAATACTATCTCATTTGATCCTCACAACGACTCTGGGAAGAGATAGATGCTATTATTATCCTTATTTTAAAGATGAGGAAACTGAGGCAAATGAAGGTTCAAGTGCATGCGCATACATACATACATACACACACACACACACACACACACACTCACTCACTCACTCACTCACTCATACACCTTTGGAAAGGGGGCTTAGGCTTAGCCGTCTGTCACTGTTGGAGATGGCCTTGTTGCTTCCCAGTTAAGCGGCTCCTCTGTGCTCAGGGATGGGATTTATGAGCAGCAATTATTTTATGAACAGATGTGAGGCTAGAAAGGCCAGTACAGTCCTAGAGCCCACCAAGAGATGACATACAAAGGCGGGCAGCCCCAGAGAGAAGGCAGACACCTCTGGCAGAGCAGATCCTCGTACCATCCCACTTGCCCTGCCAACAGGAAGGCCCCTGGTGCCCAAGTCCTTTCTTCTCAGTGGGGCACACTGAGCAAGGCTGAGACCACAGATTCTCTGGGATAAGTGCTAGCGGCTACATGCCGTTGGGCAGATGACTTCACCTCTCTGCATCCCAGCTCTTATCTGTAAAATGGGGGTACTACTCTCCCACCTACTCACCTTACAGAAATATCATGAGGAGAAGATACACAGGGACAGTCCTCCACAAAAGGGAGACAAGCATAACACCTCCGTGCAGTGTTTTCTCAGAATCCATTGAGAAGAGCATGTGTTAAGTGCTATGTAAATGTTAGCTATGAGTATTTTTTGAAGCATCATACACATTCTTTGATATTGTGATGGGCCCATCATAGTATCAATGTGGACACACCTCTACCAGCAGAGATCATCAATCTACCAATAACAATTTATTAATCACCTCCTAGGTGCCAGACACTGTGCTAGACACTAGGGATATGACAACAAAGAAATAGTGCCTACCTTCAAGGAACTTACATTCTATTGGGGAATACTAGTTGTTCATAGACATAAATAAGTAAATACTGGATATACACTAAATAAATGCAGTTTCCCCTTTCTAGCCCTCAAACCATATTACATTACATTATAATATATTGTATTATATTGTATTGTGTTGTGTTGTATTGTGCTGTATTGTGTTATATATAATATTATATCATATATCATATATTGTTACACCATCTTATATAACCTTACAGTGAAGGGTAGAGACATTATAGGTGAGGGAAACAGAAAAGATCTCCTGAGCTCAGCCTTTAAGGGATACAGGACAAACAACTCTGAAAGACTTGGGAACTGATCAACCCAATAACCAAATGGGATTCCAGAGGATGGATGATGAACCCTGCTACCCACCTCCAGCCACAAGGGACAGGCTCAGAGGATGGAATGAGACATATACTTACGGACATCATCAATAGGGGAATGTGTTTGCTTTCCTCTGTATAACTAATACAGAATTTTTGTTGTGTTTTGTTTTTCTTTTTTCTCCACTGAGTGAGGGGGACATGGGAGGGAGAGAGAATAAATAAATGCTTGTTGCCAGAAAAAAAATTAAGTTTAATTATTTTTCTGAAAGTAGAGATACAGAAGTTGCAAAAGCATCCCAGGCATGAGTAACAACAGCCAGCCCATGGTGATGGGAGATAGAATATCAAGTGTGATGAATAGCAAAGTGGGCTGGTTTGGCCAGAACAGAGATCTAGAGAAGTAGAATAATGTGTAATCAGCCTGGAAAGATAGACCAAAGCCAGATTTCGAAGGGCTTTAAATGCCGGAGAGGTTTTTATTTTATGCTAACGGCAATTTTCTACTAAAGGCTTCTTGAGTGTGGGAGTGACTTGAGCAGCTAGGTGCTTTAGGAATATCAAATGTCAATTCTGTGGAAGAAGGGATGGAGACTAAAAGTGGGAATCTCAGTTAGGAGGCTATTGCACCAGTCCAGGAGAGAGATAATGAGGGCCTGAACTAGGCTGCTTGGGATATGAATCAAAAGAAGGAGACAGATTGAAGAGGGGGTGAAGAGTCAGAATTGACAAGACTCGGCGACTGATCAGGGATGAGGGAAGGGGAAGGAAAGGGAGAGAGGGAAGATGACACGTGGGTTTCAGACCTAAATGACTGGAAGCATGATGAAGCCTGCCCTCAGCAGAAATATCGGGGAAGCCAGGAGAGTAAGTGAGGAGAAAGATAGAAAGAAAGAAAGGACATGGGGTCCATTTTGAATGTGATGATGAAGAGGACTTTGGGCCATCCAAATGGAGACGCCCAGATCACAGCCCAAGCCTTCTCATCCTGGGTGGTCTTTCCATAAATTTTCTAGAAGACAGGATGGGCTGCTGATTTAAAAGGACCATCAAGGAAAAGGTTAAGCATGGTCCCCCCTTTATTTTCCAACTCCCTTAAAGACTGAGCAAGAAGAATTGAATTTAAGCTAAGAAGGGCACAGGACCTGGACCTGTGGGGTGGGGTCAGAGGGGCTTGGGAGGGGGCAGGGCTGGAGTTAGGGGCTGGCATGAAGAACTCCTGGCAAGGAAACTCCTTCTAACAATGCTGGTCAGCACCTTCATCTACAACTTGCAGACTTAGAGGTCTGCCCAAGCTCTGAAAGGTTAAATGACAGCCAAGTCACCAGAGACCTTCCTCATAGTCTTTAAATAGTAGCAGCTAGGTGGAGCAGTGTGATAGAGCACTAGGATTGGAGTCAAGAAGACCTGAGTTCAAATTCTGCCTCACTGGCTGGTGTGACCCTGGGCAAGTCACTTTACCACCATCTGTCTCAGTTTCCTCATCTGTAAAATAGAGGTTAAAGAACCTATCCCCCATGGTGGTTGTGTGAATCAAATAAGATGATATCTGTAAAGTATTTTGCAAACCTTTAAAGTGTTGCATAAACACGAGTTATTATTCTGTGAAAACCAGTGTAATACTCACACTGAGCAGCTGCATCTGTTATTCCTTGCTCTCACTACACAACTGATCCAACCACCTTCTTTTCTGGTAATAATGTCCTCAATTGTATTTCTTTGCTACTCTTCACCTGCCAATCATTCCTGGCCTGATGATGCCCACCCTATGTCCTTCCTTTGTTCATAGCAAGCAAGAAAGGTACTACCTAATAACCCTTACAGTAGTATAAGCAGGAGACAGATCATTTGAGTCTGGAAGACTCCTAGAGGGCAGGTCTGTTTAAATTGCTTTGTCCGGCTAGTTACTTGAGTCAATAGCAAACTCTATCAGAGAGACATGGCAGAAAGCAGATCCTGAAAGAGTAATGGGGGGGGGGGGCTGGGGGGGGCAGGGGATAGCCTGGAAGTCTAAAGATGCTCAGAAGGCCATTCATCAACAATACCAGGGAGTATTTACACTGGAGAGTGCAGCAGAGGATCCAGCTAATGTAAAAGAGTCCTCTCGTCCCTGCCTCACCTTCTGAGTGATCTGACTAGGAAAGACAAATTCCTTTATCATTCCAGTCCCCTGTGCACTATTCAAGGACCTGCCTTTCCATCTTTTTTTTCACACTCTACATTCCAGCCAAGCCAGATTACTAGTTCTTCCCCTAGCCTTCCATTTCCCACCTCCTTGTGTTTACCTAGGTGATATACTTTATGGCTAGGATGCCCTCCTTCCTCACCTTTACCTCTTGGAATTCCTAGTTGGTTTCAAAGCAAAGCTCAAGCTCTGCTTCCTCCTTGGGGCCTTTTCTGACATTTCCCCCCTCCTGACAAAGCACCCGACCCCTAATTACCTTTCATCTAATTTGTATAGACTCACATCAGTACATTATTGTTCTCTTCAATAGAAAATAAATTCCCTGAGAGCAAGGATTGTCTCATGTTTTGATTTGTATCCCTACCACCTAGCACAGGGTCTTAAAATAGTAAGGACTTAACCAGTACTTACAGATTGATGGATTGATCTCCCCAACAAGCCTAGAATGTACTTTCTCCTCAACTTTAACTCATTCAGTCTTGATGTTCCTTCAGAGGCTCAGCTCTCGGGCCAGATTCCTCCATAAAATATTGGGAAGGGTTAGGAGAACCAACTGTTCTGCCTGCTGGCTACTTAAATGTATTATTTTGAAACATGGGACAGAAGTAACCACAACCTCAGCCTTTGAGTAAAATGACCTTCCTCTGCCATGACTGAGGCACAGAACAGAAGTTAGTTTTTCCTCAGCTCCTGAGCCAGGCATGGTGGGGAGAGGGGTGTATGTGTGTGTGTCTGTGGGGGGGGGGGGTCAAGGTGTGGCATAAGGGACAGGAGCCAGAATAGGGCAATGCTTGGGAGCTAGCGTGCACTCCTCAGAACCACACAACCTTGGAATCCCAAAGCTAGAAGGGTTGGAATCTCTCTGTGCTAGAGGAAAATGATGAAGGGGGATATTTTCTTCCTTTTTAAAATAGCTTTAACTGATATATTTCATTTTTACATCACCTAGATTTCCCATATCCCAAAGGAGGATATTGTCAATAGTTCAAAGACCTCTGCAAGAGAGCCTGCAGAGAAAAGAAAAAGAAAGAAAGAAAGAAAAAGAAAATCCAGGAAAGAGCAAAAGTGAACTGGACAATAAGGCCTGCAAAGAAAAGTGAATAGAATAGGCATTCTTTAGCTTGGAAAAGAGAGGGTTAAGAGGTGACTATTTAAATAAATCCAAGCCGTACAGCCTGGAGAAGGCCAGGAAGGATGCGTGATTTAAAGCCTTCTAGTAAAAGGTTAATCCTTTATTTTTGCAGCTCCCTTAAAGACAGAGCCAGAAGCAATGAATAGGCTTAAGTCAAGTAGGAAGATAGAGACCGGACCAGTGAATGGTGAAAGGAATGCCCCTGGGGGAGGAAATTCCCTCTAGCAACTTAGGTTCAAACCTTCTCAGAAACTTAAGGTCCTACAGCATTGCCTAGAGAACAGAGGGGTTAAGTGATTTGCCTAGGCAAATGTACCTAGGCAGAACTTGAACCCAGGTCTTCTTGAATGGGTTCTCTAGCCACAAAGTTGTGCTGCCTAGTGATTAAGTCCCAGGAGGAATTTAAGTTATATATGTGAAAGTATTTTGCCATTTTAAGAGCTGCTAGGAATTGGAATCATCTGGATCTCTCCTCTACCCTTATCGCACTCTACCATACTTCTGTGTATTTGTATCTTCACCCCCTTGATGTCAGAATGAGAACACAAATGATGATGGGTGTGTGATGCTTAATAAAGTTTCTATTATGATCCAGACCCTGTGCTGAGCCCTAAGCTTACAAAGAAAGGCGAAAACAGACCCCTGCCCTCAAGGAACTCAAAATCTATCCGGGACAGTTATGTAAACAACTATATGCAAGCAAGATCTATACAGTAAAAATGAGAGGTGAACACTAGTATTAGGCATTGAACTGAATGGAAAGCTCTTTTGAGAGATCACCCTCCATCAAAGTTAGATTGTTTCACTCGGTGTAGGGAAAGGGAGACGTGAGCTAACCTCAAGTAGGCTGAGCCAGTCAAAGAGTTTCAGTTGCAAAAGGTCTCATCAGAGATCCTGTTCCTGTCTCAGACCAGAGGATTTTGAACTGTAGGGGCAAACTTGAAATTAAATATAGCTTTGACCAAGAAGGGTGGGTAGATCAATAATTTTTTTAAAGAGGTCATTTTTTTTTCATGAAAAAACTGCAGGGCTTGGAATTCAACTCCTGACAAAATGCAACAAGATTAACTATAATCACTTTTGGTTTTTAATACATTTGTGTGTTATGGCTAAGTGACTATTATGTTACCATTTCTGCTCAATGGGTCTTTTGGCTAATCAAGCAAACAGTCCCAGTGATGACGGTGGATAAGCACAGCTCCCCAGAACACGACCGCCTGTGCTTTAAAAGCTCCAATGGTACTGTTTTCTGTGTCACCTCAGTTCACCCCCCCCCCCTCCTTCCACCACCCCCACCCTTCTCTCTCTAAAGAGAAAGCTGAACCACTTTGAGGACAAGAGAGGGCACAGCTGCTGCTGAAGGCTGTTCGGGGCCAAGGTATGTTTTGTTCTGACCAGGAGCAGAGGGCTCCCAGAACCCAGATCCCCTGGGCTATTTTTTGCCATGGGTTACATGACACATGGGGAGGGCATAGGGTGACGGGTGTGGGATTGTGGCCAAGGTTCCCTGAAGTAGTGGTTCCTATTTCTCACTGTTGTTTCATTCCTGGTAAGGAAGTTCTTCTAGTTTGGAAAAAAATGCATGAAATGTACTCTTGCTATTTAGACAAGCCACATAGCAATCATGAGATACAAAAGGTATATGTTGCCCATCATATCAGTCTTCCTCTGTGTGTAAGGACCCAAGAATGCTACCCCAGCAAAGGGTGGACTCTGGAAGGTCTAACCCCAATAGACGGGGATTCAATTATCAGCCCCAGCAAGTCCATGAGTCATACTATTTTTCTGGTAACTTTAAAAGGCTCACCACAACCAAAAGGTGAGGTAGCAGGTAATAGGTTATTGGGTTACAGCCCCTCAAGAAATTTGGAAGGGGCAGAGGAGATGCACATGGAGGACTCTAGTAAAATACCACATATTAAATCAACCAGTAGTGGAGAGTAGTGGATAGAAAGCCAGGGAGGTAATCATGAAAGGTAGGGGTATCAGGTTCCACCCCTGACTGCACAGGTGCTGTGTGATCTAGAACAAGTTACTTAACCTCTCTGTGCCCCCAGCCTAGTCTCTAAATAGGGGTTCTTAAGCCTTTTTGTGTCATGGACCCCTTTTAGCAGTCTGATGAATCCTATAGACTCCTCAGAATAAGGTCTTTGAATACATAAAATACAATACACAGGATTACAATGAAAATGATATATTTATCAAATTCTTTTAAAAAAATAAGTTCAAAGATGTCAGACTAAGGACTCTTTCTCTAAAACTATAAATTTCAGATAAATTACTGGTTTATATCAGTGGAAGTTCTCCCCACCAGTGAAATCACAGGTCCCAACCCCCACCCCCACCCCCAAATCAAAGTCTCATGACTAGGAGGCTACTTTTCTCAAGAGCTCAAAATCTCTTCCTTCGATATCGTATCCTTTGGCTTCTCATTTCAAGGAACTGTGGAATTTTCAAGCTAAAAGCGACCTTCACCACCTCATGTTACAGAAGAGGGAGGGGTGACACAGACTGTGGTTAAAGGACTTTCCCCAAGGTCACACAGTAGATTCGCAAGGAGAGGCTAGGACTCTAGATTTCTCATCCCCTACAGCTAGCCATGCCAGGGTCCATTCTTCTCCCATTGGCCTTTCTTTTAAAAAAGATCACATAAATATGAAAAACTCAAGGCGCAAAGCATTGAGACTGTGGAAACAGGACCATAGATTTAGATCCAGAAGAGACTCCTAGAGGTCGTCATGCTCCCCCTTCATTTTACCAAGGAAGAAACTACTGCCCAGAGAAGTGCCCAAGGTCAAAGGGGTCATGAGGGATGGGGCTGGGATTCAAACACAGGTCCTTTGACTCCTCTGCCTTTCTTTCGCCTGCCCCTAGCTGCCTACCAGCAAGTGTGAAAACCCACTCAAGGAAGCCTCTCCTTCAGAGCATACAAAGAGTCAAGTGGGGAAAAACAAAACAAAACAATTTTCATTCTCCCCAACCTCGCCTGTTTCTTCTGTACAGGGAGAGGATCTCTCTCCCCAACAATCCCAGAATACACACAGACCTGCAAAGCCTAAGGCTCATTGCTTAAGTATAAAGGGGGGGGGGGGATACACACAAAGAAAAATCACCATTGATTTGCCCAAAGCAAAAGGAAACACAAAGGCTGCACCTGTTTCCATGGAGACCAGATTGGTGGAGCAAAGGAAAAACACACAGAACACAGAAAACAAAGCCCAACACCACCACCCTCAGGCCCAGGGTGTTGGAAAGGGTCAACCCTGACCACTAAGATGGAGGAAAGAATGAAAAGTGAACAGCCTGGACTCCCCCAGTGTTCTCTTCCAGAGCCAGGAGAAGGGAGGTAGCTTCCTTCTTATGGGGACAGATTACAGGTGAGCCCCAATTGAAGAAAAGCCATTTGAAGAAAGGGAGAAAGAGACAGAGAGAGAGAGAGAGAGAGAGAGAGAGAGAAGGAGGGAAGGAAGGAAGGAAGGAAGGAAGGAAGGAAGGAAGGAAGGAAGGAAGGAAGGAAGGAAGGAAGGAAGGAAGGAAGGAAGGAAGGAAGGAAGGAAGGAAGGAAGGAAGGAAGGAAAGGAAAGGAAATCCTATCTGGTTAACCAAAAGATTCCTTTAAGTAACAAAACCTCCCAGTGGACTCAAGTGTTATAATTCATCAGTTACTGGGGGGGGGGGGGATGTCCAGGAATGTGGGAGGAAAAATGAAAATAGGGCCAAAGTCCCAGAGCTTTGGCCAAAGGACCAGCCATAGAAAGCTAGAGCATCAGGGAAATTATAAAGGAAGCTGGTGATCCCGTGAGATTTAATTTGCAAAAAGGAAATGGATACAGAGCATAAGGAAACCTGAACCAAGTCCGTGGGCAGGGACTCCCCCTCCCCAAGAGATTGGGAGATTGCAGTGGAGGGAAGTGGGGTATCCCCAGTCAGGACAAAGTGGTAAAACTGACCAATATTTAAGTCAATAATCTAGTCTATACAGTGGGAAAGGGAGAGGGAGAGAAGCCTGAGTTTTGTCCCCCAAGGTAACAAGAAGAGGGTTTGAAATTTTCCAGGGCCAGATCCAGGAGAAGGTGCCAGAGGCAAACTCAGCAGTTGTGGAGTGATAATAATAGTCCCTTGGATTTTTATCATTATCATTCATCAAGGGAAACTTATTAAATAGGCATTTAGGCGCCACATACCTCGTAAATTGGACCAACACAGCCCCTGACCTTGGGGAGTTTACAACCTAAGCTAGAGCTTTTCTCTTTCTGAAAGTTCTAGGTCCTTTCCCATTCATCTTGTCATCTGGGGCAGCTAGGTGGCATAGTGTTGGACTTAAGAGTTAGGAAGACCTGAGTTCAGTCCCAACTTCAGGAACTTACTAGCTGTGTGACCCTGAGCAAGTCATTTAACTTCTCTGGGCCTCATTTCCTCATCTGTAAAATGGCAATAACAACTGCACTTAACTCACAGGGTTGTTGCTAGAATGAAATGAGATAATAGGAACACCTACCTCACTGGACTGTTGTAAGGATCAATAGATAATATATGACTTAAGAGCCATATAGATTAACCTATATCAGATTGGTTGCTTGTCTTGGGGAGGGGGGAGGAAAGGGAAGGAGACAGAAAAAGTTTGGAACTCAAAATCTTACAAAAATGGATTTTGAAAACTATCTTTACATGTAACTGGAAAAAAAACCCAGAATTCTATTAAAGTTGGGGGGAAAAGATGCTAGAGATTATATTCTATTTATTATGACCGGTCTTCAGCAGATGTTCTCAGAGGGCCAAGAATAAGTATTTCCACTTTGTTAACTGGAAACACTGGGGCACAAAGAATTTATGTGACCTGGCCTAAATCATATGGTAACTTAGGGGTCAGAGGAAGGGCTATAGTGAAGGTGGCCATGTTTCTGAAGCAACTATCAGGACATACAGTCAATCATTTTTGTGTCGTTGCCACAACAGTGCAGGCTATTAATCTGAGAGCACACAGTGGCCAAATCATTACCAGTACAACATTACCATGAATAGATACTAGCTTACATTGCTAGACATATGAATAACAATGAGTCAATCTGCAAAAGTTTTCATAACAAACTACAAAGTTTCTTTCGCCTGTCATTCTCAATCTTTTGCAATTTGTATTGTTTTTATCTTAATGCTTACAAACCATTTTGTTACTTTTTGCCAAAATGTTCTAAGTTGGAGGATAACAGAAATGGGCGTGGAGACAGAATAGTTATAACAAGATGTATCCTGGAAAATTCAGCTCAGATCTCTTGATACCCAGCCTGGGGTACATACCACCTGCCACGCTACCATAGCTGACTGAGGGAAGAGCTTGCAGTCCCTTTCCCAGGAAAGATGAACTTCTCTAAATTACAGAATCAGAACAAGGAGGGGTGGTAGAGAACATGGGAATTGGATCCCAAGGGAAGTACTAGGCTGGACTGAGCTGTTCAAAGGAAGTCACTCAGTGCCTCAGTTTCCCCTCACAGTAAAAAGGAGAGAGCATCACCTGAATCCCTCAACTCCTACCCCATCCACCCACACCCTCAAGGCTACTGTGAACATGAGGAATCCCTTCTGCTGAGGAATTTGGATCCCTCCAATGGAAAGTGCCAACCTAAGCTGGCACAGCTAAGTCCAACTGGTCAGTAAGTGAATGAAATGACTGGCAGGCTAAGTGGAAGAACTGACTCAACCCTAATTCCACAGCAGCTGTCCCAGGGAATTCAGACACTTAGCCTAGGATTGCATAGCAGTTAAAACGCAAGCCTTGGGGTCCTCTCCAAAGTCTTTTCCCTTTCTCTTTAACCGGCTGGGCTCCTCCCTAGGGCTACCCCTACAGGACCTGTTATCTGAGCTAATGCAGAGGTCAGCTATCATGGGTAACCCAAAACAACAGGTGGGGAGTGGGGGCAGGGGAGGGGATTTATATTTGGTTTTGGAATGCCTTGGGCCATATTTGTTTTTCCCCACTCGACTTCCCATGATGCTTATATTTTTACTGAGGGTAACATCTGAAATGTTTTCATTCCTTGAACACCCACAAGTGATGGTGGAATTGGGCTAGATGGTTTGGTACTAAAAATAAAATGTAGATAACCCATGGAGAGATAACCTAGGGCTGCCTGTATTCTATTACTTGTAGCCCCCCAAGAATGCACCCACCACCTCCCTCCAAGGTCCCGAGAAAGGAAGAAGAGAGCACAGATCATGGAGAAGGCGGGTTTTCTTTCTTTTAATTTAAAATAAAGGAAGGGAAATGGTTTTAAATTCACCCTCCTCTCAGCCTTCCCCTCCCTAAACACAGTGGTTTGTTCATGACTTTATAAGGAAGATATACAGGCGGCAATAACCTGGATTTAGGCTCTGTGGGAGCCCGGGGCCAACTTTGAATCTCTTTCCAGCTTCAGAGTTCAGTTTGGATGTCGTTCAAAAGGGGGGAAAAAAGGAAAAAGAAAAGACTATTTCTCAATGTCAGGGTGATTTTCCCTTTCCACGCCTCCTCCAATCACACCAGCAGCCTCCCATCTCCTTTCTAGAGGCAGGACATTTTGTTTCAGAATTCTGTTTATTTTCTTGGGGGCCAGAGAGAGAGGAGCTCTGTTTCCTTAACTCTAAAACAAGGGGATTGGAATTTACACAGTGACAGCAACATTGTAAAGATCATCAACTTTGAAAGACTTGGGAACTCTAGTCAACACAATGACCCTCCATGATTCCAAAGGACTCATGATGAAACATGCTAGCCACCTGCAGATAGAGAGCTGATAGACTCAGTGCAGATTGAAGCATGGTGGGGGTTTTTTTTCTGCTTTTTCTTGCTTTTTCTTGTGGGGGGGGGGGGGAAGAAATTTATCTAATGGGGAGGGGAATGTTTTCCATGACTATGCCTATTTGTATAGGGTTTTCTTTTTCTTGCCTTCTCAATGGGTGAGGGGGAAGAGAATTTGAAACTGAAAATAAAGTAAAAGTGAATTTAGAACTAGGAAAAGTAAATAAATAAAATGAGGGGGTTAGGCTAGATGGTTTCCAAGGTCTCTTCCTGCTCTAAAGCTTCTGATGTTATTCTGGATTTGGTTTCAGAAGCAGCACCCTCCTCCACATGTATAATCCCCCACCTGGAAGCTGTCCTCCCCTTGTCCCCCAGTACCATCTATCTCCTTGTTCTGCTGCCTCTGCCTTTCCAACCTGATTCAGTCGCCCCAGCTTTTTTCTCCTAAAACAGTGTCTTCCACCCTAGTAGTTGAAAAGCTAAAGCAAGGGAGTTGTCAGTTAATACAAGAATCCAGAAATACACAAACATAACTCATGTGGACCAAGAAAAACAGAATCATAGGATCAAAGATCTGGAAGAGACCTTAGTTATTATCTAGACCAGGGATTCTTAACTTGGAGTCTTCGTAAAGTGCTTAAGCACAATGCCTGACACATAGTAGGTGCTATGCAAGTGTTGGCTATTATTATCTTTTTTTTTTTCAGGGTAATGACAGTTAAGTGACTTGCCCAGGGTCACACAGCTAGTACATGTCAAGTGTCTGAGGTCGAATTTGAACTCAGATCCTCCTAAATCCAGGGCCAGTGCTTTATCCACTGAGCCACCTAGCTGCCCAAATTGGAGTCTTCAGATAGATTTCCGGAGTCCAAGAACTTGGATGAGGGTAAAGTACATTTTTATTTCAACATAATTGCTGTCCTTTGCAATCCTGTGTCTTTTGTGCATTTTAAAATGCAATTCTGAGAAGGGGTCCATAGGACCATAACACAAAGAAGGTTAAGAACATTTGACCTACCCCCAACCTCCTTACTTTACAAAAAAAGGAAAGTAAGACCCAGGGAAATTGTGAATTGTCCAAAGCCATATGGGAAAAGAGCCTGGGATCAGAACTGCATATCCTCTGACTCCATATCCAGAAAATTTTATCTCACCTATATATATTGTTCAATTATCTAGAGAAGCTATTGTGAGTAATCATTTGTTAGTCATCATTAATTTATTAATTATTTTCAAGAATTACTAAAGAGGGCAGCTAGATGGCGCAGTGGATAGAGCACCGGCCCTGGATTCAGGAGGACCTGAGTTCAAATCCAACCTCAGACACTTTATACACTTACTAGCTGTGTGACCCTGGGCAAGGCACTTAACCCCAATTGCCTTATTAAAAAAAAAAATTACTAAACTCATGATTTTTTGCATCTTTTACATTCTCAATCAACAGATATTCATAGAACTAATTAACTCATACAAATAGTACTAACAGTATTATAATAGCAATACTAATAGTGCCAATTATTATCATATGGAGTCCATGAATTTTTCTTACATTAACTACAAGGTTCTCGTGTTTGAAAAGGTTGGAAACTGCTATCCTAGACCACTGGCTCTTGGGGCTCAAAGGTAACTTAGAGGGCTTCTATTTTGAACTTTTGACTTGACCAGGGGAAGTGACTTACCGAAGGTCATACAGTTAGTCTGGCATAAAGCCACATTTATTCTGAAAAGTTAATGCAGTCAGGAAATGATTCTCAGCCAGGTTTTCTAAGGTGAATCAATTCAAACCATTACAGGCTTCAATTACCACTAAATCTGAAACGTGACTGGGCATCAATCATGAGGAAGTTGGTTTAATTTGCAGCAGAAGAGGCAGAGGACTTTGTCACAACAATGAAAATTATGATAATAATAATAACAATAACAATAATAAACAACAACTATGATTTACATGGTACTTTAGGGTTTGCAAAGCACTTCACAAATATCTCCTTTGATCCTCACAGCAACCCTGGGAGGCAGGTGTCCATTTTATACATGAGGAAACTGAGGCTAAGTGACTTGCCTAGGGTCACATGACTAACAAGTGTCTGAAGCTGGATTTAAACTCAAGTCTTCCTAGTTCCAGGTCCTGTGTTCTATCCACTGTGCCACCTAGATGTCAATTAGGTTTTAGACTTCTTGAGGGTAGGGACGGTTTTTTAACATGTAACTCTTAAAGTGATCAGCACAGCCCTCTGGTGCTGTTACTGAATTGAAACATTTGCAATTTCAGAAGTTAAAGAACTCTTGTGAAGAAGTTGCTGTGTAAGCTACTGCATGAATATTATTTCTGCAGACTAGATTGGGTTTAGTGGTGCGTAGAAGCAGGGGGATATATTATATGACCTTAAATTGGGACCTCAAGACTCAAAAATTTGAACAGAAGGCAACATGATGCCCTTGAAGGGACTTAAGGATTCCAAGATGTGGAGCTCAGGAGGGAGGGCATTTCTGACATGGAACAGACAGTCTGTGCAAAGGCAAAGGTTCATGCTAAATGTACAGGAACCAGCAAGTAGGCCAGTTTGTTAGGACTGTAGAGACTTTTATTTGAATGCTTTTTATTAGAGACTTTTATTTGGAAGGGGGAGGGGAGGAGCTGGAAGAGAAGGGGAATGGGGGAAGAGATGAAATCAAACTGGACTAATAGATTGGAGCCATGAAAATCTTTAAATATCAAACAGAAGTTTGTGTTTTTCCCTAAAGGCAATAGGGAACTGTTGAAGTTTCCTGAACAAGGAAAGGGGAGGTATAAGTAAAGCACAGTCTGACATTTTTTGCTCTTGTGGAACAAAGGATAACATTATTCTGTACAATATTATTAATCATCATCAGAAGTAGGATTAAGGGGTATTAACATGCATATTTAAGGGAGAAAGTTGTCTTTCCTTCCTTGTGGTTAGAGGTGATTAAGAGGCATCATGGGACACAGTAGAAAGAGTACTGGGTTTGAAGCCAGGAGAAAAATTCACTAAGCTGTGTGACCAACCTATCTGAGGCTGTTTTCTCCTCTGTAAAAGGAGGGTTGATAACACTTGTCCCACCCACCACACAGAGTTGTTGTAAAATAAAAGAAACATAAACACTGGTTGGTCTCATCATCGCAGCCTGGTGATCACAGGCTGCATAAATCACCAACTCCCTCCCCCAGCAACAAGACATCTTCAGAGTACCAGGCCACAGTGTGGAGGTGCCAGGAGTTGCAGACACTGCTGGTCTCTCTGACAAACAGCACAGGTTCCCCTGCCCCATCCCATCCCACCCCACTCCACCCTACCCCCTTTGATGGGGAAGTCCCTGGCTAAGGTTGGGAAGTAAATAAGAGGGAAGGGAGTAAATGAAAAGCAATAAACAGGGCCTGGGACAGGGACAACAACCACAATGCCAAAGTGGAAGAAGGCTAAGAACACAATTCAGACAATGAGTGCCAGGGATGCCCTCAGGCAACTACAGGCTAGGTCCACCCTCCAGGACTACCTCCTACACAAGGAAAGCAGGGACTGTGTTCTTTGTATCTCCTGGCACATGGTAAGCATTCGATAAAGGCATGTTGACTGACTGATTGATCCCCACAGTTATTAGTGCTCCTCCTTCCAATTATACATAGGTGTATATAATACATACCAAATATGTATATAGATATATATACCCAATGATATGTTTGTAAAAGTGCTTTGTGAGGGGGGCAGCTAGGTGGTGCAGTGGATAAAACACCTCCTGGATTTAGGAGGACCTGAGTTCAAATGTGCCCTCAGACACTTGACACTTACTAGCTATGTTACCCTGGGCAAGTCACTTAACCCCCATTGCCCCACCCCCAAAAAAGTGCTTTGCAAAACTTTAAAGCACTATATACATGAGTTATTGTTAATATTGCCAACAAAATGGTCCAGTGACCATTATATGCATATACATATACATATATATACATATATATATATATATATAAATGGGACCTGTAATTACATGGTGGGTGGTGTTATTCAATTGTGTCTGACTCTTTGTGGACCTATTTGAGATTTTCTTGGCAAAGATTCTGGAATGGTTTGACATTTTCTTCCCCAGCTTATTTTATAGATAAGGAAATTGAGGCAAATAGGGTTAAGTGCCTTTCCCAGGATCACATAGGTAGTAAGTGTCTGAGTCCAGATTTGAACTCGGACCTTCCTGACTCCGAGCCAGGTACTCTATCCACTTCCACTTAGCTTACCTGTACATGAAAATAGGTGATTCAAAATGAGGAACTTCCCCAATGCACATCAATACCTTTTCTACAACTTCTAGTCTTAGGTCACTCAGGCAGACATAGGATTGAACCCAAGAATTCTTTGCTCAGAGACCAGTTTTCTTCTCACTAGGTGACATTATCCCTCTACTTTGCATTTATTTACTTTGTGAGTATTTTGCATTTACTTCTCTCTACCCACATTATTTCTCCCCAGTAGAATGTAAGCTCCCTGGGGGCAAAGACAGTTTCATTTTTCTTTGAATCCACAGTGCTTGGCATGCAGTAGATGCTTAATGATTGTTAAATAGAAAGGAATAGCCCAAAAGAGGTTACTGGAAGCAGCAGCAGATGTTCCAACTGGTTTATCCATTTTCAAGACCAAAATGCGGGGGGGGGGGGGGGGGGGGGGGAATCAGAGTCTAGAGAAACCTATGCTTTTCTTTTTTGTTTGTTTGGGGTTTTTTTGGTGGGGCTTAAGTGACTTGCCCAGGGTCACACAGCTAGTAAGTGTCAAGTGTCTGAGGCCAGATTTGAACCCAGGTCCTCCTGAATCCAGGGCCAATGCTTTATCCACTGCACCACCTAGCTACCCCAAAACCTATGCATTTCAAGAAAGACAAGACAGGATCCTGAGCAGTCTTCTTTATCCCTTTCCCTTCCTGCCCCAATATAGACCAGGTCTCTTATTAGCAGCACCAAAGTCTAACAAAATTGTGCCTGCTGTACCTTTCCTCCCACCAGACACTTACTACACATGGGACATTGAATAAGTCATTTGATCTCCCTAGGCCTCAGTTTCCTCATCTGTAAAATGATGGGGTCAAAAAGATGGCCTTTGAGGTCTCTTTCAGCCCAATACATAGGATCCCCTGATCGCTTGTCAAGTTTTGAAGCTTTTAATAAAAACGGGGATGGGAGAACATACATTCTACTCATCCCTAAAATAAGAAATTGAAACATGACCTTAGAATAGATTCTTGGAGCAGGTGATAATGCCTCCCAACAGATCCCTCCTTGACTCTATGGGGCCAAAGAACCCCATTTCTTATCTAGAGAATGGAGGAAACCCACCTGAGCACAGGGGATCAAACTTAGCCCATGCTGTCTACAGACATGAAAAGTGGGATCGTTCAAGATAGGCCTGTCTGCCTCCAACCTAGCTAACCACCCCAGTGAGGATACCTTTCCCATAGGGCCCAATTTTCCACTAGTGCAGAATGGAAAGCCCATTAGCCCTTTAATAGGCTCCAAAGACATGGAAGACGATAGATGACAAACGGAATCACAATTGAGTCCAGTCCTTGGCCTCAAGCAAGGAGGCAGCTGGGGCTCAGGGGGCTTCCATCCCTAAGAGACCCCAGAGCACACAGTGACTCCTTGTTCCATATCACACCCCCTCTGATGGGGAGAACATAAAAGAGACCGGCTTTACCATATGGGGTCCTGGGAACCTCTGGGGACTACCAGTAAGAGCAAGGATGGCAGGTCAGTCACTAAGCCATATGCAAATGAGGGGGAAGGAAGGTGGGGGGGGGGGGGTCAACATGGAAGGAACTGCACCAGCTGTCGCTTGGTCATTTGCCTAGCATTGCAAGTAAATATCCTCCAAAGAGCCCAGCCAGCCTTTTCCCCCACTGCCCTGCGGAAGAAACTTGGAAAGAATAGCTAGCATTTACATAGCACTTCAAGATTTACAGAAAACTTTACAAATATGACTCAATTGCTCCTCACAATGACCCCGAGCTATTATTATCCCCATTTTACAGATAAGGAAACTGAGGCAGGCAGAGGTCAAACAACTTGCCTCAGGTCACACAGTAAGTAAGAGTCTGAAGCTGGATTTGAACCCAAGTCTTCCTGACTCTTTCTAACCACTAAACCACCTGATTGGCTTTAAGTCTCCTGCCTGAGACCTTTCCTACCTTAAGGGGTAAGGAAGAACAAAGTGCAGGGAAGGACGATCCTATTTTAACAGAGCCTACATTGCCAGATAATTTAGGTAACACTTTCCCAGTTCTAAATTTAACCTATGGCATAGAATTGACAGCTCTGAGTTTGTATAAAGGTTCAGTCTTGATGGCCCCTAAAGAATTATTCTTTGGCTAATCCCTCCACCTGGGGCATAACCTGGGAACATCAGGATTTGGGTTAGTTTTGCTCCCCCGAAAAAAGCTAGGAGATCATTCAAGTGAATAAAATATACGTACATACAAACCCCCAAAACTAAGCAGTTTTTGATCTCAAGGATCTTGTATCTTCTCCTGGGGGGAAGGAGGGTGAATACAACATGTAAAGAAGTAATAACTAAGTATATATGAATTTCAAGAGGGAGAGAATGAAGGGCAGATAGGGACCACAAAGGCTAGTATATACAGTCAGGAAGACTCATATTTTTGAGTTCAAATCTGACCTCAGAACACTTACTAGCTGTGTGACCCTATTGTCCTCAGTTTCTTCATCTATGAAATGAGCTCAAGAAGGAAATGGCCAAACCACTTCAGTATTTTTGCAAAGAAAATCTCAAATGGGGTCATGAAAGTCAGGCATGACTGAAATTACTGAATAAAAAAAAATTCAAGAAGGAAAGAATGCTAATAATTTATCAGGAAAGAACGTAGGGGGGCAGCTAAGGGGGGCAGCTAAGTGGCGCAGTGGATAGAGCACCGGCCCTGGATTCAGGAGAACCTAAATTCAAATCCGGCCTCGGACACTTAACACTTACTAGCTGTGTGACCCTGGGCAAGTCACTTAACCCCAATTGCCTCACCCCCCCCCCAAAAAAAAGAATGTAGGAGTTAATGTTTACACTATATTTTGAAATCAAGCTAGGGATGATACAAAGCAGACATTTTAAATGGGGGTGGGGGTGATGGGAGGGACCACTATCAGAATGTAGTTCATATCTAGGTCTCTACAGAAAAGGTAAAAGGACTTTCAGTTCTTGTGCAAGCATTCAGGCTAACACATCAAGTAAAGAATAGACTTTATTCAACAAGTAAAAAGACTGGGCAAAAACTTAAACAGAAAGGACTCACACCTGAGCCCATTAACAGTCAAAATGATTATCCTTCCTCTAATAAGCTTCTACCTTCCATGGAAAGAAACAAGTATTAAGCACCTACTAGGTGCTAGGCATGTGTCCATGCAGGTCATACAACCAGTATATATCCAAGGCTCAGCTTGAAACAAGGTTCTTTTTGACTCATAGTCCAGCTTTCTTCTTACTAAGTCTGTATTCTCACTATGTTTTATGAATATTATATCATTTGAATCTCACAACAATCCTGGGAGGTAGGTGCTATTAATGATCCCCATTTTACAGTTGAGGAAACTGATGAAGATAGAAGTTAAATGACTTGCTCAGTGTCACACAGCAAGTAAGTGTCTGAGGCTGGATTTGAACTTAGATATTCCTTACTCCAGTATTCTATCAAATGAGTTACCCACCTGCTTCTGAGTTCCTATTCAGTAGCCTCCAGGCTGATAGTACTAGATTCATTAAGGTCCCCCCACTCATTTGGAGAAAGTACTCAGGGTTGCTAGAATCAAGAAACC
Organism: Dromiciops gliroides; assembly: GCF_019393635.1. NCBI lineage: Eukaryota > Metazoa > Chordata > Mammalia > Microbiotheria > Microbiotheriidae > Dromiciops > Dromiciops gliroides. Next base: position 169,172,849 of record NC_057864.1, on the reverse strand, counting down.
CCTTCTAGTGAGACCCACCCTCACAGAGACTTTCTGACTTTCTACCCTGGTTGAGGCCCAAGTCAGAACCCTTCTCTTTGAGTTATACAAGAATCAAAGAATTTAGGAGTTAGAAGGGAATCACTGCAGTTACCTAGTCCAAGGCAAAAACAAACACACACACACACACACACACACACACACACACACCCATATCACTATAACATACCAAAAAGAAGTTGTCCAGCCTCTCCTTGAAGACCTCCAAGAAGGAGGAACTCACTCCTTCTCATAGCAGGTTATTCTACTTTTGGACACTTCTAATTGTTAAGTTGTCATTGTTTTATTTTTTTCCCTCAATATTGAGACTAAACTGGTACCTTTGCAACTTCTACCCATTACTCTGGTTCTGCCCTCATAGGGCCCAAAACCCCAAAACAAATCCATGCTCCATATGACAGACAGCCTTTCAAATACTTGAAGGCAGCTTTCATATTTCCCCTGAATCTCCTATTCGTCAGAATTAACATACTCAGTTCCTGTAGCTGATCTTCTCATATCATAGGCTCAAGGCCTTTTCCCATCCATCCTAGATTCCCTCCTATGGACACTCTCCAGCTGTGTAAGGTCCTTCTTAAAATGTGGCATTCAGAAGTGAACACAATACTCCAGGGCAATACTCTGACTAGGGCAGAGTACAGTAGGGCTATTCCTAGAAGTTACCCTCCTCTTAATGCAGCCCAATATCAATTAGTTTTTATTCACTGCCATGTCACACTGCTGGCTCATATTAAGCTTGCAATTCATTCATTCATTCATTCATTCATTCATTTATTTTGGCTGGGCAATGAGGGTTAAGTGACTTGCCCAGGGTCACACAGCTAGTAAGTGTCAAGTGTCTGAGACCGGATTTGAACTCAGGTACTCCTGAATCCAGGACCGGTGCTTTATCCACTGCACCACCTAGCTGCCCTTGCAATTCATTTAAAAAACAAAAAATAAAAAAACCACCACCACCACCAGACCTTTTCCAGAACAACTGCTGAATTTCTCACCATTTGATGCTTGTGAAATTGATTTTTTGTACTGAAGTGCAAGATTTTACATTTATATCTACTGAATTTCATCTTAGTAGATTTAGTTCTATGCATTGGCCTGTTAAGATCCTCTTTGATCCTGACTGTAATCCACTATGTTAGCTATCTCTTCCAACTTTGTGTCATTTTCATATTTGATGAGCTTAACATGTATTCCTTATCTAAGTCACTGACAAAAATATTAAGCAGCACAGGGTCAATCACAGATCCCTGGGATATTCCGCTAGAGACCGTTGACATTGAACCATTAACAAATTATCTTTGAGCCCAGCTTTCCAAATGGTTCTAATTTCCCTGATTGTATTATCAGCTAATCCATAGAACTACATTTTCTCCACAAGAATGGTACTTGTTAAAATCTAGGTAAACTAGCCCTAGAGCTGACCTCGTTTGTACTAATGAGATCTGTCACCAGTCAAGTTCTTCTGCATGATGGAGCTGATCCTCACTGCCTCATGGCTCTGGCTCCAGTTTGGTTCAGGAAATCCTTCCTCCTCTTCCCTGTAGGAGCTTTGATCCAAAAGTTCCTCCTCAGGGGCAGCTAGGTGGTGCAGTAGATAAAGCACTGGCCCTGGATTCAGGAGAACCTGAGTTCAAATCTGGCCTCAGACACTTGACACTTACTAGCTGTGTGACCCTGGGCAAGTCACTTAACCCTCATTGCCTCAAAAACAACAACAACAACAACAAAAGCTCTTCCTCAATCTCAGGAACTTCTCCACTGCCCTCTGTCTCCGCTATGACCACACCACAGCTGCCTGGCTCAAATTCCTAGAGGTTCCCAGCTTGGCCCAGCAGCTCTGAGATGCTCTTCTCCTGCTCCCTCTGTCTGCTGCCTGCCATCTCTAGGACCATCTGGTTCCCTCCTCTCCTGAGGCCACATGGTTACCGGATACATATGTTTCCCTGGAGGGACTACAGAGCCACGAAGACTTCCTTCAGAGAACTGGCTTCTCTTGGCTGACATGGCTTTGGGTTTTTTCCATCACTTTTTCTGTTCTCCCAAATCCAGGAATGTAGTGCAAGTCCATGACTAACCACAGCAATCAATCATCCTCAAAATTGATTGGTGGATTTTAGAAAAACATGGAAAGACTTGCATGAAGTAATGAAGAGTGAAATGAGCAGAACCAAGAGAACATTGTATATGCTAACAGCAATATTGGTTGAAGAATAACTGTGAACTAAGCTATTTTGAGTATTATAAATATTCAAATCAACTACAAAGGACCTATGAAGGAAGATGCCATCCACCTCCAGAGAAAGAAGTGAAAAATAAAAGTATGCATAGTATGGTTTTATGCATGTCTGTATGTGTGTGTGAGAGATAGAGAGACAGACAGACAGAGGCAGAGAGACAAAGAGACAGAGAGAAAGAGAAAGAAAGAGAAATGGTGACTTTCTCTTGTGTGGGATAGGGAGACAATTCAGACTTTAAAATGTAACCAAAAAATGTAAATGAAGTTAAATTTTTTACAAAGTGATATTAGCAGCAGGATAGTATAGAAGACCAGGGTTCAAATCTTAGTTCTGCTACTTCCTCCCTATGGTGTGATTGAAGTTCTCTGGGACTCAGTTTCCTCAGCTATAAAATGACAGTTTTGGACCACATGACCTCTAGGGTCCCTTCCAGCTCTTAATCCATGATCCTATGTTTATACCTTGTAGAGGAAGACATTATCTAGGTCAGAACAAAGCCTCATCTTTTACTCTTGTTAACCTTGATACCTTGGCACCCTCTCTCCATATTTTTCCACCAACAAAATGGGGATTGATAATAATACCTGCCTCAGGGTTGGTCTGAGAACCCAATGATATAATGTAAAGTGCTTTAGAAATCTTAAAATCCTAGATAACAGTTGTTTTTGCTGTGGCTTGTATTCCAAGGGTTGGGAGAAAGCAAAATGCATTTGCCCAGGAGGTCCCAGAATGTGCTTCTCTGGAAATTCATTCATTAAACCCCTACTCTGTGCAAAGCACTGTGTAATAATAATCACTGAGAATACAAAGACCAAAAATGCACTATCCCTGACCTTGAAGAGTTTATAGTCTCCTGGGAAGTCTATACTTTGTCCACAAGGAAGTGTTGCAGCTCATGGTATAATATGATGAAGCAAAGAGAGTGAGAAGGCAAAACGCTCTTCGAAACTCTGGGGAAAGGAGCAGCTAGGCGGCACAGTGGATAAAGCACCGGCCCTGGATTCAGGAGGACCTGAGTTCAAATCCAGCCTCGGACACAAACACTTACTAGCTGTGTGACCCTGGGCAAGTCACTTAACCCCAATTGCCCCGCAAAAAAACAAAAACAAATGAAAAGCTGGGGAGAGAAGACTCTTACCTAGAAGAAATCTGTGAAGGTTTCCTGTACCAGGTGACACCTGAGCCAAGCCCTAAAGGAAGAAAGGAAAAGAAGAAAAAGTAGTGAATTCCAAGCAATGAGATGGAGGGGGAGGGAAGGGAGAGGGAGGACTGCACAAAGGAAGAGTCAGCTACCTAGAAGCATTCAGGTATTTTTACCTATTAGCAGCAAGAAAAAAAAAAGACACCTCAGTCCCCTTTAGTCTATACTGTGCAGATGGCACAGTATAAAGGGGACCTTTTAAAAACAAAAGCCCAGGCGACAGCTAGGTGGCATAGTGGATAAAGCACCAGTTCTATATTCAAGAGGACCTGAGTTCAAATCCGACCTCAGACACTTGACACTTACTAGCTGTGTGACCCTGGGCAAGTCACTGGAACCCCGCCCCCCCCCACACACACAATCTGAACAGGCCACCTGCTTGTTTATGGACATAAGCTGAAGTGTGCTCTCACTGGAAGTGATGAGCTCTTTATGACTGCCAAAAGAAGACTTCAGCCACCCCTACTGGGTCAGATGCCATTTTCATCAAGAAAGCATCCAAATTAGAGAAATGCCCTTTCTTGACATATCCTTTCTCCCTAGACAAAGGGTTCTTGACTTGGAAAAGAGAGATATTCTAGGAAAGGCAGAAATCTATTTCGTCACTGATTTAGCACTTCATCTAAATAGAATACAGCCAATTATTCTTTCAGGCTTTAAACAACTGCATCGATATAACAGCGGCTGTTATAGGGCACATGGAGAAAAGGATGCATGATTGGGAAAGGGGGGAAGGGGGAATTAAGAGAGGCTGACATTTTGATTATGAGTAACATACAAATTGGAAGTAAAAACAAAGTAGCAGATTATCATAGATTATTTTTATTCACCCACTCACCATATACTTTGTTTCAGGATCTTAACCCTGCCCACAATGAATAAATAAATGATAGAGTTGGTTCAGGAAAAAAAGAAGGAAATTGAGCCTTGGGCTCTAGATCAGCATTCTTGATCTTTTTTATGCTCTGGGCTCCTTTGGTAAAGTCTGTGGACCTCTTCTCATAATGTAATTAAATGCATAAAAATAAAATGCACGGGATTACGAAAGAAAATTATTATACTGAGATAGTTGTTGAGTTTTTTTAATAAGTTCACAGACCCCAGGTTAATAAGCCTTGCTCTAGAGAGGACTGAGACCCCTTGTACCACAGAGGAAAAGGAATGAATTTAAAGGGAGGGAATGAGGTGAGGGGGGAGAGAAGAAAGGACAAAACTAACAAAACCAGGCAAGAAGTCGGAAGGTTGGAACACTGAGATTCCACCCTCCTGGGAATGAGCCCTGAGTCCCTGGGAAAGAGATGGAGATGAAAGGGAGGCGCAGCTGGGGGAAAACAGGCCATGAGAACAGAGCCCCAATTGTTCCCTAGGACAGGCTCTGCAATCCACCAGGAGAACCCAGCCGGCAGAGCTGCTTTTGTGTTTTAATGTAATTAAGGGCCCAGTGAGGGGCAAACTATTTGGAATCCTTTAACTCCATGTCATTAGGACTGAGCATTACAGCAGAGAAGCTCTGAGCTTTAACTTAGGCCTGTGAAGGGGGTTTAGGAGCAGCTTATCGTATTCTGAAAGGTAGAGGAAACTAGCAAGAAAGAAGGCCCTCCTTCTGGGGAGGTTGATGAGAAAAGGAAACACCCCCTCTTCTCCCCAAGGAGGCATTTCCCTGATGCCCTGCCAGCTGCCCTGTGACCCTCTATAACAGTCCTGCTAACTGTCAAGGAGAAGGGTTGCTGAGGCAGCAGAGACGTGGAGCAAGAGAGCTATAGTTAATTAGGGAGGAAAAAATGCTGCTCCCTCATTCCTCCTCAGTCTCCCGTCCACCCGTCCACCCGTCCACCCTCCTCATAGCACTTTAGGTTTGTGTTCCTAAGTCCAGTAGCGCTACAGAGTCCCTCACTTCCTTGGCCTCTAAAGCCAAAAGCAACAAGGAAGCATGGAGAATTCTAATTAACAAGTGCAACTCAGATTCCCGAGGGCCACTGAATGTTCCCCCAGCAGCAGCCAAAGGCCCTTCAGGGGGTCTGTTCTTAGCAATTCAAAAGGAATTAGCCTGATGAGCACCTGCAGTTCTAAAGCCATAGACCTCTTCCTGCAATACAGGAGTCTAAAATCAGGGGGTGTCCAACCCCTACTCAATGTTAGATAAGAAAACGGAGGTCCAGAGGAAAAGTGACTTGCCCAAGGTAACATGAATAGTCATTGGAAGAAGACGTTGGGGTGGTGAAGGGGGGAAGATAGGTGGTCCGAGTTTTACCAGGACAGAAGGGAGCAGTAGCAGTCTGAGCCCTTGGCGCCACGCCACTGTAGAGATCAGCCTGACCTGTTTTTGTTTCAGAGAGGGTGGCCAGCCCTGTTCTCTCTCCCTGGGAGGAGATGCAATACCGGCCAATACCCGGAGCCCTGGGCAAAGGCTTCTTGCAGCTATCCTTTTTGTCCACCTTAAAGGCATTTTGCTTTAAATACCATCCAAGATTTTCATTCAGATCTTGCTTCTCTCAGTCTAGTATTCCGTTCCTCCTTTGTTTTAGCACAGAGGGTACTTCAATCCTTTCATCCTTTTGGCGGTCTGAAGAAGCTTATGAATCCCTTCTCAGAATGATGATTTTAAATGCATAAAATAAAATACATAGTATTACAAAGGAAAACAATTGTATTGAAAGAAATATGTTTTAAAAACAAATTCATGGATCCCAGGTTAAGAACATCAGTTCTAGTTTTTGGGGAAGAAGTAGCCCTTGTCCTTGCCAAGGCCAACCTGTCTACTTATGCTCTTAACCCCCTCTTGCCAAGCTTGCCCTTCTGATCATAACCTGCCCCCCCCAAGGTTGCTTCTCCAATCATAGACTGAGCTCTCCAATCTTTAAAGCAGCTAGGTGGCATAGTGGATAGAGTGCTGGACTTGGAGTCAAGACTACCTGAGTTCATATTTTCCCTCTAACAGTCCAGCTAAGATGCTGGGCAGATCACTTTCCCTTTCCAAGCCTCAGTTTCTTCACTTGTAGAATGGGGATAATAATAATACCTCCTTCTGGCCACTCCAGTTTCCTCATCTATAAAATGGTCATCCTGACAGCACCTATGTCACAGGTTGTTGTGAGGATCAAATGAGACAAACATATCTTATAAAGAATTTTGCAAAACCTTAAACCTCAATACAAATGCTAGCTACTCCCTTACAGGGAGGGATGTTGTGAAGATCAAATGAGATAATATGTGTAAAGAACTAAATCTTACAGCCCTATTTAAATCCTAGAAAATATTATTTAATCTCAGTTTATCTGCTGGCTCTTTCCCTTCTGCCTATAAACATGTCCAGATCTTCCACATCTTAAAACAAAACAAAAGGGGCGGCTAGGTGGCGCGGTGGATAATGCACTCTTGGATTCAGGAATTCCTGAGTTCAAATCCAGCCTCAGACACTTGACACTTACTGGCTGTGTGACCCTGGGCAAGTCACTTAACCCCCATTGCCCCCCCAAAAAAAACAAAAACAAAAAAACTTTCACTTGACCCTGCCATCCCCTCAAGCTATCATCTTATATCTCTCCTCCTTTTCTTTCATAGCCACTCTTACTGAGGGGGGAAAAAGTCTATGTCATCCAGAGAAAGAACTGATGGAGTATGAATGCAGATTGAAGAATACTATTTTCACTTTTTGTGATTTTTTTCTTATGGTCTATTTCTTCTTTCATAACATGACTAATATGGAAATGTGTTTTACATGATTGTACATATATAACCTATATAAAATTGCTTACCCTCTTAGGGAAGGGGGAGGTGAAGGAGAGAGGAAGAAAATTTGGAACTCAAAAAATTTTTAAATGAATGTTAAAATTTGTCTTTACATGTAATTGGAAAAAAATAAAATGCTATTAAAAATAAAGTTCAACAAGATCTTTAAAAAGTCTGTATCTGTTGCTTCCCACTCAGCTTCTGACCCCACCACCCAAATGAAATTGTATTCTTTAAGGTCATGAAGAACCTCTTAATTTCTAAAGCCAATGACCTAGTCTTAAGTCCTTCTGACCTCTCTGTGACAGTTGGCACAGAAAAATCATCCCTCCTTTTAGAGCCTCTTTGTTCCTTGGATTTTGGTGACACTGATCTCTCTTGATTTCCCTGACTACTACTTCTTAGTCCCTTTTGCTGGCCTGTCATCTCTATCCTGCCCCTATGCCTCAGTATACTGCAAGAGCACTGATTTGGGGCTCTTTGAGTTATCTTATCAGCTCCAAAAAGTCCAGTGATCACCTACGGGCAGAAGATTCCCACATCCATGTACCCAGCCTTCACCTCTCTCCTGAACTCCAGTCCAGCATAAATTGCTGGACATTTCCATTCAGATGGATATCCATGTCATTTAAAATTCAGAACATCCAAACAAAACTCATTATATTTCCCGTCAAACCCATCTTTCTTCTTAACTTTTTTTACTTCTGCCAATGGTCCTACCACCCCTCCAAGTAACCCAGGTTCCTAAATTCAGTCATCTTCCATCCTCAGCTTTTCATTCTTAAACATCTCCCACATCCAATTAGTTGCTGATCTTGTTCTCTCACATCAGTGCCCTCTTTCCACTCATTCTACAACCAATATGTCCATTAGTCCAGTCTGTCATCAAGTCTCGTCCAGATTATTTAAATGGCCTCTTAATTAATTTCCCTGCCTCAAGTCTCTCCCCATTTCCAATCTGCATAGATGCCAAGTTGACATTCCTAAAACAATCATATCAGTCCTTTGCTCAAAGAGTTCCAGCAGCTTTCTACAGCCTGCAGGGAAGGGCAAACACCTCCATAATCCGACTCCAGTCTAGATTTCCTACTTTATCATTCTCCTCCATGCATTCTATGATCTACCCAAATTAGCTACTTACCATTCTCCACATGTGACATTCCACTTTCTGACTCTATACCTTTGTAACAGCTAGAATGCCTAGAATGCATCCCCTCCTCACCTCTGCCTTACAGAAACCTTTAAAGCTTGGGTCAAATGTCACCATGCACAGGAAGCATAAGGATATCTTGGGATAAGCTTTCTATAATCTTCCCAGTGTCTAGTACCTCCCCCCTTCCCAAAATTACTTTGTATAGATTTTCTATATTTTACTATAATGATATAATTTATATTGTTTTAATTATTGTACATGTTCCTTCTCTATCTATCCACCCCATCTCCTAATAGATTACAAGCACCTTGAGGGCATAGACTTTTATTTTTATTTATATGTATCATATAGGATTTTATTCCTGATTATACTTTATTATGAGCATCAAAGGTGTGAACTCAAGATAAAACTTTTTGTACAAATGCCATCTTTAATCATTTTCTCCCATGAGTTGATTCTTTAAACATCAATATCCAACCATTAAAGTTTTTCCTAAATTTCTTATCATTTCTCTAGTGCAAATTTTCTATTGAACAGGGATCTATTCTCTCCTAGGTGCCTTGGTTAAAAAAAACTGCATTTATAGGATTTCTTCCATGTTCATTTTCTGGGGTCTATAAAAATGTGAGGACAGCCTCTCATATAATCACTGCACAAATAGGGTCTTTCTCCCTAGTGGGCTTTCTAGGGGAAAGGTGGCAAAAGGTTTATTTTTGTCTTTTAATAACTTCAGTTCCTAACACAGCGCCTGAATGTTGTAGGCACTTACCAATGGCAAAATCTAGTGGGTGCCTAATACATGCTTGTTGAATGTTGAACAAGGTGATAAACTGTAATCTGGGGACCTGAACTGGGATTCCAGCACTGCCAATAATGAGTTGTGTGACTTTGACCATGCCACTTCTCCTTTGAATGCTTTTGGCTTATATTTATATCTCTGTCACAATACAATAACTGACACCTTAACTTGACTTCCCATCCCTTCTCCTCCATTTCCCTCTCTGCAAGATGAGGTTAGATATTCTCTAAGGTCCCTTCTCACTCTAACCATCAATGGATGTATCTAGACTAGAAGTCACAACTAACAGATCAAACTACCAAAACGGAAGAGGAAATAATAGTAGCTATCACAGACCAATTCAAAAGGACATTTAGGGTTAATGTCAATCCAATAACAAGGGTCTACATCTATCTATCATTTTTTTGCAGGGCAATGAGGATTAAGTGACTTGCCCAGGGTCACACAGCTAGCAAGTGTCAAGTGTCTGAGGCCGGATTTGAACTCAGGCCCTCCTGAATCCAGGGCCAGTGGTTTATCCACTGTGCCACCTAGCTGCCCCCTATCATTTTCAAAAGCTGATGGCAATGAAGATAAAGGATCAGGACATTCAAACAATGTTCTTGACCATTTTCTCTCCCTCCTACCCACCCCCCATCCCCAGCCCAACCATGTAGTAACCTAACAGTATCAAAAATAAAAAAAAAAAGACAAGAGAGATCTCCAAAATTATCTTGGGCCTCATAATTAATCACCATGATAGCTGACATGTATATAATGTTTTAAGGGTAAAAACAGTCCTCTTTATTGGCCCCTGACAACAACCTCTGGAGGTCAATGCCATAATTATCCCCATTTTACAGGGAAGGAAATAGAAATGGAGACAGATTAAGTGACATGTCTAGGGTCACAAAGTCAATAAGAATTTGAGCCAGTATTCAAACACAGGTCTTACTGAATCCAAGTCCCATACCCTGACAGTGGGGGAGGGGGAAGGAAAAATGAGGGGCATTAAGAGAAGATCTAAGGACAGTTTCACCTTATTCAGGTCTGGCTATGAAACAAACTCAACTTAAAAGATACACCCGAAACGTGTTGCTCCCCAACCACAAGCTGAGGTCCCCAGGGGTGGTATCTCTTCAAAGAACAAAGTCAGGGGCAACTAGGTGGTGCGGTGGATAAGGCATCAGCCTTGGATTCAGGAGGACCCGAGTTCAAATTTGGCCTCAGACACTTGACACTTACTAGCTGTTTGATCCTAGGCAAGTCACTTAACCCCCATTGCCCCACCAAAAAAACCAAAGAACAAAGTCAGCCATGAATTCAGTTAGTCCCTTGGGTCCCAGGACCCTGGCTAAGCTCCAGAAGAGGAAAGCATTTCAGAATGGTTTGCAGATATCCAAAGGAAGTGCCCCCTGCACTTCATTTTAAAAATGTTTCCCCACAAAGGTGTTGGAAGGAAAACTATGCTGTGGCATAAAACCTAGAATCCCAGGTTTGTGAAGGATCCTTCAGAGGTCATGTTCTTGTCCGGTCATTTTTCAGTTGTATCTGACTCTTCATGACCCCATTTGGGGTTTTCTTGGCAAAGATACTGAAGTGGTTTCTTATTTCCTTCTCTAGATCATTTTACACATAAGGAAACTGAGGCAAACAGGGTTAAGTGACTTGCCCAGGGTCACACAGCTAGTACGTTTCTGAGGCTGGATTTGAACTCAGGTCTTCTTGACTCCAGTCCTGGCACTCTATCCACTGTGCCACCTAGCTTTCCCCATCCACAGAGGTCAGAGTTGGAGTCAGATTTAGAGGTGGAAGTGACCTTAGAGATTAAGTTCAACCTTCTCACCTTAGAGATAAGGAAACTGGGAGACAGAGAGGGTAAGTGACCTGTCCAGGGTCACACAGCTAGTAAGCATCTGAGAAACGATTTGAACCTATGTCTCCCAGACCTCAAAGTCCAGCATTCTATCCACTACCCTTTGCCTCTGAAAAGGACTGAAGTCTGCCTGATTCTTGAGATGCAGATTCCAGTCTCCATCAGATCACTGGTTCTCTTGTCTTGACAATCAGAACATTGTTCCTTCTTTCTAATCTCAGAGATGGTATTGACCTGTGAAAGGAGCCAAGTGCTCTGTGACTGGAGGACCTGGGTTTAAATACAATCTGTGTGGTGTGATGATGGGCAAGTCCCTTAATGGTTTCCTCACTTGTGAAATTAGGAGTTCTATGAGATTCCTTTCATTTCTGGATCTATGATCCCATGATCTCCCTATGATCATATAAGCTAGGGACCCTGGTTGTCCCATTAATTATAGGAGCCACTATATATGGGGAGGTCATTTTCCTGCTTTCCTCTATATAAAAGGAATAGAATAGTATAAGGGAGCTGGGAAGCTGTTAATTCAAACAAGACAAAGAGATACCTAGCTCTCCTTTTCTGCCTGTCTCTGGAGCCAGAAGATGAATGGGAAAGTTAGTTCATTAGCAGTGTTTTTCACCTATTTGGAGATGTTGGGAGATTTAGCTGGACAAGACAAATGAGGAGAAAGCCCAAAGGAGGAGTAGAATTGATTAAGTTGGGTGGTAACTCTTGCCCCTATATACCCCCCCTTTCACCCCTGCTTCAATAATTCAACAAACATTTATTAAGTGACTTTGGAGTGTAAAGGCACTGTGTCGAGCAATGGGGATACAAAGAGATAGGATGCAAGCCCTGCTCTTAATTAAGCATTCAGTAAGCATTTATTAAGAGCCTATAGTCTGTCTGGCACTGCACTAGATGGTAGGGATACAAAGACAAGGGGGAACCAGTATCTGCCCTCTGGCATGCAACAAAAATAAAGGACCGGAACTCACAAAACCTGGGTTTGAGTTTTGACGACTTACCAGCTGTGTAACCTTGGGTATATTGTTTAATCTCTCTGGGCCTCAGATGCTTTGTGCATAAAATGTGGATAATCATACCTTCATTGCCTACCTCACAGGAAGACATGAAGTGAGTTCTTTGTAAATCTTAAAGCACCATAGAAATAAAAGAAGTCATGATCTATTGAGGTAGGGAGGAGCAGGAAGTACACAAATGTAGGATTATTGATTTAGAGCCAGTCGGTCAACAAACATTCATTAAGTACCTACTATGTACCAGGCACTGTGCTGGGGATTCAAAGGAAGGAAAAACAAAAGCCAGAACAATCCCTGCTCCCAAGGGGGAGACATCATGGAAAATAACTGTGGACAAATACACATACAGCACACATGAGGGAAGGCACTATGATTTAGGAGGATTGTGCACCTTAGTAAAATGTAAGCTGTCTTGAATATAGATGGCACTTAATAATTGCTTATTGAGGGGCAGCTAGATGGCACAGTGGATAAAGCACCGACCCTGGATTCAGTAGGGCCTGAGTTCAAATCCGGTCTCAGACACTTGACACTTACTAGCTATGTGACCTTAGGCAAGTCACTTAACCCTCAATGCCCTGCCCGAAAGAAAGAAAGAAATGCTTATTGAATGTGGGAGGGGGAGGTAAAGAAATGGGAGACCTGGGAGAGAAAACTTTCACAGTGTGAGATGGGGGGGTGTGGTCAGAGAGGGCTTCATGGAGGAATCGGCCCTTAACTTGGGTTTGCAACAAAGAGAAAAATTTCAACAGATGGAGATAGAGGGGAGTCTAATCCTGCTGGAGGATGGGTTGCAGGGAAAGAAAGAAGAGAAGAATTTGGGAGAAAAGGTACAAAGATGGAACAGGATAACAGTTGGCCTAGGAAAAGACATTCTATATGCTCCAGGTGGCCCAAGCAGAGGCCTAGGCCAAAAAGATAAGTCTGTATCTCAGGGAATTCCCACAGAATTCCCAAGATACTTGTGATCCCTAAGAAGCAGCCAAGTCACCATCCTCTGACCTCCTGAGGCCTGCTTTGTACACCCATTCCTTCCATTTGTGCCACCCTTTCCTACTTCTCTTTACCAAATCTTGAGGATGCCCCAGTAAAACATAGGTCCTTAAAGGCAAAGACTGTTGGATTTTTCTGTCTATATCCTCAGCAAAGTACCTTGCATACAGTAGGCATTTAATAAATGTTTGTCAAATTAAAGTCTTCCTGATCCAGTTAATTCCAGCTCCCTCTCTGCATTTAGGTATTGAAATTCCTTATAGCCTAGAGTTACTAGGGTATAGAGAAATGTACGTTAGGGCTTTTAATATCTTTTGTCTACATATATGCATATATATGTGTGTGTATATGTGTATGTATGTATACTTGTTCTATTCCCCTTTCCCGTCCCCCAGTTAGACAGTAAGCCTCTAAAGATAGGGACCATAGCTTTTCTTTCTTTGGTATCTTCCCTCTCCCCATGGCATCTAATTATCATACTCTGTGGCACCAATGGGCACACAATTAATATTTCATGACTAACAAAACCAAAAAATTTGAAAGTTAATGAAGCTCCCTACTCTCACAGAATATAGCATCACTTTCAGTAGGTTTGGGGGCCAGAGAAAAAGTCTCTCCCCTGAAAACTGAGCACCTTAAGATAGGGAAGAATTTCTATCACTTCTCATTTCAATTAGGAAGGCCCAGGGGTTCACCAGCCACCTGATTTGGGTGCCAGTGTTTGAACTCTGAATGGATCCTCATGCCTTCACACCCTCCTTCAAGTGTGAGGAAGCTTTCCAATGAGTGGCCAGGGACGTAGACTATTTATACATACACTTATTTGGGCCTCACACCTCCTGGCTCCCAGAGGGGATACGACAGGGAAGGGGATGGTGTCATCTCTGGAACCTCCAGCCTAATCAACAGCCTACAAGTTCCCTCAGCCTTACAATGAGAGAATAAATAAGCCCATTCCCAGAAATCTGCCCCTTTCAGTACTCTTTGGCTGGGATCCTTTCCCAGCCCACCCCGTCCCCAACCCCCAGTATCCCAAGGAGCATCTGGCAACCTGGTGGAGAGGCCTGGCCAACACTAACAGATGTGGGTCAAGGCTATCCAAGTCCTTTATCCTCCTTCCCACGCTTAAGATTACAATGAACTCTCCTGAAGACAGTTGATTTCTTGGTTCTCAATAAACATAGGTTGAATAAATGATTTAACAATGGGTCAATTGTTCATACCCTTCCTAGCTTCCCCTAAATATATAAGGACCCTGCAAGAAGTAACCATCTTTGCGGCAGCTAGGTGGCACAGTGGATAAAGCACCAGCTCTGGATTCAGGAGGACCTGAGTTCAAATTCGGCCTCAGACACTTGACACTTACTAGCTGTGTGATCCTGGGCAAGTCACTTGATCAAAGAAGAAAAAGAAGAAAGAGAAGGAGAAGGAGAAGAAGGAGAAGAAGGAGGAGGAAGAAGAGGAGGAGGAGGAGGAGGAGGAGTAACCATCTTTGGGATAATGAGTTAATAACCCTCCCCTACCCCCCCCCACTACCTAGAAAGGATAGGGACTGGAGTAGGAACTGGACTATCAGAAACAATGCTTCTAAAACTTGAAATTTAATGGGAACAAGCTAACAAATTGGAATTTAATGGAATATGTTCAGTAATAAATGATGGGATAGAGACTAGACCTATGATTTCACTGATATAGGCAACTCCTAGTGTGGACTCATTTAAGCCAAGTCTGGGATAGAGATTGGACCTATGATTTCAGATGTAGAGGAAGTTAAGGTGAAGAAACTGTCTACCAGTGCAGGTTAGCACCTTTTCAAAAACTTATCAACTAAGAGAGTTGTGTAGCCCTAGAACACTGAGAGGTCAGTGACTTGCCCAGCTAGTATGTTTTGGAAAGGGGTGGGGCAAGGTTTGAATTCAGGTCTTCATGGCTTTGAGGCCAATTCTCCAGAGGTTCCCAAACCTTCTCTATATAGCATATCCTTAGGGTTTCAGTAAATGTTTCTGACTGCCTTTAGGCCAAAATAAATACCTAAATTTTCCTTTTATTAAATAGTTATGTTAAAATTTTTAAGTATTCCACAGTACCCAGTGAGTTCACTGGGGTGCCTCAATGCACAGTTTGGGAACTTATACCATGCTGCCTCTAAGAAATGACAGACAAGTAGAATTCAGAAAAACATAGGAAGACTGGTTTGAACTGATCCAGAGCGAAGTAAGCTAAACCAGGAGAACAGAACAGGTTAGGATTACAATCATGTAAAAGAAAAGAACATGGTGACGCCGTCTCCCATATTTTTATACCGAGGGTAGCTTCATGCCAGAATAAAGGAGTAGAGAGCCCACAAAAAGTACGGAGCTTAAGATTCAAGAAAATAGGGGTGTTTTCCTTCCTTCCTGACAGATTATCATTATAGTGGTAATGCTGGACATATTAAAAGGAAGATTTTGCCCTCTTTGGTAACATCAAGTTTGATGCAGATTTATCTTTTAAATTGAGACTTATTTGTTATTCATGATCAACTGAAGAAGCAAGCCCCGCCCCCCAAAGATCATTTCAGCCACTGCCAGTTTTTTTGGTTTGGTTTGGTTTGGGGTTTTTTTTGGGGGGGAGGGTGAGGCAATTGGGGTTAAATGACTTGCCCACAGTCATACAGCCAGTAAGTGTTAAGTGTCTGAGGCTGGATTTGAACTCAGGTCCTCCTGACTCCAGGGCCGGTGCTCTATCCATTGCACCATCTAGCTGCCCCGACACTGCCAGTTTTAGACAGTTCACTGTTTCTCTTTAGATTTCAGTCCTGAAATTGCTCAGAAGCCAGAGTTTTCTATACTGGGACTTGTCAAGTAGCTTATGTCTTTGGGGGGGATGAGGGTGCTGTTTCCTTCCCTTCTCCTTCCTGCCCTACCCTCCTCCTGACAAAAACAAACACTGTTGCTTAGAGATGAAACATTCCTGACCCTTAAGCTTCTTTTCTCCCTTAGCTGGAGCTGGGCTTGGAGGCCTGTCCTCAGAGGGAATTACCCCAAATTCAGAGCACTCTTCCCAGTCTTAGGCAGGCCCCTTCCTAATTCTCCTCCTCCTTCCACCAACCCACCAAAATCCAGGTTTGAAAAGGCCCAACAGGCTTGAAATGAGAGGTAGTCCCAGGGAGACAAGGCCTCCTTTGAGAGTTAAGTGTTTACCCCATAGGAGGGAAGGGAAGGGATTGCCATGGCAACACGCTTCTTTCCCTCTCCCCATCACCCCCTCCCCATTTCCAATCCCTCCCGGATCAAGCTTGACTCTGGCAGGCCTGGCCCAGATCAGTTATGGGAAAGATCCCAACAGTTTCCATCCCCTAAATTAGGGGATGTTAACCTTTTTGTGTGTCATAGACTCCATTTGGTAGTCTCGTCAAACCTATGGACCCCTTCTCTGAAATGACACTTGTATAAATGTATAAAATAAAACACAGAGAACTACAAAGGGAATCAATTCTACTGAAAAAAATAAAGATGAACAACTTTCCCAAGTTCATAGGCCCCTGAGATCTATCCATTAGGCCCTTGGTAGTTCATTTACCAGAGGTTAAGAGCCCTTCCCCTAAACAAATCTATCCATGCCCCTCCACATAAAAGCCTCCCCTGCCCATCAAGCCCTTGAAGTTGGGGTGGAGCAGGAAGCTTCCTAGTATCCTGCGGCTAGAATGCTAGCCAGCACCCAACCCAGGGCCTGAATCAGATTAGTATCCCCCCAAGTACAGGTCAAGTTGTCCCTTCCCTCACTCAGGTTGGGAAGTTGGGAACTGTCCCAAGGCTGCTCTGAGCAGGTCCCAGAGCAGAAGAAGGGTGTCCAAAGCCAATATCCCATTACTTCCCCAATGAAGGAGTGCTGGCTTCCTTTCAGGAAGAGACCCTTCCCTAGGAAGCAGCCCTGCTCTGCTCTACCCAAATGTCAGCCCTCTGCTCCCACCCCCACCATCACCACCCCCAGCCAGGCAGTAGCACAATCTGAGCAGAACACAGAGCCAGCTGTTAATGGGATTTATTTATGTAATTCATTATGGGAGAGTCCAGCAGTGAGTCATCAAACACAAACCCTGAAACAGGAGAGAGAGGGAGGGAGGGAAGGAGGGAGGGAGAAAAGAGGGTTTTTCATCTGACCCGCCATTCACACCCACCACCTCTGCCTTAACCTCTCAGGCCAGGCCAGACCTGACAAGTCTGGGGAGAGCAACAGCAGGAAAAGCACTGCCATGAATTGGCCACTAACAGCTCAAGACAACTCCCTAACGTTCACCTCCCTTGCTGGAGGGAGCTCTTCATTGCATACACAGACTCATCTCTGCTAAGAGCTTCCTCTCCCTCCCTAGGCCTTCAGTACGCCCAGGGAGGATTCCTTGCCAAGCCAGACTTGAGGGGAAATGTTCAGACACAGACTCAAAGACCTTCCTAACTGCATGTTCCTCCCTTGCACTCTCCCCCCAGAGAACTGATAACGAGCACATTCTCTAAATAATTCAGTCCGCAAATTGCTCTGTGGTCAGAAGGGGCTTATTTATTTATTTTTCATCCGCCCATCTCCTCTCCATGTTTCTTCAGCAGGAAGCGCTTTCATTATCCTAAGCCTTGAGGGCTGCAGTACAACTAGGATTGTAAATACCTCCCAAGAAAGTGCCTGGTGTCCTTTACACGTGATTCTGGGGTGAAATCTCTAAAATTCTGGGATGTTGTCCCTGATTTTTCTCACTGATGTGGCTAGACAGATCAATTACCTCAGCCCTTGGGGGGGGGCACGGAGATTCCCTCTATTTTGATGAAAAGGAGGAAGTGTCCTGGAGGTTGGGGGGCAACAGCCTAACTCATGCCGAGTATGTATATATGTGTCTAGATGTAATACACATATACATATTTCCTTGTATGTCTATGTACACATATATGTGTGTTTGTATCACATAGATACAGAGGATCTTCCAAAAGTCTTAGTTCAGTTTTAAACATTAATAGCTTAAATTGTAATAAGACTTTTGGGAGGCTGTGTAGATGTACATACACACACATACTCGCACATTCATGTAAGAGAATAGAGTTAGTTGTCTACCCAACCCCTAAAATCTTAGAGACTCACAGCCCTCAGTCTATACCTAACCCTTTTGTGACTTAATTTCCCCTTCAAAGCTACCCTTGAGGTTAATTACAACTGAATGTCACCTCTACAGACACTGTAATGGGGTTAGGGTTGCCACACCATGATTTTTCCTTTGTCCCCCTTCTTCCCCCCCCCCAACTCCCCACACATACTTCCACTCATCCTGCAGCTATCACCCTGGATAGGCCCCTAATATCCATCTACACAGGAATATCTTTCATATAAGAGTATACATATTATCATGGAATATTTGGGCTAAAAGGGGCCTTTAGAGAGAATATTGAGTCCCAATCCCTTATTTGTCAGATAATCAAAGGATCAAAGAATCATCGATTTAGAGCTCAGAGGGACATGAGAGGTCATGTAGAGTCACTCCACTTTACAGATTAGGAAATTGAAGCAAGTGCATTAAAATGACTTGTCCAAAGTTATAAAGATAACCAAGTAAGTGGCAGAGCTGGGACTGAAACTCAGTTCCTCAGACTCCAAATTCTGCTATGCCATAATGCCCCTCAGTGAGACTCAGGAGGAGGTGCAAAGGTGAGATACAAGGACTTGTTCTGTGTCACATATAGAGCCTGTGCTAAAACTCGGGTCTCCCAACTCCCAGGCCCATAATCTTAACACAATTGTTGTTTGTCCTTCATTTTTTGAAGAGGACCAATGATATCACAGGTAATGTCTTTACTCATGCATGAATTGGATTTAAGTGAGGCAAAATTGCACAAAGACTCTTCCTGAGTCATCAAAGTCCAGTGGCAGGGGCAGCTAGGTGGCGCAGTGGATAGAGCACTGGCCCTGGCGTCAGGACTTCAAATCCGGCCTCAGACACTTAACACTTAACTAGCTGTGTGACCCTGGGCAAGTCACTTAACCCCAATTGCCTCACTAAAAAAAAAAAAATTTAAAAATCAAAGTCCAGTAGCAGAACAAAAGTCAAGATGACTGGGAATGGCCCAGAAGGCAGTGGTGTCTTCAGTGTCTGACCAAATTCTAAGTGCTCCACAGCAATTGCTTCAGTTGCCTGGATGGCTGTTGGAACAAATCATTCTCATGTACCCATTCTGCCAGGTAAAGTCTTTACCTGCTTAGGGTAGACATCCCCTTAACTCATTGACAGGTCACCCTCAACCTGCTTTAGCCCTTCTTTGGAGACGGTTTGACCAGGTTGTGGCCACTGCACATGCCACAGCTTCTTGGAGCCATAGGTGAAAGGTTGGTGAATTAGGTGGACACCAAAGGTAGATGAGCAGCCCTAAAAAGGGCTCAGGAACCCTCACACCAGAGGTGCTAGTCCTCCTGAACACCCCTTTCATATATGCCCACTTAAAGCATTTAAAACACACACACTGGGGGCAGCTAGGTGGCACAGTGGATAAAGCACCAGCTCTGGATTAAGGAGGACCTGAGTTGAAATCCAGCCTCAGACACTTGACACTTACTAGCTGTGTGACCCTGGGCAAGTCATTTAACCCTCGTTGCCCTGCAAAAGAAAGAAAGGAAGGAAGGAAGGAAAACACACACACATTCTTCTAACATACATGAGTATTGATGAGGCAGCCTAAAAATCTCATTTGATCCCAGAGCCCCTCTATACCAGCCCCAGTCATACCCAGAGTCAGCTCTGTCTACTTCCTCCCTGGCCACTGTCCTGTGGCATTCCAAGAAACAATTCCTTTGCTTCCACCAAGATTTCCTTGATATCATCCATATCATTCTGATGCTACTTCAGGAAGTCATTTCTGCAAAGTTCCTAATTTAATTACCTTGCTGGAGGTAGATTTGTCAAATCCCAAACATCAAATGAAACCAGGAAATAGACTAAGGCATTTACATTGAAGAAAAAGAAAGGGGGCATGGGTGCGCTCGTGCACGCACGCACACCACCACCACCACCACCAAGAGTAAAGATGACCTGATTTAGTCAGAAGTCTTCTTTAGTTCTTCCCTCCAAGGAGAAAACCAAAATGCCCTTCCTTTGGAGACCCAAGTCTATTCAACTCAGAGCTAAATTGACAGGGGACATTCCTTAGCTCTTGGTAATACAGGGGCCCACAAATGCTACATTGTTGCCCATAGGCCATATGTTTGACTAAAAGATACTCTGGGAAAAAAAACAACAACAACAACTAGCAACCCCAGGGTGGAGATAGAGCACTTGGCAAAGTGAAAACACAAGGAAGCAAGGATACTGACATTCTAGCAACTCATTGTATCCTGGTGTCAGGGCAAGTAAGCCCTGGGGTTGGCAGCAGCCCCCAGCCACAGGAAACTGTTTACCTTGACAGAGAACAAGGGGAAGATAGCATCCTTCAATCAGCCTCCCAGGACACTGAGCTGAAGACACCATCTCAAGACACCACCTTGCCCAACCTCCTCCTTTTATAGATGAAGAAGCCAAGGTCAGGGAAGTCAAGGAATGACACAGCTCAACCGTTCACCTCCTCAAACAGAACAAACTTCCTTTCCCCTGTAACCAATGACCTTTCACTTGGTCTGTTTCTGCCTAAAAATCTTCAAACCACTAAGACTCCCCTCTGGCCCCTCCCATGATGGATGCTCTTACTTTTATAATAAAATCATTGTTCTAAGAAGAAGTCTGTCTACAGGCTTCACCAGACTGCTCAAGGGGTCCAGGCCACAGACACAAAAAGGTTAAAAATCTCTGCTGTTTAGAGAATTGTCCAAAGCACTCATAGGTTAAGTGACTTGCCAGTATGGGTCAGGTTGTTATTTGAACTCAGGTCTTACTGGCTTTAAAGGCCAATTTTCTATCCACTGCATCCCAAACATCAACTGAAACCAGGAAGAAGTATTTAGTGACCTTCATTCATCACAGTAAGGAAGGAGGCACTATAGGACAGTGGGGGAAAAAAGCTATGAGATCTAGCTATAATCAGCAACCTGGATTCAAATCTCGCCCCTGATACCTACCCCAAACTACTATTCATGTGGCTTCTAGGAAAATGACTATGGAGTTATGGGAAATACAAGAAGGCTTATGTGAACGGATGCAGGATAAAGGAAATGATGCAGAACCAGGAAAATAATATACATAATTACAATATGTAAATGAAAAGGAAATCAAGCTGAATGATTATAATAACCAGTCTTGGTCCTCTAGGACAGAGTATAAAATAAATCTTTTTCCTCTTTGCAGAGATGTGAGACCACTGGGATAAAAGACTGCCTACATTGTCAGATTTTGTCATGGTGTCAGGTGGGTTTTTTTTCCCTTTTTTCTTTCTTTTCTTTTTTTGGGGGGGGGGTGAGGCAATTGGGGTTAAGTGACTTGCCCAGAATCACACAGCTAGTAAATGTCAAGTGTCTGAGGTTGGATTTAAACTCAGGTCCTCCTGACTCCAGGGCTGGTGCTCTATCCACTGTACCACTTAGGTGCCCCCAGGTTGGTTTGTTTGTCTTTTTTCTTAACTGTTTATTTTTTGTTAAAAAAAAAAGTTTGTTGCAGCTAAAAAAAAAAAAGAAAAGTTGATTGGAGGGCAGGTAGCACTATGTTCATAAATGACTTGATGTAAAATCAAAGGCATCAATAAAATGTATTTTTAATTGACTGGGAGGAAGATGTCTCCAAGGATTCTCCAAACAGGAAGAGTCTTGGGAGGGGCAAAATAGTATAGCAGAAACAGTACAGTATCAGTGAAAAAGCACTGGGTTGGAAGTCAGAGAATATGGGTCCAAATCTTGGGCAATACACTGAGCCTCTGTGGGCTTCGGTTTCCTTGAGTAAGATGAGGGAAGTAGACTAAATGGTTTCTAAGGTCCCTTCCCAGCTCCAAGGCCGATGGCTATGGTGTAGAGAGGTGGCAGGCAAAGGGAAACTACTGAGGAATGAAAATGTAGGGGAATCTATGTGCAGTGGGATCAAGGAGAGAGCTTCGCAAGAGAATAACCAGGGAAATTATTCATTTGACCAACAGTGTCAAAAACAAATAAAAAGAGGGGCCATTAAACCCATAAATAAGGATCCCTGTGGGCTGCATTTTGACAGTTCTGAAATATAACGTTACCTGTTTTATTGTATTTTAATTTATTTTGTCAAGTGTTTCCCAATTACATTTTATTATTTTATTTTTAATTTTATTTTTTGTGGGCCAATAAGGTTTAAGTGACTTGCCCAGGGCACAGCTAGTGTCAAGTGTCTGAGGTCAAACTTGAACTCAGGTCCTCCTGAATCCAGGCCCAGTGCTTTATCCACCGTGCCACCTAGCTGCCCTCCCCAGTTACATTTTAATCTGGTTTGGGCCACACTCAGGAGTGTGGTGAGCTGCCTTGGGCTCATGGGCCATGAGTCTGACACCTCTGATCTGTACCATTTTCAGTGGGGATGGTCTAAGATATGGCTCATATTTCCAGTGGGCATCCACAGGAAGTTTCTCTAAGATACTGGTTCCCAACCTCATGGAAGGACCCAGAGTAAGATCATCAACTACAAAGGTCATGAAAGACTCTAAGAAAAATATTTTCCTCAACTTCCCAGATAAACACCTCATGGAATGGGGAGGCACACCCCTAGCAACTATAGCTCTAGACAGGGAAAGGGCATCAGAGTCAATCTAGTTCAACTTTCTTCTTTTGCAGATGGAAAATGAGGCCCAAGCAGGTTAAGTGATTTGTCACATATGTCACCTTACTAAGGTCATACGGGTAGTGCCAGAGGTGATATTTGAACCCAGTAACTTTGATTTAAATCCATACTTCTTGCATTTCTCCTTGACATGACAAGTGAGGGCCACAGGATAATAGAGCTGGAAAGGACCCCAAAGGTCATTTAGTCCAAACCCCGCCCCCTCACTTTACAGGGGCCCAGAATGAAGGAGTGACTTTTCTAAAGCCATTAAGGCAGGATTTGTACCCAGGTCTCTTGTACACTAGATCCCACTGTTTTTTTCCATTGCCCCCTAGTGCCTCCCTCTTTGCCATGATGAATGAGTACTTTTACAAAAACTTTCAGTGGGCTTGTTAGCTGTCGTGACCAGATAACTATCTAGTACTTCTTATTAACCAAAACTGATTAGCAAGTGAACTCGTTAACTGTGATCTTCACTTGTACCTGGGCACTTTCAGGGAGAATGGGTCAAAAAAATATATGCTGTGAAAAAGAGAAGAGGGCACAAGGCAGCCTAGGACCAACTGAAATCAACTGGTGATGGGGCTGTGGTGGTTTGGGGCTTGGCCACCTGCTCAGAGTTAAGGATGGTTATCTTGTCATAGCCATCACCCAGGGCTGCCTTCAAAGTGTTAGTGGTGACAGAAACAAATATTTGGTGGTCCTCACTGGTCCTGGTCACTATTGGGTTTTTTGGTGACTTTTTGCATTTTCCTCCAAAGCAATCTTGTTATACATACATTTTTCTTTATTTAAGTGAAGTGCCCTTTGAGACCCTGTGTTCACAAAAGTTCAGTAGTGTCCAGTTTAGGGGCACAAGGAAAAAAGACCAGGAGTCACTCAATGACCAAGGTGTTTGGAAGGATCTTACCCTTAGAAAAAATAATGAGAACCCTGGATCTGCCGAACATGGTGTTTCTGATGCTAGGAGTCAAGCCCTGAAAGGTCTAGCTTCACTCAAATTCCAATGCCCTTTCTCCCTTTCCAAAGTGAAAACGAACAGAATGAATTATCCTCTCCTGAAGCCAGCCAGCTCAGAAGAGCAGAGGGAGACACTGAGGCACATAAGCCTTTCCCAGTCAAATAGAAATAGCTTCACATTACATTCCTCCCCATCCCCTGCCTTCATGTGACAGAAAAAAAAAAGTACTTCATATACTTTTTTGTTTCTTGGCTCAAGAAGTTGCTTCACTTGGCAGTTTCCTCTGGTTACTAAAACTAAAACAGGAGAGTGCTCATTGAAGGTTTTAAGATTGGGTCTTGTACAAGCAGGGAAAAGGGAAACACATCCCTTACTTCCAGGGACCAACCAAGTTCCTTCCTCCTGCCTCCACTCAGTCTCAGTTGGAAAATGGCCATTTCTCCCCTCTAGTGCCATGACATAATCTTATCTCTGTCCCCATCCCCCACCCCACTCCTAATCTCTCCCCACCCTTTAAATGTCAATCACACTTAAACTAGCACCAGAGTTCAAGTCATCCTTCCCGAAGCCTCTAGGGAAGACAAAATCCATGTAAACAGCTCCCCTAGATGGGAGGGGCTCCAGCAAAAAGAACAACAACCACAACTACAAACACGACCCCTAACTCTAATTGTAGAATATCCACGGGGAACCCTTCATTTTTCTCAAGCAATGAGTATGGAATTCTCCAAATCAATTTTATTTCATTATGTCTTGTCAAATAGATCCAAAATAACAGTTCTAAGAGGCATGGGAAAGTCATAAAATCAAACAAACAAGGCTAGGCTAACAAAACTCCCTAAAATACCCTGAGAATTGCAAGTTGATTCTAACTCTTGCATCTCTCCCTCCTTTCTATTTCCCCCTTCACACCCTCTCACCTGGACTACTATAATAACTGGTCTCCTTGCTTCTGGGCTCTCCCCTTACCAAGTCATCCTCCACATGTGCTAAAAAGAATCTCCTTGAGACACAAAAACCTCCAGGGGCTCCCTACTGCCTCTAGGATAGAGTGCAAACTCCTCAAGCTGAATTTAAGGAGTTTTACAATCTATATCCAACCTACTTCTTTAGTCTGATTTTCCATTATTCCCATTTACATGCTCTTCTTTCCAACAAAACCAACTAAAAATTGTTCCATGAACTCCACATTCCATTTGCAAAAGCCTATACCTGAAATGTCCTCTGTGCTGTTGTTCAGAATCCTTCAAAGACCCTCTCCTCCATCTTTCCTAATCTACCCAGCTGCTAGTTTTCTCTCCTCAAATTACCAGGTATAAGCTCGTTGGGGGTAAGGACTGTCCCATGTTTTCCTTCTGTATCCTGAACATTTGAACATAGGGTCAAGTATATAATGCAGTAAGTGCTAAGTAAATGCTTGTAGGGGACTGCTAGGTTGCTCAGTGGATAGAGCACTGGGTCTAGAGTCAGGAACTTATCTTCCTTAGTTCAAATCTGGCCTCAGACACTTCCTAGCTATGTGACCCTGGGCAAGTCACTTAACCCAGTCTATCTCAGTTTCCTCATCTGTCAAATGAGCTGGAGAAGGAAATGGCAAACCACTCCAGGATCTTTGCCAAGAAAATCCCCAAATGGGGTCACAGAGAGTTGGTCATGACTGAAGTGACTGAACAACAAAAATGCTTGTAGACTTAAAGCTCTTCTTTGTGACTCTACCTCTGCTGTCACACATTTGTAGAGGGTCAGTCAGTACAAACATTCTGAAATATGTTTCCACAAACATGTCATAACTGACTACATGTGGAATTCAGCCAAGTACTTTTTTTTCTTCTTTTTCTTCTTCTTCTTCTTCTTTTTTTTTTTTTTTTGTAAATGTCTGCACTATCTTCAGCCTTGATAATCAGTAGCCAGCCTTGGAAACATTTGTAAAAATGTTTTCATTACACTCAAATGTCTGTTTTTGCCACTGTGACTCTCTGAAAAAGATACTTTCAATCTGAAAAAGATTAAAGCAAAATGCTCCTTGTTGCAAACACTTATGAACAAAATAAAAATTTTCGGCAAATGTGAACATTTAGGCTGTTAGACAACATCCAGATACAATAAAGCAATTGTTCATAGAGACAAATTATTTGGCCAATAAGTACCATTAAGAAGATGGTCCAGGGCAGCTAGGTGGCGCAGTGGACAGAGCACTGGCCCTGGAGTCAGGAGTACCTGAGTTCAAATCCGGCCTCAGACACTTAACACTTACTAGCTGTGTGACCCTGGTCAAGTCACTTAACCCCAACTGCCTTACTAAAAAAACAAAAACAAAAAACAAAAATAAAAGAAGATGGTCCAATTGTAGCCAGATTCCTCCAATGGCCTGCTGGTGGGTCTGCCTTCCTTAAGTCTCTGCCCACTCCAATCCATCCTCCATTCAGCCACCAAAGCAATTTGCCTAAAGCACAAGTCTGATCATGTCACCTGCTTACTCATTAAACTCCAGTGGTTCCCTATGGCCTCCAGAAGCAAATACAAAATGCTGTTTGACATTCAAAGCCTTTGATTACCTAGCCCCCTTCTACCTTCCCAGTTTTTTCACAACTTACTCTTCGACACATACTCTTTGATCCAATGGCCTCCTTGGGGTTCCATGGACAAGTCACTCAGCTCTGGGGATTCTTTCTGGTTATCCCTCCTTACCTGAAATGCTACCGCCCCCCTCCACTCAGACTACTGACTGCCTTCTACAGGAAGCCTTTCCCAACTCCTCGTAAATCCAGGGCTTTTCCTCTGCCATTTACCACTTATCCTTTGTATATATTTGTTTGCATGTCATCTCTTCCATTAGATTGTAAGCTCCTTGATGGCAGGGGATGTCTTTTACCTCTTTTTGATTTTCTATCATTTAGCACAGTGCCTGTCACACACTGAATATGCTTAATAAATGTTGATTGATGGATTGTAGGCAAAGTCCATTTATCCCTGTTCTGCTTTGGGTAGAGATGGAGAATTACTTTATGAACTCTTAAATACCCTTCTTATATCTTAAAAGCATGTTTTGAAGGAAAGAAAAAAAAACCCTCCACTAAGATCTTCCTTCAATGCCTTATCCTAAGATAGGAGGGAGCCTGAGTTCTGGAAAATGACAACAGCCCAGTGTGAACCCTGATTGGTTTCACTTGTAAGTACTTCTTCCAGTAAGCCTTCAGCAATAGAATCCATTTGAACCAAGTAAACTCAAAGAAGCTCATCACCAGATAGATGGCCCTAGCACAGGGATTGGTACAAAGTAGACACTTAATAAATCACTGATCGATTGGCCACTAGGTGATGAATGTGAGGATCCTGGAAGTTTAGTAACATAAGCTAGGGTGTACAAAGTAGAAAAAGTGCTGAACTTGAGGGGCAGCTAGGTGGCACAGTGGATAAAGCATCAGCCCTGGATTCAGGAGGACCTGAGTTCAAATTTGGCCTCAGACACTTGACACTTACAAGCTGTGTGACCCTGGGCAAGTCACTTAACCCTCATTGCCCTGCAAAAAACCCAAAAAAACAAACAAAAGTGCTGAACTTGGAACCAGGAAGATCGGAGTTCATCCTGCCTTATATAGTCGCTAGTTGTGTGATCTTGGCCTCTCTGAGCCTCAGTCTCCTCATCTGTAAAATGGAGATGATAATAATAGCGTCTACTTCCCAAAGTGGTTATGAGAATCCAATCAGATAACATATGTAAAGCATTTTACACACCTTAAAGTACCATGTAAATGTCAGCTACGTCTTTTCATAGTGTGATACAAAGAACAATAAATTACAAATGAGGGGAATCTGAATTCTGGCCCGTGGTATGTCACCAACTAGCTGGGCAATCTTGGGTAAATCATTTAGTTTCCTCATCTGTAAAATAACAAGGCTGAAAGGGATGACTTCTAAGCTCCTCTCCAGCTTTACCAGTCAATGCTTCTATATTTCTATATCAAGCAATCCATCAAGGAATATTAGCTAAGATGTGCTCTAGGCACTACATTAGGTGCTCAAGATACAAAGGCAAAGATTGAAACAGTCCCTGAGGGGGGGCAGCTAGGTGGCACAGTGGATAGAGTACTGGCCCTGGATTCAGGAGGACCTGAGTTCAAATCCAGGCTCAGACACTTGACACTTACTAGCTGTGTGACCCTGGGCAAGTCACTTAACCCCCATTGCCCTG
Source organism: Dromiciops gliroides (assembly GCF_019393635.1). Taxonomy (NCBI): domain Eukaryota; kingdom Metazoa; phylum Chordata; class Mammalia; order Microbiotheria; family Microbiotheriidae; genus Dromiciops; species Dromiciops gliroides. The sequence continues at coordinate 169,144,950 of NC_057864.1, read as the reverse complement.
GGAAAAAAAAGAAAGAAGAAAAAAGAAAGAAAGAAAGAAAAGAAAAGAAATAATCCCTGCCTTCCAAGAAGTTATACTCTCTTAAGTGTATATAAGCATATACAAAATTACAAGATAATTCTTGGGGTTAAAGGCCATGGGGGGGGGATAAGGAAATACCTTATGTAGAAGGTGACTATATATGATATTATATTCTATGTATGCATTTATTATACTCTATGTTGTATATTTAGTGTTGTGAAGACTAATCTTCCAGAGTTCAAATCAGACCCCAGACATTTTATAGCTATGTGACCCTGGACAAGTTATTTAACTCTGCTTGCCTCAGTTTCCTCATCTGTAAAATGAGCTGAAGAAGGAAATGGCAAACCACTCTGGTATCTTTGCCAAGAAAACTCCAAATGGGTTCCTGAAGAGTCAGACACGACTGAAATATTGAACAATGATATGATATATGCCTGTATTATATGTTTTGTGGAGATGAAAGAAAACAGTTATAAGATGTTCATCCTAGATGTTGTGCCTAAAAATAAGCCATAGCCAGCTGCCATATTAAATGTCATGTCAGCTTCTCATTTTCCAACATCTCCTGTTCCTCAGATGAAGGCACTTTGTAAAACACCTAAACTAGCTCCAAAAAGACTCTCCTCACAGCCTTGTAAGAACTGAGAGAATGTTGCTAACTAGAGATTTCATTAACAATAACTCCCAACCTGTCACATGGTTTGTTTTTGTTTGTTTGTTTGTTTGTTTTGTTTTTTGGGTAGGGCAATTGGGGTTAAGTGACTTGCCCAGGGTCACACAGCTAGTAAGTGCCAAGTGTCTGAGGCCAGATTTGAACTCAGGTCCTCCTGAATCCAGGGCCAGTACTCTACCCACTGCGCCACCTAGCTGCCCCCACATGGTTTGTTTTTTAAACCAGATGAAGATAGGATAGAAGCAAGCATTTATCAGGCACATATTATATGTCAGGCATTACATCGAGCACTTTACACACATTATCCCATTGGATCCTCACAACCTTGGAAGGTAGATAATATTATTATCTCTATTTTATCCTGAGATTGCAACACTTTTTTTTTAACCCAAATATAAGAACTTACATTGGTTCTTATTACATTTCACCTTAAGTGATTTGACCTAATATTCTAGCTTGCCAAGATACTTTCCAGTCTTTGCCCATCATCTAGTGTTTTAGCCAACTCCCTCAGTTTTGTATAATCTGCAGCTTTGCTAGGTCTCCCGTCTATGTATGCCTTTATTGGAGACACTGATGAGGCTGCTAACTGGCACATGGACAGAACACAGATGCTTGGCACTCTTTACCAGACTTCCTTCCAAACTGACTTTATCCACTATTCTCTGGGTTTAGCCATTCTGCTGAGTCCCATCTAACTGCAATTTGTCTAGCCCACATCTCTTCATCTTTCCCAAATGAATAGCATGAGGGATTCTATAAAATGCATGCTAAAGCCTAGGTGAACTATGTATCTTGAGTTCACTTAAACATCCTGTGCAACAATTTCTTCATCTCTAAAAGTAAGGAAGATAGGGAAGGCACTGCTAAAGGGAAGCTCTGGGGAATTTGAGAGGACTAAAACTTCAATAGGAGGCCAAGAATGGGATGAAGCCACCAAAAAACCTTTAGTGATCTAAGGGAGCTTAGCACTGTCCCAGGCCCTGGTCAGACCACAACTGGAGCACCAGGGCCACTTTCAAGTGCCACATCTTAACAAGGACAATCATAAATTTGCAACTGTCCAAAGGAGGGAAAAGAGGATGGTGAAGGTTCTTAAATTCAAGTCATGTGAAGATTAGCTGAAGGAACTACAGATGTTTAACTAGAGGACAGAGAACAATAAGGATTTTTTAGGTGGCTACTGGGAGTCAGGCACTGTGCTAACCTCTAGGCATATAAAGAAAAGCTCCCAAGGATCTCATAATCTGGGGAAATACAAGAGCTATCTTCAAATCTCTGAAGGGAAGTCATGTGGAAAATGGATTGGATAGGTCTGCTTGGCTTCAATGTGCAGAACTAGGAGCTAGCTACAGGCCAAAATTGCAAAAAAGGCAAATTTAGGCTTGATGGCAGGATAAACTTCCTAACAATTATAGGAAGGAAGGAAGGAAGGAAGCATTTATTAGGCACCCATTGTGTACCAAGAACTGTGCTAAGTGTTTTACAAATATCTCATTTGATCCTCAGGACAACCCTGGGAAGTAGGTACTATTATCTCCACTTTATAGCTAAGGAAACTGAGGCAAATAGTGGCTAAATTATTTGCCCCAGGATCAATCATAGCTATCCAGATATGGAATGAGATACTTTGGGAAGTAAGTTCCCACCAAGGTTGGATAAGCACTTATTGGATAATGCCACAGAGCCTAGCTTCTTAAACTGTGGGTCTCCCCCACCCCATATTGAGTCATGTAACTGAACGTGGGGCTCTCAAAACATTTGGCAACAGTAAAAGGTTATGTATACCTATTTTATAAAAAAATTTCTTGGGCAAAAAGAGGTAGTGAGTGGAAAATGTTCAAGAAGCCCTGCTATAGAGGATATGCTCTTTTTTCGGGCATAGATTGGTTATACTAGCTAGACAGTTATTTCCAATTCTGGGATTCTATAGACCAACCTGTGACTTACCCAGTAAAGGTTAAAGTGAATGTATATTACAAAATCATAGAACATCAGAACTTGCCTAGTGAATGAGGTTCTTAACTTTTTTGTGACCTAGACTCTTTGACAGTCTGGTGAACCCTTCAAAGAATAGTGTATTTAAATATGTAAAACTGGGTGGGGGGAACCCAGGATTATCAAGGAAACCAGTAACACTGAACTAAAGATATTTTCCAACTAAGTTCATGGATACTCTGAGATCTTAATGCAACCTAAAACTGAAAAGTGATTTTCATTAACTTTTTAGTGTGTTTTTTTTCTTAGATGGCATTATCATTTTATTGCTTAAGGATGTGACTCATCTTCCTTTGATCTTTTAAAACTTAGTTATCAGAAATTGTAGTCTGTCATCTTGTGACTCTTCCTGGCTGTGTCATATCTGACTTGTTTCTTCAATTAGATTGCAAAATCCTGAACGGTCCCGCCTGCATCTTAATTTTGTTCAAATTCAGCTCATCAGGGGGCAGCTAGGTGGCCCAGTGGATAAAGCATCAGCCCTGGATTCAGGACGACCTGAGTTCAAATCTGGCCTCAGACACTTGACACTAGCTGTGTGACCCTGGGCAAGTCACTTAACCCTCATTGCACTGCAAAAAAAAAAATCAGCTGATCAAACATTTATCATCAAGTGGCTGGGAAAGTGTTGCATGTGGAGTCAGGAAAGCTGGATTCAGATTCCTGTTCTGCCACTCCGAGAGTGGCAGTTTATGTGACTCTGGGTAAGTCAGTCTCCTCACCTGTGAAAAGGGAGGGCTGCACTAGATAACCTCTTTTTTTTTTTTTCAGGGCAATGAGGTGACTTGCCCAGGGTCACACACCTAGTTAAGTGTCAAGTGTCTGAGGCTGGATTTGAACTCAAGTCCTCCTGAATCCAAGGCCAGTGCTTTATCCACTAAACCACCTAGCTGCCCTAGATAACTTCTTATGGTCTCTCTCTTTTTTTTCCTTAAAATTTTCATTGAATTTTAAATTATGGAGCAAAACAAGCATTTCTATAACGTGGTACAATAAAAAAGATGACTGTACGTGAAACTGTCAATCTACTATGAACAACTTGCTATTCCTTTCAAGTATACGACAAAATTATCACATAAATATAAAAATGGGCCTTTTTCACCTCTAGACCTATGATGTTTAGAACTAAATATTCAGCTGCAACACTCAAAGCAAGCAGCTACATGGTGAAGTGGACAGAGTGCTGGGTCTGGAGTTAGGAAGAGGCAGGTTCAAATGTCACATTTAACCTTAACCCACTATGTGACTGATCAGGTCATTTAACCCCCCAATAATATCAACCCCAATAAGTCTGATACAAGGATGATATGGGGCCATAACCCAGGCCAGAATATTTTCCTCCTGTACCAAAGGTTTTCTTAAGTAGTACTTCACAAGCCAATCATCATCGCGCTTCCTCTAAATTGTTTCTGCAAATAGTTCATTGAAAATCAAATGCCCCTAGAGAGTCTGATGATGCGAAGAAAGCTGATAACATCGATGATGTCACTTTACCTCACTCTAGTCCTCATTCCCTCATAGAAGCAAATTTCCTGTGCTGAAAAATTCCTATCACCTAGGTAACCTTATGCTTTTAAAAAATTCCATGTGACTTCCTAACCACTAGCTCATTATAAATGAGTTTTTGTTTAAGAAAGGGGTGACAAGGGGGCAGCTAGATGGTGCAGTGGATAGAGCACCAGCCCTGGATTCAGGAGGACCTGAGTTCAAATCCAGCCTCAGACACTTAACACTTACTAGCTGTGTGACCCTGGGCAAGTCACTTAACCCCAATTGCCTCACTAAAAAAACAAAAACAAAAAATAAATTAAAAAAAAAAAGAAAGGGGTGACAGGAAGTCTATTTTTTGCAGTCCTCGAGGTATATACACACATTCACTGTTTACCTTTTCCATACAAAACTTCCATCCCCATCTCTGAGGCATAGTAATAAAGATAACCACCACAACAATGCTTAGCATGTATATGTCACTTAATGGTTTGCAAAATGCTTTACACATGTTTATATGATTTTATTCTCACAACAATCCTGGGAGGTGAGTAATATTATTGCCCCTCTTTTACAGATGAAGAAACTGAAGCTCAGAGAGGCTGGGTGATTTGTCCAGGGTCACAGAGCTAAGTGTCTGAATAGGATTTGAATTTATATGTTCCTAACTCAATAATCCAAGATTTTTATCCACTGTGCCACCTAGCTGCCCAATCAACCACTTCTTTCCCAACACTTGTTCCCTCTATTCATTTCCTACTCTGTTCCTCTATATCACAGAAGTTCCCCCTCAATTCCCCCCTCCCCTCTACTTTTTCCTCTTTCAACAGATGAAGCAAATGGTTAAAGAGAATTCTTCCATGTCTCCTCCCCTCAGCTCCTCTCTCCTCTCCTGGTATAGCCTGAACTGAAATCAACATCAATTTCATAGAAGAGAAAAAGTGAACTCATTTCAGCATTTATCACCTCTCCACCACTGTCTTTGTTGGAGAGGCTTCCTCTCAACTATGTGAGTTCCAACCCAGCTTGTTGGGAGGCAGGAGTGGGAATGATGGCAGAAATTGTTTTACTAAGTATCCTATGACAACAAGATGATTTTCAAATGAACTGGGGAGGACAGGGCTGGAGGGGAGAACAGAAAAGAGGAAGTCTTGTCCTCTGGTTGCCCTTCTGCTTAACGTCCTTGCCGTTTCTCCATATTTCACCACTAGTCAATTTAGTTTCACCCTGGGTCTCCAAGTTCACTGCCCTGTGTTTTCAACTCATTATCAACATCAGTTCATATCTGGCTCATTTTCAATCAGCTTCTCCATCTGAGAATAGGATGTGTTTCTTCTTTCTGTGCTCTCCATGGTATTCTTAGCAGGCTCGGTGTGGAGCTGGTAGTTTCTGCATGTTTTCCATGAGTCTGAAAAAAAAGCCTTTATGTTTCTTTTTGGGACCAAAAAGGCCAACAATAGGACCAAGAACTGGGATGGATAAACCTACAATTGACACTCCTAATGATCCATGAACAAAGTGAATTATCCATCTGGAGCTCATTTGTAAAATACTGAGCTGCTTTCCTAAGATCCTTTAGCAGACCTTGAGGTTTCCTCTCCCTCTTCAGCCACTCAGACAGGGTAAATTGGTATTATTATTACTATTACTATTACTATTATTATTAGCCTAAGCAAAAAACAATCAGGGATGCCAATTTGCTTCTTCTCTCCTCCCCTCCCCCCTCCATGTATATAACACAAAAAATTCAAAAAGAATCTTCTTTCTTCTCCATTATGACATTATGATCGGGTAAACTACTTCCCCACTCACAGCACAACCTCAGTAACCACTTTCCAGTTTTCTTGTGACTCTCCTCACTAGGAAATTTAAGGCACTGACAAGGCATTCGTCTATCTTTTATGTCTAAATATGTCAAGGGCCCATGGACTCGTGTCTAACTACCCCATTGTGGAGGAATGAGCACTGAACTGGCATTCTGGAGATGTGCTCTGGTCAGAAAAATGTCCACTCACTAGGTGAGGTCAAGTCACTTCCCTTTCCGTGTTTGCTTTTTCCTCCTCACAAATGAGAAAGTCGGACGAGGTAATACCTCTCCCAGCTCTAAAATATTCTGATTCTTCTTAGTGTCCTGAAAATGGAAGAGATTTGATCCATGTGCTGGTCTCCAGAAGCAATTACCTACCAAAAGCAGAGGAAAATCTCCTCAACCAAATCCCCTTCTTTCCAAAGCCCTTCATAGGCACTTCCCAAAATCTCACACAAATCACCTGTTGTGATGGCCTCACACCTCCTGTTAGAAGTTCTTCATTACACCTAACCCAAATTTAAACTGCTTCTCCTGCAACTTGATACATTCCTTGGGAGGGAAAGAGAACAGCCAAGTAAGTCCATGCCTTCTATCTAAGAGTCCTCCGCAAGCTTTTTCTCCCTTCTTTAGCCATTCAAACTGCAGGCTCAGCTACACGAAGCTACAATGTTTCTAGATCTATGAAAAACCACAAAATATATCAAGCAAGTAACCACACTTCCACTTCACACCCCCGCCCAAAAAGAATCATGGGATTTAGAAAATCAAGCAAACCCTTCCCTTCTTGCTCTTTCACCCTTATGACTGGCCTCCTAATTGCTTCCCCTGCCTCCAAACTCCTCTCTCTCCAATTCATTTTCTAGGGAAGCCAAATTGTAACTCCTAAAACTCAAATCTGTCCTTCCCTCCCTTCCCATCCCCCCTCTTCCTCTTCTTCCTCCTCTTCCTCCTCTTCTTCCTCTTGTTCTCTCTCTGTGTCTTTGTCTGTGTCTCTGCTCTGTGTGTCTCTCCCTTTCTCTCGATCTCTTTCTCTTCATGTTTCTCTGTCTCTGTCTCTCCTTCTCCCCCTCCTTCCCTCCAAAATCCTTCAAGGCCCTTGAGATCGGAGTTTTGTTTTTGTTTTTTGCCTTTCTTTGCATTCCCCAGCTCTTAGCACAGTTCCTGGCACAAAGTAGTAGTCTAATAAATGTTTGCTGACTGTTGCTCCTAGGATAAGATGCAAAATTCTCAGCCTGGCATTTAAAGCCTTCTACAATCTGGCTCCCACCCATCTTTCCATGAATAAATGAATGAATGAATTCAATCTTTCCAATCTTACCCCTAATTACTCCCCTTTATGCACTCTATATTCCAACCAAACTGGCCTACCTACTAGTTGCTCTGAAAGCTCACAACAGTCTCTATGTCCCTGCCCAGTTGGTCCCCAAGGATTGGTATACATTTCTTCCTTACCCAAAGATTTCTTCAAGGTGCCAGTTCCTACATAAGACCTGCTGATCACTCTAGTTTCTCAGTGCTCTGCCTCCTGAAATTACCTTGTATTTATTCTGCATATGCTATTTATTTATTATCTGGGCTCAGTTTCACTGAGGGTCTTGTGAATGAAACAGAATATCTAACTTGTGGGGGCAAGTGTCCAGAATATCTGAGAAACTAGCTGTACATCTTAGAATATACGGGGTTGTGGAAAGAAGTATCCAACAAGAGACTGGTAGTAGTTTTCAGCAATTTAGCATGGCTAGCCCCTCTTCCTTTGCTTGAAGATTGTTCTGGAAGCTGGAAATGGGAAGTGGTGGTGTGAGGGAGGGCAAAAGGGAGGACTTTCCCTTTTCTTTGTTAACATCTCCAAATATCTCTAGAGGAAAATAGGAGGGTATACTGATTTTATGGCAGAAAAGGGGCATTGATTCCTGCAAAGAGAGAGAATTTGGTAGAATCATAGTTGGGGTAGAATTAACAGTGTCGGGGCGGCTAGGTGGAGCAGTGGATAGAGCACCCGCCCTGGAGTCAGGAGTACCTGGGTTCAAATCCGGCCTCAGACACTTACTAGCTGTGTGACCCTGGGCAAGTCACTTAACCCCAATTGCCTCACTAAAAAAAAAAAAAAAAAAAATTAACAGTGTCCCCAGAGAGTCTGTGCCTGAGACCATGAGAATTGAAAAAGGGAATCACTGTTGGGGCCAGTACTTAAGGACATATATACTTTCAGCAAACTAGGAATCTAGTTGAAAGGTCAGTGGTGTGTAATTCACTGAAGGGGGTGAGGAAAGGGAATAGAATGGGATGCTTCGGAAGAGCAAAAAGACCAGCAAGAAAATAGCACTGTGAAAGATAAGACCACCACCAACCCCCTCTGGGAAAAGGAGAGCTGGGAGTTTGAAAGGACTTTTAAGTTCCAGTTGCAACATGACCAAGGGAGAAATCCCCCAGCAAGTGTGAATAGGGTTTGGTGACAAAGTAGCAGCAGTGGTTTTGTTTTTTCCTGTGGTGTAGTTTCCCATCTGTACAGAGAATCAGAGGGGCATGGTCCCTAGGGAAAGGGAAATTGAAGTTTTCATTATGTTGAGGAAGAAAGCAGAAGAACTTGATTCAACACACACGTTACTTGCCTATTATATGCAAGGCACTGTACTGTGTGCTGAAGATGCAAAGACCAAGAAGAGGGAGAAGCAGTCTCTATGCTCAAAGTTGAGATTTACTTTGGGGGACCCTCAGTTAAACTTCTCCCCTCTGTACGCAGACTGAGAGCAGTGTTCAGCTTTTGGATACCTCCTGCGGGTTCCTTTGCCCAGACAGACCCACCATTCTCATGAAATAGTTTGCTAGAAGGAGGAGCAAAAAAGATTCTGATTTCCTCATTGAAACTGAGGTAGAAGAGAAGAGATTTAATGGAAACTCCAATCACCTTCAAGTCACTAGCAGAAGTGCAATCTGATTCCCCAGTTTCCTCCCTCCAAGACCCCATTCTATAATCCTTCCAATGCTTTTTGCCACTGTCCCCAAAAAAATTTTTTTAAGACCAAAAATGGAAGATTACTAGGGACCCTGAACGAACAAATAGGAACTTCTACTATGAGAACAGTACTGAACTAACTACAAAGAATGAGTGACCCAGAATGACCCTAGGGGATGTGGAGGATGGGGAGACACTCATTACCTGGGCAGAAACTCACAGACATGCCTAAAACAAAGGCTCATGGATGTTGCTTCCAGGAAGTCAAATTCTGGAACAGCAATCTCGCCAGCTGTCCACTAGTGCACCTCTGAGTACATGAGGTATGGATAAGAACTGAAGAGGACACATCACTCACTCTTCAGGCTGGTCAGGGTGCGGAAGGTCCTTTATCTCTGACCCCATTCACCCCCAGAAACCACTAGATCCTGTGTGGAACTTCCTTTTGCTCCAGGGTTTCTCTATCCCCAGTAGCCCCTGCCTCCAGGCAAACCCTCTTCACAACCTCCTTTCTCACAAGCTTCCTGCCAATCATTTGCATACATTATTCGATGTCATCACCTACCCTCCTCCTCCCTGAAATGACCTCACCACAATTTCCCACATGAGGAATATGAAACTCTGAAAGGGGACAGAGCTGGTTCCTTTGGATGGTCAGTGGCAGATGGAAAAATCTCTCTCCAATCACCCCCCTTCCAATAATTTAGCGGCCTTCCTGAGTGTCCACAGCCACCCCACTGAACAGACAGGGAAATCACTCTATACAGAGAGGGGTGCCATCTGTCCACGGATACACAAGCTATTTCTAGGGCAGGGAATTGGAATTAGAAGTCCAACATTCCCTTGTCTTCCCAGTCCTCTCCAGTACACTATCGAAAGCCCAAGATTAAGAAGAAAAAGTTCAAGAGAAAACACACACATACACACACATCTCCCCTGTGTGAGACAAGAGGCCAGCTCTTTCCATGAGGTCATTACTCAGGTGTCACAATTAAGGAACCTCTCCTTGATAGGTTTCTCTTCAAGTAACTGAGCTGAACCACAAACTCTGGAAGGTAATCCAGCGATAATTTTGCCATTCTCCTTACTTCCAAGAAGTCATACTCTTAACCATCCCTGACAGCCTAGGGTCTAATATTTACATAAGCTCCTTTGAGTATTCACCTGCAACCTTTCAAAATCCACCAACTAAATGGTCAATAATTTCCTCTAGTCTCATCTCCATATTCCCAGCTGCAAGTCATATCCTTATGCTATCAAGCTCATCGAAAAGCAGAAGCCTCCACAACCTGCCTTTCACCACCACTTACCCCCACTCTCCTCACTGCTAGAAAGGCAAAGGGACCTGGGTTCTTCCAGAAGTACCTTCACCTTGGACCTATTGCCCAAACAACACAAAAACGGGCCAGGATTTCCCTTGGGAAAACACCATGGCAACATGGTAGACCAACTACTGGTCTTCTCCTTCCATGAGGGGAAAAGAACAAGGTGACTACTTAAGTGGGTGAAATAGCTCCCCAGCCTCCTGACAAACCCAGCATGGGGAGAAAGGACGTTTGTTTGAAGAGGAGGGGAACTGGCCACCCAATCTCGTGAAATTGCTCATCTCCAAGGAAAGCAGTTAGGCAATGAAAGCATGCTGTTTATTGAGGCACCATGATTTTGCCTTCCTTGGTTCCCAGAGTTTGAAGAACCAAAACAGGCAACAGCCAATGGAGCCTCCATGGCTCAGCCTGACACCAATGTCTCAGAGAGAGCCCTGGATTCGAATTCCAATGGGGGGGGGGCGTACTTTTCATCCTCAGCCTGAAGGCACGTTTTCCCTTAATCTTACCTTACCTTCTCTTCTGAAACATCACTCAGGAAACTCCCCCCCATCTCCAACAAAAGAAAAGAACCCCCACATTCCTTTACACCTCTGCCCATCTGGGGTGCTTGTTTCTTGTGGCTTCTTTTTTTTTTAATAAAAAGGAAAAGAAATGAAGAAAATGTTGGGAAGTGGGGGAGAGGAGTTTTAATGCAACCGTGGAGAAAATTAAAAAATTAGAAGGGTAGGACCCTGAATAAAATCAAATCACCCAAGTGCTGGAGCAGAAAGACAGAAGGATGAATTATGAGAGGCTGCTGAGACAGGAAAGAAAGCATGGGGGAGGCAGAAGCTCTGAACTTTCCCTTCTCAGGCTGGGGAGAGATTTGGCTCCTTGGGGAGAGGGTGGGGGGAAGGGGCTCAACTGACCTATAGCAAGAGAGAGAGGAAGCCTTCCCTCCCCTCCCTTACGGGGGAGTCAACCCCCAGTGCGCGCGCCCCTCCTTTCTACAGGTCCACTGGGCCGGCACCCCGACTCTGCACCCCGACCTAAGGAAAGCAGGGAGGAGGGTGTGTGCGGGGCGCCCATACAAAGCGGGGAGCGAGCAGAAAGGGGCACAGGGCGAAGGGGGCGGGGAGACGGCCCTGGCCCCATCGAGGCCTCTATTCCCTTCCCGGCGCCGCCCGCGCGCGACCACCCTCCCGCCCTAATGTCCGTCCACCCGGCCAAGCAAACACATCCCCCCACACCCACACATCCACACACACAGCCTTGGGTGTTTGGGGCTGGAGCCGGGCAGCAGGGGATCGAGGCGAAAGGGCACGGGGCTGCTGGGAGGGGGCTGCCGGCACGCGGCTCCCGGCGGCGCGAGCTCCCGGGAACGTTCCACTGCCACAGGAACTGGCAGGCGATTCGCGACGCTACGTTCATCCCCACGCCGCCTCCACGTTCCATCCGCGCCCCACGGCTCCCAGGCTGGGGCCCTGCCCGGGCACTGAAGGGGATGGGAGGGGGGGTGCCAGGACAGCGAAGGGGCTGAGCCCGGGGAGGGGGAGAGGAAAGGAAAGCGGGGAGGAGGGGGAGCTTACCCAAGACAAGCGAGGAGCGCTCCTCCACTCTCCTCCCTGGCGCCTGGATGGAGTGCGAGTCCCGCCTCTCGTGGCCCCGGAAAGCCACGGGCGGGATGGGGCGGCGGTGCTGGGACACGGGGCTGGGGAATGGGGCGCAATCCCGGGCTCCTGTTCCGGCTCTGGCTCCGACTGGGGCGGGAGGAGGAGAATGCGAGGCGCCGGCAAGCTTCCTAGTGGCCCGCTGCGAGAAATGCAGCTGTCCCTGCCCTGCCGCCGGAGACCACAAGTGGAACTGAGCGGGAGGAGCGGGGCTGGGGGCGGGCGGGGGCGGGGGGGGAGGGGGAGAGAGCCAGCCAGGGCGGAGGGGATCCCCCGCCCCCAGCCTCTACTCACCCTGGCTTCCCAGGGCCCTTCGAGTGAGATTGGAGTTCGGGGAATAGCTAAAAGGCCTCCACCACCAGAGAAGGGAGGGGGCGCCTTCAGTGGGAGGGGGCACACAGAGAGTCTCTCATCTTAGGTAACCCTACCTTTTTATCCCCCAACCCCGGCCCAGGTCTTTTTGGCCCGAGGTTGGGAGGATTAGGACCTCAACTGAGGATGCTGGGGGTGGAGGAGGAGGGACCACGGAGCCAAGCATCACACCCCTCCCCCATTCCCTGGGAGGGAGAGAGGGAGGGGAACTGAGAAAGGAAAGGGAAATTAGAGGAAGAGGGACCAAGGCCCAAGAGAGAAGGAAGGAGCCAGCTGCAAGGCCTGAGGGGAGAAGAAACTTGTTTTTTGTGTTTCACCCCTCCCCCTCCCCCTCCCCCATGGATCCGTGACACTCATAGAACTGGGTGCTGACTCCCAGGAGTGCAGACTGCATTTCACCATTGCCTTCTTATCCTGTAAGAGTTGACAGTTTCCTCCCATAAATCTTCCGTAAAGAATGATCGAAGTCCTTCCTCAAGTTTTGGGTTGAGTTGGGTTGGGTTTGGTTTTTTAAATGCGCCAGTGTACCAGGTAGCAGTGGGACACTCAAGGCCTACATCTGTTATCCCTCACCTTTTCATATCACATATTTCCTGAATAATAAGGAGGCAGGGGCAGGGAGGTGCCCACCAAAGAGTGTGGGTCCTGAAGTCATGTGAGCTGGGTTGGAATTCAGATTCTGCCATCTATTAGCTGGGTGACCTTGATCAAGTCCATTCATCTCTCTCAGCCTCAGTTTCTTCATTTGTAAAATGAGGTTGTTGATGATCTTTAAGGTCTCTTGCAGCCCCGCATGGATATCTATTACACTATTTTCTTTAGTAATTTTGGTAATATTTGAGAGACACCCAGATAGTAGTAGAAAACATGGAGGCAAGTAGGTGGTAGAGATGTTGTCACTGGATTTGTAGTGAGGAAGGCCTGAGTTCAAATATTGGATCAAACACTTACTAGACCCTGGGGCAAAATCACCACCTCTATCAGCCTCAGTTTCCTTGTCTTTAAAATGGGGATAATAATAGCTCCTACCTTACAGGCTAGTTCTAAGTATAGTGGACTTGAAGAATTTGGGACCCACTCTCCCCACACACCAGCTAGTTAATGTAATTACAGAAAGTAAGGGGTAGATAACAGAGGTAAGGAAGTATTAAATATGTTAAAGAAATACAGACAGACACTGTCATCTCCTTGCAGTGTGAAAAAGTTTTCTGATTGAATAGGCAGGGCAAAGATTGACCATATCCCGGGTAGCATTTAAAATACAAGTCTTCCATGTACCCCAAGAAGATCAATAACAAAAAGAAAGGCTCCTTGTCCACCAAAATAGCAGCACTTTTTGTGGTAACAAAAAACTAGAAATAATGTAGATGCCCATCGATTGGGGAAAGGCTAAACAGATTGTGCTTGAGTGTAATGGAATATTACTGTGCTTTAAGAAATGACGAACATGATAGAGAGAAGCATGGGAAGTCTTATATGAACTGATGCAAAAGTAAGTGAGCTGGGGCAGCTAGGTGGCACAGTGGACAGAGCACTGGCCCTGGAGTCAGGAGGACCTGAGTTCAAATCTAGCCTCAAACACTTGACACTTACTAGCTGTGTGACCCTGGGCAAGTCACTGAACCCCAATTGCCTCACCAAAAAAAAAAGTGAGCAGAACCAAGAAAAATATGCATAGTGACTATAACTTTGCAAATAAAAAAGTACACAATGGAACTATCATAACTTAATAATGTAAAATTATAATGACCAGAGGGCAGCTAGGTGGCGCAGTGGATAGAGCACTGGCCCTGGAGCGAGGAGGACCTGAGTTCAAATGTGGCCTCAGACACTTAACACTTACTAGCTGTGTGACCCTAGGCAAGTCGCTTAACCCCAATTGCCTCACCAAAAAAAAAAAAAAAAATTATAATGACAAAGCTTGGCCCTTAAAAAAAATAGGAGGGCAGCTAGGTGGCGCAGTGGATAGAGCACCGGCCCTCGAGTCAGGAGTACCTGAATTCAAATCCGACCTCAGACACTTAACACTTACTAGCTAGCTGTGTGACCCTGGGCAAGTCACTTAACCCCAATTGCCTCACTAAAAAAAATTTAATAAAATAAAAATACGAGGTGGGGCAGCTAAGTGGCTCAGTAGATGAAGCACTGGCCTTGGATTCACAAGTACCTGAGTTCAAATCTGGCCTCAGACACTTGACACTAGCTGTGTGACCCTGGGCAGGTCACTTAACCCTCATTGCCCTGTAAAAAAAAAAAAAATTTAAAATACGAGGTAACAAATCCCTCCACTTCTTTGTAGGAGTGAAGGGTGTAGAACACTGCATACAACAGACTTTTTAGAACTTTTTTCTTTCTTCCTCTTTCTTTATTCTTTATCACAAAAAATGGCTTTCTAGGAGGGGATGAAGGAAGGATGCAGTGGAAAATGCAGGTGATATAAAAATAAAATATATAAATATACTTACAAAAAAAAAGACAAGTCTGCCACTCCTACACAGCAATTTCAGCATTTGGGTCAGGGAACATACAATAGAGTATACCTCCGCCCTGCACTTCTACCAGAAAGCAGCAAGGAGGGAGGGGATTGTCTCTTGTAGTGAAAGTCAGCCCCGTAGGCTAGCTTTGGAGCTATTTTCTCACTTGAAGACACCAAAACCAGCAGGGAGCAATTTAGAGAATCAAACAGTGCCTATAGCAAGGAGCATAAACACTCTGTATAGACACAGAGACGTAGCTTTCAGGGAATGAGACCCGTAGCAGCTGAGAAGAGAGTTGAACAGTTGAGAGTTGAGTTGCCAAAAGAGGCAGACCCAGGGAGCCTAAATGAGCAACCCACCCAAGCAAAGGTAGAGCAGGGAAGAGGGTGAAGCAGTGTGAACTTGTCGAGAAAAAAGAAAGGCTTTTTGCAGTCCGGGAAAAAATTGCTTATCAAACAAATAACGAGCCCTTTGATCATGGAGCGCCCATATATTCTCTCCGTGTATGCCTTACTACTGCTGTACTCTAAATTGTGCCCGTTCCTCCCATGGGTACTGTGTGTGCCTGGGAGAGTGCACCTCAGGTTTATGAGTAAAACGTTTTGAAGGTACTGTTCTTACAGGTAGGTGGCACCAGGGATGGAAGGCTGGATAAGGATAACGTGAGTTCAAACCTGGCCTCAGACATTTACTAGCTGTGTGACCCTGGGCAAATCACTTCAACTCTGTCTTCCTCGATTTCTTCAGATTATAAAATGAGGATAAAATAGCACCTACATCACAAAGTTGTTGTTAGGATCAAATAAGATAATGTTGGCATAGCACAGCACCTGGCACATAATAGGCATTTAATAAGTCTTTCTTTCCTCCTCTTCCCCTTCTATGACATCTTGGTAAATATTTTTGCTTTGAACTCATTGTATCAGTTGACTAATCTATTAAAGGTAAGTTCAGGGGCAGCTAGGTGGAGCAGTGGATAAAGCACCAGCCCTGGATTCAGGAGGGCCTGGGTTCAAATTTGGCCTTAGACACTTGACACTTACTAGCTGTGTGACCCTGGGCAAGTCACTTAACCCTCATTGCCCTGCAAAAAAGAATATTGAAAACCCTCCCCCAAGAGTTTTTGTTTATGTGGGATATATCTACTGATGTTTATTTGAAATCAAAATGGGGGGGGGGCAGCTAGGTGGAGCAGTGGATAAAGCACCAGCCCTGGATTCAGGAGGACCTGAGTTCAAATCTGGCCTCAGACACTCAACACTTACTAGCTGTGTGACCCTGGGCAAGTCACTTAACCCCTATTGCCTCACTAAAAAAAAAAAAATCAAAATGGGGGTGGTTCAAATTTGGCCTTAGACACTTGACACTTACTAGCTGTGTGACCCTGGGCAAGTCACTTAACCCTCATTGCCCTGCAAAAAAAAATATTGAAAACCCTCCCCCAAGAGTTTTTGTTTATGTGGGATATATCTACTGATGTTTATTTGAAATCAAAATGGGGGGGGGGGCAGCTAGGTGGAGCAGTGGATAAAGCACCAGCCCTGGATTCAGTAGGACCTGAGTTCAAATCTGGTCTCAAACACTTGACACTTACTAACTGTGTGACCTTGGGCGAGTCACTTAACCCTCATTGCTCTGGGGGGGAAAAAGAAAACAAAATGCCTTAGTATTATAAAAAAATAGCTTTGGGGCAGCTAGGTGGCACAGTGGATAGAGCACTGGCCCTGGAGACAGGAGTACCTGAGTTCAAATTCGGCCTTAGACACTTAACACTTACTAGCTGTGTGACCCTGGGCAAGTCACTTAACCCCAATTGCCTCACTAAAAAAAAAGAAAAAGAAAAAAAATAGCTTTGACCTCACAGACACCTCAAAAGAGTCTTGGGGGCCTCCAGAGGTTCCCAGAGGACACTTTGAGAACTGCTACTGGTAGAACCTTGGTATGAGAGCATAGTCACCCTAGACCAAGAAACCAACTGGAAAATATGAATACTAATTTGGGGAGAACAGCCTAGAGATCATGCTACATAAGGATCAAATCGGATAATTATACAAGGTGCTTTATAGGTTGTAAAGCATTATATAAGTGGCATCCATGATTATTATTATAATATATATAAGTGGCATCCATGATTATTATTATTAAAGTATGTTTGACTTGGAGACAGAATTCCTGCTTGAACACTACCCTGATACTTATTAGCTTTGTGACCGTATGCAATCAATTGACAAGCAATTATTAAGTGGCTACTATATACTGTATATACTATATACTGTGTAAGGTCCTGGAAATACAAAAATGAAAATGTAAAATTCGGGTAATAGCACTCCCCTCCCTACTTCACAGGACTGTTGTGAGGATCAAATAATATCATAAATGCTAAACACAACAAATCTTAAAACTCTATATAAATATTTGGTCTGGACTTGTGATTACACACACACACACACACACACACACATTTATTTATTTATTTATTTATTTTTGCGGGGCAATGAGGGTTAAGTGACTTGCCCAGGGTCACACAGCTAGTGTCAAGTATCTGAGGCTGGATTTAAACTCAGGTCCTCCTGAATCCAGGGCCAGTGCTTTATCCACTGTGCCACCTAGCTGCCCTGACTTGTGATTATATTGATGTTTCATCACTGTGAGAAAGCTCTCTCTACCAATGCAGATCACAACTTAGAGTCTTGGTGTCTGAGATACTGAGAGGTTAGCTAGGTGATTTGTAGACATTCAGGACTTATTAGACATAAGGCCTCCTGACTTCAAGGCTGGAATTTGATCCACTTTTCCAAGCTGACTACACCTTTAAATATGTTGAGGTATATGTATGTTTATATACATGTATATGTGTATATGTACACATATATATACAATCTGTGATTTCCTTGGTGTATGGAACTCCTAGTGGGGAAACTCCCTTTACTAATACAGTATTTTAAATATATATTTTTTTCTTTTTTAAATTTTAATTTAATTTTTATTTTCAGTTCTACATTCTCTCCCTCCCTCCATCCTCTCCCCTACCCACTGAGAAGACAAGAATATGATACCCATTACATATCTATAGTCATAGAAAACATCTCCACATTAGGCATGTTTTTTTAATGATTTTTTTTTTTGGCGGGACAATGGGGGTTAAGTGACTTGCCCAGGGTCATACAGCTAGTAAGTATCAAGTGTCTGAGGCCAGATTTGAACTCAGGTATTCCTGAATCCAGGGCCAGTGCTTTATCCACTGTGCCACCTAGCCTCCCTGGCATGTCTTTCTTAAAAGCAAGGAAAATAAAGAAAATAAAAATATGTCTTAGTCTTCACTCTGAGACCATCAATTCTGTACCTGGAGGTGGTTAGCATTTTATATTATGAGTCCTTTGGAGTTGTGATGGATCGCTTTATTGATCAGTCTTACACAGTGATTATCTTTAGAATATTGCTGTTACTTTGTAGATTATTCTCCTAGTTCTGCTCAGTTAACTTTGCATTAGTTCATATAGGTCCTCCTAGGTTTTTCTGCGACTGTTAACCGTCATCTTTTCTTACAGCCCAATAACATTCCATCACATTCATATAACTTGTTCAGCACTCCCCACCTGATGGCTATCCCCTCAGTTTCTAAGCCTTTGATACCACAAAAAGAGGTTCTATAAATATTTTTGTACATATGGGTCTTTTTTATTTTCTTTGATCTCCTTGGGGCAAAGACCTAGTAATGGTTACCAATGTAGTCTTAAAGTTCCTCCATAAACTCCAAGTGCTTTCTCTCTCTCTCTCTCTCTCTCTCTCTCTCTCTCTCTCTCTCTCTCTCTCTCTCTCTCTCTCTCACACACACACACACACACACACACACACAGATATATATACACACACACATATGGTACCTATGGGAAAAGTGGGTACAGAGTATGAAGATTAAAAGTGAGTCACATATGTAAGACAAATCATGTCTCCAGGACTGAATGTCCTTCCCACCACCTTTTTTTTTTTTTAATGGAGAGCTCACAGTGCTCTCCCCTGGGCCTAGCATCTCTGTTTGGTTTGGTTGAATCTGCCCCTCTTTGTAGATCAACGCAACTGCCAGGCCTAATTCTCTCTTGAAACCATTCTCTGCAGCTCAAAATCTTTAAGAATTTTCTGGGACACTTAGAGGTTAAGTGATTTGCCTTAGGTACCAAGTTGGTAGATATCAAAAGTGATATTTGAACCCAGATCTGGCTAACTTGCTCTATGTACTATGCCATACTACTAACATAGAAATGCTAGCTCTTATTAATGACCTGCTGCAGCCTCTGTAGACCCACCAGGCATCTTTCAGTGACCCTTTTGGTCAATGGCTAAGCTTTAGAAGTCCTACATCCTGCCCACATAAAACCTTCACTCAGGTTTAAAAGGACAATTGCTGGAAATTATGCTACTTAAAAAATCAATAGGAGGGGCAGCTAGGTGGTGCTGTGGATAGAGCACCAGCCCTGGAGTCAGGGGGACCTGAGTTCAAATCCGGATTCAGATATTTAACAATTACTAGCTGTGTGACCCTAGGCAAGTCATTTAACCCCAACTGCCTCACCAAAAACAAACAAACAAAAAAAATCAATAGGAGAAAAGCAGAAGAGCAGAGGAGAGGGGAGGTGCTAGCATCACCAAAAACCTTCTTTTGACCTCATGCTAGCTCTACCCTCAGGATCCCAAACATCACCAGCTCTCTGCCATCTACATCAATCTCTGTCTAAGGGGGTTTGAGAAGACTCTTCAGAGCTATAATTGGTTTGATGAGCAATTTTTCCCGGACTATGCAAAAAGCCACATGGTCTGATTTCATACTCCAAATGGAGCTTGTGTGACGGTGATCCTACTTTATAATACCAAGTCCCTTGGGACCTTCTCAATTTAAGTTTTGCCCTGCTGTTAAAAAAGCCCAGCTAAGTTTGTGAGCAGAGTAGAGCAATTTGAGAGAAGACTCAAAAGACCATGAGTATGGATAAGAACACAAACAGAACTCTATGTCAGATAATGGCATGAGTCATTGGATTGAGGGCTGGAGGGGACCTCATGGTGCAATCCTCTCATTTAACAGATAAGGAAATTATATCCCAAAATACTTGACAGTTAAAATATTGTATCCCTCCCCACCATCCCCCCCCCCACCGTGAGAGGTAAGCTCTGTGGAAATTTATTTTGATTTGGGGACCCTACCTTTAGGCTGAGATCAGAAAGCCTTAGGCCCTCAGGGTCTCTTCTGTATGGGAGGTGCTGGTGCCCCTCCCCCTCTGCTTCAGCTGAGCCAAAAAGCCCCGTGGGCTGTATAAGACACCAGGTCAGACAGCTGGGGGAGAAAAACCCCCAGCTCCCTCTGACCTGAGCGGAGGTATCCAAGAGATCCTGGGCTTGTCCAGGCTGGGCTCTGGTGTAGCACGTGAGGCTCAAGCGCACCCCCCACCACCAGCCGCAGCCCTGGCTGGAGGATTACCTTGGTCTGTGGGGGCACAGGAAGCCCTGAGATTTGAGTGGAGAGAAGAAAATGTATATATAGACCTGGGAGTGAGATTAGAGGGGGGCAGACGAGAGACGGGGGCTGAGAAGAAGACTGGAGGCTGGCTGACAAGATTAGAGGGGCGCGGCTGACGACGGCAAAGGTTGGAGAAGACAGACAGGGGGCTACAAGGACACAGGAGAAGACAAGAAGGACTAGGAGCAGAGAAAAGAGAGGCCAAAGGGCAGACTGATGGAGCAGACAGACAGAAGGTCAGTGAGAGAGAAACACAGGGGTTCAGCGGTGGCAGTAAGGAGAGGAAAGTTAGAAGCAGGGGGATTTACAAAGTGAAAGGGGCTCGGAGTTAGAATAAAGGACCTGAGTGCCCTAAGGCAAGAGGTGGCTAAGGCCCTTATTGTATTAAAAAAGTTAGAGGTGCAGCAGGTGGGAAAGAGACACAGTGGAAAGAGAAGTGCCGCAACACAAGTTGTACATTTTATTTCCCTGTATTCTTAATTTTAAATAATATCTCATAAATAAACTCTGCTTTGATTATTTAGTTAAGAGGCTTCTTAATCTTTTGCTTATCAATTTTAGGAGTGGAGTAGTGTGGTGGAACTTTATAAATGGCCCACATTAAATTAATAGCAGTCAGATAGCCAGTTAGTCAACAGTCCCCAGATTAGTCCTCCACTCAGATTAGCCCCCCAAAATTAGGCCTAGTCAGTAAAAATATTCTACATTTGAATGGCGACCATGGCAGGACTTATAGCCCAATTGTAATTTTTCTAAACCTATAATTTTTCATAAGTCCAATTATATAATTTTCCAGACTAGATTAGCTTACTAATAATTATTTTTTTACAACTCCTCAAAGGGAGTAGCTTTCATCCTTTACCCCCAGTCTTAAGCACAATCCCTTGTAGATAGTGGATACTCAGTTTGCATTCTCTCTCTGTGTACATGTATATGTGTATATTTATGTATGTATGTGCATATATATTTTTTCAGCCGTGAAACAAATAAAGATATGCCTTTTAAGGGCTTACAGTCCCTTGGAGCCATCAATGTAAAGAGACATGTAGAGGACATATAACCAACATATTAGAAAAAATCAGAACATAGGAAATGAGAATTTGGCCTGCTGCCTATAATCTATGATCTGTGGTTTGGGACCTGAGGGAATAAACCTGGAAAGGTTTTCTATTGTTTTTCAGAGTTAGTTTTCCCATATGCCCAAATGTAGAACCAAGGAGGTCACAAGCCCAAGAGACAAGATGTCCATCATATTCCCTCACACCTCAATCCCTTAGATCAGGTGTTCTTAAGCTTTTTGTGGCATGGACCCCTTTAGGAGTCAGGTGAAGCCTAGAGTCCCCTTCTTAGAATAATGTTTTTAAATACATAAAATGAAACACATCATATTACAAATAAAAGCAATTATATTGTAATAGTTGTCAGTATATTAAAGAAAAAGTTCATCCATTATCCTGTCCTAGATAATTTTAGCATCCTTTCCCTTACCCTTCATATTAGGGGACCCTAAATTCAGAGCTGATTGGAACCTTACAGGTCATATAATTCAACACCTCTTGTTCCTTAAAGATGAGGAAAACTGGGGGCAGCTAGGTGGTGCAGTGGATAAAGCACCGGCCCTGGATTCAGGAGTACCTGAGTTCAAATCCGGCCTCAGACGCTTGACACTTATTAGCTGTGTGACCCTGGGCAAGTCTTAACCCTCATTGCCCTGCAAAAAAAAAAAAGGAGGAAAACCGAGACCCCCAAAAGTTAAATGGCTTTCCCCAGATTCCCAGAGTTGTCATTTGAACCCAGGTCCCATGGCTCCAGATCTACCACTCTTTCTTTGTGTTACATTCATTCCTTCTTGACTCATTCTTTTTTTTTTTTTGACTCATTCTTGAGGTGAAGAGAACTATGCTCCAGTTGCCATCGTTTTTTTTTTTTTTGTCTGAAAACCTGTTTGCCTTCTCTCAAATAAAAAAAAAAAATACACCAGCAATTCTACTTGTAAATCTTCAGCTGGGCCCCACCCCACCTCCTTCCAGAGGTGAGACAAATTTGCCAGCATGCATCAACTCCTTGGGTAGTTGGTGCTGGTACGCAGCTACTGAGAAGAAAGTAGCCAGGTTTTATTCAAAGAAAGGACAATGTTTTCTGACCTATTCCCAATATCCTTTCTGATAATGCCCAGTCCTTTATTTTCCCCCCTATACATTGAGCTGATACTTCGGGGTAGGAGTATATGTTGTCTCTAAAGTCTGTCTCCAATATTTTAACCGATATCTCAGAGCTTGTCATTCTGGTAGTATAGTTTGGTCTAGTTCTCACTAAAGGCTTTCCTTTATATTTGGCCATATTAAAATTCATCTGCCACATTTCTGCCCATTTATAATCTCTGCCCTTATAAATAGTAGTTTAGCCCTGTGAATGTGGCATCTGCTGATCTAGGAGAGTTTAGTGGCATTGGGGAACCCAGAGATTTTTATTCACATAGCCTCCTTCAACTATGTTATTTCTTTAATTAGAAAGAAGTATTAATATCATAATCAAGACAGACCTAACTCAGCACTGGTCCCTGGGAGGTTCCAATTGCTTACATTTCTTTATACTGTATATAGAAATGCCCATTTATCTCAACCCTGTACCCTATCTTTAAACTAATTTCCCATTTATTAGTAGTCTGAATAAAAATAGCCAAAATTGATATAGTGTTTTAATGTCTGCAAAGTGCTTTACAAGTATTACCTTATTTGATCCTTACAACCACCTTAGGAAATAGAGTATTATTATCACCCCATTTTACAGATGAGAAAACTGAGGCTGACAGAGACAAAAAGACTTTCCCAAGGTCACCCATCTAGTATCTGATGCCAGATGTGAACTCAGGTCTGCCTAGTGATGAAAAAGTCGTCCCTGTAATGCCATAATAAATCAATTTATTTAATTTTCTTTGAACTGGAATCTTTCCATAGACTTTCTGAAGGTCAAAATATATTGTATCTCACTCTTATTGTTTCCCCTCTGAGAGAGCTCTCACAGACTCTCAGACATTTTTCCCCCTTATAAAAACCATATTTTCTGTATATGTGCATATTTGTGATTATGTGTAAGTGTGTATGTATATATGTCTGCTAGATTTTGTTTATGTGTGTATATATGTTTGTGTTTCTGTGTAGCTGCATGTGTATTTCAGTGTACTGTACACATGTATGTACATGTGGGTATATGTGGATGTGCATGGATGTATAAATGGATGTGTATGTGTTTGCACATGTGTATATGTGTGAGCATGTGGATGTGTATATCTAATGTGTATATGTGATTATGTGTATGAATGTGCATGTGTATATGCATGTGAGCATGTGTGTAGTGAAAGTTCTTTGAATTTATGCTTGCATCCTACTTCATGTAGTTTAGGATTCGATACAGGAGGAGATTTTGTTATGGTGGTCAGTTTGGGATGAAATCCTGGCTCCTAATCTTTTCTTTCACTGATATCTAACTATCCACCTGGGTTGGAGAGCCCCAGGAGTCATGCAGACAAATGTCCATTGTCCTGCTAACATGTGACACATATAATGCCCTCAACTAGTACCCTGGGCCCTCTCGCTTATCCCCACTAATGGTGAGAATGCAAAACAAAGAAGTAAGCCAGGACTTAGTGATCAATGCAAACTTAGCAAAGAGGTGGTGAAAATTGTGTAACATATCACTGGAGGCTGAAAAAAATTAGCACCTACCAAGAACCTGGCAAGACATCACCTGGTGGCAAGAATTGCAAGAGCTCTGCTTTATAAACTAATGGAGGACAAATCTCTGTGCTGCCAAGAGACTTAAAAGATCCTGGAAAAGTCAACTAATAAACTGTACTAGAATGAGACCTTTATTACAGATAGCTGTGTTGCCCACTATCACCCTGACAAATAGTGATCCATAAAAATTTTAAGACCGGTGTTTTAAATAGATGTTTCCAAATCAAATGCTCAATATCCAAACTACATGGAGTAAAAAGCTTTTAAAATGGAAGACCTAGCAGAATAAACTCAAGTCACGGGGCAGCTAGGTGGCTCAGTGGATAGAGCACCGGCCCTGGAGTCAGGAGTACCTGGGTTCAAATCCGGCCTCAGACACTTAACACTTACTAGCTGTGTGACCCTGGGCAAGTCACTTAACCCCAATTGCCTCACTAAAAAAAAAAAAAAGAATAAACTCAAGTCACATAGGAACAGGATGGTGTCTATATCAGCTCCCTTGTCCCATCTGCTGTTGGAGTCTTCCTAAAGAATAAAACTTGTAGGGGATAAGCTTTCAACCCAACACATATTCAATTACAAAAAGCAGTTGGTTTTACCCACCTGAGCAATAATTTACAGAATATTAAATATGTTTAAAAATAGGCAGATAGTGGACCATTTTCTATCTGTATTGCATTGAAAAAGATGAGGAGGGGGGCAGCTAGATGGCACAGTGGATAGAGCACCAGTCCTGGAGTCAGGAGGACCTGAGTTCAAATCCGACCTCAGACACTTAATACTTGCTGGCTGTGTGATCCTGGGCAGGTCACTTAACCCCAATTGCCTCACCAAAAAAAAAAAAAGAAAGAAAAAGATGAGGAGGAGGAAGGAGGGAGGGGAGAGGATGAGGAAGAGAAGAAGGAGGAGGAGGAGAAGGAGAAGGAGGAGGAAGAGAAGATGATGATGATGTCAGGGTGGAGGGGAAGAGAGATTGTCCCAGTCCTGTAGACTTTGAGATGAAGACATGATGAAGTGAGAATAATGTGCCCAAAAGGGAAGGAGGGAGAGAAAAAAGGATCCTGGGACTTTGCTTCTGTGTACTAGCAAATGGGGGCTTCTTGCCAGGGCCCCCAGGAAGCCTGGCTCCCTCCCTACCCAATGGAAATGTTGAAACATCATGTTCTTTCGTGGAAAGTCTTCACTTGAGTTACACAATGGCTGGTTACCAAGGCACTATATTGTTGTCCTGTAAGAAAGTGGAGAGTACACAGGCCCATGTGCTCACAGTTTGTTTTCCTTGAGCTCTCCTATTTCCTACAAGCCTGGTGGGAAAACCCAGGAATGCAGTTTTCTTCCTCCTCCTGCATCTCCTTAAATGAAAAAAAAAATGGAGCTCCTCCAAGCAGGGCTGAGCCTGGTATTATTCCTGAACCAGAAACAAGATCCGTTAGGCTCCCAACTTTCACCCTGAGCCTCAGAGGCCACTGTGCACCACTTAATATCAGGGCTACCCCTTGGCAAAATGACAAAGCTGATAAAATTCAATGCTTGTCTCCTCCTCCCAATTCCCATCCACCAATACCTTTTTGTAGACCTGTTTCCTTCATCTGTTGGATGCTCTTCATGCTGACTAAGGCTGCCTTGTCATGAAAGAAAAGAATTTGATAAAGTAATTTCATATTTCTCAATCATCTATCTGAGGACTGTCTACTCTGTATGTGCCAAACTTGTACTGGTACATAAAAATTTTACTTCTTCAAATACATACAACACTTAAAAAACACCCAGATTTTTTTTTATCAACTGGCTAACCTACACTATGGCAATAACCACTCTGACAATACCTCTGAGCAGTCGGTGAATCCAGGAGGGGGGAGCAGAGGAAGTTGGGAACCGGTGCTGGTGATCAGATTTGGCAGAACTGGTGGGCCTACTCAGTAGGGAGTATGGAAGGGTTTCCTGCCTTTTTTTTTTTTTTTGGCCAACTTTGCTATTAACCTCACTTTTCTTTCTTCTGAGAAGAGGAGAGAATGGCTCTGCTAAGAAGATGCAACAGAAGATGACTTCAAACTGTGTATGACTGTGTTTCCATCACAGGAAGATGGATTTCAAATAGACATGAGGAAGAATTTCTTGACTCTTGGAATTATGAAAGCCAAAGAGAAGCCTATAAAATCTCCTGTGGAAACAGTTCAGGAGTGCAGAAAGAACTCAAATGATGCAACATCTCCAAAGGAGTCTGAATCCATCCTTAGAGTGGTAAGAGACAGAGAAGAATGCCCAAGGGCTCAGATCACTGCTGCTTTCATTTTGCAAAGAAAATAATCAATTTTTCAATGAAAATTAGTACAAAGCTACTTAAACTGTGGGGCAAGACCTCATAATGGGGTTGCATAACTGAATTTTGGGGGCGGGTCATGAAAAATTTGACACTGGTAAAAAGTTATGTATACCTATTTTATATACCTATATACCCGGGGTCATGTAAAAATTTCTTGGAAGAAGAGGAAAAAGTTTGAGAAGTCCTGCTCTTATAGCAACAGAACACTTTCACTGGGGAAGTTCCTTTTGGTGGTATTGATAAGGGTCTTCACCCAGGGGCCAGACCAGAAGTCTCAGTGAGAAAAAGGAAGCAAAATGCACATGTTAGTGGGACTCTCTTACTACCTGGCTAGAGCTAAGTCATGAGGCCCCATTGTAACAGAGAATAGAGTCTTGGTTCTGGCGATTAGGCAGATGTGGATTTGAATCCTGTCTCAAACATTTACTAGCTGTGTGAGCCTAATCATTTAATTTCGCTGCACTTCAGTAAAATGGAATTAATAATAAAGAATACATACTGGGCAGCTAAATGGTGCAGTGGATAGAGCACCAGCCCTGGATTCAGGAGGACCTGAGTTCAAATTCGGCCTCAGACACTTAACACTTACTAGCTAGCTGTGTGATCCTGGGCAAGTCGCTTAACCCCAATTGCCTCACCAAAAAAAAAAAAAATTAATAATAATAATAGCACATACCTCAGAGGTTTGGTGGGAGGATGGGAGATAATGTATGAAAAGACTATTTAAATGTGATCTTTTGTTGGTTTTTTTTAAACTCTATATGATTAATGCTTGGGTTACAACCACTCAACCCAAAACTGCCCCATAGATTTGGACTTCCCTGAGGAAAGGGAACAGCCTGCTCTAGAAGAGCCAATTCTTATCTTATGAAATTTAAAAGTTCCTAATGCTGGAAAGAAATTTTTAAGAGGTCATCTTGTCCATCTACTCTAGGCAAAAATGCCCCCAACCTGTTCCAGGTCAAGTAGGTTGTTAAAAGGTCCCTAGGAAGGGAAATTCCATGATCTCCCTGAGCTACAGGTTCCCTTGGGTCTAATGAAGATGAGAACAATGTCCCTTGAAATCATGAGCTTGCACTTGGAAGCAATAAAAGTCATATTTTTAAGGATATCCACTCTCCCCATTATTATTTGATATCATTCTGGAAATGTTGGCAAAAGAAGAAAGATGAGAAAGAAATGAAAGGTGTTAAGATATGTAAAGAGGAGGTAAAACTATCCTTATTTGCTGATGATAGGTTGGTTTACTTGGAAAATCCTAGGAAGTCAGCATGTTTTTAGGCTTTTTCCAATATATTAATCCATTTTGGTGATTTTTTCCCCTCCTTTTTTGTCTCTAAAAATATTATTTGTTATATGGCTTGCCTATCTGGGAGGGGGGGAAAAAAACATGTTGGGGGAAATTTTGGTAAAGAAAAAAAAAAGACACCAATAACAAATTTATTTTAAGAAAAAAACCCCAGCTTTTAAAAATGTCGTATAAGGTACCTTCATTAGTTCTGAATGGCTTCTTCCTTTTCCCTTTTCTATGCCAATACAATTATCTGAACAAATTGCACTTGGTTGAAAGAGTTCTGGGTGGGGTGCTACTGGGGAGAGAGTAGGCAGGAAGGTGAGTTCATCCACCTCTCCATTTAGGACAAGAAACATTCCCCAGAGCAACTCAGGAATCTGAGAAGGCCAGGACTGAACCTGAATGTCTAGGGAGTTTTCAGGCCCCTGCTGCTACCTGCCCTCCAGGAATGAGCCATCAAGGCTCTCTGGTAGGCCCCCACCCCTACCAGGGCCCATCATCTCCCTTGTTGTGCATGGTGTTGTCCATGATGGGGATAGCCAGAGCATCCTAATCTTAGCTCTCCACAATCTGGTTCCAACGTATCATTCTAAGCTTCTTTTGTGTAGTCCCCTTCATGCCTTCTATGGTTCAAACTGTGTTGCTGGCTATTTCCTAGCTTGACATTTAACCTCTAGCTTCTGTGAATTCACTTAAGCTCTTACCCATCCCCAGAGTAAACTTGTGGTGTGATGAGTTGCAAAGAGAAATGGGTTCGAAGTCAGAGAACCCAGCTCTGATATAATGTACATAAGACAGTTGATGAACTTTAGAATGCCATATGTAAAATGAATTAGTATTAATATGTTTAGGTCTTAGTTCCTTCATCTGTAAAATGAGAGGGTTGGACCAGATGACCTCTAAACATCTGATGTCCTTTTTGGTTCTTAATCTGCAGTAATCCTATGATCTCTCCGTTCCTAGAATCCTTGCTCTATTTTCCCCTCACCACTTCCTTGGTGAATCTTTCCATTATTCATTCACTCCCAACCCCCCACCCCCACCCCGTTGTCAGTGTTCTCTTGTACATATATTACCTTGTATGTACAAGCTGTATATAGTTCAAAGAGTGTTAGCTCCTTGAGGGAAGGAACTCACTCCTATTTTATCTTTGTCTGGCACAAAATAGATCATTGGAATAATACATCTGTTGGAAGCGAAAGGGAGTCTTCAGAGCAAACCCCAGAATCTCCTGTCCTTGGTCATCATCATTCTCCCTCCCTGTGCAGGAGATTATGACCAACACTTGAACATTTTAGTTTAGCTGAGCAGTGACAAAATCTCTCATGTTAAATGATACTAGACTGACATAGACAAATGCCTGTATACAGTCCAGTGATTTAATGGGAGTAGGAGTAGTAGGGAGAGAGCACCTCTGGTGACCTAAAGGGGGAAGAGTGTCCCTCTAATGATCCCTGCTGTTGGGAATACTCTCTTAATTACTTGAAGCTGTCCTGTCTGTTTGGCTACCGATTTTATCCTCTTTCCATTTGGGAGAAGCAATTTTTCTGCTCTAAATATTGACTAGGGCTGAAATGATCACAGCCACTCTGAACTAACAAGCTCTCTCAGTATTTGGATGCTTCAACTATCATATCCAGAATGGTAGGGAGAGCTGTCCTGATTGTCCTATAACGCAGGGAGCACCAAGGTATATTCTTCAAGTTTTCTTTCTTCCCTTCATCACTTCTTCTTAATATATATATACATATATATATATATATATATATATATATATATATATTTTTTTTTTTTTTTTGCGGGGCAATGGGGGTTAAGTGACTTGCCCAGGGTCACACAGCTAGTAAGTGTCAAGTGTCTGAGACCAGATTTGAACTCAGGTACTCCTGAATCCAGGGCTGGTGCTTTATCCACTGCGCCACCTAGCCACCCCTCCTCATCACTTCTAACTGGAAAGTTATCATCTCAATTGATTTTGTGAGGGTTTCTCTCACCCTGTTTCCCATCCAAAGATGCTAGGAATCCAACACACGAATTTAGCACTTGAACAGGGCCCTCAGGCAACTCCTTTGGGGTCAGTTTAAAGCTTCACTGGCTCCATTCTGCTTTAGGTTTGAAAAAAAAAATACAAACCCTAGCTGTCAGTGTGTCACCTTCAGGTCTACGGTGACCTCTAGCTTTAGTTTATTCTATCAGAAGAAGACATATTATAGGAACTTTAAGAAATACATTTAAGGGGGCGGCTAGGGGGGCGCAGTGGATAAAGCACCGGCCCTAGATTCAGGAGTACCTGAGTTCAAATCTGGCCTCAGACACTTGACACTTAACTAGCTGTGTGACCCTGGGCAAGTCATTTAACCCCAATTGCCTGCCCCCCCCCAAATACATTTAATTAAAAAGTCGGCATTACCACAGCCCCACCCAGAGAGCTCAATGTTGGGGGGGGGAGGAGTTTCCCAACTCCCAATATTTATATTTAATTCTTGGCAAGTGGAAATAAGGCAGTCTTTGAGTTAAGGAAGACCTGAGTTCAAGGGTGCCTGACATACTGTGTGCCACAAACCATACTAACCCCCAAACTAGAGAACCAAGACCTGGATGAAATCTCAGAGATCTATGGGTTCTCTGCTTCTGCAATGAATGGCTGATTATCCTCCAGTAACCTACCAGGATTTAGTCAAACGTAGGGAAGATTACAGAGCTAAGTGGAGAGTCACAGGATCAAAGAACAAGAATTAGAAAGGACCTAAAAAGTCAACTATTCCAACTCTCTCATCTTTTGGATGAAGAAAGTGAGGCCCAGAGAGGTAAAAGGTGAGTTGGCCAAGGCCACCCAGCTAGGAAGTGGTAGATCTGACCCGAGGTCTTCTGGTACTCTGGAGGAGCCTTCTTCCAAAGTGAAACCCAAAAGGGATTGAGAACCCAGGAGACTCAGCAAACATACTAGACTGATGACACAAAAACAAGGGAAGTGAGAAAGAAAAGTGGCCAGGCAGAATAATTTAAAGTCATCTTCCCATTTACTTTTAGAAGTATGAAGTGCCCAGCCAAAAGATTGTGCCTTGGGCTTTTTCCACAATGCTTTCTGAAGGTACCACAGTCAAATCCCACAACCAGACATCACTGCAGAACTCTAGGTAGTCAGGACACCTGAAGAATACCAGGTACTCCCAGTCAGCTGATAAACCTCTCCAAAGATAGCTGGGATACTTCTAAACTACACTGATGATTATCATGCAACGACACCTCCCCATTGTTAACAGAACAAAAACAAAAAACCCATAAAGAAAACTTCATAGTCCAATTTTTCTGATTTGATAAAGAGGGAGCAAGAGCAAATACATTTTAAAGGTTGAAAAACTTGTTTAAAAGGATTTGCCCATTCAATAGTCAATTCTGGAGGAAACAGAATTTAAACCTTTTGTGTGGAATGGATCCCTGGAACATGTGAGCCCAAATTAAACCCATCTTCAGGTAAAAAAAATTGAAGGGAGGACAGCTAAGAAATAAAGCTTGGATTTGGGAGCGGATTATTTGCCATTTATTCTGTGGGTAGGCACTAGGCTGAACCCCTCAAACTACTTGTTTGAAGCCTTGCCTGGGGCTACTTTGGAAAGGTCCTCTCCCCAGTCTGTAGACTGATGTTCTTTACCTTGGGACACCATGACAATTCTGAGTAGACAGGCCACACAAACCCCTTTTATTCCCTCCTCCTCCTCCTCCTCCTCCTCCTCCTCCTCCTCCTCCTCCTCCTCCTCCTCCTCCTCCCAATTTGAATATATTCACACCTCCTGAAGTCACGCTTTGAATTCTCTCTCCATCATAGTAAATTAATGAAGCTTCTGAGGTATTAAGCAATCCATGACATTTGTGACTGGTTAACTTTAATTTGTCAAAATAAATTTGCAGTATTTTGCATGTTAGTAATACAATGCTGGTATTGACAGGTAAAATCATCTGTGTACATAGAAACCTTCATTTAGGAGCACACCTTAGGAGGGAAATGGATACACAAGAAAAAGCGATCGCAGGCCAAGCAGCGAGCCCTAGAGCGTAACAGGCTGGATTTCAGATTTGAGGATTATCTAATACAACTGTTTAGCTGCCAATCTGATAAAGGGGAGCTCAACTAGGTTACAACCCAAAAGGAAGAACACACACTGCATTCTCATGGAACACTGTCGGTCAGGCCTTCGTTACTCAGTTGAGTCAGTCCATCAGCGGCAGAAACCCCACTCAGGCACCAAGATGCTGTGTGATGGAATTTGCCTCCTCTGTGCATCCATACCCCTTCTCCAGGCTCTCCACCCTTCCTTACCTTTGCCTCTCCCACTCCCCCCCAAAAGACACAATGTGGTTTTATTATTGCCGACAAGCTTCTTAAGTGAATAAAGAGTGCATACGAAATAGCATTTTAACTGAAGTCATACAATGAAGTCTCACTCCTGTTTATTATACAATGAGTTGATAAAACAATCATTTCTAGTAAATATCTCCACTTTTTTTTTTTTAAAGAACTAATACTCTCAGGGTTCAAATGACCACATTCTAGCCCAGGGGGGGCCCAACCCTTTCCCAACTGAGGACTATCTGGGGGCCACTCTCAAGGAAGCCTGAGGCTTCATGAATTCTAAGAGGCTTTTCCTGTTTCCCTCCCCAAGCCTCTTTTCCTGGGGGAGGCCAGCCCATAAAGTTGACAGATCCCAGCAAGTAGAGCCAGATCCTGGCTGCTGGACTGCATGCTGGGACTTGAGCTTCCTCCCCAGATGTGGCCAGTGGGCAGCCCATTCCAGACCTCAGCAGGGCCGGACATGGGCCTTCCCTGCTCCAGTCCTTCCAGTAGTCCACACAGAATGCTCTACATATGAAAAACAAACAGATCTCTGGACTGTGGATAAGAACAATTGTAACAAAGTCATAGCTACATATTTTTCTCTACATTTTGTTTATTGAGACAAACTAATTAAAAAGGCACAAACATAGGGCATATGTTTACATGGACATTATAACAAACATATACATTAAAAGTGTAGGAATGTGTTGCCTTCCTGCTAAACAGAAAGTTCCTAAGCTTTTATATATACAAAAGTTGTACAATTTAATGTCCTAAAGTACAAAAGATCATTTATAAAATTATTTTACACTAAGTTCTATTTATTTTATTTGATTTTTTTTACTATGTAGTTCAACCCCCTAGAACTGTTTTGTATAATGACACAGATACCTGTCCCTGATGTAGGAAGTCTGCCTCAGAAAGCAAGGTATTTTGATGTTGGACTGACACAGAGGGGTACAAACGGAAGTCGTCCAGTTTGATAGTCCTGCAAACATTCTGCAAGATTAACACAACTAATTTCCATTTCTCTCAACTGCAAGATTAAAAACAAAAAAAACGAAACACACAAATTGCAACTTAAAAAAAGAGATCGTGTAGAGTCTTGGTTTTGGATTTTCTTTTAAACAATGTTTTTAAAATATTAATGTGTGGCATGATGATCTAAAGAGTATCTGTTTTCCTAGCTTTTGGTTTCTACCTTATGTACAGAAAAAACATTCTGCTAAGAAACAAAAAGCACATGTCTCAATGTGTGTGATCATTGCAGGGTTTTTGCAGGGAGCTCAGACAATTGCCTCCCTGAAAACACTACAAAGTTGATAGAAGTGTTTTCTTTAATTAAAAAAATTTTTTTAAGGAAAAAAGTGATGTTGTAAATATTTACAAAAGTCAACAGATCTGCACAACACTTGATTAAGAAAATAGGGAAAGAGAAATAAAAAAAAAAAGACACACTCTGCTTGTCCTGAAGGGGTATACTACCTAGTTAGTGGTTAGAATAAAAACTGTATACAATTTAATATAAGACAAAACTTCTAGTGAGCAACTAACACATCTCTCCCTGTTGCAATATCAACAGGTTCTGATTGGGAGAAAGAGGGGCATATACATTACATCTAAGTGCCTCCAGCATCTTCCAATTTTAAAGCAATATTTCTTAAGTATTCCAAAGTACTCCCTGGCTCTTGAATAAGAGTCCCAGAGGTCTTCAAAGGCTAGGAGCCTCCCTGTTTACATACTTTTGTCTCCTCCTCTGTCAGGAGCAGCCTTTCCTTACCAAACACAATTTTTGTTTTTTGTTTTTGTTTTTTTTTTAAAAAGTCAACTACAATGCTATACTCCATCAGGATTAATATGCTGAGCAATATTTACATCTCCAAATATCAGGTCACAATCCCTATTATATGTTGAAGTTAGAATGATAAATTATCATATGCTTTGCATATCAGAGCTGGTATCACCTTTCCCATAGGGAATGCTGCCTGAAATTAACATATTCCCAAAGGTAAAATGCATATTCTCTGAAATGCATTTTATTATGACAATGTAATGCATTTACTCATAAAAACATTAAATGTAGATAATTCTACACTAGCTCTCAATAAGTGGATTTAGAAGCGGCAGGTTAAAAATCAGCCGTCCACCTTATTTGGGAGAGGAAGAGTTCTGCTAGTGTTTAAAGCAAAATGATTTCCTAGTAAGAATAATTCCTGGGATAAAAACAGTAATGCTACTTTTTTGCACATATGCGTTTCACTTCATATGTCTGGTTTTATTTGTGGTATTTTATCTCATCAACTACTATTCCATTTCAACATTGCTGTGAGCTAAAAGGAAAAATCTGCTTAAACGGAAGTGGT
Source organism: Dromiciops gliroides (assembly GCF_019393635.1). Taxonomy (NCBI): domain Eukaryota; kingdom Metazoa; phylum Chordata; class Mammalia; order Microbiotheria; family Microbiotheriidae; genus Dromiciops; species Dromiciops gliroides. The sequence continues at coordinate 169,110,619 of NC_057864.1, read as the reverse complement.
GCAGTGATCACTTTGTACACCCTACTTTGAAAAATCCCAAATTGGAGAAAAATGCTACTTAGTCTTTTATTAACTAGTGTAATAAGATCTCCCAATTTCTTGGTTTGACTTTTACTTTAATAAACTAAAAAATGTTGCTGGTAAATATTTACTTTAACTTTTTTTTTAATAACACTGTTTACCAAGGTGGTGATGTGGGCAAAGCTTGGGGTAAGAAAGGCATGCTCTCTACAGGTCTCATTGCTATATTTAGTGGGGCAGCTAATGTCATTGGTGTGGGTAGGTTCATTGGCGACGTGATAGTGACTGGGTGTGCTATATTCACTGGGGCAGTGACTGGGGTAGGGAGGTTGACTGGGGTGGTGAGTGTTAGTGGAGAGGTCATAGAGAGTGGACTGGTTATAGTTACAGGGTGCCCTATATTCATTGGGCTGGTTATATTAACTGCACTTGAAACATTTACTGGACTTCTCATGCTCATTGCAGCTGCCACTGTGACTGGGTTTGACATCGTCCCAGATGACACAGAGGAAGTTATATTGAATGGAGTAGTAAGAGTCACAGGTGTCGTAGCAGCCGTGGAGGTTTGGCACAGGTTAGCAGCTTCTAAAATGAGAAGACAAAAAGACCTTTAGACTCTCAAAACCAAAAATGAAATTTCAAAAAAATTTTCTCAATTTTTAAAAATTAAAAGCCACAATTATTTAATAAATTAAATAACATTTTTCAACCAAGAAGTCAATATGACAGAGGTGCCTTCTGAGCACAAGGCTGGGGAGGCAGGAACTCCAGAGTACTAATCTTGTCTCTGATACTAACTCCCTTTAGGACTTGGGCAAGTTGCTCAGCCTCTCAGTCTAGGTTTCCCTCCACAAGGGGGGAGTCAAACTTACTTACCTACCTCACAGTGGTGGTGTGAGGATCAGTTAACTTCTGCATGGCACTCTGGGGGGCAGAGGCACCGCAGTAGGGCTAAGTATTCTCACTATCACTTCATGCAGTTCGTCTGAATTCTAAACGCTTTCCTGGGAAGAGCCAACCACCAGCAGACGAGAGGGGCTGGTTTACACAGAGCTGGGCCGTTGGTTACACAGTATCGTATCGTACAATCAGAAAAATCCTCTCATGAGGCACATTGTAAGTAGTGGAGAGAGTGTGTACATACCGAATGGTACGTACTCTATAGCCTTCTCAAAGGTGAACTGACATTCTGTGAAGGTTTTAAAAAGTCATTATTAGGGACTGATAAGCAAAGCTATTTCAGTAATTATCTGCTTATTTCAGTCTTAGAAAAACCATTTCTGCTAAATAAACCTGATTACAATTAAGTTTCTTAACTATTAAAAAAAAAAACAATCCAAAACACTTCACCCTTAGATCTATGCCCGGCCCCCTCTCCCACCCCACTCCCATTTCCTAGCTTATCTATATATTAACTTAATAGGCTAGTTTTATCCTAACACAATATACTCGTACATATTACACATACCATGAAGCATATAAAAAAAAGGTTGTTAACCAGTGTCCCAGACAAGGAGACCCTCCAGTGAGCTGGAGGGCTCCTGTATTTCCCTCATCCAGCTGTGGCTAGACACTTCTTAGAGAAAATTTCCCTTGGAAGATAATCAAATCCCCATCCCCACAAAAACCTGCACCACCTGCTGGTTAGCCCAAGTACAGAACTCCTAAGAAGGAGATGGGTGGGCTACCAGTGATATGGCTAACACAATGAAAAAGGATAAATTGAAGTTAAAATGAATTTGAGGCTAAATTTGATATTTGCACACTCATTCTACAAGTGGGCCATGTCACTCAGAGTGTGGATGTTTCATCCATGAAAGAGTTAATAAGCAGCCATTCCCTGGTTAATTCAATACAGGCTGCACAAATTCTCTATATACTTTATTATGCTCTTCATTCTATTAGCTCCAGTACTTAAAGGGACACTGTCAATTTAGTTTAAGCCTGAAACTTATCAAAGTTCCCCTATTCTTTCAAATGTTATGAAGTTGAACATGGATACAGAGCCTCCTGACATCTCTACAGGCAGCGTGCAATGAATGGGAACACAATAGCATTTTGTTTCATGGGAGTCAAAGGATGAGCCTAAACAGTTGAGTTATTATATAAGCAAAGTGAAATACAGTATCTAACAGAAGAGATGGTAATAACATAGCTAATTAGGATGTATTCCCTCTGATATTATCTTTCAAAAAGTACTTTTTAGGGTCTTTATTTCTTAAGCCTGAGAGTGTCCCTTTAATATGACTCGATTAACACTTATGACTCCTTGACCTCTAAATAAAATGTTCTCTGAATATAATTTCAACTAATAAGCAAACAGCCCATTTATAATACTTGGATTAATTATCACAGTACAATATTCCTCCCCCACCCCCAACTAATCTATTCCCATCACTAGCAATTTGTCAAAACAATGACAAATAATTACATTTGGAAGACAGGAACAAGCAGCACTTGAGGAAGGCCTGTCTGGGATGCTACATTCTTTTTCTCCATTGCCACTGGATGTATGAAAAAGGATGCCATTCCCACTATCTTTAGTGAAAGTGTTAGATGTTTAGAAGGGATCTGAGGGAAGGGAGAGCAGCCACCCTATACAAAAGCAAAGGATGGAAGAAACTACAGGACATAGGACATTACAGTTGAGCAACATATGCAGAAGATGTCTAACAAACTAAAAGTAATAGTGACTAGAGAAAAGGCAGTAACAGGAGTTTGTAAACCTGTCCCATGGTGAGGGGGAAATATACCAGAAATTGGAGCTATGCCAGCAAATACGCTTATCTGGAGTAGCCCCATAACAGATCAGAAATCACAGCTATGACCAGTGAGCTGAACAGCTATACTGTGCTCAGTACTTTAATTGATTCTTTATCATGACATACACAAGAGAAAAAGCAAATGAGTTTCAATTTTTCATCTATTACAATAAACTTTTTTTTTTTTTGCTGGGCAATGGGGGTTAAGTGACTTGCCCAGGGTCACACAGCTACTAAGTCAAGTGTCTGAGGCTGGATTTGAACTCAGGTACTCCTGAATCCAAGGCCGGTTCTTTATCCACTGCGCCACCTAGCCGCCCCTACAATAAACTTTTGAAGTGAGGGAAGTTTTATGCTGATCTGAGAGCCCCACTGAATAACATTATTAACATGAAAACCACAAAGAGGAAAGAAATCAGCACTGTAGTTGATAGGGGGAAGAGATGCAGAGGTGAGAACAATAAGGAATATAGTAGAAAGATTGGACACAAAGGAAATGAATTATCCAATGACTGATAAAGGCACAAAAGTGATGTGTCATCCAACACTAAAAATGAGAATATTTTTTAAAGAAAAAAGTTAAACAAAAAATGCAAGGATGTCGATGGCCAAATTCGGTTCTTAGATAACAAAGAAGGAAGGCTGATGAGCATCTATCCAAGAAACAAATTTTCCTCCATATTTGTAACAAATGCAGACCAAAGAAACCCAGAAAGATATTCAGCAATTCCAATTTTCTAATAAGGAAAAAAGTTATTCAGATACTTTATTGTCAAAAAATAAAACTACCAGATGTTTTTTCTGCATATGATGTTTTACCATCCACAAACTTAACACCCTTCATTATAGTCTCTTACTTTGATTATTTGAACTACTAAATTAAAGCATTTCTCTAACTACATGTGAAATGCCATAAACCTCTTCTTACCTTTCTTCCTTGCCTTGACAGCTTCTTCCCACAATCTCAGTGTCTCTACCTGCTTCCCTGGCCAACTGGTCACATGCTGCTGCTGCTGCTGCTGCTTCTGGTTGCTGGTCTCTTCATTCATGCATGCTACTCCAATCAAATACAAAACATACAATTCATCTTGAAAAGTTTTGTTCTGTTTCAAGATTTCTAAAGAGACAATGCTGGTTACTAATACCCACTTATATTACTCTTCATGATCTTTGCAGTTTGTTTGGATGTCTTTCTCCAAAACTCTATGGCTAATGATCACATCAATCAAAAGATAAGAAATGAACATGAAACAGGAGAGTAGGTACACTGGAAAAACCCAGACCAAACAATCCCCAAAACCTCTTTACTATTTCAAAATGCTGATAATGTCTTTTAAAGGGAATTTAATGAACAACTGTTGGGACCAATCAATCTGTTTATCAAAATATCAAACTATTCTTTTTATTGACCATAATGAAGCACGTTTAAAAAAATTAAACTTTAAAATATTCTTAATAAAATTAAAAAACACCTAGATAACTTGATTTATACTGGATGGGTTTAAAAGTTAAAGTTAAATTCATCAAATTTAATGTACGGGGGCAGCTAGGTGGCGCAGTAGATAAAGCACCGGCCCTGGATTCAGGACTCCCTGAGTTCAAATCCGGCCTCAGACCCTTGACACTTAACTAGCTGTGTGACCCTGGGCAAGTCACTTAATCCTCATTGCCCTGCAAAAAACCCAAAACCAAACAAAAATTTAATATACATATGAAGTGTTTCATTCTTTTTTTTTGGGGGGGGGGTGTCTGAGGCAATTGGGGTTAAGTGACTTGCCCAGGGTCACACAACTAGTAAGTGTCAAGGGTCTGAGGCCGGATTTGAACTCAGGACCTCCTGAATCCAGGGCTGGTGCTCTATCCACTGTGCCACCTAGCTGCCTCATTAATTTTTAATCATCTATGTTTTGAGGATTTGTTGTTTCTGCTGAGCAACTCAAATATAAAGCAAAGTCAAGAAAAGTTCCATTTCAAATAACTACAGAGATCTTAAAGAAAAAAAGCCTGCATAATGAAAAATTATTTAGCAGTGGCAGTAGTAACATCATCAATAACATGAGAAATACTAACCCCCCAACTTTAGACTTTGACAAGTAAAATTAGTTTCATTTTTCTTCAACTAGGTAAGAAATTCTATTTCTTTACTGGTTTGAGGCTGGAAATGATTTTGTCATAACTTTTCAACTGAGCCAAATTTGATTTGATCTAGAGGTATGAGAGCTCAGTTCCTATCACAATCTCCTCTGGTAATCCATCTTTGCTTACCTGCCCAAACTCATTCTAATATTCGAGAGAAGGGGGGGTGGGGGGGGGAGAGAGGGGAAGAAAGAGAGAGAGAAGGGGGGGGAGAGGGAGAGAGAGATTTTTCAGGGAGATGAAATTTTAAAGTTCGTTGAGAAAACTTTTTTGAGGGGGTGAGGCAATTGGGGTTAAGTGACTTGCCCAAGGTCACACAGCTAGTAAGTGTCAAGTGTCTGAGGCTGGATTTGAACTCAGATCCTCCTGACTCCAGGGCCAGTGCTCTATCCACTGTGCTACCTAGCTGCCCCAAGAAAACAATTTTTAAAAGAAAAAAAGTACACCTCCAGAAGCCTTAGTTTATTTTTTAGGTTATTTTAAAGGCTGTAACCTTAACGTAATTAGGTAGTGATCAACAGTACATTGGAAATTCTTTTACTTTAAAACAGTCCTCACTAATGAAGATGAGCAGCAAGACCAGTCACTTTCTGCTCCCTGAGTTTTAATACATTAGGATTTTTCATTCCAGTTCCTGGGGAAAATGATTCATTGGAAAAGAGTGGTCAGACAATTTTGCTATTTCTAACATGGGCATACATAACAAATGAGGCTTGCAAATCAAAGTGGATAAATATAAGATTTAAAAATAATGGAGCTCCTAAGCCAGTGTTTCTTGTGTATAGGGTTGGAAACATCTAACACTATTTTACACTCTTCTGAGGCACTCTGGGAGGTTTCAATAAAAAGTGAAACTACCAAAGCTGACCAAGAATATGGAACTCAGAGCATGATTTGAACATCTTTGGTACATTATTTTTTTTAAAAGCAATTAAAAATATATATAGCATAAAAAAAGTTTCACCTACTTTTATTGATGCCTTGTTTACATGTATTACAGTTGATACTTTGGCTCTGCCCATGTGTCTTTAAGTGGCTGGTGATATACGCTGCACTCAGAAGTTTACCACAGATATTACAAGATACCTTTCCTTCATGGCGAACCATATGTGTCCGCAGTCTGTCTTTGGTGGCAAAGGCAGCAGTGCATGTCTGCATGAGGGAGGAAAACTTTTTTTAAATATAGACTATCCTGTTCCACTCATTTTGAAGCACGCTGTACTATCTATGTGTCACTAGGCCCACATTACTCAGTCAGATAGAGGTATTAAAATTTTGCCTATTTGTGTCTTATAAATGGTGATTTTTAAATTTGTCATGTATGTCAGACCCTTCCATTTCAGGGAAAGGAAAAAAATTATTCTTTTGGATTTTTCTTTGAATTCAAGTAATTTGTACTTATTCCAACCTGTTTGTGGTGACTAATCCATCACAATAATTTGACGACTTTCAGCAACAAATTAGAATAACTAATGCCTAAAAAGTCTGTTTTAGCTTTCAATATTTAATTTTCTTTAATTGTTACAATTTTTTTGTTACATAAAATCATTACTACCAATCAATCTCTCATAACAGTCCAAAGGAATATTTTTTAAACCTGGTAAAAAAAGAGCCAGTGATAAAAATTTAGAGAAAATCCAGATTATTTCCTCACAAACCTCAGTTACCAACCCAGAAATTTATTTTAAACCCATCATATATCCTTCTTATTCAAAAGAAAGGTATTTGTCTACTAACAAAAATGGTGTTTCTAAAGTAAAGGGATAACGGCTTGACAAGGGGAAAATATTTCAATTTTTAAAAGATCTTATATCACAGAAATAGAAACTGTTGTTTAAAAAAAATTAAACTAACATTTAAATATACCACGTTATTCAAGTTAGTAATTTCCAGACCATTCAGCATCTGAGAGATGCGATTAGCTTACACTTTCTGCATCATGTGCATTAAGTGACATACTAAGGATAAGTCATTTTAACTCTTACTTGGCATTTGAAGGGTCTCTCTGTTGAATGGACATGTTTTACGTGACAGCTTAAGTGGTCAGGCCTGTGAAAGAGAAGGGCATAGCATGTAATGGAACACAGGGATGGCACCAATAGTGATGCTTATATGCCTTTTGCCTTCGGAGAGGGGAGAGAAGACAAGTGATATTTGTAGCTTAAAGTAAGTTGACAGTATTAATGACCCTTTCCCTTTCACAAATAAACTAAAACCTTTTTCTATTTACCTGTGAAGACTGTCTCTTCTTCAATACCAAATTACACTAAATCTTAACCCACACAGTTAAAATATGGCCAAAATTATAGCCTTAATACTATGTGACTAAAAGGATATAACTATACTATTTTAACAGTTTTTAAAAGTAGGACCATAGGATTTTAGAGTTTGAGGGAGCCTTAGAGTTCATCTTATCCAATAAAAATTAGTCAAAGTCTCAGCACTCAGCCAGGAGGAAAGAAATATTTTCCCAAGTATCTTATCAAAAGTTAGAAAAGTTCCCCCTCCTCTGGAGGAATACTTCCTTGGTTTGTACAGTGTGTGTAGCTCCTATACCCATACATTCAACTGTCATGGCAATATATGCCTTTATACTAAATTTAGGGCTGAATCTACCAAGGCACCTCCTAAACAAAATAAGATGCTGACCACTTTTCAACTGAACCAAACTGGAACCAGTGACATAGAGATATAAGATCTCAGTACCTATCACCAATTTCACGTGGTAATCCAAGTTTGCCCCATCCATTATTAAAATAACCACTCCCTCCCCCATCTTCAGGGAGATAAAAATGAAGTTCACTGAGAGCATAGGTTTAAAAAGAAAAAAACCCCAGTACCTCGAGAAGCCTTTCCCACAAACACTGCAAGTATATGGTTTGGTGATGCCTCCTTCATGAGACCTCACATGGTAAGTCATCCGATCCTTCCTCTTGAAGCGCTGATTGCAAATAGGACATTCAAAGGGCTTCTCATCTGAATGAGAGAGCTTATGCCGGTTAAGGTGGTAGACATCTCTGAAGGCCTTCCCACACATCTCACAAGCATGGTTCTTCTTGACTGGCTTACTGGGCTTCTTGACTGTCTGTGTCACTGGCATAACAGTGGAACTGGCACTGCTGCTAGGGTTTGTGCCAGAGGAAGATGTAGTGACTGTTGACAAGATGCCTGCAATGGTTGAGACCAACGAAGTTCGGCTGTTGTCTCCGGCGATGGTGGAGATAAGGGGTACCACTGTGGTAGGGGTTTTCTTTGGCCGTGACACTAATTTTATCCCAGTGTGGCAGGACTCATGGCGTCTCAGGTGGTAGCTGTCCCTGAAAGCTTTACTGCAGTAAGTGCACACAAAGGAGGTTTTAGGTTTTTCTTTTTTAATCCCAATGGCATCCTTTAATGTTTCTGGTGGTGCCTGAGGTTTCTGAGTTATTGGTAATGGAAGCAACGGCTTCTGATCAGGGGGCTCCACAGCAGAGCTCAGGAGGGGCAGCAAGCTGTTCTGGGCTGCCTGCTGTTGGTGATGGGAGGCTTCATGGGCCTAAAACCAAACATTTACACTTAAGAAACGCAACCACTCACAACAACCTTCAAAATTCAACATGCTCCAGACAACACAAACCCAAGGAAACAAATGGAAGACCTTGAAAACATACTTTCTTTAACAGGGGTTGAGCAAACCTGCAGTAACTCAGAAACCCCAGCACATAACATTTAAATAACCATACAGTACACAGACTTTTGCCATTCCTGTGCTAAAGCTGCTCTCACTTTTAAACAGCTGACTCAACTACCAGACTACCTTAGTTCAGAAGGGATGCACTAGCTGATAAAGTTTCTTTACATTATTCTATCAGTGCTAAAGCTAAGTTTAAATAACATCCAAAAAATTAAACTACACATATATACTTAACCCCTCACTGAAATATAAAACACAGCAAAAGCATCCGCTTGTGAATTAAATGGGAGAGGAAAGGCTCATGTCTCCTCCTTTCTCATCAGAAAATCCTTAGTGGTTAAGTAAAAGGGCTGTTATTGCTAAATGATGAATGGAATCTAGTGTTCTGAACTTGTATATTAGCTGTAAGTTTACTTTTTAAATTTTCCCTTAGCCCTACCAGAGATTGGGTTGGAATTAAACCTGTTATTATACAGCCTGTGGGGTATCTGTCAGGAGATTCCACAGCAAAGTACTTCTAACCATTATGTAATTCACCTGATGGTAGATAAGTCCAATTCCTAAAGCTGTACTAAAAACTGATTGTCCAACCCACTGAATTCTTAGACAGGTTAAAGAAAAAACATAAAAAATTTTAATTTCCCCTTAAAGTCTTTATTTCTCCAGAAGTTCTCATTTTTGTTAAAATATTAGGCAGGTGCTGTGTTCTAATGTGCATCCCTACCCATCCCACTATCCCCAAAACAACTTTCTATATAAACTGAGAAATTAATAGGCTGCCAAGAAATTGCCATTCTCTATAAGCCCCAACTTTTCCCTGTGGATCAGCTTGTTGGTATTTGTGTTGCCATGTTAGTTTTGATTCTACCAAGATTCATAGTATCTCCATGCTAACAAATACTTTAAGACATGACGGGTTAATTCCTCAAACAGTTTTTTCTAATATTTTCCCCTTCATCAAAAAGTATCTGAGACTGAGGCAATGGGCCCAAACCTCAAAGTTTAGGTTTTGGAAATCCTAAGAAGACACAAGCAACCATAGTTAAAGACTAAAAAGTTAGAGCAGTGTCCTAGACCTTTTCCCACAGTCTGACTTTAGAAGTTTATTTATCCTTTTCTCACCCTACAATCACAAATCCTGCAGTCATTTAGCTAGCCTCCTTCAGCATAGAAAAACAAGGACATGTAATCACACACTCATACGCATGCATACAACTCATCCCCAAAGGATAAGAATACCCACTATGGCTCCCAGCTTATTTGATGAGAACGCCACAGCTAAACTTAAAATCAGTGTCCCACATGACCACACAGTGTGATTATCCACAGACTTAATTTCAATGAGCAGGTTTAGTACCTTGGACTTCACCTCCCTCTGAGTCCCGGGAAGCTCTCAGAAACTTTGTATGTACTTCAGTTCAAGGCAGCTCTGGACTTAGTGTTCGTACTGAATTACAGCATACTTTTTTATGGAGTTTCTCTTGGTCTCTATATGAGATTTAAGAATCTCATTGGGTAACATTGAAAGAAGCCTAAAGAGATCTGTAGACTAACCCTACCCTTTTCCCAATCAGATTCTAAGACTCCCAAATTTATGTACAGTATACAAAGAGTTAATATTTAAAGACAGATCAAGATACACAATTTCAAAGCCATCTGACAGATCAAATAGTAGAGAATACAAGTCTTTTGGACAAGGTTCAGACAATTTAGAAGCATTTTTCAATACTAAAGAACCATTAGGATGGCTGAGCACTAAAAGCACTTAGTACCATTTTATCAATATAGATGTTCATGTAAATACTTTCACAAAACTGCTGAAGCTCACTTTCACAAGGGTCCTAAGAGTTCCCTTGATCATTTCTTAAATGAAATTATCAAGAATGTCCCTAACTATTGAAGGAATCACTCTTTGATTCCCAAGGTGCTCTATATGAAATATTCTTAATGAAAGAACTGGCTCCCCCCCAACACCCCCCCCCCCACAATATAAGAGGTAGGGACAGACCAAAGCAACAACTACTGACTGACTATGGTAAGGTACAACTTAAAAAAAAAAATCCATCTACAGGGCAGGCTTTTATTTGACTAGGATCATCATCAAATCAAAGTTCTGTTTTTTTTTTTCCTATCCCCTTCAACTGTGGTGCTTTTAAACCCTGCCTGAGCTTTCCTTATCTCCAGTTGGTGAGAAACAAAACAAAAATGTTATTTCATCACTCAGGGTGGTAGGATATGGCACCGTGAAATCTCCAGTGCCAGAGGGTAAAAGATTTTGTACTGAAACAAATTAGCATCAGTGAGTCATATCTTGAATGTCCTGTTAGGAGAATCATCCATCAAACATTTTAACAGCTATGCCTTTCACTTTCTACCCTGTATCTGGAAAGTAAGCAGGTGTTAAATTGTTTTAAAATATAAATGCGATAAGATGCTAATGGAAACAAACAATGTAATTTACTCCTACATTTCCTCAATGGAAATCACTTAAAATCTAAACAGGGCAGACCGATTCAATACTTTTCAATAGAAATTCCTGGAATACTTTCTATATGCACTCAATTCTCTCTAAATCTATATTAAATCATTTTTCTCATAAGTTAATGAAAACTATATGAACATTCTGGACTGAAATTTTATCTCTCATACCTGTCTATGAGGTGGATGGAACCATTTGTTTTTAAAAAAATAATTTTATGTGTGAAATCATATAAGATCTATCAATAAACAGTTAATTAATAATGTGTTACATGAAACTTATCCAAGGACAGTGAAATGTTTAAATGTTAAAATGTTTTAAATAGCAATTAGCTTTATAAATATTAATAATTAGGGATTTTCCCTAAAATAAATACAGGGAACTTATTTTTACTATCTCCAAATTAAGTTTATGTATTAATCTAAATCATTCATCTTATCAAAACTAATCCAGAGGCCTATTAAACACATTTTTAATGAAAGTCTGAAAGGTTTTCCTAGAGAAGATAATTTGTCACTTTTAATAGCACCTGGACAAATAGTTATATATTATTTCTTCTCTAACAACCATTCGCTACATATTTTTTAACGTACATAGCACATACTGACCACCAAACTCATTAAAATGTAATAAAATAAAAACTGATCAGATTGGGTGGGAGACAGAATTTCAGGAGTCACATAATTTTGAAAACTTCAATTTAAAGAAGCCTGTGTTTATAAAGGCTAAAAATAAACAAACAAAAACCAAACCCCAAAACTACCCACAAAACAAAGCTTTGCAGGTATCAAACATTTTTTTAACTAAAAAAACAAAAAAGACTACGGGATAACGTGTTGGATTCTCCTGCTCTCATATCTAGACCACTGAGGTGGGTAAAGTGGTTTAGAGAATAAATGTAATAATTCTACATCCGTTCCTGGTTAACTCAGTAAAAAGGGCTCAAGAGCTCCAGGAGTCCGGGGTTTCACGAAGTTATTCAAAGAAGGAAAATAACAGAGAAGTGGGAGGAACGCACTTTAAAGTGATGAGTTTCCTGCCCTCTTTCTGTTCCGAAGTTTCCCAGTGAGCTCATCAGAACTGCCCACTAAACGCTTCGTTTGTAAATTGGAATGAAACAGAAAAGTAAATAAATAAAAATCCATCCCAGGGCATCTAAACAGGGTCATCATCTCCGTTCCCCAACGAACTGCATCACTCCCCCCCCCCCGTCGCCTTTAACCCCCCCTTTCCCCATATCCCCCACTCCTCCGCCAAAGTAAAGCCAGTTAATAAATCGGCCACACAAATGACTTTCACGGTTTCTTGCGGAAAGCGGGTGGCTTCGGAAAAGAAAGAGAAGAAAAACACCCCAAGGAGTGACTCATCTAGGGGCTTTGCAAGCGGGATCTTTCCCAGTCTCCTTCCCTTTCTTTCTCTGGCGCTCCCCCGGGTCAGAGGAAATGTGCGCGGTCAGAGACAAGGGCTCCAGTAGGAGTGGAGGGGTCGTTCCATTCAGGACCTTAGTCCCCCCCTTCTTTGCCTCCCGGGGGGGGGATTCCCTAGACTGAAGGGGGGGGCTGAGAAGGATAAGAGAGAAGAAGGGGGTGTCAGCTGCGGTCAAGTCCCAGCGCAGGGGCTTTTGTAAAAGGACAATTTCAAATACAGTCGATAAGTTCAGCGACACAGACACTGACCAGAGCTAACCCCTCCAACTGGGCAAATCTCGGGAGGGAAGAGGACGGGGGTTTCAGGGGGTCCGGGAACAACCCCTGAACACTCGGGGGATGGCCTGCGAGGAGGGGGGGAGGTAGCAACAAAAAAGAGGGAGCAGAGAGAAGGGAAAGAAAAAAAGAGCAGGCAAAAGAAGGGGGAAGGAGAAAAAAAGGGACCGGGAAACTTGGGCGGGATGAGGGAATGGGGGGGCACTCTGTCCGCACTCCCCCCGAGGTCCTGGGGCGCTACAGCCGCGCGCCCTTCCCTTCCCCAGGGCCGCTGCTGGGCTGGCGGACGGGTGACAGCGGGCCGACCTCCTCCCTTCCCCTTCGGAGCGGGAGGGGAAGGGGGTGAGTGCCCGCGGGAGGCCCCGGGGTCACCCCCAGGCCGCGGGGGCCCCCCTCCCCGCCCGGGCACACGCACACACACCCTCGCGCCCCGGGAGGCCGCCTCTTCACACCTCGGTCGCCCCGCGGCTCTGGGGCGGGCTGGCGGAAAAACAAAGGGGGATTAGGGAGGCCGGGGCCCGGCCCGGCCAGGGCCGGGGCGCGGAGCCGGCAGGCAGGCGGGCAGGCAGGCGAGCGAGCGGGCGGGCGGGCGGGCAGGGAGGAGGGGAGGAGGAGCGCCCGCCCGCCGCCCGCCCGGGGCCCGGCCCCCCTGCGCCCCCCCCCCGCCCCCCGGGGGGGCCCCCAGTACCTGGAACAGGAACGCGGTCCAGTTGGCCTCCATGGCGGCGGCGGCGGCGGCGGCCGAGCCCCCTCCTCCCCGCTCCCCCCGCTCGGGGAGCCTCCTCAGCCGGAGGAGGCGACAACAAAGCGGCGGCGGCGGCGGCGGCGGCGGCAGCGGCGGCGGCTCCTCAACATGGCAGCGCCGAGCGCGGCCACTTCCGGTAACCTCCGGGACGCACCACCGCGGCGGCGAGCGCGGGCGGGAGGGGAGCCCCGGCGGGGCCGCCGCCACCCCCGGCCCCCGCCACCCTGTCCGCGCCCCCCCGCCGCCCGCGCGCCCGAGCGGGGCGCCCTTGAGGGCTGCCGGTTGGGGGGTCGGGTCCCCGGCGGGGGGGCTGGGGTGGGGCCGGGGGCGGGGAGGCGCCGCGGCGTCCCCCCCCGCGGGGGTGTGGGATGCTGCGGTCCGCGGCTCAGGCAGCGGGAGCAGGGGGAGGCTCAGGAGAGAAGATGGAGGACGCCAGGGTCTGGCGCTGCCCCGCGGGGCGCAGGCCAGACGGCCGCCCGCTCCCAGCTGCAGACTGGGCGCGCAGCGCAGCCCTTTCCCTCCCCGCGCCGCGCCCCGCTCCGCCCTGACCCTCGGCGGAAGCGGAGCCCAGGCCCCCGGCACCGGCTTAGCCTGGAGGCGCACCCGCCCACCCACCCCCCTCCAACTGAGGAAACCCCCTGGCCCTAGGGGCGCCCGGGGGCCCCCAGCCGCCCGCGCGCGCCGACACGCGTAGACACGCCCGCGCGCCCGAGGCTGTAGCCGCAGCCTTAGCCGCCTGAGGCCTGGGTGGGGGAGGCTGAGCCGCGCGCCGCCCGGCGCAGAGCCTCTCCGGTGTGGGGAAGGATGCTCGGCTTCCCGCGCCCGCTGCTTCCCTCCACTTTGGGAGCAAAGGCATCGCTTGGTTGGGGGGCAGGGTCAGGGCCAGTCACTCGTCCCCCATCTCGGGATACCAGCCCCGAGTTTGCAGCAGTAGTTCCTGAACTTTTCCGTACACTCACACCCACCCCATCCTGGAGGTGTAACATTCCCCCCTACCCCCACCCCCGAAAATTAAAAAAAAAAAAGGGTGAGGAGGTGGAAGAGAGAAGAGGAAGTGAGTCCCGGAGTGCCTCGGGCAGCAGCCCCAGCTAGCTCGGCCCCACTCCCCCCATGCCATCGCACGGACCCTGGTCAGGACCAGGTGTGAATGGATCCCAGGCTCTGTGCTGTCCAGAGTCCGCATATAAAAAGGCCCAGGTTGAGGCTTGGACTTCTTAAATTAAGATTCGTCTCTGTTCTCTCTCCCCTGTTCTTGAGGATCATTCCAAGAACTTTCTCTTTCCTTTCTTCAATTGGTTGTCTACAGAACTGAGATTAGAGACAAGCTATTATTGAAAAGTGTCTCGAAGCTCCTGGGGAGGGAGATGAAGGGGCAGTGTGTTTCAGTGATATTTTAATAAACTAATTAAAGAAAAATAGCCCAATCTTCAAATGGCTACGTTACTACAAAGACCTACATCGTTCATACTAATTGACTTCTTACTTCACATCTATTACTTCTGGACACTCATTACCCCAGGCTCCAAGTCCATCCTTTCCCCCCACCCACACAATAGCTGTTGCAGGATTAAATACAGTAGCAGAATATTACTTTTAGCAATACCGAGAAATTAAGAGGGATAGTAACAATTTGACAGCCCGTACTTCCTCTTCATCTACCACACATGCACAACCTTCCCTCAATCACCAGAGAAAAGGGGCAGGAAAATGCTGATCTAGTTTCTTTTGGAGATTCCCCATTAGGCACTGCCAGCAGCCCTTGGGGATAGAAGAGTAGCTTTGACTGAGCAAACAGACCGCAGCTAGGTTCACTGGGCACTGCAGGTAACACACCAAGGGCAGGCCCTCCTGAGACAAGAAGGGACAAACAACAATGAGCTATGGGGTAAGCAAAGATTCCAATAGTTCCTTCAACTTAATTCCCTGACCCCTGCAGGCTCACCATCCCAAGGGTCTCACACTTTCAGACTCTCTCCTCCATCCCCCAAGTTATTCAAGAAAAAGAGGCTCTTGTACACAAGGACTAGGGGAAAACAGAACCAGGGTACAAGCGCTAGGAATTGTAATAGCGCCTACTTAGAGACATTTGAAATTCTTTATCAAATCGTGTAAAAGTGATCCTCAAGTCTTGTGCTGCAAGCCTCCTCTCCTTTCCACCTCAGTTAAGTTCCCTCTACCTCCTAAGTCCTCTCCTTAGAGTTGTGTTCTCCTTCCCTTCCTACGTCCCTTCGGCCAGGAGTGAAATTGAACCTTCAAGATATGAAAATTAGCACTTAATGATGGCCATTATCCTAATGATAAGGCAGACTCTCCGGAATCCAGGCTCTCCAGAATTTATCATAGGATCTCTAAACCGATTCCTCAACAATCATTCTCACAACACCTCTGGGGAGGGGTTTTCCCCACTAGCAGGAAACAGAGGTTAAGTGAAAACAGCCGAGTTCTCATTACCTCAGAGCTGGGAATCAGAAGCAAGAACTTTTGACTCGTTATCCTGATAAAAAAAGTGCCTAGTTCGACCCTTCATTCAAATAAAGCAGAGCTAAGGAATCGCTCACTCTTGAAATTCTCCCCACTTTTACCCTACCTCCAAAGAAACCAAACCACTGTCCTTAATCAGGTGATGCTTTAGAAATCAAGATTCCAGAAAAAGAAAGGAGAAATTCCAAAACGTCAGCCTTGCAAACAAGAGCCAAAAGCAACCAACCCCCGCAGCTACAGCTGCCACTAGAAATACATACTGAAACCAGGTCATGAGCTCCATTCCCAGAAGAGTCATCTAGCTTTGCTCTTTTCCATAGCTGCAAACTGCATACCCAACCTCAGCCAGCTTTTCTAGGCAAGGGTATGAAGAGTTTACCACAACAAATCCAACCCCGGTAAGGAAAACATAATTTTGATGTGCTTTGTCCTACTGGTGGCATCTTTCATATATGACAAGTAGTTAAGTTAGAAATGTTGAGTGTCCAAGTCAAAATCCTTGAAATCCTCTTTTTCCCTCCACAAACCGCAATTTGGCCCTATTTGCTACCTATAGTGAAGGATTCTAGGTCCTGCCATGATGAGCCTAGTTAGTACCAAGGTCTATCCATACTTACTCTGTTCCAACCAGCTCTACTCACTGTCAAGACCACTTAACCTATTGTTGAACTTTCAGGGAAGAGGCTGTATCAGTGATACAGATATTCTTTGCTAGGAGAATGAAGCCCACCTCCCCAGAGCTGTGGGAATCAGTCTCCATGTTCTTAGTTCATAACTCTGAACAAATTCACTCATCCCTCTGCCTCATCTCTCATCAGTAACTATCCTTTCCATCTACAAAACATTTCTTGCATCTATCCCTTCCTCTCTATTCCCATTGCCACAATCCTAATACAGATCCTTATTACCCACCCTCCCCCATCAATCCAAGTTTCTCTTCTCTTTCCCTGTACTTCATCTTTCACATTATTGTCAGAATCATCTTTCTTATAAAGAGATCTTCCACTTAAATCTTCTTGCCTTTCAAGTTTAAAATTCCTCCTCTTGATAATCAAAACCCTCAAGAACTTGGAGTCACTTTACCTTTTTAAGTTTATTTCATAAAACTACATATGCTTCACTGGAACAAAACAGCTTTCTAACAAAGATCACACTTTCATGACCCAATGCCTTTGTTCAGACTGTTCCTTACATCTGGAATGCCCTCTACCTCTCTTTACCTGTTGAGATTCTACCTGTACTTTAAAGCTTATTGCAAAATGTCCCTCTTTCTCATGAAGCATTCTCTTAACCCCCAGTTAATGACCTCCTCAGACCTTTCATTTTGTAACTCCAGTAATATAACATTGTGTATGATAGTTATCTGTGTTGGTGTCTTATCCTTCTATCAGACTGTAATCTCCTTAAGGCAAGGTCTATGTCTTATCAAAACTTTATATGCTGACCCCCCTTAATGCTTATCAGGCAATTAATTACAATGGAACTAATATGTATTTAAGGGTCCCTTACACTATTTGCCTATGATCTTTGCTCTGTAATCTTAACCTGTATTTTAAAAGGCATGCAATCACCTGCCCTGGACAAATATTGCTTCTGAGGTTACTGAATCCCAGTACTCAGTGAGTTTGGGCCAACATGAGTACTTTATTATTTTATTTTACATCTATCATCTCTTTTTCCTGCTGGCCCTTCCCCCACAGGACAATTAAAAAATAAATAAAACCCTCGTAACATACATATTGATCATGTTAAAGATTTGTTTATTTATGTATATATACACACACATACACAGCTCATCTGCATTTTCATTCTCTAAGTATGTAGGTGGTGTGCCTCATCTTTAGTCCTTTAGACTAACACAGAGTTCTCAAATATTTGAAGTTCTATTTTATCTATAATGTTTCTCACTTCATCCTGCATCAGTTCAGAGGTCTTCCCAGTTTCCTTTAAAACCTTCCATTTAATTATTATTGGAACAAAAAAATTCTCACTTTCTCTAAATGGCAAGGCACATCCTAGAGATTAATGGTTAATGATACTTTACCAAAGATACATTTAGACTTCCAGATTGTCTAAAGACATTAATATTAAGAAACATTGGAAAACAAGCTATGTTTTCTTTCTATTCTGGATAGTATTTAAGGTACTAAATATAACTAAGGATTTGGATTACAGATTCAGAATCCTAGAAGTAGAAAGAATAACTTAGTCACATCTGGAACATCTCCTAAAAAAAAGGGGAAAACCCCCCCCCCCACTATCCTAGACAGATGAGATTATCTTATTTCAGCTAGGTTCCAACCAGATGAGCAATATGTACCGAGGATTTAGCTGAAAAGTCTAACTCAGACTAATTCTTCATGAAGAAAATCTGGAGCTGTGACAGACAGAGCCACTGTTAAGCAGAAACTCTAAAAGTCTGCAATGTTGAGTGACAAGGCCAAAAAGGATCAGTCAAGAAAAAAATGTGACTTTTCAACTTCTGCCTAAATTACACAAGAATAGGAACAGAAAAGGAAGCTAGCTTTTCATGCTCTCACTAGACAAAGAAACACCTCATGCAGTGAGAAAAGCAGAAGCAAACCCCACTATGGGTACAGTCACCACAGTGAGTCCCAGGGCTGCCTGTGGTCATCATGGGCAGGAGTCCTGCTTGTGTTTCAATTCTACTGCCTAGGGTGTCATCATTAGCTACTTCTATTTCAACAGGTAAGGTAAAGATGGAGAAACAGTTATAAAATCTTCTAGACCTCTGGGAGGAAGCCAGATTAATTTTTCTTGAGCAAATTCAGATTGTAACCTCCTTCAGAACAGCAACTATATCTATCCATCTAGACTTCTCAGCAGCTAAAAATTCTCTACCCTTCCCCCATACCCTTATAACCTAGAGCTTTCAAAAGGTGAGAACCATTTCAAAAGGTGAGGCTAGGGACTCCCTAAGAGCAGGGACCATGTTTTCCCATTTAGAAGACTATAACTCCTATAAGTGGTCAAAGGATATGAACAAACAGTTCTCAAAAGAAGAATCACAAACTATTAACAATTATATGAAAGAATATTCTAGGATCACTAGCAAGAAAAATGTAAATCATAATGACAGAAGTTTTGCTTCACTTCCAGAAAACTGAAGATGATAAAAGATAGGAATGGTCAACATTGAAGGACTTGTGGAAGGACAGGCATTCTAATGAACTGGGGATGGAACTATGATTTGGTATAGCTATTCTGGAAATTTGGAAAAAATTGGCTAAAACAAAGTGGCTAAAATGTTCATACCCTTTGACTCAGAGATCCGACTATCAGGCAAATACTCCCAGGAGATCAATGACCAAAAAGGAGACAAACATACATACACACACAATTTTTTTTTTTTTTGGTTATAGCATAGTAGAAACAAAGTAGATGCTTGTTTGATGGGCATTGGCTAAACGAATTGTGATACCTGAAGGTAAGTAACTATTGTTCTGTAAAAAACAATGAATTTTGTGAAGAGAAGCATGGAAAGACAAACTGATACAAAATGGTGTTAGCAGAACCAGGAAAAAAAAACATACAAAATGACTACAGCAACGAAAATTAAAAGAACCACCTTAAATCAATAGATGAATGTTGCAAAATCACAATCCTGTTTTAGTGAACTTTTTTACCCCCACAGAAAAGTTGAGAACACATATCCCTTCCATTCCTTTGCAAAGGTGTCTATTTGTGGAGGAGGTGGTCTCTGGGTGTAAAACATTACAATAAAAGTCAGGGAGGGGCAGTGGATAAAGCACCAGCCCTGGATTCAGGAGGACCTGAGTTCAAATCCAACAATCTATTTTGGGGGCAGCTAGCTGGCACAGTGGATAGAGCACCGGCCATGGATTCAGGAGGACCTGAGTTCAAATCCAGACTCAGACACTTAACACTAGCTGTGACCCTGGGCAGTCACTTAACCACAATTGACTCAAAAAAAATAAAAGAACAATCTATTTTTAAAAATTACTCCTGTGATGGAAAACAGGACTTCCCTACCCTCCACCTCCAACTAGGAGTTCCCAGTCCTTTTGATATTCTCTATAATAGTACAAGTTACTGTACACAAGTACACATTTACCTATCATGACTAGAAACCCTTCACTCTGTTCAATGGGCAATTCCTAGGAAACTGAATGTTACTGATTTGTCACATCTCTTGGCCTTTCAGTCTTCTTCCTTCCCGGATTCTACCTAGCATTTGATAATTGTTATTTTCCCATATACTGATCCTTCTCCTGAACCTCATTATTGCCAAGAACGTCACCATTTTTCCAGTCACCCAGGTTTACAATCTGTCATCCTGGACACCTCACTTTCACCCCACATATCCAATTAGTTGCCTTATCTTACAATATATAGACATAATAAACACCTCTTCCCTGGCCCCTTCTCTCCACTCACAGCCACTAACCTAGTTGAGGCTCTCATCACATCTCACTTGTATTATTGTAATAGCCCATTTGGTCTCCCTGCTTCAAATGTCTTCCCAAACACAGCTTCTTCACACAGTTGCCAAAGTGATAATACCAAAGCACAGTTCTGACCATGTCACAATCCCACCTCCCCTACTAAAAAATTTAAATGGCTCTTTATTAATTCTAGTATTTAAATTCTTGTCTTGCACTTAAAGGTCTTTGCAGGCTAGTCTCTTCCTACCTTCCCAGTTTTACACATTATATTTCCTTTCACATACTCCATGGGGTCCAGTCACATTGGTCTACTTGCTGTTCTTCGTGCAGAACACTCATTTTCTCATATCACATCATTTTTGCCCAAACCTGGAATACCATACCTCTATCTACCTACCTCTTAGAATCCTTGGTTCTCTTCAAAACTCAATCACCTTGTAAATGAAGTCTTTACCCATTTCCATAGCTGTTAGTAACTTCACTTTCAATACTACCTTGCATTTGTTCTGCATGTATTCTATACTTATAGTCTGTAATCTCAAGAGGAGCTTTCTCACTGTTGTCTTGGCATTCCTATAATTTAGTAATGTCTGACATATAGTAGGTACATAATAAATGTTTGATTGCTCCAAAGCCATACACTATTAAAGTGTGGGTGGCTGCCACTTACTCCTATAACTCTCAATGTACATGATGCACTACATATACAAAGAGCACAACACTATTGCTAACATTATGTCTTGAGTGTTTTACTAGGGTTTGACATATGCAGATTGTCTCTAGCTGTACTTCTCCAAAAGATAGAAAGCCTACCTCCAGAAGAGGTGAGATCATGTGATAGAAGTACTTTTTGCTTTGGCAATTGGAGTTAAGTGACTTGCCCAGGGTCACACAGCTACTGTCAAATGACTGAGCTGCATTTGAACTCAGGTCCTCCTGAATCCAGGGCCGGTGGGTGCTTTATCTACTGCGCCACCTAGCTGCCCAATAGAAGTACTTTGAAATGACCTCAGAACATGAATAGATTTTCTGTATCTGGTTCTGGTCTACAAATCACATGGTTTGTTTTTTTTTAATTTACTAGATTTATTTTTTTTAATTTACTAGATAGCCTGAACTGGGATTGGCTTCAACGTCTTAGCTGGTTCGAGTTATTCTCTTGAGCCCTAGTGGTTGCACTCCTTTGTTGATGGCATATCTGGTAAGACAATGCTGTAAATAATTCTTGGGCTTTTTCTCCTGAGGCCATGTGACCTCATGAAACAGGCCTTGGTCCTTGGCTTTTTTATTTTTTTTTTGCTTTCCATTTTAGGTGAAGGGATTAGAGAGTATGTATCCCAGTATTCAGTGTCTCACTACTTAAGTGTCTAGGTTTTACAGCAAGCTCAGCATTGGTACCCAGGACAAGTGATCTTCAGAACAGATCCAGTTGCAGCTGAGAGTAAGACTGATTGTTTATTTGGTGGAACCAACGTTATTTATATATATATATATACACATATATATGTATATATATATATATATATATATGAATGAGCCAAGTTTAAGCCTATTCTCTGGAGACTTAAGCAGGATGGAAAGTACATTTGCCTGAGGTGTTGAGAGGAAACGTTCATATTGTACTTTTGTAATAACTTTAAACAACCCTTTGTAAAAGCTGATTAAATGGAATGTGTGCTTATCACTGGCACCTAAAGGTGGTGGAAAAAGCCAGTGGAGACTTCAGCTAATGGCAGTAGACATGCTAAACCCTTCAGGGTACTCTTTGAGCCTTGAGGGAGACATAGCAGGCTACCTTCTGGGAAAGTGAAGCCAGAGAGTCCTCAATACAAGTGTGAATGGAGCAGCTTATCAACTTAATAACTCTTCTGGACATTAGCATTTTATCACCCTCTGGTTTCCCCTTATCAGTACTGTGGGTAACCTGGGTCAGGAGACTTTTCTGAGTCTACAGATTTATATCAATAGTAAGATTATTGCAGTTCAGTGCTCATAGCTCTCACCAGATCATGAAATCTGGCTGGAGAGTTATTGGAGGTGAGTAGGCCACAAAAAGGGGTTTCTTTGTAGTAGACACAGTCTAAAATATCTTAGGTCAGGCAGAACATTTGATGGAGGTGGAATGGATTGGATGTTAAAATTCTACATGGCCACACCCATGTTGACCATTCTTGGAGGTCACAACTTCACTCTCAAGGAATGATCAAAGCTATGTGTGGTTAAGGAGTATACACCCCAGGCCTCCTAGAAGACAAATTCTCTGCTTAGGCATGAGCTTAAAAAAATTCAAGTGGACACAGTAAAAAAAACAAGAGAGCTTAGATTTAAGGTGGCTTTTGAAATGGCCAAAATTTGAGAGGTCAGTGGAGATATTACCATCTGAACGTCCCTGACTTTCTAACATAAACCAAAATCAGCTATGCCACATATGATGACCAGGGTCTGTCTCACACTTATTACTACCAGGTGGGGTTTTTCTGTCTTCTCTCTTTATGCCTTCCTTTTTATGTCTTCTTTCCTCTTTCCATCTTGGGCCATCGTCAGTCATCATCTTACCACCGGACTGAATGACTGGAGGAGAAAGTGGGGTTGATGATTTTGCACAACTTGGCCTCACTTTAATTCAATTCACTTGCAAGTCAAGACATCACCCCCCTGATGTCATTGGTCCTCTTCAAGAAGGAACAACTTTACTCTGTGCTTTTTCCTCTTTCCAGCCAGTTAGGCTGAGATAGCAATGCATTACTTGTTGCCAAGTCCATTCACTTCTATTGGAGTAGACAAAAGCCAACCGTATAAATTCTTGTTCCTACACATATTTCCTGTCAGGAAATCAGGTGCTGAGTGCTTCAAACAGATGAAGAGCCAACTCAGTCAGCCCAACATTTGAGCACCTACTGAACACAGCATTGTGCCTTTTACCCAGCCATTATGGAGGTAGGTTTAAGGTTTTACACACAATTGGCAAGACAGCACCCCCAGAACACAGTTCTCAGAAAGGAAGAGCAGTGTAGTGGAAAATGCACTGCCTGCTGAGGCAGATGACCTGGGTTTGAGTATTGGATTCTGACATTTCATAGCTTCGTGACCCTATCACTTAATCACTCAAAGCCTGTTTCTTTCGCCGGTGAAGGTAAAATTAAACATGTGTAAAATACACATAGCTATATAAATATGAACTCTTATTTTACAGAACAATGTATTAATGCATATAGATTTGAAACATTCCTTTGTTACTGCTTTAGGAGAAGCTTGGGTTTTCTATGAAAACCAGGTCAATCCACTCCTGCATACAAAGATGTGGAAGAGATACAGAGCAACCCATGTCTCTGGAGAGTTGTAATTTGCCTCATGGGGAAAATTTCTTCAAGATCATGGCTTGGGACCTTTTGGATAGAAACTACCCTGGTATCCTGAGACAGGAATATTTTCTTTTGATCCCGTTTTAGTGAACTTATTCTCCTTGTGGCTTGGGGCATGATCCCCCAGGTAAATATCCAAAAGCTGGTGGTGACACATGGAACACACTACAAATTGTCTATGAGTTCCCTGTATTAAGAATTCCAGCCTAGTACATAGGTATCTCAACTGGGCCTCCTTTCCAAAGAGATCAAAGAAAAGGATAAATAAGCATAAAAATAGGGGCAGCTAGATGGCGCAGTGGATAGAGCATCGGCCCTGGAGTCAGGAGTACCTGAGCTCAAATCTGGCCTTAGACACTTAACACTTACTAGCTGTGTGACCCCGGGCAAGTCACTTAACCCCAATTGCCTCACTAAAAAAAAAAAAAGCGGGGCAGCTAGGTGGCGCAGTGGATAGAGCACCGGCCCTGGAGTCAGGAGGACCTGAGTTCAAATCCGGCCTCAGACACTTAACACTTACTAGCTGTGTGACCCTGGGCAAGTCACTTAACCCCAATTGCCTCACTAAAAAAAAAAAAAAAAAAAAAAAGCATAAAAATATTAATAGCATCTTTTTGTAATGAAAATGAACTGGAAGCTAGAGGGATTGCTCATCAATTGAAGAATGGCTGAACAAAGCATAATATATGAATGAATGGAAAAGAACTTATGCTGTAAGAAATTATGAAATGGGCAATTAAAAAAAACCCTAGACTTGCATGAACTGATGAATGAGGTAAGCAGGACCAGAACAATTTATACCATAACAAAAACATTGTAAATAAAATTGAACTTGGACATAAGAACCAATTAAGCGGGGGCGACTAGGTGGCGCAGTGGATAAAGCTGCAGCCCTGGATTCAGGAGTACCTGAGTTCAAATCCGGCCTCAGACACTTGACACTTACTAGCTGTGTGACCCTGGGCAAATCACTTAACCCCCATTGCCCTGCAAAAAAAAAAACCAATTAAGCACACATCATTCCAAAGGGCCACTGATAAAGAATGTTACTTGTTTTCTAATAGAAGTGGGCTATATATCCAGAATGTGGTAAATTGTTTTGCTTAAACTACCCATTTGTTAAAATGGTTTTTGTGGGGGCAGCTAAGTAGCACAGTAGATGAAGCACTGGCCCTGTACTCAGGAAAACCTGAGTTCAAATCCAGCCTCAGACACTTGACACTTACTAGCTGTGTGACCCTGGGGGCAAGTCGCTTAACCCTCACTGGCACCCCCCTCCCAATTAGTTTTTGTTTCCTTTTTCAGGGGAGGGGAGATAGGAGGGAGAAAATACTATTTGAAAAAAAATTTTTAATTCTGATTGGAATTATCCTAAAAATGTTAGAAGGGTAGACAAGAAAAGTCAGGGAAAGACTTCAAGCAAAGGGAGATTACAAGTCTCAGCAAAAGAAAAAACAAGATGAAATAGCCTTAATACTTTAATCAAATAACTCATTTGAAAAATGACAAACATTATGTTTATCTTAAAATCATTGCAAAAAAAGGCCAATTTTATCGAGATATGGATTGAGGTACCAGGAGATTAGCACCTGAAGTTGTCAAGCAGAACAAACAAGCTGTAGGGTTAGGTTAAGTGACAAGGGTTTGGGGCAGCTAGGTGGTGCAGTGGATAAAGCACTGGCCCTGGATTCAGGAGGATCTGAGTTCCAATCCGGCCTCAGACACTTGACATTTACTAGCTGTGTGACCCTGGGCAAGTCACTTAACCCTCATTGCCCTGCAAAAAAAAAAAAAAAGAGAGAGAATTGCAAATCAAATACCCATCAATTGAGGAATGGCTAAACAAGCTGTGGTATATGATGGTGATGGAACATTATTGTGCTATAAGAAATGACAAGCAGAATTAATTTCAGAAAGGCCTAGAAAGACTTGTATGAGCTGATGCATAGTGAAATGAGCAGAACCAGAACTTCGATGAAGTTCTGTGAATGACAACTATTCTCAATAAAATTGGACCTTTTTTGCAATGATTTCATTATGGACATTGGAGGCAGCTAGGTGGTACAGTGGATGGAGCACTGGCCCTGGATTCAGGAGGACCTGTGTTCAAATATGACTTCAGGTCTTACATGAGCTGATGAGTGAGATGAGCAGAACCAGAACATTGTACACAGTATCATCAACATTGAGTGTTGATCTACTGTGATGGACTATATTCTTCTCACCAATGCAATGGTATAGAAGAATTCCAGGGAACTCATGATAGAAGAGGATCTCCAAATCCAAGGAAAAAAAAAAGAACTGTGGAGTATAGATGCTGAATGAACCATACTATTTCTTTTGGTTTTGGTGCTGTTGTATTTTTTTTCTATTTTGAGATTTTTCATCATTGTTCTGATTTTTTCTCTTATAACAGGACTAATGCAGAAATAGGATTAATGTTATTATGTGTATATATAGATGTGTGTATAGATATATAGATATAACCTATATCAGATTACCTGCTATCTAGGGGAGGGAGAAAAATCTGAAATTGTAAAGCTTGTATAAACAAAAGTTGAGAACTATCTTTACATGTAACGGAAAATAAAATACCTTATATGTAAAAAAAAAAAGTTGCCCCCCCCATATGACCTCAGACACTTGATACTTAATTAGCTGTGTGACCCTGGGCAAGTCACGTAACCCCCACTGCCCCGCAACAAAATAAATAAAAATATCCAAAAAGTGACAAGGGTTTTTCATTTCACATTGAGGAAAGGGGTATGACTTTGCACATTTGGACTCAAGCAAACTCAAGTTCCCAAATGCATCAGAAAAATCACATTGACCACATGGACCTTACATATACACACAGACATGTATGCAGATCTCTTCCTGCTGCCTCCTCCTGGGATTGGTACCGAGGGTGTGAGGGTGGTCAGGCAGGCCCTGGTCATATGCCCTTGTCTTCTCTGGGGTTAGTTGGACCAGAGGGGTCATGAAAGGGCTCTATTAAGAACAGAGAACTGGCTGTGCATTTCTCTGAGGATATCCAGAGCTAGTCATTTTTTTTTCTCTTGCTGCTGGGCTCTGTGCCATCACCACCCTACCCAAACAAAATTGTATTCTCCTGTCTTAGTTCCTCTTTCTGATGGTGAGGAAGCAGATCAGAAACAGTACCATGGGACACCCTGGTGGCACCATGTAGATACTGCCAGTATCCTAAATATAGCTCAAATGCCTGCACTGTGAAGGAGACAGATCCAAGAGGCATGCTGATTGGGTGCCTCAGGCTTCTGCTCCTAGGAGCAGGTATTCTGACCTGCATGGCATGGGACCTGGACAATTCTCCCTTCTCCTTTGAATGATCTGTATGGGAGAAGGGATAACAGGATTGGTAAAGCATAGGAAAGAAACATGAGGTGTTCCTATAACTTACTCCTAAACAGGTTAATAAGGCACTTTTTCATATTTTGGGGGACATGGAAAATACCAAATGTTCTCTATCATTTTGTTAGCTGAAATTGCATCCTATTAATTGCACATGGGTATTATCTGCCTGGCATCTCAATCAAGAATTTCCTGAAAATCTTAGGTGACATTGCACCTAACAGAATGGAGAAATAAAAAAACCCCAAAATATGTGATTCTAGAACACAGCAACAGGGAAGCAAGACATAACTAAAATTATAAATCAACAAATAAGTACAACACAACTGTAGTATAGTTCACAAAATGCTGTCCTCGGAGTCATGAAGACCAGAGATCTTATTTTACTACTGAGAGCCTAGCTGTATTATCATGGACAAGTCTTTGATGCCCCAGGCAACTAAAACCAAAAACACTAGTTGCTACTACATGGCAATAACTTCTTATACCCATTCTCCAAATGGATGAAATTGAAAATAGAGGAAAAGAAAGATCTGACATAAGTGTTTTATGTTTGCAAAATACTTTAGAAACAGTGGTTTAAATCGTCTTTTTGAGGTTTTTCCTTTTTGCTGATTCTTCTTTCACAGCATGACTAATGCAGAAATATGTTTAATGTGATTGTACATATATAACCTATTTGAGATTAACTGCTGTC
The DNA here is from genome assembly GCF_019393635.1 of Dromiciops gliroides. Taxonomy (NCBI): domain Eukaryota; kingdom Metazoa; phylum Chordata; class Mammalia; order Microbiotheria; family Microbiotheriidae; genus Dromiciops; species Dromiciops gliroides. The sequence goes on along the minus strand of NC_057864.1, from coordinate 169,082,761 downwards.
TTGAGGGGGAAAAATTTGAAACTAGAAAACTTATAAAAACAAATGTTGAAAACTATCTCTACATGCAACTGAAAAATAAAACTTTTATAATAAAAAATAATTTCTTTGAGGTAGCTAATAATGGCAATAGCTCCCTATTTATATAGTAGTTTACAAAGTACTTTCCTCATTACAAACTAGTATGGTCAGTAGCTATGCCATTCACATTATTTTGGTTAAGAAAATTGTTTCACGGAAATGTTTATCCAGGTTCATACTGTCAGAATTCAGATTTAAATCCTGGTGTTGTGACTCCCAAGTCTAGTGTTTTTCTACTTTAATGACAATGTAGTTTTCATGTAAATAAAGCAAACTAAGGCAAGTACTGTTGTAATTTAAAAAAGGCTTCTTGGAAGCATTAAGCAAAACATCCTACTTATTAAAAACAAGCACATGATAGAATTGGGTCTCTTGGCTTTTGGAGGATTTGCTAAACTAAGCTGATACACTATCAGGATAAAGGGCAGGGTCAAGGGAAAAGGGCAGGATGACTCTTTAAATGGTTCTGCCAAGATCTCTTTTCCCAGGTCCCTAAGCAACATGCTTCCCATCTTTTCTACTTCAAGGAGGAATCTCATTCAATCCTAGAAAGGTTACAGACTAAAAAAGACATACTGAAAACACACCTGCAGAAAAAGCTGGAATGTAATACTCTTCAAGTAGGTGGCTTCTGCATAAATTGTTGCCAGATAAAGGACCATTAAAAAGGACTAGTAGTTAAATGAACTTCATTGAATCAGTCATGGAAGGGGAGGTGAAGAAAGGATATAATAACTTCTGTAGGAGGCTCTTAAAGAGAATTCCCATATATATCAAAATATCCACAGAAAAAAAATTATAGAACTGGAAATAGTTGTCCATCAATTGGGGAATGGCTAAACAAACTGGTTATGTGAATATAATGAAATAAATGCAATAATAAATACAAAGTTTGGAGTTTTGATAAAAAGCCGATTCAGGAAGAAAAATGGGCATGAAAGAAATTGAAGGCTGTGCAGTTTTAATGACCAAATCTGGCCCCAAAAAAGAAATTCTCTCCCTTCTTTGCAGAGGTGGTATGTTCTAAGTAACTTCATATAACACCTTTTAACACCTGGATATGGTTAGTTTTCTTCAAGCATTTTTGTTTGCTTACATGGGGTAGCTTTTAAGGTAAAGGAGGGAAAAAGGATATATACTTGGAAACAAAAGAATTTTAAAGAAATTTTGAAAAATTTGCTTCACAGGGAATGAGTTTGAATTTAAACTTTGCTTTAACACTTTCGATAAACATTTATATGTTATATACTTAACGTTAAGTTATATACTAGTATATGTGTAGATAATGAGCTTGGTATTTTGTAGATTACAAGAGGTTAAATGTGGTTTCCTGGCTTTAAGGAGCTTAAGATTTTTAGTGGGTCATGTGTATAAAAAACATGAAACAGAATAATTATCATTGCACTAGTACTGACTACAGGTACAACAGAATTTCAGAAAAGGATAAAGAAACAGGAAATCTGAACAGCAGGATAAGGCAAGACTGAGTCTGGTCTTGAAGATTTGAAGAGATTGGCTTATAAGGATTCTCTTATCTATAAGTAGACAGGGAAAACAGCTAGTGTACTTTTGTAGTACCTAAGCAAGGAGAAACAGGTTTTCAAAAAATATTGTTTAACTTTGGTTGGAAAGAAGTCCTTTTGAGATTTTACAGAGATATTTGCAGAAGTGAGGCCCTAAAGGTTAAGAAAAGGGAAAGAATCCAGAAGAGTTACCTTCAGAGAAAAATCTTTTAAAAATTGAAGGACAGGGGCAGCTAGGTGGCGCAGTGGATAGAGCACCGGCCCTGGATTCAGGAGTACCTGAGTTCAAATCTGGCCTCAGACACTTAACACTTACTAGCTGTGTGACCCTGGGCAAGTCACTTAACCCCAATTGCCCCACAAAAAAAAAAAAAAAAAATTGAAGGACATGACAAAATGTAAATATGTATATTCTGGAAAGAAATTTGGAATTATGTGAGCAAAATATCAATATTCTTTCAGATTCCACTGCTACACATGAGCTCCAAAATTTTATAACAGCACTTTTTGTATTATTAAAGAATTGAAGACTAGCTACACATCAACTGGGACATGGCAAAAAAAAAAAAAGTTGTAGTACACAAAGAAAATACCTTGCTATAAACAACATGTTGAACTAATAAAAAAGTAGGCAAAGCCAGGAAAATACACACACACACATACAAAACTAGTAAATGGGGGGGAAAAAAACTAACCCCTCCCCCCCCACCTGAACATTGTTAAATTACAGCGATGAAAACACCTCCTTCCATACCCTTGCAAGTCAGTTCCATAGATGTGGCACACTGAATATGTTGACACCCCCACCAGGTGTTGAGTTTTACTTTCTCTTCCTTTCTGAAAAATTCTGTTGAAAGAGATAGCTCTCTAGGAGTAAGGTTAAGTAGAGGGACAAACAGGCCAAATAACAAAGCTAACAAATTTATTCTATAACCTGCCCTTTACTCCTAAATGAGGTAATCTGGTTCCCATTTTGTTTTTCCAAGGTCAGCAATGACCTCCTTCCTATATACTTTTCTCTCTCACTTGGTAGACACCAACTGTATGCTTTTCAACACCTCCCATGGTTTCAATGAGTCAAGGCTCTATTTTCTAAGGCTCTTCCACCTTCCACCACTTAAAAGTGGGATGTTCCTGGTCCACATAATATCTTTTATTTTATCCCATTATTTCCTCACCCCATCTCATTCTTAAAATCCTTTCCCCTTCAAGCATTTTAAGTGCTCTTTTCACATTCCCTTGATTTTTCATTCATAACCATCCTTCTCCACATTAAATTTTTCAAAAAACTTCCTGAATCAACTTATCCCCCCACACCCCCCACTAAATTTCTACTAAAAGTACAAAGCACTCACTGGAGATATGGACGTAAAAATCAGAATCTTCCTAGTCTTTCTTTGTGTCCTTAGACCCTACTAATTAAAGAAAGAAATGAAACCACAACCCAAATCTAGTACAGGACAACCAGAATCTACTAAGAATGGATAAGCAGTAGCTCACATTTCAACTTCAGAAAGTGCTTTAAAATATGGATGCTTATTAGTAAATTAACTCACCCCAAGATCACAAACCAGGAGTGAGCCTTAAACATAGGTTCTTAACTTTAGTGATCTTTATTCAAAACTATTATCACCTCTAACATAAACCTAGATGGACTCTTCCTGCCAACACTGACACATTCTGCAGTCTACATGTCTGTTACATATTTACTGCTTATATGTTATACAAGTACTGGATACAACAGTGGAAAAGGCATTTATATGTAAATAGAAATCTTTTAAGTGTGTGGTGCCTGGCATGTACCTGATAAAATTTGGTCATTTTTATTCTTGAGAACTCAAAAGTTTTCAGCCTTGCTTTTAAATGCCCCTTCTTCCCATCCCCTTCAATAATGCTCTATTTCCTTGAACATTTTTAGATGGCCTTATCTAAAACTAAACATAATCCAGGGATGGTTCAAATGTGATTTGAGCTTTGTTCTGAAAAGAAATTCTTAAGAGCATTTCAGGAATGTTCAATGATTCTCAATATAGTAGACGGAATTCTAGATCAAAAGGGACATGAGGGTCAGCTAGGTGGCACGGTGAATAAAGCACTGGCCCTGGGTTAAAGAGGACCGGAGTTCAAATCTGGCCTCAGACACTTGACACTTACTAGCTGTATGACCCTGGGCAAGTCACTTAACCCTCACTGCCTCACAAAAAAACCCAAACAAACAAAAAAAGGGGACATGAAATTATATGACCTTACCCAAAAATATCACATAGGACTAGTGCATTAGGCCTGCAGGCTTCAGCCTCTGAATCTGGTAAAGAAACTACAGTACTCACCTGTAGTCTAACTAGGTATCCTAATGGTTCAGAAGAGGCTCCTGTCCCCAACTTCAAATCACAGAAACAAATATTTACAAAAGGTCTTTAAAAAAAAAACAAAAATTTTAATTGTCAAGAAAAAGACTAATTCACTCCTCAACTTCTTCATGACACTGTTATTCTGTACCCATCCCTCCAAATGCAGTCACTCATTACAACATGTTATCAAAGAAGTCCAATTGCATTTGGGTCCTTAAACACAACATCCAAAGAGAGGCTTCAATGAAAACTACCCATTTAATGTAAATTGAAGTAAGAGTTGACTCAGAACTAGCATTTAGAGTTCAAATTCAAATAAAATGAGATGAAAAAGCAAAGAGAAAAGGTGGTATGGAATATTCCCTTTCCTTCTATTCAACAAGCAACAGTGGACTGAAAACCAATTTTACTTCTTTATAATAGGGAGTGTTTATATAGAAAACATTGGCTCCCCCTTGTGGCTTGGAGTGGATTTTTGTTCTTAAAGTAATTCGAAGCATTGTTTATAAACCTGACATTAAGTCAAAGTGAATTTCCAGTCATTTCTTGAAGTGAAAATCACTAGGTAACAAAGTCAGATTTGAAAAGTCCTACTATGTCCATGGTTCGGATGACTCAAATTATGACTTAAAACTATAGCTATGGGGGCAGCTAGGTGGCCCAGTGGATAGAGCACCGGCCCTGGAGTCAGGAGTAGCTGAGTTCAAATCCGGCCTCAGACACTTAACACTTACTAGCTGTGTGACCTTGGGCAAGTCACTTAACCCCAATTGCCTCACAAAACAAAACAAAAAACTACAGCTATGGCGTAGTTTGAAATAGAGAATAAACATTAGAACAGTAACATAAGGACAGACTATAGGGTACAAAAACATTGAGATTTCATGCTTTAAGATGACAGATATAATGGAAACATGAACACAGCAGCCCAACTGCAGACACAAAGTACAAGACCCCTCACTCGAGAAATTTAGACTTAGAATCATAATTTTGATTTTTTTTTGTATTTTCTAGATAACTGAGTTCTTTGTAATATACTCAAAAGGTATACTAGGGGAAAAAAGTATACTAGAAGTACAGGAAACTGAGTGTCACTCTACCTAATCAATTACTGGAAGTCATTCTTTATTACTTTCCCTAGGACCAACCAAGTAGAAGGTACAATGTTGTAGTTAGTCACACCTTTTCTCTCAAGCTATAAAGAGCCATAATACCTAGCATCTCACCATGAGCAAATAGGTATTATGTTTTGTCAATAAAAACAAAAACATTTCCTCCCCCAAAGACTCACAACAGACTTTATCTAAATATTCTGTCAGGCAGCTTTCATAGCTGGCAAGAAGCACCTCCAAAGTGCCTGGACTCATGGGAATAAATGTTGGCTTCAGCATGTTGAAATTTCTTGGGCCTAAGTATAAAACATAAGTTATTTTACGCTATTATTCCCATAAATAGGTTAAAAGACACTATAAAGACTTTTCCTATTGACATCGTCTCCAATCCCAAAATATCAAAATCTGACATGGTGCATGCCAATTTCACAAGTGGAAAACAATTATCACCAGTGACCAATAATATTGCTCATTTTTTATAATAGTTGAGATCAGAGCATTGCCACATGGAAAAATATGGTAGAATGAGGTAGGAATGTTATATGAAATAACTTTCCTCTCTTAAGGGGTTTATTTTTTTTAAGAACCCAGGGAGGACCCCAAAATAGGTTACACTAAGGGGTTATGATTAGAATTCTGCTTCTAAGCTTAAGGTTTGGTTGATATAACAGAAGAACCCCCCAGGAGACCAAAGTGAAGAGACTGGCATTTGTCTGGGGTAAAAACTAATTTTTAGGTAACTTAGTGACAGTAAAAATGGCAAAATAAAAAGTACAGGCATTCTATTTTCTGACATAATAAAAATGAGTTCTGTTCCCAAAGAAAGAACTTTACAACTGGTGCCAGTTGCAATATTAACTTAGGCAGGAAAAGTATATGCCAAATCTTACAAGCACTCAATGCTCACACAAAATATATTAAGCACCAAAAATGGAGATTATCAACAGAAATGAAAAGACACTTAAGGGCTATGGCTCTTCAATATACCAACCAAAACTATGGCCTTTGATTTAGCTACTCTCTTAATATGGTTAAAGCATGGTTTTAAAAACTTTTACCCAGAGATGAACTAATTTGAAATACATACCAATACAAAATAAAATTTGGACCATAATCAAATTTAACTTCTTACCTTTTAAATTTCCAGATGGGCTGTTAACAGGGTGGTCTGCTTTCAGTCAGATGTAAAAAATAAAATGCTTCTTAAAAGAAATTTCTCCTAGATTAGAAATGTTGGGACTAATTATAGCCTCCCCCCAACAACCCAGGTACAATTCATTAAGAATAAGCTTTTATTAATCTAGTTTAATAGAATAGTGTTCATTGAATTCATTGTACCCTTACCCTACCCTATTTTAAAAAGCAGGCAAAACTGAGCACCTTGAATTTTCCTCTCAATTAGCTTTCAACCTGACAGCTCTGATAACATAACTACTAAACTTCTTAAATTTCACTTGAAGTGCCTGCCTTGAACAGACCTCAACCTGTTAGGGTATCAAAGGAATTTAAAATGGGAAAGACATGTCACTCATTTGAAACTAGAATTGTCTACATTGTCAGTTAGGAAAAAGCAAACCAATACTAGCTTGGTTGCTTACACCAACATTCTCTCCAAATATAACTTGATAATGCTTTCTACTCTTGTTCAGCTTAAAACAGAAGTTAATAGGTTGCTAGCTAACCAATCCTTGTTCAATTATACACCATACTTAAATGAGAAACATGGTTTCAAACTTAGAAGGTTGCATGGTGACATTTAAAAAACCCCAAGATTTGGAGCCAGATCTTGGTATGGAATCTTGGCTCTGCCACTTACTACTTGTTTGAAATCAGGCAGGTTATGTATAATGAGACTACTTTAAAGCCTAATTCTAGCCATTTATTTTAAGAGTTCATTTCAAATGATGAACATGTTAAGGTATGATGACAACTATTATTCATTGGGGTAATGAACAAAATTTTGATTCATTCTGGAGTTATAATAAAAATAAGGGGTTTGATGGGTAGTAGTACTGGGATTTATGAACTCTTGAGAATGACTGAACCCCCAAGTGAAAACTAGTCAAGACAGTAAACTCTTGGGAAAATCGAGTAGGAAAAGAAATTTTATGTTAACTTAAATCTTTGAAAATTGCCTGAGCCACAGAACTAATTAATAGTAATTTTAATGGTTGGTCTTCCTAATTCCAAGGACCTCCAGGCTACCTCTATGGCTTTTAGCAATAACTACTGAAAGATGTTGGAATCTGCATAAACTAGGTAACAAGAACACTTCTAATGATCCATACAAAATAAACTGGTAGCCAGTGTCAAAACTGTTTGCCAAGGCTGATCCATGGCTTAATTTATGAAAAATACAACTTCCAACAAAATCCAGCCTTTTATTTTCAACTCTTTTGATTTTTCAAATGAAACCAATACTTAGTGTTTTAAAAGACCAGGACAGATATGAAAACAACATTTTAAATAGTAGCCTCTCAGTAAACTCTTAAGCCTGGAAGTCTCAGGTAAATTTACAAATTTAATTTACAATCACCATTCAATAGGATTTAACCTTAATGTACTTAACTTTTAAACTAATGTGAGATTATCTCACTAGGGCTTTTCATTAGTCATATCCCATAATTTTCCATTTGACAGACTTCTATATAGTCCTTTCAGTGTTACTAAAGTAGGTACAGCAAAAGCTAGTCTAGTTTTTCAAGTGGTTTGAAATCGCTGAATTGGGAAGAAAAAAATAGAAAACACACCTGATCAACTTAAAATTAATTCTCACCAGTTTACTGAAAAAAAAAAATTGCTGTCTCACATCAAGATGAAAAAGGACAACCATGCATAGTTTTTTTAAAAAATGTTTTATTTCTCAAAGAAAAATGGCAATAGCCAATTGGAAACCTACTTATTCTTCAACTCCGAATTTGTTTTTTTTTTTAATTTAGAGAAGTGACTTACTGATTTACTATTTTACTTTAAACAAACCCCCCCTTTTCCCCTTTATATGTTTACCATCTACTCGTGCTGAATCCTTCCAAGGAGATTGCTCCAGCGTACCTCTCCAGGTCCTCGCTTTGCTCCTTTTACCAAAAAATGCAAAACACAATTCCATCGTGCATCTTAAGGGCTCCAATCGTCAAAAATAGGAAAAAAATCTTTGGAATAGCCAATTAAGTTGAATAAAAAAAAATCCACACGAATGCGGTTTGGTTGGGGCAGGAATCCACTCCTATGTTCCTGGTAATCTGATCCCGCTCCATGAATCCTTGTAATTCATCCTCCCTATCCTATCCACATTATGATTTGAATCCAATGATCCAGCTCCAAGGATTGGGATCCAGTGAGCCCTCTCCAATCCAAACCTTTATAACCAGCAAAACCAAAAAAGAGGAGGCAAAATGTTAGATACTGTAATCAAAAAAAGGTTTCTGGGGAATGATGAGTTATGTCTGTCATCAATTTAATAGATGTACATCAATAACTATCAATTCCCCAAAACAAGCTTTTGAATGGTGAAGTTCAGATAAATTTTAGAAACTTAATTATCATAGAGACTAATTGGAAGAAGCATTGTATATTTACAGGTCAACTGATAATGCCAACATTTGTTACTGTACAGTGTATTACAGGTTTTGTGGTTGCAAAAAGTTATGTAGTTGAAAAAGTTTACTGCTATAGCTACCCACCTAGTTCTAAACTAAAGCTAGTGCTCCCATCTGCAATTTAATCTGTAAATTAAAATAAATTCTGTTTCAAAACATATCTGGGGAAGGGTATGGTGAGACTTAAGATATTATTCCCAACTAGGTTATCTACACCATCTCGGAGTTCTATATTTTGCTTTCATTTCGATGCTTAAAAATGAAATAGCAACGCTATATCAGTCACACAGAGGACATGCAGATTTAGCAGTATTGATATTATACTCTATCTGTTTGGAATTAAGATACCCTGTACCCACATGTACACCAACAGTAGGTTACATTAACAGTTGTAACTAAGCATAGTGACAAATTAGTCGGTCCTTCCCACATTAGTCCCTACTAAAACAAAAAAACAAAAAAGGGGGAGCAAAATGAGTCAAAATTGCTATAAATGGGCAATGTAATCTTTGCCACAATTGCCAAGGTTTTAAGGAGCAGAGCAATTGTAGCTCAAGGTAACTACAATATAAAACGTTTGCAGGTGTCTTATGGTAGATGTAAATACTCAAGTTTTAACCACTGCCTTCTAGTATAAGGTCAATACTGCCAATTTCATCTGTGACAATAGCACTTGGAGTCATACCATTGCCTCCATTATTGATCTGATCCTCCTCAATCCTCCTTTTGACAATCCTAAAATGATTGAAATGTGCTCCACAATCCTTAATCCAAAGCATTCTTAATCCATCTCTTCAGATATGTCTACAGAAAGACACATGAAAAGGCAAGATAAAACATAAGAATTCCCCCAAATAAGACAAGATAACCAAACATTCCCAACATCCCAGTTCATACACACCATAGGAACAGACATTTACACAGCAATATCACAGTCTGAAGAGCATGGGTAATTAAATTTAAACAATCCTGCCTACGACATCACTTAAAATACAATTTACCAAAGACATGAGGGGAATGTTGATGTTAGGAGCAAAGGGGATATTACACAAGAATGCAATTCAACACCAGCCCATTTTGAATAAAACAGTTTGAATTAAAAAATGAAAGATTGTACTGAGTAAAGGAAAACTGTATACAACATGGGGTTCTACAAAAAGTGTCACCAATGATCTTTATGTACGAGAACGAGATCTACTATGACGGGGGGAGTAGCGTGGAGATCCTCTGCTTCTTCTTGGGGAATAACTTCGACTCCTGCTGTTGCTTCGACTACGGCTTCTGCTACGACTACGGCTTCGAGAGCGAGATCTTCCATAACTTGGACTTCTTGGCCCATCAACTTTTACACGGATGTAGGCAGTTTCTCCCTATTGAATAGACAGAACTTTCGATTGAAAGATCTATGTCTTTAAGGCATGCTGACTGAATACAGTGCCATAAAATATCAGACAGAACCAGGAATGTTATTTGTCTGGATCCATAAAAAGCACAGAACATTTTTGCCTGGGTCCTTACCTTTCAAGTCCCATTGTTAAGCCCCTTGTATCCAATTCAGGCCCAAAAAAAGAGTAAGTGTATAACCTACCTCATGAGATCTAAACTTAGTGTTATCCAGTTTTCGAACTGCGTAGGTCATATCTTCCTTCCGAACAAACTCCACGACACCAGTTCCATCTCGGTAAACATCAGCATAACATACATCACCTGCTTCACGCATGTGATCCTTTAAATCCTGCCAACTTCCACTTGGAGGCAGCCCTGAATCAAAATAATTTAAACTGTTAATACCATTATTGCAGTGTTCTTGTAAATCATGCATTTGTAAAGCACACATTTAAGCGTAAGCATAGGAACACAAGTGTACACTTAAAATAACTTAAGTACCTGGAATAAATAAATACTGGGTTATTTACACATTCTCATCACATTGTACAAATGAAACCTCTTTCAGAGTAACTACCTCTTTACTAATATAATTTAGGCTAAAACCGACTTCATTGGTATAAGATGCTCCCTATTTAGATACTCCTTTAGTAATGATGGTTAGAACTAAGCGACTCAATTTAAAAAAAAAATTGCTCCGGGCACTAAGAAGTGATTTAACTAGGGGTAAGAAAGTCAGCACGTGTCAATCAGAACTTTTAGACCTAGCTTTTCTTGATCTAGAGACACTGCGTAATTAATCCACCACAAGAATACATGTAGGAAATTATGGTGATTAACACAACCCTAAATAAACAAGTTGTGTTCTTTTTCTCCTCCCCCCCTTCGCCTGCCAAGAAAAATGAAAACTCACCAGATACGACTACTCTGTATTCCGATCGCCTGGACGGGGGGCCATAGCGACCTCGAGGGGCTCCACCGCCGCCCCCGCCGCCACCACCCCCTCGGCCAGTACCCCGGCCACTTCGGGGAAACTCCACACGGAGCCGATATCCATCGTAATCGTAACCGTCACGCCCATACACAGCATCTTCCGCGTCCCTGAATTGGAGAAAATAAAGAGCACACAAGCGACAACGTGAGCAAATTCCGGGGCGCCCAAGTCGGGGTAACTCGGGAAGAAGCAGCGGCCCAGGTCTCGCACATGCGCATAAAATCCGCGAGGGGGGAGTTTAGGAGGAGGGGTTGGGGAGAAGCGACCCACAGGCTCCACATAAAAGGACCGGCCGCCGCGGCGGCCCCTCCCCCACCCGGACACGCAGCGCGCGGGCGCGTCTCTTCAAGCTGCCCCACGAATCTTCCCCCCGTTGTGGTCTCGGCTTCCCGCCCTAGGGCTGCCAGCCCGGGCTCCCCCATCGGCGTCCACGTGGCCCCACGCAGGGGGAGGCCCGGGGAAGCCGGCCGAGACAAGTCAGCCCCTCCTCGCTCTCCCCAGGGCTTTCCAACTGCTCCCCTCACCCTGTCTGAAGCCATGCGTTTGTTTCCTCAGCGCAGGCCCCGGTTCCCCCTCTTCACAGGCTGCAGGGCGGGCCTGCGCCCTCCTCCGCCTTCCATCTCCCCTCCCCAGCCAGATCGATCCCGGGCCTCCTCCTCACCGCGGGTCCTCGAACTCCACAAAGGCGAAGGGGGGCCCTCCGCGGCGGTTCTTGAGGTCTATGTCGCGGATGGCGCCGTACTTGTAGAACACGTCCTCTATGTCCTTGGTTCGGATGTCCGGGGGTAGATTGCCCACATAAATGCGGCAATCGTTGTTCCCGGCCGGGCCCCGAATTACTCCTCCTCCCGACATGGCAGTAGAGACGACGAAGAAAGGCGCGGACTGGAGATCCGGATTTCCCTCCCCCACCCTCCAAATACACAGCGGAGGAAACCTGCAAGCTACACCACGTCTCCCGCGGCTGCTCCAAAATGGCGCCCTTATCTGCCTGCTCCGCGCACGGATACGGGGGAGGGGAAGCCTAAGGTGGACTCGCGGCCGCGCAGCGCACGCGCAGGAACGTAACGGGCGCCTTTATGGCGTTCGTTGCGCACGCGCGAAAGGCGTCACCCTCCGCGGTGACAGGACTTAAAAAAAAGTCCCGCGCCAGTATGATATGTCGAGTCGTCGAACTTTCGCGTGATAAAACCCAGTGTCAGGATGAAAACTCTGAAAAGAGTTGTCTTTAGTGGGGGCTACAAATTTCCATCGAGCTAAGTCATTCTTGGAACTAAGGAAACCCTGTCTTCTGGGCGGTTTGGCGCCTCGGGGAGGACTGAAATAGGCCCGGCAGTCGGCAGCTCCGGCCCACAATTCCGCGCGGCAGTAACGGCCCTTGGCGGGAAAATGCCGAAGGGCGGGGACAAGAGTAGAGTAAAGTGGAGGGGGCGGGGAGGGAGCGGGGATTGGAGCTTCGAAAGTCTGCGCCGCTGTCTGGGGGCGGCGGCGTCGGGGACACTGCGTGCGCAGAGGTGTGTGCGGAGGCCTTAATGGGGGCCGCGCGGCACCTCCCTGGCGAGCAAAGGGGCTTTTCCTCGGGCTCTTTGCGTAGTTTGCACTGATGGCATGACGCTGCGAGAGGTTTGAACGAGCCCACCCACGTGCGCAAATGGGTTACTTCCCCAGTCTATAAAGCGATGTCAAACATAAGTTTCTTGAGGGCAGAACCACTGCTCAGTTTTTTTTTTAATTTACTGTGTACTAAATCAAGAAAAATAAATTTCTGTGACCGCACATATACAATCTATAGCAAATTGCTTGGCTTCTTAAGGGGGGGAGGAAGAAAGGGAGAGAATTTGGAATTCAAAATGTAAACAGAAAGAATGTTAATGAAAAGACATTCAGATTAAGTAGCAAAGATGTTCAGTCAAAAGATCTTAAATAATTGGGCGGGAAAAGTAAATGATTTTCATCTGAATTTAGGTGTTAAGTTTGTAACGGGACTTGATAATAAAAATGTGGCGCAATCACATAATTTTTATTTTGACAACAGATTACCATTTAGTTATTTTCTTATGCTCATGACAAATCACCCGTGACTAGAAAACATAATTAAATAAAAAAATAATAAGCTGTAGGAAAAAAGAAAACTTTCAGCATGTAGGGAGTTGTAATTTGGAACTAGTCTACTTAATTTTTCATCTCTGTCTCCAGCTCCTGGTACATAGGCACTTTCTTTTTGTTGGTTTGTTTTTGCAGGGCATTGAGGGTTAAGTGACTTGCCCAGAGTCACATGGCTAGTACGTGTCAAGTGTCTGAGGCCAGATTTGAACTCGGGTACTCCTGAATCCAGGGCTGGTACTTTATCCACTGCGTCATAGTAGGCACTTTAAACTTGTTCAGTGGTTTTTCAGAAAGAGTACAAAGATTCTGGAGACTTGCTTTTAGACCCTGGAACAGAGACCATGAAGTTGCTTTACCTCCCCATCGTCTTGACTGCCTCAGTTTCTCCATTTGTAAAATGAGGTTGGACAGTGACTGAAGTTTATGAAATGCTAGCCATCTTTCTTATCCTAGTGACTGATCTTCATTTTACAGCTTTCCAACCCTTCTCCCCAAATTTAGAACAAAAGATATGAAGCAACCATTCCAGAGAGCAATTTGGAACCATGCCCAAAAGGCTTTAAAACTTTGCATACCCTTTGACCCAGTAATACCACTACTACATCTGAATCCCAAAGAGATTGTGAAAAAGGGAAAGGACTCACTCACATGTACAAAAATATTTATAGCTGCTCTTTTTGTGGTAGCAAAGAATTGGAAAATGAGGGGATGCCCATCAATTGGGGAATGGCTGAACAAGTTGTGATGTGTGAATGTAATGGAACACTATTGTGCTATAAGAAATGATAAGCAGATGGATTTCAGAAAAACCCAGAAAGACTTACATGAATTGATGCTGAGTGAAATGAACAGAACCAAGAGGACATTGTACAACAACATTTTGTGATGATCAAGTGTGATGGACTTGGCTCTTCTCAGCAATGCAATGATCCAAGAGAATGCCAAAAGACATGGTGGAAAAGGCTCAGGCAGCTAGGTGATGCATTGGATAAAGCACCAGCCCTGGATTCAGGAGGACTGGAGTTCAAATCCAGCCTCAGACACTTGACACTTGATAGCTGTGTGACCCTGGGCAAGTCACTTAATCCCAATTGCCTCACCAAAAAAAAAGCTCTCCACATTCAGAAAAAGAACTATGGCAGTTAGGTGGCACAGTGGATAAAGCACCAACCCTGGATTCAGGAGTACCTGAGTTCAAATCTGGTCTCAGATAGTTGACACGTACCAGCTGTGTGACCTTGGGCAAGTCACTTAACCCTCATTGCCCTGAAAAATAAAATAAAGTAAAATAAAATATGTCTTAAAAAAGAAAGAACTATGGAGTCTGAATGCAGACAGAAGCATACTACTTTCACTTTTGTTGTTGCTTTTTGTTATTGTTCTTGTTTATTTTTTCTTGCTGGTTTTTTTCTTTTCTGGTTAATGTGGAAATATGTTTAACATAATTGTAATGTATAACCTATATCAGATGGCTTGATGGTTTTGGGAGGGGGGGGGAAAGGAGGGTGGGAGAAAAATTTGGAACTCAAAAATATCTTTACATGTAATTGAGAAAAATTAAAATAAATAAATAAAAAATTTTAAAAGATCACAATAAAAAAAAAGATATGAAGCTTAGAATGGGCCTTAGATGTCGTCAAGTCCAACCACCTAATTACAGATGCTGAAACAAGCCAAAATATCAGTATGACAACTAAGTATAAAGTAAGTAACTGAGTGGGTGCTATACAAAGAAAGGCAAAAGTAGTCCCTGCCCTTGGGGAATTTACAATCTAATGTGAGTGGATCAGGGAACAATATGTAAATAACTATGTACAAACTTGATATATACTGTGCAAATTAGAATTAACCTGGAGGGAGCATTACTATGTTACCCCTTCCTCTCAAAGTTCTTTCTGTATTGGAAAAATCCCCTGTTGGGGATACGGTGAATGATACAGGAAGGACTTTTTTTTTCTATGACATAATTCATGTATGTAACTACCAGTGAGGAAATACCCTACAGCATTTTGGCAACTTATTAATCATGCGAGCATTTATTAAGCAATAACTAACGTGCCAGTCACTTTGCTAGGTGCTAGGTCAACCAGGTAGCTCAGTGGACAGAGTAGTAGGCTTGAAGTCAGGCCAACTCATCTTTATGAGTTCAAATCCAGCCTCAGACACTTACTAGCTGTCTGACCCTGGGCATGTCACTTGACCCTTTGTGCCTCACTTTCCTCATCTGTAAAATGAGCTGGAGAAGGAAACGGCAAAGCCACACCATTATCTCTGCTCCAAAAAACAAACAAACAAAAAACCAGGCACAAAGGACTGCTAGCACAAAACCACAGAGTTGGAAGATGAGAAACAGCAAGTGGACTGGCAGGAACATAGATTGAATGATGTGATGAATCTGGAAAGGTTGGCTGGAACTAGATGGTTTTGTTGTTGAGTTGTTTAAGACTCATTTGGGGTTTTCTTGGTAAACAGGTGATGGGTTTTAAATATAAAATAGAAGGGGGTTATATTTTATCCTGGAAGAAATAGCGGGGCAGCTAGGTGGCACAGTGGATAAAGCACCAGCCCTGGATTCAGGAGGACCTGAGTTCAAATCCTGACTCAGACACTTGACACTTACGAGCTGTGTGACCTTGGGCAAGTCACTTAACCCTCATTGCCCAGCAAGAAAAAGAAAGAAAGAAAAGAAAAAAAAAGAAATAGGGAGACACTAGAGCGTTTTATAGCAGGGTAAGGGTGATATGGCCAGACCCATGCATTAGGAATAACAATTGGGAAGCTCTGTGGAGGATGGATCATTTAGAGATTTGAGACAGAGAGAAAAATTAGTAAGCTACTGTAGTAGCCCAGGTCATGGTGGTGGCCATAGGAATGAAGAAAGAAGATTGATGAGAAAAATGTTTTGGAGACAAGAGGATTTGGCAACTGTTTGAGTATTCCAGGTGAGAGAGAAGTGAGGGTTGAAGGATAACTGAGGTCAGGAACCTGGGTAACTAGAAGGATGGTAGGCTGTTCTAAAGAAAGAAGGGTAGGTTTGGAATGATGGATTTTGTTTTAGACATGTTGCATGTGAGAAGTCTACAGGACATCTATTGGAGATATGGAGTAAGCATTTGGGAATGAAAGACCAGAGCTCAGTAAGGCTTGGTGCAGAGTTATCTTCAAAGACAGTATCTCAATTAAACCTATGGGAGCTTATGAGATAACCAAGAGAGTGCATAGGGAGAGAAAAGGTGAGGATGCGGGACAAAGACTTGAGGTATAGCCATAGTTAACTCAGTGGATAGAGAACTGGGTTTGGAGTTAACTAAAGCCTGAATCTTGCCTCCAGATACTTACTAGCTGTGTGACATAGGGTAAATTTCTTAACCTTGGGCAACTAGGTAGCACAGTGGATAGAGCACTGTCTGGAAGTCCTGAGTTCATATCTGGCCATACTTACTAGCTCTGTGACCCTAGGCAATACAATTTAACCTCTGTTTGCCTCAGTTTCTTCATCTGAAAGACAGGAATAATAAGAGCACTTACCTCCCAGGGTTGTTGTGAGGATAAACATGATATGATATTTGTAAAATGCTTTGCAAACATTAAAATACCATGTAGGGGGCAGCTAGGTGGTGCAGTGGATTGAGCACTGGCCCTGGAGTCAGGAGTACCTGGGTTCAAATCCGGCCTCAGACACTTAACACTTACTAGCTGTGTGACCCTGGGCAAGTCACTTAATCCTCATTGCACCCCCAAAAAGACTGGAAGGGTTAGAGGGGGCTAGGTTATGAAAGGCCTTGAACACCAAACAGAGGATTTTGGATTTGATCCTGGAAATGATAGGGAAGCACTGGAGTTTATCAACTAGAGGGATGACATGGTTAGACCCGTGTTTCACTCAAATCACATTAGTTGCTGAATGGAGAATGAATGGGCTAGGGAGAGACTTGAGGCAGGCCGACCTACCAGCAGGCTATTGCAATAGCCCAAGTGTCAAGTGATAAAGCCTGCACCAGGATGGTGGCAGTGTCAGAGGAGAGAAGGGGGCATATTCCAGATGTTGCAAAGGTGAAATCGACAAGCTTTGACAACAGAATGATATGGGTGGTGAGAGATAGTGAAGAGTTCTAGGATGACTTCTAGGTTGTGAGCCTGAGGGACTATGAGGATGGTGTTGTCCTGTACACTAATAGGGAAGGTTTGAGGGAAAGATAATGAGTTGTGTTTTAGGCATATTGAGATTAAGATGTCTACTGGACATCCAGTATGAGATGTCTGAAAGGCAGTTGGAGATGGGAGATTGGAGGTCAGCAGAGAAATTAGAGCAGGAGAGGTAGATTTGAGAATGGTCTGCATAGATGATAAGCTCTTACAGAGCTGACATTCTAATGACTGGACAAGGGGGCAGCTAGGTAGCGCAGTGGATAAATCACCGGCCCTGGATTCAGTAGGACCTGAGTTCAAATCTGGCCTCAGACACTTGACACTTACTAGCTGTGTGACCCTGGGCAAGTCACTTAACCCTCATTGCCCCCCCCCCCAAAAGAGCTGCTATAATGAGTGGAAAGAAGATTGTAAATGAAAAGAAACTGGAAAGCACAGCAGAGTTGGGAATGGGATGGAGATGACCTGGAAGTGAAATGGAGGTCTAGTTTCCTAAGGAGTCTGAGGTTCTGGTGAGGAAACGTAGACACCATGGTGTAGAGATTCCTTGAAATGAAGTGTAGGCCGGGTTCCAGACAAGAGAGGGTGAAGACTCACCCAACAGAGCCCAGCAACCATGGACAGAGTCCAAGATGCCAGTGGTGGAGAGTGGAAGAGATGGGGAAAGATGAGGAAAGATGAGGAGTGTGGGACAGCCGTGTGTAACATTAGAGAGGAGATGATGAAGTGGGGAGCTGAACTGTGAATCTGAGAAGAGATCAACAGTGAAAATCAGATACACACAAAACTCATAGTCAGCATTTATTAAGAACACACTGTGTGTTAGGCACTGTGCTAAGCATTTGCTTAGGGACATTGTTAAGTTGTGAGTTATAGTATGGCTTGTATGTGTCAGAGCCAGGACATCAGCCCAGATTTTCCTGACTTCAACGCTGGTCATTTATCTTTTGTACCTTGTTGCCTCTCAAAGACCTTTTCCCTTTGGGATTACCTTCCATCAACTATGCCCAAAGGGCTATGGGACTATGCATACCCTTTGACCCAGTAATGCCACTACTAGGTCTGTATTCCAAAGAGATCATAGAAAAGGGAAAAGGACCCACATGTACAAAAATATTTATAGCAGCAATCTTTGGGGTGGCAAAGAATTGGAAATCGAGGGAATTCCCATCAATTGGGGAATGGCCGAACAAGTTGTTGTATATGAATATAATGGAATACTATTGTGCTATAAGAAATGATGAGCAGGCAGATTTCAGAAAAACCTGGAAAGACTTAAGTGGATTGATGCTGAGTGAAGTGAGCAGAACCAGGAGAACGTTGTGTGATGATCAACTGTAATAGACTTGGCTCTTCTCAGCAGTACAATGATCCAAGACAATTCCAAAGAACTCACGATAAAAAATGTTCTCCACATCCAGAAAAAAGAACTGTTGGTTCTGAATGCAGATTGAACCATATTGTTTCTACTTTTGGGCTAGTTTTTTTTTTCTTTTTTGAGGTTTTTTTCCTTGTGTTCTGATTCTTCTTTCGCAGTATGACTCATGCAGAAATATGTTTAATGTGAGTGTACATGTATAACCTATATCAGATTGTTTTCTGTCTTGGGGAGGAGAGAGGGAAAAAAATTTGTAACTAAAAATCTTATGAAAACAAATGTTGAAAACTATCTTTACATGTAACTGGAAAATAATAAAATACTTTTATGATTAAAAAAAGAGATTACTTTCCATCTACTCTGTATGTATCTTTTATGTATCTATTAATATACATGCCATCTCCTCCATTAGATTGTAAGCTCCTTGAGGGCAGGAGCTATTTTTTCCCTTCTCTCTGTATTCTCCGTGTTTATGTATAACGTATGTATGCTGTTGTTATTGTTGTTGTTGTTGTTAGTGGTTTGCAATTATTCATGACCCCATTCAGGATTTTCTTGGTAAAGATACTGGGGTGGTTCGCCATTTCTTTCTTCAGCTCATTTTACAGCTAGTAAGTGTCTGAGGCTAAATTTGAACTCATAAGGATGAGATTACCTCATTCCAAACCCTGTGTTCTATCCACTGTGCCACCTAGCTGCCCATAGTACATGTATAACACAGTAACAGCTTAACAATTATTTGTCAAATGATTGATTTCTTTAAATTAATATAAACTGAACACCTGCAATATACTGAACAAAGCCCAATATTGCCCATATGTGATGCTAATTCACTAACAAATTTAAACCATACAACGGATAATTCCTAAACACCTAGAAGATGCCTTGTTTCTTCCTTTTCTGATCATTTCCCTAAGTCACGACCTTCATCCTTTATTATTTTTTAAATTATTTTCCCATTCTGGTACATTTTATGTTGATTGCATCAAGGATCATTAAAGTAATTTAAGTATAAGTAATTTTAATTTCAGTAAATTTTCATTCAGGACCGATAAAACAATCAAGTGGTTGCTAGGATTTATTCATGGCAATGTAATTTAACATAATCACAATTTATTTTCTGATATTATTGCTATTCCGAGGAAGGCAAGGTAAGTTTTTTGGAGTGAATAAAACATCATGGGGCAGCTAGATGGCGCAGTGGATAAAGCACCGGCCCTGGATTCAGAAGGACCTGAGTTCAAATCCAGCCTCAGACACTTGACACTTACTAGCTGTGTGACCCTGGACAAGTCACTTAACCCTCATTGCCCCACAAAAAACAAACAAAAAAGAGACTTAATTGGTCCAGGGGACAAAGACTTGAAATATTGTGACTTCCTAGATACCTAAATAGAAAAGAGGAGTTAAGAGTTTCTCAGGTTTAATGTATACTGCTGACTGTGAGGTGCTTAGGCTGGGAGCCTACCTCCAATTGAATCAGTGCCAAATATGCATCATAACTAATTCAGTCAGTCAATTAACATTAACTGCCTACTATGTTCCAGACACTGTCCTAAGCACTGGGAATACAAAGAAAGATAAAAGATGATCCTTGCTGTTAAGGAGCTCACAGTCTAATGGAGGAGAAAATATGTAAACATCTATATGTTTGCAGCTAGGTGGTTCAGTGGATAGAGCCCTGGACCTGGAGTCAGGAACACCTGAGTTAAAATCTGGCCTCAGACACTCACTAGCTGTGTGACCCTAGGCAAGTCTGTTGGCCTTAATCTACTAGAGAAGAAAATGGCAAACTACTCCAGTATCTTTGCCAAGAAAACTCCAGGGGCAGTTAGGTGGCACAGTGGATAGAGCATGGGCCCTGGAGTCAGGAGGACCTGAGTTCAAATCCGACCTCAGACACTTGACACTAGCTGTGTGACCCTGGGCAAGTCACTTAACCCCAATTGCCTCACCAAAAACAAACAAACAAACAAAAAAGAAAACCCTAAATGGGTCATGAAGAGACTGAATAATATACAAACTAGCTATCTATAAGACAAATTAGAAGTAATCAATGGATGAAGGCACTAGAATTAAGGGGGAATGAAGAAAGACTTCCTACAGAAAGTGTGATTTTAGCTGGAACTTGAAGGAAGCCAGGGAAGTCAGGAGGTAGAGATGAGGAGGAAGAAAATTCTAGCATGGGGGAAATGCTGAGAGTTGAGAAATAGAAAATCTTGTTCAAGGAACAGCAAAGAGGCTAGTGTCCTGGGCTTGGCAAAGTATGTGAATGAATGTAAGGTATAGAATATTGGAAAGGTATGGGGTGGTAGCTTTTGAAGGGCTTTGAATACCAAACAGAGGATTTTATATTTGATCTTAGTGGTGATAGAGAGCTACTGAAGTTTATTGAGTACAGGAGTTACATGGTCAGACCTGTGTTTTAGGAAGATCAGTTTGACAGCTGAATGAAAGATGAAGTCAGAATGGTGAGAGACTTGGGGCAGGAAGACCAACTGGTAGGTTATTTTATTAATCCATGTGTCAGATGATGAGGGCCTGCATCAGGGTGGTGGCAGTGTCAGAGGAGAAAAGGGATGATATTGGAGAGATGTTATATAGGTAAAATAGACAGGTCTTGGCAATAGATTGGATCTGGGGGGAGGGGGATAGAGAAAATGAAGAATCAAGAATGACATTTAGGTTGTGAGCCTGGATGACTGGGAGTATAATGGTGATCCAGACAGTAA
The DNA here is from genome assembly GCF_019393635.1 of Dromiciops gliroides. NCBI lineage: Eukaryota > Metazoa > Chordata > Mammalia > Microbiotheria > Microbiotheriidae > Dromiciops > Dromiciops gliroides. The sequence goes on along the minus strand of NC_057864.1, from coordinate 169,061,356 downwards.
TAGGGAAGTTTGGAATGAGATGGGAGGGGAAAGAGTTTTGGGGGCAAATAATGGGGGGAAATAGTTTTGGACATATGAAGTTTAAGATGTGGGCAGCTAGGTGGCGCAGTGGATAAAGCACCAGCCCTGGATTCAGAAGCACCTGAGTTCAAATCCGGCCTCAGACACTTGACACTAGCTGTGTGACCCTGGACAAGTCACTTAACTCTCATTGCCCTGCAAAAAAAAAAAAAAAGACGTGTATGGGACATTCAGTTGGAGATGTCTAAGTAGTTGGAGATGTGAGTCTGGAGGACAGCTGAGAGTTTGGGACTAGATAAATAGATCTGAGAATCATCAACATAAAGATAACAATTGAAGCCACTGGAACTTTTGAGATTACCAAATAAAATAATATAAATGAAGAAGAGAATAAGACCCAGGACAGAGTCCTAACATCCTTTCTTATGCTATTGTTAAGTACACCTTCTTTTGTTAAATGTTAGGTGATATAGTGAGTCTCATTTTCTTCTTCTTCTTCTTCATGGAACAATGATTGCTAAGTGACTTACCCAGGGCCACACAGCTAGTAAATGTCAAGTGTCTGAGGCTGGATTTGAACTCAGGTCCTCCTGAAGCCAGGGCCGGTGCTTTATCCACTGTGCCACCTAGCTGTCCCATTTTTCTTTTAATCTTGAACCTGAATCCAGCCTGGTCAAGAGTAAGTGAAAAGACAGAAAGTTTAAAACAGAAATGTATTCTCAAAAAAATATTCTATTTTACCACCCGTGGTTAATTATAGGTTAATAATAGCTTATGATTGGTTAATTATAATTACAGTATAATTATGAGCATTTAAGTATGCAGCTACCTTCCACGTTCAGGGATGCATGGTTTTGCATTTTAATCTGCTCTTTTCCCAAGAGTCCAAGTGACTCTTGCTTTTTACTAACCCCTGTGGATTGCAGAGGCATTTGCAATAATGATAATAGGTGGGCAGATAGCATTTCCATTACCTATTCAATAACTTGGTTTATGTGACTTTCCAAAGACTTAAATTATCTGAGGATTGGACAAGATAATCTTGCCCTAAATCCTATGATTCCATGCATTAGAATAGTTGGGAGGGAAGGAGAAGAGTAACCAAAGAAAATCAGAAAGTCATTTGCTCAAATTTTCTTATTATACTTATTATGTTTCAATTTACATACAAGTTGTCTCCCTCATTAAACTACAATTCTTGACTTAGGTTAAGAAGCTTCTATTAAGGGATGTAAATACTAGCCTCCACCCTTTAGAATTAATTAATTCCATCAGTCATTTGAACCATAGTATCAAGTGAAAATGGAATTTAACTAATCCTACAATCATATAACTGATAAAAAAAGAAAAGGTTTTATGTGGTGGGGACAGTAAGTGGGAAGGAAAAGAAGAACTGAAAGGGAGAGGGAATTTGGTGCATGGGGTACCTTAAAATCCTGCATCACCTTTGGTTCAGAGTTCACCCTCTCAGGATTGACAGTCTAGACCAATATACTTTCATTACTCCCTTCTTCCATTTTAGTGGTCAAATATCTGATTGTTTTGTTTTGTTTTAAAGGAGGGAATGTTCTATGGCTAGCCCAGGTCCTGGAGCTCAGATCTGAGCTCATGGACCATGTTTGATCTTTGGGGCCACTTAATTCATGAATGGTTCAGCATCCAACTAGGGTTCAAACCCTGAGAATATCTGAAATTTGTGTTTTTGGGGTCTTTCCAAGGGCTCTACTCCCTTCTTTCTATTTCCTTGTTTCTCTTGCCAGCCCTGAGGCTTATAAAATCAAGAACAAGTTTATTAATGGCAAGAATAAAATGAACAGCAAATTAATAATAATAAAGGAATGAATGAGTAAATGAATGAATAAATAAATAAGCAAGCAAGCAACTAAATAAACAGATAGATGATAGATAGATAAATGGATGCATGAATAAATGAATGAATGAATGAATGAATGGTAGAAGTATCTCCCTTTTCCACTCATTGAGCTTGTCCACCAGGCACTTGGTGACTAGACAATGATGGGTGAGGGTCCTAGTGAATTTCACTTCTATTTCATTCTAGGGTTCCCTTGCTTTTATCCTGCTGCTGCTTTAGTTTACTAGTACTGAATTGAGGCCTTTTCTTCCTTTAGCTCAATCATAGGGGGCTCTTTGTCCTACTTTGTTGGCCTCTACCTTAATTAAGACTCAGACCAGTTCCGGCCTGTCCATTTCAACAGGATGACTCAGTGAACTTTGCCTCAGTTTAACCCCAGCAGCTTTTCATTTTTAATTTCATTTTTTAAACTTTTGCACTTAACACCCCTCAGAGAGAATATTTTTCATTTGCAAAGCACAGCAGAAAAAGATGATTGTAGGGGGCAGCTAGGTGGCGCAGTGGATAAAGCACCGGCCCTGGATTCAGGAGTTTAAATCCAACTTCAGACACTTGACACTTACTAGCTGTGTGACTCTGGGCAAGTCACTTAACCCCCATTGCCCTGCCAAAAACCAACCAAACAAACAAAAAAATTAAAAAAAAGATGATTGTATATGAAACCATGAGTCTCTATGACATATAACTTGATTTTCTTTTAAAAGTTATACGAAATATATTACTTTCAAAGTTTTCCTGTATATCTGTGGTTCCTTCTAAACTTCCTTTTGTTCTCTTTTGTGCATTTACTTTTAAATGCTTCAATGACCCTATTTTCTTTTCTTAAATTTTTTTGGGGGAGGCAATTGGGGTTAAGTGACTTGACCAGGGTCACACAGCTAGTAAGTATCAAGTGTCTGAGGCCGGATTTGAACTCAGGTACTCCTGAATCCAGGGCCAGTGCTTTATCCACTGTGCCATCTAGCTGCCCCTGACCCTATTTTCTTTTTTTCTTTTTTGGCAACATTATATCTGACCCCTCTCTCTCTTAAATTCTCCTCATCCCCAATTAAAAAACAAACAAACAGAAGAAACCCTTGTAACAAATAAAGATAGGTCAAGGGATATGAATAGACAATTCTCAAGAGAAGACATCCAAGCTACCTATAACTATATGAAAAAAAATGCTCAAAATCATCAATAATTAGAAAAGTGCAAATTAAAACAACTCTGAGGTTCTACCTCACACTCATCAGATTGGCAAAGTTTATGAAAAAAGGAAGATAACAAATGTTGGAGGGATTTAGGAAATACAGGTATATCGATTGGTGGAGCTGTAAATCAGTCTGCCCATTATGGAAAGAAATTTGAGGCTATGCCCCACAAATTACTAAGATGTGCATAACTTTTAACCCAGGGATACTATTACTAGACTTCTACCTCAAAGAGATCAAAGGAGGAAAAGGTCCTATATATACAATGATATTGGAAACTTTGGGGGGTGGGGTGCCTCTCAGCTAGGGAATGGCTTAACAAATTACAATATTTCAATGTGATGGAATACTATTGTGCTATAAGAAAAGATAAAATATGTGGTTTCAGAGGGCATCTAGGTGGCACGGTGGATAAAGCACTGGCCTTGGATTCATGAGGACCTGAGTTCAAATCCAGCCTCAGACACTTGACACTTACTAGCTGTGTGACCCTGGACAAGTCACTTAACCCTCATTGCCCTGCCAAAAAAAAAAATAGGGAAAAAAATCATATTTAGGCAAAGCAAACCTACAATTGGCCATGACCAAAAATCTATGTCTCTTTTGCACCTTGAGTCTATCAATCCCTTAGAAATTAAATGAACCACACTGACTTTATCTTGTGACTCAGTTCTGGAGCTAGTCTAGTTCCCTTTCTATTCAATTATGAGTCTAGTTCAATTTCTGTCTTGTGAGAAAACTTTATTCAATTATGGGAATTGTGAGAAAACTTTAATTGTTGTTTGAACCTAACTCTGTGTGACTGGGAAGCTGGACCACCTCTACCTGTTGCTTATAGACCCTTGATTAAGGACTTAGGTTATGCTAATCAAAAATCCAGTTAGATCCCAAGATTGATGCAAGGAGTTCTCTATACATATCTCAAACAAACAATTCATATATCTTATCTGAAAACTGGCCCTGTACCAGCCAATCAGTTATTATTTTCATGTTCCTTTGATTGAATACTGACACTTGGTGTGTGTGTGGGGGGGGTAGTGGAACTCCTCTTTTTCTGATTTCAGGGAATTCACCTGTTTGCTCTCCCCCTCCCCCATTTAGAAAGTCCCTAATCTTTCCTCCAATTAAGTCAGATTATCTAATTTTGTATCCTGGTTAATTGTTTTCTTTTAATTATTAATACATAAAAATCTGTCTCACTCTGTATTCAGGGTCATTGGGCTGCCTGGGAAGTCCATCAACTCATTTATTATGCCTGTTTTGCCAATAAATTGTATAGCTCAGATTGTTTCCTCAGTTTATCAATTTTCCACCACTTCTGTCTATCAGGAGGTGGGTAACATGTTACATCATCTGTCCTCAGAAGCAGCTGATCTCAGCTTCTCTTTCTCTTTCCTCAGGAGAGGGAGTAATTCCCCCTAAGGTAAAGCCCAGTAGTCCTACTTCTCATCCAGAAGATGGGGGCAGGAGGTAGTGATACCAGGTAAGGAGTATGGCAAGGGGAAAATGACCCATTTGTCTCTTGGGTTTGACATGCTGTTCTCCCCTGCATACATAGCAAGCCATCATCCCAAAAAGACAAAAGAGAGAGGGTGAAGAGAGTTCAGTCAGGCTCAAAACTCTCAGGAGTTATAATCATCAGATTTAAGTGAAGCTCAGCATCTCCTGGGAGCATGGGCTGGGTTTTTAATTGCAGAATGCAATCTAGGCCAGTCTAGGCAGTTGGACACTTTTCTCCAAAGTGGTAGTTTAGGTACTTAGTCAAGTACTTGATGAATGGCCTCAGCCTGGAGTTCATCTTTGTTTCTCTATGGTAACAGGCTTCTATTTGCTGACACAGTTGATGCAGCTGGAGCAGGAGTAGGAGCAGGAGCAGCAGAATGAAGAATGAAGCAAGTGAATTCCAAAATTAAGCAGAATCAAATTCCAGAATGACACTACCACTTCACGGGTCCATTCATTAAGTGCTGAATTGTGAACAAGTGCCTGGACTGTGTTTCTCTGAGCCAATGGTGTTGAACCCCAATGAAGGTCCTATTCTTTTATTTCTGTTTTTAACAAACCGATTTTTTCCATTGAGGCAGCTAGGTGTGGAGAGGATAGAGCCCTAGAATTATAGATAGAGTTCCTGGAGTCAAGAACACCTAAGTTGAAATCTAGCCTCAGATGCTTTCTACCTGTAAGTATCTTACTTACTTACCCTGGGCAGACCACTTAACCTCTGTTTACCTCAATTTTCTCATCTATAAATAGGGGATAATAACAACACCTACCTTCCAGGGTTGTTGTGAAGATAAAATAATATTTGTAAAACACTATATAAATACCAGTAATTATTATTACTATTATTAGTAGTTGTGGTAGATAGTTTCATAAACCTTCCTGCTTATATAGGGAACTGGAAGAAGCACTCTTAGAGATATGTGAGCTAGATTTCAGGTATTTCCAAGAACTCAGCCAGGAGTAGGAAGTCAAAACATTTTTGAGTAAATATTGAGGAATTACAATGATTGGACTTGTTCCAGATGAGATTAGGTCTGAGATCCTGAGCCACAAGTCACTTATGTACATGTCATTTATCTTTTCATTCCCCTTAATATTTGTCCTCTCTCTTCCAAGAGACTGAAATGTGGGGCAGCTAGATGGTGAAGTGGATAGAGTACCGGCCCTGGATTCAGGAGTACCTGAGTTCAAATCCATCCTCAGACACTTAACACTTACTAGCTGTATGACCTTGGGCGAGTCACTTAACCCCAATTGCCTCACCAAAAAAAAAAAAAAGAGAGAGAGAGATTGAAACGTTCATGAGAATGGGGACTTGCTTTTATTTCTTCCAACTTCCCTCACCACCTGGTATAGGCTTTGGGGAGAATAAATATTCAAATAAATATTACTTACTATTCCCCAACTGACTATTCTTTGGGAGATGTGGGAGGTTAGATGGATAGGATGTTTCTATGGAAACATCAGTCATACTGCCACTATTAGGTAGATACAATGATTAGAATTAGTATTTTTTAAAATTCCAGAATTCAGTCCTAAAGAAATTCTCATATATTTTCTCTGCAATCTTCTATTAGAAATATTTTTTGCACTGTCTGGTTCTTCTTGCTCTTTTCGTCATCTCTACCCATATCTGTTGTCTTATTATTAACAACAGGATGTGTTTCTGCCAGAAAACTGTACTGCAATGATTTATTACAAAAAAGATTTTCAATTTCTGGTTTTTGTATTCCTATTCACCACTGGCCTTTATCTCAATTCTCTTTCTTTGTTCTTTTTCTTCTTATTATTTCTTTCCTCCAAAATCAGGTGTTAAATTAATGTTTAATACTTCCTAATCTGAAGAACTTTTTAATTTAATTTTTTGTTACATTTTAAGTTCCAAACTGCTTCCCTCCTTCCTTCCCCACCTGACACCAGAGAAGGCCATGGTTTGACACAGATATATAAAAATATGTAAAACCATACTGTTTGTACAACAAGATGGCTTAAATAAGTATATTAATTTAAGTAGAATTGTCATTTTTGTCATACTGGCTCTGCTCACCCATGAACAATTAATATTTCTCCACTTATCTAAATCTGCCTGTAACGATTGGAATAACGCCACCTGCTGGATACTTACTGTAGAAGAGTTCTGCCCATGAAGCGAAGGTCTTTGAGGGCAAGACCAGGCATCAGGAAGTGACGCGGGCGAGTGGGAGGAGGAAGGAAGAGACTGGCGCTCGGTCTCGGGCTCTTTCCTGAGGACGCTGGCGGAGAAGGGAGCTAGAAATGTGCTCTCCCTTTAATAGATAGAAATCTAGGCCTTTCTCTCTCTCTTTACCAAATTCTTATTCTCCTTAATAAATGCTTAAAAGTCTAACTCTTGCTAAAGCTTATAATTTATTGGCGACCACTCATTAGATATTTTAGACAGTTTAGCTAGAATTTTAACCCTTAACATGCCTTTCTTTGTATAAAAAGTATTTTATAATTATGTTCATGTGAAAGCACTTCTTAAAGAGTTTAGCACCAAGCTGTGGTATATGATTGTAATGGAATATTATTGTGCTATAAGAAATGATAAATAGGATTATTTCAGAAAAACCTGGAAAGACTTACATAACTGATGTATAGTGAAGTGAACAGAACCAGGAGAACATAAGTGCACAGTAACAATATTGTTCAATGAAGAACTGTGAATAACTTAGCTATTTTCAGCAATGCAATGATCCAAGACAATCCCAAAGGACTAATGATGAAGCATACCATCCAACTCCAGAGAAAGAACTGATATTGATTGAACACAGACTGAAGCATGCTATTTTTCACTTTCTTTTTTTTTCTTTTATTCGAGGCTTATATAAAATGACTAATGTGGAAATGTTTTACATAATTCCACAGGTATAATATATATCTGATTGCTTACTGCCTCAGGGAGGGAAGAGGGGAGGGAGGGAGGAATAGAATTTGGAACTCAAAACTTTAAATAAAAATGTTTATTAAAACTTTTTAAAAAATCAATGAAATGAAAGGCTTAACACTTCAAACTGTACCAAGCATAGGGTAGGTGCTTAGTAAATGTTGATTGATTACAGCAATTGTATATTTTCTTTGTTTGCTAAATTGCCATCTTACTCTCTCATCTTTTAGAAATGCATTTATGTTGAAAAAGTATGTTAAAGACTGACAATTATAGTACTGTGTGAAGTTTATCTTTTCAAAGGGGGTTGAAAATACAAATATTGTTTTTTCTCTTTGTACTTTTTTTTTATTGTGGGGCAATGGGGGTTAAGTGACTTGCCCAGGGTCACACAGCTAGTGTCAAGTGTCCGAGGCCAGATTTGAACTCAGGTACTCCTGAATCCAGGGCCGGTGCTTTATCCACTGTGCCATCTAGCCGCCCCTGTACTTTTAAGAATACCTGAGGGGGTAGCTAGGTGGCGCAGTGGATAAAGCACCGGCCCTGGATTCAGGAGTTCCTGAGTTCAAATCCGACCTCCGACACTTGACACTTACTGGCTGTGTGACTCTGGGCAAGTCACTTAACCCCATTGCCCCATTAAAAAAAAAAGAATATCTGGGAGAGGGGGGCAGCTAGGTGGCGAAGTGGATAAAACACCAGCCCTGGATTCAGGAGTACCTGAGTTCAAATCTGCCCTCAGATCCTTGATACTTACTAGCTGGGTGACCCTGGGCAAGTCACTTAACCCCCATTGCCCAGCAAAAAAAAAGGGGGGGGGAATATCTGAGAGCAAGAGAGTTAAATATCATCAAAATTACTTTTATGAGGGGCAGCTAGGTGGCACAGTGAATAAAGCACCAACCCTGGATTCAAGAGTACCTGAGTTCAAATCTGACCTCTGACACTTGACACTAGCTGTGTGGCCTTGGGCAAGTCACTTAACCCTCATTGCCCCACCAAAAAAAAATACTTTGATGAATTTACTTTTAAGCTTCTTCACTTGAAATGATCTTGTCTCACTTGTTGCAACAGAAAATAGAATCTGTACTAAGTCCTTAATTAATTGGTTTGCCCAGGCAATCTCTAAGGCTCTGCCTACCTATCCCATCAAGCAATCTGTGTCAAGGTAATGGAATGTGATAGATGAGATTTAGCAGATTCTCAGGGGCCCACCTGGAGATTAATTTAAACTGATAGAATTGGATAAAGAGACTGACTGCTCAATGGATTACTGGCTGACTTCTAGTTAAGCACATCTGGCTGTACTTAAGGGTACTTAATAAAGTAATTGTTCTCAGAAGCTAACAACTTTGAACTTTGACCACCCTCAGGCCCAGTGAACCACTGAATTTGAATGACACTAGCCAATCAGCTTGAAGAACCTCCCATTTCTGGGAGGGGAATAGGAAGGAGGAAGCAGACGCTGTGGAGAGAGCTCAGCCTCTTTGGCTTTGAGAGACGTGGGTGTGGTGGCAGGGCACTTCCCAGGGGAGTTTAGGAAGGTGAGGATTTCAGGCTATAAGAAATCTGTTCTCAATCTTTCTCTTTCTTTTACTATCTTTCAATAAACCCTTAAAAAACCTAAACTTGTTTATCAGTGATTTTAGTCAGTTTCCCCCAAAAATTGGGGGGACAGATTAGAACCCACATTTAGAATTTTAAATTACACAAATCCATGTACCTCCCCCCAAAATTTATTTCTTCGGGAAACCACACCTCTCTGGTAAATTGTATAGTATATACATGCACAAGGTATATGTTGTACATCATATACATAATTACAGACAGTGTTGTGCTCCAGTGACTTCACGGTCTCTTTTGGTAGAATCTTTTTTTTTTTTTTCCTTAGTGAGGCAATTGGGGTTAAGTGACTTGCCCAGGGTCACACAGCTAGTAAGTGTTAAGTGTCTGAGGCTGGATTTGAACTCAGGTACTCCTGAATCCAGGGCCGGTGCTTTACCACTGAGCCATCTAGCTGCCCCGGTAGAATCTTTATCACTTTTTTGAGTCTTTGCTATGGTAAATTAATGTTTTAGGAAGATTAAAGGAAGAAGTCTTTAGCTCTCCAGGAAGAATAGTTTCCAGGTAGTTTCTAGGAATTGAGGATGTGGTTTTTCTTGTCCTCATTGGAAAATAGTAAAAAGTTGTTTCCTCCCTGAACACTGGGCTACTCTAGGGTCTGAGTGCTATCCAAGGATTCCAAACCTTTGTTTGGGATGTGAATGCTAATTTCACATTAGCAGAGAAATCAAGTTAGTCAGGGGCTGGGCCAAGGAAGATCATGCCTTTCTTTGTTTTTGATTTGTTGTTGTTGTTGTTTTCATGGAGTAATGAGGGTTAAGTGACTTGCCCAGGGTCACACAGCTAGTAAGTGTCAAGTGTCTGAGGTCACATTTGAACTCGGGTCCTCCTAAATCCAGGGCCAGTGCTTTATCCACTGCACCACCTAGCTGCCCCCCACCCCATGCCTTTCTGTTCCCTTCTTTCACATAGCTTCCAAAGTCATATTCCCAAAGCATTGCTTTTGCTCCTTGGAATCCCCATCTCTATTCAAGGCTCAACATAAATTCTGCATCTTTCAAGGGGCTTTCCCTGATTCTTGAGGTTGTTAGTGTTTTCCTAAATAACTATGTATCTATTTTGAATCTATGCTTGAATTATGTTGTATTACTCCAATGGCATGTGAACTCCTTGAAGGAAAAGTCTTTTTGTCTTCAACTGCCCAGTGCCTTTCATGATAACTGGCCTATAGAAGTAGTTTAAAAAACACTTTCAGGGGCAGCTAGGTGGTGCAGTGGATAGAGCACCGGCCCTGGATTCAGGAGTACCCGAGTTCAAATCCGGCCTCAGACACTTAACACTAACAAGCTGTGTGACCCTGGGCAAGTCACTTAACCCCAACTGCCTTACTAAAAAAGAAAAAAACACTTGCCAAGGGGCAGCTAGGTGGTGCAGTGGATAGAGCACTGGCCCTAGATTCAGGAGTACCTGAGTTCAAATCTGGCCTCAGACACTTAACACTTACTAGCTGTGTGACCCTAGGCAAGTCACTTAACCCCAATTGCCTCACCAAAAAAAAAAAAATTAAATTAAAACTACTCTGAGGTACCACCTCACACCTATCCAATTGCTAATATGACAGAAAAGGAAAATTATAAATGTTGGAGAAAGTGTGGAAAAATTGGAACACTAATGCACTGTTGGTGGAGCTGTAAACTGATCCAACCATTCTGGAGAGCAATTTGGAAGCATGCCCAAAAGGCTTTAAAACTCTGCATACTCTTTGACTCAGCAATACCACTACTGGGTCTATATCCCAAAGAGATCATAAAAAAGGGGAAAAGGACCCACATGTACAAAAATATTTATAGCTGCTCTTTTTTATGGTAGCAAAGAATTGGAAATTGAGGGGATAGCCATCAATTGGGGAATGTCTAAACAAGTTGTGGTATATGAATATAATGTAATACTATTGTGCTGTAAGAAATGATAAGCAGGGGGGCAGCTAGGTGGCTCAGTGGATAAAAGCACTGGCCCTGGATTCAGGAGTACCTGAGTTCAAATTCGGCCTTAGACACTTGACACTTGCTGGCTGTGTGACCCTGGGCAAGTCACTTAACCCCCATTGCTCCGCAAAAAAAAAAAAAGAAAGAAATGATAAGTAGATGGATTTCAGAAAAACTCAGAAAGACTTATATGAATTGATGCTGAGTGAAATGAGCAGAACTAAGAGAATATTGTACACAGTATCAACGACATTGCGTGATGATCAACTGTGACAGACTTAACTCTTCTCAGCAATACAGTGATCCAAGACACCACCAAAATACATATGGTGGAAAATGCCCTCCACATACAGAAAAAGAACTGTGGAATCTAAATGCAGATTGAAACATACTATTTTCACTTTTGTTTTTGCTTTTTGGTTATTGTTCTTGTTTATTCTTTCTTGCATTTTTTTGTTCTTATCCTTCTCTTACAACATGACCAATGTAGAAATATGTTTGACATGACTGTAATATATAACCTATATCAGATTGCTTGCTGGTTTCAGGAGTGGGGAGTGAAGGGAGAGTAGGAGAAAAATTTGGAACTCAAAAAAATACCCTTACATGTAATTGGGGAAAAATTAAATTTAAAAAAAAGAGAGAGGAAAAAAACCCTACACACACCCCCACAAAAAAATACTTGCCACTCAAACATGTTGTTGCTTAGTCTCCAATCATGTCCAACTCTTTGACCTCATTTGGAGTTTTCTTAAAGATACTGGAGTGGTTTGCCATTTCCTTCTTCAGCTCATTTTACAGATGAGGAAATTGAGGCAAACCAGGTCAAGTGACTTGCCCAGAGTGACACAGCTGGTGAGGATGAATTTGCACTCAGGAAGAGTAGTCTTCCTGGCTCCAGTCCCAATACTCTATTCACTGTGACAAGTAGCTGCCCCTGTATTTAAGTCTTAGTGAAGAGTTAAGAACTGCATTTTGCAGGGCAGCTAGGTGGTGCAGTGGGTAGAGCACCAGCCCTGGAGTCAGGAGTACTTGAGTTCAAATCCGGCCTCAGACACTTAACCCCAATTGCCTCACTAAAAAACAAAACAAAACTGCATTTTGGGGACATCCTGTAGTTGTAAGTTATTGAAGCTTCAAATGGCATTAAGACATTTGTGGTAGTGTTTTTAGGAATCATTACTTTATAGTCATAATTCCTTTTTTTTTCAGGGCAATGAGGGTTAAGTGACTTGCCCAGGGTCACACAGCTAGTAAGTGTCAAGTGTCTGAGGTCAGATTTGAACTCAGGTCCTCCTGAATCCAGGGCTGGTGCTTTATCCACTGCACCACCTAGCTGCCCCCTATAGTCATAATTCCTAAGGGTAAACTTTATTTTCCTGAATGATCTGTACCTTTCCTTTGGCAGAATGTGTTGCGGTACAGCTTTAAACTCAGGAAAACCTGGGTTCACATTCTTCCCCTGATACATACAGGCTGTGTGAACAAAGGCAAGTTATTTAATCTCTTAGCTGGGGAGGCACTAAAGGGGCAGCTAGGTTGCGCAGTGGTTAGAGACCAGCCCTAGAGTCAGGAGGACCTGAGTTCAAAATCACTTAATCCTGATAGCCTCAAAAATAGAACTGCACTAAGATTTTAGGTACATGCTGTGCTTGTAAGCTATTGAAACTTTAAATGACATTAAAACTATTTGAGAGGGGCAGCTAGATGGCGCAGTGGATAGAGCACCAGCCCTGGATTCAGGAGGACCTGAGTTCAAATATGACCTCAGACACGACACTTACTAGCTGTGTGACCCTGGGCAAGTCACTTAACCCCAATTACCTCACCAAAAAAAACCCCCAAAAACCCCCCAAAAACATATATTTGAGAAACCCTGTTTCATACCTTAAAGTTAGAAAAACACTCTACATACCTTAATGTCATTTAGACCTTACAGCAATTGCAGGCTTTATTTTCCCCATTTTAGAGATTAGAGAAAATAAGTTTCAGAGGGTTAATGTAACTCACCTGTGGTCACCCAGCTATCATCAAAAGCAGAATCTGAACTAAAATCTTCCTCACTCCAAAACTAGCCCTGTATCTGCTCTTCTGACCTTGGTAGCTACCTTTTGGGAAGTGATACTGTATATTATTTTTCTTATGTTTTTTTAAAAAATGAACTTTTTGGATAGTCCCTTTTAAAAATAACTGAAGACTCATGATGTAATGGTTTTCCAAAATAACCATGTGCAAATTGTCCCATTTTTCCTTCATGAAAGCTGCTTAGGCAAGATAAGACTCTAAAATAGTGAGCCTGATTTTTTTTCCTTCTAGCTCATAAATGGACTCTGAAGGCAATTTCCAAAGAATTCCAGAAAAGTTATTATTCAAGTGTTTTGTGCCCCCTTCCCAAAGTATGATGGCCAAATATCTCAAATTTTCCAGGATTTCAAATGTTCTGCTGAATTGTGTATCACTTTGACCAGAATTTTTTTTTAAATTAAAGTAGCCAGTTAACTTTGTAGAACTTATATATGGCTGAAGTTTTATACTTTTGTAAGGTTTTTCATGTAAACAAATGAACAAAGCAAGGAACAGAATTTCTTTGTCAGAACACATATCTTGATTGTGTAATCAGAAAATATTGGAAAGGTAACACTCATTTGGATTCCTAGGTCCTGCCATGGTGATATGTTTTTTAGGAATCATTACTTTATAATCATAACTCCTAAGGGTCAACTTTTTTGTTTGTTTTTGTTTTTTTGGGGGGGCAATGGGGGTTAAGTGACTTGCCCAGGGTCACACAGCTAGTAAGTGTCAAGTGAAGGGTCAACTTTTCATTTTCCTGAATCATCTATACCTTTCCCTTGGCAGAATGTGTAGAGGTCCAGCTTTGGCCTCAGGGAGATCTGAATTCAAATTCTTTTGTGTGACCCAAAGCAAGTCACTTACTCTCTTCATGTTCTGAGTTTCTAAGATTATAAATTGTAGAGAAGGAGGTTACCTTTTATAACTACAGGGCATTTTCCCATTACAGAGTTCCTTAAGTAGCTAGGTGGCATAGGGGATCAAATTTTGGGGCTGAAGTCAGGAAGGCTGAGTTCAAATCCAGCCTCAGACACTTACTATCTGTGTGACCTTGGGCAAGTCACTTAACCTCTGTCTGTCTTAGGTTCCTCAACTGTAAAATAAGGATAATGTTAACATGTATCTCTTTGGATTGCTGTGAGAGTCAAATGAGATGATATTTGCAGAGTGCTTGGCACATATTAGGCACTTTATGAATCCTTGCTTTCTCATGTCATTGAAGTCATAGGTTCACTTTATCAAATTGCTTACTATCTCAGGGAGGGGAAGGGGAGAAAGGGAAGAAGAGAATTTGGAACTCAAAAAAAATGTTCAAATGAATATTAAAAATTGTTTTTAGGGGCAGCTAGGTGGCGCAGTGGATAAAGCACTGGCCCTGGATTCAGGAGGACCTGAGTTCAAATGCGGCCGCAGACACTTGATACTAGTTGTGTGACTCTGGGCAAGTCACTTAACCCTCATTGCCTGGCCCAAAAAACAACAAAAAAAATTGTTTTTATATATAATTGAGAAAAAAGGTTATTCCAAAAAAGATATTTCAACAACAACAACAACAAAAGAAATCACAGATTCAGTGTGATCTCTATTCCCATTTACACACTTGCCCTTAGTTTTTCTTTCTTTTGTTTCTAACCTTTTGGTCAGTCCTTACATCGGGATCCCCAGGGGTTGTCCCGGGGAAAACAAAATAGATAAAATCACAGTTGGTTTTATTACTTACTTGACAGTTTTTGATAAATGGGACAGTAGGGAAAAGGCTGAAACAAGAGTGTTGCCTATATACAGCTTTTTGCACTGCCTGAGTGACAAGGATGATGTATCCCCTCAATTTGTCAACAACATGGAAACAGACACACCCTTGCTCAGTCAAAAAAAGCCTCCTTTTGACTTGAATGGATGATTGAATATTGTCTTCCCCTTGGTTCTATTTTTTCCCCTAATGTGAGAGGCCTGATTTAACTGGGGAGAAGCTGACAAGATGACAAAAACCTTTCCATGAAGGTCATGTTTTCCTCTGTTTCTTTGAAACTTTATCAGGTTTTACTGACAAATTCTGAGAAAGCAGTTCAGGACTCTGTTTGTTCATGTGTTGTACCCAAAAGAGCCTGGACATCAGCCTTTTTTGCCTCCAAAGACTTGAATCCTTAGAGCCAGAGATCTTTCTCACACATCTCTGTTTCTACAAATTGAATTCCAAGGGCAATTTGGAATGCAAATCTATTTCCTAGATGTCAGGGTACAGAAAGTCGGTCGATGGAGCTTGGCTAATTAATCAATCAATCAATCAACATTTATTAAGCACCTACCATATGCCAGGTGCTGAGCTAAGTGCTGGGAATTCAAAGAAAGGCAGAAGACAGGTCTTTCTCTCAAGGACCTCACAGTCTAATGGGGAAGAAAACATGCAATCCACTATGTAAAAAAAGATATATACAAGATAAATTTAAGATGAAAGTTTATTGACTGACTCTCCTTCCTTCGCAAACCCTCAAGGAATTTACAGTCTAATGAAGGAGACAACATGCATTGACACAGAAAGCAGACTGCATATAGGATAGATAAGAAACAATGAACAGAGGGAAGACAATAGAATTCAGTGGGGTTAGAAAAAGCTTCTAGTAAAACACAGGATTTTAGTTGGGACTTAAAGGAAGCCAGGGAGGTCAGTAGGCAGAGTTGAAAATGGAGAGCATTCCAGTTATGGGGGGGCAACCAGAAAGATTGCCCAGAGCTGAGAGGTGGAGTGTCTTGTCCATGGAACAGCCAGGACGTCAGTGTCACTGGACTGAAGAGCATGTGGCTGGGATTAAGGTGGGAGAAAATTTATGGAAAGATAGGGGGGCAGCTAGGTGGTGCACTGGCCCTGGATTCAGGAGGACCTGAGTTCAAATCTGGCCTCAGACACTTAACACTTACTAGCTGTGTGACCCTGGGCAAGTCACTTAACCCCAATTGCCTCATCAAAAAAAAAAAAGTTAAAAAAAAAGAAAGATAGAAGGGGTCTAGGTTATATAAGGCTTTGAATGCCAAATAGCATTTCTGTATTTGATTCTGGAGGCAAAAGGGAGTCACTGGATTTTTATGGAGGGGGGGGTGTGGGTGGGTGATATGGTCAGATCTGTGCTTTAGGAAAATCACTTTGGTGGTTGAATGGAGGATGGCTTAGAACAGGGCGAGATGAGGCAGGCTGACTCATAAGCAGGCTATTGCAATAATCCAGGCATGATGTGATCAGAGCCTACACCAGAGTGGTGGCAGTGTAAAAGGAGAAAAGGGAGTATATACGAGAGAACTGATGGCAGTGAAATCATCAGGCCTTGGCAGAGGCTTGGATGGGAGGTTTTGGGGGTAAGACATAGTGAGGAGGGGTAGCTAGGTGGCACAGTGGCACCAGTCCTGGATTCAGGAGGACCTGAATTCAAATCTGGCCTCAGACACAACACTTACTAGCTGTGTGACCCTGGGCAAGTCACTTAACCTTCATTGCCCTGCCAAAAAAAAAAAGGAGAGATAGTAAGGAATCCAGGATGACTTCTAGGTTTCAAGCCTGAGGGGAGGATGATGTTGCCCTTTTGGGAAGGTGGAAGCAGGGGAGATTTTAGGTGGAAATAGAATAAATTCTGTTTTATACATGTTAAGTTTGAATGTCTTCCTAACTCAGACACTTACTAGCTGTGTGACCCTGGGCAAGTCACTTAACCCTGATTGCCCCCCCCAAAAAAAGATGTTTACTGGACATCCAGTTTTAAATGTCTGAAAGGCAGTTGGAGATTTGAGATTGGAGGTCAGTAGAGAGGTTGGAGCAGGCAAGGTAGACTTTAGAATCAAATGCATAGAGAGGGTAATTAAATCTGTGGGAACCAAGTGAAATAGTATAGAGGGAGAAGATAAGAGGGCCTGAGAGAGAACCCTGAAGGACACCTATGGTTAGAAGGTATGATCTGCTATGGAGAAGGGAAGAATTTATGTCCAAAGAAGAGAAATAGAACATTATGAAATGCAAACTGTATCATTTTGATTATATTAAATTAGGAAGTTTTTCCACAAACAAAACCAATGCAACCAAGATTAGAAGGAAAGCAGAGGGGCAGCTGGGTGGCACAGTGGATAGAGCACCGGCCCTGGAGTCAGGAGGACCTCTGAGTTCAAATCCAGCCTCAGACACTTAACACTTACTAGCTGTGTGATCCTGGGCAAGTCACTCAACCCCAATTGCCTCACCAAAAAAAAAAAAAAGAAGGAAAGCAGAAAGCTGGGAAAATAATTTTTTCAGCCAGTGTTCCTGATAAAGGTCTTATTTATCAAATGTATAGAGAATTGAGTCAAATTTAGAATACAAGTCATTCCCCAATTGATAAATGGTCAAAGGATATGAACAGTTTACAGATGAAGAAATTAAAGCTATCCATAGTCATATGAAAAAATACTCTAAATCACTATTGATTAAAGAATTTCAAATCAAAACTCTGAGGTACCACCTCACACCTATCAGATTGACTAATATTACAGAAAAAGAAAATGATAAATGTTGGAAAAGGTATAGGAAAATTGGAACACTAATGCATTGTTGGTGGAGCTGTGAACTGATCCAACCATTTTGGAGAGTAATTTGGAACTATGCAAAAAGGGCTATAAAGCTGTTCATACCCTTTGATCTAGCAATACCACTACTAGGTCTGTATCCTGAAGAGATCATAAAAAAGGGAAAAGGACTCACATGTACAAAAATATTTATAGCGGCTCTTTTTTGTGGTGGCAAAGAATTGGAAATTATGGGGATAGCCATCAATTGGTGAATGGCTGAATAAGTTGTGATATATGAATGTAATGAAATACTATTGTGTGATAAGAAATGATGCGAAGGTGAGATTTCAGAAAAACCTGAGAAGACTTACATGAGCTGATGCTGAGTAAATTGAGCAGAACCCGGAGAACAGTGTACACAGTAACAGCAACATTGTGCAATGATCAACTATGATGGACTTAGTTCTTCTCAATAATACAATGATCTGTTAAGGGCTAAAATTCTAGCTAGTCTGTCTAAAATATCTAATGAGTGGTCACCAATAAATTATAAGCTTTAGCAAGAGTTAGACTTTAAAGCATTTATTAAGGAGAATGAAAATTTGGTAAAGAGAAGAAAAAGGCCTACATTCATCTATCTATTAAAGGGAGAGCACATTTCTAGCTCCCTTCTCCGCCAGAGTCCTCAGGAAAAAGTGCGAATCAGAGTGCCAGGCTCCCCGCTTCTTCCTCCCACCAGCAAATGTCACTTCCTGACGCCAAAGAAAAGACTCCTGGTCTTGCCCTCAAAGACCTTCACTTTATGGCGGAGCTTTTCTACAGTAAGTCTCCAGCAGGTGGTGTCATTCCAATCGTTACAGATCCAAGACAATTCCAAAAGACTCATCATGGAGAATGTTCTCTACATCCAGGGAAAGAACTATGGAGCCTGAATGCATATCAAAGCATACTATTTTCACTTTTTTTGTTTGTTCTTTCTCAAGGTTTTTCCCTTTTGTTCTGATTCTTCTTTCACAACATGACTAATGTGGAAATATGTTTGACTTGACTGAACTGTGTAACCTATATCAGATTGCTTGCTGTCTTAGGGAGGGGGAAGGGAAGGGAAGCAGAGAAAAAAATTTGGAACTCAAAATCTTACAAAAATGAATGTTGAAAACTATCTTTACATGTAATTGTAAAAAGACAAAATAAGATTATTAAGATAAAGAGATGAAAGACTATTAAGATTAAAAAAAAGAAAACCAAACAAAAAAAAAGGAGTGATCTAGGGGGCAGCTAGGTGGCATGGGGGATAGAACACTGGCCCTGAATTCAGGAAGATCTGAGTTCAAATCCGGCCTCAGACACTTGACACTCACTAGCTGTGTGACCCTGGGCAAGTCAGTTAACCTTCATTGCCCTGCAAAACAAAACAAAACAAAAATCCAACCAACCAACAAATAAAAAAGGCATGATTTGAAAGAGAATCCAGCAAAGGAGATTGAGAAGGAGCAGTCACATAGGGAGAAAGGGAATCAAGAGAGAGTGGTGCCCCAAAAATATAGAGAAAAGATATCCAGGAGGAGAGGATGATCAGCAGCGTCAAAGACTGCAGAGGTCGAGAAGGATGAGGATTGAGAAAAGGCCACTGCATTTGGCAACTGAGAGATCACTGGTGACTTTGGAGAGAGCAATTTTGGTGAAATGATGAGATCAGAAGCTGGATTAAAAGTGGAGGCAAGGGGGCAGCTAGGTGGCTCAGTGGATAAAACACTGGCCCTGGGTCAAGGAGGACCTGAGTTTAAATCTGGCCTCAGACACTTGACACTCACTAGCTGTGTAACCCTGGGCAAGTCACTTAACTCTCATTGCCCCACAAAAAAAAAAAAGTTACATAATGGGAAGCAATCCCATTATATAGAGGGAGTAATCTATTAGAGGAAATAGGATGGAATAGGATCATAATTAACAAGACTCTAAAGCAAAGGCTCATAACCTGGGATTTACAGACATCCAAAGACTCCATCCAAAGCTTTCAGGGGGTCTTTGATAAGGGAAAAAAAAGTCCATTTCTATTTTAACTAGCTCCTAAATGAAATTAGTTTTGTTAACTTGTTTTTTTCCATTGTATCTGACTTTTCAGGACCCCATTTGAGGTTTTCTTGGTAAAGATACTGGAGTGGTTTGCTTTTTTTCATTTTTTGGGGGGTGGGTGGGGCAGTGTGGGTTAAGTGACTTGTCCAAGGTCACACAGCTAGTAAGGGTCAAATGTCTGAGGCTGGATTTGAACTCAGGTCCTCCTGAATCCAGTGCTGGTGTTTTATCCACTTCTCCACCTAGCTGCCTTCTCCAGCTCATTTTACAGGTGAAGAAGTAGAGGCAAACAGTGGTAAGTGACTTGCCCAGCAGAAGTGAAATCCTATATGAAAGTAACAGGAAAAAGCTTATGGAGTGGGGGAAGAGATGGGAGAGGAGCAGGGCAGTAAATGAATTTTACTCTCATCAGAAAAGGCTTAAAGATCTTAAACTCAACAGAGTTGCCTCAAGGAGGGACTAACACACACACACACCCAACTGGGTGGAGTAATCTATTTAATCTGGGCAGTAAATGAGCCTAACACTCAACAAAATTGGCTCAAAGATCTCAATCTCATTAGAATTGGCTCAAGGAAGGAATAATGGACACACTCAATTGGGTGGAGTAATCTCTATAACCCTGCAGGAAAATAGGAGGGGAAGGGGATAAAGAGCAGTGGCAAAAAAAGGAAGGGCAGAGTGGGGGAGGGGACAGACAGAGGCAAATCCCTTTTGAAGACTGATAGGATGAAAGTAGATGGATAATAGAGTAAATATCATGGGAAAGGGAATAGGATGGAAGGGAAACAGTTAACAATAGTAATCATGAAAAAGAGAAAAGGGGGGAAAATTGTACAAAAAAATATTTATAGCAACTCTTGGTGGAGGCTAAGAATTGAGAATCAAGAGAATGTCCATCAATTGAGGAATGATGGAAAAAGCTGTGTTATATGATTGTAGTGGAATGGACTTGTGCTACAGGAAATGACAAACAGGATGATCCCTGAAAAACCTTGAAAGACTAATGAACATTGATGTATAGTGAAGTGAGCAGAGCTGAGAGGACACTGTGCATAGTGACAGCAGTATTGTTCAATGAGTAATTGTGAATGACTTAACTACTCTCAGCAGTGCAATGATCCAAGACAATCCCAAGGAACTAATGAGGAAGATTACTATGCACCCCTATAGAAAGAACTGATAAAAAGAACACTTGTGGATTGTACATATATAACCTGATTTCGATCTTGTGGAGAGGGGAGGAAAGGGAGGGAGAAAAATTTGGAACTCTAAATCTTATGAAAATGAATGTCAAAAACTACCCTTACATGTAAATGGAAAATAAAATAAA
Organism: Dromiciops gliroides; assembly: GCF_019393635.1. NCBI lineage: Eukaryota > Metazoa > Chordata > Mammalia > Microbiotheria > Microbiotheriidae > Dromiciops > Dromiciops gliroides. Next base: position 169,040,310 of record NC_057864.1, on the reverse strand, counting down.
TAAATGCAAAAGTGACTTGCCCAGGGTCACAGAGCTAGGAAGTATCTGAGGCCAGATTTGAACTCAGGAATATGAGTCTTCCTGACTCCAGGCCTGGTATTCTATCCATTGTGCCACCTGGCTGACCTCTGAAATCAAGTACTTCCTTCAATTATTTTTTGTTTGTTTGTTTTTTGTTTTTGAGGACACTGAGGGTTAAGTGACTTGCCTAGGGTCACACAGCTAGTGAGTGTCAAGTGTCTGAGGTCAGATTTAAACTCAGGACCTCCTCAATTCAGGACCAGTGCTTTATCCACTGTGCCACCTAGCTGCCCTCCTTCAATTATTTTCAAATATTATTCTTTTTTTTTTTTGGTGACAAATATTATTCTTAAGAAGGGACCCATAGGCTTCAATAGACGGGCAAAGGGGTCCATGATACCACAAAAAAAAGGTAAGATCCCCTGCTTTAAATCTATTGCTCTAGGTTTTACTCCTAGGTCAGCCAAAGTTTTAGTCTGATTCTTGCCTTATTCAGGTTTTCCTTAGTGGATAATCCTGTTACTTATCTCTCAGTCCAACTCATAATTATTTCATTGCTATCTTTGAGACCATTGAGAGGTCACAGGCTTTTTTGGGGGTCCCAGCTCCTCTCTTCTGTTCCAGGTTAAAATGTCCCTTCTCATACTCATTTAACAACCTTCCTCTGACTAGACTTTGTTATGTTTTGTTTTTGTTCACTGGGAAGGTCTGTTACCATTAATACCATCCCTTCCCTTGATTTTTTCCCCTTCAACTTTTAAGCTTTTTCTCATGACTGCTATATGAGGCTTCTCATACACGCTTTATTTTCATTTCTCCAGACTTTTTTTTTAAGACATAGAAGGTCAGAGCTGGAAGTGACCATATCATCCAACCACTGTAATTTACAGACAAAGAGACTATGGCCCAGAGATAAGAAAAGGCATAGCACAATGGATAGATGACCCATCACATGAGCTGGGTTCAAATGCTTTGCAAACACTAGTTAGACAGCCATGAGCAAATTGTTTAACCTCTCTAAATTTGAAAATGAGGATAATAATAGCATCTCTTAAAAAAAACACATCCAAATAATAGCATCTCTTTCTCAAGTTGTTATGCAGGACTAATGGGGAGAGAGTTCTATATTTAGCAGCCTTGAAGTGCTTTTGACTTCCTGGGTCAGTCCAAACCACCACCAAGGAGCATCATGAATTGGGAAGCACTGTGTAAGATACTGCATGAGAGCTAGGGATTCATAGGGATGTCAGTGTTATACAGCTGGTATACCTGAGTTTAAGCCATTCCAAGAGGATTCCTAACCAGGGAGTGGCACCTAGTCATAACAATGCTAGAACCCTGGTAGAAAAATAAGGCCCACCAGGGGCAGGTAGGTGGAACAGTGGATAAAGCACCAGCCCTGGATTCAGGAGGACTTGAGTTCAAATCTGGCCTCAGACACTTGACACTTACTAGCTGTGTGACCCTGGACAAGTCACTTAACCCTTATTGCCCTGCCCCGCCAATTTTTTTTTTAAAAAGAAAAAGAAAAAGAAGACCCACCAGAGAGGAAGGGGAGTTGTATGAATTCCTTCCAGCTTGGCCCCTAAAGTCTCTGTCCTTGGGAGCAGACCCATTTGCAATTGCTAGCCAACTATCACTAATGGTCAGGTAAGCCCAAGAGCTCCAGTGTCAGTAGTAACTGCTTCCCCCCTCAGTCCTCCCTCCCTTCCTCTCCTCTACTGGTCCTGCTTCCAGTCTGGCTGGTGCAGCCAACATCCAGGAAAATGACCTTTGCAGAGATGCAACCTGGTCACTGCTTTGGGCAATTGTTACAGCCTCAGCTACTGAAAACCTGGGAAAGTTCTTATCACCAAAGCTTTGGGTGTTGTCAAATGGTTTAACATCAGAAACAGGGGGCAGCTAGGTGGTGCAATGGATAAAGTGCCAGCATTGGAGTCAGGAAGGACCTGAGTTCAAATCTGGCCTCAGATACTTAGTTGTGTGACCCTGGGCCAGTCACTTAACCTCAATTGCCTTCCCACAAAATGAGACAGAATCACTGGGTTCTTCCATTTCACATGCAGCTGACACTTCCAATTAGTATCATCTTCCCCAATTAGAATATGAACTCCTTAAGAGCAGAGATTGTTTAATTTTTTTCTCTGTACCCCCATTGCTTAAGAAAGCATTTGGAACACAGTAAGTGAATAATAAATGCTTTTTCATTCATTTTATTCATTCATTCTGTATCTGTGTATAGGCTTCTGTAAGTCCTGTGCTCCTTCTGCATTTTCTTTAGGCTGAAATTCAGGCTGATTTGTATGTCATTTGTTACCTTGAGCACTTTTACTACCTGCTACCCACATTTGTTAAAACCTAGATGTGAGCGATACATAAATTAGAAGATTTTCCCAGAGTAAACTCTGGGTGGGGACAATGAGCCAAAATAGGCAGACTCTTTTGGTAGAGCCCCCTGGATTGAGCCCAGTCTGGTAGAACCCAGAGTCTGCAGGGCCCTTTGACACTTGTTTCAGTTTTGGTTTTTTTTAGTGAGGCAATTGGGGTTAAGTGACTTGCCCAGGGTCACACAGCTAGTAAGTGTTAAGTGTCTGAGGCCTGATTTGAACTCAGGTACTCCTGACTCCAGGGCCAGTGCTCTATCCACTGTGCACCTAGCTGCCCCACTTGTTTCAGTTTTAAACATCAAATGAAACAAAACTTTATACCCTCTTTGATCTAATTTTGCATTCCAGGAATCCAGTGCACATTTTCATTTTCGCATTTCTCAAAAAGCATCTTTATTTTCCTTCATCCTTGATCATCTTTTTCCAGTTACCCATCTGAGTCTCTGCTGTGACTTGTGTAGTTATACTCATTTAAAAAATGGTAAATCTATCCTCTCCCCATGTATTTCCAAAGTCTGATCAACATTTTATTTGTTATGGGCCCAGAGTACCCCAGAAGTTCTCTGGGGCACATCCTTATTGGAGCTCCATAGTATTTGAATTCCTTTTTTCTAGCTGCTTGCAATATTTTCTCCTTGACCTGGGAGTTCTGGAATTTGGCTATAATATTCCTGGAGGTTTTCCTTTTGGGATCTCTTTCAGGAGGTGATTGGTGGATTCTTTCAATTTCTATTTTAGCTTCTGCTTCTAGAATATCAGGGCAATTTTCCCTCACAATCTCTTGGAGGATGGTGTCTAAGCTCTTGTTTTGGTCATAGATTTCAGGTAGTCCAATGATTTTCAAATTATCTCTCCCAGATTTATTTTCCAGGTCAGCTGTTTTTCCAAGGAGATATTTCACATTGCCCTCTATTTTTTCATTCAATTGGATTTGCTTTACTATGTCTTGGTTTCTCATAAGTTCACTAGCTTCCATTTGTTCAATCCTAATTCTTAGGCAATTATTTTCAGCAGACAGTTTTTTAATCTCCTTTTCCATTTGGCTTTTCAAACTATTGACTTTTTTCTCATGACTCACCTGCATTGCTCTCATTTCTCTTTCCATTCCTTCCTCTCTTTCTTTACATCTTCATTCTATCTCTCCTACTTTCTCTTTAGAGTCTCTTTTGAGAGCTTCCATGGCCTGAGACCAGTTCATATTTTTCTTGGGAGCTTTGGATGTTGGAGCTTTGACCCTGTTATTATCTTCTTCTGAGGATGTATTGTGGTCTACCTTTCCCCCAAAGAAGTTTTCGTTGGTCTTCTGCTTTCTCTGCCTACTCATCCTGACTTACTATTTCTTGGCTTTTTACTCCTTCTTAAAGTGTGGTGCTGCTTCCAGGACACACTGTTCATGCTACAGTGTGGCCCAGGGGGTGATTGGGCTTCTTCTCAGCTTGCCTGGCTTGTGAGTAATTACAGCCGCTTTCTCTTTGACCCGGAAACAGAAGTCTGATTGAACTGATTCTCTATGGTCAGAAGCTTGGCGTGCTTTTGCCCCTCCCCCACTTGGTCACCACCACTCGATTCAGCCCACTGGTTCAGACCCAGGGCGCTTTGCCCCAACTCCAGTAGATACTGCCTCCACTTCACCCCAGCCTACCGCCGACCCCCTCACCAGTCCGTAATTGGAGCCTCAGAAGCTGCTGGTGCTGAAGACTGACATGCACTAGAAGCAGTGTCCCTGCCTGGGTCCGGACTGCTGTTCAGCCTGATCAGTAGGTGATCAGAATTGCCCTCTTTTGTGGGGAAATAGTCTCACTGTTCTTATGTGCATTAGGCTGTTCTGGGTTTTGATTTTTACCTCATTAATTGGGAGTGAATGGACAGGTTTATCTGGAGCTTGTGGGAGTCACAGCCTCTCCTCTGCCATCTTGGCTCTGCCCCTCCGCAAGTCCTGGGGCACATCAAAGAACCTTCTCCTTGAGAAACTAAACCAGAAGACAGACACGCCTAGAGAGAGAAGTGGAACCAGATAGGACTGAGCTAGCTCTGGGACCCCCACCCTTCATTCTAGTCTCCCTCAACCCTGGGGCAATACAATTAGGTGTGGCTGCTTCCTTTGGTCCTGAAGAGTTGGCTTGGGAGATCTGCAGCCACCCCTCACTCAATTCCTCCAGCCACACCAGTGGGGGATGGTCTTCTCTCATTAAAGGAACTTTGCACAGTCAGATGGTCACCCCCATCAGTCCTCTATAAAAAGTACCTGCCAGTCTCCTGTTCGAGGAGATTGGTATCTCAGAGCCACGTGATTTGTGCCATGCCTCTCTCCCCATGAGAAGTCCAAGGATTTCTCTTGGTTTCCCTTCCCTTCCCTTCTCTTCCCTTCCTCAGCCCTGAAATAAACTACCATCTTATTCTAACTGCTTTTGTGTGCAAGAGGGTGTAATTCTTTAAAGAGGAATCCCTAAGGACCCCAACCCCTACCCCAAACCCCTAACCCCTATCCCAAGCCCCTTCCCAAACCCCATACCCCATTATCCCCATGATATTTTGGTGGCCTGTATGGGGACACAGGAAATTCCATCTTTCTGCCTGGCACACAAAACCTGGAAGTAGGACCCTCCCTTCTTGGTTTCTTTTCTCCCTCTCCCACCCAACTCAGTCTCCCGTTTGAGTCACAGAGAGGTAGAGACGGTCAGCTTTTGCACGCAACAGTGGATAGGCAGCCTGTGACTCCCTTCCTTGCCAAAAGCTCAGCCAGATGTCCAGGCCAAGCTTGGCACACAAAACCTGAAGGTAGGAACCTCCCTTCTGGGTTTCCTTTCTCCCTCTCCCACCTGACTCAACCTCCCATTTGAATCACAGAGTGGTAGAGATGGTCAGCTCTTGCATGCGACAGTGGACAGGAAGCCTGGGACTCCCTCCCTTGCCAAAAGCTCAGTTAGACGTCCGAACCACACTCGGATACTTGGACTCCACGTTTCTGGCTAAGAACTTTTGTGCTTGTGTGTCTACCCCTTGCCAGCGCTCTGTGACTGAGACTCCTCTTTGTCCGCCAACTGATCTCAGAACCAATTCCCTGTGCCCTCCACAGCTAAGCTCCGGTCACACTGGGAGTGGATTTCACTATTCCTCTATTTGCCCTACCCAACAGTGGTCTCCACAACCTATCCACCTGTACCCCTGTCACAATCTGGGAGAGCTCCAATACATTCTCTATTCTCCTATGTTTTCCAGTCAGCAGCCCCTTGTCACTGACATCTCCAGGGCCAAGCCCATGGCCAAGCTGGAGGTAGGAGGCAAGTCTAGGGATGATTCAGGGGCGACCTCTGTCTACCTCTCTCGTTCAGGTCCTAGCATTCAATCAAGGCACAAAGTCGTGGGGATCAGGGAAAGGACCCTAAAATGTAGACAGACACTGCCTTTCACAGAACTAAGCTTTGATCTGATTACTTAACTCTTGTGAGGCAGGCCACGCCCTGTCTTACATTCAGCCTTTCCAGCTTCCACTGGGGAAAAAAGCAGTCACACTTTTTACTCTTTATCTGATAAACCCTTTTTCATTTTTTTGCCCTGGTTTCTTTTAGAATCTTTGTTTAAGAGGGGCAGCTAGGTGGCACAGTGGATAGAGCACTGGCCCTGGAGTCAGGAGGACCTGAGTTCAAATCTAGCCTCAGACACTTGACACTTACTAGCTGTGTGACCCTGGGCAAGTCACTTAACCCCAATCGCCTCACTAAAAAGACAAACAAACAAATAAATAAATAAAATCTTTGTTTAAGTCTGTTCCATCTAGGCTCAAGGATTCATGGCAGATATCCACTGTGCCTATGTGTCTCCTCCCACCCTCTGGACCTCTCAGCTCCTCACACTCAGGACCAGGCCTTCTCCACTTCTCCCCTCCTCCTTCCCCCGCCCCCCCCCAGCCGTGATTTCTTCGACCCAGCTCAGCCTGAAGCAGTTTCAGAAGAATCATCATCCCCTTTCCTTATATATAGAGAAGTGGGGAATGTTATGGGCCCATAGCACCCCAGAAGTCCTCTGGGGAAATCATTTTTCATTAGAATTTCTATAGGTTGCCTTTTTCCTTTATTGTTATTTTGATCTGACCAGCTCTGGTCCATTATGGATGTTGATCACTATGGGTATGAGAACCTAACATAAGTTATCCATTAACTGGGATCTAACTCCCTTTTAGAGCTAATATCTGTATTAGAGCTTGGGTCTTAGGTTTTTCTATTAACCCCTTTTTGCCTCCTATATTAGAACCATTAGTTACAGTAAAAGGAGAAATTTTAGAAGTGGATAAGGGGAGCATTTGGTAGCATATGGATAAAACACCAGCCCTGGATTCAGGAGGACCTGAGTTCAAATCTGACCTCAAACACTTGACACTTACTAGCTGTGTGACCCTGAACAAGTCACTTAACCCTCATTGTCCTGAAAAAAAAATTAATTAAAATAAAAGAAGTGGATGAGTTCAATCACCTTAGCAGTATACTTTCCAGGGACCTCTACAAAGATAATGAGGTTGCCCCAAGCTAGCTCAGTATTTTGGAGACTTGAAAAAGTATGGGAGAGAAGAGTTCTTAGGCTGTCTTTCAAACTGAAGGTCTACAAAGCCCTTGTGCTGACTTCACTGTTGTGTCTGTGAAAATTGGGCAGTCTATCAGTGCCAGGACAGCAAATTGAATCTCTTGAATGCAGGATGTATTTGTCATGGGCCCCGGTCACCCCAACAATTCTCTGGGGGGTTCAAGGAACTTTTTCCTTGAAACCTCAGGGGTTTTCCCTTGAAATCAAGTAGGCCTCTCCTTGAACCCTATCAAGGACACGGACACACACACACACACACACACACACACACACACACATCTAACGGAGATAAGCAGCACAGATCGAACTGAGCATGCTCCAGGACCATCACCCTACATTCCAGTCATCCTAAACATCTGGATGAGGTAATTCAGGAGAAGACCACCTGGAACCGCCCATCAGCAGACTGCTTAGATCCATCAGGACAAAGTTGACACCCACCACCAGATCGCTCATGAGGGATTCTTCCTACCCCAGCGCAAGCGGGAAGACCACCAGCCCCTCACCCAATAAGAGACTCTTACCCACCCCATCTAAACCCTATAAAATGGCACCCCACAAGTTAGCCGGGGAGGAAAGCGTTTTGTTCTGGCAAAACCTTCCTCCGGGCGGGTTTCTCTTGTACCCCAATAAACCTGTTCTTTTATTCCTAATTAGTCTTGTGCGAGAGTGTAATTCTTTACAGAGGAATCCTAAGGACCCACGTGCTTTCTCCTATCGGTTTCTCCTTCATGTCATATTGTTTTGTTGATTATCTAGATTTAAGAAAATGTTAGAGATAGTGTTGATAATGGAGATTAAACAACAGTATAGAGCTTTTTTGTATTATTTTTGTTTGTTTTTGTGGGGCAATGGGGTTTCAGTGACTTGCCCAGGGTCACACAGCTAGTAAGTATCAAGTGTCTGAGACCGGATTTGAAGTCAGGTACTCCTGAATCCAAGGCCGGTGCTCTATCCACTGCTCCACCTAGCCGCCCCCTATATTGAGCTTTTAAGGAGCCTTTAAATTTTTTGTTGATAAATATTTGCACATCCCTGAGAACTAGGATTGAATTAACCCTAGACAAAATTGTAGGGTGGTGGAATTTTAGGTCTTCCCCTCTGCTCCCATACTCTTTTTTTTTTTTTTTTACCCTCCTCCAAAGGGTAAAGGGTGCAGTTTTAGGAGGGGAGCCTGAAGGGAGGGAAGAGTGAGCCTATTCTGCCCTTACTTAACTGGCTATTGACCCCGGGGCTATTTTCACTATGATTGAGGGTTCCTTCTGAACCCTGGGAAATGAGTGTCAAATAGTGGAATTTAAGATCTTGGCAGGCTGATGGGGAAAGATATAAATTTACAATTCTAAATTTTTGAACTTTCTCCACTCACAAACCCTTTTCACCCAAGAAATTTTTATGCGACCGACCCTGGATAGCGTGAACTACAAAATTTACTGAGAACTGATTCCCCACCCAGTACCCTCTTTCCCAGACAAATGAATTACCTGGGGCTGACTGTCTTTGTCATTTCTAGACTCTTGATGGACTTATGGACCTTCCCTCAAGCAACTTATCCCCTCCCAATATGTTCCCTACCTTACTCTCTGGACTTTATGATTATTTTGTAAAAGAGTCCATCTACACTAAGAAGTTTCTATTCAGAGTCAGTAATGCCTATACTTAACTTAGGAGCAGTTCTATTACTTCTTTTGTTAAAGGTTCATTTACATTATGTAGCTATACTCACTCTGGAGCAATCTTTTGGTTCCCTTTTTGTTCTGTTACCCCATAAATACCCGGTCCTCTGTTCCCATCTTTGGGTATTCCTAGCTTCTGAGCTAGGAATGATACCAGGAGCTATAGTTCCTCTGCCCCGAGTAAAGACCTTATTTCTCCTATATTGATTGTTTACTTAATTTCCAGGTTAACAATAGGTATATAAAATAGGTATATAAATCAAACATTTACTGCCAACAAGTCCATATAGTATGGTGACCCACAGTTTAAGAAGCTTTGGTGTACAGGATAGAGCTCTGGATGTGGAATTGATGTAGGAGGCAAAAAAGGGTTAATAGAAAAACCTAAGACCCAAGTTCTAATACAGATATTAGCTCTAAAAGAGAGTTAGATCCCAGTTAATGGATAATTTATGTTAGGTTCTCGTACCCATAGTGATCAACATCCATAATCCATAATCTGAGATTGGTATCTCAGAGCCAAGTGCCATGCCTCTCTCCCCATGAGAAGTCCAAGGATTTCTTTCATGGTTTCCCTTCCCCTCCCTTCTCCTTCCTCAAAATAAACTACCATCTTATTCTAACTGCTTTTGTGTGCAAGAGGGTGTAATTCTTTAAAGAGGAATTCCTAAGGACCCCAAACCCCTACCCCTACCCCTTACCCCACATTCCCCATGACAGTTGGGAATACTGCATTCTGATTAGCTAGTCTTTGCAGGTAGATTGTAACCCTTGAGTAATCGATTAGATTCGGGGCACCCATTAGCTGCACACTAGGGTGCCTCCTCAAGAGAGGGAAATAAAAAACCTTTGTCACATCGCTGCTGAGTTCCCAAGGATTATTGAGAAGAGGATTGATTTTTCCCTCACAAATATCATATTTGTTATGGGCCCAGGGTATCTCAGAAATTTTCTGGGGGAAATCAAGGAACCTTCTCCTTGAGAAACTAAACCAAAGGACAGACACACCTAAAGAGATAAGTGGCACCAGATGTGGACTGAGATAACTCCAGGAGACCACCCTTCATCCTAGTCTCCCCCACCCCTTGAAGAGATAACCCTATTAGGGGAGGAGGCTGTTGCCAAAATGGTTAGAGGGCACAGAATGACCGATTCCAACCCACCACCCAATAAGGGAATTTTCCACAGTCAGATGATCACCCCATTGGACCACCATCTGTCCTCTATAAAAGTATCTGCCTGTCTGTGCTTCCAGGAGATAGGCATCTCAGAGAACCACATCTCTGCACCATGCCTTCTCCCCGTGAGAAGTCCAAAGACTTCTCTCTTGGTTTCCTTTCCCTAGCTACTAAATAAAATATTATTTTATTTTAATTGGATTTGTGTGAAAGAAGGTGTAATTTGGGGCAGTTAGGTGGCACAGTGGATAGAGCATCAGCCCTGGATTCAGGAGGACTTGAATTCAAATCCAGCCTCAGGGGGCAGCTAGGTGACTCAGTGGATAGAGCACCGGCCCTGGAGTCAGGAGTACCTGAGTTCAAATCTGCCTCAGACACTTAACACTTACTTAGCTGTGTGACCCTGGGCAAGTCACTTAACCCCAATTGCCTCACTAAAAAGCAAACAAACAAATCCGGCCTCAGACACTTGACATTTACTAGCTATGTGACCCTGGGCAAGTCACTTAAACTTCATTGCCCCAAAAAAACAAACAAAAACAAATACAGATAGAAAAGAGGGTATAATTCTTTAAAGGGGAATTCCTAAGAATCCCTACCCCAAACCCCCAATTTCCCCCAAAACAATATTTTGATATCATGATGATGTTATATTATCATAACATTTCAATGTTAAACTATTTTTAATTGTAGCATAATAGTTTGCATTGATGACTTTTTAAAAAAAGTCATTTCCAGATATGTACTTTTCCTCTCTCCCCTCAGCTAACCTTCGCTTATAACAAAGATGAAAGAAGAAAAAAACACAGTTCAGCAAAAATAATCACTATATTAGTCAAATCTGGCAGCAAATGTAATATCCCATACCCATTGTGCTGTGTCACTTTAAAAAAATTATATGAATTCTAAACTTAATAAATAATAAAATGGGTATTTCCATATGCATAGAAGAAAGGGAAAATAGAGTTGTACATAGTTTTGCAGATCTCTATTATGTGCAGCTTGCTTTTCTTTTTAATTACATAATAAATTTAGTCTATAGCTTTCAAAACTCTTCTGTTTGTGATTCTTTCTGTTCTCTTTTGTATTCTTTTATTTTGTTTCATTTTTTTCTTACTCTATCCCTATTCCTTCCTCTACCACCACATTGAGAAAAAGAAAACAAAAGCTTTGTAACGAATATGCATAGTCAAAACCTCCCAAATCTTCACATTGTCCATGACCTTCCTCCTAGAACAGAAGGAAGGCAAGATGCATTATTCTGCATCTTGAGTCCTGGTTTTTCTTATTTCACTGTTTTAGTGTATATGAATTTTCATATTCTTCTCTGAATTATTCTGTCTCTCCTGTTAATGTTAATATTCATGCTATATTTTTAGACTTTACTCAGTTGATGGGCATCTACTTTGTTTTCCATTCTTTTGCTATGACAAGCAATACTGTAATGAATATTTTTTTTGGCATATATTCAATGTTGTTGTCTGTCTTTGACCTCCTTGAAATATATTTCTTTCATATATAACCCATATCAGATTGCTTGCCCTCTTGGAGAGGGGGGAGGGAAGGGAGGGAGGGAGAAAAATTTGGAACTAAAAATCTTATAAAAAATGAATGCTTAAAACTATTTTTACATGTAACTGAAAAAATACTATTAAAATTGAGAGAAAAAGAAATATATTTCTTTCAATGAAATCTCTGGGACAAAGGGTAATATTTTAGTCTATTTATTTATTTTACGCAATGGGGGGTTAAGTGACTTGCCCAGGATCACACAGCTAGTAAGTGTCAAGTGTCTTGAGGCCGGATTTGAACTCAGGTACTCCTGAATCCAGGGCCAGTGCTTTATCCACTGCGCCACCTAGATGCCCTTAGTCACTTTTAAAAATATAATTCCAAATTGTTTTTCTACGTGGTTGGCCCAATTCACAGCTCCACCAACAGTGTATTAGTGTGCCTGTTTTCCTTCAGCCCTTCTAACAATTATTATTTTTATCCTTTGATATCTTTGCCAATTTGTTGGTTGTGGATTCTCTAGTTTTCTTTTTAATTACAAACTACCCAGGAGAGGCCTCCAAAGTCTTGATGTATAGGGGTTTCAAAGTGACATGGGCTTAGAATAAATCAGAAGTTTCTCCTGTGAGAAGCAAAACCAATGATGACCAGATAACACGACAGACATATGGAGGAATCAAAGGTGATGTGGGATGGAATTAGGGTCAAATTGATCATGAGTTGTCCCAAAAGAATTATAAGACTCAGTGACTCAGTTTCCCAAGTTTTATTGCAATACTGTGGGTAACCTCAGGGAGAGAACCAGAATAGTGGAAAGGCATCTCTTGAATAGTGAAAGAAAAGACAGTTATATTTATAGTATGGATAAATTGATTATCAGTCTCATTATAATAATCTCTGCCTTTGGGAGGTACAGGGGAGGGCCTATCCTAATTTGGAGTTCCTGGGGTCCTAAGCCAACCCCCGAGGCAGGTACCTTTTTCTGTGGAGGTGTGTTTTGGGGGTTTACCCATCATAAGGTGAATCTGGGGACAAATTTGACCTTTTCTGTGCATGTCTCTTTCTAGTTCTCATGCTTAGTTTCAAAACATCTTCATTTATCATTTATTTCTGGTCTAAATTTCTATAGCCTGTCATTTTATCGTTGTTATATGACCTGTCCCTTTATGTTCCCTTTATGGGTACTGATTACTGTCAGTCTGCAAGAAGCGAGGCCCTGACTTATATTAATGAATAAGTTATCCACTAACTGGGGTCTGAATCCCTTTTAGAGCTAATATCTGAATTAGAGCTTGGATCTTAGGTTTTTCTGTTAACCCCTTTTTGCCTCCTATATCAAAGAGACTATTAAAGTTTAGACTAGCCAACTAGATCTCAGGGCAGACATACCTAAGAAATAAGGGGAGAGAAAATTCTATAGCAGGAAAGTCAATTAGGTATGGCTACTACTTGACCAGAGCTAGAACACAGAGATAACCGAAAACTCAGGACCATCATCTGAAAAAAAAAAATCATCCTGACTCTCAGGAATATAACAAACATCCAACTTTCACCACCCCAAAAAGGAACTTTCCATTTTCAGGTGGTCACCCCATCTATCTTCTCTAAGAACTTTTGCCTTCCCTCTGTTCAAGGGGGAAAATGTTTCTGTCATGGAGAAAATGGTGGTGGGTGTCCTTAGGTATTCCTCTGTAAAGAATTACACTCTCACACAGTCCAATGAGAATTAAAATGGTCCTTTATTGGGTGCTAGAGAAAGTGACTGAGTGGGAAATCAAACACAGCCTCAAGGGGAGGAGATGGCTTAGAAATCTCTTCCTCTGTGGGCAGCTAGGTGGTGCAGTGGATAGAGCACTGGCCCTGGAGTCAGGAGTACCTGAGTTCAAATCTGGCCTCAGACACTTGACACTTACTAGCTGTGTGACCCTGGGCAAGTCACTTAACCCCAATTGCCTCACTAAAAAAAAAAAGAAAAGAAATATCTTCCTCTGGGGCAGCTAGGTGGTACAGTGGATAAAGCACTGGCCCTGGATTCAGGAGTACCTGAGTTCAAATCAGGCCTCAGACACTTGACACTTACTAGCTATGTGACCCTCAGCAAGTCACTCAACCCTCATTGCCCCGCAAAAAGAAAAAGAAATCTCTTCCTCCTAGAACAGAAGGAAGGCAAAAGCTTTTATAATGGATAGGTGGGGTAACCACCTGAAAATGGAAAGTTCCTTTTTGGGTGTGGGGTAGAAAAAGATTCTTGAGAGGCAGGGGATTTTCCTTTTTTTTGAATGATGGTCCTGACCTCTGGAGGTATCTCTGTTTCCCAGCTCAGGTAATAGCCACCCCTAACTAATTTGCTTTGTTTTTGGTTTTTGGTGAGGCAGTTGGGGTTAAGTGACTTGCCCAGGGTCACATAGCTAGTAAGTGTCAAGTGTCTGAGCCCTGATTTGAACTCAGGTCTTCCTGAATCCAGGAACAATGCTCTATCCACTTCACCACCTAACTGCCCCTCCCTAACTAATTTATAGAATTTTATCTCCCCTTACTTCTTAGGTGTGTCTGTCCTGATATCTAGTTAGCCAGTTTAAACTTTAATAGTCCCTTAATTCATTGATATCCTAAGCCCCATGTCATTCCTAAGTGTTATAGGCCCAGGTCACCCCAGAAGTTCTCTGGGGTACATCAAAGTACCTTCTCCTTGAGAAGCTAAACCAAAGGACAGACACACCTAAAGAGATAAGTGGAACCTGATCAGGACTGAGCTAGCTCCAGGACCACCACCCTTCATTTCAGTCTCCCTCACCCCTGGGGAGATAAGATTGGATGTGGCTGCTGCCTTTGTGGCATGAGGACAGAGATGGCTTGAGAGATCCACAGCCACCCCTCACCCAATTCCCCCAGCCACCAGCAGTGGGGGATGTTCCTCCCTCAATAAAGGAACTTTCCACAGTCAGATGATCACCCCCATCAGTCCTCTATAAAGGTATCTGCCTCTCTCCTGCTTGAGGAGATTGGTATCTGAGAGCTACTCTCTGTGCTATGCCTTCTCCCCATGAGAAGAAGTCCAAGGATTTCTCTCTTGATTTCCCTCCCCCAGCTCCTGAATAAACTATTATCTTATTCTACTGGATTTGTGTGCAAGAGGGTGTAATTCTGTGTGTGTGTGTGTGTGTGTGTGTGTGTGTGTGTGTGTGTGTGTGTGTGTGTGTGTGTGAGGTAATTGGGGTTAAGTGACTTGCCCGGGGTCACATAGCTAGTAAGTGTTAAGTGTCTGAGGCCAGATTTGAACTCAGGTCCTTCTGCATCCAAGGCCGGTGCTCACTCCACTGCACCACCTAGCTTCTCTGGGTGTAATTCTTTAAAGAGGAATTCCTAAGAATCCTTACCCCAACCCCTATCCCTATCCCCAACCCCCCACCATTTCCCCCATAACAGAAGCCTTCCCCTAGGGGTGAAGTCTTTTGACTTCCCACTCCATCACTTCCCCTAGTGTCAAATAAAGATGACTTTAATTCTAATTGGATTGTGTGCAAAGGTGTAATTATTTATTGAGGAATCCCTAAGGACCACCACCTCTCATCTATGACAAAAGGATCTTAATCTTCCTCTACAAGGTCCATATTGATGAAAGACTTGAATATAAGATTTAGAGTTGGAAGGAACCTTAGAGGCCATCTATTCTAAGAGATTCAAAAATTCATTTTACAGATAAGTAAATGGGTACTGTCATGAGGGAAATAGGTGGTGGAGGTCCTTAGGTATTCCTCTTTAAAGAATTACACCCTCTTGTACATGATCCATTTAGAATAAAAGTCTTTTATTTGGGTGCTGGAGATCAAGTGATATCTTAGAGACATCTAGCTCATCCAACAGAAGAAAGACAAAAGCTTTTATAGATGGTAGATAGGGTGCCTGGATGAGGTAACCACTTGACAATGGAAAGTTCCCTTTGGGGGTGGGGAAAGCTTGAATGAGGGGTGGTGGTCCAGACTTCTGGAGTTATCTCTGTCCCTTGGGCCAGATCAGACAGCAGCCTTCCCTAATGGGTTTATCCTCCTTACTTCTTAGGTACGTCCATCCTGATAGTTAGTTGGCCCAACCCCCATGTCAGGTACCTTGATTTGCTTAAGCTCCCCAATTATCCAGGAAAGCAGAACAACTGTATAAGGACTGGCTTCTGGCTAACAAAACAATAATCTTTTGTGTGACCTAGAGTAAATGGAGCTGGACGTGCAAGGAATCAGTAACCTTGAAGCCAATCAAAGACTTATCTGACTGCAGTATATGTGACTATGGACTTTATTTTCAGCTATTCCCCAACTTTGGAATAATGCTTTTTCTTTTTGAAGAGATCTCCTCATCAAGACTTTGAACTGAACAATCACCAAGAATGCCTTCTGACTTGTATATCAGAGACCACTCCACTCCTGGAATTCCTTACACACACACACACACACACACACACACACACACACACACACACACACACACACACACACACACACACACTTTCCCTTTGGGAGTAGGACTTTCTAAGCCCACCTTTCCTCCAAATTCCTTACCTGTTTTTGTTTAAACTGTATATAAACCCTTGCAATCAATTGCACGGTATCCTATTTGGCAGTAGGCTGAATAACACCCATGATCATGCTAGATTTTCTTTCCTGCTTAACAAAACCTTTCTTTTAATTTTTACAGGCATTATCTTTTTCTGATTTCTTTCCCTTTTAGGAAGAAGGGAATTTAAATCTCAAGAACTGGCCTTAGTTCTCAGGTCTTCCCCTTTGGGGAAAGAGGTGTCTAAATTCCATTAAGAAAGCATTTGGGGGCAGCTAGGTGGCACAGTGGATAGAGCACCGGCCCTGGAGTCAGGAGTGCCTGAGTTCAAATCCGGCCTCAGACACTTAACACTTACTAGCTGTGTGACCCTGGGCAAGTCACTTAACCCCAATTGCCTTACTAAAAAAAAAAGAAAGAAAGAAAGCATTTGCCCTCATTTGCATAATGAACTGAGTCCAAAAAGATGATGAAACTAGAAAGATCCCATAGGTAGCAGAAATGGGATTTGAACCTGGTCCTCCCAATATAAATCTATTATTTTATGAGAATGCCTTGTTTGGTCCACAGAAGTATGGGGTTTCTAAAAGAACCAAATGAATAAGCACAAACTTCCTACCTCTTAAAGGAGCCTAATCAAAATTTAGAAATAGCTCACATTCATAATTGTTATGGGGAAATAGAGTGAGGGGTTGAAGTAGGGATTTGGGGCAGGGGTAAGGGTAGGGGTCCTTAGGAATTCCTCTTTAAAGAATTACACCCTCTTGCATACAAATAATAAGATAATAGTTTATTTAGGGTGCTAGGGAAGGGAAAGGAAACCAAGAGAGAAATCCTTGGACTTCTCACGGGAAGAAGGCATGGCACAGAGGCTAGACTCTGAGATACCTATCTCCATGAGCAGGAGACAGGCAGATACTTTTATAGAAGACTGATGGGGGTGATCATCTGACTGTGGAAAGTCAGATGGAAAGGACCATCCCTCACTGGTGGTGGCTGGGGGAATTGGGTGAGGGGTGGCTGTGGATCTTTTAAGCCATCTCCTCCAGGAGGCGAAAAGGCAGCAGCCACACCTAATCTTATCTCCCCAGGGGTGGGGGAGACTGGAATGAAGGGTGGTGGTCCTGGAGCTAGCTCAGTCCTGATTCAGTGCCACTTGCACAAGATCACATAGCCAGTAAGCATCTGGATTTGAAGCTAGGTATTCTGGACTCCCAAGTCCACCATCTCCATCTTGCTGTGCTCAGCTTTTAGGTGACTGTGCAGAGACTTTCAGAATTAGGGGAGAAGACTGGTACACAATTCTCCAGTTTCACTGAGCCCAGTGCAAAGGCATAATGAGAAAAGGAACAATGACTGGAAATGGAATAGCCCTTCACTCTGGTTCTAAGAACTGCCTGCTCAACTCTCCTTTTCTCTGTTCCTGTTGGTGGCAGATTTGCCATTGCAGAATTTGCTGCTAATTATAACAAAACACAACCGGAGTAATTACAACCCTGCTGGTAGATTAGTTTTGTTAAAGGTCTGTCAAGGGTTTTCATTAGAACTTCTACTCTGCAAGACAGTTGGTACCAGCTCTTAGTTTCAGCAGTTTCCTTCCTTCCTTTTTTTCCCCTCCTTCCCTTCTCCTCTCCCCCTCTTCCTCCTTTCCTTCCTTCCTCCATTCCTCTTTTCTTCTTCCTTCCATTCCTTCTTTCCTCCTTTCCCCTCTCTCGCTCCCTTTTTTTTCTTCCTTCCTTCCTTGTAAATGACTTTCTAGCAAATCTGAGGCAGGATTTTAACCCAAGTCCTCTCAATTCTAAGTCCTATGTTCTTTCTATTAGGGGAAAATTGATGTGGGTTTGGGGTAGGGATTCTTGGGAATTCCTCTGTAAAGGATTATATCCTCTTGTACATAAATCCAATTGGAATAAAATAATATTTTATTTAGGTGCTAGTCCTTGGACTTCTCAAGGGAAGAAGGCATGGCACAGAGGCGTGGCTCACTGAGATACCTATCTCCTCCAGTAGGAGACAGGCAAATCCTTTTATAGGTCCAATAGGGCAATTATCTGACTGTGGAAAGTTCCCTTATTGGGGGAGGACCATCCCCCACTGGTGGTGGCTGGGGGAAGTTGGGTGAAGGGTGGCTTTGGATCTCTCAAGCCATCTCTCTCCCCCTCACTCCACAAAGGCAGCAGCCACACCTAATCTTATCTCCCCAAGGTTGAGGGAGACTAGAATGAAGGGTGGGGGTCCCAGAGCTAGCTCAGTCCAGTCTGGTTCCACTTCTCTCTCTAGGCGTGTCTGTCCTCTGGTTTAGTTTCTCAAGGAGAAGGTTCTTTGATGTGCCCCAGAGGACTTCTGGGGTGCTATGGGCCCTTAACATTCCCCACTTCTCTATATATAAGGAAAGGGGACAATGATTTTTCTGAAACTGCTTCAGGCTGAGCTGGGTCGAAGAAATCACGACTGGGGGGGGCGGGGGAAGGAGGAGGGGAGAAGTGGAGAAGGCCTGGTCCTGAGTGTGAGGAGCTGAGAGGTCCAGAGGGTGGGAGGAGACACATAGGCACAGTGGATATCTGCCATGAATCCTTGAGCCTAGATGGAACAGACTTAAACAAAGATTTTATTTATTTATTTGTTTGTTTGTCTTTTTAGTGAGGCGATTGGGGTTAAGTGACTTGCCCAGAGTCACACAGCTAGTAAGTGTCAAGTGTCTGAGGCTAGATTTGAACTCAGGTCCTCCTGACTCCAGGGCCAGTGCTCTATCCACTGTGCCACCTAGCTGCCCCTCTTAAACAAAGATTCTAAAAGAAACTAGGGCAAAAAAATGAAAAAGGGTTTATTAGATAAGAAGTAAAAAGTGTGGCTGCTTTTTTTCCCCAGTGGAAGCTGGAAAGGCTGAATGCAAGACAGGGCGAGGCCTGCCTCACAAGAGTTAAGTAATCAGATCAAAGCTTAGTTCTGTGAAAGGCAGTGTCTGTCTACATTTTAGGGTCCTTTCCCTGATCCCCACGACTTTGTACCTTGATTGAATGCTAGGACCTGAACGAGAGAGGTAGACAGAGGTCGCCCCTGAATCATCCCTAGACTTGCCTCCTACCTCCAGCTTGGCCATGGGCTTGGCCCTGGAGATGTCAGTGAGGAGGGGCTGGCCAGGAGACCGAACTGCAGGGATCTGGGTTTTCGCTAGGCTAACCTCTTGGGGACTGTACTGGGGACAAAGAGGTAGGAGAGGTGGCCTCACCTTCATGGGGGTAAGGGGTTTGGGTAGGGGTTGGGGTTTGGGGTCCTTAGGAATTCCTCTTTAAAGAATTACACCCTCTTGCACACAAAAGCAGTTAGAATAAGATAGTAGTTTATTTAGAGGAAGGGGAAGGGAAGGGAAACCAAGAGAGAAATCCTTGAACTTCTTCTCATGGGGAGAAAGGCATGGCATAGAACATGGCTCTGAGATACCAATATCCTTGAGCAGGAAACAGGCAGCTGCATTTATAGAGGACTGATGGGGGTGACCATCTGACTGTGGAAAGTTCCTTTAATGAGAGAAGACCATCCCCCACTGGTGTGGCTGGAGGAATTGAGTGAGAGGTGGCTGCAGATCTCTCAAGCCATCTCCTCAGGACACAAAGGCAGCTGTCACATAATCTTATCTCCCCAGGGTTGAGGGAGACTAGAATGAAGCTAGCTCAGTCCAATCTGGTTCCACTTATCTCTTTAGGTGTGTCTGTCCTTTGGTTTAGTTTCTCAAGGAGAAGGTTCCTTGATGTACCCCAGAGAACTTCTGGGGTGCTCTGGGCCCATAACACTTAGATACTTACAAACTGTGACCCTAGGCAAGTCTCTTAACCCTGTTTGCCTCAGTTTCCTCATATGTAAAATGAGCTGGAGAAAGAAATGGCAAAACACTTCAATATCTTTACCATGTAAACCTCAAATGGGTTCATGAAGAGTTGGACACCACCAAAATGACTTAAACAGTAGCACAGGGGCAGCTAGGTGCCACAATGGATAGAGCACCGGTCCTGGATTCAGGAGGACCTGAGTTCAAATCCGACCCCAGACACTTAACACTAGCTGTGTGACCCTGGGCAAGTCACTTAACCTCAACTGCCTCACCAAAAACCAAAAACAAAGAGCAACACAAGTCTATCACCCCTCTATTCAATAAACTTCAGTGGCTCCCTATTACCTCCAGGATTAAATATAAAATTCTCTGTTTAGCTTTCATTCCCGTTTTGTTTTTTTGTTTTTGTTTTTTTTTTGCAGGCAATGGGGGTTAAGTGACTTGCCCAGGGTCACACAGCTAGTAAGTGTCAGGTGTCTGAGGCCGAATTTGAACTCAAGTACTCCTGAATCCAGGGCCGGTGCTTTAACCACTGCGCCATCTAGCTGCCCCTCTTTATCTTTCAAAGCTTTTCATAACCTTTCTCCTTCCTATCTTTCCAGTCCTCTTACACTTTATTCCCCATCATGTCCTCTTTGTTCCAGTGACACTGTCCTCCGTGCTATTTCTCTTATACAGTACTACACATTTCAGCTTCTAGTGTTTTTACTGACTGTCCCCCATGTCTGGAATCTGTTCTTTCATCATCTATACCTCCTCCCAGCTTCCCTCAATTCCCAGTTAAAATTCCACATTTTGCTTAAAGCTTTTCTCAATCCCCCTTAATGCAAGTATCTTCCCTCCATTGGTTGTCTCCAACAAACAAACAAACATACACACATACACACATACACATACATACACATACACACATAGTGCCTACTTGTATACAATTATTTGTATGTTGTCTCTCCATTAGACTGTAAGCTCCTTTAGGGGAAGGTACTATTTTATTTCTTGTTGCCATTCTTTGTATCCCCAATATTTAGCACAGTACCTGGCACTGATTAACAAATGCTAATTGAGTGATTGATTTGGTAGAATGGAAGCTGCTTCAGGGCAAAGGTTCTCAATTTTGTATTTGTTTCCCAGTACCTAGCAGAGTATCTGGCACATACTAGGAGTTTAATAAATGCCCGTTGATTGATTGGTTTGGAACATTATATCAAATCCTTCATAGGATTTCTCTACTTTACCCATTGGAATAGATGCTGGTACATAAACCTCAGGTTTTTTTGTGGTGATCTCTTTGCTTATCCCTCATGATCAATGCAAGGTTAAATGACTAAGTTTTCCACGAAATCATTTTTCTTGTAGCCTTATGGTGAGTGTAAAAGACAACTTCAATTTTTTTGCTTCTTTAAGCAAGATCCATGAGTTATCTTCCTCTTTAGCCATAGTTTCTTTATATCTTTTGGGTTTATTAAGAAACAGACAAATCCCAAGAAGTAGGATAGGAACCAAAGGGAGAATGTCTCACTTGTTTGAAATATAACTTAAATTGGAACCATGTAATGTAAGACTAGAAAACCCCAGGGGATTCTGATGTCTCCCTATAATAGGGGCTCTGTACAGAGAGGCAGACCTGTCTCAGGGCACCAGGAAGCTTGAAGTTTCTTTAATTTCTTTTTTGTTTGTTTTTGGTTTTTTTTTTTGGTGGGGCAATAAGGGTTAAGTGACTTGCCCAGGTTCACACAGCTAGTAAGTGTCAAGAGTCTGAGGCTGGATTTGAACTGAGGTCCTCCTGAATCCAAGATCAGTGCTTTATCCACTCCACCACCTAGCTGCCCCTAGTTTCTTTAATTTCTTTTTTTTTTTTTTAGTGAGGCAATTGGGGTTGAGTGACTTGCCCAGGGTCACACAGCTAGTAAGTGTTAAGTGTCTGAGGCCGGATTTAAACTCAGGTACTCCTGACTCCAGGGCCGGTGCTCTATCCACTGCGCCCCTCTTTAATTTCTAGCTGCTCCCTCTTTAATTTCTTAATCCTGAATCATGAAGATTCCTGGTTGGTGATTTGCTGTGAGAATGAAACTATTTCTAAATCTTTCTTCCTGGGGCCTGAGATTTAGTAAATCTCAGAGCTTAGAAAGTGGACAGCAGAAAAATGAAAGTATTTTCAATAAGAAACAGAACTATCTGTATTTTAAAAAGGGCTTGATGTAAGACACAAAGGAGTCTGGAGGAAAGAGAAGTCAATCAAGGAGCGAGGTCCAGGAAGAGATGGAGGAATTGAGCTTCCTTATACAAGGAGAGAACTTCTGCCTTTGAGCCAGGAGGGAAGTAGAAGGGCATAAGTGGGATCAAACATTTTGAATTGGACCTCTGATGTTCTTCATAGTCGAAGAAGAGCAAAACGACAGCATCATATTGTGGTCAATGTTCACTGTAGCCGATTAGACAAATATGAACTCAGAAGGTTCTATCACAGGTTGGGCACAAATAGCCTGCATGAACTTTTGAAATGGAACCACTTCCTTCATTTTACAGATGAAGAAACTGAGACCTAGAGTGATTAAAAGACTTGCCTAAGATCAGAGAGGTGATAAATGGCAGTCAGTCCAATGGCTGCCAGTGGCTCAATGGATAGAGAGCCAAGCCTGGAGTCAAGAACACCTGAGGTCAAACCTGTCTTCAGACACTTACTAGTTGTGTGACCCTGGCCAAGTCACTTAATCCCGATTACCTTAAATATTCAGGGCCATCTCCAGTCATCCTGATATATATTTTGCTGCTGGACCCAGATGGCTCTGGAGGAGAGAGTGAGGTTGGTGACCTTGCACAGCCCTCCTTCACTTATTTTTCTTTTCTTTTCTTTTCTTTCTTTTTTTGGTGGGCAATGAGGGTTAAGTGACTTGCCCAGGGTCACACAACTAGTAAGTGTCAAGTGTCTGAGGCTGAATTTGAACTCAGGTCCTTCTGAATACAGGGCCAGTGTTTTATCCACTGTACCACCTAGCTGCCCCGCCCCTTCACTTAAATTCAATTCACTGTATCACCTCAACTTCACGGTCCTCTTCGAGAATGAAGGACAAACAACAACAGCTGTGTGACTAGCTTAATCCTGTTTGCCTCAGTTTCCTCATCTGTAATATAAGCTGGAGAAGGAAATGGCAAACCACTCCAGTATATTTGCCAAGAAAACCCCAAATAGGGTCACGAAGAGTTTGAAGCAACTCAACAACAACACAATATTCAAACCCAGTCCTCTGACCCTAAAAGTGGCACTCTTTTCTTTATACCACATTGCTTCTCTGGGTTTGAATTTGAGAAGATGATGAAGAAATTAAAACCTAATGGCCTAGGGCGGCTAGGTGGCGCAGTGGATAGAGCACCGGCCCTGGAGTCAGGAGTACCTGAGTTCAAATCCGGCCTCAGACACTTAACACTTACTAGCTGTGTGACCCTGGGCAAGTCACTTAACCCCAATTGCCTCACTTTAAAAAAAAAAAAAGAACATGAAAACCTAATGGCCTCTATCATTCTATAAAGTAGGAGGGGAGGTCAGCTAAAGGTGAAGGCTAGGAGAGAAGGACACAGGCTTAAAGAGAAACAAAAAGGTTGGGAAGCATCCTGGTGGATATATTGCTAAAGAAACAATTAGAGATGAATAAGAGAATTACTGAGCAGAAGTGAACACCTAGTTGAAGTTAGAAAACAGAATATGGAATGGATCAGATCTGCACACTTTTATCACTTTTATTTAGGAAGAGTGAAATAGATAAGAGATTGTTGAAATGTCAAGCATTGGGGACCAAATGGATGTTTTGGATCAAAGTAGCAGAAGTGAAGCCATGCATGACATTTGAAGGTAGAAACCTGTTTAGGGCACTCAAATACTGTCCAGAAGTGTGAATGTCAAAGGGTTTATCACTGTATAGTTTTCCCATTTCCCCTAAATCTTCTTCTGCTCAGATTCACACATTTATTCTCTGAATTTATTCTATTCACACATCTATTCTCTCATCCTTAGGGCAGGAGATATTAAAGAAATAATTTTTAATTATTGGGGTTTATTGGAAGAAGGAGAAGGAGGAGGAAGAGGAGTAGGAGCCCAACAGAAGGGAATGGATCAGGACCAACCAGAGATACTGAAGGAAAATGGAGTGTTAGTTACTTGGGAGGTTCAGGGAGTTCTGAGTCCTCTCTAAAGGAAGGCTTTGGGAGGAGTTTCCTGCTCCCCTCTCCCTTCTCCAATGAAAGGAGAGAGCCAACTGAGGGAGTTGAGAAAATGTTGAGTATAAAAAACTGAGTCAATCTGCAAGACGAAAAGATTTCAGGTGATTAGTTTATTCTGGGGAAAACGGAGCCCCAGCCCCAGCCCTGACTGGCAGATTAGCTTGGTCTGTGGGGGTGCAGAAAGCCCCAAGATTTGAGTGGAAATAAAAAAGGTATATATAGACCTGGGAGTTAGACTCAGGGGGCGGACAAGGAGTTCAGTTCGGACAAGGAGACAGGGGGCTGAGAAGAGGTCAAGAGGGCGGCTAATGAGATTAGAAAGCAGAGACAGGGGACAAGACAAACAGCAACTCAGGACTAGGAGCAAAGGCGGCAGAAGACAGACTGAACAGGAGGCAACGGAGAGCACAGAAGCGGTCAGCACAGGGTATAGGTTGGAGAAAGTGAAGATTAAGAGGAGTTAGAATAAAGTACCTGAGTGCCCTGAGTCGAGAGGTGGCTAAGGCCCTTATTGTATTCAAGAAGTTCAAAGCAGCAGGTGGGAAAGAGACCGCAGGAAAGCAGTTAGGTTGTACATTTTATTTCCCTGTATTCTTAATTTAAATAGTATCTCATAAATAAACTCTGCTTTGATTACTTGGTTAAGAGGCTTCTTAATATTTTGCTTATCAATTTGGGAGTGGAGCAGTGTGGTGGAACTTTATAAACGGCCCACGCTAAGTTAATAGCAGTCAGATAGCCAGTTAGTCAACAAAGTCCCAGATTATGTACCCCAGTCAGATTTAGCCCCCCAAAATTAGTCAGTCATCAAAAATATTTTTACATTTTAATGGCAACCACGAAGGGACTTATGGCCCAATTATAATTTCTCTATAATTATAATTTTTCTAGACTTATAATTTTTTATACGTCCAATTATATAATTTTTTTGGATTAGATATACTTATTAAATAATTAATTTTTTGTACACTAGCTGTGTGCTCCTGGGCAAGTTACTTATCCTCGATTGGCCCCCCCCCCAGTTAATCAATTAATAATAAAGTCACACAGTAAATCTCACTGGCAAGACAGTCTCTCATGATTTCCAGTAAACAAAGTTTGTGCTAATTATGCCTATCAGGGCCTGCTTCTCCTGCCTGGCCAGTGACTATCTTTCCCTCTTGCTTCCTGAAACACCTCTGTCATTTCAGACCCAGCGATGGATACATCTATTACCGATGTCTGGGCCCTAGTGCTCATTTTTTTTTTTCCAGGGCAATGGGGGTTAAGTGACTTGCCCAGGGTCACACAGCTAGTAAGTGTCAAGTGTGCACAGTGGATAGAGCTTCTGCCTGGAGTCAGGAAGACCTGAGTTCAAATCACACACATACATACACACACACCCTCCGTGGCACAATAAGGCTTAAATGACTTGCCCAGGGTCACACAGCTAATAAGTGTCAGGTGTCTGAGGCTGGATTTGAACTCAGGTTCTCCTGAATCTAGGGTCGTGTTTTATCCACTGTGCCACCTAGCTGCTCCTGAGTTCAAATCTGACCTCAGACACTAGCTGTGTGACCTCGGGCAAGTCACTTGACCTAATTTGTCTGTTTCCTCATCTATAAAACGAGCTGGAGAAGGAAATGGCAAACTACTTCAGCATCTTTGCTAAAAAAACCCCAAATGGGGTCACCAAGAGTTGTACACAATTAAAATGACTGAACAAGAATGACATAGCTCCCTTTCTTTGACCTCTATGATTACTTTTTCTGGGGGAGATGTTTCTCTCAAACTCATTGCACATAGATTTTGTCTACTTTCTCCACAATACTTTCTGTTCCTCACCTTTTTCAGTTCTCTTAGGTGTTGTCTTTTCCTATTAGAATGTAAGCTCCTTGAGAGAAAGGACTGTATTTCTCTTTCTGTATTCCCAAGCACTTAACACATTAATTACTATTTAATTATTAATTAAATTAATAAACAAATTCTCAATTAAATATTAATTAATATTTCTGTATTGGAGCAGCTAGGTGGCCCAGTGGATAGAGCACCAGCCTTGGAGTCAGGAGGAACTGAGTTCAAATCCGGCCTCAGACACTTAACAATTGCTAGCTGTGTGACCTGGGGCAAATCACTTAACCTCAATTGCCTCACACACACACACAAAAAACCTGTATCCCCAAGCACTTAACACAGTGCTTGGGACATAACAAGCACTTAATAAATGCTTATTGCCTGACTCACACCAATTTCTTCAAGTCACTTTCTTGTTTAAAAACCTTCATTAGCTTCTCTTGCATACAAGAGGGTCGTAAACTTGGCTTGACAATCTATCTCCAATCTATTTATAGATACTCATCTCATACTATTTCTTTTCATGTGCCCTCCAGGCCAATTAAACTTCCTCTCCCACCCTCCAGAAAATCCTCTCCCATCCCTCCCATTTTCTACTTTGCCAAATGCTGCTATATATTTAGGGACATATACATGTGCCCAAATATACAGGATGCATTTGTGAAAGAGATGTAGTCTGTGTTAGATGGTCTCCCATGCCCTGTATCAGGGCTCCTTAAAGCCTAGGGTATGTCTCCCCTTCCCCCTTTCCTTAAGTAATTTAGTAGATTGTTCTTTTCTATCTGCTGTGAGAAATAATTCATTTGAACCCCTCCTCTATTCCAATCAGTATTAATCAATTGGATATGATTCCACAAAGGTAGTGTTTGGGGCAAACTGCCTCAGTTTACCCAAATAACTCGAGGAGACCACCAAGTCAAGCAGAGACAGATTTATTACATTCCTGCAGGAATGGGCAAACTCAATGCCTGAGCCGAGATAGCTAATACATGCCTTGACCTTTTATAGGAATGTTGGTCAGAGGGGAAGTCCCCACACACACTAGGGCGAGCTCACAATCTAACATCCAATCCTGTCTCACCCAGGGTGCGTGTTTAGCTCGTGATCAATGTATAGAGACATGCATACGTGTTCCAGGAACAAGGGGGAAAAGGGGAGGGGGAACAAGGTCAAACTGAAGGAAGAGGGAATGGGGAGTGACAGTCAGATGTTTCAGATCTCACAGTTCTCACTGACTCCCCTCTCCCGGCCCCCATCTCTAAAGATATTCAACTTGAATAACAGGAAGAGTCACTCAGGTGTTTCAGCATTGTTTTGTAGTCTGTTAATTTTAGAAGGATGACAGGGTTAAAATTTATCTTCGGCTATGTTGGGAAATCAAAGAAATAGAATAAAGAATAAAAGAATAATCCATTGCTGGGACCCTAGGGTCAAGGGGATTCTGCTCTGAGAAAAAGAGACGTGTCACTTAACATCTGGTCTCAACTTAATTGCTGCATCCTGTGCTGAGCCCTGTCCTTTCTTCTTGAGTCCCGAGTATTGAATTGGTGGGCAAACTCCCCAATCCACTCAACAGGGACTGGGGTTCTGACACATGATGTATTCCAGACAAAACTTAAGATGTAGCTGACAAGTGGGGAGACTGAGCAGAAGTAAAAATACTATTAATTGGCAATAAAACTTAAAGGAGACAGTGAGAATTTGACAAGCAATAAACTTTTAAACTAACTATACTGGGGCAGGGCTGGGTGTCTTCCAGACCCCATCCTCAGAGTTTAATCTGACTCAAATCCATAATCATCTCATATAGTAGTGATTATAAGTTCCGCATATTAGGCCCTAGAGCTATGAGCTGCAGATTGTAAGTTCATTTACTTAATCATAGGAAGCTAACTAGAGGCCTTCCACCCCTGTTTTTTCTTGTCATGGTAACCAAGCCCAGTGTGGCAGAGGTAACTCAGTTACATGGAAAGTGCTCCAACTTATCTTTGTACCCCTGGACCGCTCTCTCTTGTTCAACATGAGCAAGTGACCACCGTACAACCACTTAGTCAGTGGAGATGCCCCATGTGTCACCCATTCTGTAACCCCCTTCCCTGTCTCTCCTCCCACCCCCACCCCACGCCACCCTCCATCACCTCTGATGACATGTCATTTTTGGCCCTCAAGAGCAAGGTCTATCAAGCAACGAGACTGTATTTTACCAAGCCTCTTTTGCATATTGGGGTATCAATCCCTATAAAAACAAGGTCCTGGAAGAAAGGGGGGCGTCTCAGATTGTGAGGAAGATCTGAGATCCACTTCATTAGAGGGGGCCATGGACCCTTTAATAAAATGCCATTGGCTCAGAGTTCTGCCTCAGTCTCTTTTATTGTATTTAATGCCCACACTGTCAACTCAAGTCCCCTACTGGTTATTGGTTAATAGCAATTCAAGGTGTCCTCTTAAAGATTAAAATGGCTCCGAGGTTGGGGGATGAGGAGATGTGTGGTTAAATCTCTCATGATAAGATTCTAGTCAGTAGGAGAGAGTGTTGAGGTACCCAGCCTGCATATATATGCATCTACAAGTGTAGATTGTCCTTAGATGTTTACCTTTACCACATTTATACAATTACCCTTGCACATGCCCTGGAGCCTGCATTCAGAATGATTTTGCTGATTTTTTGAACTATATAAGTTTCTTTCTTTCTTTCTTTCTTTCTTTCTTTTTTTTTTTTGTGGGACAGTGAGGGTTAAGTGACTTTTCCAGGGTCACACAGCTCGTAAGTGTCAAGTGTCTAAGGCTGGATTTGAACTCAGGTCCTCCTGAATCCAGGGCCAGTGCTCTATCCACTACACTATTTAGGGGCCATAAGTTTCTCTGGAAATGAAAAATTAACTCTCAGGCCTCACTACCAAGCATAAGCTTCTAGTCAGAGGAGAGACCTCTGAAAAGATGAGAGTTTATCATGGAAACATGTCAGGCCTCTCCATTAGAATGATGCTCACAGGTGCAGCTTGGAATAGTTCAGTTTCCTGTTCATTGAAAGCCTGCTCCATTTGGATAGCTTTTCATCTCTTTCTGCCTAGACCTGGAAAAGCCATGGTCTCACTGTGAAGCTGATTATATCTCTTTTTAGGGATGTGGCATTTTGGTAGTGGAGTGGGCATCTCTGCCCAGGAAATGGAGAAACAGCACAACAGTAGTATCAAACTGGAGAGGGCCTTAGAAGTCCAGTCCAATCTCCTCATTATATTCTTTTAATTATTTTTTTCAATTAACAAGCATTTATTTTTTTTCTCTCTCTTCCTCTCTTTGGGGAAAGAATATAAAAATAAAACAAAAAATAAAAAACCAAACCAACCAAAAAAACAAACAAAACCCTTGTAAAAATATACATAGTCAAAACTAATTTCCCGTTTTGGCCTTGTCCAAAAATATAGGTCTCATTCTGAATATTGAATTCATTACCTCTCTGTCAAGAGGTGGGTAACAATAATTCATCACTGGTACTCTGGAATCATTGACCTTCTCATTTTACAGAGAAGGAAAGGGAGGTGAAAACATCTATCTAAGGTCACACAGATAGTTAATCACAGAGGCAGGATTTGAACTACAGACCTGTGATGCGGATCCAGTATTTTTTCCACTGAACCACACTGTCATCTGTATTTAAAGATCAACTTAATTGGGGGGCAGGGGGCTTTAGGAGGTAGAAGACACCAGGAGAGGATGGAGAAAGCAGCTTTTTCCATATACTGAGTAAGTGTCTCCATATATGAAGGGTTTCGGTGGCTCAACAAATGTGTGTTGATGGCTTGAAAGGGCTTTGAATGAGAATGTGGCCTTAAAGCAAAGGTTTAAGGTAAGGATTTGAACTCGGGTGTATCCTGATTCTAAGTTCAGTCATCTATCTACCATGCCACCTAGCCTCCTATAATAAGGCTGTTGGCCTCTCTGTGGATACTTTCATTATTTCCCAGGATATTTTATTTCCTTGGAAGTTGCTTCTATCAAAGGCAGAGAGATGATTTGGTTGGTTTGGGTATGGGTATGTTTTGCTGGAATTAAGTGAGTCCCATTCAGACCCAGACTCAAAGCCAGGACTAGTCAGAGAATCAGAATGGTATCTTGGAGAGCCCAGGCAGGCAGTGGCTATATGTGCCCCTATGGTATCCAGGCAATGGAGAAATCCCAGTACTGACTCCAACCTGAATTTGAAGCTTAGTATTTGAAGAGAGAATCAGTACAGAATCTTCTCCCTTCCTCCCTTAGAGGTGTTGATAGTAACAGCCAAGAAGAGTTGCCAAGTTGGCAAAAGAAGGAAGTTGTGTGCTGCGTAGGGAGAGGAATGGGAGAAGAGGCTCTAGAGGGAGGGAACAGGGAAGGTTTGTGGGGCAGAGCAAGGAGGAGAGTGAGCAAGGAGAAAGCCACTGTTTGACTGATGGTGGTGAGGGTGGGGGTTGCATAACAAATGTGTCTATTCTTTAAAATTTCCTCACCCTACAATACCCAAATGACTTCCCTATTGCTGCTATTGGCCAAAAATACTTCCCTGATAAGACAAACACATCTTTAACTTTGACTTTGAATCCCTTCTGTTGAAAAAGATCTCATAGATCTTTTAGTTCAGGGGTTCATAACCTGGGGTGGATGGACCTCAAAGAGTCCATGGGTAGATTTCAGTGGGTCTGTGAATTTGGAAAAGAAAAAAAAAAGCATCTTTATTTTCACTAACCTAATAGATTTTTTTTGGTGTGTGAGGCAATGGGGGTTAAGTGACTTGCCCAGGGTCACACAGCTAGTAAGTGTCAAGTGTCTGAGGCCGGATTTGAACTTAGGTACTCCTGAATCCTGGGCTGGTGTTTTATCCACTGCGCCACCCAGCTGCCCCTTCTTAATAGATTTCTAGCATTTCCTTCTTTTATGAATCTTAGAAAACAAAAATATCATTTTGAGAAGGGGTCCAAAGGCTTCACCAGACTGTCACACATAAAGATTAAGAATTCCACTTCTAGTCCAAACCTTTCCTTTTACAGAAGAAGAAGAAGCTGAGGTCCATAGATGGGAGAAGTGGATCTGTTAGTGAATTATAGGATTTATCTTTTGCTGTTGTTTGTGTAACCCACTGCCTGGCACAGGATAGGTATTTGCTAAATGTTTATTGACTAATTGTATCAAGATGCATTCCTATCATCTAGAGTAATACCCATATTTCACAGAAGGGAAAATTAAGGTTAAGTGATTTATGTCTTTGAGGGGAGGGGCTGGTTTTACTCTTTCTTCTTATCCCTAACCCTTAGCTCAAGGCTTGACACATGTTGTTCAGTCATTTTTCAGTTGTGTCGGACTCTTTGTGACCTCCATTTGGGGTTTTCTTGGCAGAGATACTGGAGTGGTCTGCCATTTCCTTCTCCAGCTCATTTTACAGATGAGGAAACTGAGGCCAACAGGGTTAAGTGACTTGCCCAGGTTCATACAACTAGTAAGGGTCTGAGGCTGGAGTTGAACACAGGAGATAAGTCTTCCTGATTCCAGGCCTGGCACTCTATTCACCCAACTGTCCCTAGTTTGGCATATAGTAAACACTTAACAAATGCTTATTTTTTTGTTTTTGTTTTTGTTTTTTGTGTGTCTTTTTTTGGTGAGGCAATTGGGGTTAAGTGACTTGCCCAAGGTCACACAGCTAGTACATGTCAAGGGTCTGAGGCTGGATTTGAACCCAGATCCTCCTGAATCTAGGGCCACCTAGCTGCCCCAATAAATGCTTGTTGATTGATTCATCGTTCAAGGTCATGGACAGGTAATATATAGATGGCAGAGTGGGACATCATTCCAAGCCCTTTGATTCTAAATCCAGTATACTTTCTCCTTTCTCATGCTACTTCCTGCTAATTTGATATCAAGCCTGTGGCAGAGCTAGGGCAGGCACTCAGGCATCCTGACTCCTAGTCCAGCAATTTCTCTACTCCATCCACATCTGCCTCCTTATCTAGGGTATGGTTGGATTAACTCTGCCCCCTGGTGCTGGTACCTAAGGCATGCCCCATTCTGGGAAGCTTACTGAGATTTTCCTTAGAAATGAAATTGGCATATCCCCCTCCTACTTCTCTTCTTCTCCCCAGCATTCCAAAGCAGAAGGTGGAGAGTCTCAGTTTCTTTTGGCTGCCCTCCGCTTGCCAAGGAAACACCGTCTGCTGTGCATGCTGTGGGCTTTCCTGCAGTGGCAGACACAACCTGTTTGCTCATAGTCAGCCTTGTTGCTATGTTGAAGGGAAAACAAGAAATACCAGCCCCTGCTTATAGTAGTCTTTAGTTTATAATGCCCCACTAAATATACTTCACTTTTCTGGGATTCAGTTGCCTAGCCCTTTAAAATGGGGATACTAATACTTTATAGGCTTGAGGTCTTTTTTCTGGGTTCTAGATTGCTTTTCCACTTTCATGACCCCTGTATTCTCTCAGAAAAAGGGATATGGAAGGAATCCTAAGGTTTTTGGAGTTGGAAAAGAACTGAGAGGCTATATAGAACACCCCTCCTCCACCCCCATCTTTTTTTTTTTTGGTGGGACAATGGGGGTTAAGTGACTTGCCCAAGGTCACACACCTAGTGTCAAGCGTCTGAGGCCAGATTTGAACTCAGGTCCTCCTGAATCCAGGGCCGGTGCTTTATCCACTGCACCACCTAGCTGCCCCCACCCCCATCATTTTATAAATGAGAGAAGTGAGATACAGAAAGATCATAGGATCTTGGCTCCAGAGTCCAAAAGGACCTCAGAGACCTTCTAGAATGACAGATTAGGAGCTAGAAAGGGCCTCAGAGATCACCTAATAAAAGTATCAGATATATTATAATAACAACAACAAAAATTACTAGCATTGTTATAGCTAAGAATATCATAATATATAACATAACATACCTACATTATAACAATATTATACATTATATTATATGTAATATTATATTACTATATTTATAAAAACAACTGAGGGAGATGAGGGATTAAGTATCTTGTCCAAAGTTACAGTGATATCAGGATCAGAGGTGAGATTTAAAGCTAGATTTTACAGTGGATAGTGCCAGGCCTAGAGTTAGGAAATTCCTGAGTTCAAATCCAGACTCAGATACTGTCTAGCTATATGACCCTGGGCAAGTCCCTTAACTCTGTTTCCCTTAGTTTCTTCATCTGTAAAATTAGCTGGAGAAAGAAATGGCAAACCACTCTAGTATCTCTGCCAAGAAAACCCCAAATGGGGTCATGAAGAGTTGGTCACCACTGAAATGACTGAACAAGAACAACTTGTGACTCTAACACTGTGCTGTGCTGCCTGCAACTTAGCCACTATTATTCAGTTAGTAACAAAACCAAGATCTGAACCCAAGTCTCTTAACTCCTTACCCACAATTCTTTTCATTCTACCACCTGCAGTAAATGCAAATTTGAAAGAATCAAACCTTTGCTAGTCCATTAAAATGTGCTGCCATCCCACCTATCCTAAATAAGGACCCAGAAATCAGGTTGCTTTCTTTTAAAAACCACTTTCCTGTAGCTAGGCTCATTTCCTTTCTTCTTTCCATATTTAATGTTTTGGAGGAGAAAATATCACTCGCATAAAAATATTCTCATGTCATTCCTATCCACATATAGCAGTATGCCAGGGTTTCAGGAAATACTGCTGCAGCCTGGTTACCTTATAGTTAGGGTATGGAGATGTTGGGGTCTAAAGGGCAGTTAGGTGGCACAGTGAATAGTGCCAGGCCTAGAGTCAGGAAATTCCTGAGTTCAAATCCAGGATCAGATCCTTCCTATCTGACCCTGGGCAAGTCGCTTAACCCTGATTGCCTCAGTTTCCTCATCTATATAATGAGCAGGAGAAGGAAATGGCAAACCATTCGAGTATCCCTGCCAAGAAAACCCTAAATGGGGTCATGAAAAATTGGTCACCACGGAAATGACTGAACGACAGAGATGTCCAACCCTAGGACTGGGTTGAGAGAACACCCAACAACTGTGATACAGAGCTCTTTGAGAGCTCATTGTCTGACTGCATTGATTGTAACTCTGCTTTTCCCCAACCCGGTCAAAAGACTCTGGTCAGAGAAGTTCCCTGTAGCTATGCTTCATATGTGGGTAGGTCTGGAAGGGATGCCTGCCAGGAGGGAAAAAGCTGGAAGGATCCAAATTTGGTTTCTTCCTGAAGATCGTAGGAGGCTTTTGCTCTCTCTTAGCTCCTGAGCCTTCCTTTTTGAGAGCCGCAACAGCTTGCATGCCATCTTCACAAAGTCTTTGCCAGAATTAGTTTCCTCAGGCTATGGGGCAGCTTTCTGGAAAGGGGCATGGATTGTAGGACTTCATCACTGTGCTCTAGATCCCCCTTGAAAACATCACTTCTACTTACATCAACTGATGCAAAATGAAATGAGAAGAACCAGGAGAACATTGTACACAGTAAGAGCCATATTGTAAGATGATCAGCTGTGAATGACTGAGCTATTCTCAGTAATACAATGATCCAAGACAACTCTGGAGCACTTATGATGAAAAAATGCTATCCATCTCCAGAGAAAGAATTGATATAGTCTGAATATAGATCAAAGTATACTTTTTAAAAACTTTATTTTTCTTGGGTCTTTTTGGGGGGGGTCTATTTTTTTAAAGAACATGAATAATATGGAAATATGTTTTTTATGACTACTACACATGTATAATCTAGCTCAAATTGCCTTCTTAGTGAGGTGGGTGGGGAGGAAGGGAGAGAATTTGAAACTCAAAATTTTAAAGAAAATGTTAAAATTGTTTTATGTGTAATTGGGGAAAAATAAAATACTAAAGAAAAATAATGTTAAAAATTTTACATATATTTGAGAAAAATAAATAAACAAACAAAAAAGGAAACATTACTACTCAGTTATTTGACTTAAAGGAAGTAAACACGGTTATGGATAATCAGAAACATCTATGTGTCTTTGAGAGGAATGGTGGATATTTTGACAATAGATTTATTTTTGTAATTACATTTTGCTTAGGCACAGACTGGTGGTGGCAGAAGGACCAAAATTGTACATAGGGGAGAAGGGAACCAGACTGGAATGGTAACAATAATACTATATGTGCCCATAAAATTTTAAGGTTTTCCAAGTGTTTTCCCATCTAGGAGCACTTTTTTTTTTTTTTTGCAGGACAATAAGGGTTAAGTAACTTGCCTAGGGTCACACAGTTAGTAAGTGTCAAGTGTCTGAGGCCGGATTTGAACTCAGGTCCTCCTGAACCCAAGGCTGGTGCTTTATCCGCTGTACCACCTAGCTACTCCCTATGAGCACATTTAATCTTCATAAAAGTCTCATGAAATGAGCAAAGTAAGTATTGCCTCATTTAACAAATACAAAAACTGAGGCATGAGTGATGAAGTGACTGGCTCAATATAATTAGACAACTCTTTAGACAAGAAAAATATGGAAATAGTATTAAGGTCCTAGTCTTCTGATGCATCTTTGCACCATAGTTCCTGCTGTATATGCACCAACAAGTAATTGATGGGTGACTGAGAGTGAAATAGGCAGAACAGAACAGATTGAAAATTTAGGGTAAGATCCTATAGCTAGTTAGTCTCCTTCAAGATAACCCTCATGAGTTGACTCAACATGCAGAATTTCAAACTCCCAGGAGGGATAAAGTAAGGGAACAAACTTATTTTTATAATCTGAAGTTTTGAATTGAGGGACTTTCCAGATTGAAGAACATCCATTGGTATCCATGAGGACACACATCAGAAATAATAAAAATAATAGCAAACATTTCTATAGCCCTTACTATGTGACAGTCACTGTGCTAACACTTTATAGTTATGATCCCATTTGTTCCATACAGCAAGCATGGGAGTTAGGTGCTATTGTTATTCCCATTTTTTACAGATAAGGAACCTAAGCAAGTTAAGTGACTTGCCCAGCTAATAAGTGTCTAAGGTCATATTTGAACTCAGATCTTCCTGACTGCAGACCTGGCACTCTATCCACCTTACCACTTGGCTGTCCCTGGAAGCGTGTGATGTTACAGCCCAGCTCTATTAGTCATTGTAAATACTCAGGTAAAAGGAGAAGCTAAGTTCTGGGAATCTCAGGCATGAAAAATACTGCCCTATCCTATGCATGTTGTAGGGAGATGGAAAGAGGGAAGAAGGGCAAAAATTTCAAACTATGGATCCTGGAGTTGGGGAAAATAGTAATCTGTTCCAAAGTTCTAATAGAGTTTGCAAAGGACCCTCAGGAAGCTAAACAGCACCTTTTGAGTTCTATCACTCCTATCATTCCATGACATTGGCCACTACCACAACCTTAGTTGTTGCCAAAAATGTTTTCAACTCAGGGCAGTATAATGGAAAGAATACTGAACTTGGGGTAGAAGAGCTGAATTTGAGCTCTGACTTTGACACTACCTTTGTAACTCTGGGCAACTCACTTAACCTCTCTGGTCTTTTCTGAGTGTACTGATGAAGTGGGAATGGTAATATATTCTCTGTTTAGCTAATAGTGTTATCATGAGGAAGGTGTCTTGCTAGCCTTAAAGGGTTTCATACAATTTCTTTTCTTTTTTTTGTTTTCATACAACTTAAGATGATTATGATGATGGTGGTGGTGGTGATGATGATGATCGGGGTAGAAATGCAATTCTGATTTTTTTTTTTTTGGTTTTGCAGGGCAATGAGGGTTAAGTGACTTGCCTAGGGTCACTCAGCTAGTTAAGTGTCAAGTGTCTGAGGCTGGATTTGAACTCACGTCTTCCTGAATCCAAGGTCAGTGCTTTATCTACTGCGCCACCTAGCTGCCCAATTCTGATTTTCTAATGGAAGTCAACTTGGCCAAAGCCACTGAAAAACATCAATTCAGCAAGGAACAATGTACTTGAACTTGAAGGTGTTTAGGGAGATGTTAGACTTTGTTAGGCCATCAGGTGGCCTTTTAGTACAGGGGAAGAAAAAGAGGGGTGTGTATGTGTGTGAAAGAGCTTCAGTAGAAGGGTGGGAAAGAGAGGAATTAGAAATAAGAGGAGAAACTAGAGCAGGAAAGCTTAATGTTGCTGGTAGTAAGGGGAGAGATTATGAGTGGGAGTCATAAAAATAGGCCAAAACAAAGATGCTGACCTTAGCTTGTTAGTGATGCCAAGGGTCAGGCAAGAAAGAGATATCTAATGATAGTGGGATAAAGGGAACCTCACTTGGCCCATATCCTAACATTTCTCTCTACTTCAAGCCACTCTCCCGGGGGTGGTTTTTGTACTATATCACCTCAGATGGGGAATGAACAAAATAACCTTAGATGATTCTGGCCCACCCAAGTTCTGTGGCCTTGCGATTCAACACATGGATGAGTAATAGTAGGTTGAGGCTCAATTTTCCTGAGGAAGCTTCAGACTGGAGACAGGATGCATTGAATCCTTACTTATTTATGAGGCTATTGATTATAATGCAGCTTTTCCAGAGGATCCTTTGGTGGAAGGAACTGGGTGGAGAAATCTCTTGCACATTAACTCCATCTGCCTTTCTAGCCAAGGAAACATTGCCTGAGGTGGGACAGGCTGTCATCTGCCTGGCCCTCTTCAGCCTTTGTTCACAATCCACAGAAAGGTTGGGCTAGAGCTCTGGAAAGCCTCCCAGTTATCTTAAGTTTTAAATGTGTCCCCCCCCACCCCCCCCTTCCCTTCCCTTCTCTCAATTTCAGGAGCTCTCCAACACAGTCAGTGCTGAGTTTCAATTCTGATGAAGAGGCAAAATTTTTGAGCTAGATGGGATTTAAGAGATCATAGACTAACTTCCTCATTTCCCAGATGAAAAAACTGAGGCCCCAAGAGGGGAAATTATTTGTCCAAGGTCACAAGGGAAGAACTAGGTGTCTTGACTCCTTGTCTTTATATCAGGGTCCTGCACATGTTCCCCCCAGTGTAAAAGTATATAGGGGGGTGGGGGGTGCAGCTAGGTGGCACAGTGGAAAAAGCACCGGCCCTGGATTCAGGAGGACCTGAGTTCAAATCTGACCTGAGACATTGGACTAGCTGTGTGACCCTGGGCAAGTCACTTAACCCTTATTACTCCACAAAAAACCCCCCAAAACAAAAACAAAAGTGTATAGGGCTTTTTCCATGTACTTCTAGGCCGGGGATGTCCCTGATTTGAAGATCCTTTTCTGGGGCTCTCTACCCTTGTAGAACTCTCAGTAACCATTCTTACCTAACTTGGTCAATTCAAATGCCAAATAAATCATTCATTTTGGTTTCTCTATTTAGAAGCATCATGTGACCCCGAAAGCAGGACAGGACATTGTGAAATCTGTAAAAGCTTAAGTGGCTTAACAGACTTCAACTGGATGTCTCAAAGCCAATAAGGTGTTTTTTGTTTTTTTTTTTTTTTAGTGAGGCAATTGGGGTTAAGTGACTTGCCCAGGGTCATACAGCCCGTAAGTGCCAAGTGTCTGAGGCCGGATTTGAACTCAGGCACTCCTGATTCCAGGGCCAGTGCTCTATCCACTGTGCCACCTAGCTGCCCCTTTATTTCTTTTCTTTTCTTTTTTTTTTTTTTTCCCAATAAGGTCTTAAAACTACTATTTCCCATCTGCTCACCCTTAGCTAGGACATGAATTCTACTCTCTAAGTTCTGCTTCCAGCCCTGGGCACTAGGGAGCTGACCAGAGTTATCTACATTTTATCACGCTTTTGATTAACAACACATTTGTCAGGTGGCTGGCCAGTGTCATAGGGGCCAGCATAATTGTGCTTGCAGAATAGACAAAAACAACTGACCAGGGCCCCAATATTCAGCCTTGTTTGATTTTAGAGGTAGAGGTAAAGGTATTTGGTTAATGTCGACTTTTTTTTTTTTTTTTGGTGAGGCAATTGGGTTTAAATGACTTGCCCAGAGTCACACAGCTAGTAAGTGTCAAGCGTCGGAGGTCCGATTTGAACTCAGGTCCTCCTGAATCCAGGGCCGGTGCTCTATCCACTGCGCCACCTAGCTGCCCCACAAGTCATTTTTAAAATAAGGGGATTTCATAGATTAAAGAAATGAAAAAATTATGGTTTCTGAATGTAAAGTAGTACTATTGTGCCATAATAAATGATGGAAGAGATGAATTGATGTAGAGTGAAGTGAGCAGAATCAGGAGAACAATTTATACAGCAACAATATTGTAAAGACAAATAACTTTGAAAGACTTAAGAATTTAATGCAATGACCAATCACTATTATAGAAGACCAATGATGAGGCTTGCTGTCCACTACCTGACGGAGAGATGATAGGCTTCAACTGAAAAATAAAACATACATTTTCAGACGGAACCCAAGTGGGGATTTATTTTGTTTGACCGTGCCTTTTTGTTACAAATGTTTTGTTTTTCTTTTTTGTAATTTCTGGGTAGATTGGGAGGGAGAGAATAGCAAGAGATAGGCCAGCCCCAAAAAAAGAGGAAGAAAAGGAAATAAAAAGAGAGTCATTGACACATGCTTTTGAAATGCACAGAAGGGAAGAGAAGCAAGGCCAGAGGCAATAATAGACAAGTAGGACAACTTTGAAAGTAAGAAGTTGAATTTATTATATACTTGAAAAGAAAAGCAAGCTGTACATAATGTATATTAACAGTTTCACGTCCAATCCTTCCTTTCTGCTCTACTGTATATATGGAAGTACTCATTTTAGTTGATGTTTGTTAAGTTCATAATAAAAATAAAAAACCAATGACGTACAAAAATTTAAAAAAGGGGGTTAAACAAGATGACCCTTTAATTTATTATGCCATGAGATTTATCCAAAGAGTTATACTGACATGGATGGTGAGCTCAAATTAGAAACTAGAGGAGGAAGGTAAGATTCGTTGGATTTTTGCTACTTTCTCATTTCTACTAACTCTCTACTCACCCTCACCCTCTTTTCCCCTCTTCTGTTTAATACAGTAATCATTTTTTTTTGTTTGGTTTATTTTTGGTGGGGCAATGAGGGTTAAGTGACTTGCCCAGGGTCACACAGCTAGCAAGTATTATAAAAAATTTTTTTTAACTGCTAATCTAATCTGAAAAATTTACAACTGGATTTATATGAAAAATTATAACTTTAGAAAAATTATAATTGGGCCATAAAGCCCCATGTTGGGCACCATTTAAATGTAAAAATATTTTAAGTAACTGGGTCCTAATCTGTGGACTTTTGGCTGGCTACCTGACTGCTTTTAATATAATATAGGCCATTTAAAAATTCCCCAACTGCTTCTCCCAAATTGATAAGCAAATGCCTCTTTTAATTTTAATAATCAAAGCAAGGTTTATTTATAAAAATAAATGTAAGAGATAAGGGTAAAGAAATGCAAAGTCATACGACCTGACTTTTAACTTTCTCTTGCCACCTACTTGCGCTTATTACCCCTCTTGCCTGTGGGTCTGTTGGCCACTGCTGCTGCGGCCTACAGCCATGCCTCACTCAGACTGGTTAGCCTTCAGTCCTCTCCAACTTTCTCAGTCCTCTCCCTTTCACTCTTTAACTTCTCTCTCACTATGTCTTCTTCTTCTTTTTTTTTTAGTGAGGCAATTGGGGTTAAGTGACTTGCCCAGGGTCACACAGCTAGTGTTATGTGTCTGAGGCCCGATTTGAACTCAGGTACTCCTGACTCCAGGGCCGGTGCTCCATCCACTGCGCCACCTAGCTGCCTCTCTCACTATGTCTTCTAACTGCAAGCCCCCTTCTTTTAGCATCCTCCTCCTCTACCTACAAGCCCCCTTCCTTTTTATACTGTTTTTCTGGAGTCTTTCTGTTAGTCCTCTTAGTGTCTCTGTACCCACCGACCTTCCTCTAGCGTTCCCCCCTTCACTTTGTCGACCCCCCCACCCCCAGGCCCTTTACATCTCCCTGCATCTCTCTCTCTTTTTTTTTTTTAGTGAGGCAATTGGGGTTAAGTGACTTGCCCAGGGTCAAACAGCTAGTAAGTATTAAGTGTCTGAGGCCGGATTTGAACTCAGGTCCTCCTGAATCCAAGGCCAGTGCTCTATTCACTGCACCATCTAGCTGCCCCCCTGCATCTCTTTTTATTAACCTCTTCTCTCAGGTGAAACTTGGGCTGGCCGTACTCAGGGCCATTGCCCAGCCCCGTGCTGTGTGCACCAGGAGCTAGGGGCTGGGCAAAGCAAACTCAGCATCCCCCCAGTTTTTCATGCACATCTCCACATTGCTCAGGGGCCATGTCGTGCCATGCCTGGGTCCCCAGGGGTTTTTCGTCCATGGCTCAGAGGCCCCCCACAGCTGAAATGGATGGGGAGGGGCAGCTCAGCTTGTGGAGCCTGACGCTAATTTTTTTGTGTGTGAGGCAATTGGGGTTAAGTGACTTGCCCAGGGTCATACAGCTAGTAAGTGTTAAGTGTCCGAGGCTGGATTTGAACTCAGGTCCTCCTGACTCCAGGGCCAGTGCTCTATTCACTGCACCACCTAGCTGCCCCCTGAGGCTAATTTTAAGGCCTACAGTGTCAAGTGTCTGAGGCCGGATTTGAACAGATCTTTCTGAATCCAAGGCTGGTACTCTATCCACTGTGCCATTTAGCTGCCCCTACAGTAATCATTTTTAAAAGACCCCTTATATTGACATGATTTTCCTTTTTAAATGTAAAGACAATTTTTAACATTCATTTATTTTTATTATTATTACTATTATTATTATTTTTGGTGAGGCAATTGGGGTTAAGTGACTTGCCCAGGGTCACATAGCTAGTAAGTGTCAAGTGTCTGAGGATGAATTTGAACTCAGG
The DNA here is from genome assembly GCF_019393635.1 of Dromiciops gliroides. Lineage (NCBI taxonomy): Eukaryota > Metazoa > Chordata > Mammalia > Microbiotheria > Microbiotheriidae > Dromiciops > Dromiciops gliroides. The sequence continues at coordinate 168,998,777 of NC_057864.1, read as the reverse complement.
TACTCCTAAATCCAGGCCTGGTGCTTTATCCATTGCACCACCTAGCTTCCCCTAACATTCATTTTTTAATAAAATTTTGAGTTCTGAATTTTCTTCCTCCCTCCCTTTCCTCCCCCCTGACTAAGACAGTAAGCAATTTGATATAGGTTTTAAATTTGCAATAATGTAAAACTATATTTTTTCAAAACTGATTTTATTCTCACAGCAGCTTCCTGAGCTATAGACCATAAGGCTTGTTATCTTCATTTACAGATATAGAAAGTGAAGTTCATGTGAAGTGAGTGGCACAGGGTACAGAGTCAGTCAGCAGTCTAGAAGGTAGTGTCATGGGGAAAATGGATGGTGGAGGTCCTTAGGTAGTCCTTGGTAAAGAATTACACCCTCATACACAGTCCAGTTAGAATTAAACCGGTCATTTATTTGAATGCTAGAGAAAGTGACCTAGAGGGTAGGGGAAGACTTAGCCTCAAGGGGAGGAGATGGCCTAGAGACAGCTTTATCCCTAAACAGAAGAAAGGCCAAAGCTTTTATAGAGGTTAGATGGGGTGACCACCTGACAATGGAAAGTTCCTTTTGGTGGTGGGATGGGAAAAGCTCGAATAAAGGGTGGTGGTCCTAACTTCTGGAGTTAGCTCTGTCCCTGGGCACTGCCCCAGGTAGTAGCCATGCCTAATGGACTTTCCTGATATAGAATTTTTTTTGTTTGTTTTAAAGTATTTTATTATTTTCCAGTTACATATAAGGATAGTTTTCAACCTTTGTTTTCACAGGATTTTTAGTTCCAAATTTTTTTTCCCACCCTTCCCTTCCCTCCCTCCTCCCCAAACCTGCTATAAAATTTTATTTCTCTTACTTCTTAGGGGTGTTCCTCCTGGTATCTAGCTGGCCAGTTTAAACTTGAATAGTCCCTTAATTCCTCCATATGTCCCATGCCCTGTGCCAGTTGTAAAACCCTTGAGTTCTAGGCTTCTAATTGAGAGTCCTTTCCCTGAGTCTCTATGAGGAATTCACCTTTTCTCTGGCCTTGGATCTCCCTTAGATGTAATTCTAATTCTGCTCCCTAGAGTTCCCTTATCCCCTGCTTCTTGGTCTGCATGACAGGAAGTCTCCACTGAGAAGATGACACTTTATTAGCAGTTTTTACATCAAATCTCTTGGTGTTGTATAAACATTGACTAAACAGTTGCCACCTCCAATATACCCTTTTCCTCTTCCAATTCTGATCCTTTTCTCTGAAGATGCAGATATTTTTTGTCCTTCTTCTGAATAGTGTCTTTAAAATTAAATTATATTTTTTAAATTAACCAGGATTTATTTCCTTTCCCTCATCTGGAAAAAAAAAGAAAAAGAAAAACCCTTGTTATAAAGTCATAGTTAAGCAAAACAAATTCCCACATTGGCCATGCCCCAAAATACATGTCTCATGAGGCATATTTAGCCCCTCACCTCTGTCAGGAGATAGGTGACATTCCTTATCTGTAGTTCTCTGGAATCATGGTTGATCACCGTATTGATCAGAGTTCTTATGTCTTTCAGGGCCTTTAGATGGATATCTTCCCCTTTCGACAATGGGGCATGTGCATAGAGTGTCTGGAGAAGGACCAGCTTTTTTGTCCTTTCTTGGGCGTAATGGGCTATGATGGAAGGAAGACAGAAGAGTGGCCCGGATTGCACAAAACCTTGCTCAATAGCCTGAACTCCTGGGGCTGGACTCCTAAAAGGCAATCTGGAGAATGACCCCAAACTAAAGAAGTCATGCTCTGACATTCTGGAGAGCCGGGTGGCTACCCTGTACAACTGCTTTGCTAATTTTACAATAGTTTTGCATCCACCTTTGTCCATTCATTCAGGGACCCCAATGGTCAATGCATACGAGCTATTATTGGGATTGTGGGGGCAAGGTGTGGCTCTCCCAGGTAGCAAGAAGACAAACATATGACTGGGGGCTGGGAGCTTGCCCTGACTGTCCTTCCAAGGACAGGTGAGAATAATATTTCAACTCCCAGAGGATTCTTTCTGTCCTATCTCTGTCTGAAGTCTCCCTTCTCTCACTCGGCATTGCTATTCTTTCATAGTGAGATCATTGCTTCTTATTCTGAAAAGAGATCACCTGGAGGACAGTGACCTGTCTGTGCACCTGAGAGGGAAGCCTAGGAGAAAGGACAACTCTAAGATAATGGCCCTATTCAAAACTACCTCTACCCCAGAGCAAACCATCCTGCAGCTATCTGAGACAGGCAGACAAATAACTAGTGAGGGTTTGTTTCTCTGGTTCTGAAGTGGGTGGTCATCAGCTTGGTATTTGGGGGAGGAAATGGGTGGTATGGTAGAAAGCATCCTGGATTTGGAGTAAGACCTAGATCTGTAGACTAACCCTAATAGGATGGCAGGCTAATAGAATAAGAGCTGCAAAAGATCTTAGAGGACATTAAGTCCATTCCCAAGCCCACAACCACTTTTTTTTTTTTTTTGGTGAGGCAGTTGGGATTAAGTGACTTGCCCAGGGTCACACAGCTAGTAAGTGTTAAGTGTCTGAGGCCGGATTTGAACTCAGGTCCTCCTGAATCCAGGGCCGGTGCTCTATCCACTGCACCACCTAGCTGCCCCGCCCACAACCACTTTTACAGATAAGGAAACTGAGGCCCAAGGAGATGATCATCCAAGGCACACAGAATAAATGACAGAAAAGATTCAAACCCAGGCTTTCCAGCTCAATCCAGTGAGCTGCTTACCACACCATGCTGCTTCCCTTACCTGTTAACCTTAGGAAAATAATTTTAATTTCTCTGAACCTCACTTTTTACAACTATAAAATGAGGGAATTGTACTAGATGACCTCCAAGATCCTTTCTGTTTCTAAACCTATGATCCTATAGGGAAAAAAAAATGTGTTATTGACATATGTTAATTTTAAATTTTCCTTACAGTAGGAGGGCCACCATTTTCACAACCCTTTGCGCTGTCTATTTTTTTCATTAGTTATGAATTAGGATGTACCCTTGGGTGATCATACAAGAGACTCTTAGAAAACAAAGCAAAAGGGGCAGCTAGGTGGCGCAGTGGATAAAGCACTAGCCCTGGATTCAGGAGAACCTGAGTTCAAATCCAGCCTCAGACACTTGACACTAGCTGTGTGACCCTGGGCAAGTCACTTAACCCTCATTGCCCTGCCAAAAAAAAAATAGAATATAAGAAACCAAAGCAAAACTGAACCCATTATGACTTTTGGTCAGTGTGTCTCATATCTCCTGCCCATCCCCAGTTCTGTCACTTGGCTGATCTTGTGATCTATAACAGAAGTGTCAAACTCACTACATATGGGCAGCATGTAAAACTCTGAGTTCAGACAGAATGAGATTAAAATGTAATTGGGAAATGTTTAACAACATAAATAAAAATACAGTACGACACAGATGATGTTGATTTGTAATTTTCTGCACCAAAATGCAGCCCACAGGGATCTGTTTCTATATCAATACAACACTACTGAAATATGAGTGAGATAGCCAGTTTCATAGGGATACAATCTGTGGCCATGAGAGAGACCAAAGCCAACTCATCAGGATAAGGCCTCGATTCATTCTTGTTGTTGTTGTTGTTTTTTGTGTTTTTTTTGTGGGGCAATGGGGTTTAAGTGACTTGCCCAGGGTCACACAGCTAGTAAATGTCAAGTGTCTGAGGCTGGATTTGAACTCAGGTCCTCCTGAATCCAGGGCTGGTGCTTTATCCATTGTGTCACCTAGCTGCCCCCTGCTCGTAGGATTTAGAATTGAAGAGACTGTAGAGATTTAATCCAATTTCCTCACTGTACATGTAAGAAACTGAGGCCTAAATAAAGTTCTAGCACTAGTGGTTGCAAAGCAGTGATTCAAATCTGGGTCTTCTGACTGAATTAATTAATTTTTGGTGGGGCAATGAGGGTTAAGTGACTTGCCCAGGGTCACTGTAAGTGACAAGTGTCTGAGGCTGGATTTGAACTCAGGTCCTCCTGAATCCAGGGCCAGTGCTCTATCCTAGCTGCCCCCACAAGTGTTTCCTTGTCTTTTCTAGTTGACGATGCCATATAAGCACCAGAAAACTAAGCATAATTGTAATCAAATATACATTTATAAAGAACTAGCACTGGGTTCATATTAATGAGATACACAATCGCTTTTGTGATGCATAGTTCTTGCTGCTGTTGAGTCATTTTTCAGTTTTGTCTGACTCTTCATGACCCACTTTGGGGTTTTCTTGGCAAAGTGGTTTGCCATATCCTTCTCCAGCTCATTTTACAGATGGCAAATTGAAGCAAACAGGGTTAAGTGACTTGCTCAGGGCCACACAGCTAGTGTCAAGTGTCTAAGGCTGGATTTGAACTCAGGAAGATGAGTCTTTCAGACTTTAGGCCTGGCACTCTATCCACTGCACTACCTAGCTTCCCTGGCCAGAAGAAATAAGGAGTATGCCATATAAATGACTGTAATAATATTTTACGGGGCAGCTAGGTGGCACAGTGGATAGAGCACCGGCCCTGGAGTCAGGAGTACCTGAGTTCAAATCCGGCCTCAGACACTTGACACTTACTAGCTGTGTGACCCTGGGCAAGTCACTTAACCCCAATTGCCTCACTAAAAAAAAAATAATAATAATATTTTACATACACACACACACATACACACTGAACTTTTACAGTTTTTTCCTATGCTTATTTTCAAGGGTCAGTATTAGAGAGGGCAGAAAGAAGGGAAAGAGAAAGGGTGGAGTAAAGGAAGGGAATTAAAGGAATCAGAATGGAGAACTTTGATAATATCATACTGTTTAAAATAGGAAGAGATTGGAGCAGCTAGGTGGCATAGTAGATAAAGCACGGCCCTGGATTCAGAAGGACTTGAGTTCAAATCCAGCTTCAGATACTTGACACTTACTAACTGTGTGACCCTGGGCAAGTCACTTAACTCCCACTGCCCTGCAAAAAAAAAAAAAAGGCTAAAATAGGAAGGAATCCTGGAGATCATTTAGTCCTGATGTTCCCCTGATGAGGAAACAGAAGCACAGAGAGGGAGACATGACTTGCTCATATTCACAAAACAGAGTTAAGAGTCCAGCTCAGGTATTCTGACCTCCAAATCCTCTGTCCATTATGCTATGTTGCTTTAGTGATCCTTAGGCACACCAGACACTTGTTTCTCCAACTGCAGGAGTTCCTGGGAATAGTTCTCTAGCAGACTCAGCACAATAGTCCCCAGCCAAATGCATTCAAACTTCAATGTATGATTAAGATCAATATAGGATCTGATAAGAGTGTGTGTGGGGGGGAAGAGAGCCCTAGGTTACTAGGCTATTTGTGTGATCCGTGTGTGCATGTGCATGTGTATGTGCATGTGCGTGCGTGCATGTGTGTGTGTGTATATGTGTGTATTTTCATTATAGGCTCTTGGATTGAGGCTAGGGATACAGTATGGTATCGGATGGATCCTGAGGTAGATGAGTGGAAGAGAAATTACTTTATCTTGGACAACATAGCACTTTATACTCAGTAATATTTGTTGATTTTATTTCTCAGAGCCAGGCTTAGTAAGACTGGTTCATGCTTGCTTTCTCTGATGTAGGTACAGGAGGAGTGGCAACAGAGAAGTGGTAAAAGAGGTATATTAAGGCCCTTTTCCATCAAGTTTTTTGCATCCTTTCTGCCCAGCCACTGAACTCCCCTTCCCTCTACTTCACTCCCTGCTCCCCAACCCTTGCTTTTCCCAAAATAATAACTTCTGAAGCATATAGCCCAGGGCTTCCCAAGGTCTCTCTCTGGGTTCACAGAGACTGTGACAGATCCTGGGGGCTTGATCCAAAGAAGGTAATTTTCTTTTTTTTGACTTGTTGACTTTTTGGGAATTGCTCCAAGAAAATAACCTAATATACTAGATGGTGCAGTAGCTAGAGCATCAGGCCTGAACTCAGGAAGACCTGAGTTAAAATCTAACCTAGGCACTTTCTAGCTATGTGACCTTGGGCAAGTCACTTAACCCTGTTTGCCTGTTTCTTCATCTGTAAAATGAGTTGGGGAAGGAAATGGCAAGCCACTCCTTTATCTTTGCCAGGAAAACTCCAAGTGGGGTCACTTGAAGAGTCAAACACTGAAAATGACAGAACAACAACAAATACACAGAGTATATAACTCATGTCTAGTTTTTCCCATATGTGGCCAAAAAGGGTTCCTAGTTCTCATTTTGGCACTCAAAATAGCAATATGTATGGTTAGAGCAATTGTCTCTAATCTTTTTTGATCATACACAGCCATTGGTACAATATTTTTTGAGGATGTGATCCCAATGTTTTTGTTGACTTCTTTATAACACATATGAATTATGACTCTATGAATAATTATATACATTTAAAACACACAAAAAGAAATTTTAAAAGATGAGATAAAGATGAAATAATATTTGATCCTAGAGTCAAAAGAGAGCTAATGGAGCTTATTTAGTAGGGGGAGGGGTAACATGGTTAGATCTAAGTGTTCGGAAAATCACTTTGTAGCTTTATGGAGGATGAGTTGGAAAGGAGAGAGACTTGAAGTAGAGATACTAATTAAACACAACAGCCCAGAGAAGAGATGATGAGGGCCTGAACTTGGATGATGGCTTTATGAGTATAGAAAAAATGAATAGATGTGAAAGATGTGGAGGTAGAACTCATAAGATTTTTCATCTAATTAGATATGATGATGATAGCTAACATTTATTTATTTGTAATAGCCCTTTAAAGTTTGTAAGACAAGTTTTGTGTTTTCTCATCTCATTTGATCCTAATAAGCCAATGAAGTAGGGGATTTTCTTTTTCTTTTTTTACAGATAAGGAAACTGAGACTGAGAGAGGTAAAGTGACTTGCTTAGGGACACACAACTAGTAAGTGTATGAGGTCAAATTTGAACTCAGGTCCTTCTGACTTCAAGTCCAACATTCTATCCACTATGCTACCAGTAGTCTATGATACAAATATTTCAGTGCCTGGGTGACTGGAAGGATGGTGGTGTCTTCCATGGTAATGAGAAAGTTTGGAAAAGGGGTGGTTTGTTAGTTTTTGAAAGCAAATATAATTATCTTTGATTTAAATCATAACCCAGTCATTCCTGTTTATCCTGTATAATTCATTGTGTCCCACCAATAATGATAAGGGGAGAGGTAGGGCTCTTAGTCATCAGTCATTGCCTCCAACTCAGAGCCTACCCTCAAAGGGGTACTTTTCACAGCCATGAGGTTGGGGGGAGGCAGAGAATGGGGGCAGAATTACATTAATTTTTTGTTTGTTTTGTGAGGCAATGAGGGTTAAGTGACTTGCCCAAGGTCACACAGTTAGTAAGTGTCAAGTGTCTGAGGCTGAATTTGAACTCAGGTCCTCCTGAATCCAGGCCTGGTGCTTTATCACTGAGCCACCTAGCTGCCCCTGGGGCGGGGTGCAGAATTACAGGTGGTGGTACCTGCACAGCTGCTGCTGAAGGTACCTGGGAGCCCCAAAGGACTGATGCCTAGTCCAGAAATGGAATTCTTGTACAGTAGAGGAAGAAAGAAGAGTGAGGGGAGTTTGGGAGGATAAGAGTATGTATGGTTGTATTGGAGACAACCTGCATGACTGGCTATTGTACCAAGGGTGGAAATCCCATTTATAGATTTTCCTGCTCTCAGAATGATTGATCAAATATCCTTGCCACCTCTCCCCTGGCCCCCACCCCAACTCCACTCCCACATATGCTTTGTGGTTAGAGAATAGCCCACAGAGGATTTAAGACTCAGAGAGGCCTCTAAAAGATACTGAATTAATGAAAAAGCAGTTATTAGATGCTTACTGTTTGCAAAGCACTGTGTTCTAAATACTGGGGATTCAAATAGAAAAGCAAGATGGTCTACTCTCAAGGAGCTCATACTTCAACAGGGGGCATTCAGACAGCATATGAGCTTGCCATAGAAAGGAACTCACTTTGGGTTTGCTCTCAGGGTAACCCTTTGAAATTCTGGTGCCTTCCTCCCTCCCACAGAGTCCTACATGATTTCCCCTAGATCTGAAACACCTCCTTGTGGTTTATCATATTTTGGGCTTTGCTGCAAGTAACCTTCTTACCATTGTAACTACATTGTCCATATGACTTTGCTCTTCAAGTAGGATGTTGTGTAGGATCTATGCAGCTGATCTTCTTTCTCCAAGTAGCATGCTGCCTCAAGAAATCCCATTTCCTCTCTAGAATAGGGTGTTTTTTTTTTAATTCTTGGGGGTTTTTTTTGTTTTTTTTTTTTGTGTGTGAGGCAATTGGGGTTAAGTGACTTGCCTAGGGTCACACAGCTTGTAAGTGTTAAGTGTCTGAGGCCAGATTTGAACTCAGGTCCTCCTGAATCCAGGGCTGGTGCTCTATCCACTGAGCCACCTAGCTGCCCCCAAAATTCTTGTTTTTTAAAAATTTATATGTTTCAATATCATTGGTTTCCGTTGTAATCCTATGTATTTTAGTTTGTGTGTTTAAAAACATCATTCTGAGAAGGGGTTTAAAGGCTTCATCAGACTATGCCAAAGGGGTTCATGACATCCCAAAAGTTAGGATCTCTGCTCTAGAAAGTCCAGTATCACCCACATAGTGCTGCCCTGAGAATTCAAAATCCCACGTGGAAACATGGGAATTTTGGGTTCATGAACGCTGTATGTGAACTAACCTCTTAGTCTGATTAGGCATGCATTTGAGTGTCTTAGCCAGTGCCCTGACTGATTGTTGAGCTGGGGAAGATCACTGTTAGGATTTCTCCTTTCAAGCCTTGTGAAAGCACCTGTCTACCTCTGCCATGTACTTCTGCTTCAAGACACTATCAACTGCAGAAGGAAAGTGGTCCCCCCCCCCCACCAGAATTCAGGTTCATTCAGCTGTACTCTGGTCTGTCTTCTCAAGGTCCAAGAGAGATCAAGTCAGAGAGCTGGTCTCTTCAATTTTATGGAGAAGGGGAAGGGAGCTACTGTAATAAGAATCCTAGTCAATCCCCCCTTGTTTTTTTGTTTTGTTTTGTTTTGTTTTTTTGGTGGGGCAATGGGGGTTAAGTGACTTGCCCAGGGTCACACAGCTAGTAAGTGTCAAGTGTCTGAGGTCAGATTTGAACTCAGGTACTCCTGAATCCAGGGCTGGTGTTGTATCCACTGTGACACCTAGCTGCCCCAATCCCCCCTTGTTTTTATCCTTTTTTGGTGCCAGTGGACATGGCATGTGGAGGTACCCCACAGAAACCTCCAAGTAAGAGAAACCTGTTCCATAATAAGCAAGTCAACAAAAAGCATTTAGTAAGCCCCTACTATCATTGTAGTAAGTGCTGGGCTACAAAGAAAGGCAAAGACAGGCCTTGCCCTCACGGATCTCATAATCTTATGAGGGAAACAGCATGCAAATGATGATGTTTGTACACACACACATACATACAAACACACATGCACACATACATATATGCACAAAGACATATGATGTATACATAAAGACATATGCAGGATTAGGAAATTTATCAAATCAAATACATTCTCCTTGAATCTCATTCTCCCAGTTTGGAAATTAGCTGGCAGACAGGAATGGACATGATCTCATGCTTGGAAAGGAACCTCCCCTACCCATCACTCTAGGGGCATACCCACTGGATGAAACAGACCTAAGAAAAGAAAGACATTTCTAGCTCTTCTCTTTGAGCACCCTGGGTACACACCCTATTTTTGCCACTAGAGTTGCTTCAGCTCCAGGCAGCCACACTATTCAGCCTTGTCATCCCTCTCCCACTCAACCTCCTCAGCTAACTTCACAGCCAAAAGCTTTGACCATTTTCTTCCTGGTGTGTTTGAATCATTGGCCCAAAACAGCTTTCTGTTCTGCTGGTGAGAGGCATAGCTGCTGAAAGAATAAAAGGGTCTGGGAAGAAGAGCTTGGGATCCCTGAGACCAAACTTATGTGGCACTTTTGCATATTTATGTCCATTCTGCATCTCGGCCCAGACAAATAAAAGCTGTGAGCAGAAATATTTCTCCTGGGTGACCATCGGACACTGTGCAGCTTTGGGGATCTCGGGTAACCAAGTTCCTTGTCCCTGCCTTAGGCTCAAAGGAGAAAGGCTGGGGGAGAGGGGGCTAGAATGGGTCTTCCAATTATGTGGAGGGGAAAAGGAGACTCTTGACTATGCCCTTATCCCTCTCTATGGGGCTGTGACTCGTCTCTTCTTTTCCACAGGTGTGGTGTGTCTCTGTTTTTCCCCCCAGCAGTTGGGGTGTCCAATCCGTTTCTCTCTAGGGCTGGGCTAGGGCTTATTTCTTAACAGGTCTGGTACCTCCATCCATCCTCTCCATAGGTTTTCTGCCTCTCTTTCTAAATGGTCAAAGACCGTCTGCTCTTTCCACCTTCCCCCTCTATAAGGTGTCTATCGTTCCCCACCCCCAGCCCCTCCTTAAACCAGCCCTCCCCATCGCAATCCCTCCTTCTGCCCAGGGGCATTGTGGGAGGAAACAAGATGTGGGGCGAGAGCGGCGCGGGGAGAAGCCCGCAGTGCGGGGCCGGGCTGGCGCAGCCAATGGAGAAGCTCGGCGACGGCGCGTGGGGAGGGGCGGGGGGCAGGGGCGGGGCTCTATTTCAGGGGGGGCCGAGCGCCAGCCGGGGCTCAGCAGCAGAGCAGAGAAGAGCTGAGGGAGGCTGTGCTCGCGTGGGAGCAACCTACCCACCGGGAGAGAAAGAGGGAGCGAGAGCGGGCGCGGGAGGGAGAGAAGGAAGAAAGCTAGGAAGTAAGGACTGTGCGCACGGGGCCGGGGCCGGGGCCGCGGGGCACTGGAGCTGAGCGACCTGCGGCGGCTGCAGCTGCAGGAGCAGCCAAGGGGACACCGCCCCCGTCCCCCTCCCCCCACCCCCGCCCCCCTCCCCCGCGTCGTCTCCCTTGCCAACCACCTTTGCTTTTTGCTCCCTGGAGGGGGCTGCGTGCGAGGACTTGTCACTGTGAAGGTGAGCGACTGGGGCAGGGGATGTGTCAGGGAAGTGTGTGTGTGTGGGGGAGCGTGTGCTTGGCGGGGTGCGTGCATGGGGGAGGGGGCTGTCGAGGGAGACCTGGGGGAGGGAACCGATCCAAACTGGCGGCCTGGTGGGTAGGGACTTGAAGCTGGCTGCTTGGGGTGCCGGGTGGAGGTGGGAGGGGAGGAGAAGGACAGTGGTGGCCTCAGGGTAAGGGACGGGGCGCTGGACACCTCTGGCCTTAGTCTCCTCTGCGCTCCTCCTCCCCCACCTCCCCCACCTCCTCCACCTCCTCCACCTCCAGGGGCCCTAGATGACTCCTTGGGCCAGTTTGGAGGCTGCCTAGCTTCTTTGCCCTCTGCGGCTCCTGCTGTTGCTTCCCACAATGCCTCCAAGCCCCACCTTTATTATCCAGCAAGGAGCGGGGGGGGGGGGGGGATGGAAAGGGGCTGGGGTTGGAAGGAGGGATCTGAGGCCTTGCCTGCTGCTCTCAAGACCTGGAGCAAGTTTGGACTCCAGCCCCGTATTGCTCGACTCTCCCCGTGGAGGGGTAGTATCTGCTCAGTGGCAGCTCGCAACCCTGCGCCCCTTCTTCCTCAGCCTTGGCCTGTTCCGAGGCAGCCCCAACCTCTACCCCGTCGGTGGAGGGGTAATCCTCCCTTCTTGGGTTTGGCCCCCTTTAGACCCTCCCTTCGTCTTGGATTGCTACAGGCTCTGCCTGGCGGGGACTAGAGGGTGGGATTCCGATGGCCTCGGGTAGCCCGCCTCCCCCCCTTCCCCCCCACTTTAGCTTTGGATTGCTCCAAGCAGGCAGCCCCAGCCTCCTTCTGGTGAGAGGTGGTTTGGGATTTCGACTTCCCTGGGTTCAGAACCGCTTTAGACCTCCCTTAGCCTCGGACTACTCGTAGGCAGCCCCTGTCTCTGCCCTAGGCGGGGAACGATCTTTCAGCCTTTGGATCCTCCTTTAGACTTGTCCCACGGGGGCACCAGACTGCAGAGGTGTTTCCCCGCCTACCCCAGTAGGATTCTCATTCTCCAGTGTTTGGGGGCCCTGGAAAGGAGGGAGGAGGGGGATGGGGTGGAGAGGGCACCGGGCGTGACGCTGCTCCCGATGCTGCCCCCCTCCGGGGTGTCCTTCCTGCAGAGAGGACGCCCAGTCACTCCCGGCGCAGCTCCAGGCCGATGGGGGTGGGGTGAGAGAGGCTCTGTGGACCAGGCCCTGCAGACCTGGCAGGTTTTGTATGAGGGGGAAGGAGGAGGGATGCGTGCCGACAGGCTGGAGGGAAGGGAGGATTTTCGTTTTTATTTCTGAACCTCACTTGCCCTTCGGCGATCCCCTTTTGGAGATCAATTCCCTAGGGAAGAAAGGGAGAGTAGGGAAAGGGACCAGCTCCCCAGCCCGCACAGGGAGTGGGGGGAGGGAGGCTCCTAGAGGTTAGGAAGGGAAAAGTAGATGTTATTGAGGGATCTGGGAAGCTCTGACAGTCTCTTCAAATTACATTTCTACCTGATGCAAAATGGAGGGTGAGGGTTAAGGGGAATTGGCTTGCAGTCCTTGCCCCTATTCAGTTCTCTAAAAAAGTATCTAATGACTGGACTCTTCCTAGTTTACTCTGGAGTCCTCTCTATTCCTTTTTCCATTTTGAGAACAGGGTCTTTCTCCCATGGATAGAGGTAGTAAGCCTTGACGGCTTTTCTCTCCTTCCCTGGGCACGTTGGACTGGACTGGCATGGGTGGGGAGGGGGCAACGGGGGGGGGGAGGGAGGGGGAATAATTGTAGCATTGTAGTCACAAGACTGACATTATATAACTGTCTGGCTCTTTTCTGGAGAGTAGGCTGGGTTTTAATTACTGTAACAAAGTTGTTCCTTTGGACTTTGGGGATGAGGCTGAGGAACAGGTGAAATTGCTAGATAAAAGAGCTAAATTTGTACTTGTGTTTCTTGGGGCCACCCCCAACCCTTTCTTTCACCCTCCTCTTTTAGGCTTTGTCAACAGTCTCTCCTCATTATAGTAACTCTGAATAAATAAATTTAGAATGAGCAGCAGAAAGACTACCAGGCAATACTAATGAGGTTTAAATCCAAATCTTATTCCCAAGTGCTTTCCTTATCTTCCTCCCTGATATCTTTCCTGTGAATCAGGAAAGATGAAGATAATAGGCACTTCCCTTTCTTTAGAATACTTATGGTTACACAGTATTTTATGTACCTAGCTGATCTGGCAAATGGGCAGGTGGAAAAGAGATAAAGGGAGTCCCAGTGATTTGCCCAAGGTCATGATGGGGATGGGATGAACAGGCAGGCCTGGCAGGGTTTGTATGGGAGGAAGAAAAGAATGTTCTGTGTTGTTCTGAGACAGCCAGCATCAGAATGGAGGGAAGCCTTGTCTCCTGGCCCTTTCTTCCAACTAGGTTTGCCTCCCTGGCACTGCTAACTTCTTGGGGTGGGGGCCTGCCCTTTGAACTCCTATAGCAAAGTGAGTCACCTCACTTCCAGGTAGAAGTGCTCTACTTCAGATGCTTTGGTATCATTCACTACAGCTGAAGTTGTAGCAACTGTATCTTTTTTTACAGTACCAACTGAGGAATTGTTTGGTATAGGCAAATCCTGGCATTCTCTGGGTCAGGAGGGTGGGTAGGGGGGGTAGGCAGGAGATAGGCCACCGAAAGCCTCTGGTTTCCTGATCCTCCACATTTGAGAGCAAGATAGAGACTAAGGTGGTCTGGGACCCTGCCCAGAGGTCACTGAACTTTCTGTCTTCTGATTTTGAGAAGACCAGTATAGTTCTCAGTGTTCTGGTGTTATCTGAATGTCCAAGGTAAAATGAGGATAGGATGAGAAACCACCCATACCCATCATGTCAGTCCATGGGAGTAGGAGGAGGGGCAGGAGTTCCAGGGGTAGGTTCTCCATGGCTTGGTGTTAAGGTGTAATATTTGGGGGTAAGGGTGGAAGGTGGGGCAAAGGGGGAAGGGGTTGGAGTTCACCTGAATATCCTTTCTACTCCTTATACTGTTATTCCATAGGCAAACAAGACTGAGTGCCCTCTGCTGGTTTCTCTTTTATGTCTGAGTAAGGGGTAGACTATGGGTCTGCTCTACAATGCTACCAGAGATTTTTTTGACAGGGATGGGGAGCAAGGAACATTAAAATAATAGTTTTTCCTATTGATGTGCCACCTATAAAAGTGCTATCCACGTCAGAAGCATCACAGATCATCTATATATTTACCAGTATGTTTTTTCCACTTAGGTTTTTATTGAAACAGTGTTTTAGTGTGCCTGTGAGGGGAGGAGAGGAGGATTGTCACTTTAGACCCCCTTGGTGGATGTAGAAATGGAAGCTCAGAGACACAGACTTGTCCAAAGTCATATGGGAAATCAGTGGTGGAGTTGAGACTAAGGCATTAAACCGATGGACCATGCTGGACTGGGACACACCCTCTGCTGGGGAAGGTGGAGGAGAGAGTCAAAGTATAATTGAAAGTACAATGTGGTCTGAGTGGGAGGCTAGTACATAAGTCCTGAATCTGAGTTCTCTAAGCCTCTTGCCCTCCAAAATAGGAACCATATGACTTAGAGTCCCAGAGAGGTGAGCAGGTCAATTGTCCATTGTTACTCAGGCAGTGACAGAGCCAGGACTAGAACCCATTTCTGCTTCTGAATCCTTTGTTCTTCTCCCATGCTCAGTTGCTTCTTGCTTTCCAGAGTCAGGAGAGTTTATATTCATTACATTAATTTCTTTTGTATTTGCTGATAGACCAGACTTATAAAGTCCTTTCCTCCCCTGCATTGGTTAGCATCTCTAATCAGCTACTTGAGTTTGGGAGAACTTTATAAGCCCTCATCAATGGAGGGCTACCATTTTCTCCAGTCCTGAGAGTATCTAGCATGAGGCTCTGCACCCACTGGGCCCTCGAACCCCCAGAGCCATTATGGAGTGAGAAGCCAGACTGACCGCCACATGTGTTTTTGCTATAGTGCCGCCATGTCTGACCGGAAGGCAGTGATCAAGAACGCAGACATGTCTGAGGACATGCAGCAGGATGCGGTTGACTGTGCAACGCAGGCTATGGAGAAGTACAACATAGAGAAAGACATCGCTGCCTATATCAAGAAGGTACAGCATGGCAAGGGGGCTGAGCTGAGGAATGGGGTGGCTGGACCCAACAGCTTGAGGACGAGAGTACCAGACAGCTCAGCAATATTCATTCATATATATGTCCTTCCTGTTTAGAGAGAGCCATGTATAGGATTGGGGATTGGGGAGGTGGGGGGTGGGCAGGAATGACACCAAACCTGTGATTTCACTACTATAAATTAATCTCCTAATCTCCTAATGCAGATGAGTGGGGCAGCTAGGTGGTAAAGTTCATAGAGTGCTAGGTCTAGAGTCGTCAGTAAGACTCATCTACCCCAGTTGAAATCTGGTCTCAGATACTTCCTAGCAGTGTGACTCTGGGGAAGTCACTTAACTCTGTTGGTCTCAGTTTACTCATCTGTAAAATGAGCTGGAGAAGGAAATGGCAAACTGCTCCAGCATCTTTGCCAAGAAAACTCCAAATGGTGTCTTGAAGAGTCAAGCATGATTGAAAAACAAAACATCATCACATCAATGCTGATTAGTAAGGACCAACATAATTTGACCCAGGGTCACAGAGATGGGACTTGAAATCACGGGTTCCTGAATCCAAGGCCTGTTTTCTTCTTACATTTCCCTTGAATGAGAATTTACATCGCAGATAAACCAAGGAGGGATTTTCCCTTTTACAAATGGATTATTAGGTATTGGGTAACAAAGCCAGAACTAGTACCTCTGGTTCTAAGTCCTTTGGTCTTCCTCACACTCTTGCTCTTCAGAGTCGGGGAAGTTATACTATTTGTTACCACTTTTTGTTTTGTATTTGGAATACAAATCATAGGATTTCCTTCAAAGTGTCTTCATGTGTGTGTTTTGCAGATCATTAAGTGCTTGACTGAGGAAGTACATATTGGGATCCTGTGGTCAATTGCCAAAAAGTCTAAAGTGAAAACATAACCTCTCAAATTATGATAGAAGTTGATGGGGGTGGGAGGAATGCTTTGTGGAGGTTCTGATCAGAATATCACATCTCAGTTGGGAAATGGTGGCCCAGTGCCATCTGGGAATGGGTGACCTCTTAGAATGAGGGCATTTCAGTACATTCAGGGACATTGGAGACCGATTCTAGATCTGCTGGAAAAGCTGCTGGCTTGGATGTGGGGGAGATTTGGGCTCTGATCTCATGGCCCAGTCACAATTTGCAGTGTGACTTTGGTCATGGTGTTTGACCTCTAAGGCTCAGTTTCTTCCTCTTGTAAAATGAGAAGCTTGAACCAGATGATCCCCTAAAGTTCCTTCCAGCTTGGACAGGGTAATCATCTATCCAGCCCCTGAATTTCATAGGTGAGGAAACTGAGACCCAGAGAAGAGAAATTATTTCCCTCAGGGCTTCTTTGTTAGTGGCAGATTTGGGACCAGTATTCAGATCTCCAGGGGGTCCTCATTCCAGTATTCTTTATAGAATAACAGTGAGAATACTTAATATTTACGTTACTTTTCACAATGCTCTTTACAAAGGTTATCTTATTTGATCCTCAAAAGAACTGTCAAAGAGGTGGAAACTGAGGCTGATTGAGGTTAAGGTGACCTTCTTAGGGTCACAACACTAATATATTGTCTGAGGCTGGATTTGAACTCTGGTCTTCCTCCACATGCAGCACCTGTACCACCTAATTATCTCCCTTTGTTAAATTACTGCCTCTTAAATGTAGTTGATTGAACTAGAGGCTGTCTATCTACTTCATATGGGTCACTTGAGTAGAGTTCTGAGTTTTGTTGTAAAGACCTGACCCCTACCCCCACCTCATCCCCAGGGTGTCCTAGAGCTGCTTCTGAAGGACAGTTATAGAATTGAAACAACTGCTGGGTTGGGGAGATAGAAGATTGTCCACCTTACTTACATGTCTTCCTCTCAATTTAGCCCGTGGGAAAGGGACAAATTTGAATTTTTATCATTAAATTTCTGTGACTTCCTAGTCTTCTGTCCCTGATTCATAGGACTTAATATGTCCACCATGTGTAAGATACTGAGTTAGGACAAAAACAAAAACATGACTACTCTCAAAGAGTTTACATTTTCTTAGAATATAATATTTATATTCTGATGAATTTGTTGATTTATAGGGGTTGACTTTAACCAAACAACCTAGTGAGAGACATGTCTCCTGGGATTTGTGGAATCCTTTCCTCACTTCCATCTCTCAAAACGTCACAGTGACCCTCTTTATCACTTGAGGCCATGATGACTTAGTGACCTGGAAGGCAGTAAAGGCTTAAGTATATTGCCTGCCATGCTTTAGTGTCTTGGGGAGATTATTTGGCCTTCTCCAAATGTAAATTAGCAGAGGGGAATAAGGATTTGAATGGGCTGGGGTAGAGAGAGAAAGATGACCAGAGCTTACCTATAAAGTGGCTAAGGCCAGAGGGGATGGAATAATTAGCCTGTGGTGTGATTCATTATTAATGAAAGGCAGAGGAAGAACCTAGTTAGCCTTAGAACCTGAGCTCCCACAGCTCAAAGAGATGATGAAGTCATCATGGGGTGGGGAGGGGGGAGTCAGGTAAGGTACCAGCTAAACCTCCCTAGGACTGATGAGAGATTTCCCTGATCTCCCCCCCCCCCAACCCTCCCTAACCATCACCCCAACTCTTGTTTCCTCTTAGGAATTTGACAAGAAATATAACCCCACGTGGCATTGTATCGTGGGCCGAAATTTTGGCAGCTACGTCACACATGAGACAAAGCACTTCATCTATTTTTACTTGGGTCAAGTTGCAATCCTCCTCTTCAAGTCCGGCTAGGTGGCGTAGTGGCGGCGGTGGCTGCGGTGGTGGAGGCGGGCAGCGGTGGTGGCAGGCGGAGCTGAGACTGTTACATGCACTGAAGGCTGGCACCAGGATTTCCTCTCCAATGGCTGTGCTACTGCATGGATTGTATACTCGACTTCATGTGTATATGTTGCAGTAAAAAAAAAAAACAAAAAAAACCTACTTCTGTTTAGTTGCCTGGGGAAGAAGGCTGCTTTCTGTTGTTTAATTTAAAAAACAAACCCCCCCCCCCTTTGGTTGTATTGCACTAGGAAATATCTCTCAACAAATTCTCCCATCCCCCTAAAAAAACGCTTAAAAGGAGAAGCAACCCCCTCCCCTCAGGATTTGGAGTGCTCAACTTAATCCTTCCCAGTGGTGGATGCCTTCTTTGGAAGGCTTGAGGAAAACTAGGGGGATGGGGATAATGTGTTAGGGTTGGCATGAGGGGGAGGGCTCAAGTAAAGGGGAGATTTGTTCCCCCATAATATGAATCCAAGTGTTCTTGGATTGTGAGTTGGGCAGAGGGTGAGAATCCTCTAGAGAGGCCCTGGGAACTATTTGTTGTGGGGTGGGGTGGGGGGGCAGAGATTTGTCTTGCTGTCTTCTTAGTGCTTAAGGGAGTGTCTAAGAGGTGTGTATGTGTGTGTGTGTCTTTGTGGATTTGGTGCATTAGGCTATTTTTTTTCCTGCTGGTGCTCAGATTGGGAGGATGCTAGGGGCAAGATTATTCCATTTTCTCTCATTCCATATCCCCAACCTGGCTATGTCCAACTCATTAAAAACTCTTTTCTCCACTTCCTTGGAAGAGTCCCCTTAGGTTAACCTCCCTATTAGCTGATGGGCCAGGGAATTTCCAGTGACTTTGATTGGGTCTGAACCTTCCTCTTTTCTATATTTGAGAAGGAGTCTTTGAGACAGAGAGTGTGTGTGTGTGTGTGTGTGTGTATGTGTGTCTGTGTTTGTAGAAGGGCACAGATAAAGAGGATTGTGGGGCAGCTGAGTGATCTGGGCACAGTATCACTTTAGTTCTCCAACTACCTGGAGCAAGAGACGCTGCTGCTCTCCTGCAGAGACTTGACAAAAGGCTGCCCAGGATCGGTTGTATTGACTGGAGAAGTCTTAGCCTCTGGCATCCTTGGAGTTGGTTCTCAGTTGTAGCCTAGAGAAGGTTTGACAATGAAATAGGGAGCCTCTAGCAGAGTGTGTGACAGTGTTTCAGGGATGGGGGAGCAGAGCTGGTGGCTTTTGTGAATAAATGGAGAGTGATTTGGGGAGAACTCCTATGGGAACTTGTCTTGCAGCCTAGATGAAGAGGGGGAGAAAGTCATGACGGAAATAGGGGGAACCCTGATGGGGGAGGGGAGAGGGCTTCAGTTTAGGGGAATGTAGAAGCTTAAAGAGGGCAAAATGGTGAGATTGAGGTGAGAGTGGGAAAGCTAATGCCTTGAACTGCTGATTTCCTGTGTCTTGTCCAAAATTCTGTTATGGGGGCGGGGTAGATGTCAGGGAATTAGGGAGAAATAAAGCTCATTTTTTCAAGCTTAAGTCCTGGCAGAATGGGCTACCCTTCCCCCAAGTCTGTGCTTTCCACCTTTCTTTACAATGCTAGAGGAAACCTGCATTGGGGTGGGGTGGGGTGGGGGGACTGGGCAGTGATAGGATGTTCCTTGTATTATAAACTGGGCAGTGAAGGATGTGCTGTCTGTGATAAATTGCTTGGATATTAGATTTTTTTTTTAAATAAATGTTTGAGTTTGTGTTGTCTCCCTTTTCCTTACCCCCTTGACTTGTAAGGCCATTGAAGTGTCTGGTTTGTGTTCATCTCTTTTTTTGTCTTTATTCTCTTGGGAGCAGGGGTGGCTGCCCCCCCCCCCCCTTTCCTCATCCCCCTTGCTCTGCCTCCATTCCTCTCTTGGACATTAAAAGTTGATTGATGCACTTCAAACTTGTTTTGTGTTCTTTGGGGGATGGCGTGGGGAAGGGAACTGGTAGGTTCAAGTTGGAAAGATTTCTTCTCACTATTCCTTAAGTTAGAGGAGGTAGGTAATGAGATGAAGGACCAGTCTGGATACTAGGGCCCAGCTACCATGCCCAGGGATGGTTTTATTTGGGGAGTTGGGTCGTCTTCAGGATTGTAGATTCATTCCTAAGCTTGGACACTTAGGTTAGACATGGGTGTTAGGTGAGCTTTGGAATACAACTTTGGTGCTACACCTATCTATGTCTAAGGTCTCATTTGCTCTAATAAGCAAACTGCAAGTTGATACTGGAAGTCCTAGCTAAGGTGGTTTCTAAAGGCCTTGTGGATGAGTGGGGAAGTTCAGGTGGAGGGTGGGGGCTGGTGAGAGGAGACCTTGTTGCTCCAGACAGGACTATCCCAGAAACTTTGTTCTCAGTGGGAATTAGAAACCCCTGTCCTATTGGCCTTTGGTTTAATTCTTCCTGTTCTAAGGGAGATGGAGGGAAGGAAGGAGAGAAGAGGTGAAAGACTCTCAGCCACCTCTGGGATTAAAGATCTTTCCTGGGGTGGCTACACTAGAGTCCTTGCCATCTCCCTAGGTGTTTTCCTTAGCCAGGAGGGTCTGATTCCCTCAGCATCTGACTCCCCTGCACTGCAGTTTGGGCTCTTGAGAAGTACCCCATCCCTCTGGGATACTCAAAGCATCCCCATGAAGGGAATGGGATTCCTGCTTTGGAAGTGGCTTTGGTGCTTTCTAGGGATGAAAAATAAGGGGGGGAGGCGTGGAATAAAAGCAAGGGACTTTTGGGCTGCCCCATCTGCCCCATTTGGGAGCCTCCATCTCCTGTACAAATGACTGTAGGGAGGCCAGACAAATGGAACACTTCCAGAAAGTCCCTCTGTACCACTTGGCTGAGAAGAGGCAAGGACCTCAGCTTGAGTCTGAAGAATGACAGGCTAAACTTGGAGGACTTTCTGGAGGAAGTGACCTCGGTCTGGGACAAGGTAGTGGAGGTGTACAGGATGCTGTCATGTACACTTTTATGTTCCTACTCCTTGGGTCCACTCAGCCTTACCACCTTTCTTCTATTGCTTTTCTACCCTGGAGCTTCTTTCCGTGGGGTCTCTATGCCTGCCTTTAACTAGTGCCCAGGAAGTAGGGGAGTTCAGCTAAGGTGGCTGCTCTGGGGAGATGGCTGGCCATGGGGAGGGGGAAGCATTGAATTTTCTGGCTTCATGACATTTCTCTTTTGGAACTAGGGCTGAGTGGGAAGTCACGATGCTGATTTTTCCTGGGAAGGGCCGTGATTCTGGTGGCTTCTTTCTCTGTGTCTGTTGGAGTTAATGAATTATTGTTTCCCATTTCCCAAGGAAGGAAGTATTGTAGCTTGTACCTTGATTGAAGCAACACAATAAATGCTGCTCATTGTGGTCTCTGCTCTTTAGTGCTGGCCCTCAAAGGGCTTCCGATCTAATGGGGGAGACAACAAATAAACAAGTTTATACAAACAAGCTATATATAGGATAAGTAGGAAGTAAAAAAGGGAAGGAACTAGGATTAAGAAGAATTGGGAAAAGTTTCCTTTTAGGTGGGATTTAGAGGAAGGGGCAAGGGCAGCTGGATAGAGCACTGCCCCTGGAGTCAGGAGGACCTGAGTTAGAATTTGACCTCAGACACTTAATAGCTGTGTGACCTTGAGCACAGTTACTTAACTCTGTTAGTCTCAGTCTCCTCCTCTGTAAAATGAGCTGGAGAAGGAAATGGCAAAGTGCTCCAGTATCTTTGCCAAGAAGACCCCAAATGGGGTCACAAGGAGTTGGACATGACCAATCAAGAAAATAGCACCAGTGAAAAGAGAAGCCGGGCCTAGAGCTCCTGTCCCCTAACCACTAAAATGATTCTCTTATTAGCCATGATGTCAAGAGAGGTCCCTTGCAGTTGTACTGGACTGACTCTTTTGTAGATTTAGACAAGGTTACTTAACATGTCATCTAGGGGGTGAGGGGTAAGTATCTTGCCTTCCCTGGGGCTCCTGCTACATGTCAAAGTTCTGTGATTTCCAAAGTTGTGGTCTATAAATTAATAGATAAGTCTTAGAGCCTAAGGATTAGAAAAGTTATATAACATGCCCATGGTCACTGTAAAATGATGGGGCCAAGGGCAGCTAGGTGGCTCAGTGGATAGAGCACCGGCCCTGAATTCAGGAGGACCTGAGTTCAAATCCGGCCTCAGACACTTAACACTTACTAGCTGTGTGACTCTGGGCAAGTCACAACCCCAATTGCCTCACCAAAAAAAAAAAAAATGATGGGGCCAGGGTAGATGACTTCTAAGGACTCTCTAGACTCTTAATTCTATGAGATGAGAAGGGTTTGACGTAGTATTTGAACTTACCTCCTCTCTGACTCTTGGTCTATACTGCTAACCATGCTAGTCCATGCTGCCCTTCCTGCTATAAAGTAGGAAAAACACTGGTTTGAAAATCAGAGGTTCTGGGTTAGAATTCTGACTCAGTCATTTACTATCTGTGTGACTATGGGCAAATAATTTCTCTCTAGTCACTGGCTTCATTACCCATAAAATGACAGGGTTGGACCAATGTCCTCTAAGGTCATTTTCAACTAAAAATCCTATGATCCCTTGGCCCCTACCTAGGGCTCTCATGTTGTAGGCCTGAGCAGACAAAGGCTAAGACTGGACTTGTAGAGAGGGTCATTTGTATAGTTCCTCCCCCTGCCTCCATGGGCTGCCTTTGCCCTGGACCACATCTTCTTTCCATTAGGTGTCCATGGCCCTGGCATCAAATAATATTGCCCTTGGTCTACATATATACAAGAATTTCCTGGGACACTGAAAAGTTAGGGGACTTGTCCAGGATCACACAACCAGTATATATCAGGGATGGGATGAAAAGAATTGATAGACGCTCTTAGAACAGAGGACAAACTGGTTTTTTTTGTTTTGTTTTAGTGTGGCAATGGGGGTTAAGTGACTTGCCCAGGGTCACACAGCTAGTAAGTGTTTAGTGTCTGAGGCCGGATTTGAACTTAGGTACTCCTGACTCCAGGGCCGGTGCTCTATCCACTGCGCCACCTAGCCACCTCTTTTTTGTTTTTGGTTTTTTTTTAACAGTTTGTCCTGGGGGCAGCTACGTGGCACAGTGGATAGAGCACCGGCCCTGGAGTCAGGAGTACCTGAGTTCAAATCCGGCCTCAGACACTTAACACTTACAAGCTGTGTGACCCTGGGCAAGTCACTTAACCCCCATTGCCACACTAAAAAAAAAAAATCTTTAAAGGTACTTTTGGAAAAAGCAGACATCACCAAGCTATAATGAAGCCTGATAATAGATACACACAATTGTATCTGTTAATGTAACTGAAAGTACTTTGCCACTAGATGAAGTCTATGAAATGACTAAGATCTAGGAATCTAATCAAAAGGTCCTTGTATGGGAGAAATCTGCCTGAGTTGAGCCAACAATATGTCAACACCAAAAAAGTTTTAAACATATGATTGTATTATACATTTGTGTGAGAATCATATGGCTTTTTAAAAAATCTGTCTATTAAATGAGAGCTGAACTCAGAGTCAGAAAGACCTTGGGTTCATATTCTGTCTCTGACATATATTTGCTGTATGATCCTGGACAAATCCCTTAACTTCTCAGTGCCTTCAGACAATCCTGTAAAATTACAAGTTGTAGAGAAGGTGCTAAAGGACTTTCTTTGTGTAGTAGCATGGGTCCTGTCCCTATCCTTACATAGTGATTTAAAATTTGTAAGGTGTTTTACATACATGATTTCATTAGACTCACGACTACTCTGTGAGCTAGGTATTGTTGTTATTTCCACTTGACAGATAAGGAAACTGAGGCTTCTCCTTCATATTTGAAATACAATTCTAATATAATCTAAAAAATGAATGACAGTAACAAGCAAGAGTTATCACTGAATATTGTTATGGGACTACAGCAGTCTGATATTTGAAACTTGAAGGGGATATAATTGTAGTCCCAAACAGTTAAATATAGAGGGCCAGGGGCAGCTAGGTGGCGCAGTGGATAAGCAACGTCCCTGCATTCAGGAGGACCTTGAGTTCAAAATTGACCTCAGACCACTTGATACTTACTAGCTGTGTGACTTTGGGGCAAGTCACTTAACCTCATTGCCCAACCAAAACAAACGAACAAACACCCCCCCCCCAAAAAAAAACCCCCTAAATATAGAGGGCCAAAATATGGTTCTTTTCTTGCCAGCTGATGGGTCTTATGGGAATAGATGAGATAGAAGGAAATAGTGGATCAGTTCACATTTTTGGGAGGGGCTCTTCCTGATTAGGTGGATGAGAGCGGTTGAGTTTGCTCCCTCATACCCTCTTCTCCTCACCTGTGGCTAAAAGTCATTCAATTCCCTAAGAGCCTTCAGTCTCTCCCCCTCTAATTAATCTGCTTAATATTCTTTGGTGGGATAAACTACCAAGCTCCTCAGGCTGCCATTTAAAACGTCTCTATAATCTGGCTCCAACATCTTTATGGGATCATAGATTTTCAAACTGAAAGGGACTTTAGAGGTTAACAAATTTAACACCATTAAAAAAATTTTTTTTTATATTTTTCATTTTGAGTTTCAAATTCTCTCCCTCCTTCAGTCCCTCCCCTATTCATTGAGAAGGCAAGCAATATGATATAACATTATGCAATGTGAAGTCATGCAAGAATATTTCCATATTATCCATAATACCTTCATCTTACTGATAAGGAAACTGAGGCACTGAGGCTAAGTGACTTACTCAGAGTCACACAACTTTTAAGTTTCTGAGGTGGGATTTGAACCCAAGTCTCCAGTAGGTGCAATACCTTCTCCACTTTGTCTTCTTACTCTAACTTTACATGACTCACTTTCTAGCATTGTATGCTCTTTTCATTTCAATCTTAATAATATTTTATTTTTTCCAGTTACATGTAAAGATAGTTTTAAACATTTGCTTTTTTTTTCCCAGGGCACTGAGGGTTCAGTGACTTGCCCAGGGTCAAACAGTTAGTGTCAAGTGTCTAAGGCTGGTGTAAGGGGCTAAAATTCTAGCTAGTCTGTCTAAAATATCTGATGAGTGGTGGCCAATAAATTATAAACTTTAGCAAGAGTTTAGACTTTTAGGCATTTATTAAGGAGAATAAGAATTTGGCAAAGAGAGAGAGAAAGGCCTAGATTCATCTATCTATCAAAGGGAGAGTACATCTTTAGTTCCGCTCTCCACCAGAGTCCTCATGAAAAAGAGAGCAAGAGCACCAGCCTCGCCCCCCTCTTCTCCCACAAGCAGACATCACTTCCTGATGCCAAAAAAAGGCACATGTCTTGCCCTCAGGCGCCTTCTCCTCATGGCAAAGCTTTCCTACAGTAAGTCTCCAGCAGGTGGTATCATTCTAATTATTATAGTCCCCCCTTTGTTTCTTCAAGAAACGTGAGGTGTTTCCTGAGGGCAAGACATGTGGCTTTTCTTTCCTACAGTTACACTGGATTTGAACTCAGGTTCTCCTGAATCCAGGGCTGGTGCTTTATTCACCATGCCACCTAGCTGCCCCCTCAACATTTGCTTTTTTAAGATTTTGAGTTCCAAATTTTTCTTCCTCCTTCCCTTCCTTTCCTCCTCCCAAAGACAGAAAGCAATTTGATATAGGTTATATATGTGCACTCACATTAAACATATTTCTGCATTAGTCACATTGTAGCATGATATGTTCTAGAAAAAAGTCAGACTATTGGTTTTTTATGATCACAACCCTCCCCTCTCCTGACTTCATGTATTGGTGCATTCCATACCCCATTTTCAGAATGTGCTCTTTCTTCATCTCTACTCCTTGAAATCACCTTTCTTTAAGATACCACTCAAGTGCAACTTCCTCCATGAAGCCTTCCTTGATTCTTGTCTCTCCTTCCCCTCACCCCACTCCAGCTGAAGGTGAACCCGTGTCTTCAGATTTTCCCAAAACTCTTTGGCTGGAGCTTTCCTTTGCTCTCTCACAGTCTATCTTGAATTTTGCTCGCCTTTATTTATGTAAAGTTCTGTTCTTCCACCTCCCACCAGGAAGACAGTAAGGTCCTTGAGTACAGGGGCTATGCCATTTTGATTTTTGTATTATCTCCTACCACAGTGGCTTCTATGAAACAGGTACTGAAAAATATTTGAGGCAAAGTACAGTTATCCCTTCCACATCTTGACTTTTCCCATCGTGGTTTTGATATATCTCTGATATATGAGATTGGGGGTGGCGAGTTTTGCAAAAGCCACAGCTGACACTCAAAGGTCAACAGATGACATGGAGCCTATGACCAAATACTTAACCCAAATTTTATAATGAAATACTGTAAGTACCCCATAAAAGAAAAAAGAAAAAAAAATCAGACTTATTCTCTGATATGAAGGGAGGGCAAAAAATTTTTAGAAGGATTTTCCAGGTTGTGGGGAAGGGTGGTGGTTGTGGGGGACCATGCCCATAACACCTCAGTGTGGAACAGATAACTGTAATTGTTAAACTCCTACCCTAATAATAACAGTAATAATATACACTTATATAATTCTTTTTGGTTATAAAATGTTTATATATATCAATGATTTCATTCAATTTCACAACAATCTTGTAATATAGCTGTGGTAAAAAAAAAAATATGAAAGTTTTTTAACAGTTGGTTAGGATAACTGAAAGACGCCAGTTTTTTTTTAAGGACCACCCTTTTGGGGAGGAGACCAACAGTCCGCCTGCTGTGCATGTCAGACTGCCTGCTATGCACTCAACTTCCGGGGTGTGAGCTGAAAAGGCAAGGAGAGAACGGAAGTGGGGCTTTTTCCTGCTCTGCTGGTCTCCTGACTGCGTTGCACAGATGGTCTCTCTCTCTCCAAAGGTGGCCTTTGGTTTTGGTGAGTTTTTTATAAGGAATATAGACTAAGCTTAGATTTAAGATGATTTGTATTGTGTTTCTACTTTCCTATCCTTCTAATCAACATCACCTTGTGACTACCATAACAAGAAAAGGTCTATCTAGAAAACCAAAAGCTTCTACCTAGTCTGGGAGATAAATTAAGGGAAAGGTTAAGTAGGGGAGATTTATGATCTAATATCCAATTTTAAATCTCACATAGCTAATGTAAATTATTCCCATTCTAAGGGGAAGGAAATTGAGACTCAAATTAAGTGACTTGCCAGGACCAGGGGTAAACTAATAAGTGGTAAAGTAGATCTTCTTACCCTTTGTTTGATGTTCTTTCCCTAATACCTTATCACCAACATGACATTGTGTAAGGTGCAACCCCTGTACTCAGGGAGTTTACAGAATCATTGGGTGGATAAAAACCACAATTAACTTAATTAATTAATTAATTAGCATTAACCAAAAGTATGTGATGAAATGCCAGGCTAATGTATGGAAAGTCTTAAATACTATATGAACTTAGATCAAGCAGGTAGCATCAAAGTAGTTTATACCATGGGCAATAGGGAGTCACATCTGTTCTTGAGCAGGGGAATAATTTGTAGACCTCTCAGGTAAAGCAGTCTGCCAATGATATGTGGGGTGAATTGGATTGGGGAAGAGATTGGACACAGAGTTAAGAGAGGAATGTCTGAAAAGTCAGCAAAGTGGGCGGGAAAGAAAGAAGACAGGGGTGTGTATGTGTGTATAGGAGACAGGTGGGGAAGTGGGGAGAAGTACAGAAGAGGAGCATATCTACAGTGTTCCATGGGGCCAGTCATGCAGCACAGGAGGCCAGATGTTGCATCCTTATAGAATGGCAGTGCCACCTAGTAGCCAACATGAATAATGCAGTGTAAGAAGGACCAGGCGGGGAAGGGGGAGGAGACTGGTGATGAGGTGTGCGTGTGTAAAAGAGAAGAGGAACTCTTGTTGGAACATTTAGTGCACATTCATGGTTACCTTCTCCACTCTATTCTGCCCAAGACAGGTATTGATGGCGGAAGCTCTCTACCCTTTCTTCTGTTCCTCGTGCGACCATATGTGAGGAAATCGGGAAGCCTAATGGTTAGGGAACTGACTGGGTTTGGAGTCAAGAAGACCTGGGTGCAAATCCTCTCTCAGATATTTTTTTGGCTCTGAGACCCTGGTGTAACGACTAGAACGACGCCACCTGCTGGAGACTTACTGTAGAAGAATTCCGCCCATGAAGCGAAGGTCTTTGAGGGCAAGACCAGGAGTCTCTTCTTTGGCGTCAGGAAGTGATGTTGGCTAGTGGGAGGAGGAAGGAAGAGACTGGCGCTCTGTCTCACACTCTTTCCTTTGGACTCTGGTGGAGAGCGGAGCTAGAAATGTGCTCTCCCTTTAATAGATAGGAATCTAGGCCTTTTCTTCTCTCTTTACCAAATTCTTATTCTTCTTAATAAATGCTTAAAAGCCTAACCCTTGCTGAAGCTTATAATTTATTGGCGACCACTCATTAGATATTTTAGACAGAATAGCTAGAATTTTAGCCCTTAACACTGGACAAGATCTTAACCTTTCTGTTCCTCTATTTCCTCATCTGTAAAATGAGGGGGATAGACTTGATAGCTTTTGAGGTCTCTTCTCTCTGACCCTATATCATTCTTCTGCTTAAAAGTTTTCAGCAGGGCACCTAGGTGACGCAGTGGAAAGAGTGCTGTTGCTGGAGTCAGGAGGACCTGAGTTCAAATCCAGATTCATACACTTAGCAGTGCGACATAGGGCAAGCCACTTAACCCTAATTGCCTCAAAAAAAGAGAAAAAAGAAAAACACAGGGGGCAGCTAGGTGGCGCAGTGGATAGAGCACCGGCCCTGGATTCAGGAGTACCTGAGTTCAAATCTGGCCTCAGACACTTAACACTTACTAGCTGTGTGACCCTGGGCAAGTCACTTAACCCCAATTGCCTCACTAAAAAAAAAAAAAGAAAAAGAAAAAGAAAAAAAAAGAAAAACACAAATAAAACAGTCTTTAATGGCTCCTTATTGTAACCCAATGATGTTAATATTCCTTGGCCTCAGTTTACCTTCCAGTCTTAATTCATGTTATTCTTTTGACAAATGCTTTACTTTAGCCAAACTGGACAACCTCTATTATCCAAACACGAACTCTGTTCTCATACCTCTTGCCTCTGTTTAGACCATCCCTTATGCCTGGAAGGGCCTCCCTTCTTCCTCCTTTTTGCCTATTAAATTCACTATCAATCCTTTATTGACCATTTCCATCATGAAGCTTCCCTAATCCCTCCAGTTAGTAACCACCTTCCCCACTGGATATAGCACTCCATTTTGTAGCCCTTGCATAAACTTATCACATAATATTACATATCATAGATGTCTGTTTATGTTATCTTCTTACTAGACTATAAGCTCAATGAAGGCAGAGACCATATTTTATCTACTTTTTGTACCCCTCTCATCTCTTTGTACTCATAGGAGCTTAATAAATATTTGCTGAATGAATAGATAGATGGATGCATAATTCAGTGAATGAGGGAAAACATGCAGATATTGCTTCCTCTGGACTTTGCCCCTCCTTTCCTCTTTTCCTTAGTCCTTCTCATGTTCTTTTTGGAATCTTTATTTCTTCATAGGAGTGAAACTAGTGGGGTGGTTATGGGGAAACTTGAAGTTGGGTGAGAAAGGTAACTATGATTAGTGGGTCCTGGAGAGCAGCAGGTAGGGAGTCTAGTCTCATGGTCTGGGATGGGTAGAGGAAGTCCTGAACTCCCTTCCGCAGACACTGAGGAGTGAAGTCAGAGCCTCATAGAGCCATGAACTCTCGGTTCTAGGACTGGCAGTGGGGAAATATTTCTCTGACATCCAGAGAAAGTCAGATATCCAGTTCCAAGATGGCAGAGGGAATCCAGGAAGTTGCCTGAGCTCTCCCAAATTTTTTTTCTTTTCTTTTTTTTTGGTGAGGCAATTGGGGTTAAGTGACTTGCCAGGGTCACACAGCTAGTAAGTGTTAAGTGTCTGAGGCCAGATTTGAACTCAGGTCCTCCTGAATTCAGGGCCGGTGCTCTATCCACTGCACCACCTAGTTGCCCCCACCCAAATTTCTTTCAGAAACAAAGTTAATTTAAGCTTCTAAATGGATTCTGGAATTGCTGAACCTACAAAAAGATGGAGTGAAACAATCTTTTGGCTTAAGATAATCTGGAAGGTCTTCAGCAAAGGTCTGTCTCACCTGGGTAAAGGGAGTGCAGCTCAGCACAGATGGTGTCTGGGCAAGCCAGAAGAAGGCTCTTAGCCACAGCACAGATCAGCAGCTGAGGACCCTCTGTCCTAGCTCAGCAAGCTAGTGGCACAGCAGGCCAGTTGTGAGGCCCCTAGCTTTGACATTCAGTGAGAGAATGAAAATTGTGAGGTAGACTCAGTCAGCAGAGCTGGGACAAGGGGCTGGCAAGTTAGAATGTTGCCTTGGGTACATCATGGGGATAGGGTATAATGATGGGACTTTTAAATAGAAGGATTTGTTGTTGTTGTTGTTGTTTGTTTTTTTATTGCAGGGCAATGGGGGTCAAGTGACTTGCCCAGGGTCACACAGCTAGTAAGTGTTAAGTGTCTGAGGTCGGATTTGGACTCAGGTCTTCCTGAATCTAGGGCCAGTGCTTTATCCACTGAGCCACCTAGCTGCCCCTAAATAGAAGGATTTTTAAATGTACATTTTAATGAAGAAAGTCCTGCTCTTTAGGCTGTATGGGTATATGTTTTATGATTCAATTGAACAAGTATTTATGAAGAGCTTACTATGGTCAAGGTATATATTATGCATATATATTTATTATTTTCAGATAGAGAGAGATTTAAACAAAAACTAAGCAGCATCTGTCTTTAATAACTTTACATTCTACTAGGAGATACATAAAAGTAGAGCCCAGGGAAAATTGAGGACAGAGAAAACTCGAAAAACTAGAGGCATCAGGGAAGGCTTATAGAGGAGGTGGCACCTAGTTTTAGCTTTGAAGGGGCATAAGGATTTTGAGAAGCTGAGATGAAAGAGTGCATTCCAGGCATGGGGAATTGCTTCTATAAATATGTGGTGGCAGATATTGAAAAGTGGAGTTTGGGGAACAAGTAGTCCAAGTTGTGGGAAGGTGAAATAAGACTAGAAAGGTATGTTGGGATGATATTATAGAGGACAATAGAGAGCCACAGTCAGGCCTGGGCCTTAGCAGGAGTCTTTTGACCTAGAAGGAGTCTTTGAAGACAAGTTGAAGAAGAGAGAGACTGGAAACAGGGAGACAAGATTAAGAGGCTAATTCAGTGTATAGAAAAGAGGTGTTGAGGGCCCGAGGCTTGTGGCCTTAGAAATGGAGAAAAGGAAACAGAGAGAAGAGATATGGGGACAGGATTGAGAAGACTGAATAAGTGACAAGTTAAGCCACATTCATTATTACAGCCACTGATCAAAGGGTCTAAGGAGTGGTCATGGAAAAAGAGCACGGTTTGGAAATGTGCCCCAGTGTACACTGGGTTGTGGCTCCACCTCCAAGACTGTCTGCTCACCCCAGTATGGTCCATAGAAACTTCCCCCTTCCTTGTTGCATTTGGGGATTTCCCTGGCTGATGGGGAAGAGAACTGGGATTGGAGTAGCAAGAAGGGAGTACTTTAAATTAGGTGGTTGGTGCTGGGATATATAGGTGTGCAAGTTTGGGGTTCCCTTTCCCTTGTGTTTGAATTTGAGGTCTCTAGCAATAAGCTGCATATGTTGAGCCTTAACTATGGGGAAATATCCTCTAATGTCCACAAGGGGGAGAATGGTGAGATAGAATCATAGAATTAGCAGGACAAGGAGCAGGCAAGAGTAACAACTCATATTCAGGTGATGCTTCAAAGTTTATGAAACTTCTCACAATTTCTTTCTTTCTTTCTTTCTTTCTTTCTTTCTTTCTTTCTTTCTTTCTTTCTTTCTTTCTTTCTTTCTTTCTTTCTTTCTTTCTTTCTTTCTTTCTTTCTTTCTTTCTTTTTTTTGGTGAGGCAATTGGGGTTAAGTGACTTGCCTAGGGTCACACAGTTGGTAAGTGTCAAGGGTCTGAGGCCAGATTTGAACTCAGGTCCTCCTGAATCCAGGGCCGGTGCTCTATCCACTGTGCCACCTAGCTGCCCCTCTCACAATCACTTTCTAAAGTATAGTTATCCAGGTGGTGGTGGTGGGGTGCGACTAGATCTGTGATTTCATTGGTGTAGGCCACGGCCAGTGAGGAAACCCCCTCTGCCAATGCAGATAGGCATGTCTTTGCAACTCACAGTCTTAGGATGCTAGTTGCCTGGGTCACTGGGAGATTGAATGACTTGTGCAGGGTCACACAGTCAGTATATGTTAAAAATGGGACTTGAACCCAGGTTTTCTTTACTCAGAAGTCAGCTGCCATACTGCCTTTTTATCCTTAGTTTTCAGGTGAAAATGTGGCTTGGAAAAATTGTGACATGTTCACACACAAATAGCTAGTAAAGTTAGAACCAGGATTCAGATGCGGTCTCCTACCTCCTAGTCTATCTTTCCACTACCCTGTGCTGCCTCAATGAATCCCTGGCTCCTTGCCAG
The DNA here is from genome assembly GCF_019393635.1 of Dromiciops gliroides. Classification (NCBI taxonomy): domain Eukaryota; kingdom Metazoa; phylum Chordata; class Mammalia; order Microbiotheria; family Microbiotheriidae; genus Dromiciops; species Dromiciops gliroides. Next base: position 168,966,401 of record NC_057864.1, on the reverse strand, counting down.
TCACCTTTTTTGAGGGAGCCCTCTATTATTGTCATGGGAAAGAATTGATAAACCCCTCATCTGTACTAGGTATTATGCTATAGACAAAGCCCCCTGTCCTGTGGGAGCTTATGGCTTCAGGCAGGCGCATGGACTTAGCCAAATGTGGACAAGGCACAGTCACCTGAGCAGAAAAATGAAGCCAGGATTTAAAAGGGCTTGGCAACATAGGACAAGGATAGATGAGAGTAAGAATGATATGATATAAATAGTGTTGGATTTGTAGTCAGAAGAGACCTGAGCATGAACACTAGCTCCAAAACTGACTAGCTTCATGACCACTGGCAAATAATTTAACTTCAGAACTCAGTTTCTTTATCTGTAAAATGGGCATGATGGTAATTGTGGTGATTGTGTCTCAGAGTGTTGTTTTGAAGACAAAAAGACATCATGGAAATAAATTACTCTATAAACCTTAAAGTGCTATATGAATGCCAGCACTATGGCACTATGGGAAGTGATGCTGAAAGAAAAGAGAGAGGAGCCAAGGGATTTTCTTGTCTAGACCAGTCAAGGTGAAGGTGAACTTGTAGTTCTTCTCTATTTCATAGAAGAGGGACTGAGTTGCAGAAATTGTTTAAAGGATAATGGAGAGGGGATGGCGGAGGGCATTGAAAAGTTAGGTGATGCTCCTTTGGAGAATTGTCTGTCTGTCTGTTTTTTGTTGTTCGGTTGTTTTCAGTTGTATCTGACTCTATGACCCCATTTGGGGTTTTCTTGGCAGAGATACTGGAGTGGTTTGCCATTTCCTTCTTTAGCTCATTTTTACAGATGAAGAAACTGAGGCAAACAGAGTTAAAGAACTTGCCCAGGGTCACACAGCTAGTAAGTGTCAAGTGTCTGAGGCTGGATTTGAACTCAGGTCCTCCTGAATCTAGGTCCAGTGCTCTATCCACTGCACCACCTAGCTGCCCCCTATTTTCAGCTTTAATAGCTTAAAGCAGCTTTGGAATATTATGAGACAGTACCGTGTGATAGAAAGAACATGATGCCCCCTATTTTCAGCTTTAATAGCTTAAAGCAGCTTTGGAATATTATGAGACAGTACCGTGTGATAGAAAGAACATGGAGGGGCAGCTAGGTGATGCAGTGGATAAAGCACTGGCCCTTGATTCAGGAGTTCCTGAGTTCAAATCCAGCCTCAGACACTTGACACTTACTAGCTGTGTGACCTTGGGCAAGTCACTTAACCCCCATTGCCCCACAAAAAACCCCAAACAAACAAACAAACAAACAAAAAAAGGAAAGAACATGGAATTTGGAATCAGAGGATGTAGGTTCAATCCTTGATCTTGCTGCTCACTAGCTCTTCATTCTTAGGTCAGTTGCTTAATCTCTTTGGGTCTCATCTGTGAAATGATGGGATTGGACAAGATGCTCTCTACCAGCTTTAAATCTTCACTTTACAGATGAATTAACCAAAGTGGAAGGGGTTAAGTGACTGGTCCAGGGTCACACAGATAATAAGCATCAGAACCACGATTCAAACCCATATCTCCTGGTTCCAAATCTAGTACTTTTTCAGCTTTGCCATCCCAGAGGCTCCTTGGTAAGAGTAGAATGAGCAGACAACTGACCGAGATTCTAGGATGAATGTAAAGTCCTATAGTTGGTTTCAAAAAATAAATTTCACAAGTACTTCATAGGGAAGGCACAATTAATGCCGGCCAATAGCTAGTGCTAATGCTAGCTATCACTTTAAGTTTAAGAAGTGTTTCCCTCACATGCCAGTGCAGTAGTACAGGCAATCCCAAAGGTCATGCTGCCATTTTAAGTTTTATTAGCTTAATATGGCACCAAGACTTTGGGATACCCTTAATTAGGAGACAATATTATGTGATAGAAAGAACAGATTTGGAGGGAGAATCTGGATTTTTTTTTTGTTCCCCTGGGTGTTTTTAATAGATTGCAAACTCAATATTAATCAACAATGTGATGCGGTAGATAAAACAGTTCATTCTGGTTTGTATTAAGAGAAGCATAGTGTCCAGAATCATGGAGGCCTGTGTCAGACGGCATGGAATGTTGTGTTTTGTTGAGTGGGTTGAAATTTAGGAAGGACCGGAGGGTATTGAGAGGAAGAGAGGTGACCAGGATGGTGAAGGGCCCCAAGCTCGTGCCATATTCAGATCTGTCAAAGGCATTGATCATGATTAGCCTTGAGAAGAGAAGGCTTAGAGGAGAAATGCTGGCTCTCCTTAAGTATCTGAAAGACTGGTCTGTGGAAGATGAACAGATATATTGGCCATTTCTCAGAGGGAAGAAATGAGAGGAATGACTGAAAGTTGAAGATAGATTTTGGCTGGATATGAGGAAAAACTTTCTAATAACTGGAGGTATCTGAAGGTAGAATAGGTGATAGAATTATTATTATTATTACTTTTTTTTGGTGAGGCAATTGGGGTTAAGTGACTTGCCCAGGGTCACATAGCTAGTGTGAAGTGTCTGAGGCCAGATGTGAGTTCAGGAAGATGAGTCTTCCAGATCCCAGGCTCAGCAAGCTAACCACTGTGCCACCTAGTGACCCTTGCAAGAGGTAGCAAGCTGTTAATCCCAAATCATGATTTAATTTATTCTTTCCCGTAGGGTTTAGTGTATGTAGTTAAAAAATTTTTTATTAAAAAATGAATTCAATAAATGAAGCAATATGGAAAAATGTACACTCATTTGTAATTTTAAAAATACAATAGAAACTTTTTCTTTTTTGTTTCACAAATTGTCTACATCTACAAATTACTTATTTGATTTAGGTAGTGATAACATTTCCTTCCCCCCCCCCCACCATGTGCACCTCCCTCTCTTTGTGGTTTCCCTTCTTTTTATTCCTTTATTTATTTTCTGTGCATTTACATCCTTCTTTTACATGTATATGTGCTCATAATCTATAATCTCTCCTCCTTGGGGCAGATACAGTACAGTGGAGTGAGCACCGGCCCTGGATTCAGAAGGACCTGAGTTCAAATCTGGATTCAGACACTTGACACTTAGTACCTGTGTGACCTTGTGAAGTCACAACCCCAATTGCCTTAAACATCCGGGGCTATCTCCAATTGATGTGGGAAGGAATTTAGGGTCAAACTGATTGTCCCAAAAGAATTACAAGACTCAGTTTCCCAAGTTTTATTGCAATACTGTGGGTGACCACAGGGAGAGAACCAGAATAGTGGAAAAGTATCTCTCAAATAATGAAAGGAAAGACAGTTATATTTATAGTATGGATAAAATGATTATCAGTCTCATTATAATATTCTCCACCTTTGGGAGGTATAGGGGAGGGCTTATCCTAATTTGGAGTTCCTGGGGTTCTAAGCCAACCCCCGAGGTGGTACCTTTTTCCGTGGAGGTGTGTTTTGGGGGTTTACACGTCATAAGGTGAATCTGGGGACAAATTTGGCCTTTTCTGCGCATATCTCTTTTTGATTCCCATGGCTAGTTTAAAAATATCTCCATTTTTCATTAGAATGTCTATACCCTTGTCATTTCCTTTATTGTCTTCAGGTCTCCATGGCCTAGGTCCCTCTGTTCCCGTTATGGGTACTGATTTATGTGGGTACGAGAACCTAGCATAAGTTATCTGTTACCTGCGGTCTGACTCCCTTTTTGAGCTAATATCTGAATTAAAGCTTGGGTCTTAGGTTTTTCTATTAACCCTTTTTTGCCTCCTACATCACAGTCATCCTGATCTATACCTTGCCACTGGAATCAGATAGTTCTGGAAGAGAGAGTAAGGCTGGTGACTTTGCACAGCCCTCGCTCACTCAAATCCAATTCAGTCCAAGTCATGACATCACCTCCTGATGTCATGGTCCTCTTCAAGAATGAAGGACAAATAACATAATCCTTCCTCCTTGTTGACTGATCAAATCTCAGATAAAATGCTCCTTGAGAGCAAGAACTACTTTTCACTTTTTTTCCCCCATAGAATAGGTACTTTTTAGGAGGCATTTGGGGTTTAGTGACTTGCCCAGGGTCACACAGCTAATAAGTGTTTGAGACTCAGGTCCTCCTGACTCCAGGGAGGGTGCTTTAACCATTGTGCCACCCAGCTTCTCCCAGAATAGGTACTTAATAAATGTTTATTTACCTACCGATTCTCTCTTTTGTTTTGCATTATTTCCTATGAGCCTTTCCACATTTCTTTATGTCCTTTACATTTGTTCATAGTGCTATGATATCCCATTATGTTAGTCTACTGCATTTGGGGCAGCCATTTTTGGATTGTTTTCAATTTTTTCCCCATATTCCAAATAATGCAATTGTAAATATGTTTTCCCAAGTAGATTTTTAAAGATTTCCTTTGGGTAGCATTCTAGTAATGGTATTACTGAGTCAAAGGCATGATCAGTTTTATGACTTGTTATGTATTACCAAGTTGATTTGCAAAAAGAGTTGGATAATTTGCAATGCTATCAGGAGTGTATCAACGCACCTGATTCGCTATCTATCGTTCCACCAGCACGGAGTTTTACAATTTTTATATTTTATAAGTTTGATGAATTTGAGATGGTAGTACTTCAAAGTTGTCTTAATCTGCATTTCTAGGGGCAGCTAGGTGGTGCAGTGGATAGAGCACCGGCCCTGGAGTCAGGAGTACCTGAGTTCAAATCCCGCCTCAGACACGTAACACTTACTAGCTGTGTGACCCTGGGCAAGTCACTTAACCCCGAGTGCCTCACTAAAAAAAAAAATCTGCGTTTCTTTGATTATGACTTAGGTAGACCTTTGTTTAAAAAAAGATCATTTGAAGTCTGTATTTCTTCTTTTGTCAATTGTATGTTCACATCTCTTAATCTTTTATCCACTGGAGACAGAGCATTGGCCTTTTTAATTTGAATCAGTTCTTTGGAATTTCTGGGTGTCAACTTTTGATATCTTTATCTCAAATCCCTCCCTCCCCACCCCCAGCCCCCATTTAGTTGCTTTTTCTTTTGGTCCTCCTGAATTCCCAAGAGCAAAGAAGTGAAATCACCTCTATCAGTTTGGTATAGAAGAACAATGGGTCATTAAGGGCTAAGGACTTCTTTCAAATATCCTCTTCCAAATGGCTGTATCACATATCAAAGTGAATAAGTCCAACAGATTTGTCACAAATCCTCCAGAGGGAAAGAAATACACATCACACAACCGAACAGACCCAGGAGGCAACAACAAAGTTATTTGGAGGGGCTGGAGACCTGGTTTCAAATCTTGTCTTAGAAGACAGTGATTGTGGACCAGTGGCTTCTTAGAGACTCAGCTGGCTCAGCCTTAGTACTGGGATAATAATATTGGCACTGATTGAATCACAGGGTTGTTGTGAGGAAAGCATTTTGCAAATCTTAAACCACAGTATAAATATGACTAATTATTCTTCACGTCTATTCTATCCATATGCAAAATTCCAGTGCCTGAGGAGTGAGAGGAAACCCAAGTTTGATTATGAGGGAACGTCTTTGAGATGGATCAAAAATAGTTGTTCTTAGCAGCCACTGAAACCTGAAAAAGAGCAGATGTGCTGACCTTCAGTGAAAGAGGCTAAGGTGGGACCACAGGGAGAATGATCCATATTTGAAATGTAATCCTCTGGTAGGTTTGGGAGCTTTAGGAATGAGGTAACTGGCCTGCCATCTTTGATAGTGGTCTTTCTGGGAGGCAAGAGATTGCATGAAATGTTTCTTGTTTTTTTCAGCCAACTCTCCAGTGGCTAGTGACACTTATTCTTGTCTCCCCGCCTAGCTGGGGTGTTGTGGGGAGCAGAGAGAGAGGGAAGTGTGAGTAGGATTTGAGGGCAGAATGGGAAATCCTGCTCCAAGCTGACTGGGTCCATTCTTCAGAATGACTAGGGCAGAATAAACTGGGACTCAGACTGTTGCTGATTGTTCACACTTTGGAAAAAGACAAACACTGTCAAGTAACTCTCAGGGTAATTCTTCATTGAATTGGGAGTAGAAGGGCGTAACCATTACCCACTCCTGGTCAGGGTTAGTCTATATTTCTCTTCTTTTGCTGCCTGCATGGAGTTGTTTTCCAAGACCAGATTCCTAGGAACTAGTCATGCTAATCTCTATGCAGGGACTACTAGGGAAGAAAATGAAAGATATTCATTCATTCATTCACCCTTCTTTCATTCAATAAACATTTATGGAGGATCCACTGTGTGCTAGAAATTATGGGTGTGTGAGTGTGAGTGTGTGTGTGTGCGTTTGAGTACAAACCTGACCAAGGTATGACCCCTTTCCTCAAGGAACTTTCAGTCTAGTAGGCATTGAGGTTTAGGGAACTGAGTACTATCAGAAGACTTGGGTTCCAGGCCAGTAAACCACTGTTAGCTTGAGCAAGTCATTGAATCACTCTGGATCTTATTTTCCACATCTGTACAATGGGGGCAGTGACTTTTTCCTAACTACTCGACTAATGAGGATGTTATTGAGGATGAGTTATGAGGGGATGTCCTATATGAGAATGAGTCAGCAATCCTAGCTGACCCCTGGCTCTTTTTATCTTGTTTTTTCACCTTTCCAATGACTCTAGAAAACTGGGACGGTTGTTGCGATCACCTCATCTGGTCTAGAGGGGGCAAACCAATCCCCTTAATTATCTTGCCTTTTTCCTCCTTAACTGATGCCCTTTCCCCAATTATTTCGACCTAAAGTTGGGATTTTTCAAAGAGAACCTGACTTATCAACTAAGATAAAAACAAACAAAACTAAACTAAGTTAATGACAGAATTGGAAGAAACCTCAGAGTCCATCTATACCTATACCTGTACAGGAAACACCCCATCTGTAACATGGCCAGTATATTACCACCTGGACTTTGGTTGAAGGCTTCCAATGATAGGGGATTTACTAGGTTCTCAGACAACCCATTCTGCTTTGGGAAAGCTCTATTAGCATATTTTCTTTGACCTCAAACCTAAATCACCTTTCCATAACAGCTGCCCTTTGCCCATATGCCAGGGCCTGAAAAGAACAGGCTTGATCAATCAATGCCCTCCTCACTTGAGAGCCTGCACAATTATGGAGCAGAGACATTCTTGACACACTTTGTCTTTTTCTTCCCCCAGGCTAAAGACAAATAATTTCTTAAAATTCTATTGTATTCTATTTGTTTCTTCAAGGGATAGATAGCACAGTTTTCAGTTATTTCAACATACTGGCCACCCTTCTCTGGACATAGTCCACGGTATTGCTTTATGGGCAGACAATCCTGCTGCAGGAGTAGATAGATGTCAGTGATATATACACACACATACACACACACACACACACACACACACACACACACACACATGCAGTGATCTATGCAGATTGGAGTATATCTCCATAGCAAACCAAATGGAGTTTACAAATAAGTTAATTTGGCTCCTGTTTAATGACATAAACATAATTGTCATTGTGCTTCATGGTGATTTGTCATAAATGGAATGGAGTTCACATAAATGACTCTAATTAGTATTACAGTAAAAAAAAAAACCCTCAACCCTGTTATTCAGCTTATGCTTTATGGAATAAATCTAGCACAGATGTAGCTGGCAAACACACCACTATTCTAGTGACAAGGCTGCAGTGCCTGAGTCCCCCAGCAACCAGTGAACACAGCTGAGAAGAATCAAAGGCCCAGAGATTATATTCGAGGGGTCGTGATTGGTTCTTTTTGCTAAGAGGGAGAAAGGGCATGCTCTGATTGGCTGTGAGGATGATAAAAGGCCAGTTTTTTCATGTTGAGAAATGACAATGGCGAGAGGGGGGTGGGGAGGAGAAAAGCGTAGAAAAGAGGCAAGAGAACAAAAAGATCAGAAGCAACCACAGTGATTAGAGGCAGTGATGGAGCTGTGATAGAAAGCAGAAAGGAGAACCAGTAATGGAGGAGATAAAACAGCACTGCCTACTGTCATGACTGGATGTCAATAGCCCTTGAAGGTATCAGGTGGTCATGCTGTAGACGAATCGACTGGTACAGTTCCACACTTGTTGGGGGAGGAGAATGGAGGGAGCAAGTAAGCCAGCATTCCCTGTATCCATTGCTGTAAGAAGGTAGAAAGACAAATAAAGCCATACCCCAGTAGTGTATTGTAGCCAGAGTAATAAATAGCTCACACACAAGCAGTGCAACAGTAGCAGGAGGATGAAGGTGACTAAATGATGATATAGATTCTATTCTTCCTCTAGGAGAAGGCTGAGAGTGGAAAGTGTTAATGGTTTTGTAAATCTTAAAAGAAAAAGTAGATCTTTTCCCTAAAGGATAAGCACAGTGTCTGATGGGTAGCAAGGCACATAGTAAATGTCTGTTGAATGATTGGAAGTGTTGATGATCACTATAATTGGATTCTGGGATCATTTCTAGTTCTGTATCTGTGATACTATGATGCTATGAATAATATTTGTTCAACCCCACTCCCCCACCCCCAAATCACAGCACCCAGACTGTATCCTCTGTGTGAGTGGTTCTCAGTGGACTGGGCCTTTCTTTGATGCAGTATTTATTGAAAAGGCGAATGAACAGATGTTGTTAGGTTTGTCATATGAGTTGTGTTCCCCCCTTCTGCTAAAGGGGAACTAGATAACTTTCTTAGTATCTAAATCACATCACTCTTGTACTCAAAGATTCTATTTGGAAGGCTCCCTATTGCCTGATAAACAAAGAATAGAGTTCTGATCCTCCACCATTTGTTTGCTTATTTATTGGAAACAATGGGATTAAGGGACTTGTCCAGGGTCACACAGTTAGTAAGTGTCTAAGGCTGGAATTGAACTCAGGTTTTCCTGACTCCAGGGCTGGTGATCTATCCATTTCACCATTAAGTTGTCCCAGCCAACCTTATTTCATATAACTCTCACATGTTCCATGTTCTTGTCAAACAGGATTGCTCTGCATCCCCATTTCCTTTTAAAATGTTTTTTCAATTTAAATTTTATTGATCTATTTTGGTTTTTTTTACATCACTTTTGTTTCCAAATCTATTCCACTCCTATCCAGAGAGCTGTCCCTTGAGACAAATCCATTTCCATTCTTTCTGTGCTTTCTCATCTTCATGTCATTTCCCATGGCCTTCCTTGAGCTTGCGATGGAATATTCTTTCCTCTTCATCTATATCTTTAACACTCTGTCCTTGCTTTTAAGGCCCAATGCAAGTACCAGCTACTCCATGAAACCTTGCAAAGGTTACTGCTCATAGTTTTTGTTTTTTTGTTTTTTGTTTTGTGAGGCAATTGGGGTTAAGTGACTTGCCCAGGGTCACACAGCTAGTAAGTGTTAAGTGTTTGAGGTTGGATTTGAACTCAGGTCCTCCTGACTCCAGGGCCAGTGCTCTATCCACTGCTCCACCTAGCTGCCCCTGCTCATAGCTTTCTTATCCTAAGATGACTACTGGTTGGCCAAAGATGAGCTTGGCTGGTGTAGGTTACTAATTACCCCAGCTCCCCTCTTATTCCTCACCAAAGTATAACTTCCATTAAGAAAGTCTTAGTTTAATGGAAGAGCAAGTACTAAGTACTTTGTATCATTCATTCATTCATTCAATCAGCAAGTGTTTATTAAGCTCCTACTGTTTATCAGTCAGTAAGTAGCAACTAGGTGGTGCAGTGGGGGCCCAGTCAGAAGAATCATCTTCCCAAGTTCAAATCTGGCCTCAATCATTTACTAGCTGTGTGACCCTGGACAAGTCACTCAACCCTGTTTACCCATCTGTAAAATAAGGAGACTCTGAATGGGGTCACAGAGTCAAATATGACTGGGCAACAGCAACAACAACAAATGTAATTAGCTACTGTGCTATGCCCGGGAGACACAAAGCTAAAGATGAAATAGTTCCTGCCCTCAATGAGTTTATATTCTACCCAGGAGCACAACATATATGTACTTAAACATAAACAAAATATATACATAGTAATTTGTGGGAGTAAGTCACTAGCACCTCTTTCAACATTTTTGTTTGTGTTTTTTTGGGGGGGGGAACAGGGCAATGAGGGTTAAGTGACTTGCCCAGGGTCACACAGCTAGTAAGTGTCAAGTGTCTGAGACTGGATTTGAACTCAGGTCCTCCTGAATCCAGGGCCAGTGCTTTATCCACTGTGCCATCTAGCTGCCCCCACATTTTTGTATATTGCTAAAAGATGGCTACCCTAAAAGGTGGGGGAAGCCCCAGGTACTATAAGATTGTAATAAAACTCAGCTTAATTTCTTCAAATTTTCCTTTAAAAATTATAAGAATTCCTCTCTTCCTCTAGGCCTGGCTTCACTTGGGGGCTCCCTCACCACACTGTTGGTTGTACAAAGCATCTTATAGGACCTGGGAAGGCCTCATGGAGAAGATAGCACCTAAACTGAGCTTTGATAGAAGCTAGGGATTCTAAGAAGCAGGGGTGAGAAGAGGAAGAGAATTCCAGGCATGGGGGGGGGGAAGGAGGGGCAAGCAACCAGTGCAAGGGCACACAGATGGGAGATAGAGCATCATGTGAGAGAAATAGGAAGAAGTCCTTTTTGTACATTTTTAGTACTATGGAAATTTGAATTGTTTTAGTTGTTATCAGTTCCTATCTGGTCCCCAAAGACTCTTCCCCTAGCCATTTTGTTTTTTTAAAGTGAGGCAATTGGGGTTAAGTGACTTGCCCAGGGTCACACAGCTAGTAAATGTCAAGTGTCTGAGGCCGGATTTGAACTCAGGTCCTTCTGAATCCAGGGCCAGTGCTCACTCCACAGTGCCACCTAGCTGCCCCTCCCCTAGCCTTTTAAGACCATTCTCTATTGATCTTAAGCTAGGGGGTAGGTACAACGGATAGAATGCCGGGCATGGAGTCAGGAAGATTCTTTTTCCTGAGTTCAAATTTGGCCTCAGACACTTATTAGCTGTGTGATCCTGTAAAATGAGCTGGAGAAGGAAATAGTAAGCCACTCTAGTATCTTTGCCAAGAAAACCTCAAATGGGGTCATGAAGCATCAGATACAACTGAAAAATGACTCAACAACAACTACACTTTAAACTCCTAAGCTAGGTTGCACAGTGGATAGAGTACTGAATCTGGAGAAAAGAAGCGCTAAGTTCAAATATGGCCTTGGACCCTCAATAGTTATATAACCCTGGGCAAGTCACTTAACCTCTGTCTTTCAGAGTTTCATTGTCTGCTAAATGGGGATTATAATAGCTTCTACCTCTCAAGATTATGAAGATAAAATTTTACATTTTACAAATGATAGTTATTATTATTATTATTATCATCATCATCATCATTATTATTATTATCATCTTATGGACATCTCACGTCTTTCTCTAGGCATCTATATATAGAAAGTCTATCTTTCTCCCTGAGTTGTTCCTCCAGGTCAATTTGGCCTTTGTCAATTGTTAAGGCTTATTTTACTCAGGGGCATGCAGATAAACGTCAACAACTGGGTCTCTAAAACAAAAGACACACTTTTAAATTTAATCTGTCACTTTCTGCATCACTTTCTTCACTCTAGACAGTCAACAAAACAATTGGTTGAGTCATTATTTGTGACTTTGCCAATTTTCAAGGTGTAAAAGCTCAGACTGAAAATTTAACTATTAGCTCTTATAAGTGGATTGGAGCTGGCTCCAGCACACCCCTGTTCTACTCCAGATGAATCTAGATTAATAGGATCTTAGTGTAGATTGGATAAATCAATCAAATCCCCCTTACCAATTAAACGAAGTGATAATTTACTATTCTCTGGTACCTTTATCAGGTGAGAACTAATTTAAATGGCACACTAGGTGTGAATAAAGCCAGGGCACCTTCCTAGGCATAACAGGAAGTCTGTTTGAATTGGCCTAGGGACTTGGTCTCGCCTTCTGGGGCTTGCATAAAACTATAGAGCTGGTTGGAATTGGAAAATTCAAGTATCTGTCAGGGTGAAGAGAGCTGATCCCTAAGAAGAAAATGCTTGAGGTTGGGTGGGGGCATAGGGGTATGGAGAGTATTTTAGCTGTGGGTTCAAGAATTTCAAATGGCTCTATTAACACATTCTCTAAGGGGAATTAATTGAATTCAATTAATAAGAACCATCATTGTGCAAGATACTATATTAGGCGCTAAGGGTAAAAAAAAACACCCCCAAACCTTAGTTTCTGCCTTCAGGTAGCTTACTTTCTACTTGATGTGATGTAACATCTACATAAATATGGTACAAAGTAGAATATAATAGGGGCTAACGAAAGTCTAACAAAGAGGTAGGAAAAATTTGAGGGGTGTGTGTGTGTGTGTGTGTGTGTGTGGAGATTTCTCTCCCTTGAGGTAGGTAGGTCAGAAAAGGATTCATACTTGGAATAGATTCTCCTTTACCCCATTTGTGGAAGCCTCTCTCTTCCACTAAGACCTAACTCGGATAAGATCTTTCCCCCAATTGATAAGTGGTCAAAGAGTATGAATAGGCAGTTTTCAGAAAAAGATATCAAAGCTATCAATAGTCACGTGAAAAAATACTAATTAAGTTGTTGGCTATTGTGATTGTCGTTGTTGTCATCATTGTCCTCGTCATTGTCGTCCTCATTGTCATCAACCTGACAATTTCATCCTTAAACAGAAGAAATGGGTGAAGAGGAATAACTGAAGGGAATTCTATTCTTGAATAAAAACATTATATTCAAGGGTTATTTTCTTTGTAATTGATAAATCTTTAGGTTTTTTCCCCCCTTTTACACTGGCTTTAACCCATATATTCCTGGTTTGGAGTCCAGATGTCTATCAGCCATGTGGCTGCCTCTCAGTCTTATACGGCTGCATATAATACAATACAACAGTATCTGAAGAATTTAACTATAAAATACAAAAGGAGAACTAGCTCATGAGGGGAGACAGACAAGATTCAAACAGGATCATAAGGTGTAAATAGTGATCAGTAGTAAGGGAGTAAATAATAATGATAATAACATTAATAACTCATGGATCAATTGATGTAAAAATAAATCACTAATAACTAGAGAAATGCAAATTAAAACAATTCTGAGGTACTACCTCATACACATCAGATTGACTAAAAGGAGAGAAAAGGAAAATGATGAGTGCTGAAAGAGATGTAAGAAAATAGGTCCACTATGGTAGTTGGAGCTATGAACTAGTACAACTTTTCTGGAGATCAATTTGGAACTATGCCCAAAGGGTATAAGATTGTGCATACTCTTTGACTACCAATACCTCTGCTAGGTCTATATCCCAAGGAGATCAAAGGAAAAGGGGTCTATATATGTGCAAAAATATTTATAGCAGCTCTTTTTTTTTTTTTTGGTGGCAAAGAATTGGAAACTGAGGGGATGCCCATCAATTGGGAATGGCTGGACAAGTTGTGGTATATGAAGCAATGATTCCCAAGTTGGGGCTTTTTTTTCTGTTCAAATTCTCTCCCTCCTTCCACCCCTCCCCCACTCATTGAGAAGGCAAGAAATATGATACCTATTTTACATATGAAAACATACAAAACATGTTTCCCCACTAGCCATATATATATGCATGTGTGCATATAGATATATACTATATATGTACATACATACATGTATATTATATGTGTGTGTATACATATATATATAGAGAGAGGGGGGGTCAAAAAAAATGAAGGAAATAACAAAATATGCTGCTTCAGTCTTCACTCTGAGGCCATCAGTTCTCTATATGGAGGTAGATAGCATTTTACTTCATGAGTCCTTGGGAGCTGTGGTGGATCACTGTATTGATCAGTCTTACCAAGTCTTTCACAGTTGATTATAATATTGCTGCTAACTATATAGATTGTTCTCCTGGTTTTGCTCACTTCACTTTGCACCAGTACATATAAGTCTTTCCAGGTTTTTCTGAAATCATCCCTTTTATCATTTTTTATAACACAATGGTCTTCCATCACATTGATATACTATAACTTGGCTAGTACATAGACAAGGTGAAAGTGATGTCTGGGCAGGTTGGAGTCTGATTCAGGAGTGAATAAAAATGCCAACATCAGGTGTTTGAACTTTATTTGGTAGGCAGTGGTGAATGATTGAGGATTTTTGAGTAGAAGAGTGACATCATCCTAGGGGGACATTTGGAACATTACCTGGGCATGAGTGTGGAGGATAGATTGGAGAAGGGATAAACTGGTGCCCAGAAGACCAGTTAGAGGACTATTATAGTTCTCAAGCAGATGCTTCCTCAGCTCCTTGACAATGTAATAATTACTCTTGGTGATATTTGCATTGTCAGCTGGGAGAGGAGAGCTGTACTCTAGCTGAGCTTTCAGTTTTTTTGTCTTGCCATCAAGCAGCAATTAGCCATCAACTCCCCCTCCCTTTCTCACTTGAAACATTCCAATCACCTAAACTAAATCACTGCACTAACTACCAAGATGGCACATGCACACACAAAAGATCTAGGCATTTGAAGGAATAAAGGGAATGGGGTGGTGCTCAGGACACTTATTTTAATTTGTTGTCGTTGCTGTTGTTGTTTTTTCCTGAAGGGAGATGTGGCAGCATCTCTGCTTCATCTCAAAGTCTTGCATACTAGAAAAAGGCTTTCTAACAATGGACTTACTAGAATAAAATTCTGCCACAACCAAACAACTTGGAAGCTTCTTGGAATTTCTTATAAAGGGACTTCTTTACCTTCTGGGTATGGGGGATAGAAGTGGGAACAAGAAGACAAAGTACTTCGGAAACTGAAGAGGGTTATAGATAAGAGAGTTTGTCATTGGACAGCTGGGTGGTGGAGTTGATAGAGCACCACCCCTGGAATCTGGAAGACCTGAACTAAAATCCTACCTTACATACTAATTGTAAGACTTTGGGCAAGTCATCAAATCTCTGCCTGCCTCAGTTTCCTCATTTACAAAATGGGGACCAACCTCCTAGGGTTGCCATGAGAATAAAATTAGACAATATTTGTAAAAGTGCTTTGCAGATCTTAAAAGTGTTATATAAATACTAGTTACTACCACCACCTCCTCCTCCTTTTAGATAATTAGTTAGGATGTTGAGAAGTTGCCTAGATCAGTGGGTTATATGTCACACTTATAGGAAGAAGGAGAATGAGAAAGAAGTGAACATGGATGAAGGCAGATTTGCCCTGCTTTGACTCATAAGCTCTCCCTAGTCCAGAGTGGTTCTCCATTAGAAACAGAGTAGTTCTGGGAAGGCTTTAAGAAAGGAGGGAGAATCAAAAAGATTTGGCTGAGGATAGTGAGCTAGTGTCACCAATTAGGAGGGTGTCAAAGTTCTGGCAAGGCAGGGTGGAAGAATAATATGAAGTGAGAGGAAAGTTTGGGGAAAATTTAATGAAGAGCCACTGGCCTCAAAAAGGTGACATGAGAAAAACATCATGATCTTATTATTTTCTCTTCCCTTAGTGAAAGTCATTGCCTCTAGGAAAAAATAGAAACTCTTCAGTTTACAGCTTTTAAAGTCCTACACAATCTGCTTTCAATTCCTCTTTCTAGATTTATGTATTTCTCCCCCTCCTGAATTCTATGATCCTGTCAAACTGGCTACATGTTGGTTCTTCATATATAATGCCCCATTTCCCATCTCTATGCCTCTGGAGTAGCTTCCCTCATTTCTGAAATGCATTCAATTCTGCACCTCCATTTCATAGAATCCCTCTCTTCCTTCAAGATACACACCTCAAGCACTATGAAATCTTTCCTGATCCCTCAGCTGCTAGTATTCACCTTCTCAAACTGCCATGTATTTATTCTCCTTATATTTATTCCATGTCTAATTACATATGAACTTTTCATCTCCTTCATTAGAATGTGCACTCTATGTCTATATTTCTACCACTTTGTATGTAGTGGTGGTGGTGGTAGTAGTAGCAGCAGCAGCAGCAGCAGCAGCAGCAGCAGCAGTAGTAGTAGTGGTAGTGGTAGTAGTAGTAGTAGTAGAATAAGAAGAACAAGGAGAAGAAGAAAAAGGAGGAGGAGGAGGAAGAGCAGAAGTAGCAGCAGCAGCAGCAGCAGCAGCAGCAGCAGCAGCAGAAGAAGAAGAAGAAGAAGAAGAAGAAGAAGAAGAAGAAGAAGAAGAAGAAGAAGAAGAAGGAGAAGGAGAATGAGGAGAAGGAGAAGAGGAAAAGGAGAAAAGAAGTATAGCTAATGTAATTTGTTAAGATAGACAAAATGCTTCATAAATGCCATCTCATTTGCTCTTCATGACAACCTTGGGAGGTGGCTGTTATCATTTTCCCCATTTTGTAGATAGTAAATGCTAATAAGCGGTTGCTGATTAATTGAGATAATCTTTAAGGTCCCTTCTAGCTCTAACAGCCTGTGGGAACAGCAAGGACAAAGACTCTGCGGTAACACAAAAAGAGATTCAGGTGAGACCAAAAGAAGCTGTACTTTTCTGCCATAAAAGTTGATAGATGCTGGTAAAGAGAGACCCTTCAGAATTCTTCTTAAGAGAACAGAGAAAGGGATGATGAGGATGGGTTTTAAATTTTATTTATTTATTTTTGTTATTTTTTAAATCATAAAAGTATTTTATTATTTTCCAGTTACATGTAAAGACAATTTTCAACATTTGTTTTCACAAGATTTAGAGTTCCAAATTTTTTCCTCCCTCCCTTCCCTCCCCCCTCCCCAAGACAGCAAACAATCTGATATAGGTTATAGATGTACAATCACATTAAACATATTTCTGCATTAGTTATGTTGTGAAAGAAGAATCAGAACGCAAGGGAAAAAACCTCAAAAAAGAGAAAAACAACCAAAAAGTAGAAACAGTATGGTTCAATCTGCATCCAGAATCCACAGTTCTCTTTTTTCTGGATGTGGAGAGCATTTTCTCTTATGAGTCCTTTGGAATTGTCTTGGATCATTGTATTGCTTAGAAGAGTTAAGACTATCACAGTTGATCATCACACATTGTTGCTGTTACGGTGTACCATGTTCTTCTGGTTCGAGGATGGGCTTTTAAGGCTGCTTTGAGACTGAGTATTCAACAGACTAGTATTTTTCCTAATGCTGGATCCAGACACTGTCTCCCAGTGATGTCCCTTCTTGTTCCCTAGGGCCAAGAGGAAGAAAACTTTTCAAGTGGTTCCTGTGAGCCTTGTTATGGGAGATTTTCACAGTGCTCTACCCAGGGCTGTCATTAAAAGTGTGCATGCTCTTGGGGAGCATTAGCTCTTATTAAGCTTCTGGGCTTCTTCCCTACCCTTATCCCTTACCCCGCTGGGGACAGTGTTAGTGTTGGTTCAGCGGGGATTTATGCTTGAGGTTATAATAACCCTCTTTTTGCATAACATTATATACTTTTGAAAATACTTTCACATGCATTGCCTCTTTTTACCCTCAGAATAGTCATGTAATCAGGTAATCAGATAGGAATTATTATCATCTCCACTTTTTTCTTTGTTTGTTTTTTTGTTTTTTGGTGGGGCAATTGGGGTTAAGTGACTTGCCCAGGCTCACACAGCTAGTAAGTGTCAAGTGTCTGAGGCTGGATTGGAACTCATGTCCTCCTGAATTCAAGGCCAGTGCTTTATCCACTGCGCTACCTAGCTGCCCCTCATCCCCATTTTTTAAAATCAAGAGACTAAGGCCTATAGAAATTATTTATTAAGCTGCCTTAGCAAGTTAGACTTTAAAAAATTTTATCAGAAATACCTCTATGGCAAAGTTTCTTAATCTTTTGGGGATCATGGACTCCTTTGTTAGTATGGTGAAATCTGTGGACCCCTTCTCAGAATAATGGTTTTAAGTTTTAAGTTCAAAAAATAAAATACAGATCATCACAAAGGAAACCAATTATATTGAAATAAAATAAAATATATTGATAAAATTTTTAAAAACCCTAATTCTCCCTCCTCATCTAAGCTCATGGATCCTTTCAACTATATTAAAGATAAGGTTAATATAAGGTTAAGAATCCCTGCTCTCAATGCCAAAAGACATGGTGGAAAATGCTCTCCACATTCAGAAAAAGAACTATGGCTTCTGAATGCAGATTGAAGCATACTATTTTCACTTTTGTTGTTACTTTTTTGTTATTGTTCTTGTTTATTATTTCTTGTGTATTTTTTCCTCTTTTGTTCTGATTCTTCCTTTACAACATGACTAATGTGGAAATATGTTTAACATGATTGTAATATATAATTTATATAAAATTGTTTGCTGTTGGAGACAGCTAGGTGGTACAGTGGATAAAGCACTGGCCCTGGATTCAGGAGGGCCTGAGTTCAAATTTGACCTCAGACACTTGACACTTACTAACTGTGTGACCCTGGGCAAATCACTTAACCCTCATTGCCCCCCCCCCCAAATTGTTTGCTGTCCTCAGGAGGGGGGAGAGAAGGAAGGGTAGGAGACAAATCTGGAACTCAAAAAAAAAAAAAATCTTTACATGTAATTGGAAAAATAGTGAAAAAAATACATTGAAAAAAAAATCCCTGCTCTATGGTCTTCCTGGGTAATCCCTTTCCTCAAAAAGAGACCAAGGCTTTATTTGGCTAATGGGCCCAATTTATTCATGGGATGCAGGTGGAAAGAAGGGGAGGGGGTGGAAGGCAAGGAAAGTGTGGGGCTGAGTTGTGGGATAGTAATCTGGAGAGAAGAGAATATTCAGGGAGGGAAGGAGGGCTCCCATGTGGAGGAGGCATTTGGTAGAGGAGGGTTGGGGTGAGTCTCAGGAGGGAAGAGAAAAGCTCCAGAACCTTCTGCAGACACAGAGAGCGAAGGAAATATCATATCAATAGATCTGCGAGTCTTTGGAAGGACCTGGACATAAAGGAAGAGGAGCAGGGGCTAGGAAGGATGAGACCTTGAGAGCGAGATGAGGATGAAGATTTTAGCTTCAGGAAAGGAGGGTGAATTTGAATTAAGATTCGCTGGGTACGTGGGTGACAGTGAGAGGAGAGTGGACTCAAGGAAAGATTAGGATATTACATTTATCTGGCACTTTATTATGTGTGGCCTTATCATTTCTGGTTTTAAAGCCTCCCCAAAGGTACTCCAAACTCTCCTCCAGTGTTTCATCCACCTACCCAGTCAGGAACTTCTTCCTTTATGCCTAGGGCCAATACCTCCCACTGAAGTCTCCATTTATTTCCATTCTGTTCTGTCTGGATGGGTTGATGAGCCTTCTTGAGTGTCCTCGTAGGCAGCTTCAATTGAAGACAAAGTTTCACAGCTAGAGAATCAAAGAATCACAGAATTTGAGAGTTGGTATTAATATTTTCTTTTTACAAATAGGTCTTATCTAGGGTTCTTTTCTTTTTTTTTCTTTCTGGGGCAATGAAGGTTAAGTGACTTGCCCAAGGTCACACAGCTAGTAAATGTTAAGTGTCTGAAGCTGGATTTGAACTCAGGTCCTCCTGAATCCAGGGCCAGTGCTTTATCCACTGTTCCCCCTAGCTGCCCCAGAATTTGAGAGTTGGGAGGAACCTCAGGAGCCATTTAGTCCAAACCATATGCAAAAGCAATCTCCATGATAACCTACCCGACAAGTCGTCATGCAGCCTTTGCTTGAAGAGCTTCAGGAAGGGGGAAACCACCACTTCTTGAGGAGGCCCATTCCACTGCAGGAGAGTTCTATTGTTAGGAAGTTTTCTCCCAGCATCAAGCTTAAATTAACTTTTCTGTAATTCTAGCCATTGTTCCTAGTCCACTGGGATAGTGGGGACAAAAAAAGAGGTGAATCATGGCAGTTAGGGAAATTTAAGAGAGGAGGAAAGAGTTGGGTGGTGGAGGAGGAGATAACATAGAGATGGTCTTGGCAGACATTTCCAGAGAAGAGATATGAGAAATCAACAGACTTAATATTCCTGTTATATCATCCCAGAGCAGCGAGGTGCCACAGTGGATAGAGGACTGGGCTTGGAATCAGGAAGACCCACGTTCCTGAATTTGAGTCTGGCCTCAGACACTTCATGGCTGTGTGACCCTAGTCAAGTCACTTAACCCTGTTTGCCTCAGTTTCTTAAATAAGCTGTCAAATGAGCTGGAGAAGGAAATGGCAAACCACTATAGTACCATTGCCAAGAAAACCCCAAATGGGGTCACAAAGAGTCGGACACGACTGAAATGACTCAACAACAACAACAACAAATATATCATCCCAGTAGAAAATAAACTTCCTGAGGGCAAGGACTGTTTTCTCTTTTCTCTTTTTATTTGTCATGTTTCGCACAGGATTTTGCATACAGCTGATGCTTAATAAATGCCTGTTAATTTATATCAGTTGGATAAAATGACTTTTCTGTGCTAAGGATGGGAATTTTGTTTCCTTTTACATATAAACATCCTTTTTCCTTTAGCCTTTAAGAGCTTTTTTTTTTTTTTTGGTGGGACAATTAGGGTTAAGTGACTTGCCCAGGGTTACACAGCTAGTAAGCGTCAAGTGTCTGAGGTTGGATTTGAACTCAAGTCCTTCTAAATCCAGGGCTGGTGCTTTATCCACTGCACCACCTAGCTGACTCCAAGAAGCAATTTTTTTTTTTTTAGTGAGGCAATTGGGGTCAAGTGACTTGCCTAAGGTCACACAGCTAGCAAGTGTTAAGTGTCTGAGGTCGGATTTGAACTCAGGTACTCCTGACTCCAGGGCCGGTGCTCTATCCACTGCACCACCTAGCTGCCCCAAGAAGCAATTTTTAAAAAAGTTTATTGATGCCTTCTTTCATATCATAGTCATTTCTAGATATACCATATTTCCACCCTTCCTTTGTAAGTCAAATAAGCCCTTCCTCAGAAGATAGAAAAACAATTAAGTAAAATTAATCAATGAAATCATTGTCAGACATCATGTACAACATTCTTCACCCACAGTCCCCCACCTGTCTAGCATCTCCTGAGTCCAAGATTGTTCGTTATACTATCATCAGTGTTTTGCATCATTTTGTTCTGTATTTTTACTTACATTATTATAATCCTTGTGTATACTGTTATCTTCGTTTTGCTCATTTCATCCTGCATCAGTTCATGCTAGCCTTCCTGTATTTTAAAAATTTCTTTGAGGATTAATTTAATGCCTATTGTCTCACCTGGGGCATAGAAGGATAGTCATGGGCATGAGGAGCCAGCCTAGTGCAGAAATATCTGTGTAGGAGACCAACCCTCCCCCAAGAGGCTGTATGTATTCTCACAATCATATCTGGGACCTGATCCACTCAACCCAGCCCAGCAGAACATGACTAGCCAGCTGGGAGAGCTGAGTTGGAACTCCAGCTGGCAGAGACAGAGAGAAGGAGTAAAGAAAGTAATTGTGGCTGAATGAGAGCATCAAGTCAGAAGCTGATCAAGCATATCTTCCCTCATCTCCAATGATATCCTGGAATACAAGATAAGAGAGTGGCTTTACCAGTTAGAAGGGGAGGGATACCCTTTTTAAATCATGAGAAAACTAAAGGATGTGGCCCAGAGCAGGAGGCCAGTTTGAAGCTGAGACCAGATTAAGAAAGGTCTAAGAGAGAATTTCAGAATTGGAAGTGGGGCCATTGTCTGGGCATCAGGCAGAGCCACTGTTGAGGACACAAAATGTCTGTTATTCAGTGTGCAGAGGTCAGCAGTGAGAAATCCACAAAGGGGAAGGCAAGGGGTAAGTTTCACTCTCTCTCTCTCTCTTTTTTTTTTTTTTTTGTGAGGCAATTGGGGTTAAATGACTTGCCCAGGGTCACACAGCTAGTAAGTGTCAAATGTCTGAGGTCATATTTGAACTCAGGTCCTCCTGACTCCAGAGCCAGTGCTCTATCCACTGTGCCACCTAGCTGCCCCATAAGTTTCACTCTTGATAGAGATGCATGCGGGAGTTTAGTAGAGAATCTTTACCTAAAACATGCCTAGTTAAATGTGTTCAGTTTGTTTTGCTGAATTGCATTTATTTTCCCTGTTTTGTTTTGTTTTGTTTTTGGTTGGGCAATGAGGGTTAAGTGACTTGCCCAAGGTCACACAGCTAGTGAGTGTCAAGTGTCTGAATCTGGATTTGAACTCAGGTACTCCTGAATCCAGGGCCAGTGCTCTATCCACTGCGCCACCTAGCTGCCCCCTTGTTTTTTTTTTTTAATTAAATTTTTTAAAAACAGGGCAATGAGGGTTAAGTGACTTGCCCAGGGTCACACAGCTAGTTAAGTGTCAAGTGTCTGAGGCTGGATTTGAACTCAGGTCCTCCTGAATCCAAGGCCAGTGCTTTATCCACTGCGCCACATAGCTGCCCCCTTGTTTTGTTTTTAAATCGTTATAAACAAGGAATGGCTTTCTAGTTGGTGGAGCGGAAAAGGATATATTTGGAAATGAAGGTGATGTAAGAGAAAAAATCTTGATAAAAATAGGATAAACAGGCCTGGCTGTGAGGGATGGGAAATTGGTATTGCAGAAGATGTAGTTACATACTTTTTTCTTCATTTGGGATCGACGATTTCATCCTTATAAAGGAATCGTCTGGTATGAAAACTCCCTTCACTGATATATATTGACAGCTAATCCATAACTTGCAATCTTAGATAAATCTGCACCTGATTATCTGTTCCATCTTGGGAAAGTCGTTTAATTTTTCTGGGCCTCATTTTCCTCATTTGTAAAATTAGGGAGTTGGATTAGATGAAGTTTTTTTTGGTAATGTTTTTGTTTTTGGTGGGACAATGAGGGTTAAGTGACTTGCCCAGGGTCACACAGCTAGTAAGTGTTAAATGTCTGAGGCTGGATTTGAACTCGGGTCCTCCTGAATCCAAGGTCAGTGCTTTATCCGCTGTGCCACCTAGCTGCCCAATGACTGTTTTTTAAAAAAAATTTAAAATTTAAAATTTTTATTGACTAGATGACTTTTGAGTCATCTAAATAGATAATCCTACTAACCTAAGTCACTTAGCCTCTCTGTGCCTCCTTTTCCATATTTGTAAAGTAAGGACATTGGATTAGATATCCTCTGAAGTCCCTCCCAGCTTTAAATCTCCTTTGCCTCTTTTTGTATCCCCAATGCTTAGCACCTTGCTTGACAAATAGTAGGCACCCAAAAATATTTATTGAATTGAATTGGAAATCTATGATCCTAAAGAGAAAGTTGCCTGGGGTTCTTGGAGGTTGATTTCTTTCTTTCTTTTGGTAGGGCAACAAGGGTTAAGTGACTTGCCCAGGGTCTCACAGCTAGTAAGTGTCAAGTGTCTGAGGTCGGATTTGAACTCAGGTCCTCCTGACTCCAGGGCCGGAGCTCTATCCACCTAGCTGCCCTCTTGGAGGTTGATTTGTCCCTAGTGTGGCAGCTGCATATGTGCCAGTGACAGAATTTGAACCCAGGTCTTCTTGTCTCTCTTCTTGTCCCTTTCACCTTTACAGCAGCTTCTTCTCAATGACGTATGGAACAAGAAAAGCGTACAGAAAGAAAAAAAAAAGTGGAGACACTAAGAGAGGCAATGGAGTCCCATTAGACTCAACATACAGATATCCCTCCACTTATGTGGAATGGGGATTCATTTGCCATTCTCTGCTGCTTTGAGCTAATTGAAGTATGGATTGTCTTTCCAGGAAAAAGACACAGTAAACTTATTGTCAAAGCTGAAGCCTGAGAACTCCTGGTAGGGAGTAGAAAGATAGTGTAATTAGATTTCTTAAAAAAAATTTTAAATTAAAATTTTTTCTTATTATGAACGTAATCATCAACAAATATTTCAAAGAACAAAGAGGATAAAATACAAAAGAACAAAAAGGATTGTATATGAAACCACGAATTTCTGTTATGTACAGCTTGTTTTCAAAGTGAAAAAAGTAGTAACAAAATTTTTTGCATCTCCCTCTAAACTTCTTTTTCTTTTCTTCTGCACATTTTAAACTGTTTTATGAATGCTCTTTTTAAAAAAATTATGAAAATATTTTACTATTTTCCAGTTACATGTAGAGATAGTTTTCAACATTTGTTTTTATAAGATTTTTAGTTTCAAATTTTTTCCCTCCCTCCCCCCTCCCCAAGACAGCAAGTAATGTGATTTAGGCTATATATGTACAATCACATTAAACATATTTCTGCATTAGTCATGTTATAAGAGAAGAATCAGAGCAAAAAAGAAAAACTTCAAAAAAGAAAAACAACAGCACCAAAAACAAAAGAAATAGTATGGTTCAATTTGCATCCATATTCCACAGTTCTTTTTTTTTCCCCTTCAATTTGGAGAGCCTTTTCCATCGTGAATCCTTTGGAGCTATCTTGGACCATTGTATTGCTGAGAAGAATCAAGTCTATTACAGTTGATCAACACACAATGTTGTTGATACTGTGTACAATGTTCTCCTGGTTCTGCTCATCTCACTCATCATCAGTTCATGCAAGTCCTTCCAGGTTTCTCTGAAATTTGCCTGCTCATCGGTTCTTACAGCACAATAGTATTCCATTACATTCATATACCACAACTTTTTCAGCCATATGAATGCTCTTTTCTTTTTTTAAAATTTTTCTATCACCACACACTAACTCACCCCTCACAAAGAAGCTCTCCCGTGTAACAAATAACAAGAATCCAGAGTTAATAAGCACCTACTATGTGCCAGGCACTGGATTAAGTGCTCAAGCAAATCACAGCAACACTCTGGCCATGCCTGAAAATGTCCATTTCATTCTGCACCTCAAATCCATCCACTCTGCTGCCAAAAGGCAGAAAGCCCCCTATTCATCAGTCTTCTGAAGCCATGATCGGTTACTGGTCTGAGTTCCAAATTCTTTCAAAGTTATTTTCCTTTATATTACTGTGCTCATGACATACATTTTTTCCTGATTTTGCTTATTTCACTCCTAATCAATTTGTTCTTGTCTTTGTAAAACTTTCAGAATCCTTAATCTTTGTCATCCCTCATGGCACAATAACAATCTATTATGTCCAAATATCCCATTTTGTTCCATCACTCTCCACCTGATGGATACCTATTTTGTCTCTGGTTCTTTGCTACAACAAAAAGTCCTGCAGTAAATACTCATGTACGTATGGGTTCTTTCATTATGTCTTTGATCTCTTTGGGGTCTAAACATAATTAGATCCCAAGGAAGCAGTTTTCACTCATTTTTAATCTGGGCTGTAATGTTAGAGGGCTGGAAGAAATACACATAGAACCCTCTGTAAACCAGAGCACCAGACTTCCTGTCCCTAAGGTGAATGTCAGAAACCCAGTAAGCAGAGCATTTAGAGAAGCCAAAAGAGATCTGGAGAAAAAGGCAATTGATTTAATGTCCTTGGACAAACCCACCTCGAGAAATTAGACAACCAGCCAGGTGCCCAGATCATGGCTGAGATAGTAGAAGTAACAAGCATATTTGGAAACCAGCTCAGGAGGATGGGGGGTGAGGGGAAGGAATTGGAAGAACCTGATTTCTCACCCTGAGAAATCAAAGAGCTGGCTTGGTACCCAGATGGTAGCAGAAATAAGACACAAGTAGAAGACACATTTGTAAACCGGCTTGGGGACTTGGGGGTGAGGGTGAAGAAAAGCTAATGTCTATTGTAATTCAGCCTCAAAATATTTTTCGGATATGGGAAGGATCATTTCCGATTTTTCCTTTGACTCCACCTAGTCAGAGTATCTTCATCCCCATCTCTCACACTTCCCAGCTGTATGATTCTAGACAAGTATTTTCACCACTTAGGGCTAGTTTCCTTATCTGAAAAATAAATCTATTTGATACAGTCGTGAAGGCCAAGGTGCTTTTGAAGCCTAAGTCAGCAAATTACCAAATATTTATTAAACATGTATTGTATGCCAGATGCTGTGCTAAACCCCAGGGATAAAAAGGTAACGCAAAAATAGTCTCTCTTCTCAAGAAACCCAAGATACAAACAGATAAATGTAATACGCAATATTCCATAAGAAGACCCCCTTCTACTTGTCCCTAACATTAGGTCCCTAGAAGGTTTTCCTACCTCAGGTTCTAGGGGGTCACTCTACAGGTTTGCATTACTATACTCATGATCCCTCACTGATCTTCTCATTAACAATCACCTTGTAGATTCAATTTAATTCATATTTTGCAAAGGCATTTACTTAGCATAACAAAGGTAATAGCTATAAAACATTCCTCCTCCCTTCTCCCCAACATGGGGTGAGTTTTTCCAGAAATACACAGAGTACATGGGAAGAGTGGGCTCAAACTCTGAGTTTAATGGGAGTGAGCCAAACATGAATACACATGTGACAAGGGAAACTCACAATGCCAGTTATTGTAGGGCCTAGAAGTGCTTTCTCTCTTAGTATCTTATATAGTTTCCCTTGGTTTTAGCATCTCTTACAGGTAAGCTGTTGAGCTGCTTCAGTATTTCACCTTCTGGTGAATAGTCTGAATTAATTTACACCATCCCAGGTATATAGGTATATATTTTTAAATTTTATTTATTTATTTATTTTTGTGGGGCAATGGGGGTTAAGTGACTTGCCCAGGATCACACAGCTAGTACTCCTGAATCCAGGGCCGGTGCTTTATCCACTGTGCCACCTAGCTGCCCCATATATAGGTATATAAAATAAGTATATATAACTTTTTTTCTTTTTTAAGTTACTGTGTCTATTTTGGGGGGCCAGGGCAATGAGGGTTAAAGTGACTAGTCCAGGGTCACACAGCTAGTAAGTGTCAAGTGTCAAATGCCTGAGGCCGGATTTGAACTCAGGTCCTTCTGAATCTATGGCTGGTGCTTTATCCACTGCACCACCTAGCTACCTATCATAGGATCATATACTTAGCAATAGAAGGGACCTTGGAGATTATATAGTTCAACCCACCCATTTTTCAGCTGGTCAAATTAAGGCCCAGAGAAGTGAGGTGACTTATTACACAGGTAGTAAATAGCAGAGCTGGGATTTGACCTTATATTTTTCAGACTCCAAATTCAGGATTGTTTCCATTGTACTACCTTGCCTTATCTCCTTTCCTACACTGTAAGCTCAATGAGATCAGGGATTGTCTCATTTATTTTTATCTTTGTATCTCCAGCACCCAGTACAATTTTTATACTTTTGGGTTTTTTTGTCCAGATTCATCTGTGATTTCATTAGTATGGGGAGCTGCTAATGCAGGTGTTCTGATGAAGATTTACATCTCATCTGAAACTTATAGTCTTAGAGAATTACTCAGCAGCACTGAGAAGTTACATGACTTGCCTATGGTTACACACTGCCATATTTCAAAGGCAGAACTTGGTCCCAGGTCTTCCTGATTTCAAGGCTGTCTCTCTATCCTTCATGCCATGCTGCTTCAGTTTTTATACATAGTAGATGCAATATATATTTTTTTAGAAAATTGAATTATTCATCTTTGTATGGAGTACCTGACATAGAACCTTGTACACAATAGGTATTTAAAATCTTTGTTGAATAAGTGAATTAATTTAGATCCATTTTATTTCTTTTCTTTCAATCTCAATAGAGACAGAAATTGCATTGAACACAGAGATTGTCATACCTCTGTCTTTCTCTATCTAGAAGAAAAAAGCTCCATGCCATTAACCTTGATGCATAGAATCTATTTTCATCCTTTTGTCGACATATTGTGACCCAACTTCTGCTACTTCTTCCAGGACTGAATTATTCTTATTACCTTTTCTCCTCTTCTTCTTCACCTACCACACTAATTTACTCATTGTTAAAACTCTTGCTATGAATGTAATGGAATACTATTGTGCTGTAAGAAACGATGAGCAGGGGAGTTCAGAGAAACCTGGAGGGTCTTGCATGGGCTGATGATGAGTGAGATGAGCAGAACCAGGAGAACACTGTGCACAGTATCATCAACATTGTGTGTTGATATACGGTGATAGACTAGATTCTTCTCACCAATCCAATGGTACAAGAAAATTCCAAAGGACTCATGATGGAAAAGGCTCTCCAAATCCAGAAAAAAAAAGGAACTGTGGAATATGGACGCTGATTGGACCATACTATCTCTTTTGTTTTTGGTGCTGTTGTTTTTCTTTTTTGAGGTTTTTCCTTCTTGCTCTGATTCTTCTTGTATAACATGACTAATGCAGAAATGTTTAATATTATATATCAGATTACCTGCTGTCTAGGGGAGGGAAGGAGAAAAATTTGAAATTGGAAATCTTATCTAAACAAAGGTTGAAAACTTAAATTAATTAATTAATTAAAAAACTATTGCTAAAGAACCTCTTTCCTGATTTCTCATCTATTTTCTCCATTTGTTCTCTCTAAGGATATGCCCTTCAGTCTCTACCTCTCCTTTCCTTTTTTCTCCTTTAACCACCATTTTGTTCCCAACTTCCTATATAGAAGTAAGGGCATCCACCCTTTTGTAGCATTTTAAGTTATTTTGTAGGTATTTTCTAATCGTATCCCCATGACATCCCCATTGTATAGGACAGAGATTATTCTATCCATTTCAAAGATGAGGAAACTGAGGTAAAATGTGACTCTTCCAAGGTCATGCCCCTAGTTAGTAGAAGAGCTGAGGCTAGATCCCAGGTTTCCTGGTTTCCATTCTAGGGATATTGCAGGACTTTTTAGGGATTTCTTCATTTGATCCTTTAGGTACTCCATTAGTTTTATTGTTTTGTTGGGGTTTTTTGGTTGTTTTTTGTGGGGCAATGGGGGTTAAGTGACTTGCCCAGGGTCACACAGCTAGTAAGTGTCAAGTGTCTGAGGCTGGATTTGAACTCAGGTACTCCTGAATCCAGGGCCAGTGCTCTATCCACTTCGCCACCTAGCTGCCCATTAGTTTTGCCTTAATTTTCCCCTTCTACTGTCCTCCTTAGTCACCAAGATCTATCCTTTTCTGGAGAGTTCTTGATTTCCTCTGGGTCAGCTTTGTCCTTTGGGATACATTGTCTATCCTTTCTTTGTCTACCTTTCCCTTAGTATTTCTGCCTCTTTTTTTCTGCCTGGTAGGAGTATCGGCATCTTTTGTGTTTCACTCCATGGAACTCCTCTTTTCTTTCTTTCTTTCTTTTTTTGGTGAGGCAATTAGAGTTAAGTGACTTGCCCAGGGTCACACAGCTAGTAAGTATTAAGTGTCTGAGGCCGGATTTGAACTCAGGTACTCTTAACTCCAGAGCTGGCGCTCTATCCACTGTGCCACCTAGCTGCCCCTTCCTCTTTTCTTTCAATCCTTCCATCCTTATCATATTTATCATAATGGAGATCTCTGTCCATGGTGCTGTCATGGAGCTCAACCCCAACAAGTAAAATAGAAGGCCCACCCTGGAATCATAGAACTGTAGAATGCTAGTGTTGGAAGGGTCCCTCCAATATCATCTAGTCCAACCTCTTTATTTTCAGAGGAGAAAACTTGAATCTCAGAAATAACCTTTTCAAGGTGACCATATGTGTTAGTGGCATAACCTAAATTAGTTAATTGGTTTTCTAACTAGGGTTTTGGGCAGTTATGTGACATAGCGAATAGCATGCCAGGCCTGGAGTCAGGAAGACTCTTCTTTCTGAGTTCAAATCTGGCCTTAGACACTTACTACCTCTGTGACCCTGGACAAGTCACTTAGCCCTATTTGTTTCAATTTTTTCAACTGTAAAATGAACTGGAGAAGGAAATGGCAAACCACTCCAGTATTTTTGCCAAGAAAATCCCAAATGAGGTCATGAAGAATCAGACACAACTGAAAAATGACTGGACAAGAAGGCAACTTGGGTTTTTAAAGCTAGAAGAGACCTTTTCGATCAGTTGGTCCAATCCCCTTACCCTTATTTTATTTATTTCCAAGATAGACTTTATTTTATCCTCTGTAAGTATAGGTATTAAAATTTAGAAATGAGGATAAGAAAAGAAAAAAAAACTAAAAATGAGCAAACAAAATTAAACAAAAAAGGAGTTATAAATGATTGTGCATGAGTCTATCCACTTCTGCTATTTGTCAATTGTTAATCCTTACCCCAAAGATTTATATATCAACTTAAATACAGTAGCATATTTTATTTATTGTTTTTTCATAATCTTTTCAACACTACTTTTTGTGAATTTCATTTGAAGGAGTTGATGTTATTGTTGTCATTAATTATATAATTGTAGTAAACATGTATAATATTCTTTTGGTTCTGCTTTTATTCATTCCAAATAATGTCATAGAAATTTCCCCACATTTCTTTCAAGTCATAGTCATCATTTTCTTCATTTCTGTCATTTCATTCATATAACATAATTTGTTCAGCCATATTTGAATCCCTGAGAAGTCACCTACTCTTTGCTATCACAAATAATGCCTGAGGAATATTTTGTATACATATGCTTTATCCCCCTCTATGAACAACTTTCTTGACAACCCCTTATTTTACAGATGAGGATACAGGTACACAGAGAAGGTATGGTTTGCTGGAGGACATGCGGATAATAACTAGCAAAGTAAGGATCTGAATCCAGGTTCCCTGAGTAAAAATCTAGTACTTTTACTTTTTCTATTACACTAACATTGTCCAATCTTCCCCTTTTCAATTATTTTGGGTAGAAAGGGGGTCTGAGAATTAGTCTCCATTATCTAGTTCTCTTCACATGCCAGTATCTCAAATAAACAACACAGTTACCTTTTTATTGAGAACTTTTTGGCAAAGTTGTCCCTTTTGAAATGATTGTGCCTTCCTGGGTCCTTTGCATACATCTCTGACATCTTAACCATGTGGAAGGAACTCTCCACCACCATCATCATTATCATTGTCATCATCAAAAAGCTTCTGTTGGGGGCAGCTAGGTGGCATAGTGGATAGAGCACCAGCCCTGGAGTCAGGAGGACCTGAGTTCAAATCCAAAAAACCCCAAAATAAACAAAAAGCTTCTGTTAAGCTTCTAATTGCATGTTTAGGCTTAGTTTAGTGGAAGACATCATAAGACTATTAAGACTCAGCTCAAGTTGTGGGTTTGATACCCTTATTACTTAAATGAGTCAGTTCATATGTTTTTGACTTTTCTTGCATGGCTGTTGTTTTTAAATTTTTCATAAGACTGAATAAGTGATTAGGGAAACAACTATTCTGGGACTGATTCTGACCACAAGGGGGAACTAGTTGGTGAAATATAAATAAGCTTGGGGATAAGTGAATATATAATTTCAGAGATATTAATAGATGAGGAGGGGGAATGACAGCACAGTCTGTCATGGCTTCTAGGAATGAGAAGTATGGATTTCAAAGAGTTCAAAGAAAACATATGTAAGACACCATGGGGTAGGGTGCTAATGCTAAAAAAAAAAGGGGTAGGAGACTTTCAGTCATGAAATTATAATGATGCAATTACACATGGTCCTAATGTCACAGAGGAGGAGGGAGGTGTTTCAAGAGTCAGTATGGCTTCATGGGGAATTCTCAACTGAATTTAGATTTTAGGAAGATATATATGAGAAGTAGAAGTGAAGGTGAATGAAAAAGATTATCAGTCTTTTAAGAATAGCATCAGGGAGGACAAAGCTTAGAATGAACTCAAGGTTGGGAAAACTACTAAGGACAACAAGAAGGGCTTTTTATTTATTTATGTATTTATTATTTATTTTTGCGGGGCAATGAGGGTTAAGTAACTTGCCCAGGGTCACACAGCTAGTAAGTGTTAAGTGTCTGAGGCCGGATTTGAACTCAGGTCCTCCTGAATCCAGGGCCAGTGCTTTATATACTGAGCCACCTAGTTGCCTGCTTTTTATTTATGTTGAGGGACAAGTGTAGAAACAAGGATGAAATGGGCCCAGTTTTCATGGCAAATGGAAAAAATGTTAAATGATTACAATGAAAAAGCAAAACTCCTCAAGTTTTCTTTTCTCTGTCAAGGGGAGTGATCTTTATACCATAAAAACAAAAAGAAAAACAGTTAAGAGGTAAATGAATCCCAAAATAAATGTTTTTGTTGTTGTTGTTCATCCCTCAGTTTCAAAGAGGACCAATGACATCATGATCATGTCTCGACTTGCTTGTGAATTAGATTTAAGTGAAGCAGCATTGTGCAAAGTCATCAGTCTCACTCTCTCTTCCTGAGTCATTGAAGTCCACTAGCAGGACAAAAGTCAAGATGACTGGCAATGGCCCAGGATGCAATGGATGACCTTGGTATTTTTGATGTCTGACCAAGGTCTAAGCACTTCACAATGTCTGCTTCATATACCTTCATGGCCATTGGAGCAAATTGTTTTCATCCTCTCATTCCACCATGGAAAGTTTTCAGATGCTTGGAGTAGACATTTTCCTAACTTACTGACAGATTTAAGGCCTATTGGTTACCCTCATCCTTGTTTATCCCATCTTCCAATATGTTTTTTTTTTGGGGGGGGGCAGGGCAATGAGGGTTAAGTGACTTGCCCAGGGTCACACAGCTAGTAAGTGTCAAGTGTCTGAGGCCGGATTTGAACTCAGGTCCTCCTGAATCCAGGGCCGGTGCTCTATCCACTGCGCCACCTAGCTGCCCCCCCCAATATGGTTTTATCAGGGTATGGCCATGGCACATGATATAGCTTCTTGGAACCACAAGTGAAAGTTGGGTGAAGGTGGACACTAAAGGTGCATGAGCAGCCCTGGAAAGGACTTGGCATGCCCTCACACAAGAGGTAGTAGTTCTCCATGAACACCCCAAGTTAAATAAAATAATAAGAGAGCCCCTTGCCATCTTAACTGATTTTTTCAAACAGTCCTGTGAATTACTTTCCCAGGTACTGAAAGAGCTTGGACATGTTATTGATGAACTGCTATTAAGAGATCTTGAGGAATTGTGGAGATCAGGAGACATGCCAAGCAACTGAAGAAGGACAAATATCTTTTCAGTTTCACAATATTTTAATTTTATTTTTTTGCAGGGCAATGAGGGTTAAGTGACTTGCCCAGGGTCACACAACTAGTAAGTGTCAAGTGTCTGAGACTGGATTTGAACTCAGGTCCTCCTGAATCCAGGGCCAGTGCTTTATCCACTGTGCCTCCTAGCTATCCCCAGTTTCACAATATTACAGGATTTTAAATTGAAAGGGAACTTAGTTTAGTCCATTTAGTTGAACCTCTTATTTCACGGATGAGGGAACTTAGGCCCAGAGAAGTTAAATGATATGTCCAAGTTCACATAGTTATTAAGCAGAAGAGCCAAGATTCAAATCCCTCACCTCTAACTCTAAATCCAATGTTATTTCCACTAGATAATATTATCTCTCTTAAAAGGGGAAGAAGCTGGTTTCTCCAAACAACAGGTTTATCATCGTGGATGTTTATTCCTGTAATATTCTTGACTTTAGGAGGAGAACCTTTAAGGTTTGCAATTTGTAAAATTTTTTTTTTTTTTTTTTTTTACACGGGGCAATGGGGGTTAAGTGACTTGCCCAGGGTCACACAGCTGGTAAGTGTCAAGTGTCTGAGGCCGGATTTGAACTCAGGTACTCCTGAATCCAGGGCCGGTGCTTTATCCACTGCGCCACCTAGCCGCCCCCTAAAATTTTTTTTTTTAAAGGGGAGTAAACAACAAACAATAAACAGTGGGATTTTGTATCTCCTAAGCCTGTCGTGTGGTCAGTTGTGTGATTATGAAGATGTGTTCTATTGCTGAGTAAATTGTAAAAGCTTGCCTTCTCCCTTCTATTTTCATCAGATACCCCTAACTTGTATAACCAGTCTCATATGTGAAGCATTCTCTTGGCTTTTATGTGGATGAGTAAGTAAATATATGGATTAGTAGTTAACTGATTTGTTGTTGTTGTTGTTGTTGTTGCCTTTCCTTAGTATGAATACTATCCATGATTTCCCTGCTTTTATCTTTCTTTACACCCTATCTCTTGGTGATCTCATCAATTCCCTTGGTTTCAGTTATACTTTCTCTATAGATGGTTTCCAAATGTATATACTAAACTCATCTCTCTCTTTCTCTCTCTCTCTCTCTCTCTCTCTCTCTCTCTCTCTCTCTCTCTCTCTCTCTCTCTCTCTCTCTCTCTCTCTCTCTCTCTCTCTCTCTCTCTCGAGCTTCAGCCCTGCATCACTAACTGCCAGCTGGATATCATGCCCCTTGATGTCCCAGAGGCATCTTAAATTCAACATGTCCAAATAAAAATTCATTATCTTTCCTCCTAAATTTTGTTCTCTTCCAAACTTCCCTAACTCTGTTGAGGACACCATCATCTTCTCAGTCACTAAGGTTCACAGCCCCAGAATCATTCTTGACTTTGTTCTCTTTCACCCTCCCTCTCCATATCTAATTAATTGGTAAGTATTGTCAATTCTGCTTCCATAGCATCTCTTGCTTCTGCCATTTCCTGTCTGTTCACAAGGCTATCACACTCCTTCAGTCCTTTATCATATTACACCTGTACTGTTGCAATGCTTTCTACTTGGCTTTCCTGCTTCTAGGCTCTTATTCCCTGCATAGTTTCCAAAATAGTCTTGGTTGTTGTTTTTTTTTAATCACAAAAGTATTTTATTATTTTCTAGTTACATGCAGAGATTGTTTCTGACATTTGTTTTTATAAGATTTCTAGTTCCAAGTTTTTCTCCCTCCCTCCCTTCCCAAGACAGCAAGCAAACCAATATAAGTTATATATATACAATCACATTAAACATATTTCTTCATTAGTCATGCTGTGAAAGAAGAATCAGAACAAAAGGGAAAAACCTCAAAAAAGAAAAACAAAAAAGTAGAAATAGTATGGTTCAATCTGCATCTAGATTCCACAGTTCTTTTTTCTGGATTTGGAGAGCATTTTCTATCATGAGTCCTTTGGAACTATCTTGGACCATTGTATTGCTGAGAAGAGTCAAGTCTAACACAGTTAATCACAACACAATGTTGTTGATACTGTGTATAATGTTCTCCTGGTTCTGCTCATCTCACTCAGCATCAGTTCATATATGTCCTTCCAGGTTTCTCTGAAATCTGCCTGCTCATCATTTCTTACAGTACATTAGTATTCCATTACATTCATATACCATAACTTGTTCAGCCATTCCCCAATTGATGGGCATCCCCTCAATGTCCAATTCCTTGCCACCACAAAAAGAGCAGCTATAAATATTTTTGTACATGTGGGTCCTTTCCCCTTTTTTATGATTTCTTTGGGAAAAAGACCTAATAGTGGTATTGCTGGGTCAAAGGGTATGCACAGCTTTATAGCCCTTTGGGCATAGTTCCAAATTGTTCTCCAGAATAGGTGGATCAATTAACAGCTCCACCAACAATGCATTAATGTTCCAATTATTCCGCAGCTTCTCCAACATTTATTATTTTCCTTTTTTGTCATATTAGCCAATCTGATAGGTGTCAGGTGGTACCTCAGAGTTGTTTTAATTTGCATTTCTCTAATCAATAGTGATTTAGAGCATTTTTTCATATGGCAGTAAATAGCTTTGATTTCTTCATCAGAAAACTGTTCATATCCTTTGACCATTTCTCAATTGGGGAATGACTTGCATTCTTATAAATTTGATTTAGTTCCTGATATACCAAAATACTCTTCTTAAAGCACACATCTGAGCATGTCATTTCCCTGTTGAAGAAACTTCAATGGTTCCCTATTGTCTGTAGGACAGAATTTCATAAATGAAATATATAATTACTCAAAAAGTCCATTCAACTATCCACAATGAAGAAAAAAGATAAAGTGAATAAAGACTGCCTAGTATCCAGGCTATGAAATACAGCTATATATCTAACCCATAGAACCAGTCTATCAAGTATAATCATCTTGAAAGATATTGCAGAAAGGGGGGCAGCTAGGTGGTGCAGTGGATAAAGCACCAGCCCTGGATTCAGAAGGACCTGAGTTCAAATCCAGCTCAGACACTTGACATTTACTAGCTATGTGACCCTGGGCAAGTCATTTAACCTTCATTGCCCCAAAGGGGAAAAAAAATATTGCAGAAAGATGTTGAGTGGAATTCAGAACTGGATAAGATAAGTAGGCTGGATGACTTTTGGAAACTAATTCTGTACTTTCAGTGACCCCAAGCTTCTCCCTGAAATGAAAGCTCATCTTTTTTAGTGATATTCTTCTAGTGTTTAAGTGTGGCACAGAATACCAGTTTCCAAAAGAATTAAAATTGAGAGTCAACCAAGGTGCAATGGAGAGAGGTCCATGATGGGAATGTTACCTGCAACACAAATTACAAATTAAAAATGAATAATTGTATAGAAGTGGCACAAAAGATGCCATTAGAAACATGTAGGACTGGGAGCAGCTAGGTGGCACAGTGGATAAAGCACCGGCCCTGGATTCAGGAGGACCTGAGTTCAAATCCAGCCCCAGACACTTGACATTTACTAGCTGTGTGACCCTGGGCAAGTCACTTAACCCTAATTGCCCCGCAAAAAAAAAAAAGAAAAAGAAAGGAAAGATCTAGGACTCCATCTAGCTAACCCATGATGACATCTTTAAAATAGGGTCGAGGGGTAGGAAGAATGCACTGGAGGAAGAGGAAGGGGAGAGGTGGATTGGGGAGATGTAGCTCACATGTAGGAAACAAGAAAAAAGCTTATGGAGGGGGAAGGAGTGGGGGAGTGAGAGAACCTTACTATCATCAGAATTGGTTCAAAGAGGGAATAACATACATACTCAGGTGGGTATAGTAAAATATTTTGCCCTGAGGAAAAGTGGGAGGGGAAGGAAATAAGGTGGGGGAGGGGGGAGAAGAGAGGAAGGAAGGAAGGGCAGATTGGGGGAGGGAGCAGTAAAAAGCAAAACACTTTCGAGGAAGGTGAAGATATTCTGCATAACTGCACATGTATACTTACATTGAATTGCTTGATTTCATAGGGAGGGTTGAGGAAAGAGAATTTAGAAAGAAAAATTTAGAATACAGAATTAGCTCAAAGACCTTAATCTCATCAGAGTGGGCTCAAGGAAGGAATAACATACACACCCAATTGTGAGAAGTAATCTTTTTAACCCTACAGGAAAGTAGGAGGGGAAGAGGATAAGGAGGGAAGGATGAAAGAAGGGAGGGCAAAGCGGGGGAGGAGGCAGTCATAAAAGCAAAATACTTTTGAGGAGGAATAGGGTAAAAGAAGATAGAAAATAGAGTAAATATCATGGGAAGGGAATAGGATGGAGGGAAATAGTTATGATGATTGACTATAATGACAAAATGTATGGTGCCTACTTTGCTGGGCTAAAAAAAAAAAAGAAAGATGTAGGACTGAAGAAAAAAGATAGGCTGGTCACATGCTGAGAATAAGGAATAACTGATCAATGGCTCATGTTGCTTCATTAGAAAATGAGAGGAAGGTCTCTGGAATGTTGATGGTGACTCCCCTGTGGAGGATTTATGGAAGACACGCACAAGAATCATACAAGATGCACAGGCATAGGTGTTTTCCAATCTAAATCACTGGAAGGCATATCTACACATGTCTATTGAAATAATTATGTTTAAGTAAGAACTTTATGACAAATAGAGCTGTGGAAAAATAGAGTGGGCCACTAGAGATTCCTGATCACTGGAGATTTTCAAGTGGAGGCTGCTAATTATGTTTCACAAATTCTGTTTCCTGCATTTATGGGCTGCCCTGTTCCTTGGTGCAAATAGCCCCAGTTAAGACTTGCAGTAATACCATATTTTCCTCTGACCCCCTCCATTAGCACAGATACTTTCAGACTTTTGTTAATGGCAAACACTTTTAGGAATAAACTGGTTTTGGAGTGCCCTGTGATCACAAGACCATCTGGATAGATGTGGATCATTGCCATGTGCATCTTATATAGCAGTCTCACTTTCTGTAACATTGCAATCTGGCTCTCCTCCTCCTCCTCTTTCTTCTTCTTCTTCTTCTTCTTCTTCTTCTTCTTCTTCTTCTTCTTCTTCTTCTTCTTCTTCTTCTTCTCCTTCTCCTCCTCCTCCTCCTCCTCCTCCTCCTCCTCCTCCTCCTCCTTGTTCTTGTTCTTGTTCTTGTTCTTCAGAATATTTATTAGAAACAAAACCCAACCAGTTAAGGACATAGGTGTGACTCAGACCCTAGTCCAGCATCAAGGAACAAAATCTTGACACCAGTATGGAAATCTCTGCAATGTGAGTAGAGTTGGAGGTTATTTCATCTGCCCAGTCTTTATCCTCTCTGGCTCTCTATGTGTCTCATCTTGGATGACTTCAGAATGTTGTCCCATTTCCACTTCTTCCTTGTGGGAGCAATCTGGCTTCTTATGTTTAATATTCTTGATAAGGATTAAAGGTGATGTTCTAGAATGGTCCTGCTCTTCACTGGTTGTGTGAATACAATTGTAGAATGATCTTCATGTCAGAGTTAGTCTGATTTTTATAACTATGAACAACGACTAAACTGTAACCAATTATTCATTGTTTAGAATGTAATCTCAGGACAAATTTAAGCAAATCACCCATAGTACTACCTATTAAACAGAGAAGGAGGTGGGAATTTCTACATTTTAGCACATCTCTTTGCTGTTAAGAATGGTACTATAAGGGGGCAGCTAGGTGGCACAGTGGATAAAGCACCAACCCTGGATTCAGGAGGACCTGACTTCAAATTCGACCTCAAACACTTGACACTTACTAGCTGTGTGACCCTGAGCAAGTCACTTGACCCTCATTGCCCCCCCCTCCCCCAAAGAATGGTACAATATTGGGGGGGGAGGGGTTTGTACTTTTGATTTTTTTTTGCCCAGTATTTCAATCAGTATTTAAGAAATGCTTGCTGTCAGTTTTTTTTCCTGGGTACCATCATTGTTCAATTGCCTTTATAGTTCTGCAATTTACTTGGGAAGAAAAGCCATTTACTTCTAAAAATGTTGCAAAGGGAATTCATACTTCAGTTTGGAGTAGGATTAGATGACTTTAAATGTCTTTTTCAAGTCAGAGCTTCCATGATTTTCATGTATACTGAGTATTCACTATGTGCCGAATACTGTGCTAGCCACTAAGGAGGGGGCATAGTGGAGGTGGGAAATAAGGAAGTATAAGATATGGTCCTTCCTCTCAAGGTGTTTATAATTTAGGTGGAGAACTGAGACATAATAGGTTAAATTTGTATAGTGCTTTATGATTACACAAATAATTTTCCCTTTGATTCTCATCACAACCTTCTGGAAAAGATAATGTAAGTGTTATTGTCCTCATTTTATGATGAGGAATTGAAGGCTCAGAGGAGTTAAGAGACTTGCCTAAACTCAGTGACATGAGAAATGGCAGACAGTATTCAAACTTGGGTCTTCTGATTCTGAATTCAGTTTTAATTCTCCTATAATATGCTGCTTCATGCATTCATGAAGTGGTTGTTAATTCAATTCAATAAACACTTATTAAGAGCATACTCTGTGTAAGTTACAACTGTAAGATATAGTGGACAGAAGTAGCTTGGGCTGTACACAGAAAGCTAGCATTGAAGTGAGGAAGACCTGTGTTCAAGTCCTGCCCCTGACACAGATTAGAGGTGAGGTCATCCTGTTATTTCTTTTTTATTTTTTCAATCTTCATAGTATTTTATTTTTTCCAGTTACATGTAAAGATAGTTTTCTACATTTGTTTTTATATAATTTTGAGTTCTAAATTTTTCTCCTTCCTTCCCTTCTCTCCCTCTCCACAAGACAGCAGCCAATTTGATATAGATTATATATATGTATATACATACATACACACATACATATATATATACACACAATCATGTTAAACATACTATCTTGCTAGTCATATTGTGAAAGAAGAATCAGAACAAAAGGGGAAACCCTTAAGAAAGAAAAAAAGTGAAAATAGTGTGGTTTAATCTGAATTCAGTTGTACATGTGGGTCCTCTTCTCTTTTTTATGATCACTTTGGGATACAGACCTACTAGTGGTATTGCTGGGTCAAAGGTTATGCATAGTTTTATAGCCCTTTGGCTATAAATTTGGCATAGTTCCAAATTGCTCTCCAGAATGGCTGGATCAGTTCACAACACATTAAATGCATTAGTGTTCCACTTTTCCCACACCTTCTCCAACATTTATCATTTTTTTTACATTAGCCAATCTGATGGGTGTGAGTTGGTATCTCAGAGTTATTTTAATTTGCATTTCTCTAATCAATAGGGATTTAGAACAATTTTTTCATATAGCTTCATAGATAGCTTTAATTTCGTCATCTGAAAAAATATCTGCTCATATTCTTTGACCATTTCTCAGTTGGGGAATGACTTGTCTTTTTATAAATTTAATTCAGTTCTCTCTATATTTGAGAAATGAGGCCTTTATCAGAAACACTTACTGTAAAAATTGTTTCACAGCTTTCTGTTTTTCTTCTTCTTTTTCTTTTTTAAGTGAGGCAATTGGGGTTAAGTGACTTGCCCAGGGTCACACAGCTAGTAAGTGGCAAGTGTCTGAGGCTGGATTTGAACTCAGGTACTCCTGATTCCAGGGCCGGTGCTCTATCTACTGCACCACCTAACTGCCCCTCTGCTTTTCTTCTAATCTTGGCTGCAATGATTTTGTTTGTACAAAACCTTTATAATTTAATGTAATCAAAATGATCCATTTTGCATTTCATAATATTCTCTATCTCTTGTTTGGTCATAATTCTTCCTCTCTCCTTAGATCTGAGAGGTGAAGTATTTCTTCCTCTCCTAATTAACCTATGGTATTGCCCTTTATGTCTAAATCATGTACCCATTTTGACCTTTTTTGGTATACAGTATAAGATGTTGGTCTGTGCCTAGTTTCTGCTATACTATTTTCCAGTTTTCCCAGCAGTTTTTGTCAAATAATGAGTTTTTATCCCAGAAACTGGAGTCTTTGGGTTTATCAAACAGTGGATTGCTATAGTCATTTGCTACTGTATCTTGTGGGCCTAACCTATTTTACTGATCCACCACTCTATTTCTTAGCCAGTACGAAACAGCTTTGATGACTGCTACTTTAAAATATTTTTAGATTTGATACAGCTATCCCACCTTTCTGTGCATTTTTTCATTAATTCCCTTGATATTCTTAACCTTTTGTTCTTTCAGATGAATTTTGTTATTATTTTTCTAGCTCTTTAAAATAATTTTTGGGTAGTTTGATTGGTATGGTACTGAATAAGTAACTTAATTTAGGTGGAATTGTCATTTTTATTATATTAGCTAAGCCCATACATAAGCAATTGATATTTTCTCAATTATTTATACCTGATTTTATTCACGTGAAAAGTGTTTTGTCATTGTGTTCATATAGTTCATGGGTTTGTCTTGGCAGGTAGACTCCATGCTGTTATTTCTGTGTGATGTTCCATATTCCATCTCTATGTTTTTGTTCTGGCTTTCTCCCATTCCTACTCTCCCAAAAATTATTTTCTTAGATGATCTTTTTTTGGAGGGTAGGGCAATGAGGGTTAAGTGACTTGCCCAAAATCACACAGCTAGTAAGTGTCAAGTGTCTGAGGCCGAATTTGAAGTCAGGTTCTCCTGAATCCAGGGCCAGTGCTTTATCCACTTCTCCACCTAGCTGCCCCCAAAAGCTATTTTATTTATAATTTCTCAATCATTATTTATTCCCAAGGACAATATGTGCATTGATGGAACAGTTTATGGATGGACTGCTATATTTTAATTTCCCTGTTCTTACCTTGTGTTGAATAAATACTAGTATTCTTCCTGCTTTTGATTTGTACTGAATATAAATGTTTAGATTATTCCTATACTTGCCTTTTATTGAGTAAGTTATGATTATTTTTGTTTCTACTTTATTGTTAAGTAAATGTTTCAAGTTGAAGAATCAATGGTGTTACTGTGTGCAATGTTGTATAAATGGGAAGCACACCAGTGGGGGCTCAGGAGCTATAATGGCAAGTAGTAAGAGTGTATACTACCACACCAGGTTTGCCCCTGGTGTGTGTGTGTGTGTGTGTGTGTGTGTGTGTGTGAGAGAGAGAGAGACAGAGAGACAGAGAGAGAGAGACAGAGAGATGATTGTAGCTGTGGCTAGCCTCTCCCATACATGTTAGCCAGAGGGCAGATTGAGAGTGAGTGATCAGAACATACTGAGTAAAGAGGGGAGGGTGTAGCTTTTGTAGAATTCACACCTGTGGGAAATAGTGCATAGTGCCCTTATTGTCAGGTCTGTGCTACAAAGATATTCTTGGTTGGGTAAGGTTGGACCAGATGACCTCTGGGGTAATTTCCAATTCTAACATTTTATGACATTGCAGATGATTTAACTCACCCATTTCCTCTTCTTGCTGGACAAAACCCTGACCAAAACAAATATAGAAACTGGCAACACTTTAGATAGAATAGTAAAGAGATGACGCCTGGTTTTAATTCAATGCCATCAGTAAATTAATTTGTGCCAGAAACAAAAGTGTAGATGCTGTCATACTGTCAACATCAATCAGTCATCAGACCAGTTCCTGGGCTGCATTTTGTGAATTACTGTTCTAGAATCTGCCAGACTTTTTCAATTTACAATCTGCTTGTGGTTTTCCCAGAACACCCAGGATACTTTGAAGTTAGTGCCATCTGGTATCCATTCAGGGCAGCCCAACACCAAGTATCAATAATCCTGCTGAAGTTACCTTTGCTTTGAGAAATAAAGAGTGGATCTCATCACACTGAGAAATGCGAACACTTACCTCCTCTCATTTTTGTGTTCATTCTCTTCTCTCACATGAGATGTTTGGACCAAATGATCCATAGATTCTTCCAGTTCTAAGAATTTGAATTCCCTCTTGCTCAGCATATCAAGGATTTGTAGTGAAATCTGCCCTTTTCAAAATTTCTGAACTTTTGATCTGAGGGAATGTTTGATTGCCATTTTTATTTTTGGGATGGATCTGTATTTTCTTAGGTATAGGGAATTCCTGTTAAGGAAACTCCCTCTACTGAAGCAGATGGGCAACCTCTTTGATCTCAGAGATATTAAATGACTTGTCCAAGGTCACACACCCAGTAAGTATTATGGGTAGGACTTGAATATGTCTTTCTGGATTGGAGGCCATGTCTCTATCTACTAGGCACCACTGCCTCTTCAAATTTTTTTTTTTAATTATGTTTGAAGTAACATTTTCTTTC
Source organism: Dromiciops gliroides (assembly GCF_019393635.1). NCBI lineage: Eukaryota > Metazoa > Chordata > Mammalia > Microbiotheria > Microbiotheriidae > Dromiciops > Dromiciops gliroides. The sequence goes on along the minus strand of NC_057864.1, from coordinate 168,923,572 downwards.
CCATGTCTTGGAGTATTTGAGAATGTGGTTGGGTTTTTTTGTTAGTTTGTTTTTGGTTTTTTCGCAGGGCAATGGGGGTTAAGTGACTTGCCCAGGGTCACACAGTTAGTAAGTGTCAAGTGTCTGAGGCTGGATTTGAACTCAGGTACTCCTGAATTCAGGGCCGCTGCTTTATCCACTGCGCCACCTAGCCGCCCCCGAGAATGTTTTTAAATGTCAGAAATTCACATTGAACATGAAATGGCTTTAGATTGTCCAGGTGCTTTTCCTCAGGGCTCTGAAGACCCAGGGTCCTTGTATATGGTCCTTCAAAGAGTCCATCTTTCTAAATCATCATCTCTCTATGCTGCTATCCTGCTCCAAAGTTTTCAGTACCTTCCAAATTGCATCTAGGATAAAATATAAACTTCACAGATTGGCATTTAAAGCCCTTTGCAATATGGTCCTAACGTACTTTCCCAGGCTTATTTCTTGCTTTTCACATATTCTATACAGTAGCCAAACAAGTCTTGCTGTTCCTGAGCTTCGCATTACATCTTCCAGTTGTGGGCCTTTATATAGGCTGTCCTTCATGCCTGAAATGTCATCCCTCCTCACCTCTGCCTATTAGAATCCCAGGCTTCTCTCAAGGCTCAGAGCAGGTGTTGCTTCCTTAGAGAAACCTTTCTTGATTCTCAGTTGCTAGCTCCCTCTCCCTTCTGAAGTAATCATGTCTATGATCATACATCTCCCCACCATAGAACATAAGCTCTTTGAGGGCAGAGAGTTCTTGACATTTCGTCTTTGTATCTCCTACTGTCCACCACAATGTCATGTGCACAAGAGATATTTAATGCTTGTTGGATTGGGTTGGATATCCAGCCTGTTAGTTTTAGACTCATATTGGCTACTATGGTTGAAAGAAACTGGATAGCAAGACATTTTTTTCCTTCTCTCCTGCCCCTAGTTAGAGGAAGATCATTCTCCTAGACCTTTGTTTTTTAGAATTCTTTTTAAGAACTCTTTAATTTGAGGGAGCTAGGTGGCGCAGTGGATAGAGCACTGGCCCTGGAGTCAGGAGGACCTGAGTTCAAATCCGGCCTCAGACACTTAACACTTACTAGCCGTGTGACCCTGGGCAAGTCACTTAACCCCAATTGCCTCACTAAACAAACAAACAAAAAACAAACCCAACTCTTTAATTTATTGTATAAAACAAACATTTCCATAATATAGCATAATAAAAGAGATGATTGTACATGAAACTGCAAATCTATTATGCACAACTTGCTAATCCTTTCAAATATACAACAAAATTATTATATAGATTTATTATTTTTTCTTTTTCTCCTCTACTCTCACTCTAAAGATGGCTACCATTAAATACAATTAGGCACATATATGGAAAATTGTTCTATACATACTTCTATTTATTACTTCTTTCTCTGGATGTAGATAGCATCTTTCTTCATATGTCCTTTTTTAGTTGATTTGGATCTTTATAACTAATTTGCTCAAAGTCATTCTTAAACCAATATAACTATATTCAATGTTCCATAGACCTTTTTGCAGGCCCTAGAGATATTGGGCTGGGGATAGGGCTGGACTAGATCCCAGCTTTTCCTTCTAATATCCTATGCCTGATTTCCCTAAAAACCCTCCTCCCCTAGGAATAAGAGAAAGGGAGAGTATAAATTCCCTTGTCCACACAGGAGCACAGGCTTACCGTACAGTTCTCAGCATTTAGCACAGTGATTCACACATAGTAGGTGATTCTCATTTAGTAGGTCAAGAGGAGAGTTGCTATAGATATCAGTATTCCCTTGTTTACAGAATGATGGAGTTTAGGGATATTTGTTTACTAACCCTCTTACCTCCAATAAAGTAATAATAATAGCAGCTACTGGCGCAGCTAGGGGGCATAGTGGATACGGTGGTGAACCTGGAATCAAGAAGATTCCTGAGTTCAAATCTGGCCTCAGACACTTAAAGCTGTGTGACTCTGGGCAAGTCACTTAACCCTCTTTGCCTCAGTTTCTTCATCTATAGAATCAACTGGAGAAGGAAATGGCCTACTCCACTATCTGTGCCAAGAAAATCTCAAATGAGGTCACAAAGAGTTGGACACAACTGAAAAAAAGACTGAACAATGACAATAACTACCATTTATATAGCACTTTAAGGTTTGCAAAGAGCCACATGAATATTTTCTCATTTGATTTTCACACCAACCCTGTCAGGTAGGTGCTACCATTATCCTCATTTTATAGATAAAGAAACTGGGTTTGAAAGAGGTTAAGTGACTTGCCCAGAGTCACACATCTAGTAAATGTCCAAGGCAGGATTTGGCTCTTCCTGACCCCAAGTCTAACATCCTATCCACGAGGCTCTTTTCTTCCAATATCTTGAGTGAATTTCTGAGCATTTTTCCTTGGGTCATAAGTCCCCAAGTGGGAATTTGGGAGTCTCTCTGTTGTTGCTTCCAGATAGAAACTTTTGTTCTAATAATTCCCACTGCACCTTTGCTCTTAGGAGACAATCTCACTTCTGTATCTTCAATTTAGTACAGGTTCATTTCCCCAGGAGTCTCTCCCAGAACAAAGCTTATGTGATTAAGAGGTCCAGGGAGACAGAGAGGCTGTTGGTATAGGATGAATGCTTGGGAAAGTGTAGCAATAAGGGGTAGAAGAATAGTAGCTAACATTTATGTAATAGTTATGGAACTAACACCGAGATTCCATTTGCTCCTAATGGCTGCTGGGCTTGGTGTCAGGAGAGCCTTAAATGTCAATCTTGTTTCTGACTATAGTTGTGGGACTATAGACAATCCACTTACCTCCTCAGAGCCTCAGTTTCTTTATCTGACAAAAGAGAATAATACTATCTGAATAATACTATCTGCCTCTCAGGGTTGTTGTGGGTGTCAAGTTAGATAGTGAATATTTCACAAGTGTCAAGTGGAGTTGCTGGCTGTCACTACTCTTTGTTTTGTTTTTGTTGTTGTTGTTTTGCTTTTGGCCAGGCAATGAGGGTTAAGTGACTTGCCCAGGGTCACACAGCTAGTAAGTGTCAAGTGTCTGAGGCCGGATTTGAACTCAGGTCCTCCTGAATCCAGGGCCAGTGCTTTACCCACTGTGCCACCTAGCTGCCCCCATAGCTGTCTCTAGTCTTAATCTCACTAGATTCAATCTGGAGGCACTTTTCTCTAATAATAGAGTGGCAATGGATAGAGAGGCTAACAGAGTCAGGAGATCTAGGTTCAAATCCTGCTTCAAACACTTACTAGCTGTGTGACTGTGGACAAGCCAATTCATTTCTCCCAGCCTCAGTTTCCCCATCTGTAAAAATGGGGATCATAATATCCCCTACATCACAGAGTGGTTGTGAGGATCGAATAAGAGGATTTATGTAAAGAGCTTTGCAAACCTAAAAGTGCTTTATAAATGCTAGCTATCATTATCTATCCATTTATGCCAAATTGAATTATTAATTTTTGTATTTCCAGCACCCAACACAGTGCCTTGCACATAAGAGATGCTTAAAATCCTCATTGAATATATGAATTATAAGATGCTTTGCAAACCTTAAAACACAACATACATGTTGGCTACTATTATTCTAATATCAGGCTTCTCAATAATTAACTTTTTGACTCTTGTCTCCATCTAGGATTTCTCAAGGAGACACCTAAATTTGGCTTATTTCTAGTCCTGGTGTATTTAGTTTACTAGGAAGCAACCAAGGTCAGCAATAAACATTTGAACCTAAAATATACTTGTGAAAAAACAGGTAAAAGACAGAGATGGAACTCATATTTGAGCCCTAATTAGCAAAGAATTGGGTACATCTAGAACCTCTCTCTTAGCAGAGGGTTAGTTCCTGTACTATCATAAACAAACTTATAAAGCCAATATTGGAAGTTCCACTCATGAATGCAGCTGGTAACTTTGGTAAAGGCAGGGTTTGCATATCTCTTCCCTCACCTGTTTCCCTCAAGGGTCTTGCTACCTTGAATTTTGCTGCTTTTTGGAGCTCCTGGTCCTCCCTCAATTAGGACCTCTTCAGCCCTCATACTTAGCATCTGCCACCGTTGTCTCTGTTACTACCTTTAATTTTGGAGTCCTGCTGTCTGGACTTGTCTTGGTTCTGATTTGGGACCTCTCTATAGTTCAAGATGATCATATTCCATATTGCTGCCTTTATACTCTTTCTCCTCTACTGAGGGCATATACTTTGGGCTCATGGCATCATGTGGAAGTGAGTCTTTTTCATTTTACTCTTTTCCATTATTGAGGCCCTTATTTCTACAGTATATGTAAAGTGCTTTGATAAATTCAAAGCCTTATCCAAATTGTCAATTATTATTATTAAATCCTGGATCCCATCCCAGGTTGGAGCCTGACAGACAGATCCAGAGACCCTTTCTTTTGGGTGGTTTTTTATCCCATCAACAAAGAGGCTAAGAAGGCTGGGTGGAATGGGGAGAAGAAAAGGGGAGTGATATTGAAGGGGCAAGGGTGGCATTTACATGGCTTTGGTAAGAATGAGACTGAATAAATGCAGAGGGATGATGAATGGGTTGTGTCTGAAGGAAGATGGCAGTGCCTAAGGAATAAAACAATTTGTTTTGCAAAGATACAACAATCTAATAATTTACGATTTCAAACAAAATGCTCTCTCCGTCTCTCTGTCTCTTTGTCTCTCTCTGTCTCTGTCTCTCTGTGTGTCTCTCTCTGTCCCCCATCTCTCTTTCTCCTCTCCCTTCCTTTCTCTCTTCCTCTCTCTTTCCTCTCTGCCCTTTCCTCTTTCCCTTTTCCTCCTTCCATTTCTCTTTCCTCTGCCTAGGTTTCTTTGTGTCTTACACAGTTTGTTGTTGTGTCCAAGTGTTTGTCTTTCATACAACTTAACTTTGCCTCACACTTAAACACACATAAAATTTGCTCTCTGCTTGTTTCCTTCTATTTTTCATATACATGGTTCTTTCTGTCTCTCAAATAAGTTTTTTTAACCTCTCACATATAGTTCTGTCCTACTCAATACAGCCATCACATTGTGTTTTTCTCCCACATGTAAGGGATTTTGCTGTAGTAGTTGCTGCTTGTAGGATTTTGTTTCTGTTATAGCAGCTTCTAGGGGTGGGTGCCCCATGTGTAGCATGATTACCCCTTTAGGAGACTGGTCCTGTCAGGGCCTGACTTGATTTTACCTCAATTAGGTCTAAGGGTGTATTTCTGTTTATGTCTATGCCTATGCCTATGCCTGTGTCTGTGTCTGTGTCTGTGTCTGTGTCTGTGTCTGTGTCTGTGTCTGTGTCTGTGCCTGTGTCTGTGTCTGTGTCTGTGTCTGTGTCTGTGTCTGTGTCTGTGCCTGTGTCTGTGTCTGTGTCTGTGTCTGTGTCTGTGTCTGTGTCTGTGTCTGTGTCTGTGCCTGTGTCTGTGTCTATGTCTATGTCCATGTCCATGTCTATATTTTTCTCTCTGATTTTGGTTCTCCTGTTAATGGAAACTTGTGTTTGCATAGAGGTATGAAGTCAGTATGTACATCTTGATTATGGGACTTCTATTTGGGATCAGTGTCCACTCTTTCCTCTCCCCTCATGCCCCAGCCTTCTTGAATTGGCATTAAGTCTTCTATATTTCTACAAAAGATTAAAATCTCTATCTGAATCTCTTCACACTATTGTCATTAAGCACATCAGTCAAGGATTTGAAGGCTGCCTAGTTTTTTGTGTTTTTTGTTTTTGGTGGGGCAATGAGGGTTAAGTGACTTGCCCAGGGTCACACAGCTAGTAAATATCAAGTGTCTGAGGTCAGATTTGAATTCAGGTTCTCCTAAATTCAGGACTGGTGCTTTATCCACTGCGCCACCTAGCTGCCCATGTGTAGTTACTTTTGATTCACATGTAACATCATAAACTAATCTAGCAACAGGTTGAAAAGGTCTGGCTATCATATGTTCTGATGACTTCTCTACCTCTATACCTAAGCTAGTAGATGGTATGGATTCATCATCATAGCTATAGGTCTGCTTCTCTCAACCTGGTCTAATAGTAAGGACAGCCTGGATATCAGTGTTTCCACGCCTATAGATTATTTCTGTACTCTTGTCAGTATTTCCATGTCTCTAGATTATTTTTGTATCCTTATCAGTATTTCCATGTCTATAGATTATTTCTGTATTCTTGCAGTCCCGTTAGCTGAAGTTCTAAGCAAGAAAGAACTTGCCTCTGAGTTCCGTCCTTGTTTGAACTGAGGTTCCCCATTGTTTGAAGCAAGGGTTGCTGGGTATTGGTACACAATGCCTCCTTCATTAGGAATACCACTTTCAGAGCCAGTATCTGATTCAAACAGCCTTTGTATAACTGGTAGATACTTTCTTTTGCTCAAAGTCTGCTGAGATAAATGTCAATCATTCCTCTCTTTTAAAAAGAATTGAAAACTTTATTTTTAAGCCATTTGTGTGCATGTTTATTTTGTCTTACCTCTTCTTTGAAGCAATGGAGAAACATAAGATAATTTTTAATGCTTTTTTTAAGACAAAATTTTCCCCCCAATTAACAAGCAATAATTTTTCTGCTCCCACCTTACTTACTCCCTAAAAACCAAGACAAATGAAACTCTTGTTACCAAATATGCATAGGCAAAGAAAACAAATTTTGGACATGTTCAAAAATGTGTGTCTTATTCTGTATATGTAACCCATCACCTTTCTGTCAGGTGGCCGGAGAATGTGTCCTAGAATTCTTCATCGTAGGTCCTCAGAAGCATGGCTGGTCACTGTGATGATGATAGTTCTTAAGCCTTTCAAAGTTGTTTATTTTTATGTTGTTGTTATGGTTACAAGATTCAAGTCTGACATTCATATAGCATTCTCCTCCCTGGTGGAAAGAATTATTATTTCAGGCTCTGTGCATACATGAGGGATTAAGTTGGAAAGGGGTTAGGAGAGGAGAGTTGGTCTTCTGAGAAGAAGGGGGACACATGCAGTTTGGGGATCCCTTCAGGGGGAAGCCCCTGAAGAGAAAAAATACTTTTGAAAGAAGCCAACACACAGAGGAACTGGTTGCTTGAGTATGTACCTATTTCTAGTTTTCCGAACTGGAGACTTAAGGGAATTTCCCCATGGGTGGGATAGAGAATTCTCCCACTTGAATTGATTTAGCGTGGTCCCAGTGGGAGAGCTCATTCACTCTATGTGTTGGCTGGCGTATTCTAATATGTATATCTCCTTTGATTTCTGTTTATTATTGGATTGGATTAATGGGCTTTTTCACTATTCAGTGCTTGTGATAGTGTTTCTGCAACTAGCAGTCAGTGAGAAGGGAATCAAACCTTCAAATATAGCTTGGTTCCCATCAAGGGACAGCAGTCAAGAAAATGGCTTGAACCTAAAAATCATTTCCCCTAGATTAGTCATATTTAAAGGAAGACAGATAGATGTAATTCTAGTCTTGGATTCTCTCTCTGAGAAGAGAAGAGTTGGACTGGTCTCATGACTGCAATCTTCTGCTTTCATTTCAAGCAACAACGAAAGTCTCTTTGGAGAGGGACAGGTGAGATTCCATAGAAGTACTTCCTTGTGAGTTACATTTTTTTTTAAGTGAGGCAGGTGGGGTTAAGTGACTTGCCCAGGGTCACACAGCTAGTAAGTGTTAAGTGTTTGAGGCCAGATTTGAACTCAGGTACTCCTGACTCCAGGGCCGGTGCTCTATCCACTGTGCCACCTAGCTGCCCCGTGAGCTACATTTTGACAGTCCTATGTGAATATACATATAACATTTAGGAAACACACACACCTCACAAAGCACAAGTTGCATTTGTGAATGGGAAACTTCAGATCAGCTCTCTCTAGCTTATGAAACACTTTCATCAATCTCTCTTCAGGTTCTTTCAATGTTTTTGACAAGACAGTGGGGTCATCTGGGTATCTAACACTTCCATATAGTTTATCTCTGATTCCTTTTTCATCAGCTGTTGAAAAGTGGCAGTACCCCTGAGAAAACCTGCACATGTGCTCAGACTGGCAAAAATCCTGCCGGGTATGTGGAAAGCTTTCTCTTTGTGTTCCTGAGCCATAGGGTTATGTTATTATCCAGTGCCTGAACCCAGGGCTGAGAGCCACTAGCTGTCTATCTAGCCAGTCCGGTGTATCTTGAACTCTTGGCATAGTGTACTGGCACAGTTTAGTTCTTTTGTTCAAAGGCTGCTAGACTACACACATTCCTATCTTTTCATCCTTCAATACCACTCCTATAGGTGATACATATGGATGGATGGGCTCTGTGATGCTTCCATTGACCAAGTGTGCTTGAGATGGTTTCTGAAGTCTTTCATTACAAATAAAGACTATTCCAAAATTGTGGGAATTCAGTGAGATGAAGTCTGTGGGTTGTTCCTTGGACTTATTCTACTTCCCCACTCATGAAATAAGATCATGTATGTTCTTTTGTCTCAACTGAGCCATCCATTCTTTGGGTACTGGGGCATCACCAAAGTCAAACACTTCAGGATCCATTCCTGTGTTTGAAAGTGTTTTCATAATGTGAACTGACACCATTTGCCTCTATTTTCTGGTAGGCCTATGGGTAGGCTATATCAGTGGTCAAAGTATGCAGGTCTTGGTCCTAGCTCTTTTATTGCAACATCCTGCTAGCATTTCGAGCAGGTTGGAATTGATTTTAATCAATACTATACTTCATTGAGAGTTGGCAGATATGGATTTACACAATGCCTCCTCAGAACCATAGTATTTACCTTCCTGTTGATGTCAACAACTCCCTTGGGGTCACTTCAGGCACACATTAATATGTCCCAGTTTTGGGTAGTCTTTAAGTCTTAGTCCTTTAAGTTCCAGACCTTTCAAACATTCTAAAGGTGTTTGATAGAACAAACATCAGGTGTCTCTGATAGAACAAATAAAATATGATGGTAACTTGAGATCCAGTGTCCAGGATAGCAATCCAGTCCCCATTCTCAATCACCAATCATCCTCAATCACTGTCACCTGTGAAAGGGTTCCTATGAATTCAGGTGTCTATATAAGATCTATATAAGTTATGGTTTTCAAGGCCCAGGTTGACTTCCTTTGCTGGCTGTGTCTCTTTTTCTTCATGTGTTTCAGGAGATTTTTTTTTCTTCCATAGGATGAAGGCTATGTTCCTTCAATAGCCATTGAATTCATAAGAGAACATGGGTCTACCACTCTGGTTATAGGAAAGGGAAAGGGAATAATAATTTATAGAGGGCCTGCTATGTGCCAGGCATTGTGCTAAACACTTTACGAATATTATCTCACTTATATTCTTTTTTTTTTTTTTTTGTGAGGCAATTGGGGTTAAGTGACTTGCCCAGGGTCACACAGCTAGTAAGTGTCAATGTTCTGAGGCCAGATTTGAACTCAGGTACTCCTGACTCCGGGGCCAGTGCTCTATCCACTGCGCCACCTAGCTGCCCCCTCACTTATATTCTAATGGAAGTGTTATATCAGGCCTCTGTGGCCTCTACCCTCTCAGTCCTTTACATTTTGGTTGTTTTGGTTTGGTTTTTTTTTGGGGGGGCAATTGGGGTTAAGTGACTTTCCCAGGGTCACACAGCTAGTAAGTGTTAAGTGTCTGAGGCCAGATTTGAACTCAGGTACTCCTGAATCCAGGGCCGGTGCTCTATCCACTGCACCTCCTAGCTGCCCCAGTCCTTTACATTTTGAAGGAGGATGGGTTTGACTACTGGTTCCAACTCTTCCTACATATCTCTCACTCAATCCTTTGCTGACTTTTGCATTTGAATCTGCATTTGAAGTATGAGTCTCTTGCATTGCTTGCATGGTTTATAGAGGAGGAGATATACATAGGTCAATTGAGGTTAAGTCCTTCTTTACTTAGGTTCCATGGTTCTCCATATTTCTTAGTTTTTGCTTCACTCTAGCTAGCTATAGTGTCAGCAGCTGTAAATCAAGATCGATGATGGTCAGAGTTGTGAATCAGATCTCTGAATGCTGTGTCACACATTCCTAATCAGACCCTGCATTCTATATACATACACTGAGAAGAACTGTCTTTTTCTATCTTTCATAAGTAGCACTTTTCAATGACCTCACTTGTACATTTCTCCCTCCCTCCATCCCTCTCTTCCTTCCTCTCTCTCTCTCTCTCTGTCTAGGCCTTTCTGTATCTCTCTCTTGGTCTTTGTCTCTCTGTCTCATTCTGCCTCTTTATTTCTCTCTCATACATGCAGACATAAGACACATGGAGATTTCTCTTCGTTTATTTGTATCCCTCACACACTTTACTCTCATTCACATGGCCCTGGTTTGGTTTTTTTGGGGTTTTTTTTGCAGGCAACGGGGGTTAAGTGACTTGCCCAGGGTCACACAGCTAGTAAGTGTCAAGTGTCTGAGGCCGGATTTGAACTCAGGTCCTCCTGAATCCAGGGCCGGTGCTTAACCACTGTGCCATCTAGCTGCCCCTGTTTTTTTTTTTTTTTATACAAAGCCAGATAGTTCTCTGTATTTTTCTCAGATAGCATTTTGTCTGTCAGTATGTGTCTATCATAATACAGATAATTGTCTTTCTTACACAATTTCTCTTTGTCTTCTCTGTTTATGCCTTTTACATATAGCATACACACCACACACTTGCACATGCACACAGGTTGTTTACTTTGGAGCATATCTCTCTTGGTTCTGAAGCCTGATTTATCTTTTCTCAAGTAATTCCTATCTTCTCATCCCTTCCCTGTTTTCTCCATAAAATGATGGAATTCTGAACAGATGCTCAGTGCCTTACTGGGGAGGTAAAATTCTTGGGAAAATTCTCTTCTGGGTCCCAGATCTCAATAGGTAGGGAGAAGGAAGAACTGGTGGGGGCAGGATCCCATGGTTTAAGATTCTTCAAGGGAAATGGGACTCAGGGAATGGGAAATGCTCAAGAATGAAATTCTGTTGACAGATTCTTTTAATGAGAAATAAAAAGGGGAATTGTCTAAGGAGATTGTTGTTTTACATCAAGCTTATCAAACGACTACAATTTTGAATTTTAGAAATTGGAATCAAGTTTAAGTAAAGGAAGATTAATGAAAAGAATGGCTTCTAAGAATGATGTCAGGAATACTAAAGCCAATAATCTGATGTTTAGGAAGGAGAGAACAAAAATGTGTAACAGTGGTTCTTGGGTCTCCTACTAGCTTGAAGGCCAGATGTGTCACCCTTCTACCCAGGAATTCTGGTACCCTTAGGGAGTTGGGGGTAGTTCTCTTGACTCTGCCTTGGGCTTAAGTCCCCATGGACTCTGTACCCCCAATTTTAGGTGTCCAAGCATCCCAGTTCCATTTAAACAATCAACAGTCAGATTGGCTTTTACATAGGAACATTTCCTTCAGAGGTATAGCAAGAACAAAAATACAAATTTTCACCCCAATACCTGGGGGACATAATTCTTCCTACACTGATTTGGTCTCTGGGAAGGAAAGAAAATTAGGTCTATAGCTTAGTTCAATTCCTACATAGCTTTAGTCTCACCAAGTTCTAAATCTTATGGGGAGGGGCAAAGAAAAGCCTTTCAGGGCTTTCCTGACACTGTTCACAACATCTGGCATAGAATCCTTGCCTTCAAAGTTCAATTGCATAAGCTCCCAGGGTATGAGTCCCCTAGGCAGCTAGGTGGCACAGTGGATAGAGAACTAGACCCAGAGTCAGAAAGACCTCAGTTCAAATCTGGCTTCAGACTCCTAGTAGCTGTGTGAACCTAGGTAAGGCACTTAACCTTTGCTTTAGTTTCCTCATTCGTAAAATGGGGATAGTAATAGCACCTATCTCTCAGGGTTGCTGTGAGGATCAAAGGAGATAATAGTTGTAAAAAGTCTTCAGCACCATGCTTGGCACATAGGAGACACTATATAAATGCTTATTCCTTTCCTCCTCTCTCCCTGCCCTTTGAACTGAAAAGGACAAGTGAAATAGACCAAAATCCCAAGTCTGTTCCTTGGGGTCACAGGGCCCAAAGGGAGAATAAGGTAGCCTGCAGGCCCTTTCTTCCTTAGTTTATTGCGTTGCAGCCCTTCTGTGAGTGAATGGGTTGTTTGCTCCAGTACACTACCAGAAAAAGAGAGATCACTACAGTTTGTTGGTTTTAAAGAAGCAGACAGTTCTTGCAATATGGCATCAATGGAAAGAGGATGCTGTCAGCCACATGGTAGGTCAATATAGAATGTCCACACATGTGCCAGGTGTCCTATCTCCTAAAGCAGGTCCTTGGTATCTTTCACATGGGTACTTCCAAACTTCCAAACACCCATTACAAATGGTTAGCACATGATTGAAACCCAAGGAAAGGGAAATGATTTAAGAGAACATCTTGTTGTTCTCAATGAGTCACCTGACCTGGATCACCAACATCCTAGGGTACTAAAATAATCTGCATAGATGACTGCCAAGCTACCATCCTTTATTAGAGCCCTGACCCATAATAAAATATGAGGGTAGGTTGGGAGGGGTGGGGGTGGCTGATATGTGCTGGTGATTGGGGCAAATAGTTCAGAAAGGCCATACAATGGTGTGTGGAATAGTATATCCAAAACTGGATGAGTGTTTGCATGGAGGAGTTAGGAATGCACCATGGAGGGAGAAGCATAAAGCATTAGTAAATAGTATTTTATCTTATGCAGCATCCTCTCCTAAAGATGCCCTGCTAAATGATTGTCTTTGACTAGCCATGATACTTCCTTGTTCAACTGTGGGGGAGCATGGTGTAGATAGGTACCTAAGGACTGGAAATGGCTCAATGTGTCCTAGATTATAAAAAATCAATTCTTTAAATTATGGGCTGGTGAGCTTGGCTTTGATTCTTTACAAAATTCTATCAGATGTTAAGGAAAGGAAAAATTTGTGAGCTCTAAAGAGAAGCAGGTAGTTATAACTTGAGTCAGCATGAATTCATTAGGAACAACTAACATGTGTTGTTGGGGTTTTTTTTGGTGTTATAAGAAGAATAAATTTCATTGACATAGTTTCCTTGGATTTCAGTAAACCATTTGACAAATGTTTTTATGATAGTATTTCCTCCATAAAATGAAGAGAGGGGTAATGGATGACAAGATAGGGAGGTAGATTAAAAATTGGTTGAATGACCAAAATTGAAGAATGGTAATCAGTGGATTGATGTGGAAGTCTCTGGAGGGGGTCTCACAGGGATTTGTCCTTGGCCTTGTTCTGTTCAACATTTTTATGTGTGATCCAAGTGAAAACATAAATGTCATATTTATCACATTTGCAGATGAAATTACTTTGGGAAGGATAGTTAATACATTTGATGAAATGACTGCACTCCAAAAAGATTGCCACAGAGATGGGTCATTTTTAATATGATAACATTTCCAGAATCACATAATAATAGAATAACAGACCTCAGGGGTCATCTGGGCTAACCAATATTTGAGAATCCCCCCTACCCTCTCTCCAACTACTCAGGATTTGTGTGGGAGATACAAAAGTAAATGCATCTTCCCTGACAGCACCTTCAGTTTCAGATAATTCATTTAAGTGAATGAATATGTAAAGAGTATAGATGTAGTTTCTGCAGACTAATGAGTTTCTTTTGCTTAACACCTTCCCTTCCCTCAATTAAAAGACTAATCAAAATAGCAGTAATATTTGACAGAGCCTCTAAATAAAGATATTGCAAAACAATCTTTAAAAAATGTTGCTTGCAGAACTAATTAGAGGGAAATTCAAAACTAACCTTTTTAGGTTATTCTACATAACTCTTGGATAGCTCTAATTGTTAATGATCACATTAAATTGAAAAATACTTATCTGTAGCTTCCATTTATTGCTCCAAGTTTTCTGGAGCCAAGAAGAACAAATATCATGCTCTTTTCCCATATAGCAGCCCTTCAAATACTTGAAGACAATCATTGTGATTCCTAAAGTCTTCTATTATACAGGATAAACAATCCTAGCACTTTAAATTAATCTTCAGATGGCATGGTTCTGAGGAACTTCATTATCTTGCTTGTCCTTTTCCCTATACTCTCCAGGTTATCAATGTCCTTTCTAAAATGTGACTCCCAGAATTGAACACAATACATCTCAAGTGGTTTTTACTAGGGTGGGGGAGAGTGGGAATACCACTTCCTTCATTCTGAACATTAGTGCTCTCTGTAACATGATAATCTTATTTGAAAGCCCCATGGCACTGTTGGCTCATATAGAGCTTAAAATGGGAAAGAAGTTCAATCAGTCGGTCAATAATTTTTTGGGGTGGAGCAATGAGGGCTAAGTGACTTGCCCAGGGTCACACAGCTAGTAAGTGTCAAGAGTTTGAAGCCAGATTTGAACTCAGGTTCTCCTGAATCCAGAGCCAGTGCTTTATTCACTGTGCCACCTAGATGCCCCCTAGTCAGTAAATATTTATTAAGCATGTGGCAGGCACAGTGCTAAGCATTAAGGTAACATTGAAAGGCCAAATACAGTTCCTGCACTCAAGGAGCTCGAAGTCTAATAGCAGAGACAAAATGCAAACAACCACGTACAAACGAGCTACAGACGGTATAGAATGGAGATAATCAACAGAGGGAAAACAATCATTTGAAAAAGACTGGGGGTGTTATTAGACTGTAAGACCGTCAGTTACTATGGCAGCCAAAAATCAAAGAGGAAAAGCTATGTCAGGATGTTTTAATTGAAGCAAAGTATCCAGAATGAGAGAGGTTATGTGGCCTCGCTGTACACTAACTTGGTCAGACCAATCTAGAGTATTATGTTCAATTCTGAATGTCACATGTTTGGAAGCATATTGACAATCTAGAGCACATCCAAAGTAACCATGATTGTTAAGGCATTGGAACCATTCTATATGCAGATATGTTGAAGAAACAGTGAATGTTTATCCTAGAAAAGAGAAGACTTAGGATGCATTGGGGGAGGGGGGAGGAGAGGTAGGATAACTGCCTTCTAGCACTTGAAGGGAAATGGTGTGAAGGACGATTAGAGTTGTTCTCTTTGACCTCAAAGGAAGAATTAGGAGCAACAGGAAGATGCTCTAAGGATACAGAATTTAGTTTGAAGTAAATTCAGCTGATGGTAATCCATGAGCCGCTACCAAAGTTCTGGGTTTATTTGGATCAACTTCAATTTTTTTTTTTTTTTTGGTGAGGCAATTGGGGTTAAGTGACTTGCCCAGGGTCACACGGCTAGTAAGTGTCAAGTGTCTGAGGTCGGATTTGAACTCAGGTCCTTCTGAATCCAGGGCCTGTGCTCTATCCACTGCACCACCTCAACTTCAATTTTTGAATAGTATTGATGATAATGATACTCTATGGCTTGTGACCCCATCCTGGACATTAGGCTTGAGTCTAGGTATCCAAAAATAAAAAATGAAATAAATGAGGAGGAACAGGAGAAGAAGGAGGAGGGAGAAGAGGAGGAGGAGGAAGAAGAAAAAAAGTGAGAGAGAAAGAAAGGGTATACTTAATTTCCATAAATACATAGATAAAACATTTCTTAAGCACTTATGATGTGCCAGGAACTATGACGCTTTAGCTTCCTAATATGTCATATCGCAGTAGATAGAACATTGAAAATGGAGTCATAAGACCCAAAGTTCAAATTCAGTCCCTGTTCCTACCTGTATGACTTAAGGTCATTTACTTAATTCCAGGCCTCAGTTTCCTCATCTGTTAAACGATAGGGTTGGAATAGCTCATCTCTAAACTATGCTCCAGCTCTAAATGAATGGTCCTATGATCCCACTCACCCTCTGAAGAGCCTCTGTCTCCAAGGGAGGGCTTCTCAAACTTTTCCCACTCATGACCCCTTTTCACCTGAGAAATTTTTACAGAACCCCAGGTATATAGGTATATAAAATAGGTATACAAATCAAATGCTTACTGCCAAATTTTTCATGATCTCACATTCAGTTATGCAATCCCATATAGGGTCTCAACCCACAGTTTAAGAAGTTGGGCTCCAAGGCACCTGTACCATCCTCCATACTTATAACACTGCTCTGAATGAGACCCCCACATCCCTCTCAAGGAAAATACCTTTGGCTCATTAAAGAATCGACCCTGGGGCAGTTAGATGGCACAGTGGTTAAGCACCGGCCCTGGAGTCAGGAGTACCTGAGTTCAAATCCGGCCTCAGACACTTGACACTTACTAGCTGTGTGACCCTGGGCAAGTCACTTAACCCCCGTTGCCTGCAAAAAAAAAAAAAAAAAAAAAAAGAATTGACCCTGTTGTACCAGACTTGTAAATTCCTCCTGATTCTCAGCACCAGTAAGGACCAGGTTCAAGTTTGTTCCTTTTTACCCTGGCTCTGTGCCTCTGCTGTTTGGTTCTTGCTCCCACAGCTCCTGATTTGAACCAGATCCTTGACTTGGTCTAGTAATTTCTTGATTATTCTGCAGATTTTTTTGTACCATTTTTTTCAGTTCTTTCTGTAGTTTCTAGTCAGGTGCAGGAGGTGGTGGGAGTTTTTCTGGTTTTCTAAAGGAGCCATGAAGCTGTGAAGGCCTCTCTTCCGAAAAATGAATCTATATCTTTGTGCAAACTCTCTCTGTGTCTCTGTCTCTGTCTCTGTCTCTGTGTCTCTGTCTCTGTCAGTCTCTCTCTCTCCTCTTTGTTGACTTCCTTTTCTCTCCAGCCTCAGTTGTGGTTGTTTTTTTTTTTTTTGAGTCTTGAGCCCTTCAAATGGCCAAACCAAAGGACAAAACTGAGTTTTGGTCTTTTTATACCTTAACAACCCATGGACCTAGGTCAGTAGGAGAAAATACTAGGGCAATGAAGACTTTAGGTCTTTTTTTTTAATCATAAAAGTATTTTATTATTTTCCAGTTACATGTAAAGATAGTTTTCAACATTTGTTTTCATAAGACTTTTAGTTCCAAATTTTTCTACCACCCTACCTTCCATCCCCCTTCCCCAAGACAGAAACCAATCTGATATAGGTTATATATGTACAACCACATTAAACACATTTCTACATTAGTCATATTGTAAAAGAAGAACCAGGACACAAGGGAAAAACCTCAAAAAAAGAAAAAAAAACAGCCAAAAAGTAGAAACTGTATAGTTCAATCTGCATTCAGAATCTACAGTTCTTTTTTTCTGGATGTGGAGAACATTTTCTATCATGAGTTCTTTGGAATTGTCTTGGATCATTGCACTGCTGAGAAGAGTCAAGTCTATCACAGTTGATCATCACATAATGTTGATGTTACTGTGTACAATGTTCTCCTGGTTCTGCTCACTTCACTCAGCATCAGTCCACTTAAAGGACTTCAGGTCTTGATAGGAGTCTCACACCTTGTCTTGGAGACCCAAGAGGGAGGGTTGCTTCTCTTAGATCAAGTCTGGGCATATCTGCTACATAAAAAATTACTTTCCACCAATAGGGGCTTATCAAAAATGCTTAGGGGGGCAGCTAGATGGCGCAGTGGATAAAGCACCGGCCCTGAATTCAGGAGTACCTGAGTTCAAATCCAGCCTCAGACACTTAACACTTACTAGCTGTGTCACCCTGGGCAAGTCACTTAACCCCAATTGCCTCACCCCCCCCAAAAAGATGCTTAGGCACCAGAGAGTTCTCTATAATAGGTGTTCTTCCTACAAAAGTTGCATGACTTCTTATCAGGGATGTCCTTTCACATATATGGCTTGGACTAGACGATCTCTGGGATACAATGATCTTATGCTTCTTTCTTTTATTCTAAATGTATTTTCCAATTAAAAAACATGTTTCCATTAAACTGGTGAATTCTCTCACTCTCTCTTGTGTTGTACTTCTTTAAATAAGCACTTAAAATGTTTATTTAAATAAAAGGGTTCATTTGAAGCTAGGGGAGGTACCTGGAGATCCCTAGGAGGGAAACAGTAGAAAAAAAGTTTGACACCTTACTAAATATTAAATACTGATTGCTTGTAATCCAGCAGGTGAATAAAAATATGATCATCATGATGATGACAATGATAATGATGATAACTTTCTCAAAACCCAAACCCAAACATGTCATGAAGGAGGGGGAGAGAACAGCAACAAAGTGCAGGGATGCCAACTAAGATGATATACAGCCAGGACTTTGCCTGACCATTAATATAGTTATGAAGGACTGACAGAAGCCTGGTCAGTGTGATGTACTTACTCCGAAATATATGAAGTACCTTAGGGTTGCAGTGAGATCTTACTTGAAATCATCATGGTTATTCGCTTGACACAAAGGATGCAAATGTCACCCCTTCATGGTTTTGTACCAAAAGAAGGTGAGATACACTAGAATGAATCATACATACCAAACTCCTACTGCTGGAAAAGCTATGGTGCAGATGGCACTGACCACTAAAGCATGAGCAGTCATGAATAGGACCGAAGGTATGATGCTTTCATTATGTCTCAGTACTGTATCATAGAAAAAATTAGAAATCTATCTTACCCATTGTCAGCAGGGACTTCATACATAGTGTTTGATCAAGAGTACCTTCAGCTCCAGGTGACACAACAATGTATTGCAGTCAAATGAAGGACAATCGTGAGAAATAACTTCACCTGTAAACCCAAACTGGATGAGAGAAAATTGAGGAAATGAGGAAAGCTCAATAGGAGAAAGTTAAAGAACCTGAATTCCCTTGTAATTTTCGTTTAATACAAACTACAAAGGGGCTGCTAGGTGGCGCAATGGATAAAGCACCAGCCTTGGATTCAGGAGTACCTAAGTTCAAATCTGGCCTCAGATACTTGACACTTACTAGTTGTGTGACCCTGGCCCTGCAAAAAAAAAAAACAACAAAATTACAAAAATTCTATCTAACAATGAAATGCATGGCATCAACAGTACCAGTGTCTCAAATAACTTTGAAGAGGAAATAGGAACCCTCAGATGGGAAATTTTTAAAGAGCCTTTTTGAGTTTAATTGTTATTTGTCCTTCATACTTGAAAAGTATCCAAAATGACATCACAATGTTGGCATCAATGTACTATGTGTCTGGCTGTGGCTGATCATACCAGTACAAGCTCAGAAGGCTCTACCACATATCAGGCACAAATAGTCCGTATGACCATTTGGGAAGGAGATGTCTTTAAATTTGTGCATCTCGCATTTCTTTTGAGCTATTACAATTCTGCTTTGTTCATAGAGCACAGCACCTTCTTTGATGTGGGCATGCTATGCTGAATGATTCTGTGCCAGTGTCTCTCAGGTCTCACAATTGAAACCAAAATTCTTCAGAGAGGCCTTGGGAGTGTCCTTATATCACCTCTGACCACCATGTGAGCACTTGCCTTGTGTGAGTTCTCCATAAAATAGTCTTTTAGGCTAATGTACATTTGGCATTTGAACAATATGGCCAGCTCATCAGAGTTGTGATCTCTGTAGTAGAATTTGAATGCGTGTCCGTTTAACTCAAGAAAGGACCTCAGTATCTGGTCACTTATCTTGTCAGGTGATCTTCAAAATCTTCCCAAGACAATTCAAATGGAAGCTTTTTAGTTTTCTAGCATGGTGCCGGTAGACTCTCCAGGTTTCACAGGCATACAAAAATGAGGTCAGCACAATGACTCTGTAGACATTCAGTTTGGTAGACAGCTTCAGGCCACTTCTCTCCTACACTTTCTTTCAGAACCTCCCAAACACTGAGCATGCTCTGGAAATGTGTACACAACCTCATCATCTATGTGGACATCCCTGGAAAGTATACTGCCAAGGTAAGTGAACCTCATCTACAGCATTCAAAATTTCTCCATTTGCTGTAACTAATGGTTTCCACATATGGATGGTACATTGCCTGCTGGTGGGGAACCTCTGTTTTCTTGGTATGTTAGATAAAAATTAGCACAAGTGACAGAATCAATCTCTGTTGTATCTCAACCACAAAGACTGCATTGAATGCAAAATCATCTGTGAACAAAAAATCAAGCATCAACTCTCCCTCTACTTTAGTCTTGGCTTGTAACCTTTTCAAGATAAATTGTTTACTTTTTTCTTTTTTTTTTTTTTGGCATGGCAGTGAGGGTTAAGTGACTTGCCCAAGGTCACACAGCTAGTAAGTGTCAAGTGTCTGAGGCCAGATTTAAACTCAGGTCCTCCTGAATTCAGGGCCGGTGCTTTATCCACAAATTGTTTACTTTTAGCACAGTAGTTAACCTTGATGCTGTTTTCGTCCTTGTTGAAGGCACCTGACAGTATCACAGAAAACACCATGCTGAAAAGCATGGGAGCAAGCACACAGCCTTGCTTCACTCCATTGGTAACTGGGAAAGTGTGGGAGCACTGTCCATTGTCCAGAATCCATGCAAACATGCTATCATGAAATACTGATGAACTTCTCCAGTAAAGTTTTCCTATGATCTTCCACAAGTCCTTGCAACTTATGGTATCAAAAGCCTTGGTAAAATCAACCAATGTTGTGTACAGACCTCAGTTCTGCTCCTGGTATTTTCCCTGGCATTGTTGGGCAGCAAACACCATGTTGATCATTCCTTGGCCCTTTCTGAAGTCACACTGATTCTCCAGTAGATAATTGTTTTCTAGATGAAGAATCAGTTGATTAAGGAGGACCCTGGCAAGAATGTTACTGGCAATGGCCAAGAGAGAGACTACCCTGTGATTACCACAGAACAGCTTATTTCTTCTTCCTTTATATAGAGATAGACATCCTTGATTTCCTGGGGATAACCTCCTTTTGCCATATAACCTGGAAAATTTCAGTCACCTTCTGTATGAGTTGTGGACCCTCTGCCTTGTAAATCTCTGTTGGAATGAAATCCAATTTAATAGAGTTTAATAGCACAAATGCAACTTATAGACCAAGTACAGAAAAAAAAAGTGATTTAGCAAGCTGGCATTTGCTAAAACCATCATGAACAAATTTTCCCATGATATTGGATAGAAAGTATAAAAAATTTTGGTAGCTGCACATAACAATATATGTGATGGCCATTTCCATGTGTGATATTTAAAATTGGATATTAGATCATAAATTTCCCCTCTTTAACCTTTCCCTTAATTTATCTCCCAGACTAGTAAATGGAAGAAGCTTCTGATTTTCTAGTTAGAGCTTTTATTGTATGGTAGTCACAAAGTGATGTTGATTAGAAGGATAGGAAAGTAGAAATACAATACAAATCGTCTTAAGTCTAAGCTTAGTCTATATTCCGTATAAAACTCACCAAAAGCCCAAGGCCACCTTTGGGGAGAGAGAGACCATGTCAAGCGAGTGCTACTGCTAACCACGAGCCGGGCCCAGTCGAACTCTCGTCAGCATCAGCCTGTGCAGCGCAGTCAGGAGACCAGCAGAGCAGAAAAATTCCTACTTCCGTTCTCTCCTTGCCTTTTAAGCTCGCACCCCGGAAGTGGAGTGCTAGCAGGCAGTCTGACGTGCGCAGCAGGCGGACTGGCGTGCGTAGCTCATGCCGTTGGTCTCCTCCCCGAAAGGGTGGTCCTTAAAAAACTGGCGTCTTTCAGTTATCCTAACCGATTGTTAAAAAACTTTCATTTGTTTTTTTTTTTTACCACACATGGTAATAACCAAAAGAGGAAAGATAATTCTAAGAACACTCTGGGGGGCAGCTAGGTGGCACAGTGGATAAAGCATTGACCTTGGATTCAGGAGTACCTGAGTTTAAATCCAGCCTCAGACATTTGACACTTACTATCTGTGTGACCCTGGGCAAGTCACTTAACCCTCATTGTCCCTCAAAAAAAACCTATGAAGAACAGGTGTCAAATACCATTCTCTCCTCTTTCATCTCCCTTCTGTGTTTTATTTTCTCCAATTAGAATGTAAGATGCTGTTTTTCTGTTATTTTTTGCTTTCTCAGCACTTATCATAGTGCCTGGCATATAGTAAATGCTTAATAAATGCTAGTAGAGTTACTGACTTGACCATGACAAAAGCAATTCCAGAAAGCTATTGAAGACCTGTCAAAAGGCACTGGTAGATTATATCAATGTCTAGATGGAGTGTGAAGTAGAAAACCTAAATTCCAGATCTTCTAAAAACAAAACAAAGCAACAGCAATAAAATAGAAATACATAGAATGGAATTGAGAAAACAAGAATATATTTTTAAAAATTGGATTCCCTAAATTGGCAATTGAAAGGAAAAGTCAAAAGTTTAAGGTGGGGGCAGTTAGGTGGTACAGTGGATAGAGCACTGACTCTGGATTCAGGAGTACCTGAGTTCAAATCCGGCATCAGACACTTGACACTTACTAGCTGTGTGACCCTGGGCAAGTCACTTAACCTTCATTGCTTCGCCAAAAAAAAAAAAAAAAAAAGGTTAAGGTGATACAAGGAGTTGTGGCAGTGCAAAATTAAAAAAAAACACTGCAAAATAAAAATTTTAATATTGCTCAAAAACTTTACTACAGAGCCTTGAGAAGCAAATAAATCAAAGGAGATGAAGAAACCATAAAGAAGTAGGATATGGAACAACTCTAGTCTTCTATATGGTCACAAAAGATCCAGTCCCACGAAAATGCAAGTTGGATCAAATGTGAAACAGAAAACTTGCAAGTCATTAACATCATGAAGTTTAGAATGGCTGTGGCAAGGGAGCTGACTGAGACTATAGCTTCTCTGCAAAATCAGAAAGCATTAGAATCAGGTAAAATCTGTAACTGTTCACTCAAATATTTACCAGCGGCTCACAAATCGCTAGTGAATTATATTACCAGTTTTCTTTTAGTTTTGAGCCTAAACCCACCTTTCTCAATAGAAGGCATCAAATCTCTACTATCAAGGGATGATACCACCAGAGACACCTCTAAATGTAGTCAAATTGTGTATTTATGTAATTTATACAAAGCAGTCACAGTTTGCTTCATTTCACAACATCTACAAATATATGTGCAATCCATGCCTCAAAATCCATTTGCATGGAACTCTCCTCATTGGTGGCAACTTTTTTTTTTCCGGGGGGGGGGGTGAGGCAATTGGGGTTAAATGACTTGCCCAGGGTCACACAGCTAGTGTTAAGTGTCTGAGGCCGGATTTGAACTCAGGTCCTCCTGACTCCAGGGCCAGTGTTCTATCCACTGCACTACCTAGCTGCCCCTGGTGACAACTTATTACTAAATATTCCTTTAGCATAATGAGATTTTCTCTGGTCTTCTGGCTTTCAGTTTGAGAGAGAAGATAGACAGTCCTTCACTCTCCTCAGGTCTCTTAAAGGAGAGAAAGACTGGAAAGAATCTAACATGTACAGGAGCTGACACCTTGACCATGACTCTATCCTTAGTTTGCTACACTAAAGGTATCAGGAAATTTCTTCTTGGGTGAAATATGGGACTCTCTTCATAGGTAAATTGAGACATTTTGTTCTCATTTATTCTGTGTATTGTCTGGTTTATATTTTCACTTTTATAATTTCTCTGATTTTTCTTTTTTATTGGCTTAGATAAATGGGGTTTATTTGCTTATTTGTTGTGTATGCTCATTGTAGGACTGACTTTTTGTGGGAAGGGAATCAAGCCTTGGATATATACCTTGGGCCACTCCTTTCCTGTTAAGGGGTAATGATTGGGAGCTTAAGAGAAACCAAAACATTTCCCCAGACCAACAGTATTTATAGGGGCAGATAGATATAATTCTAGCCCTTTATAGTTTCTCTGAGGAGAAAAGTGGGCCAGCTTCTGGCTCCAACTTCCTGTTTCCTTTTATTGTTTTAAAATTTTAATTATTTATTTATTTTGTGGGGCAAGGAGGGTTAAGTGATTTGTTCAGGGTCACACAACTAGTAAATGTCAAGTGTCTGAGGCCAGATTTGAACTCAGGTACTCCTGAATCCACGGCTGGTGCTTTATTCCCCGTGCCAACTAGCTGCCCCTGTTTCCTTTTATTTTTAAAAAAAATTCATTTATTTTAATTATTTTTCCAATTATATGTAAAGATTTTTTTTTTGAGTTCCAGATTTTTCTCCTCCCCCTCTTCCCTTCTCTCCCCCTCCCAGGGACAGCAAGCAATTTGATATGGGTTACACATTACAATCATGTTAAAAATGTTTCCACATTAGTCATGTTGTAAGAGAAGAATCAGAACAAAAGGAAAAAAACACAAGAAAGAATAAACAAGAACAATAACAAAAAAGTAACAACAAAAGTGAAAATAGTATACTTCAATCTGCATTCAGACTGCATAGTTCTTTTTCTGAATGTGGAAAACATTTTCCACCATAAATCTTTTGGCATTGTCTTGGATCATTGCATTGCTGAGAAGAGTTAAGTCTATCACAGTTGATCATCATACAATGTTGTTGATACTGTGTACAATGTTCTCTTGGCTCTGCTCATTTCACTCAGCATCAATTCGTGTAAGTCTTTCCAAGTTTTGCTGAAATCCATCTGCTCATCATTTCTTTTTTTTTTTTTTTGTGGGGCAATGTGACTTGCAAAGGGTCACACAGATAGTAAGTGTTAAGTGTCTGAGGCCGGATTTGAACTCAGGTACTACTGAATCCAGGGCCAGTGCTTTATCCACTGCGCCACCTAGCTACCCCCCTGCTCATCGTTTCTTACAGCACAATAGTATTCCATTACATTCATATACCACAACTTGTTTAGCCATTCCCCAATTGATGGGCATTCCCTCAATTTCCAATTCTTTGCTACCACAGAAAGAGCAACTACTAATATTTTTGTACGTGTAGGTACTTTTCCCTTTTTAATGATCTCTTTGGGATATAGACCTAGTAGTAGTATTGCTGGGTCAAAGGGTATGCACACTTCTATAGCCTTTTGGGCATGGTCTGTTTCTTTTTCTGGCAGGAATTAAAGTCTCCCCTGGAGAAGGGTGGATGGAGGAGCTCTTAGAGATTTCTATTCATGCCTCTCTGTGAGCCACATCTAGACAGACCAATGTAGTCACACATTACCTACATGGACAATATATACACTCATCTCTTACACCTACAGAAAAGAATATAAGGGCTTGGAAGTAAAAGAGTGAACCAAAACTCTCAATTCTGTAAAGAGCAACTTATTGTTGATTTGGTAATTATTGAAGAGCTGCCTGCAAACACCAAGATATTTATACCACCTTTATTGATTTGGGCAAAGTCATGACTCAGCTCCAAACTCATGGCTTATTCATATCCTGAAAATATGTAAAACAGACTCAAGTATAATGAGGACACTTGAGTATTTGAAGTCTACGTGGAAAACTTTTCTCTTTAAAACATGCCCCAAGACAATATTGAGAAGAATTTAGTTGAAATGTAGAATCTTTCAGGGTCATGTCCTTATGGTTCTGTCCAGCCTGTAATCCATTATGGTCTTTCTTAAGTATAACTGAATATAGATTCTGAGTTAAAGAGAAAGCTATTCCAAAGCATCTTATTAGCCACTAGATCTATGTAAATAACATCAAGTTACATAGCCCCACCAAAATATAGTAAACAATTTATATATATCATGGAGTTTTTTCTCTAATGATATCAAAAAATCATTTGTACTTGATAAGCATAAAATTCTTTCTTTTTCAAGCATAAAATTCTTAACGTATGTCAAATGAACATGGAGACAAAGGCTTTAGATTGAATCCGGAGGTAAAACTGAATCAATAAATGAAAGTGATACTTCAAAATTCCCTGGTCTCCCTCAAACAAGATACATACAACATAAAGCTATCAAGGAGAAAGCTGTATATACATAATACATATATGTATACATAATACATATATATGTATACATAATACATATGTGTGTATATATGTGTATATATATGTATATATGTGTGTGTATATATACATACATATATATACATATACATATACATATACATATATATATATATATATATATATATATATATATATATATATATATATATATATATATATATATATAAAATAAACTTACTGGCATCCTGAAAGCAAAACGTAGGAAGAATACATTTAAAACAATTAACATCCATGTTATGCTAGTCTCCCCCACCACCCCCCGCGGGGCAATGAGGGTTAAGTTACTTGCCTAGAGTCATACAGCTAGTAAGTGTCAAGTGTCTGAGGATGGATTTGAACTCAGGTCCTCCTGAATCCAGGGCTGGTGCTATCCACTGTGCCACCTAGTTGCCCCTGTAATACTAATCTTCCTCTTGTTTTGTTTTGTTTTTTTGGCAGGGCAATGAGGGTCAAGTGACTTACCCAGGGTCACACAGCTAGTAAGTGTCAGGTGTCTGAGGCTGGATTTGAACTCAGGTCCTCCTGAATCCAGGGCTGGTGCTTTATCCACTGCACCACCTATCTGCCCCTTGTAATGCTAGTCTTAAGAGAAAGATATAACTATATTCCAGTACCCTTTCTCTGAAGAGAGGGGAGGGCCAGCCTCTGCTCCTAACGTCCTCCTTTGTCTACAGACAAGAATTAAATCTTCCTTGGAGAAGGGTTGAGGAAGAAGATTCTAGAGATATCTATTCATGCTTCCCTGTGAGCTGCATATAGACAGACCCATGTAATATGTATAATTTACATGGGCAAAACACACACACACAACCTTTACCCCTAAAAGAAAATAACATATTGGCTGAGGGTAGATCGAAAAGTTCCAGCTCTGAAAAGAGCAACTTATCATCAATTGTGTAATTGTTTGGAAAGTGTCCCAACAAAATGTCATAAAATATTAATAAAACACAGAGCCAGGGGGCAGCTAGGTGGCGCAGTGGATAAAGCACGGGTGCTAGATTCAGGAGTACCTGAGTTCAAATCCAGCCTCAGAGACTTGACACTAGCCATGTGATCCTTGGCAAGTCACATAACCCCCTTTGCCCAGCAAACAAAACAAAAAACAAAACAAAACAATAAAACACAGAGCCCAGCATCCTAAAATAGTTAGGAAAAAATTAACCATTTTCTTCAATTAAAAGAGACATTTCCTCAATGTTCTCAGAGCACATGATAAACATGTTTAAAAACTTAGAGAGAGACTTTTGAAACAAGCAGACATCATTTCATTGAGGAATATGGTACATGCCACTGGATTTGCTGAATGTAATAGAAAGTGGTTTCCCTCCAGATAGAATCTATGAGTGATGATGATGATGATAGAATTTATATAATATTGTAAAGTTTTCAAAGCATTTTACATGTTATATAATTTGATTCTCCTAACAACCTTGTGAAATAGGTGCTATTGTGATACCCATTTTTTACATATGAGGTAACTGAGGCTGAAAAGGGTTAAGAGACTTGTGTAGGTTCACACAGCTAATAAGTATTGGAGGCAGGATTTGAACTCAAGTCTATCCACTGTGCTACATAGAACGCAACCAACAATGTATCAGAGAAAGATTAAATAGCTGCCATGCAGAATTCTTAATAGAAAGAAAGGGTTAATTATAGTAATTCAGGACCAGGTCATTGCCACTAGAAATGTGTTATCCTTAAGGAGCCCAGACTTATTGAATAATATAAATTATGGAAGGAAATGGCAAAAATTGTGCAACATTTCACTGCAGTCTGTAAATAAATAGCACCTATTGACTACCTAGTAAGACATGAACTGGTGGATAGAATTATCATCAGAAACTTGCTACCTTTCATAAAGTAACAAATGACAAATCCTCATTCCACAAGTGTAGACTTCAAAATATCTTTGAAATTTAACAAATAAACTCTACTGAAACTATATCATTATTTTTTACAGACAGAATTATTGCACATAATTGACTACTTGATATTCAGCCAAAAAATTTAAGAACATTTAAAATAAATGTCTCTGTACCAAATACTCGTAATTTCCAAACTTTATGGAAGAAAAAACCATTCGAAATATAGGACCTAACAGAAGAAATTAAAATTGTGTGGAAACTAATATTCTTATGACCCTGTCTACTCCTGGACTTGTCCCAAAGATGCTTTTAGTGAGGCTACAGAAGAATTTACATCCTAATACATTCCTTCAATTGCAGAAAGAAGTTATTTGACACCTGTGCCATAATCCACAAAACATTAAACATAAAAGAATAATACTGTCATAGCAGCTTGTTCCAGGAGTGTTTTTATTTGAAATTCATCAAAAAATAGGAACAGAACATGATGAACACTAACAAGAAAAAGAACAACAATGACAGTTTATATTTATGTCTCACTAGAAGCTTGGGAGGACATCAGAGACCTAGGTAGTCTTTTAAAAATCTCCATGGAATCCCAAATAAGTAGTTTTATTTGTCATTTTCTAAAGGAATCTAGGAAGGATCCAGGAAAGATGAACAGTGATGGAACAGTTTTAAGAACCTGCAGGCTATATGCTAAGCCTGTGTTCCTTCCTGAAATGGCCATCAGTGATCTCTGCTGCAAATACAGACTAGTTTCCCTACTCAATGAGAAGGTAAAAAGGTTTGCTAAATATCTCTCTACTCTTTGGATTGTTAGTGAGAGTAAAAGGTTCTTAGGATTGAAGAAAGACTCAAAAAGGATGTTAGAAATAGAAAAAAAAACCATTCTCATAAGTTGGAGGTAAACCAGTGTCAAAAGATGAGCCATTGGAAGAATATGACACAGTGCGAGAAAAGGAGAAGAAATTCTACCTTGGGGCTGCATGGAACATGTGAGATTTTTCATGGAGAGTGATTCCAGACATTCTGAAGATGCACCATGTCATGCTCAATGTGGAAGACCAAGGATTCACTGATATTAGTTAGTAGGCTGGAGGAATCCTAGTACTCCCTCCAGGAAGAAAAGGTGGTTGTTGGCTCTTTCCTGAGGGGTATAGAGCTAGTATAGTATAGACTTGAAGACCTGAAATGGCTAACTAGGAAGTGTGCTGTTTTTCTGGAGCATGTATTCAGGCAAATTGACAACTTGCCAAAACTCTTTATATTAACTACTCACTACCCATCTCTAATGATTCATATGGGAACAAATAATGCAGCTAGAGTGAATCTGGATGTATCTCTAAAGATTGATACTTTGGAGAGGATAATGAAGGCATTTGGGGGCACAAAGGGTATTTACATCTCTTCTTCCAGCTGTAGGTCATGTTGCCTAGAAAAAAAAATAAGAGAAGTAATCAGAGGAGGGCATATAGGTGGTATTTCATTTCCTGGTCCATAGCTTAAGTTATTACAACAAAGGGTTTTTCATATGAAATGGAAGGTATGTCAGGAAGTTATTGGCTAGGGAATCTCCAACCTGATCAAGATGGTCTTAATTTGAAATTTGAGGAGGTCAGGGCTAAAAAGACATATAAAATTGTCAATTGCTGAGGAATAGCCTGTGAAATATAGAAAGAAGAAGCAGAATTTCTCACAGAAATATGTAGAACAGTATTTTTGGAATGCTGTTGGATATCTATATATCAATGGACAGAATATGGGTAATAAATGTAAAATACTACACGACTTTTTAAAAAAAATCCACTGCCTGTGAACATAAAGAGGAAGACAGTCAATAATTATTGTTAGGGGAAGCTAGGTGGCACAATGGATAGAGCACTGGCCCTGGATTCAGGAGGACCTGAGTTCAAATCCAGCCTCAGACCCTTGACACTTACTAGCTGTGTGACCTTGGGAAAGTCACTTAACCCCAATTGCCTCAGGGAAAAAAAAGAAAGAAAGAAAAAAGAGAAAAAAAAATTAGTGTTAAAAGAATCTGTTTTCCCCAGAAGTGTCATGTCAAAAAGGTTAATAAGATTTTAAATGACATTCACAGAGGCTGAAAATCTAGAAGGAGAAAGGTTATAATAGTTCCATTGTCTATGGTCTCAATTCTAACCTAACCCTTAGTTAAACCACATTTAATGGATTGGATTTAGTTCTTTCAGAAAATTTTAGAACCTGGAAAGACTTACATGAACTGATGTTGAGGGAAGTGAGCAGAAACAAGAAAGCCTTGTACACAGTAACAGTAACATTGTGCAATGATAAGCTGTGAATAATTTAGCTCTTCTCAACAATACAATGATCCAAGACAATTCCAAAAGACTTATGATAGAAAATGCTATCTATATCCAGAGTAAGAACTGATGGAGTCTGAATGCCAGTAGAAGCATACTATTTTCACTTTTTAAATGTTTTTTTTCCCTTTTGTTCTGATTTTTCTTTTATAACATGACTAATTTGGAAATATATTTTACATGATTGCATATATATAACCTATACCAGATTGCTTGACATCTTGGGCAGAGGGGAGGGAGGGAAAAAAATTTGGGGACTCAAAATCTTTAAAAAAAAATGAATGTTGAAAATTGTCTTTACATGTAATTGGGGAAAATACTATTAAAAGGAAAAAAGGGGGCAGCTAGGTGGCGCAGTGGATAGAGCACCGGCCCTGGAGTCAGGAGGACCTGAGTTCAAATCTGGCCTCAGACACTTAACACTTACTAGCTGTGTGACCCTGGGCAAGTCACTTAACCCCAATTGCCTCACTAAAAAAAAAAAAGGAAAAAAGGGAATATTTTAGGAAAGTCATTAACAAGATATAGCATATCTATAGGAGGAAAATAAAGATTGTGAAACTTTCTCACAATCTTTCCATAGAAAGATCTATTAAAGAAAGTAGGAATGTTTATCTCAGGAAAGAGAGAATTAGGGGATATGTGATAACTTGTCTTCAAGAATCTCAGGGTATATCATTGTGAAAGAGGGAATTATCATTATCATTATCATTTAATCCACAAATATTTACTAAATGCTTAAAATGTTCCAGGCACTGTGCTAAGTTCTGAGGGTACAAAAAAAAGCAAAAACACAGTCCTTGTCCTGAAGAAGCTCACATTTTAATGTGGGGGACAACATGCAAACAACTATGTATGTGTAAGATGTAAACAGTATGAATGGGAGGTATTCTCAGGGGAAAGGCAAGAGGCAGGAGTGAGGGAGCAGAAAGACTGGGAAAGGCCTCTTGCAGAAGCTGGGATTTGAGCTGAATCTTGAAGGAGGCCAGGAAAGCCAGGATGAGGAGGGAGAGCATTTCAGGAATGGAGTCAGCCAGTGCCATATGCACAGATTTGAGAGATGTTTAAGAAATAGCAAGAAGACCAGTGTTTCTATTTTTTTTTCTTTTCTTTTTTTAGTGAGGCAGTTGGGGTTAAGTGACTTGCCCAGGGTCATACAGCTAGTAAGTGTCAAGTGTCTGAGGCTGGATTTGAACTCAGGTCCTCCTGACTCCAGGGCTGGTTCTTTATCCACTGTGCCACCTTAGCTGCCCCAGTGTTTCTAGATCATGGAGTTCATGGAGGAGGAATAAAATGTATGATGACTAGAAAGAATTAGATTTTATATATATATATATTTTTTTGGGGGGGGGGCAGGGCAATGAAGGTTAAGTGACTTGCCCAGAGTCACACAGCTAGTAAGTGTCAAGTGTCTGAGACCGGATTTGAACTCAGGTCCTCCTGAATCCAGGGCCAGTGCTTTATCCACTGCTCTACCTACCTGCCCCCTAGATTTAATCTTGACCCAAAAAGGAAAATCTCCAACAAAGGTTGGAGACTTCATATTCTCAAGGTGGATTTAAGCTTAATATAAGGGAAAACTTAGCCTACATTAAAAAGAGCGATGGGCTATCTTGGGAGATAGTGAGTTCCTCATTGTTGTTGCTGTCAACCGTTTTAGTCATGCCTGACTCTTTGTGACTCCATTTGGGAATTTCTTGGCAGAGAAACTGGAGTGGTTTGCCATTTCCTTCTTTAGATCATTTTATAGATGAGGGAACTGAGGCAAACAGGGTGACTTGCCCAGGGTCACACAGTAAGTATCTGAGGCTGGATTTGAACTCAGGTCTTCCTGACGCCAGGCCCAGTGCTCTATCCACTGCATCACCTAACTGCCCTAAGTTCCCCATTAGTGAAGATGTTTGATGACCTATTAATAATAATAACAATAATAATAATAGCCCCATGTCTGTTATAGCACATTCAGGTTTGCAAAGCATTTCCCTCACAACAAGCCCATGAAATAGGTAGTTCAGGTGTTATTCCTACCATTTTACAGATGAGGAAACGAAAAATCAGAGAATTAAATATGGTCAATGGTCATAAAGTTAGCAGGTATAAGGGCCAGAATTTAAAGCAAAAGTATCCTGATTCCACTAACCCGTGTTCTCCCATTTGTCAAAGATGTTTTAGAGAATATTTCCTCCCCAGGTATTGATTAGATTAGATAACCATTGAAGTTCTTTCCAAATCTGAGATTCTCTAATGTATTTTTATGCCATTCTTTCTTGTTAGTGGTATCACAGTAGTAACCCCATAACAAGGGAAATGTGCTTAGGTTGGAATTACTCTATCTTTGTGAATCCATTCTAACTTCTAGTGAACATGACTTTCTTTCATAAACCCTCACAAGCCATCTATTCAATAACGTGTCTTAGTTGGTCAAGACTTAAGACTTTCATCTGAGACAACCCTTGGGCAAACGAATGTCTAAACATTCCAGAATTGAAGGCTTTTCTCTTCCTGAAGGAATTTAAAGATAGAATTTTCCTTGGTCAGTCCTGCCAATCTTTATTTCTTTGAGACCCAGTAAGTTTTTAAAGTCCAAATGATATACTTTAGGCTTTAATTAATTAGGCAATTAATTCAGCACTTTTTCTTGAGTATATACTATATGCAAGATCTTCCATGGGGAAAAAAAGCCAGTAAAAGCATCATCTCTTCTTATCTAAATCAGATGGGCAAGGTAATCCAGCAGGAAGGTAGATGCCGATGTCTATAACCTAAGTGTGATCCTTAGCCTCTGTTCCCCCCCCTGAGGCTGTCCAAAGGCTGAACAGTCATGGGAATTTAGTATGTTTCTGCTTCTTTAAAAAATCGGATACACATTTATTAAATTCCTATGTGCAAAGAACTGTGCAAAGTGACATAAAGATATGTATATATACACATATCTATATATCAACGACTTTGCTTTCAATATTCCTGCTTTATTTATGCCTAGTGAGCCTTCTGTCCCATAACCATATTATTTGTAGTCATTCACTAATCCATTTTTGTGTGGGGGGGTTTTTTGTTTGTTTTTGGTGAGGCAATGAGAGTTAAGTGACTTGCCCAGGGTCACACAGCTAGTAAGTGTCAAGTGTCTGAGGCCAGATTTGAACTCAGGTCCTCCTGATTCCAAGGCTGTTTCTTTATCCACTGTGCCACCTAGCCGCCCCCTTGTTGAGTGTTTTTAAAAAGAAAGTTGAATTTAGCCTTGAACCAGCAATTCCTTTTCCTAACATTAGTTTGATGAAAAGCATGTTTTCTTAACTTGTTAATGAGAATGCTGTGTGAGACAGAATAAAAATTCTTAGTGCATCAAGTAACATGGCTTATCACTTTGTTATGGGAAAAATGGAATGGCTCTGCCATAGATTACTTTATACCCATTTATTACATGTAAATGTTTAATAATTTTTTTCATTCATTTCATTTCTTTCACTCATTCATCTAGTTCCTTTAAGGGGGGCTACAAATTCCTTAGTGAATGGTTTGCTTGAGGACCTTCCTGGAGGTTCATGTTAAGCTAATTTATCTATAATTAAAAGATGTTTTTAAAAAGATAGGTTCTGGGGCAGCTAGGTGGTGCAGTGGATAAAGCACCGGCCCTGGAGTCAGGAGGACCTGAGTTCAAATCTGAACCCATTCACTTGACACTTACTATCTGTGTGACCCTAGGCAAGTCACTTAACCCTCATTGCCCTGCTCAAAAAAAAAAATTGGTTCCAATCAGGAGACCTGTACCCATCTCTGCTATTTAACCATTGTATGACCTTGGACAAGTCATTTACCTTTAGGGGGCTTGGATTTCTCCTCTATAAAAAGAGGGCAGATTTCAAAAACCTCTTCAGCTCCAATATTCCTGGATTGAATGAATTAAAGACTTCAAACAGCAACTCAGAGACTTAGAATTGTGTTATAGCTAGAGGTATGGCTATCAAGTCAGAAAGACTTGGATTTGAGTTCTGCTCCTGACATTAGGGGTTTGGTCATGGATAAGCCTTTTATTTTCTCAGTCCCTCAGACTGCTGCTCTCTAAGATGCTAAGTAACAAATGAGTCATTGTTCTACAGTGGTGGATGTAGTTTCCACACCATAAATTCCTATTCACCACAATGATGTTATCATAGTACAAAACAAAGCCAACCACTTCATTAAGTGCCATAGGCACCAATTAGGTGCTACTCACTTGAATATATTATACTTATTTCAGATGCTGCTTACCAGTTTCTTCTCTGTTCTACTTTGATTTTCCAAACTTTCATTTTAACTAGATTTTGGTCACTGATTAACATGTTTGGTTCACTTTCATATTGGATGGAAAAAAAGACATTTACAAAACCTATTTATTTTTTTAAAAGCCCCCTTTCTTATTGGCTTTTTTATCCTGTCTACGTGGCAGTCATTTTTTCCTCTGCCTTTGTTGTTGAGCCTAATCAGGGTGTCCCAAAAGTCCTAGTGTTGTTTAAGCTATTAAAGTTTAAAAGTGCACCAGAACTTTTGGGGACACCCTGCATGATTGAAAGAAAAATGGTTACTTTTCTTGTCTCCTGAGCTGACTGCATCTCCTTCCTGGTCTGACTTTTCTAATATTGTCTCAGTGCAATCATGCTATTTCTTCCTACTCATCTGTAACCATCTGGCCTAATTTTCACTTTTTGTTGCTTTTCCGTTTGGCCCTCAGATCGCTGTAGATGCTTAGTAAGTGGTTTTTTATGATATAGAAATAGCATCATTTTTTTCAGGCGGTAGCAATCTCGCTATTGGTGTTTGCCCTTTCAAAGGATGCATCACAGTGTTATCTGTAAATGTGCTTGCAGACAAGACAAATTGCTCAGGAAAGAGGACAGTGACTCTGTTTTTCTGTTAGTGGGCTGCACCTTGAGCTAATAGCAGCTCCCAACAGACCCCAAGTGTCTGTTTTTTCAATTCTTTTCATATATATATGTAAGATCCCTCTCCAAGGGCTTGCTTCTGTATGCATTCTCTATTTCTCTTCTGAAGCAAAGACAGTAGACACAGAAGACTTAGAATCATAGAGCATCAAACTAGGTAGGACCTTATGGATCCTCTTGTCCAACCCCCTCATTTTTAAAGAGGAGGAAACTGAGACCCAGAAAGAGAAAGTGATTTGCCTGACAAGATTCACACAACTCATTAGTGGAAGAACCAGTACTAAATAAAATCCAGGTCTCCAGACTCCTTAATTCTCCTTATTTTTATATAGGAGAGATTGAATCAACTTTTTCATGATTTCCCTCCACTCCCTTTGAATCTATGAGTCTAGACTTGAAGGTGAGCTTGTAAATTTGGGTCCCAGGTTCTTTTGGTAGGAGTTAAATGGTGGCAACTACTCCACCGCTCTTGGAGAAAATGATAACCAGTTGGTCTAAGCCTGCTCCATTTTACCAGGAGACATGTACCGATAGCTGTTTGGACAGTTTAAAGCTGAGGTAAAATGTAAAATGCCTAATGAGCTGTCCTATAAACTACATTATGTTGTCATGAAGATTAAGTCCCAGCAGATTGTAACATTAGTTATAAGGTGAATTACTGAGACTTGTTTTTGCAAGTGTTCAGTGTAGGAAATACCTGTCCCATAGATGATTCATATTATATATTGGGTACCTTCCTACTGCCTTCTCTGGGAAGGTCACAGACATGACCAAAATTTAGACTTTAAATTACTTATCTATAGAGTGTTAATACAGGGCTTAGCAAACTGAAAAATGTGAGATGGGGAAGTCGAACCCCCTCCTCTCTTTAGAGGCTAGGCTATCTTAGGCTTGAACCTGGGTGGAACTATGGGCCTGAATCCAAAACAGATGGATCCATTTGGTGAGAGCAGTAGGCTGAAGGGCCCTAGTCTCTTGGGACTGGCAGTGGTTCTAAATATTAGACCAATACAAATGATAAAATATGTGGAGATATTGAAATACTTAGGGAACAAATGACAAGATCACTTGTAATAGATTTATGAAAGATGTGTGTAATTTATCATAGTGGGAGGTAGCATGGTAAAGGTAGCACTGTATTGGAACCAGAAGATCTACTACTTTTTTTTTTTTTAGTGAGGCAATTGGGGTTAAGTGACTTGCCCAGGGTCACACAGCTAGTAATTGTTAAGTGTCTGAGGCCGGATTTGAACTCAGGTCCTCCTGACTCCAGGGCCACTGCTCTATCCACTGTGCCACCTAGCTGCCCCGACCTACTACTTTCTAACAGCACTACTATGAGAGAGTCACTAACCTACTTAACCCCTCTGAGTTTCAGTTTCATTATCTGTAAAATTAGGATAATAATACTCATAGTACCTATCCCCATTGAATTGTTGTGAGCATCAAATGAGATAATGTATGTGAAAGTGCTTTATAAGTGTTAAGCCCTATATAAATTTTGTTGTTGTTCAGTCGTGTCCAACTCTTTGTAACCTCGTTTAAGGTTTTCTTGGCAAAGATACTGGAATGATTTGTTATTTCCTTCTCCAGGTCATTTTACATATGAGGAAACTGAGGCAAACAAGGTTAAGTGACTTGCCCAAGGTCTGAGGTCATATTTGAATTCAGGACTCCAACCTATGCCATCTAACTGCCCCCCTCCACACACACACTATATAAAGAATTATTATTAGGAAAATAAAAGGGTATTTGGAAGGATATACCTAGGACTTGCTATGGTTTTAAAAATAGAATCTTATTTCATTACTTCCACAAAAGACCAATTGTGGGTATTCCCTTCACTAAAGCAGATTTCAATCCCTCCTTTACTTAGTAGATGATATCATGAATTGCTATGGTCAAAAGCAGTAGATCATTTGGTGGCCAATTTTCTGGTGATACACCTCTCTGAACTTAGCTAAACTGCTCTTTAGACAATGGGCTAACAATCTTTTGCTGGGTCTATACCCAAAGTCTTTTTAGCTTGGTAGGACCTGTCAGAATTTGTACATCATCTTCAAAAACACAAGATAATTTTTCTATAACATAATGAAGTATATAGGACTAGGGCTTCAAGTGGATGACTTTCCTCACTCATTCCCCTACAATGGAAATGTTCCTTGTTACAAAGAATTTAAAAAAGAAAAAAAAAAGCCCATTCAACAAAACCAGCCTATACATTGACCATGTCTCACAGCACATACAATATTTCTTTGGGGCCAAGCTTGAGCATAAGAATGATATAGTATTCAGTTTCTTTTTATGTTCTTTCTCTTTACATTTTTGTAGTCATTGTGCATAATATTGTCTTACTTTATTTTACTTCACTCTGCATCAGACAATATAAATCTTCCTATGCTTCCCTGAATTATTCATATTCATCACTTCTTCTGGTCCATTATAATCATGTACCACAATTTGTTTAGCTATTCCCCAATTAGTAAGTCCTATTTTTTACATTATTTTTACCCCCAAAAGTCTGTTGTGAATATTTTGGTTTATATGGAACCTTTTTTCCTGTTTTTGACCTCCTTGGTCAAACTCCTATGCCTAGCGGTGAGTCGAAGTACTGGGGTGTCTATTTCTTAAGTGTTTAACGCAATGGTAATTGAACTACAAATTTTTGTTGTATCCACAAAGATGACACTGAAAAGAATTTGTAATTGGGTAATATGTTATAGTTGAGTTTGACAATGCTATTTGACAGTTCAGTGTCAAGGAGGTACAGTAGTCCTCTTTTCCAAATTGAAAACATCTGGTTCCTCTATGAACCATGTATGTATTTTCTTTCCTTTTTTCCCCTTTACATTTAATTTTTTTGGGGGGCAGGGCAATGAGGGTTAAGTAACTTGCACAGAGTCACATAGCTAGTAAGTGTCAAGTGTCTGAGGCTGGATTTGAATTGAACTCCTCCTGAATCCAGGGCCAGTGCTTTATCTTCTGTACCACCTAGCTGCCCCTACATTTAATTTTTAGATTCACTTCTTATTTTCAGTTTTGAATGATCTCTCTGCCCCTCCCCTTTCTCTACTCATGCAAAGGGAAAGAAAAATAAAATCCATGACAAATATGTGTAGTCATGCAAAATTAATTCTGCATTCGCCATGTCCAAAATTTTTTCAAAAAGAAAGAGAATTATATTTATATATATATATATATATATATATATATATATATATATATTTCAGTCTGTCATCTGAGTCCATTTGTTCTCTATCAGGAGGTGAATAACATAGTTTTGGAATAACATAGTGAATAACATAGTTTTGGAATTATGGTGGTTCATTGTGTTGATCAGAGTTGCTGAGTTGGGGACAGCTAGGTGGTACAATGGATAGAGTACTTGGATAGAGCACTGGCCCTGCATTTGGAAGCACCTGAGTTCAAATTTGACCTCAAACACATATTGGCTGTGTGATCCTAAGCAAGTCACAACCCCAGTTGCCTTAAACAACTGGGGCCATCACCAGTCATCCTGATAATATATCTTGCCACTGGACCCAGATAGCTCTAGAGGAGAGGGTGAGGCTGGTGCACAGCCCTCCCTCACTTAAATCCAATTCATTGCAAGTCATGACATCACCCTCATGTCATGGTCCTCTTGGAGAATGTAGGACAAACAACAGGGTTGCTGAACTTTTAAAAGTCAATTATCTTAACAAAATGGCTTCCATTGTATGACTTGTTCTCTTGGTTCTGCTCACTTAACTTTACACCACTTCATACACATCTTCTCAGTGTTTTCTGAAACCACTGCCATCATCATTCCTTATAGTACAATAGTTCTCCATCACATTAATATTCCATAACTTAGCTATTCTCTAATTAATGGGAATTTCCTCAGTTTTCAAGTCTTTGCTACTACAAAAAGAGCTGTTAGAAATATTTTTGTGCTTATGGATTCTTTCCCTCTTTCTTTGATCTCTGTAGAGTATAGACATGAATGCATTTTCTCTTTTTCTGTGTATATTTGTTATTGTGCCATTAGTCATAACCAGAGAGCACTAAGGTTGGGACTAATAGCAAAAAAAAAAGGATATCAAAATGTTCTGTTGTACTCCATACTGATTTGTCCCAGAATGTCAGAACTACAAGGAATTTTGGAGGTCATCTTGTCTAACCTTTTTATTTTTTGGAAGAAGAAACTAAGACCTGGGGACAGCTAGGGTGTGCAGTGGATAAAGCACTGGCCCTGGATTCGGGAGGACCTGAGTTCAAATTCAACCTCAGACACTTGACACTTATTAGCTGTGTGACCCTGGGCAAGTCACTTAACCCTCATTGCCCCGCCAAAAAAAAAAAAGAACCTAAGACCTGGTGAGGGTGACTTCTTCAAGGTCACACAGGTCACAAATAAAAGAACTGGGATCAGAACTCAGGTCTTTGGACTACAAATCTAAAGCTCTTTCTACTAAGCCACACTGCCCCTGCTTAGCAACAATGATGACAACAATAAAAACATAAATAAGTTATTGGCCTCAGTCAGTTCTCCAGCTTGGGAAATTTTATTATGCTCAGTGTCTTAGAATATATGAACTGAAAGAGCTTTTTAAATCATCAGGTCCAACCTCATTTTACAAATAAGGAAACCAAATGGGTCTTGGAATCTTCATTTCCCATCAGGCTGTATTTCTCTGGACTTCTTCATCATTCCTAATCCCTAACTTGCTCTCCTCCCACCCTTTTTAGTTTCCTTTTATGTGTTGTTTTCTTCCTCATTAGAATGTAAGCCCCTTGAGTACAGGGGCTGTCTTTCTTTTTGTTTGTATTTGAATTCCCAGTACTTAGTGCTTGGCACATAGGAAGCACTTAATAAATACTTTTCTTTTTTTTTAATAAATACTTTTTGACTGACTGAAGTAACACGGCTAGGGTCCCATAGGTAGCAAGCCACAGGATTGGGATTTGAACCCCATTCCTCCATCTCTGTAGTCAATTCTTTTGCTATTCCTCAGTGCTGACCCTTTCTGCTATGGTAAAGGCCAGTGTTTTCCACAATCCCTATCTTGTTGCTAATATATTTAAAGATTAGATAAAGGTGTAGGATTTTGCTCACTTGTGTGTAGGAATTCTATCATCCCTTGGCTTTTCCAGTCTTAGGTCTGGAGAGTCATGTCATTTTTTTGGTCCTAACATATTCAGTGACTACACAAATTCAGTTTCACAACTGAGATATCAGTTTGTTGTTGTTGTTATTCAGTCATTTCAGGTGTGTCTGACTTTTCTTTTTCTTTTTCTTTTTTTTTTTTTTAGTGAGGCAATTGGGGTTAAGTGACTTGCCCAGGGTCACACAGCTAATAAGTGTTAAGTGTCTGAGGCCGGATTTGAACTCAGGTACTCCTGACTCCAGGGCCAGTGCTCTATCCTCTGTGCCACCTAGCTGCCCCAGTGTCTGACTTTTCATACCCTATATGAGGCTTTATCATAGCAGAAAGGGTCAGCACTGAAGAATGGCAAAAGAATTGGCTACAGAGATGAAGGAATGGGGTTCTAATCCCAACCCTGTGGCTTGCTACCTATGGGACCCTAGGCATGTTACTTCAGTCAGTCAAAAAGACACTTGAATGGTTTGCCATTTTCTTTTCTAGCTCACTTTACAAATGAAGAAACTGAGGCAAACAGGTTAAGTGACTTGTTTAGGGTCACATAGCTAGTAAGTGTCTGAGTCTGAATTTTAACTCAGGTCTTCCTGACTCCAGGTCACTCTATCCACTGTACCACCTAGTAGCCCCAATATATCAATAGTCTTATAATGTCTGACCATCCCACCTTGCATAAAAGAGTATGGAATGGGGAACATTCCAGAGATATGTCTTCCCCACTGGAACTTAAGGCACTAAATATAATAGCTGTCATCATTCCCAACAGGCCATAACTCATCCTTAATTACATACAGCATTGTTGGCCAGGTGCCCTGGTACTCAGGGCTTAAAGCCAAGACTTACCATCTTCTCCTCTTGGTCCAGTTTCCCTTAAAAGGGGATAGATTTCCCCCTGGGGCTTTGAATGTTAAAACAAGACTTCCTTTCTTTCTCCCTGTGTATTTGTGGACATATTTGTTTGTGTCAGTGTCTGATGCAACCAGTCAGTAACTTTAAAATAATTCTCCTTGCAGTTATACTCATTCATACTCCTTATGAGTCCGATTTCCAAATTTAGCCATCACTTATTCGTTCTGAATGTCTCTCTTGGGGTCCAGCCTATGTGTGTGTGAGGTGCAAGTAGATGAGCAAGGAACTCCTCACCTATGGAGATGTGAAGCCCTGAATACCCTCTGTCCTGGAATAAAGGTAGGCAAAATGACCTAAAATTCTTTTGCTGTAAATAAGTTTCATCTCAGCAACAAGGGATTCTAAGTGGTAAATACCAACAATTTGGGATGGGGCAGACATATAATTTTTTTTTTGGTTGGCCCTATTATTTTAATCAGTATGGATAATTCCCAGTGTGGACAATCCCTTCTCCAACGGACAATGGCAAATTGTGAACTTAGTCTGAGAGACTTGCCTGGGGCTTCTAAGAGTTTAAGTGACTTGTTTAAGGTCCCAGATAGCATATGGCAGAGCTGAGACTTCAAGTCCATTCTGAGGACTCCACGTTCAAGGCTCTTTGTATTTTACTATGCTAACTTTCCAATATAATAGAAGTAGAAAAAAGTATCGAGGGTATAATGAAACATGGAGTTTTACCTACAGATAGCCATAAGCACACATGTGCACACACATAACCTTTAATCAGGGAGTGTGTTGGAGCCACCTCATATTGGCTTGTGAGAAACAATTATGAATTTTTTCAGAGTGAGCATTTATACCTAGGAAATCAATAAATGTTATAAATCAGGACTTGATTGATTGTCTTGTTGATTATCTAGACTTAAGAAAGTGTTGGAGAAAATGTTAGTGACAAACTTAAAACTGTATTGTGGGTACATTCTTTTTCTTGGTGAGTCTGTTGTTAAATGTTTACCAACATGCCTCTGCCTTTACTATGTGCCTGCTCTGCCTTCTAACTCACATAGTTCCTTTTCTTTTCTATTTCTTATTTATTTTTCATAGTTCCTTTTCTTACATGGCCCCTTCTACCTCATCATTTATTGTCACCATCTCTTGGAGGAGTTCTCCAGTCTTTTGTATCTCATTGTATCTCTCTGCTGCCTCGTGGGTTTGGGGTAGTAGTTGAAAGAATACTACACCTGGAATCAGGAGAACTTTGTTCTAGTCTCAGCTTTATGTCCAATTTGCTGTGTGACCCTGAGTGAGTCACTATACCTATTGGGTCCTTAGAAAGAGTCGGAACAGATGTCAAGTTGCTTCTAGTTCTAATGTTCTATTATTCTTTGTTTCTTTATTTTTCCTTCTTTCCCTCCTTCCTTCCTTTGTTCCTTCCTTTGTTCCTTCCTCCTTCCTTCCTCCTTCCTTCCTCCTTCCTTCCTTCCTTCCTTCTTTCCTTCCTCCTTCCTTCCTTCCTTCTTTCCTTCCTTCCTTCCTTCCTTCCTTCCTTCCTTCCTTCCTTCCTTCCTTCCTTCCTTCCTTCCTTCCTTCCTTCCTTCCTTCCTTCCTTCCTTCCTTCCTCCCTCCTTCTTTCCTTCTTTCTTTCCTTCCTTCCTTCTTTCCTTCTCAATTTATCTCTGTGTGTCTCTGTCTCTTCCTTCCTTCTCCTCTCCTCTCCCCCTCCCCTCTCATTTTTTCTATTTTTGGAGTCCAACTCTTTTGATTCGTCTCCACATCTTTCTAGGAACACTATCATTAGGAGAAGGGGTTTCCCATCACCCAGTTAAATTTTTTTTGGACTTTATCTTTAAAATTATATCTTTAGCTCATTATCGATCTGGAGCTCTTCTTCATTGTCCTTTATCTGGACTACAAGGCCTCTGTAGAAGGTCACTTTGTGCCAGTGCCAGAAGCACGTTGCTGATCCCTAAAGGCTCCAGCAGGACTGGAAAGACTGTGGAAATGTAAATCTAGATCTGAATTGTGCTGGTTGTTGTTGGGAACTTGGGCCTCCTACTTCATTTGTTGTAGTGATTAGAGGGCTGCACTTGGAATCAGGGACACCTAGGTTTGAAATCTGCCTTGTGACCTCTGAGTCTCAGTTTATTTATCTGTAAAATTGATATCATAATAGAAATTAACTTACAGGGTAGTTGTAAGAGTCAAATGAGCTCATATATGTAAAGTGCTTTGCAAATGGACAGCTAGGTAGCACAGTGGATAAAGCACCAGTCTTGGATTCAGGAGGACCTGAGTTCTAATCCAGCCTCAGACACTTGACACTTTCTAGCTGTGTGACTCTGGGGAAGCCACTTAACCCTCATTGCCCGGTAAAAAAAAAAGTGCTTTGCAAACCTTAGAACACTATACAAATGGCAGTTATTATTATTAATTATTATTATTATTATTATTACTTATTCCTAGATTCAGTAGTGGGGAGAGGTGAAGAGGGAAACCAAGAATATATAACTCCTAGATTATGGAGAAAATCCAAGGAAGATTCT
Source organism: Dromiciops gliroides (assembly GCF_019393635.1). NCBI lineage: Eukaryota > Metazoa > Chordata > Mammalia > Microbiotheria > Microbiotheriidae > Dromiciops > Dromiciops gliroides. Next base: position 168,880,263 of record NC_057864.1, on the reverse strand, counting down.
AGGTAGGGACAGGAGCTCTGAGAAAGAGTTGAGAAAAGGATAGGGCAGAATAGGCAGGAAATCATGAGAAAAGGGAAAAGAGCCACCTGATTTGGACTAAATGGTAGAGTCACTGATCTCATCTAACCCTCAGTGTGTGTCATGGGTAAAGGGGGTGGGGAGAGGATAGATATTGATAGCAGGACCCTGGGTCTCCCTTACCCTCAGGGAGGAACCCAATAGTGTCAAAGAATTACAACTATTCAAGCTGGAAATACAGAGATCATCTAGCCCAGCCTCCTTATTTAATAGATGTACAAACTATCCCAGAGAGGTGAAATGACTTGCATAATTAGTGGCAAAGCTGGAACTAGGGCCTAGGTCAATTTCCAATCCAGTGAATGGTCTTCCACAAAAGTTTGAATAATACTTTACATACATTATCTTGTGCAAGTCTATTTTACATATGAGGATGCTAAAATCAGAGAGGTCATAGGATTATCAATTTAGGACTGGAAGGGGCCTCAGAAGTCAACTTATGTAACATTCTTATTTCACAGGTGAGGAATCAGAGACCCAATAAAGTTTGGTGATGTGCCCAAGGTCACACAGAATTAAGTAGAGAGCCACAATCTGAACTTGGGTCCTTCGACTCACAACTCAGTGCTCTTTCCACTGTACAATTTTAGCTTAAGTGATTTGGTAAGGGGCACTTAGCTAGTGTAGGCAGTTAAGGTGACACAATGGAGAAAGCATGGACCTGAAGTCAAGAAGACTCATCTTTGTGGGGCAGCTAGGTGGCACAGTGGATAAAGCACCGGCCCTGGATTCAGGAGTACCTGAGTTCAAATCTGGCCTCAGTCACTTGACACTTACTAGCTGTGTGACCCTGGGCAAGTCACTTAACCCTCACTGCCCCGCAAAAAAAAAAAAAAAGAAGAAGAAGACTTATCTTCCTGAGTTCACATCTGACCTCAGACACCTAATACTGTGTGACCCTGTGCAAGTCACTTAACCATATTTGCCTTAGTTTCCTTATCTGTAAAATGAGCTGGAGAAGAAAAGAGCAAACTACTCCAGTATCTTTGCCAAGGAAACCTCAAATGGGGTCATGAAGAGTCAGACACTACAACAACAACAACAACAACAACACAGTTAGTCCATGTGAAAAGAATGATTGGAATTCAGGACTTTCTAACTCCAAGTTCAGTACTCTATCCATCATACTTGCTGCCTTTTAATCTTGTTTCACTGTACAAGCTTTCAATAGATTAGATCTTTCCTCGTTTCTTTCCCCTCTTTCCACCTTTCTCCATTCTCATTGCTTTCTTCCTATTCAATTTCTTCTTTTATTCTCTTCCTTGTCTCTGACTTCTTGTTGTTCAGTTGCTTTTTTTTCCAGTCATGTCCAACTCTTCCTGGCCCTATCCATGATTTTCCAGGAAGAGATGTTGGAGTGGTTTGCCATTTTCTTCTCCAGTTCATATTATAGATAAGGAAACTGAGGCAAAAAGGGTTGTGTCTTCCCCAGGTTCACACAGCTATAAGTGTCTGAGGCCAGATTTGAACTCAGGAACATGAGTCTTCCTGGCTCCAGGCTCAGCACTCTATCTAACATCACCTAGATGCTCTGACTTTTACTCTGTTCATATCCACTTTGTTTTCTAAGATTTTTAAATGTCTCTGAAAGTACAAAGAATTGGGACTCCTAGGTCTTCTCTAGCATTCTGGTGAGAATGTTTTATGTCCAGCCCTACCCATAGGCAGAGAAATAAATGAGATGATTATCCAATACACCTGGCATATTAAATGCTTCTGTGAGCTGTCTCTTTTTTAGATCATAAATCCTTTGCTTTTTACCTTTGTTTTAGCACAGCTAAGCTGCAGTGATGACTGTTTATCTCTGAACCCTCACCTCATTATTCTTTTACTCATCAGGCCTTTATGAAGCATCTCTCTTCTGCCAAGTACTGTTCTATGCATGATGTAAAGGGCATATTTTCTAACCTAGAGGTATTTATGGTTTAGTTTAAAACACAAGAATTATGTACTAGTGGAAAATTACTCTACAAGGCTCAGTTTCTCTATCTGTCAAATGAGATGGGGAGATTGGATTAGATAATTTCTAAAGTCCCTTCCATTTCTGACATTCAGTGGTTTTCAGTTTAGCCTAGAATCAACTGCATGCCCTGTGCTGGGGAAACACACAGAGAGGGAATAGTTGGAGTGGACTGCGTCTAAGAAGGAATACCCCTTGGAGGAGGCAAAGGGAATCCTAAATAAAGAATGGTGAAGAGAAAGGGGTGGCCCATTCCATGAAGAGGAACAGCAAGAATTAGGAGTAAAAGGCTAAGAATCATCTTCTCTTTCATTATTGTTGTTCTCTTCCTTCTCCTCCTCTTTCTCTTCCTTCTTTTTAGTAAATAAATAGCCTTAGGCAGAAAAGAGACTGGGCCTTGAAGCCATACCCCAAACCTAATCCTACTAGAAGATTTTGTTCCTCAATTTTTAAAGGGTCTGTCTTTACCCCCAGCTTTCCTAAAAGACCCACTGATCATGTCTCTTCCCATCTAAGGTTGGATCTCTATTCTTTTATTTCTTTTCTTCCTTCTCTTTGTCTTTCCACTCCTTCATATTTTCTTCTTATAATGAGGAAAATTATCCTAGAAAACCCAATTGCCAGGTCTAAAGAGAAGGGCCCATTCAAGGAAGGATGATTACTAGGAGAGGGAATGACCTACAACTCTCTATAGGAAGTACACTTGCTAACAATCGACTGTTTTTCTTTTTTAAACATGTATTATAAACTTAGCATCCATCAGTAAACACGAAATTCAAAGGAACTATTGTCAATGAAATAATAAAGTTCAATTATTTAGAATTTGTTCTAAAATGTGCTCAAATAACTTCATATTGCCCCATAGCTACTTGGGACACCTCTTTACAGTACCCAACCTTAACATATGCACACATTCATGAGAAAGTAAACAGGGTTTCTATGGGGTTTTTATGCTATTACCTTTGTAAGTTTTGCAATAATTCACCTTCCTCACTCAGTCTGTGTTCAATCCATATCAATTCATTCTTTGGAAGTGGATAGTATGTTTCATCAGTAGTCCTTTGGGATTGTCTTGAATCATTGTATTGCTGAGAATAGCTAAATCATTGACAGTTTTTCATCAAACAATATTGCTGTCTCTGTGCACAATGTTCTTTTGGTTCTGCTCACTTCACTATAAATTATAGTTTCATAGCCCTTTGGGCATAGTTCCAAATTGCTCTCCAGCAATTTTTAATTAACAATAATTTATTTTCTGTCCATCTCAACCTTTCATTAACTAGGTGGGGTGGGATAGAGAAACAAAATCCTAGTAACAAACATTCACAATCAAGAAAAATACACTGGTCGTGTTAAAAAATGTATGTCTTGTTTTGCATTGCATCCATCACTATGTTCATGGCAGGCCTTATCATTCGTCCTCTGGAATCATGGTTAATCATTGAATTCATCAGGGTACTTAAGTCTTCCTAAGTTGTTTGTCTTAGAATGTTGGTATTGTAAAAATTATTCTCCTATTTCTTTTCACCTCACACAAATTTTCCCAGGGTTCTTTGGAACCTTCCCTTTCATCATTTCTTATGACACAATAGCATACATTATATTCATGTAGCATACATACTTTGTTCAGACATTTCCCAATTGATGGCTACCCCCTTCATTTCCAGTTCTTTGCCACTATAGAAGGAACTTTATATATACATATATACACACAATATATACATGAGTACCAATATATAAATATATACTGTGTATCTGTTTGTATGTATAATATAATATATATGCACTGATATATACATAATTATATATGGATACATACTGATGTATTTATCATTATATATATGTTGATATATGTACTAATATGTCTATATATCAGTTGTTTTTATAGTGGTAAAGAACTGGAAATGTGTGTGTATGTATATGTGTGTATGTGTGTATGTGTGTATACTTTTCTTCTTGCTTTGATATCTTTAGGGTATAGGGCTATTAGTGGTATTGTTGGCTCAAACATTTGTAGAGTTAAGTGATTTGGGGGGTTATAGTTCCAAATTGTTTTTCATCATGGCTGAACCAATTCACAACACCACAAACAATGCATTCATGTGACTCTTCCCTCATCCACTCCAACATTTTCCATTTTTATGGTCTTTGACCATTTGATGGGTATAAGGTAGAACTTCAGAGTTCTTTTAATTTGCATTTGTCTAAATACTAGTGATTTGGAACAACTTTTCAGATGATTATTGATAGCTTGGACTTCTATTTTTAATATAGTATTTTATTATTTTCTAGTTACATGTAGAGAGAGTTTTCAACATTTGTTTCTATAAGATTTCTAGTTTCAAATCTTTCTCCCTCCCTCCCCTCCCTCCCCCCTCCCCAAGACAGCAAGCAATCTGATATAGGTTATATAATCACATTAAACATATTTCTGCATGAGTCATGCTATGAAAGAAGAATCAGAGCAAAGGGTGGAAACCTCATAAAAGGAAAACAAAAAAAAAATAGAAATAGTATGGTGCAATCTGCATCTAGATTCCACAGTTCTTTTTTTCTGGATTTGGAGAGCATTTTCTATCATGAGTCCTTTGAAACTATCTTGGACCATTGTGCTGCTGAGAAGAGTCAAGTCTATCACATTGAAGAACACACAGTGTTTTTGATACTGTGTACAATGTTTTCCTGGTTCTGCTCATCTCACTCAGCATCAATTCATGTAAGTCCTTCCAGGTTTCTTTGAAATCCACCTGCTCATCATTTCTTCACATTGATATTTTTTTTAAACTTTGTGTTCTAAACTGTTTTCCTCCCTCCCTCCTCAACCCTCCCTATGGAATTAAGCAATTCAACATAAGTCATACATGTACAATTATGCCAAGCATCTTCACATTACTCAAGTTGTGAAAGAAAACAGACAGAATAACTTTAGCAAGAGGAACTAACAAATAAAATTATACTTCAATCTGTATTAAAATACCATCAGTTCTTCCTCTGTTGATGGTTTGTATTTTTCATACATCCTTCTGATAGCATCCTGCTCATAATTTCTTTCACAATTACTATTGCTAACTGTATTACCCTTCATCCTATTTCATCCCCTTGATATCTACTCTATTTTCTATCTTCTTTCACCCTATCCCTCCTCAAAAGTGTTTTGCTTTTTACTACCCCCTCCCCCAATCTTCCTTCCCTTCCTTCATCTCTACCCCACCTTTCCCCTTCCCCTCCCACTTTCCCTCAGGGCAAAATATATTACTATACCCACTTGAGTGTTTATGTTATTCCCTCTTTGAGCCAATTCTGATGAAAGTAAGTATCACTCACTCCCCCACTCCTTTCCCATTTCCCCCTCCACTTTATAAGGATAGCTTGGATTTCTTCCTTTGAAAATTACTTACTTGTGTCTTTAGACCATTTACTAACTGGGGATTGTTTCTTATTCTTATGAATTTGAATTGATTTCTAATATATCTTAGGAAGATGACCTTTATCAGAAAAAACTTGCTGCTATTTTCCCCCAATTAAATGTTTTCTTTATAATTTTAGCTTCATTGGTTTTGTTTATGCAATTAAAATATTATATAATAAATATGGTCCATTTTATCTTCTGTGCTCCTCTCTAACCTTTGTTTGGTCATGATCTCTTCTCCCATCTGCAGATGTGAAAGAAAATTTCTTTCTTTTTTTCTCTAATTTGTTTATACTGTGATTTAAAAAAATATATAAATCATATATCATGTTAGAGTTGATCTTTATATATGGACTGAGAAAGTGGCTTAAACCAGTTTTGTCAGATTCAAATAGGAACAGGGCCATTAAACTATACATCTGGATCCCTACAAGTTGGATATAGACTTAAAAACCACATATAAACATTATCTATGTTCTATTATATTTTTATTTTGTTTGTTTGTTTGATTTTGGTAAGGCAATTGGGGTTAAGTGACTTGCCCAGGATCACCCAACTAGTAAGTGTCAAGTGTCTGAGTTCAAATTTGAACTCAGGTCCTCCTGATTCCAGGGCTGGTGCTCTATCCACTGTGCCACCTAGCTGCCCCATATTTTTATTTTGTTAAACATTTACCAATTAAATTTTAAACTGTTTTGTGCCATGTTTGACATATCTGGTCCAATTTCTGCCAGAATGCTCTCCAATTTTCCCAATAGTTTTTGTTGAGCTGTTTTTAACTACAAGAGGTTTTTATGTTTATCAAACACTAGATTACTGGTCTCCTGTGCTTTTGGATGATATGTACCTCAAATTTTCCATTGATTCACCATTCTATTTTTTAATCAGTTTGATGATTGATTATTGCTTTGTTTGAGATCTGGTACTTCCCCAAACCAACTTGCTTCCGACCTTCTGCTTTTTTCTTTTTTTCTTTCTTAGTTCCATTTGCATTGGTTACTCTATTATTAAAAGCAATATTACATTTATTTTGTTCTTCTCCTATGGCTATTTCATTTAGAAAGCAGCTAGTTAATCATAGTTGTAAAATTTCTGTTGATTTTACATACTTGTTTCAAGGAAATGCACCAGTATTCTTATAGGTTTTTCAAATCAAAAATTACCTTACATTTGTCTCTCTTCTCTATAGGCCTTTAAAATTCATATGGAATCTTCCATGATCATTTTTTGTTTTCAAAAAGAATTCTAAGTTTTGCAGAGAAGATGATTCCTACATCTTTTAATTTTGGCATATAATATTCTAGCCTTTGACATTTTTATGTTAAAGTCTTGTACAATCTAAATTAATATATTTTTGAACCTGCAATTTTCTTCTTGCTCCTTAGAAAAGCATTTTTTCATCACTGTAGTGTTGAAGCTTTACACTGATGTGCCTGAGTAAATTTAATTCAGAGTTCATCCCTTTTGGTGTCTTGTGATCCTATAAACTCTTCTGTTTGCCAATAAATATGCTTTTGGGGGATATTTCTGGGAAATTTTCTTTATTGATTTCTTGATATATAGTGCTCAGATTAATTTCTTATTCACAGTCCAATAATTTTAATATTTTCTTTCATTAATTTGTCTTCCAGATTGAACAGTTATGTAAGTAAATTCCCAACAAGTTTATAGTTGAGTAACTTCATACACTCAGTCCTCCACTTTTTGTATTGTCTTCACCAATCTTTTCTTTAATGAAGTGATTGCTTTCTTTGATTCTATTCTAAATGCTTGAGTTTCATCATCTTTTTTTTTTTTTTTTTTTTTTTGCGGGGCAATGGGGGTTAAGTGACTTGCCCAGGGTCACACAGCTAGTAAGTGTCAAGTGTCTCAGGCCGGATTTGAACTCAGGTACTCCTGAATCCAGGGCCGGTGCTTTATCCACTGTGCCACCTAGCCACCCCCATCATCTTTTCCTGACATATCTTAGTGGTACTTAGTTCCTTCTTTATTTTGTCTCATGATATCTTTGCTAATTTCCTTTTCTTCCTTTAATTCATCCAGTGTATTTATCACAACATTTTATTATATCTTGAGAAAGGTGTAATTTCATTTCTGGTGCTTCTATTTGTCATATTTGAGTACATTTTTCTTCTAGCATTTTCCCCTCTGTTCCTCTAAATGCATATTTTTTCCATTATTTTGGGAATATTTTGATGGGGTCATTTTTTTGAGCATTTTTCTTTTTAGGGTTTCTGGTAATTTTGTTTATTTAAAACATGTTTATTTTTGTTTTTGAAAGGTCATTAAGGAAGCAGACTTTCTTGTGACCACTCACATTGTGATCTCAGGTAAATGGGGCAAGGAACATAATTCTTTTTCCTGTGAACTTAGATTTTAAATATATTCCTGACCTATATGAGGAACATGTCTTATTTTCCTTTGTATCTAACACTTGTGGTGTGTAAAATCTGAAATAACTGAGGAAACAAAGGTTCAAGCTTCTAAGAATATTGATTTATTAAGCAACGCATGCCAATTGTGTAACAAATTGGGACCTGACCTCCTCAATTTGGCTGTGGACTCTGAATACAGAAGGCAATGGGTTTTTATGCATTAAAAGAAGACAATTAACAGGATATAAAACCAGGATACAAGATTACATAATCTGGTTTCTATTTGGGAGGGGGAGAGCAAAGAGGTGCAATTCCTGAAATAGAAAAAGAGGTGTTCCATTCCTCGCCAAGATCTGTATTCAATCAAAGGAAGAAGGAAATAGCCAATAGACTGGTATGGGCACAGTTTTCAGATAAGGCATAGGGGTTGCTTGAGATGTATACTTATGAGAAAACTTCTTGCATCACTTTTTGGATCTGAGTGGATTTCTGGTCAGCATAATTTAGGTAGAGGTAGTTCAGCTTCCCAGCCACATAGGGCTAGGTTCAAACAATACAATAAAGTTTTCTCACAATTCCCATAACTGAATAATTTTTCTCACAAGACAGAAACTGGACTAGACCCATAATTGGATAGAAAGGGAACTGAGTTAGATCCGAAATTGAGTCAGAAGGTGGAATTAGTGCAGTTCATTCAATTCCCCTAATTTGCTCACACAGTACCTGGTATAGAGTACAAGTTAAAACAGATTTGTTAAATGAAAGAATTCAACAGTCAAAGCTCATAAATTCAGGATAAACATTGGGAGGGGTTCTAGTTTGTGGTATGAAAATCTAAGATTCAGGATTGTTGTAAAGAAATAAAAGTTTATATGCCGATCTGTCTAAACTGAGATGTTAACAAGTAGAGGTCCTATTAACCTTGTTTTGACCTCTGGCCTCTTTTTAGCTCTCACATTCTATGAAGATATAAAATCATTTGTAAAGGGTACATTGTAGAGAAGTGGAATGCTTCTAAATTAGAATGAAAATAATTGCTCGATAGAGTAAAATAAATATCTGCACTATCCCCATATTCACAGTTTAGTGACCCACCAAATGCTTTGTTTTTTGTAGAGATAGTACAGAGGGAGCCTTTAATCCTCTCATTTTCCCATTATTAAAAATTCTACAAGAAAATGAACCTAAATTAATGGATTTGTCTTGTATCATTTCTCTTCCAGGTATTTTTGAGAGGGTAACTTAAAGTTCATGGATCTTGGGAACCTCACTAGGATATCCGAGTTTGTCTTCTTGGGTCTCTCACAAATGTGGGAGTTGCAGAGCTTCCTGTTCCTGGTGTTTCTGTTTGTCTATACCACTACAATACTGGGCAATATCCTCATTATGGTCACAGTGACCTTTGATCCCCGGCTTCATAATCCCATGTATATACTACTTCGAAACCTAGCCTTCCTGGACCTGAGTTCTTCCTCAGTTACTGCCCCTAAGATGTTGGTTGACTTCCTCTCAGAGACCAAGACCATTTCATATAGTGGCTGCATGGCCCAGATCTTCTTCTTCCACTGCATTGGAGGGGCTAACCTGTTCTTCCTCTCAGTGATGGCATATGACCGCTATGTTGCTATCTCCCGTCCCCTCCATTATGTATCTATCATGAATACACAATTGTGTGTGGGACTGATGGTGGCTGCTTGGGTGGTAGGCTTCTTACATTCATCTATTCAGTTGATTCTTCTGCTCCCGTTGCCATTCTGTGGTCCTAACGTCATCGATAATTTCTATTGTGATATTCCCCAGCTTCTAAGACTGGCCTGTACTGACACCTCCCTCCTGGAGCTCCTGATTATCACCAACAGTGGGTTGCTGGTCATCATCTGGTTCATCATCTTGATGGTTTCCTATACAGTCATCCTAGTGATGCTGGGATCCCATTCAGGGGAGGGGAGGAAGAAGGCTGCTTCCACCTGTACCACCCACATCATTGTGGTGGCACTGCATTTTGTGCCCTGTATCTACACATATGCCAGACCCTTCACCACCTTCCCCACAGACAAAGTAATTTCTATTAGCTACACAGTCATGCCCCACATGTTGAACCCCATGATTTATACTCTACGGAACCAAGAGATGAAATCAGCTGTGAGACGGCTGTGGACACGACACTCATTGACTGGACGAGATTGACCTCATGCTTCATGGGAAATTTTTTTGAGACAACCCATTGGACTCAGTATCCCTCTCATTCACCTTTAGGCATTAAAGAGTTGGGGTGCACATGAATAAAAGAAGCAGAGGATGTTGGGTTTCAATTCAATGACCATTTAGTAAAACATCCTTAATGGGCAAAGTATTTTGTTAAGTGCAGGGGATCAGAAAGAAGAAAAATAAAACAGTTCCTGTCCCCAAGAAATATACCATCTTCTGGGGGTGGGGATAATATACATGTACATACATATCTATAAATGATGTATAATATATGTTGTATATAAATACATAAACAAATGTATCAATATTATAATAGATAATTATATTTTATTATTTATATTATTTATAGATTATCTCCAACATCACATAATTAATATTAATGATCATTAAATGTATAATTACCATACAAATATATAAATAAATGTGCAATGTTTTGTAATATGATGGTATATAATTTAATATAATACACAATATAATATAAATTCCAATATAAGACAATACACAATATAATATAATTAATAATATTATATAATACATACATGTAGATTAGTATGATGGGGCAAAGGGTTAATTCAGGCAAAAGGTTCTAAGAAAATTTGTATAAGGAGAAAAAATTTTAGCTGGAAAAGTTTCATAGAGGATATGGAACCTGAGTTGAGCTATAAAAGAAGGGTAATAATAGGAGATGAAGAGGTGAGTTTCAGGCATTAAGGGTAGCCCACACAATGCTTTTCAGTGAAAAATAGCAAGTAGAGTTGAGGGTGAAGGAATCTGTATGGAATTTAGTATATAATGAATGGCAAGCAATGTGAAATTAAGGTTGGGAAGGCCTGTTGAAGTCCGATCGTGGAAGTTCTTACATGTCAGGCTAAGGAGTTTGTAGTTTATCTTGTAAGCAATAAAGAGTCATGGAAGGCTTTTTAATCAATGGAGTAGATTAGAAAGTTCATTTAAGCAATTATGTGAGGCTGAATTGCATTTATTTATTTAGAATTTTCCCCACCTTACATGTAAAAACAAGTTGTAACATCAATTTTTATAACTTTGTGCTCCAAATTCTCTTCCTCCCTCCCTACCTCCCCTTAAGAACTCAAGCAATTCAACATAAACTATACATGTGTAGTCATGCAAAACATATCAGACAAAAAACCCTTTAGAAATAGGAACTAACAATAACAACAAAATATACTTCCATCTGTGTTCAGATACCATCAGTTCTTTCTCTGTAGATGAATTGCATTTTTTTCATAAGTCCTTCAGAATTTTCTTGGATCACTGTACTGCTGAAAATAACTAAGTCATTTGCATCAGATCATCTTATAATATTGCTGTTATTTTGTATACAGTACATTTCATTTTGCTTCAGCTCATGTAAGTTTTTTCTGATAGCATCTTGCTCATCTTTTTTTTAAATAGTAAACTACATTTATATAGTACTTTATTTGTTTTTTGGTTTCTTTTTGTGGGGCAATGAGGGTTAAGTGACTTGCCCAGGGCCACACAGCTAGTAAGTGTGAAGTGTCTGAGGCCAGATTTGAACTCAGGTTCTCCTGAATCCAGGGTTGGTGCTTTATCCACTGTACCACCTAGCTGCCCCATTTTATATAGTACTTTAAAAGGAGATTTCCTTACAAAACACCCATGAGGTCAATTATTGCAACAACAATAATAGCCAACATCTATATAATAGCTTATATGTGACAAAGTAAATACCACCACTACCACCATCACCACCATCATTGGATAAATTATAGAGGAGAGAGACAAGTCAAAGCAAGGGGTGATAAGCACACGAACTAGGATAGTCGAAGAGTAAGTACAGGGAAAGGGACAAACATAAGAGATGTTGGAGATAGGACTTAGCAACTGTATGGATTTGGAGGTTGAGGAAGAAGAAAGAATCAGTAATGACTAAATTTTAGTGTCTGAGTCACTGGGAGGATAGTAGTATCATTAAGAAATTGGGAGAAGGTGCAGTTGGAGTAGGAGGAAGATGATAAGTTCAGGTTTAAATATGTTGAGTTTGAGAGGCCAACAAGATGGCCAGGTGGAGACATTGAATGAGGGCATCAGGGAGTTATTATTTTTTTGCACCATTTCTAATTTGTGAATTTTTAAAGTGAGTGGCTACATTGGAAAAATAAAGAATTCCATTCACAAAACTTACATATCTGAAGACAAATTTATAAGATAACATTTTGTTGTTCAGTAATCTGGGTTTTAGTCTCATGGAAGAATGCCACTTTCGATATTTCCAACATGAACTCCCAGCTGGTTATTTGTTCCATTAGGGCTCTGGGGTTAGTGGCTTTGGGCCTGATGCTGATCATAACATGTACAGTGACAAAAGCTTAAAGGCAGGTTCTTCGAGAAATCAATAACTTAAAGGAGAAAGCTCCTGCCACTCATTTTCCCATATGAGTTGTGATTTCAGTTTTTCCTACTTCAGAATATATAGCTCATGGGTCCACAGGCAATGAGTGGCTAAGAGAAAATCAGATGAACTCAAGATTGGAATATTTGTACTTTATCATACCTAAAGCCTTGGGTTAGGATCTGAGATGTCCCCCTTCCTTTGCACCACCCCTATCTATACAAGAACTAAGAAACCCACTTCTGCACAGACTAGCGCTCCTAGGGAATTTTGACAAGGGAACTCATGGCTCAGGTAACAAACATTAAATAGATTAACAAATAGCAAATAGGCAAAACAAAACCAAAGGTTCTATTAGGTTTATGGTCTAACTACATAATTCAACTATTAACTTTTTTGAATTGTCCTTCAAACTTAAGTATGCTTAAACAGGTTGATGTTATCTTAGGGCTTTTTTCAGTACTGGGGCACCCAGATGGCACAGTGAATATAGTGCCAGGCCTGAAATAAAAAATACTCATCTTCCTGAGCTCAAATCTGGCTTCAGACACTTACTGGCTGTGTCGCCCTGGGCAAGTCACCTAACCCTCTTTGCCTTAGTTTCCTCATATATAAAATGAGCTGGAGAAAGAAATGGAAAACAACTCCAGTATATTTGATGAGAAAACCCCAAATGGGGTCATGAAGAGTTGGACATGATTGAAAAATGACTGAACAACAACAATTCATATACTGGGGAGTGTATTTCTTCTATGAAATGGACCAGCAGGAAAACACAAGGGGATAAAAAGATGACCATTGCAGATTCCTGGGAGGCATTAGATGAAAACAAACTGGAACTCAAAGAGATATTAGTGTTGAACATATACATTTCTGAGTCTTCAGAATAAAGGTAATAATTTATACCATAGCATTCAACTGGAACCTCTTATAAAGCTAGCCAGCATGAGAATGAAGATGATGGAAGGAAATGGAAGATTGTCTGGGTTGCCTGGGCAATAATTGCAAGTCTATTTTATCAGTATCTCTCTCAAAAAAGGAGAATTCAAACACTTATTAAGGACCTATGAAAATGAGGTGGGTAAATAATCAGAAATACAGACCCCGAAATGAATTTAATTTCTTTCTTTCTTTCTTTCTTTCTTTCTTTCTTTCTTTCTTTCTTTCTTTCTTTCTTTCTTTCTTTCTTTCTTTCTTTCTTTCTTTCTTTCTTTCTTTCTTTCTTTCTCTCTCTCTTTCTTTCTTTCTTTTTCTTTCTTTCTTTCTTTCTTTCTTTCTTTCTTTCTTTCTTTCTTTCTTTCTTTTTCTTTCTTTTTGCAGGGCAATGAGTATTAAGTGACTTGCCCAGGGTCACACAGCTAGTAAGTGTCAAGTGTCTGAGTCTGGATTTGAACTCAGGTCCTCCTGAATCCAAGGCTAGTGCTTTATCCATTGCGCCACCTAGCTGCCCCCATGAATTGAATTTCTAACATGCATTTTGTCCTGGACTTTCCAAGCAAGGGAGACTCCTTTGTTTTGAGGAGCCAACATTTCTCTTGTAGTTTACCTGCCCTTTCAGTTGTAAAATCCTGGAGTGGGAACAAACCTGAGTTTATTTCATCCGATCTCTTCACTTCATTCAAGAAATATCTCCAGGGGCAGCTAGGGGCAGCCTAAAAAAAAAGAAAAGAAAAGAAAAGAAAAAAAGAAACATCTCCACCATGGAGCATGCATGATTATTTTCTTCTTAAAGAAGGCATGGAAGAGAGATGCCCAATCTAATTTACCTATCTGTTCCATTGTTTTAAATCCCTAGAAGTTAAGACATTCTTCCTAATCACTGATGTAAACCCTTCCTGCTCTAACTTAGATTAATTTTCTCTTGTTTAGTCCTGTGAGGTTGTGGGGATTGGTTAGAATTCTTTCATATCCTAGATATTTTTCCCCGCTCTCCCAGGCCCCCTATTTGACTAGGCCATGCATTAGGAGAACATAGATGCCCATAAGTCACGTGACTAGATCTATGAATAAATACATTCCATATTTAGATTCCTTGGTTCTTGCTTGTGGATTCTCTGTGCATTCCAGAAGAATTGAATTGAATTATATGTAACCCCTTCCATTTCTTTCTAAAATAACTTCCTGGGGCAGCTAGGTGGTGCAGTGGATAAAGCACTGGCACTGGAGTCAGGAGGACCTGAGTTCAAATCCAGCCTCAGACACTTGACACTTGCTGTATGACCCTGGGCAAGTCACTTAACCCCAATTGCCTCACCAAAAAAACAAAAACAAAAACAAAACAAAAAAACCATTTAGTGTCTACTATATACCAGGTACTGTGCTGGGTGTTGGTGATACAAAGACCATAAAAAACAAACAAAAAAACAATGCCTGCTCTTGAGACGCTTATATTCTACTGGGGGTGGGAAATAGGGAATATATATATATGTATATACACACATACAAAGTAGAATAACTTCCTGTGTGGACTCCATTCTAGTACCAGGGATGTAACAAGTCAGACTGGAAATTTAAATGTCTCTGGAGTAACTTTGGTTAATTTCTCCATATAGGAAGTGATACCTTGGCCCTAAGTATAGACATGAGAAGCTCTAGCTACTGATTTCAAGCATCCATACCTTCATACCACTCTTTGGGGTCATATGACTCCCTTCAATTCAATTAAAAACATTTATCGACTACCCACTGTGTTCAAGTCGCTGTGATAAAAGCAGGGGATTTAGGACAAAGATGAAAGTCCTTACTTTCAAGGAGTGCACATTTGATGGTGCCTGGTTAAGCTTAATTGTAAACTCCTTGTCTCCTTCTGCTATACTCTTGCCCTTTCTCTTCCTTCCCTTACCAATCCTTACCATATCCCTTTCACTCAGGGTCCTGATGTCTGCTATAGAACCAGAATTTATCAGGTGACATTTGCATGGAATTTTGTTTACAAGGTGACTAATATAGAAGAGGCAGCATAGTATAGAGGATAGAAAGTTGGGCTTGAAACTTAGGAGACCTGAGTTCATGGTCTGTTTCTGACATATATTGGCTGTGTGACCCTGGGGAACCTCTCAGTACTCCAGGTAATTCTGTAACTTGCAGAGAAGGTGCTGACCCACAGTGGCAGGCATTCCAGATAGCTATGAAATCAGGTCCTGGATAGGTCCAGGCCTTATCTCTTTTCCCATTTCCATACCATTTGTCTCCACAGCAACCCTGTGGACTACATAATATGAGTATTATTATACCCATTTGACATATGAGGAAGATAAGTCTCAAATAGATGAAGCTATTTACCCCAAGTCACACAACCAGAAAGTAAGTAGAGGAAACCAAACTTAAACCCAGATAATAAAATTTCAAATCCACTATGATTTATACTTTACCATATTGCCTAAACTATACCAGTGTGATAATGGAAAATGTCCAAATCCATCTAGGTACAACTGCATTTTAACAGTCTTCATAGATTCCATGATGAAGAAAAAACCTTGATGATGTACATTTCAGGCACTGTCGCAGGACAGAGGACAAAACTTAAGAGATTGTCAACCTTTTCATCTTGTCTTCAGTTCAGGCTGGATCTACTGCTGAGAAAAAGTAGATGAAGAAGGTTTGGGGGATTTTTTTGGGGGGTGAAGCAATTGGGATTAAGTGATTTGCCCAGGGTCACACAGCTAGTAAGTGTTAAGGGTCTGAGGCCGGATTTGAACTCAAGTCCTCCTGAATCCAGGGCCGGTGCTCTATCCACTGCACCACCTAGCTGCTCCTGGAGAAGCATTAATGACCACTCCTTATTCTAGGATTTTCTGCTCCCTGCTCTTCTTTGTTCGCTGATAAAGAAGTCAACTCAATGAAATGACAAAGCAACAAAACAATCCAACTGTCACTTTGGTATAAGAAAACAGTCATTAATTAGGTGGTTTTGTGTAGACAAGTCCTCTCCCCTACTTCCTGCCCCTAATTATTTGACTGAAATTTCACTTTTTATCTAGCTGTCCAATAGGCTTGTCTCTATCCATGGTGCTGACTCTCCACTTAAGCCTGGAGAATGATTCTGCTGACTCCTATGGAATTTTGTCTCATTCTGAGAGATTGTTGTCCTTGATGATGCCTCTAGTCCTATACCCCCAGAAGTCCTACAGTTTGTAATGTCCTTGGTGGGTTTTGTTCTACAACAGAAATCTCAAAGACTGTATGTATGTCTAATGCAGTAATTCAGGCCTGTTTCAATAATTCCTATTGTTTCTTGCCTCCAGTGAGAGTATCTTCAGTTCTGCTTCCTAGATTGGACCCAACCTTGTTTTCTCTTGTGATTACCTTCTGAACATTTGGACCATACCTGTGTGTTTGTGAGTTCTGGGCAAAGATCAGGGAGATGTGTAAAGTTATAATGTGCCCTGAAAAAAATTGAGGCCATAAATCCATTCTCTCATTTAGGGCAGGAAATAGGTGAGGACCCCTGGGATTGTATCCATACCATACGACAAGTCTTCACTGGGAGGGTGACACTATGTAGCACCTTCAGGAGGTGTAGAAAGCTGATGTGTGTACACTGAGGGATTTAGTGACTTTAATGGAAATAAGAATGGAGGTTAGAGGAGATCACTGGTTGATACAGTCTTTTGTGAGCAACTAAATCCTATTGCACATGAAATCTGAATTTTTTCAGTGGTCAGACAAAGGACCAGTTTTATGAAATGGGGTGGGGAGAGATAGGAAGCAAAAAAGATGGAAATATACATATCACACACATATATAGAGAATATTTCCTTTATATTAAGAGGCACATTAGGGACAGCTAGGTGGCACAGTGGATAGAGCACCAGCCCTGGATTCAGAAGGACCTGAGTTCAAATCGGACCTCAGACATTTGACACTTACTAGCTGTGTGACCCTGGGCAAGTTACTTAATCCCCAGTTGCTTCACCAAAAAAAAAAAAAAAAAAGAGGCACATTAATTCACAGACATACAAGTCACACAATCCATATTTCTGTTTGCCCCTCAGTCTTCTTCTTTCATTGTCTTCATTTTCTTCCATTTCTTTCCTGTATCTATTTATCTATGTCTATTTATCTATATTTTCCACTTTTCCTCTTCTCTTATTCCATCTTTTTCTTTCCCTCTATCAATTTCTACATATTTTTCTCTATCCTTTTCCCTATCTCTTAACTCTGCTGCTTTGGATTTAGATCACATTTTTATTCCTCTTCGTGTCCATTCTAGGACTTCTTCAGCCCATGCATGTTGCATATGACAATTAATGTGTATGTCAATTTTGCATACTGAAGAATCCCCTTACTCTTTTTCAACTTTTTATCACTCATCCCAAATTTTTAGCACACATATAACATTTGTCTCAATTACTCACTGAGTGGGATTTGTATGACCTTCACACTGCCCAAACCCATCTCAGATTCAGTGCCAGCTCACAAGTGTGTGTGTGTGTGTGTGTGTGTGTGTACACGTATGTGTATAGGTTAGAAGATGACATTGAGTAATAATACAGTGAAACTTCAGGCTCCTTGAAAAGAATACAGACTACATCTTATTTACATTCACATCCTCCACAGTCCCTAGCACATATTAAAAGCTCAAAAATGTTTGCTGAATTGAATTATAGAATAATAGATGTGAAAAGAACATTGGAGATAATCTAATCTCAATAGATGAGGAAATTGACACCTAGAGAGGCTCTTTATTCAAGGATCCTTCCACTGCACATATTTTTTATGGGAATATGTGGCTGTACTAATAAGAGAAGGCAGCTTTCAGAAGATTTTATGAGATTTTTGGTAAGAGTAAATCCCAGTTCAGTTTAAAATGGCTCTCCTAGGATAATAAATCTCACTGTTTCAGTGCCTCTGTATTCTCATTGATGCCAATGCTCCTGTCATCTGGACAAATCATAACCCATCCATGTCTGCTCATCAATGTCTAATTAAGCTAGATTATGGAAATATATAGATCATATGCATACATGGAGTACATTTTCCTCAAATAATTTATAGACATATGATTCATACAAGCTCATATTCTTCCCCCCCCACCCCCCCGTCTTGCCTTCAATCTTCTACTTTCTTTGTCTTCATTTTCTTCCATTTCTTTTCTGTATCTATTTGTCTAGGTGGTTTCCTCTCCCTCTTTCCCTCTGTTTCTCTCACTTTTGCATATGAAAAGCATTCTTTCAGTTACTAAACACAGAAACTAGAGATGAAGCTGAAGATCAGAGAAGTTGAGTGACTTTTCTAAGTCCACATAACTGGTAAATGGCAAAGCCCGGATTTGAATTTAGGTGCTCTGACCCCAAGTGCACTGTTCTTTCCTTGACAGCAGTTTGACCCTTTCAATTTATGGATGAAGAAATTTAGACCCAGAGAAGGGGGGTTACTTGACAAAGTTAATAGCAAAACTAAGAAATAGGACCACTATAAAGATCTTATTCTCACAAAAAGATCTACTTATTCTAAATTCAAAGTTCTTTCTAATACATCTTTAATTGTGAGCATGAGTGTGTGTGTGTGTGTGTGTGTGTACTAATTTTGGAGGGGAGCTTACAGAGTATATGTTGAAATTGTGGAAAGACCTTCAACTAATGCTTTAGATAATTGCCATTCCAGGGCAACTTAGAATTTAAAATTTATTTATGAAATTTCTCCAAAAGAATTTAGGAGAGATTTGCTAGGAAGTAGAACTCCTGATTTCTTTCCTAATTCCTGGTGTAGAGGAAACAACAATGTATTTGGAATCTGAGGTTTTGTTGTTGTCATTCAGTCATTTCAGTCATGTCCCACTCTTTATGACCCCATTTGGGGTTTTCTTGGCAAAGATACTGGGGAGGTTTGTCATTTCCTTCTTCAGATCATATTACAAATGAGGAAACTGAGTCAAACAGGGCTAAATGACTTGCCCAGGGTCATCCAGCTAGTAAGTGTCTGAGGCCAGATTGAAACTCAGGAAGATGAGTCTTGCTGATCCATGCAAATCACTCTATCCTTGGTATCAAATCCCAGCTTTGCCACATTCTACCTACATATCACTGAGCAAATAATTATCTCTAAATTTGTTTTGTCATCTGTAAAATGACGAAGTATTAGATTATCTCAAAGATCCCTTCCAACTCCTAAGTCAATGGTCTTATGATCCTCTTGTGACTCCATAGTCTAGTGACAATTTTCTCCTTCTTCTATTCTACCCCTTGACCTCAGTAACCATTGAATTCAATAGCTTCTAAGTCTCCTGAGAACTTGGGGACAATGAAATTAGAAAGGAGGTGCTCCTAGCATAGGGGATTTTGTTTCAGGTAATGACAGGTAAATACATTTTATGGACCTACTGAATTCTAATCCCAAAAACACGAAATGAGAAACTGGTAATTTTCCATTAAAAGCATTTCTGATGTTTCCCTTCTAGGTGTTGGCTAGAAAGATTCTATGGAAACAGAGAACCTCACTAGAGATCAGTCAGTCAATAAACATTTACTAGAGTTTACCAGTGCCAGGCACTGTGCTAAGCACTAGGGTTACAAAGAAAGTCAAAAGATAGACTTTGCCCTCAAGGAGTGTGGCAGAATTTGGCCCCTTGGGGTTCTCATAGAGTCAGGGCTTTTCTGACTTTTCTCTTTCTGGTGGTGTTGTGTATCTAACAACAATTTGAGGCAACCACTTCATTATAGTCATGTGACCTCTGGTTCCAAGCTCTACATACCCCTGCAAATATCCTACTTCAGAACTTGGCTGGTTTAGACCTTGTTTTTTCATCTGTCATGCCCCTGATATGTTGATTGGCCACATTTGTGAGGCCCAAACCACCTCTTTTTTTTGGGGGGGGGGTGAAGCAATTGGGGTCAAGTGACTTGCCCAGAGTCACACAGCTAGTTAAATGTCAAGGATCTGAGGCTGGATTTGAACTCAGGTCCTCCTGAATCCAGGGCTCTATCCACTGTGCCACCTAGCTGTCCCTCCAAACCACCTCTTACCAGGGCACAGCCCAAAGTTTCTTCTGTCTCCAAGTTGATAGTACAATCTTCTCAATGATGGCACTTGACTGCTATGTTGCCATTTCTCAACTTCTCCATTATATAACAATCCCAAACTCTCAAGTGTATTTGGGGCTGGTGGTGACTACCTGGCTGGGACGTTTGGACTACTTCATCACCCATATTGGTCCTTGTGACTCCCAAATTCTGGACCACTTTTACTGTGATATCCCCCATGTTTTGAGATTGGCCTGCACAGATATCTCCTTTCTGGAGCTTCTAACAGGAGCAGCTGCAGGTGCAGGGAGCTAGGGTCTTTGCCTTCTGAACTACACGTGTTCTTGTTACTAACTCCTAATATACTTTAATAAATACTTAATGCCCAAAGATTGGTGCTATGAGCTTCTAATTTAAGGCGACCACTCATTAGATTTTAGACATCACAGTTAGATATTTTTATGGGAAGTTGGTCCTCATATTTTTCCTCTTGGATTCCTTCACAATGATTCTGGTGATGCTGGAATCTCACTGGTGGAGGGATACAAGGCCTCTTTTGTTTGTACCACTCACATCATTGTGGCATCTTGGATCTACGTGTCCTGCATCTTCCATCTATGCCCAGCTCTTCTCCTCCTTCCCCATAGACAAGGATGTCTCTATCAGGTATATAATAGTCACTCCTGTACTCTAGTCTATGTTTTACATGACAGAACCAAGAGATATGTTAGGGATATGTTTATAGATTTGTAGAAGGGAGTCATGCAGGCTGACCTTGGGCAAGGCCATTGCATCTCTGCCAGTCTGAGTTTGCCCATCTGTACTTGCAGAGTCTGTTCTCATTGTACCTGACAGGATTGTTATGAGGATGGAGTAAGATGTGAATGAGATTCGAAACTATGAAACCTATACCATTATAAGAGGAGAAATGAAAACATCTCTTTCAATAGGACAATTTAGATGAACGCATTGTGTCAAATTCGCACAACTGTTAAAGAGATAAACGAATCTTGACAAATCACATCTTCTCCAAGACTGTGACCACTTGTTTCAAAATATGACCTATTTTCAAAATAATAATAATGATATTATTAAATAATTCAATTAAATTTCTTCCTAATCCTTTCTTATAGATCTTCTTTCCATTAGTTCCTTCTGTCATTCAGATAGCTTATTGGGAAGAGTCCAGGAGACCTGAACATTAAGAAGAAAGTTTTGAAGAGAAATTGAGACCCCAGAAAGCTCATGGCCTTTTTGGCAAGGAGAGTGCTAAGATTTCCCTACAAGTGTCTATTTATCGGGGGCAGCTACAGGTGGTGCAGTGGATAAAGCACCGGCCCTGGATTCAGGAGGACTTGAGTTCAAATCCGATCTCAGACACTTGACATTTACTAGCTGTGTGACCTTGGGCAAGTCACTTAACCCTCATTGCCCTGTGCAAAAAAATAAAAATAAATAAATACATTAAGTGTCTATTTATCCATTTGGGGGGGTTCTGGTTCTATCTTCTCCCTCATGGACCAGACTGGCTCTGCCTTTCTTTAATTTCCCATTGCTTTTTTTTCCAAACTCTTTTCTCCTGGGATGTTAGTTCTTTGAACAAATCCCTCCACAAAAACCATATTAGAATGAATATAAGATGATGAAATAATTTTCCTTTATTTAGTGATTCACATTTCCTCAAGGCTTACAAAGCACTTTCCTCACATTATTGAGGTAGCCTGGTCGTGTAGTGAGTGTCTAGAGTATTGAATTTGGAATCAGGAAAGCCTGAGTTTGAATCTTGCCTCAGATACTTGGCAGCCATGTGACCCTGGCAAGTCTTTTAACCTCTCTTAGCCTCATTTAGCTCATTTGTAAAATAGGGGTGATAATGATGGCATTTACCTCACAGTGTTCTTGTAAGGATCAGATGAGATAACATATCTAAAGCTCTTAGTGCCATATAAATACTGATTATTATCATATACTCAGTAGTAGAATATATGTGTTTTTATCCCCATTTCCAGATGAGGAAATGGAAGTTCATAGAGAAGTGATTCACCTATATTCAAATAACCACTATGTGTCAGAGCTATGATCTGAACCCAGGTCTCTTGACTTCAAGTCTATTGTTCATTACACTATGCCAGATGGACCTGTATAGCATTTCATCATTACAAAACACTCTATAGACATTATCTCATTTGATACTTACTACAATGGTGTCAGATACTTAGAACAAGCAACATTGTTCTCATTTTACAGGTGAAGAAACTGAGACTCAGAGGTTAAATGATTTCCTCTAAGGTTATGTATAGTATCATAGATTTGGAAGTGTAATAGGATTTAGAAGTCAGGTAGTCTTATTATCTTACTTTCTATATGAAGAAGTAGTGATCCAGAGATATACAGTGATTCAACGAAGGCCATGCTAGTAAGAAGTACTGGAGACATGATTCAAATCTATGGTTATACAACTTAATAGGAAGAGAGCTGAGAATGGAAACCAGGTTCACTGAATCTTGTAATTAGAAGGGACTAAAGGGGTCACTGAGTACAACACTAACTTCAAACATGGATCCTCTTTCTATAACTCCCAACAAGTGTTTAAATCTTCCCTCAAAGATGTGCTGGGCTTTGGACCTTTGTCTCCTCCCTTCCCTCCATTCAAACTCACTTGCCTCTGTCCTGTTCCCTTAGGATCCTGCTACATACCAGAGGACCACTTATTTGATAACATATCATTATTTGGTTATTCTGTGCTCTCTGCATCCTTGTTGATGGCATCTACCCATCTCCAGGTCACTCTTCCATCTTTCTATGTTGCCCCTCCTTTATATCACCATCACAAACTCTCAGGTGTATTTGGGGCTGGTGGTGGCTATCTGGGCAGGAGGATTTGGCTACTTCATCACCCATATTGGTCCTTACTGCTCCCTTTGTCTTTCTTTCTTTTTCCCTCTTCTTTTTTTGGGGGGGGGGAATGAGGGTTAAGAGACTTGCCCAGGGTCACACAGCTAGTAAGTGTGAAGGGTCTGAGGCTGGATTTGAACTCAGGTCCTCCTGATTCTAGGGCCAGTGCTTTATCCACTGTGCCACCTAGCTGCCCCTCCCTTTGTCTTTCTGTGGTCCCCAAATCTTAGACCTTCCTTTTAACTTGACAACTATCTAGCAAGCACTTGACACATGCAAGATATTGTTCAAGATGCTTGTGGTAAAGGAGAAATATCAAACAATCCTTATCCCCAAGGATCTTATGTTTTATTGTGATATTTATCTATTTTGTTGTTCAATCGTTTCAGTTGTGTCTGACTCTTTGTGACCTCATTTGATGTTTTCTTGGCAAAGGTACTGGAGTGGTTTGCCATTTCCTTCTCCAGGTCATTTTACAAATGAGGAAATGAAAGCAAACAGGGTTTAATGACTTGCCCCATGCTCAAATAGCTAGTAAGTGTCTGAAGCCAAATTGGAACTCAGGTCTTCCTGACTCCACAATTGGCACTCTATTCACTATGCTACCTAGCTGCCCTATATTTTGTCTATATGCAGATAAGGAAATAATAAGGTTATTTGAAGAGCAAAGCACAGGGTGGGTCAGGGTAGGCACCACACCAGTGGCTTCTTTTTTTTTTTTTTAGTGAGGCAATTGGGGTTAAGTGACTTGCCCAGGGTCACACAGCTAGTAAGTGTTAAGTGTCTGAGGCCAGATTTTAACTCAGCTACTCCTGACTCCAGGGCCAGTGCTCTATCCACTGCACCACCTAGCTGCCCCTACCAGTGGCTTCTTGAAGGAAACTAAGCATTTGGAAAGGCACACTGCATAAGATATGCAATCCTAGGCAGCAGACATGTGTGAATGGGTGGACATTGGAAGTTACCACTTGAGGAAATAGAACAACAGCTTGCCAAAATGTCCTCTCCACTTCCTTTTGTGCTTTCACTATAGGGCGGCTTCTGTATTCGAGTTGATGAGATAACAACTCCTCCACACAGCTCCTAAACCACTTGTGCTCTAACAACTTCTTTCTCCACATACCAGCATAGACACAACTAAATTTCCACTATTGCTCAGAATTGCATCATCTCCAAGATTAAAACACACACACACACACACACACACACACATTCCTGTTAACAAAACAAACATTTTTTGCATATTAACCTCTTCCCTAGTAACAGAGTTGGCTAAGCAAAATTTACCAACAATACAATAGCATCCAAACCACATATATGACACACTGTACTCATAGTTCCTCACATGTCTAATATGATGAGGGAAGTACATTTCTTTATTGGTTCTTTGGGACCAAGGTCGGTCATTTCAAGTTATCTGAGTTCAGATGAATTTTAGGGTTATTTTCTTTCATGTTATTGTGATCATCTGTATTGTTTTCCTGGTTCTGTTGAATTCATTCTGCATCTATTCACACAAGATTTTCTGTCCTTCTCTAAAGTACTCATATCTGACACAATAACATTTCATTGCATTTTGGTACCACAATTTGTCCAACTATTCCCAGGTGATGGATGTCTATATTATTTTCAGTTTTTACTACCACAAAAAGTGATGCTATAAACATTTTGGTACATATGAGATTCAAAATTTGGAAATTTTGCTTTTCATTCTTCCCCTCCCCTGACAAGTCGTTCTATCTCTCCCACTTTCTAGCTCACACAAAACTTACTCTTGGTCCTTATCATGACCTCTAGTTCTCTGATTCATTCCTTTTCCCCTGGTATACTTCTCTCAATCTGGCTTTGAACTATGATATGACACTTTAATATCTCACTAATGATTACCTTTACTGACATGTGAATCCTCATCCCTAGGTAACCTCCACCAATCACTTTACTGGATTTTGCTCCTGATCTACTAAGATGTCACTGGAATAACTCACAAAACCAAGCTGATTTCACCTGCTATAAATTCATGGCATACAACTTCAACTGGATTCTTCCCATTATTTAATAATCCTACTTTCTTGATAAAAAGAAAAGTTCTACACATACTCATATATATACATATACATATAAATATATATATATATGTATACATACACACAATTATAACAGTCCCTTTTGTAGAAGCAAAGGACCAAAAACATAGTAGATAGTCATCAGTTATTTAGTCATTTTAGTCTTGTCCAACTCTTCCTGACCTTGTATGGGGGCTTTTTGGCAAAAATAATGGAGTGGTTTGCTATTTCCTTCTCCAGTGTATTAAGACAAACAGTGGATAAGTGGCTTGCCCAGGATCATACAGTTAGTAAATGTCTGAGGCTGGATTTAAACTCAGGTCTTCCTAACTCCAGGCCCAGTGCTCTATCCACTGAGCCACCTAGTTGCCTCTGTCTGGGGAATGGCTAAACAAATTATGGTACATGGATATAATGGAATATTGTTGTGCTGGAAGAGACTATGAATGATAAATACAGAGAAGCATGGAAAGGAATGAACTGATGTAAAATGAAGTAAGCAAAACCAAAAACCCAATACACACATTGACCACAACAATGGAAATGGAAATAACAATGAAAACATTTAAAATGAGTTGAAAAATTACAAAGAAAAAGCTTGTCCCCAAAGGAGAGATATGAGAAACATCTCGCCTCACTCCTTGCTGAGGTAGAGGACCCATAGGTATGAAGCATGGCATATATTGTTGGTTTATTTTGGTTTTTGATGAATTGATTATGTCTTCTCTCCTCTTTCTCCACTTCTTTCCTCTTTCTTTTTTCTTTCTTTTTTTTTTTTAGTGAGGCAATTGGGGTTAAGTGACTTGCCCAGGGTCACATAGCTAGTAAGTGTTAAGTGTCTGAGGCCAGATTTGAACTCAGGTACTCCTGACTCCAGGGCCGGTGCTCTATCCACTGCGCCACCTAGCTGCCCCTTTCCTCTTTCTTTTAAAAAAATCTTTGTGTAACAACCTCTGGCAAGGAGTGTCTGGTCAACACCCCTCCCCCTGACTAGAATTTGTAATTCTTCCCAGTTTGGGAAGGGAGAAAACTAATGTTAAATTGTCATTCAATCCTTTTCCATCTGTTTCTGATTCTTCATGACCCCATTTGCGGTTTTGTTGGCAAAGATACTAGAGTGGTTTGCCATTTCCTTCTTTAGCTCATTTTTCAGATGAGGAAACTGAGGCAAACAGGGTTAAATGATTTGCCCAAGGTCTCACAACCAGTAAATATCTGAGCCAGATTTGAACTCAGGAAGATGAATCTTCCTGACTCCAAGCCCAGAACTCTATCCACTGTACCCCCTAACTGCCGTAATATCAGCTTAGTCCTTTCATAAAAAGGAGGAAATTTTCTTGTGCTGGGTATGGTGAAGGTTTTAGAACTTCCTGAGTCCAGGAGAAGAGGGAGGGAAGTCAGTCATTTCAAGGCATCAGAAGGACAGTGGCCACAGTTGTTTTCTCTATCTGCAGTTCCCTTCTTTAAGATCATAAGATATAACTTCTAAATGAACAAGCTGGGAGATGTGTGACTGTATTTTAATATAGCTATCGATCCTGTTGGTCACCCCTCCTACTTATTTTCCTATATCTTTAAATGCTCATGCTCTCTCCTTTGCTAGTGAGAGCATCTTCTTCCCACCTGCTTGATGTGTCAGAGAAGATCTGAGCTTAGCCCTCTTCTCTCCTCTCTTCATGTTCTCTCTCCTGACAAACTCAAGCACTCTCGTGGTTTGTTATCATCTCTCTGTAGATTATTTCTAAGTCAGTACTTTTAGTTCTGAATTCTCTTCTGAACTTCGAACCACATTTCAAACGGCCTATAAGGCATCTTAGTGTACTCCAGGCACCTCACTTAATACTCAATGAGTTCTCAAAAGCCTGCTTCACTTTATTTCTCCCTCAATTTTCTCCTCCTTCTGATTTCACTCTATTTGAGTCATCACCTCATGTTTGAATTCTTGGAGTTATTTTCACATCTTTCCTCTCCTTATCTCCTCTCATATCCCAGCAGCTCATTAATAACTACTCTGGAGTCCCTTCATCTCTCCCTACTCTTGTCACTTTGACTGACCTGTGAGTCCTCACCCTCATTTTATGTCTCCAACATATTCCTTGCTTCCATTTACCTTCTCTGGACTGAATAACAACAAGCATCAATCCCAGTGCTTGGCACCTAGCAGGCATTTACCAATGTTTGTTGAATGATAGCAGCTGACATTTATGTATCACTCTATATTTACAAAGTGACTTCATATGCATTAAATCATTTGATCTCATCAACTAAGAGGCAGTGTAGAATAATGAATCAGGAAGATCTGGGTTTGAATCTTGTTTAAGACGCATAGTAACTGTGTGACTCTGGACAAGTCACTTAACTTAATGAAACCTCAGTTTCCTCATCTTTAAAATGAAGATATTAACTGCACCTACCTCACCAAGTTTTCGAGAGGATCAAATGGGATAATATGCCTAAAGATTTGTCTTGGATCATTGTATTGCTGAGAAGAGCTAAGTCTATCATGGTTGATCATCGTGTTGCTGTTACTGTGTACAATGTTCTCCTGCTTCTGTTCACTTCACTCAGCATCAGTTCATGTAAATCTTTCTAGGTTTTCCTGAAATCTGCCTGCTCATCATTTCTTATGTTGTCCATTACATTCATGGACTACAACTTGTTCAGCCATTTCCCAATTGATGGGGAATTTTTAATTCTTTGCCACAAAAAGCAGCTCATTGTCTTTCAGAAAATGTTTTGTTGTGTGCTGAATTACTTCTCTCCTTTTAAAATTAATATCAAATAATGCCAGCCTCTTTCTGATCCCCTGGCTTCCAAATAGACTTCTACCTTAGACCACTTGTAGCACTTTGTTCTGCTCCTCTCAATTTACCATTATCATGAAAATGGCTTGTTATCCTTAGCTGCATGTGTGTAATGTAGATGTCAAGAGGGTAGAGATTGTGTCTTATCCAATCTCCATACCTCACCTAGCATCGACGGTAGGTAGGTGGTGCAGTGGATAGAGTGCCGGGCCTGAGGTCAGAAAGACTCATCTTCCCGAGTTCAAATCTGGCCTCAGATACTGACTAGCTTTGGGACCCTGAGCAAGTCACTTCACCCTATTTGCATGTTTCCTGTAAAATGACCTGGAGAAGGGAAATGGCAAACCACTTTAGTATCTTTGCCAAGAAAATCCCAAATGGAGTCATGAAAAGTTGACACAATTGAAATGACTGAATAACAACAAGCATCAATCCCAGTGCTTGGCACCTAGCAGGCATTTACCAATGTTTGCTGAATGATAGCAGCTGACATTTATGTATCGCTTTATATTTACAAAGTGACTTCACATGCATTAAATCATTTGATCTAATCAACTAAGAGGCAGTGTAGAACAATGAATCAGGAATATCTGGGTTTGAATCTTGTTTAAGACATGTAGTAACTGTATGATTCTGGACAAGTCACTTAACTTAATGGAACCTCAGTTTCCTCATCTTTAAAATGAAGATATTAACAGCACCAGGATAATATGCCTAAAGAGCTTTGCAAACATTAAGGTGCTGAATAAATATGAGTCATATGATATCAACAGAGTATGTATTACCTCATTTTATGGATGAATAAACTGAAACTCAAAAAGGTGAAGGTCTTTGCCCTAGATTACACAGCCAGTAGGTAAGTTCAGAACCTGAACTCAGAAGTCTGAGTCAAGTGTGTTTTCCCTTTATCACGTCATCTTTCTTGGGTTGATGGATCAATGTGGGCTAAACATTCATATGTTGCTCTCACAAGTCACACACGCAACTTAAGGAATCAATGAAAAAGTATTTGTTAAGAATTTGCTAGGTACAAAGCACTGCGCTCAGCGATACAAACAGTAAAGCACAGCCAGCTTTTGCTCTCAAGAAGTTCTCTCTCTGAGGAGACAATACATGTAAGAGATTTCAGCTGCATGTCAAATGGAAAAGGCCCATATTCCTCATGGTCCAATGGCAACACATGACAATGTGTCTTCTTTAGCATTATCTCCTCTGATAGAACTTTGTCCATTGCTGGTGTCGAACCATAGACAGTGCCAAGAACCTTCTTCTCTAGGTTCTTATTAAGTGTGGTTGCAGAGGAGGCAGAAGCAGTTGCCAGGTTACATATTCAAAGAGGATTGATGGCTTCCTTGGATGATGACTGTGAGGGCTGGACAGCCAGCAGTGGTCTGGGGAGGGGCACTTGCATTTGGGCACTTGTGCAGCAAGGTGGCACAATGGGCAAAAGCACTGGACTTGAAGTCAGGAAGACCTGAGTTCAAATCTACCCCCAGGAACTCACGACATGATTGCTCCAAAAAACATTCAAATAAGGTCATAGGAAAATGCCCGGAGCAGCAAACTCACAGAAGAATGTGCTGAAATCATCTTCTAACCAAGAACGACTTGGAAGGTCAGAAGGAGGGAGCTGCTGGGCTGATACAGGAGTCGGGCCCAACCCCACAGTCACTCTGACACAGATCCAGTCTCAGGAAGTCCTCACCAGAGAAGGAGACCCCCAGAGCCTCTGAATCAGCTGAAGCACCAGTGTCATCTGGAACTAAGCTCACAGTCTGGTGAGTGGGCTGAGCCCTGGGCAGGGGAGAGACTACAGGGGTCTATGCTGGTGCTAAGGCAGAACTTGGATTTTACACCCCTACTGAGAGCCAGGTGGTAGGCTTGAGTAGAAGTGGCCCAGGTTGGGGGAGGGGGCACAGGCTCGTTGGAGCTAACAACCACAACACACAAAGCTGGTTGACTGGCAAGTTGGTCTGGGGTCATCTAGGACCAGGAAACAGGCTGGGCGAGGGAAGAACCTGAGTCTCCTTAAATCATACCACCTGGGACTTCTTAAGCTTGGGATACTGCAGCCTGGAAACAGTGCCCCACTTTAAGGAACTAAAAGTCTAGTAAAAGAAAGGCAAGATGAGCAGACAGAGAAAGATGAGGATCATAGAAAGTTCTTTCAGTTACAAGGAAGACCAAGGGGCACCCTCAGAGGAAGATGTCAACATCAGGGCCCCTATATCTAAAGCTTCCAAGAAAAATATGAATTGGTCTCAGGCCATAGAAGTGCTCAAAAAGGACTTTGAAGATAAAATTAGAGAGGTAGAGGAAAAAATGGAAAGAGAAATGAGGGTGATGCAGGAAAGACATGAGAAAAAAGTCAACAGCTTGAAAAGTCAAATGGAAAAGGAGGTACAAAAGCTCTCTGATGAAAATAATTGCCTAAGAATTAGGATTGAACAAATGGAAGCCAGTAACTTTATGAGAAACCAAGACACAATAAAGCAAATCTAAATGAATAAAAAAATAGAGAGCAATGTGAAATATCTTCTGGGGAAAACTGCCAACCTGGAAAATAGGTCTAGGAGAGATAATTTGAAAATTATTGGTCTACCTGAAAACCAAGATCAAGGAAAGAGCTTAGACACCATCTTCCAAGATATTCTCAGGGAAAATTGCCCTGAAATTCTAGAAGAAGAAGCTAAAATAGAAATTGAAAGAATCCACCAATCACCTCCAGAAAGAGATCCCAAAAAGAAAACTCCTAGGAATATTATAGCCAAATTCCAGAGCTCTCAGGTCAAGGAGAAAATATTGCAAGCTGCCAAAAAGAAAGAATTCAAGTACTGTGGAGCCACAGTCAGGATAGCACAAGATCTAGCAGCTTCTACATTAAAGGCCTGGAGGGCATGGAATATGATATTCCAAAGGGCAAAGGAAATGGGATTACAACCAAGAATCACCTACCCAGCAAAACTCAGCATTATCTTTCAGTGGAAAAAAAGGGACTTTAATGAAAAAGAAGACTTTCAGATATTTGTGATGAAAAGACCTGAACTGAATGGCAAATTTGAGTTTCAAATACAAGACCCTAGAGAACCATAAAAAAAAAAATTGGAGCTGGGGGACATACCTGGGGTCATACAGTGGGTGACTGTCTTGTGTCTGAGGCCAGGTTTTGGCTGGGATCCCCCTGGGTCCAGCAGTGATGATTTGTCCACTGTGTCACTTAGCTAGATGATAACATCTTTAGGGTTAAATTGAAGGGTGAAAGGAATTCATTGGGGGAGGGGGAAGGGCAAAAGTGAAATCCTTCATGAAAGTAACAGGAAAAGGCTTATGGAGTGGGGGAAGAGATGGGAGAGGAGCAAGGCAGTAAATGAATTTTACACTCATCAGAAAAGGCTCAAAGATCTTAAACTGATCAGAGCTGCCTCAAGGAGGGACTAACACACACACACCCAACTGGGTGGAGTAATCTATTTAATCTGGGCAGTAAATGAGCCTAACACTCATCAAAATTGGCTCAAAGACCTCAATCTCATTAGAATTGGCTCAAGGAGGGAATAATGGACACACTCAATTGGGTGGAGTAATCTCTATAACCCTGCAGGAAAATAGGAGGGGAAAGGGATAAAGAGAGAGGGGCAAAAGAAGGAAGGGCAGAGTTGGGGAGGGGACAGACAGAGGCAAATCCCTTTTTTTTTTTGGTGGGGCAATGGGGGTTAAGTGACTTGCCCAGGGTCACACAGCTAGTAAGTGTCAAGTGTCTCAGGCCGGATTTGAACTCAGGTACTTCTGAATCCAGGGCCAGTGCTTTATCCACTGTGCCACCTAGCTGCCCCGGCAAATCCCTTTTGAAGAGTGATAGGATGAAAGAAGATGGATAATAGAATATATATCATGGGTAAGGGAATAGGATGGAAGGGAAACAGTTAACAATAGTAATCATGGAAAAGAGAAAAGGGGGAAAAATTGTACAAAAAATATAGCAACTCTTGGTGGAGGCTAAGAATTGAGAATCAAGGGAATGTCCATGAATTGAGGAATGATGGAAAAAGCTGTGTTATATGATTGTAGTGGAATGGACTTGTGCTACAAGGAAATGACAAACAGGATGATCCCCCCAAAACCTTGAAATACTAATGAACATCAATGTATAGTGAAGTGAGCAGAGCTGAGAGGACATTGTGCATAGTGACAGCAGTATTGTTCAATGAGTAATTGTGAATGATTTAACTACTCTCAGCATTGCAATGATCCAAGACAATCCCAAGGAACTAATGAGGAAGCTTACTATGCACCCCTATAGAAAGAACTGATTAAAAAAAAACCAACAACTTGTGGATTGTACATATATAACCTGATTGCGATCTTGGGGGTGGGGGGAGGAAAGGGAGGGAGGGAGGGAGAAAAATTTAGAACTCAAATCTACCCTCAGCTACTTACTAGCTGTGTAACCCTGGGAAAAATCACTTAACCTCTGTCTACCTCAGTTTCCTCAAATGTAAAATAAGGATGATAATAATAACACCTTCCATCCCAGGAGTTTTCTGAGGCTCAGATGAGATAATATTTGTAAAATGCTAAACACAGTGCCTTAGCACATAGTTGGTACTTAATGCTTGCTCCCTTCCTCTTCCTTTGCTTTTCTTCCTCCTTAACATAGAGATTGGTCTATTACTTGACAAAATAACAAAGCAATTTGATTACTTTTGTGTAATAAAGCGGCCAATTCAATTATTCAGTGTTTTTTAGACAAATATTGCTCACTCACCACCCCCAACACACCCCTCCATGCACTCGTGCATGCATGCACTTGCGCGCGCGCACGCGCGCGCGCACACACACACACACACACACACACACACCCCTGCATTCTCATGGCAGTGAAAAGAAATGGCATCAGCAAACCTGGGTTCAAATTCTATGTCTGATACTTTCTGGACTTTGGTTTCCTCATCTATAAAATGAGGTAGCTTTAATAGATGACCTCTGAGGCTCCATCTAGCTCTAAAGTTACCATCAAGTGTTCTCTAGTTATTCAACTAATTTTTTACTTTCACCTATTTTTCTAAAGGTGAAGGCAAGATAGGGAACAGTCCATGGTGCTGACTCACCACATTAGCCTCTTTGAAGCATGAGATTTCATTCTTCTAACTCTTGCTGGAAGTTCATCCCAATCTAAAGGGCTGCACTCTTTCCTGATAACTCCAATTCTACACTCCCAGAAGTCCCTATAATTCAAAATATCCCCAGTGGTTTTGTCCCCAAATAGGACTCTTGGAGACTTTGTATGTGTGTTATTAAATAATTCAGAAACTTTTTAATAACTCCCATTGTTCCTTTGCTCCCAGAGACACTGATCATCAGTTCCTGGATTTGGCCCAATCCTATTATCCCCATGGTATCTCCATGCTCCCGGGGCCACACCCATGGATATGTGAAGTATGGAAGAAGGTCAGAGAAATGCATGAAGCTATAGGATCCCCAGAAAATTATGATGCACTAAGCCTTATCTCTTATTCAGGTATCTACAACACAACTCAATAGCATTCCTCTTAAACTTACCCCTCCTCCCGAATGCCTATTTCCTGTCAAAGGTACTATTATTCATTTAGTTACTAAGGTTCACAGCTTCGGAATCACCACAGACTCTTCACTGCCTATCACCTTCGCCTATCCAATCAATTAACAAGTTTTATTGATTCAACCTCCTCAACATCACATGTATTTGTCCCCTACTCTATAGACACCCAGACAAGTTTAGGTACCCTGGACTATTGTAATAACTTCTCAATTGGTCTTCTTGCATTTGGTCTCTCCTCCCTATAATCCATCCTCCACTCAGTGGCTTAAATTGATATTCCTAAAGTGCAGATCTGACCATGTCTCTTCTCTGCTCAAGTAGTCTCAGAGGTTCTCTTTTACATTTGCTGTTTGTTTAGTCATTTTTTCAGTTGTGTCCAACTCTTTCTGATCCCATTTGGGGTTTTCTTGGCAAAGACACTGGGGTGGTTTGTTATTTCCTTCTTGAGCTTACTTGATGGATGAGGAAACTGAGGCAAACAGGGTTAAGTGACTTTCCCAAGGTCACACAGCTAACAAATGCCCTAGACTGGGTATGAACTCATGAAGCCTGAGTCTTTGTGACTTTAAGTTCAGTGCTCCCTCCATGGAGACACCTAGTACCTTGTCATGTTGATGCCTTTCTTTTACATTTGGGGAAAAGTTAATGTAAATCTTTGACTTCCTAAGGCATTCCAGAGTCTGGCACTACCTATCTTTCCAGGCTGATTATACATTAATCCTAATTTACTCTATATTCTGGCCAAACCAGTCTACTTATTCTTTGTATCTGATATAATGTTTCCTGCTTCCATGCCTTTGCATATGCTGTGCCCCATGCCTAGAATTATTTCACCTCTGCCTTTTGGAATGCCTGTTGTTGTTGTTGTGTCATTTTTCAGTTGTGTCTAACTTCATTACCCCATTTGGGGTTTTCTTGGCTAAGATACTGGAGTGATTTGCCATTCCCTTCTCCAGCTCACTGAGGCAAACATGGTTAAGTGACTTGCCCTGGGTCTCACAGCTAGTTAAGTGTCTGAGGTCAGATTTGAACTCAGGTCCTCCTGACTCCAGGGCCGGTGCTCTATCCACTGCACCACCTAGCTGCCCCTCTTAATCCACTGCCCTCTTGGATTTAGTATCACATTTTAATTCTGTTGTTGTTGATGTTGCTTTAGTGTTCTTTAAAGCCTCTTTAGACAAAATTTTTTTATCTCAAAATTCTCTCACTCCCTAAAGCATCCTCTTATTTATGTTATATTCTCAGTAGATGCACAATAGTTTTCTCAATCTAATGGAAATCTCCTTTTAGTGGTTTTCCAAGACTACAGTGAGATAAGTTGGAAGTTTTGTTAACAAGTGACAAATATCTGTGAACAATCCCTGTCCTGTCTATGCCTCTTCCGTTTTGTGACATGCACCTAGATTGTGTGTGTGTGTGTGTGTGTGTGTGTGTGTGTGTTTAGGTTTGGCAGCTAGGGGCAGATAGAGCCCCAGACTGGAATCAGGAAAACTTGAGTTCAAAGCTGGTCTCAGTCACTTACTAGTTGTATGACCCTGGACAAGTCACTTAGTCTTGTTTGCCTCAGTTTCCTCATCTGTCAAATGAACTGGAGAAGGAAATGATAAACCACTTCAGTATCTTTGCCAGGAAAACCCCAAATGGGGTCATGAAGAGTCAGTCATGACTGAAAAACAACTGAATAACTAAACAAGTTAGAAAGAGAACATTAGCTGATGAGCAACTGAAACTGATCTGTAGCCTTATCTCTAACTTTCTATGTGCTATGCATGTCCTTAGACCCAGGGCGTGTGTGTGTGTTGGAATAAAATTAAAGGATGGTATTTGGTGGAAATTTAGCAGAACCATAAGCTCCTGGAGAGCAATAACCATGTCTGATGATGATGGTGATGGTGATAGTTAATGTTTATATAGCACTTGAAGGTTTGTAAAGCATTTTGCAAAGATCTCGTCTTATCCTTGTAACAATCTTGTGAATTAGGTGCTATAGTTATCTATCTCCTTTTTGATGCCCAGAGCAGCAAAACTCACAGAAGAATGTGCTGAAATCATCTTCTAACCAAAAACGGCTTGGAAGGTCAGAAGGAGGGAGCTGCTGGGCTGATACAGGAGTCGGGCCCAACCCCACAGTCACTCTGACACAGATCCAGTCTCAGGAAGTCCTCACCAGAGAAGGAGACCCCCAGAGCCTCTGAATCAGCTGAAGCACCAGTGTCATCTGGAACTAAGCTCACAGTCTGGTGAGTGGGCTGAGCCCTGGGCAGGGGAGAGACTACAGGGGTCTATGCTGGTGCTGAGGCAGAACTTGGATTTTACACCCCTACTGAGAACCAGGAGGTAGGCTTGAGTAGCAGTGGCCCAGGTTGGGGAGGGGCACAGGCTCGTTGGAGCTAACAACCACAACACACAAAGCTGGTTGATTATAGTTATCTCCTTTTTACAGATGAACAATCTGAGGAATATAGAGGTTAAGTGACTTGCCCAGGGTCACCCAGCTAGTATTTGAGGCCAGATTTGAACCCATCTTCCTGATGTCAAGTTTAGCATTCTATCCACTGTACCACGTAGCTTCTTAAGATTATTTTTGCACCTAAGTAGTTGCTTATGAAATTGTCAAATTGGATTGAACTGAATCATAAAATTAAAACATTGAAGGGAACTTAGAGACTAGAGAGTCTCACTCACTCGTTCTACAGTTAATAAAACTGATGCCCTGAGAGAAGTGACTTGCAGCAAAACTGGAAGTAGAATTAATGTGGTGTAATGGAAAAAACACTAGCTCTAGAGTCAGAAGGCCTGTTTTCAATACCCACCTCTAATACTTCTTATGTGATCTTGGGTGAATCACTTAATCTGTCTGGGCCTCAGTTTCCTCATTTGTAAAATGAGGGAAGCTGGACTCTGAAGGGTCCCCTCTAGCTCTAATTCTATGATTCCATTACCCCCAGTCTCTTGACACCTAATTTAAGGATCCTTTTAGGAAACTATGATTTTATTTGTATCCATAAGCTGGAGAGGACAGGTTCAAGAGCATCTTATAAGACAATGAGAAGAATTCCTGGCATGCTCAGAGGGGCTTTCTCATGGTAGCAAATCTCATAGGATAGGGAACTAAGAAATTTAGATTGAGGAAGTTAGTCCTGGGATATGGATTTCTTGGGTCTTTCCCAGCACCTCTGCAATCCCCTAAACCAATCACCAGTCTGTCTCTTCCTCTCCCCACCCCCAGACCATTTGTCATTGTGGTCAACATCTGCTTCCCCAACAATCTCAGGAATAACCAGGATTCTGTCCTTTTAGTGCAAGGGATGAGAGGTAAACATGTTTTTAATGGACCCACTGAATTCTGTCCTCCAAACACTTCAGAAGCAAGGTATAACTATTTATATTAAATCTTCTTAAAATAAACTTAGAGGAGATTGTCTTTCTGGGTGTGTCAGAAATATGTTGTGGAACCAAGGAAGCCCCTCTTAGGACTTTTGGAGACTCAGGACCTGCAGGCATTTCTTTTTCTGGTAGTCTTTTTGGGCCACATAACAACCATCATGGGCAAGTTTCTCATTAAGATCACAGTAACAGGGGCAGCTAGGTGGTGCAGTGGATAGAGCACCGGCCCTGGAGTCAGGAGTACCTGAGTTCAAATCCAGCCTCAGACACTTAACACTTACTAGCTGTGTGACCCTGGGCAAGTCACTTAACCCCAATTGCCTCACCAAAAAAAAGAAAGAAAGGAAGGAAGGAAGAAAGAAAGAAAGAAAGAAAGAAAGAAAGAAAGAAAGAAAGAAAGAAAGAAAGAAAGAAAGAGAGAGACAATGGGAGTCAGAGGATGCAAAAAACATGTCACAAACACAAACAAAGCATACTGCCCTCATAAGTAGATACATAATTCAGACACTGGCCCTGAAGTCTAGAGGATCTGAGTTCAAATCTCATCTCAGACACTTACTAGCTGTGTTATCCTGAGCAAGTACCTTAACCCCCCCCCCTCCCGTTGCCTTAAACATCCTGAGCCATCTTCAATCATCTTGATATCTATTTTGCCACTGGACCTGGATGGCTCTGGAGGAGAGAGTGAGGTTGGTGATCTTGCACAGCTCTCCCTCATTTATTTGTTTGTTTGTTTATTTATTTATTTATTTTAGTGAGGCAATTGGGGTTAAGTGACTTGCCCAGGGTCACACAGCTAGTTAAGTATTAAGTGTCTGAGGCCAGATTTGAACTCAGGTACTCCTGACTCCAGGGCCGGTGCTCTATCCACTGCACCATCTAGCTGCCCCCAGCTCTCCCTCATTTAAATCGAATTCAGTGCAAGTCATGACATCACCTTGATGTCATGGTCCTCTTTGGGAATGAAGTTCAAACATCAACACAATTCAGAGACATATATACAATTACATACAGTTCACATCAGCTAACAGCTTGCTTTCTATCTCTTCTCTTAGTGCTACTTTCCTCTGCCTCTCTCTTCCTCCCATTTCTTTTTGATCATTTGATCTATTAGGGTCACACTTCCCCTTTATCTCCATTTCTCTCCCTCCATCCTTTTTTCTTTGTGTCTTTCCACTACTCTCTCTGCCTTTCCCTCTACCCCTCACTTATTCCATTGTCCCCTTGGTTTTACAGCACAGCCAGATGGATGAGGCATTGGTCTTGAGTTAGGAAAACTTTTGTTTCAGATACTTATTAGTCGTGTGATTCCAGATAAGTTATTTAAATTCCCTCAGCCTCAGTTTACTCATGTGCAAAGTGAAGATAATAACAGCTCCTCCCTCACAAGAATGTCGAGAGGATTGAATGAGATAATGTGTGGAAAGAACTTTGCATGCTTTATATATAGCACTACATAAATGCTAGCCTAGTGGTTTAGTATAACCCAATCCTGTGGCTCCCCTTTGTGATGCTCCTCAGCCACCTTCAAACTAAATTCTGCCTCTGCTTCAGAATTTCTTTACTCCCTCTAGCTTCTCATTTTTCTAAAAGTCTCAGCACACACACACACACACACACACACACACACACACACACAGAAACAATTTGTCTCAATTTCATGAAATAACCTTCTTTTCATGGGTCTCCTGATACAGATGAGTGATGGCTTACAGAGCCAATGAAAAATTTTTTGCCATTCTTTGGCCCTCCTTCTGTCTTGTCCTTCTCTGTGTCTGTCTCCATCTGTCACCTGGTCTCAGTATCAGTGTATGTTTGTATTCATATTTTGTGTGAGAGTGTGGAGTGTGCTCAAGTGTAAGTGTGCACAGATGCATGTGCATTTGAGAAGAGAGCATTACTGATGATACAGAAGAAGTATAAAACTCTCCAGAGCAAGAGTCAGGTCTCATCTGTCTTTTACCCTTCATAGTCCCTGGGACATATTTGGGGTTTAAGAAATGTTTCTTTAATTGAATACAATTGAGTTGACTCAGAATAACAGAATTGGAAAGGCTCCCAATAAATTAATCAACCATCAAACATTTATCAATTAGTGACCACGTACCTGGTATTGTTTTCTTTTTTTGTTTTTTGGGGGTGAGGCAATTAGGGTTAAGTGACTTGCCCAGGGTCACACAGCTAGTACATGTCAAGTGTCTGAGGCCAGATTTGAACTCAGGTCTTCCTGACTCCAGGGCCGGTGTTCTATCCACTGTACCACCTAGCTGCCCCCCATGTACCCGGTATTGCATGAAGAATTGAAGATACAAAGAATAATGAAAGGATGCTACTTTCCAGAAGCTGATATTCTATCAAGAGAAACTACATCACCTAGTACCACCCCTTATTTTTAAAAATAAGGAAGCTACGTCCCAGAGAGAGAAAGTAACTTAACTAACTTAGAAACAGGGACCAGTGTCCAAGTCTCCTGACTGCTGAAGTTCAAAGATGTTATTGCTATACCACGTAACTTTTGGATCCAAATCAAAGAGATTAATTTTTATAGCATCTGGTGAGATTGTGAGAAGAGCTCCTGGGAATCAGGGATTAACTTGCCCAGGATAGTGAATGTCTTTGTGATAAAAGTCACCGTAGCTTGGCACCTTTGCCTTACTTTTGCTACCTTTGTGAACCTTCCCATGGGCCTATGAATGTTTCAGAGGGGACTAGACAAAGCGGATCCAGAGGCCCTTTTTGTGGGTCATTCACTAAGCTTTCTGTGGAGAGAAGACAATGTATCAGGCTTTCTGCCCTTTCTTCAGCACTGAGATATCCAGAATCAACAGACAAGGACTGGAGATCTGGAATGATATAACAGGAATGGGGATTTTGGAGCAGTTGGAGCCAAAGTAGAGAGAAAGGGGAGAAGATGCCAGGCCATTATCATCTACTTCTGAAAACTGTGGATTCAGGGACCAGACTGGTGAGCAGGGAGGCTCTTTCTCCATTTCATTGTTCCTGAGTGAAAGAGTAGAAGCTCTTCCCCTTCTCCATGTTATATGAGCCTAGATTATGTGCTTGGGGACTATCCATGTGTTACACAGATGATAAGGAAAGGAAAGAGACATAAATGGAAGAGATCCGGAGTGGTATCTATTTCTGCATATGTGGTGGAGAACTTGTACATTATCCTTTTCATTCAACTTTATGGGTTTTGAGCTGTCATGAAAACACATGTTGCATGTCTAAATCAATGGTTACAGAGTGAAGAGAAATGAGTGAACTGTTCCAAGGGGTAGAGGCCAGAGACAGATAATTGTGGGGGTGGAGGAAGCAGCACCGGCATGTTCAAATTATGAGACTTGTTCAGGTTTTGAGTGCCCTCTAGTAGAAGCTATTGGGGATATCACTTAAAAAACAAAACAAAAAACTATGGAAATGTTGACAATATCATGCATGGTAGAGTCACTGAGGGAGCCGCTTGAGTAGAGTGCCACCTGTTGGCTAATTCTGATATCGCACCCTGAACTATTAATACTACTTAAGGGGATAGAAAAAACAAACCCAATGTCACAATACCAAAAGTCAAACCAAACTCCATATTATAAATATAACAGGTTTCATGCTGTACCACACATATAAAAGGGATTAGTCCCTATAAGTAATACAACATTTTATTTTTAAGTGAGGCAATTGGGGTTAAGTGACTTGCCCAGGGTCACACAGCTAGTTAAGTGTCTGAGGCTGGATTTGAACTCAGGTACTCCTGACTCCAGGGCCGGTGCTCTATCCACTGCGCCATCTAGCTGCCCCATAACAGGACATTTTTATGCTTACCTTTTTTTTTTTTTTGGCTATACTTGGCTTATGAGGTATACCTCTGAGAGACAGACATGTTAGCTTCCCACCCCTCAGCCTACAATTACCTTACTAATTCTCTCACAGTGGATGTGAATGGAATATCAGCTCATAGAGGACAGGGACTACTTTTGCTTTTTCTTCATATTCTCAGCTCTTAACACAGTGCTTGACACATAATAAGTATTTAACAAATGCTTTTTATTTATTCAAAGATAATTAAAGGGTATGTTGTGATATTACCAGATAAAGTTCCACAAACAGACACTATCTTATCTCATAAATTAATCAGTTCTCTCTGAACCCAGATCCTATTTTATAAAAACCAAAGAAACTTCTCTTCCCATAATTTTTTTTTCTTGTCTCAGTCTCAAACCCTGGCCTTAGAGGCTTAGGCAAACATCGTCGTCACTGTTAATATAATTTA
The DNA here is from genome assembly GCF_019393635.1 of Dromiciops gliroides. NCBI lineage: Eukaryota > Metazoa > Chordata > Mammalia > Microbiotheria > Microbiotheriidae > Dromiciops > Dromiciops gliroides. The sequence goes on along the minus strand of NC_057864.1, from coordinate 168,838,904 downwards.
TTAACAAGACTTATCGAGGAAGCCATGCGTGCTACAGTGGAAAGAGATCTGTATTTGGAGTTTGAACAGCTGACTTTGAATTCCCGATTTGCCATTGACTACCTGCTTGACCTTGTGCAAATCTCTTGACTTTTTTAGGCCTCAGTTTCTTCTTTATAAAATGATGATGTTATATTAGATGACCACTAAGGCCCCCTCCAGTTCTAAGTGATTCTCTGATTTATGACAGTTAACTTCCTAAGTCTCTCAGAAAATAAATTCTTAGTCTTTTCTTAGTGCCTCACCAAACTCTCTCACAAGATTACAATTAACTGTTACTCCCTTTTTCTTAGTAAAGTAACAGTTTTTGTTCTTCAGTTGCTTTTTAGTTCTGTCTTACTGTCTGTGACTTCATTTGGGGTTTTCTTGGCAAAGATAATGGAGTGGGTTGCCATTTCCTTCTCCAGCCCATTTTTTTTTTTGCAGGGCATTGGGGGATAAGTGACTTGCCCAAGGTCACACAGCTAGTAAGTGTCAAATGTCTGAGGCTGGATTTGAACTCAGGTACTCCTGAATCCAGGGCTGGTGCTTTATCCACTGTGCCACCTAGCTGCCCCTCTCCAGCCCATTTTAAAGATGAGGAAACTGAGGCAAACAGGATTAAGTGACTTGCCCAGGGTCACACAACTAGTAAATGTCTGAGGTTGGATTTGAACTCAGGAAGATGAGTCTTCCTGACTTCATGACCAATATTCCATCCACTGTGTCATGTAGCTACCCCACAGAGACAGTATCTCAAGCCTATTCCTTGACTCTTAGAGGTACGGTAACAATATCCAAAAATGTTTGAAAGGGGCTACCAAAATCACAAATGCCATGTCTCTTCACTTTCATTTATTTATCAATTATTCATGCCTTCATCTGATTTCAAAAAATAAATTAGAAAACATATGCTACGAAATAAGTCTCCTGTGATTCCTTAAGCCTTTGTCCAACGTTGCTGTCACTTATTAGCCTTTGGGTTTAATAACATCTGTTTTCTCTGTAACCTTAGGAAACATTAGTAGCCCTGATTCTAACACAGTCATTTTTTTTCCCTTAAGTTTTATTGACCCACTGAATTCCAAATTATTCAAAGACAAGGTGCAGCTTTCTTTTTGAAAAACAAAAACATTTGAGGCATTTCCTTTCTAGCTTTGCTAGAAAGACCCTGTGGAATCATGTAACTTCACTAAAGTGTCAGTGTTTATCCCATTTGGACTCACAGATTTAGGACCTCGACCATTTTCTCTCAACCATTTGGGGAAGCCTCGTTATCAAGGTCTCTATGATCTCTGATTCCTGTCTTTGTACTTCTCCTTTCATTGACTTCTGCTGGTTTCTGTCTTTCTGGCTGTCTGCCTTTTTGTCTTTTTGTTTCCAGGAGTGTAAATAAGTTCATTGGCAAGAACCACACCAGAGAGACTACAAGATAAGAATCATAAAATAATTCATATTTATATGATGATCATAACAACAATAAAACTGCTGGCATTTACGAGCTGTGTGCCCTTGGATGAGTCACTTCATTTCTTCAGACTTCAGTTTCCCCACCTGTAAAATGAGGGGATTGGATTAAATGCCCTCTAAGGTCCCTTCCAGCTTTACATCTATCATCCTACATCCTCACCACTTTAAGGTATACAAAGTACTTTCCTTACAAGAATCCTCTGAGGTCAGTACTATAAGTACTCCTATTTTCCAGGTGAGGAAACTGAAACCCAGAGAAAGTAGGTGTGACGCAACCATGTTCACATGGCTAATAAGTGTTAGAGTCAGACTTTGAACTTATATCTCTTAAGTCCAAGTTCAGTGATCTTTCTGCATCAACACCTTACCAAAGCACTTTCTCTATAAAATCTCACTTTATCTTTATTTCAGCCATATAAGTTATGGAGAACAACTCCCATCTTCACATGAGGAAACTAAATCTCCCAGAGATGAAATGACATCCAGTATTATAAAACTCACTTGCAGCAGATTTGGTGCTTGAAATAATATCATAGTATCTTAGAGTTGGAAGATACCTCAGAGGTCACCTTTTCTGAATTGTATCTGAAGCAGTAATCCCTCACACGACACTCCCAACAAGTGTTTTAGGGGGCAGCTAGGTGGCGCAGTGGATAAAGCACTGGCCTTGGATTCAGGAGGACCTGAGTTCAAATCCAGCCTCAGACATTTGACACTTACTAGCTGTGTGACCCTGGGCAAGTCACTTAACCCTCATTGCCCCTAAAAACAAACAAACAAAAAACCCCAACATATGTTTTATATTTCTATAGACAGATACATACGTGTATAGGTATACTCATATGTGCATGCATACATATGTATGCATGTGTGTACATGTACTTGTATATAAGTATAGGTACACATACACATACACATACACACACATCAATCATCAGCCCTGGAGTCAAGAAGACCTAAATTCAAATCCAGCCTCAGATACTTAATAGCTGTGTGACCCTGGGCAAGTCACTTCACCTCAATTGCCACACACACATACACAATTGAACTTGAGGTTCCATGCTGTTTCCCCAAAATTCATGCAAACTCCTGGAAGTCAGGGGTTATTTCATTTTTGTCTTGATATTCCCAGTACCTACTAGAGTTCTTGGTACATAGTAGGCACTTAAATGATTGTTGGATGAATTAACTAATTAATTAACTAAAAGCATCCATTTAGCTTCCACTTGAAGATTTCCAGGAGGAAGCACTTATTACCTCTGGATAAGCCCTTTCCTTTTTCTGTAAAACTCATATTGTTGGAAGTTTTTCCATATTTGAACTCAAAATTTTTCCTCTATGATTTCTAATATTAGTTCTATCCTCTGGAACCAAGCAGAACAAATCTAATTCTTCTTCCACACAGAGTCCTTCAAATCATTTAAATAAGTGATCATAATTCCCCCAACTTTTAATTTTTCATTCTTCCATAGTTATTTCAATATGTATTTTCATAGCATTGTTTCCAATCCCCTTGGCAATCTGCTTACACTCCTTCTTCCTTACCCATTCTAGCTCGTCAAAGTCCCTCTTAACATGTGCTGCCCAGAATGGACTACAATATTCCAGATGGAGCCTAAATATGGATGAGACAAAAGTGACTATTATTCCCTCATTCTGCACATTATACTTCTGTAGCTGGAACATTGGAACAGGCTTGCTGTTTGCTCAACAGATGCAGACACCAGGAGCAGCAACTGGCTCTGCTCTTCATTGCCTGAAGGAATGCAGGGTAAGATCAGGAAAGTGGGGAGAGCCGCTACAGGAGAAGGATTGATTAAAAAATAATGAGACAGGTAGCTGGATGGAAGGAGAAGGTGGGGAATGAAGAACTGCCAGGAAGAAGTGATTGGAGGAGAGATGGGTGAAAGAATAATGAGGCATAGAGGAGTGAATCAGGTCTTTTTTTTTCCCTTTCTGTTCCTGTTTCCTCTCCCCCCAGCAGAGTACTGTAATTCCCAAGAGTTGGATAGGTCCCTAAGGGGAGCCTGTAGTCACTGAGAAAATGAAGGTTATCTCTTGAATTCCTGGCTTCTAAATTTCTCTGGATATATAAGTGAGTGCATTCCCCTTGGTAGTGGTTGGAGGTTAGGGTGGGAGCACAGGACCCATCTGGGTTTGTACGGTAAGTTGCTCCCTGTAAGGAGGTGATCCAACACATTGGGAATGTTTTCTTGGCTTTCTAGCAAGCCCCAAGTTATTTGTCTTTACCTAGGGCCCATATATAAGGTAACACTATAAGTAATGAATTTTTTATAGGTCCCTTGGAGGAGGTAGCAGTTTCCTGGCCAGAGAAAAGGGTCTTGGCTCTTTATGGGCTCATGCCCTTTCTGTGTCATTTGTGTTAAGAAAAATCTCTTCTATGTTTTGATGCTTGGTGAATCTGTTTACTTAAAAGATGATCTCATGCTATTATTAGGGGAATAGAAAATAATTAAATTCCCAGTTTCTACCTGGGTTAGGGCACACAAAACTGAGATTTGTGAAAGATCTCTCAAAAGGATACACGGAGTGGGCTGGGGGGGGGTGGCAGGGAGGCAGCTAGATGGTGCAGTGGATAGAGCACTGGGCCTGGATTCAGGAGGACCAGAGTTCAAATCCGGCCTCAGACATTTGATACTTACTAGCTGTGTGACCCTGGGCAAGTCACTTAACCCCAATTGCCTCACCAAAAAAAAAAAAAAGATACACAGGACTTTCAGAACAGAACACTGGATGCTGGCTGACAGTGTCACAGCTTCTTTACAATGCCTCTGGGCTTTTCGTTCTTGGTTTCACAGCCCTTTTCTATGAGGCGAGGGATCTTATTAGTTGCTCCCTTCTCTCCTCTGATGTTGCTACCACTCTGGTTTATTTAGCTACCTGGGCTATTGAAATAGCTTGCTGGTTTGTCTCCCTCAGATTTCTCCCCCACTCTAGACTATCCTCCATTCAGCTGTCAAATTGATCTCCCAAAAGTCTGGGTCTGATCATGCCACACACACCCTCAATAAACTTTAGGGGCACCTTATCATCTCTAGAGTCAAATATAATATCTTTTATTTGCTGTTCAAAACCTGATCACCTCCTACTTTTCCAGGTTTTTTACATTTTACTCTTCCCACTTCCACCCCATTCCCTTAATCCAGTTACACTGGCTTCCTTTCTGTTTCTTACACCTGGCACTTTATCTCCTGATTCTAAACATTTTCACTGGCTGTCCCCTACCCCTAGAATTCTCTCTCTCCTCATCTACATCTCCTGACCTCCATGGATTTCTTCATATTCCAACTAAAATTCGACTTTCTACAATAAGCCTTTCCTGTTCCCCCTTAGTGTTACTGCTAATGTTTTTCTCTGTTGACTCTCTAATATTTTGTTTGTGCAATCTGAATACCAAAGTCCATTGGTATGGTACTATCTTATTGGTGGAGATTGATGCCCTGCGCCTTCATGAGGAGGAGAGCAGAGGAGAGATCAAGAGAGCTCCAGTGTCTTCAAATCTTCGTACCAGCTTTGAGTTTCTTTGGTCTCTTCAGTCTCTTTGGGTCCTTCTGGCTCCTAGGTTCAAGAGAGAAAATGGAAGATACCAACCCCACTTTAGGTGACAGAATGAAAAAACTGTGGAAAGAAGCTGGATATGAGAGTAACTGACAGTTTTCATCACGTCCCTATCCCTAACTTGCTACACTAGAAACTTCGGAGAACTTTCCCTTGGGTGAGATCTAGGACACACACTTTCTTTCTCTTTCACTTTCCCTCTTTCCCTCTCCCCCCCCCCCAATTAAGCTGACTTTCCTTTTTCCCAGTGAGAGAGCCCCTTTACTCTGTATTTTTTGGTATATATTCTCCATTTATACTTTTTCTGATTTCTTTTTTTTTTACTATGATTTGGATTAATGAATTTCTTGGTTAACTACTATGTGTATTCATTGTGGAAGTGACATTGTAAGGAGAAGAGGCAGAAAGGATGTGAGAGTAACTGGACTAATAATAGATTTATTTTGTCTACACTAAACATTAACATTTAATAAATGCTGCAGCCCCAAGGAATTATGACTATCAGGAAACTCAATCAACAAATTAGCGTGCTTCTCTGTGCTTGAACAGTTTAATTGCTAACCTGGAGAGAAAGCTGAGCCAACACATAGTAACAATGGAACACAAAAGGAGTGGGCAGCTTTCAGAGATTTGGTGAACAGCACCACATTCGCTTATCTGGGGCCAGAACATTCACAAACATCAGGATTGGTTTCATGAAAATGATAGGGAAATTCAGAAGATACTAAGGGAAAAACAAGAACTCCATAGAGTTTAACAGGAGGACAATTCTTACATCTCTAAGAAGGCAGCATTTAAATCCATCAAAAATAAAGTGCAGGGGCAGCTAGGTGGCGTAGTGGATAGAGAACCAGCCCTGGAGTCAGGAGTACCTGAGTTCAAATCCGACCTCAGACACTTAATACTTACTAGCTGTGTGACCCTGGGCAAGTCACTTAACCCCAATTGCCTCACTAAAAAATAAATAAATAAATAAATAATAAAGTGCAACAGGGGCAGCTAGGTGGTGCAGTGGATAGAGCACTGGCCCTGGAGTCAGGAGTACCTGAGTTCAAATCCGACCTCAGACACTTAACACTTACTAGCTGTGTGACCCTAGGCAAGTCACTTAACCCCAATTGCCTCACTAAAATAAATAACTAAATAAATAAAGTGCAAGCAAAGTTCAGAGAGATGCAGGATTCTTGACTCAGTAAAAAAGCAGATGAGATTCAGTTTTACACTAATATTAACAATCTGAAATGCTTCTACAATTCCCTGATGGCTAGTGCATCTCAACTACTCTGATCAGTTATGAGGAGATGATCCTGGAGAGATGGACTGAAGACTTCCATAGTGTTTTCAACAGACCATCATCAACCAATACCAAAACTATTGACTGTATACCTCAGGTTGAAGTCAATCTCTCTCTAGCTGAATTTCCAACTGAAGAAGAGATACTAAATGCCATTAGGCTCCTCTCATGTGGCAAAGTGCCTGGCACTGATTATATCCTAAAAGAGATCTGCCAGGCATGGGGTCCAGTACTCATACAGAAGCTGACTGAAATCTTCTAAGTTATATGGGAAGAGGAGGTTATCTCCCAAAAGTACAAGAATGCCTCCATTGTCCATCTCTATAAAGGAAAAGAAAACAGATTGCCCTGTGTCAATCACTAGGGGATCTCTCTTTTAGTTGTTGGTAACAAGATTATTGCCAGAGTCTTCTTTTTTTTGCAGGGCAATGAGGGTCAAGTGACTTGCCCAGGGTCACACAGCTAGTAAGTGTCAAGTGTCTGAGGCCAGATCTGAACTCAGGTCCTCCCGGATGCAGGGCCGGTGCTCTATCCACTGCACCACCTAGCTGCCCCCTAGAGTTTTATCAGCCAATCCTTCACCTGGAAGATGGTCATCTGTTTGAGAGTCAGTGTGGCTTCAGAAAGGGCCAAGGAACAGTTGACATGATGTTTGCTGCCTGATAAAGCCAGAAAAAATGCCAGGAGGTCTATATACAATGTTTGTCGACTTGACCAAGGCCTTTGATACTGTCAGTCATGAGGGCTTGTGGAAGATCATGGTGAAATCTAGTTACCTGGAGAAGTTCATCAGTAGTGTATAACCAGTTTCATGATGATATGCTTGTACGGGTTCTGGATAAAAGACAATGCTCTCACACTTTCCCAGTCACCAATGGAGTGAGGCAGGGCTGTATGTTTGCTCCAATGCTTTTCAGCATGGTGTTTTCTGAGATGTTGTCAGATGCTTTCAACAAGAACAAAAATGGTTTTAAGGTCAGCTATCGACTGAAAGTAAACAATTTTACTTAAAAAGGCTACAAGTCAAGACTAAAGTGGAAGGAGGGTTGGTACTCAACTTTTTGTTCACAGATGATTTTGCACTCAATGTAGCCTCTGAGGCTGAGACACAACACAACAGAGTTTAGATTGATTATCTGTCACTTGTACAAATTTTGGCCTAACAATTAACACCAAGAAAATAGAGGTTCTCCACCAGCCAGCAATGCACCATCCATATATGGCACCATTGGCTACAGCAAATGGGGAAATTTTGAATGCTATGGATAAATTCACTTAGCTTGGCAGTATACTTTCTAGGCACGTCCACATAGATGATGAGGTTGATGCATGCATTGTCAGAGCTAGTTCAGTGTTTGGGAGGCTCTGAAAGAAAGCATAGGAGATCAGAAATATTGGGCTGCCTATGAAACTGAAAGTCTACAGAATCATTGTGCTGACTTCATTGTTGTATGCCTGTGAAATCTGGACAGTCTACTAACACAATGCCAGAAAATTGAACTACTTCCATTTGAATTGTCTTAGGAAGATTCTGAAGATTTAGCTGGCAGGATGAGGTACTGGACATTGAGGTACTTTCTCCATGTAAAAAGATTTTATTATTTTCCAGTTACATTTAGAGATAGTTTTCAACATTTGTTTTTATAATATTTTTTTGGTGGGGCAATGAGGGTTAAGTGACTTGCCCAGGGTCACACAGCTAGTAAGTGTCAAGTGTCTAAGGCCAGATTTGAACTCAAGTCCTCCTGAATCCAGGGCTGGGGCTTTATCCACTGCACCACCCAGCTGCCCCTATAATAATTCTAGTTTCAAATTTTTCTCCCCCCCCCCACCCCTCCCTCCCCCTTCCCCAAGACAGCAAGTAATCTGATATAGGTTATATATATACAATAACATTAAACAAATTTCTGCGTTAGACATGTTATGAGAGAAGAGTCAGAACAAAAAGGAAAAACCTCAAAAAAAGAAAAACAACAACAAAAACAATAGAAGTAATATGGTTTGATCTGCATCCAGAATCAACAGTTCTTTTTTTTCTGAATTTGGAGAGCATTTTCCATCACGAGTCCATTGTATTGCTGAGAAGAATTAAGTCTATCACAGTTGATCAACACACAATGTTGTTGATACTGTGTACAATGTTCTCCTGGTTCTGTTCATCTCACTCATCATCAGTTCATGCAAGTCCTTTCTCTGAACTCCTCCTGTTTATCATTTCTTACAGCACAATAGTATTCCATTACATTCATATACCACAACTTGTTCAGCCATTCCCTAATCGATGGGCAACCCCTCAATTTCCAATTCCTTGCCACCACAAAAAGAGCAGCTATAAATATTTTTGTACATGTGGGTCCTTTTTCTTTTTTATGATCTCTTTGGGAAAAAGATCTAATAGTGGTATTGCTGGGTCAAAGGGTATGCAAAGCTTTATAGCGCTTTGGGTATAGTTCTAAACTGCTCTCCAGAATGGTTGGCTCAGTTCACAGTTCCACCAACAATGCATTAGTGTTCCAATTTTCCCACAGTTTCTCCAACATTTATTATTTTCATTTTTTGTCATATTAGCCAATCTGATAGGTGTCAGGTGGTACATTGAGGTACTTTCTCAAGCTAAAGTGTCAAGCATTCAAATTTACTTCAGAGGGTGCAACTCTGATGGACTGGCCATCTTGTTCAAATGCCAAGGTCTCCATTTTACGGAGAACTCACACAAAGTAGTTGCTCACATGGAGGTAAGAAGAAGCAATACAGAAACACTCTCATGGTCTCTCTGAAGAACTTTAGTATTGATCGTGAGACATGGGAAATGATGGCACAGGACCTCCCAGCATGGTATGCTTACATCAATGAAGGTGCTGTACTCTATGAACAAAGCAGAATCATAATCATTCAAAAGAAACATGAGATGTACAAATTTAGAGACATATCCACTCCAAATGTTCATATGGCCTATTTTTGCCTGACCTGTGGTGGAGCCTTCCAAGAACATATTGGTTTGATCAGCCACAGCCAAACATAATATACCTTGACCTTAACACTGTGATGTCATTTTGTTCCTTTTTGAATATTAAGGATGAACAACAACAATAATTTGGTGGGAAAGCGGTCAGTCCTTGGAGAGTAAGTTTGGGGTTCTCCTCTTCTCTAATAATGAACAGCAATCAGAAGATAGATGAAACTTTAAAACCACATCCCCTAGACTAACAATATTTAAGGGAGCAGACAGGTATAGGTATAATTCAAACCTCATACCTTCTCTTTCTGAGGAGAGCAGAGTGGTAAAACCTCTGGTCCCAACCTCCTGCTTCCCCTCCTGGAAGGAATTAGTTTCCCTTGAAGAAGGGGGTGAGGTGGGGGAGAAGAGGTTAGAGATGTCTATTCTTCTTCCTTTTGAGAATACACAGCACCTCCATGCTACTTATAGGGGACAGCTTTTCCTCTCTATCACTCTCTTTGTGTATATGTATATACATACATATATACATATATATGCACATATATATGTATATGTGTATACACATATATATACATCTATCTATATCTATCTCTCTCTATCCTCATCTCCATTTCTACATCTATATCTATAGCTAAATTTTTGTTTGCATACGGGCTCCTTGAGATCGTGGACTTGTTTATTTGTTTTGCCTTTCTTTGCATTGCCAGTGTTTTGCACAGGGGGTGGCACATAATAAGTGCTTGATAAATGCCTGTTGGCTGACTTAGATAGTTGTGGGAACCACTTCTACTCTCTCTTCTTTACCAAAGTTTTCATTCTCCACTCCTGGGTAAGTTAGAATGAGTAACCTATGTATAACTAACTTCTCTCCAAGCACAGGGGAATTGTGTTAATGCAATCAGTCAGCACTTCCCACTGAGTCATGTTCCCTTTCCTTTTGCCTTTCTGCTTCCCATCTTCTTCTGAGGCATCTGGCTAAGCCATAGAAATTATTCTATGACAGTTTTTTGAAGTTTGTTTGAAGATATCCAAAAGATAGATGCAGAAGTCAGTCCAGATAGCTGCTGCACTAGCATCTATGACATAGAGAGGAGGACAACCCTGACACAATGGTAAAAAATACCTTCCTCCATGTATTTCTTTTCTTTTTTTTTTTGGTGTGAGGCAATTGGGGTTAAGTGACTTGCTCAGGGTCACACAGCTAGTAAGTATTAAGTGTCTGAGGCCGGATTTGAACTCAGGTACTCCTGACTCCAGGGCCAGTGCTCTATCCACTGCACCACCTAGCTGCCCCCCCTCGATGTATTTTTATTAATGAAACCTAAGATTATATTAGGTTTATTTATTTGCCTTTTATGTCACATTGTTAACTCAAGTTTTAGGTTCCTAATACATTTGAATCTTTTCTCAGATGAATTGTTGTTGTCATATGTTCTCCATTCTGTGTGCATGTCTGTATTTGGGCATGCACATGTACGTGTTTTAACCTGAGAACAGAACATTGTATTTGTCCCTATGGAATTTCTTTTTTTCTTTCAATCTGGTCCCATATTGAATATTGCTAATATTGAATGGAAATCCCTCCTCTTGTCCAGTTCTCCAAAAATATGGTGTGGAATTGTCCAGCATCTTAAATATGTCCTTTAATCTATTAGTTACTGTTGCCAATTCCCTGAGATCCTCTTCATATTGGGCACTGAACATGGAGCACACAGGAGAACAGACCTTCTAGTCTTGAGGAGTTGTCACATGAAGGGATCATGACATATATAATTTATGAGATACAAAAATTTCTCATAAAATGGTCACATCCATGGATGATTAAATCCTATATTTGTATTCTTTGGTGACTTTTAATGGAATCTTTGTGCATGTTGTAGGTCAGTGAGTCACCCAAAGTTTCTTCTACTTCTCTTATTTTTTAATTCTTTTTTTCATGGGGCAATGAGGGTTAAGTGACTTGCCCAGGATCACACAGCTAGTATCAAGTGTCTGAGGCCAGATTTGAACTCAGGTCCTCCTGAATCCGGGGCCAGTGCTTTATCCACTGTGCCACCTAGCTGCCCCTTATTTTTGAATTCTTATTGAGAAGATATAAAAGTAACAGAAGTACAAACATATTACCTCCCAAGCCAGGGGCATATTCTTCCCCTTGCCCCCCCTTCACAACTTGGTCCCTAAAAATAATTGATTCAAACTCAAAGCAGTTTTGCCCCCATCGAATTTACTTCTGAATTTGACATAGCCGTGGGACAAGTTGATCTCTTGCTTTAAACCATGACATCTTACCTGCCATTAATATACTAGCTCAAGTAGATTGTTGGCATCCACCAGGCTAGAAATGCTAGTAAACTCTGGTATGGATTCCACTTCCTAGACCTCTACTCCTCAAACATTTTGAAGTCTCACAAGGCCCTGTTTTACAGGAAAGATACAAACAAGAGGCTCCCCACCTCAGACACAAGCTTCTAGAAGAAGACCATATACCCACTGGCTTCATAAGGACTCTGGGTGAAGGAGAGCACAAAGTTCTTCCCCCACCTGGAGATCCATAAATGAGAGAGAGAGAGAGAGAGAGAGAGAGAGAGAGAGAGAGAGAGAGAGAGAGAGAGAGAGAGAGAGAGAGAGAGAGAGAGAGAAAGAGAGAGAGAAGAGGGGAGAGAGGGGAGGGGGAGGGGAGGAGAGAAGGGAAGAGAGAAAACATGAAATGCTTCTATTTTAAAGATTAACTATTCTGTTGATTCCATTCCAGTCTCTTGGTAGCTCACACCTGATTCTTGGAGTCTTAAATATAGTTATAAATATCTCTATAGTTCCTAAATGGCTGCAAACACATCTCAGCTCTCTGTATAGGCTGTAGGGTCGGTGGTTACTAATTGTAGTCACTTTGCAGCCTCAGTACTTTCATAAAAAGAGATTACTTCTCAAAGGTGACATCCATGGACAAATAACATGGTCACATCCATGTACAAATACATCCCATGTTTGGATTCAATAGTGCCCCCCCAACCAAGTTTAATTGAAATTTTTCTCTTCCATTGTACTTTTTTTTGTGGGGCAATGGGGGTTAAGTGACTTGCCCAGGGTCACACAGCTAGTAAGTGTCAAGTGTCTCAGGCCGGATTTGAACTCAGGTCCTCCTGAATCCAGGGCTAGTGCTTTATCCACTGAGCCACCTAGCTGCCCCCATTGTACTTTTAAAACCTTTAGCTCCTCCTTTTCCCCCTATCAAAACTTACTTCCCTATGTCCCATTCCCTAAAGGTCCTGCTCTGTTCTAAAGAGTAGCTAATTACATCAGTGCCTGTTTAATAACTCTCCCCCACCCTATAATGATGCTTAATAGAGGTCAATAATAAAAATTTAGTTCCACTACCAAGAAAAACATGTGTATTAACAAAGTTTGCATAGAATAAATGCTGAATAATTAACCCTAATACATAGTGGTTCAGGACCACTTTTTAAAAATTGGTTTTATGGGTCAATGGGAGAAATTTCATGACTGGAAACATCTCCAATCATACTATATAGGTACCTGTGAACTCTGCATTCAGGTGGGGCTGGTTCTACCTATTAGTAAAAATACATATAAGAGAAATATTAGTGATTTTTGCTTGTTCCAAGTACTCTATCCTTTGTTTTTCTTTGTCTACTAAAAAGGTTTGTCTACTTGGTGCTATAGCATTCCATTCAATTATTTGATGTTGTATAGATGAAGACAGAACAACTCCATCCACACTTGTACACACACACACACACACACACACACACACACACACACACACACACCAGTTATTTGGCAAATTTTTTACTTTTTATCTTGTTCAAAGGAGAGTAAGAAGAATGTCCCTGTCTGTGGTGCTGAACTCCCACCTTCACCGTTTGAAGACTGGGGTTTGCCTCTACTAAACCTCCTTGGAAGTTTATTTCATTCTAAGAAACTGTTATCCTTTCAGATCCTTGAAGTCTCACACCTAGAGAAGCCCTAATATCTATAATGTTTTTGGTAGTTTTGTCCAGTAAAGGGTCTCTTAAAGACTATGTGTTTCTGAGGTAACAATTCAGGTGCTTTTTAATAACTCCCAGAGCTGCTTAGCTCCCAGTGACACCAAACTCAATTCTGTTTTCAGAATTTGGCCTAGTCTCATTCTCCATTGGGTAAACGTCACCTTCTCTCCCCTGGGCCATGCCTTTGTGTCTGGGAGGTCAGGGAGAGGTTTGAAACTGTAGGGTAGTGTCAAAGATGTGAGGCAATATGCTCTCTCTCCCATTCTGGGTTAGAGGTAGGTGAGGGACATGTGCATACACCTTCATGTCTCACTAAGGTGATGACCAAGGGGGTTCCTAGAAACACTAGAGGAAAGAGATGATAAAATCAAGAGAATAATTGGATTTAGTGTGAGTGTAGATGAACGTTAGGTGAGAATATTAGGTTGGAATGCAGGAGAAAGTCATGCTGCAAGCAGCAAATTCCTGTTGTCTAGAAATAAAAACTTTTAGTGACCAAATACAGAACCAGATTTATGCATTTGGAAGGAGGGTGGGAACAGAGAATACAGAAATGTGCTGGTCTCTCTCAAAAAAACAGAAGACAAATTCCTTTTGTACAAAAGGGCTTATGATTCACAGATCTGATATGTTTACCATTAAGACTATTCATCTTCTAGCTATGTTAAAAAGACTCTTTGGAAGCTGAAGACCTCAATTAGAGTCACTGTATCTCAACCAGGAGCACACAAATGTATGTGAGACAGCTAGTAGTTGCCTAGACAGAAGGTTTTGCCCATTCTATTGTCCATCTTTTTCTTTTCTTTCCATTGTCTTTCTGTGGCCATACCCAGGTATCGGTATTCTGGGTGAAGGTCAGGGAAATATATGAAGCTCTGTGGTGACCTTGAAAATTTGAAATGGTAAGTACTCTCTCTCATTCTGGGGTGGTTGTAGGTGAAAAGCTCAGAGATTGTCTCCTACCTTATGAACGAGTCATCACTGAGTATCCTCCTGGAAGTAACAACAGTAGATATGGAGGGTAGAGGTAATTAATAAGTATATTAATGACTTTGTTGGCATTGAGGGTAGAAGTTGAAAGAGATAATTTTTTGGCAATATAAAGGGAATGCAATTTATCTCCTTATGAATAAGAAAAGCAAAGCTTTGAGTGGGAAGGGAATACTTATTAAGTGGCTACTATATGTCAGGCACTAAGCACTTTGCAAATATCTCATTCAATCTTCCTGACAATACTGGGAGGTAGGTGCTATTATTTTCCCAATTTTAACTGAGGCAGATAAAGATTAAGTGACTTGCCCAGAGTGACACAGTAAGTTTCTGGGGCTAGAATTGAACTAAGGGCTTCCTGACTCTAGGCCATATCTAGGTTCTATCCCCTGTACCATCTAACTGCCTTCAAGTAACAAAAACCAACTGGTTTTATGAGTTTAGAGGAAGCTTAGTGATCAGAGTGCATGGAAATGCATGGGTCATATAAATACACATAGACTGATGACACACTTCCCTCAAACAAAGAGTCATGAATTCATAAGATATTATATACAATTCCTATTGGCTCTTTGCCTTCTATCTCTTTTTCTTAGTCCACCTACTTCCCTTTCTCTATCTTCTTCCCTCTTCTTCTATTTCCAAGGGGCAATTGTCCCACTCTCCTTTTACCTCCATTTTTTTTTATCCTGATGACATCTTGCATTAAATCCTGCTGGTTTTTTTTTTTTAGGGAGATAGTACAGCAAAATAGCCAGAATGTTGGGTTTGAAATGAGAAAGACCTTGGTTTCAATCTCATATCTGACACTGAATACAAATGTGAATATGAGCAAGATACTTATTGTCTCTAAACCTTGGGCAACCCTGGAAGAACATAAATTATAGTCTCTGTTGGAGGGAATTCTCACACCTATGAAATCAAAGCTCATTAATGTAATGGATTTCTTGGTGATGCTCCTAGAGCACCTTCAGACTAAATTTGCACATCACTTTAGAATCCTATCACTCCCTCTCCTCTCTCATTTTGCTAATGGCCTTAACACATAAATATTATTTAATTCAGCTTCAGTAAGTATCCTTCAGTATCCTGCCATCTTTTAAGTTATACTCTTAAGATACGTGACAGATGGGATGATGGTCTGGTTAACAACTGAGAGAAATCTATATAATTCACTGTGTTCTACCTTGCTCTGGGCAAAATGTGTGTGTATATGCATGCGTGCATGCACACACACACAGGAGTTAGAAGAAGTCATTGGGTAGTAAGATAGCAAAACCGCAAGGTCTTTGAAAGCAAGAGAATGTAATTTTCATTCTCCACAGCCCTTAAAATATAGTAATGGACTCAAGAAAAGTTTGAGGGAAAGAATTGAATTGTAGAAGGATAAAAGTGAAATTGTCAAACCCAATTTCTTCAATTTACAAATGAGAAAATAGATTCAGAGAGGGATGTAGTCAGTAGCACACTTTGTACTAATACTTAGTTCTTCTGATTCCTGATTCAGGGATTTCTGACTACACTATGAATTTTGTTTATGTATGCCTATGTGTGTTATGTTTGCAGATAAACAGGAAAGGTTAACTTTCAGAAGATTTGGTGAGATAGTGGATAAGCCCTGAATTCAGCTGAGAATAGTTTTCCCAATGTAATGAAACTCATTAAGATGGGATTTGTTAATTTTCGAATTTTATTCATTATCTATAACAAACAGATTTGGGCAGTGTTATACAAGGAATTTGGATTTCTGTCTTCTTTCCTACTTCCTATGTAACTTTCTAAGTCATTGAATGCCCAATCTCTTG
Organism: Dromiciops gliroides; assembly: GCF_019393635.1. Taxonomy (NCBI): domain Eukaryota; kingdom Metazoa; phylum Chordata; class Mammalia; order Microbiotheria; family Microbiotheriidae; genus Dromiciops; species Dromiciops gliroides. The sequence goes on along the minus strand of NC_057864.1, from coordinate 168,822,782 downwards.
CCTCTCTTCCTACCACCCACTGAAAATTACTTTCAATAGCATCTGGGTCCCCAACAGCCTTGGAAATTTCTGAAAGTGACAGTGGCCTGATTCTAGCATAGGAACTGTGTCCCTTTATTTAAGGAACTCTGGGTTAATAAGTTTTGCTGGTTCACCAAATTCTGATTCTTAAGCACTGTAGGGACAAAGCATAGTTTTCCTTTTTTTTTTTTTTAACATTTGGTGTGTTTGCTATCTAGGTGTGTTAGAAAGAACCTATGGAAGCAGGGAACTTCACTAGGGTGACTGAGTTTGTCTTCTTGGGACTCTCAGAGACTCGGGAGCTGCAGGATTTTCTGTTTCTGGTATTCCTGACCGTCTACATAACAACCATTTTGGGCAACCTAATCATTATGGTCATTGTGACTTCTGATAACCGGCTCCACACTCCCATGTATTTCCTTCTCCGTAATTTGGCTGTTGTAGATGTCTGTTTTTCATCTGTCACTACTCCCAAGATGCTGATTGACTTCCTGTCTGAGGCCAAAACCATCTCCTTCCAGGGATGCATGACCCAGATCTTCTTCTTCCATTTCTTAGGTGGTGCTACAGTCTTCTTCCTCTCAGTGATGGCCTTTGACCGCTATATTGCTATCTCCCGGCCCCTCCATTATGTCACCATCATGAACTCTCAGATGTGCTTTGGGCTGGTGGTGGCTGCCTGGGCAGGAGGCTTTGTCCACTCCATTGTCCAGCTTGCTCTCCTGCTCCCCTTGCCTTTCTGTGGCCCCAACATCCTAGATAACTTTTATTGTGATGTCCCCCAAGTCCTGAGACTTGCCTGTACGGATACCTCTTTATTGGAGCTCCTCATGATTACAAACAGTGGGATGTTGGATCTCATCTGGTTCCTCATCCTTCTGGCTTCCTACACAGTCATCTTGGTGATGCTGAGATCTCATTCAGGGGAAGGGAGACGAAAGGCCTCCCTCACCTGTACCACCCACATCATTGTGGTGTCTTTGATCTTTGTGCCTTGCATCTATATCTATGCCCGGCCTTTCATTTCATTCCCTATAGACAAGGCTGTCTCCATCAGCTACACAGTCATCACTCCCATGCTTAACCCTATGATTTACACTCTAAGGAATCAAGAGATGAGATCTGCCATAAAAAGGTTAGGGTGGATTTGTAGAATGAGTGAAATTCATGCTACTTGACTTTGGCTAAGTCATTTCACCTTTTCTAGCCTTGCACTCATTCATGTAGAAAACAGGTAGCTGTAGCTTATGTACTTACAATGTACTCTAATTCTACAATTCTCCCCAATATCATTCATTGGGATATTGGAAGGATGAAATAAAAGATGAACAGGCAGGTTTTTATATAAGAATTCTGTACTACTCTTAGAAGAGAAATATAAAGCATCCTTTTCATGGTGTGTTGACTATAGTGAATAGCCAATGTGACATCAATACAAGTTACACAGGCAACTAACTTCCTCTTCTCTCCTGCCTACTACCACACTATGCTAATTACACTGTCCTGATTCTGTAAACTCATATCCTAGATGTGGCAGAGCATGTTTCTCTCTTCTGTTATCTTCCAAATTTTTCTTTGTAGGGCTCCGTAACATATTATTCTTCATTATAATAATTCTTCTGTCATTCAAATGACTTTTCTAAGAGGAGTTCAGAAGGCTTCCTGCCCAATATGAGGGGTATTGGGTAGACAAGAAAATTGAGATCCAGAGGGTGTATGTGGGATGCCTAAGGAGAACCAGTTGTGAAGAAAAGAATGAAGCTTTGAGGTCTTCTCCACAAATGACTGTCTGTCTATTTTGTGTCTTTATCTTCTTCTCTGCTTTTGTCTTTATCTCTCTATCTCTAGTGGTTTCTCTGTGTTTCAAATGAAAGAACTGAATATAACTGCTGAGATATCCATGATATTCAAAAGATGGTGGAGGGTAAGAGGTCTATAGAGGGGCAAAGGTTGTTTGAGTTTTCAAAAAAGAAAGAGAAAAGAGTTTGCAAAAGAGTCAGTAAGCTTGACTTAGATCCTGGTGAAAATATGGAACTAATTATTAAAGAGATATGTAGTAAAAAAAAAAAAGAGAGAGAGAGATGTAGTAAATATCTGGGAAAGAATTATTGATAGCACAGAGCCTGTATGGTTTCATTGAGAAAAAGTTCTCAGACTACTATCATTTCCTTTATTGATAGGGCTACAAAACTGGCAGATCAAGGGAATGTGATAGATACAGATAACATAGAATTTAGTAAAATGTTTAATAATGCAACTTCTGCTATTCTTGTGTGAAAAATGAAGAGATGTATCATAGATAAAAGTGCAATTAGGGGGCAGCTAGGTGGCACAGTGGATAGAACACTGGCCCTGGATTCAGGAGGACCCGAGTTCAAATCTGGCCTCAGACACTTTACACTTACTAGCTGTGTGACCCTGGGCAAGTCACTTAACCCCAATTGCCTCACTAAAAAAAAAAAGGTGCAATTAGATGGTTAAAGAACTGGATAAGTGGCCAGACTCCAAGACAAGTCATTAGTTGTTGTTTTTTAGTAATGTTTAGGCATGTCTGACTCTGACCCCATTTGGGGTTTTCTTAGCAAGGATGCTGGAGTAGTTTGCCATTTCCTTCTCCAGTAGTTATTAGTAGTTCATTTTTATGTTGGAAAGAGGTCTCCAGTGGACTGTTCCAGAGATCTCTGCTTGGCCCTGTTCTGGCTAATTCACATTTTTATCAATGACTTAGATAAATCCCTAAACAGCATGCTTACTAGTTTTGTAGATGACACAAAACTGAGGAAAATAGGTAATGAACCGGATGACAGAGGATTAAAAAAGTTCTGGACATGCTAGAACAATGGGTGGAAGGTGAAAGTAGTGACCTGAGACTTGTTGTCAGGGAATACACTTCCTAACAATTAAAACCAAACAAAAATAAAATGTATTATGTCAAGAAGTGGTAGGTTCCTCCTCACCTTCTGGCAGAGTGTATGGCCTCTTCTTAGGCATGTTGTAGTGGCGATTCTTTTGGAGGGTGAGCTAGACTAGATGGCTACTGATGTATTTTATACTCTATAATTTCATAATTCTGTTTTTAGTCTTCTTTTATCTATTTCTACTTGTGTCGCTTATGTCTTCTCTACTAGGACTTGTGTGTGTGTGTGTGTGTGTGTGTGTGTGTGTGTTTCTTTGAATAAAGCATCCCAGCAAGAACCATTTTGGAGTAAATATGAGAAAATAATGACAGGCAAGCAGGCAATAAGCATTTATTAGGCATGTACTATGTGTTAGGCATGGTGATGAAGTCTAAAGCAGGAGGGGAATAGAAGATGGCCAGCCTGGGACCCTCTCCAAAATGGAGGCTTTAGGGAGGAAGTCACTCATGGAAAAGAGAAGGGAGCAAGAGGAGTGGAGGGATGTTCCAGGGTGAGAAGATAGCTGAGATATGGTGGCAAAGTCTGGACACTAAGAGCTAGGAGGGGAATGAAAAATGGTTAGTCTGGGACCCTACTCAAAATGAAGGATCTCATCAATGGGAGAAAGAGACTAGAAGGATGAAGGGAAATTCCAGGGAGACAAGCAGCAGAGGAAATGTGGTAAAATGTAGTGAGTCAGAAGCAGATCTTTGAGGGGAAAGAGAATAAACAATGAAATAGTTTGAATTAATAGTATGATGTAGCAATGTATTAATAATGAAATAGGATATATAATAAAACAATTTAAATTAATAATATACATGTATATAATGCTGTAAGGTTCTAGGGCATTTTCTTCAGAACTCTCTGGAATAAGCTATATGACATTTTACTATTGTTTCTATTGCCCAGAAGAGGAGATTGGTCTCATTGAGCTGGTGTGACTCATTAATGGCCACACAGTTTCAGAGATAGGATTTCAACCCTGGCTGAAATCAAGGCTTGTGGTCTTCTCTCTATGCCATTTCAAAGAGGTTCATACACTTGCACTTTGGTACATGTATGGTTCCTTCAACCATAAGTTTTGTAGAGCAAGCAATACTACCCTCATATTACAGATGAAGAAACTGAAAGGTTAGATGACTTACCCAAAGTGATGCAGCTTACTAAATAGAGTCATAGAATATTTAAGGTAGAAGGTAATTGGAGTACCCTTTGACCCAGCAATACCACTCTTGGGTCTTTTTCCCAAAGAGATCATAAAAAAGGGAAAAGGACCCACATGTACAAAAATATTTATAGCTGCTCTTTTTGTGGTGGCAAGGAATTGGAAATTGAGGGGATGTCCATCAATTGGGGAATGGCTGAACAAGTTGTGGTATATGAATGTAATGGAATTCTATTGTGCTGTAAGAAACGATGAGCAGGTGGAGTTCAGAGAAACCTGGAAGGACTTGCATGAACCAATGATGAGTGAGATGAGCAGAACCAGAAGAACATTATACACAGTATCATCAACACTATGTGTGGACCAACTGTGATAGATTAGATTCTTCTCACCAATCCAATGGAACAAGAATGTTCCAAAGGACTCATGATGGAAAAGGCTCTCCAAATCCAGAGGGAAAAAAAAGGAACGGTGGGATATGGATGCTGATTGGACCATACTATTTCTTTTGTTTTTGATGCTGTTGGTTTTCTGATTTCAGGTTTTTCCTTTGTGCTATGATCCTTCTCATATAACATGACTAATGCAGAAATATGTTTAATGTTATTATGTATATTTAACCTATATCAGATTGCCTGCTGTCTAGGGGGGGGGGAAGGAGGGTAGGGAGGGAGAAAAATTTGAAATTTGAAATCTTATATAAACAAATCCTGAAAACTATTTCTACATGTAACTGGAAAATAATAAAATACTTTTATTTAAATTTTTAAAAAATCAAGCATTTAAAAACAAAGAAGATAATTGGAGGACAGCTAGTACAATGAATACTTGAATCATGAATCCACTTATACACTTGGACTACCACAAGTGTTCACTTAACTTCCATTTGCAGAATTTCAGTGATGGGGAGCTCATTACTTCCTGAGGTAACCACTTCTGGGTTTTGATCCTAATTCCCTAATTGTTAGGGATATTACATTGAGCCCAAATCTGCTCCTCTGTAACTTCTATGTCTTTATCTTCATTGTTCTCTATGGGGATAGGCAAAATAAGTCTAACCTTTCTTCTACATACCAGGTCTTCAAACATATACCATATCCTTCAATTTATGTTTATTAAAATATACCACATTGTCAAATACATATGTATTAAAAACAAAATGATTACAAAATTTGTACTGTACACTTGGATACTCTTGTAATTTACATGTTATTGAAAGAAATAAAAGATGTATGTATTAACTCTAATAAGGTACTGATGAAGTTGTCCTGTGAATTTATCCTGACTTTTATTGTTATTAATATTTTCATTTATATAGTTTAGTTAGTTGTATATCACTCCTTTGTTCTATTGTCTTCATTCTGCATTATTTTATGTTTTTGTATATTTCTTTGAATTCTTCATATTCATAAGTAATTATAGTGCAATCATATGCCATAATTTGTTTGCACATTCCCAGATCATCTGTTTGTCATGTGTTTTGTTCCAGGCTTTTTCATCTATTACAAATAGTGCTAAAAGGAGTATGTTTCTGGAGCTACATTTTGGTTCCCTGTCAATAATGTTCTAAATCAATAAATTTAGTGGTGGTTATTGTTGTGTCAAAAAGCATGGACATTTTAAAAAAAGCTCCTCAAAGCACCTTATTAGGATTTTGACTTGTATAGCAGTAAATCTGGAGATTAAATTGAGTAATATTATTATTTATACTCTATCAACATGATCTAACCACTTACATTCAGTATTTAGTTATGCCTTAATTTCTCTCTCTCTCTCTCTCTCTCTCTCTCTCTCTCTCTCTCTCTCTCTCTATATATATATATATATATATATATATATATATATATATATATATATATGTTTTTGTACAAATCATGTGTGTGTAGGTGGACTAAATACATTATAAATATTTAATACATTTTATGATTATTTAAAACAACATTTATCTTTTTACTACTATTCTAGTAAGTGTTAAGTGTTAAGTGTCTGAGGCCGGATTTGAACTCAGGTACTCCTGACCCCAGGGCCGGTGCTCTATCCACTGAGCCATCTAGCTTCCCCCCATGCTGTTCTTAATGTGAAAGATAGTAATATTGGTCTATTATGCTTATTTTTTACCCTAGGAGTCAGGAGAATTTATTTCACTATATTAGGGGGAAATCTTTTCATTCCCAGGCTTTTTAGTACTTTCAATATAAATGTGAATATGCATTTTGACAAAGATTTATATGCTTCTCTTGATATTATGATTAGATTTTGAATGGTTTATTATAAATTTACCAATAAACATAAGTACAACAAATTAAATTTGCTTTGTAACTACATACATTTAATTAAATTATTTTTATTGTTCATATAATTTAGTATATTAATTACTTTCCTAACATTGAACATTTTTGCCATAATAAATTATTATCTACATTTCTCTATTCTACTTACCAGTGTTTTATTTTACTTTTTAAAAAATTAATTATGCTAATAAACATCAATAATTTCTTAGTTTGGGGCAGCTAGGTGGTACAGTGCATAAAGACCTGGCCCTGGATTCAGGAGAACCTGAGTTCAACCTCAGACACTTGACACTCACTAGCTGTATGACCCTGGGCAAGCCACTTAACTGTCATTGCCCCGTAAAAAAAAAATTTTTTTTAGTTTACTTTATCTTTCCCTGGTTTTGTAATTGAGACCACATTTGTACTATAGAAAGAATTGCACAGAGTGCTGTCTTTTTCTATTCATGAAAAGTTTCTACAGCATAGATTTTTCCTTCTCCTTTGACTTTCATAGTTGATCAGTTATCAAATTTTGTTTATTCTGCTTCCATAATATATTTTGCGTTTGTCCCCTCACTTCCATTACTTTTGGCTCCACCCAATTGGAACTTTCATTATTAACCGAATGCACTATTGAAATAGCCTTCTAAGAGGTCTTATGCCTATTCTTTTCTTTCTTTCTTTCTTTTTTGAAGGCAATTAGAGTTAAGTGACTTGCCCAGGGTCACACAGCTAGTAAGTGTCAAGTGTCTGAGGCCGGATTTGAACTCAGGTCCTCCTGACTCCAGGGCTGGTGCTCTAACCACTGTGCCACCTAGCTGCCCCTATTCTTTTCTTTCTAATCTATTCTTTATACTTCTACCAGAATAATTGTCCTCGTGCCAAAATCTGATCTCTTCCCTATTGTCCTTGAAAAATTTTCAGTGGCTGCTAATTGCCTACTGACTAAAGTTCAAATTTCTTTTCCTGGAAGTCAAAGACTTTCTCCATCCAGTGCCACCCTTCCCAGTCTTTCAGGGCCTTTCCAGCCCTATCTCACATTACTCACTACAATATACATTATGTTGCAACCAAACTAGGCAATTCTCTGTCCTCAAAACACATCCCTTCACCCTCTCATCCCTCCATGGCTTTGTTTCCTGGTGAATGGTGAATTTTTTCAGGCTCTGTGGAAGTGCAGAGGAAGAGGAATTTGGGATAGAGGATCTTGGGTAATTCTTTTCACCTTTGTAGGCCGCATTTTCTCCAACTGTTAAATGAGTGGGTTGGACCATCTGGTCAGAAAGTCCGTGCCATCTCTAAATCTATGATTCTGTGATCCTTTCATCTTATGACTTTCAGTTGTCTTTTATAAGCAGCTGACAACTTTTCCTTCAGGTAATATTGGTTCTGCCTACTAATAAGAATGGATTAAAAAAGACTTTTAATGTCCTTTGCTTTCTCTAGCACCTCATGACCTTTGGTCAACCCAGTAATTTGGAATTATGTGCACATTCACACAACTCCCTTTTCCCCTCTCCTAATTCAAACTCTAGTTATTTGACTTGTTTTCACATTTCATGTAGTTGTCCAGGGAGGCAAGTGAAAGACCTGGTCCTGTCCATGGTGCTGACCAGTCAGCTAAACATTTTGCAGTTTTTGCCTTGGTTCATCTCATTTCAAGGGACTGTCATACTTCCTGATACTTTTATTTCTATACCCCAGCAACCCTACAATTTGTAATGTCCTTGGTGGTTCTATTCCATAGAAGGGCACTGAAAACCCGTGTGAGGTAATGATTGAGACACTTTTTTCCCTTTTAATAAATCCCATTGCTCCTTTGCCCCTGGAAACATCATCCTCAATTCTCCTTTTTTGGATTTAACCCAATCATATTCTCTCAGGTATTCTCCTAAACCCAATGCCCAGCTTGAGTATATGTGAATTTGGGGTGATGTCTGGGAAATGTTAAAATCGTAGCATGTCTTTGAGGACATGTTAAACCTTAAATCCCATCTTCCATTCTGGACTAGAGGTAAGTGAGAGGCCCACAGAATCACACTTTCATATTGCTTGTTTTCGGGTGTGTAATCGGGGGTTCAAAGCAACTCCTAGAGGAAGCACAGTCAGGGAGGTGCTAGCAAATATTTAACAATAATATTAAAGGTATACTTTTAAAAATAATCAGGATTATTGTCTTTTCCCAATACTTAAAAAATTTAGACATCAAAACAATAAGTAAAGCCATAATTTTTGAAGCATTTGCTATATTTGATATCCAAAATGTAAAGATTCACAATGAAAATTTAACAATTGTCTCTCTTGAGTCAGTATGAGCTAACTCCAGAGCACCACTGTAAAATGTCACAGATGAGGGCAATTAGGGATGAAATGCATTTGGGGAGAGTGAGGGTGTAGGTCAGAATACAAGAATGATATACCTAATTTCTGTTCCATATAGGAACCAAGGCTTTCAAGTGAACAAACACAGAGAGACATTAATGAATTGGAGGGACAGCGTGGGGCAGAGGATATACAAACACATAGGTTAGACAGAACATACTGTCCCTCCTAAAAAGGATCACACAATTCATAGACTTCATATATAATTCATACCAGCTCAAGTCAATCCTCAATCTCTTCCTGTAAGTCACAATCCCTCACATTCTCCCTCTTCTCCCCACTTTCTTTCCCACTTTCTCTGTGGGTGCATCCTCTTCTTCTTTTCAGTCTCTCTTCATCCTCATTTTCTGCCCCCCCTTTTTTATACCTCTTTCTATATTGCCCTATGTTCCTTCCTCTCATTTTTCTCATCAACTGACTTGATATTACTTCCCAATTAATTATTATTTCTCCAGTTAGTATTCCTATGTTCCCTTCAGATTAGATTCATTCATTTCAGAATCCTTTCATTCTATCTTCCCTCACCTAACTTTTTTCATTGTATTAGCACAGAGTGGGGCAGGTAGGTAGCACAGTGGATAAAGCACTGGCCCTGGATTCAGGAGGACCTGAGTTCAAATCTAGCCTCAGACACTTGACACTTAACTAGCTGTGTAATCCTGGGCAAATCACTTAACCCTAATTGCCCCATGTGCAAACACACACACACATAAATAAAAATTAAAAAGTATCAGCACAGAAATGCACTCTATTTTTATCTCATGAATTATCTCCATTTTCATGTTTTCTGGGACAGGTGTTAGATAGTTTGGAGGTTTGGTTAGCATCTCAGAGACATCTCTGGCCCTCAACCTTATCCTTCTCTGTGACTCTCCTTATCTGTGACCTAACCTTAGAGTGTGCATGTAAGTGCGGGGGGGGGGGGGGGGCCGGGAAACGTTTCAAAGAGCAGCTCAAAGAAGGATCCTCTAGGAAACCTTCCATGATTGTCCCTCAAATTCTACCTCCATAATTTCTTTTAAATCTACTTCCCTTCACTCACACTGCCATTGCCCTAGCTAGGGTCCTCAACACTGCTCACCTGTTCTACCAAAACTTACATCAAAATTGATCTCTCTGCCACCTGTCTCTCTTCTCTTTAATGGGCCCTTCCCAACAGCTGTGAAAAGAACCTACCTAAAGCCCAGGCTTAATTATGTCACTCTCCTACTCAAAATCTTTCAGGAGCCTCCAGCTTCCTTTAGGGGAAAATGCAAACCCCATAGCCTGACATTTAAGGTATATCTTACATCAATCTACCTTTTGGCCTAATTTGACACTACCTCTCTAAACACATGCTTTATACATTTCGGGCAAACTGGTTTAGTAGATTTTCCTTGAACTTGACTTAATGACTCCTGCTTCAAAACATTCACACAAGCTTTTTTTTTTTTTTTTTTGGTGGGGCAATGAGGGTTAAGTGACTTGCCCAGGGTCACACAGCTAGTAAGTGTCAAGTGTCTGAAGCCAGATTTGAACTCAGATTCTCCTGAATCCAGGGTCGGTGCTTTATCCACTGTGCCACCTAGCTTCCCCCACTCAAGCTTTTCACACCCCGTTCCTGCAATGCATTATCTTCACATGCTCCCCCCTGCCCAAAGATAAAAGATTCCTTATCTTCCTTTAAGGCTTAGCTCAGGTATTACCACATCTATATAGTTTTCCTATGCTCTCTCTCTTCAAATAGTCACAGAGAACTTTTTTGTTTTTGTCGTTTGCCCCCTCTACCCCCTTTCTTATCACACCTTTCTGTGTACATTTATTATCCCTCATCTCAAGTAAACAGCTTGAAGGCAGGGACAATTTTATTTCTGTTTTTCTATTATGGTTAATTTTAATTAATGATTAGCACAATGTCATGCATACTGCAAAAGCTTAACCAACATTACTTCAGTTGAAATGACCACACAGGGCTCAGATCATACTTCCACTATGTATCCCCTTATTACCTTTTCCTTTTTCATATAGAAGTTTCTGCTTCTTCATCCTAGTTGCTAACATTCTCTTAGGCATTACACCTAGAGCCCTTGATCTTGGAGAGGCCTAGAAAAAGCATTCTTCTCACCCTTTTTATTCTCCTCCCTAATGCTTGAGATTCCAAAACAGGAACTTTATCCATAAAGAATAACAGATCCAAGTTTTTACTGATCCAATAAATCCTGACCCTTAAGATTTGCAGGGACAAGGGGTGTGTGTATGTGTGTGTGTGTGTGTGTGTGTTATGTGTATTTTTAATGGTGTGTTTTCTCTTTAGGTGTGTTAGAAAGAATCTATGGAAGCAGGGAATCTCACTAGTGTAACTGAGTTTGTCCTCTTGGGACTCTCACAGGCTCAGGAACTGCAGGGGTTTCTATTCCTTGTGTTCCTGATTATCTACATAACAACTGTTATGGGCAACCTCCTCATTATAACTATAGTGACCTCTGACACTCGGCTCCACACTCCCATGTATTTTCTTCTCCGTAACCTGGCTGTTATAGATCTCTGCTACTCCTCAGTCACTGCCCCCAAGATGCTGGTTGACTTCCTGTCTGAGGCCAAAACCATCTCCTTCCAGGGATGCATGACCCAGATCTTCTTCTTCCATCTCTTGGGTGGTGGCACAGTCTTCTTCCTCTCAGTGATGGCCTTTGACCGCTATGTTGCCATCTCCAGGCCCCTCCATTATGTCACCATCATGAACTCTCAGATGTGCTTTGGACTGGTGGTGGCTGCCTGGGCAGGAGGCTTTATCCACTCCATTGTCCAGCTTGTTCTCCTGCTCCCCCTGCCCTTCTGTGGCCCCAACATCCTGGATAATTTTTATTGTGATGTCCCCCAAGTCCTGAGACTTGCCTGTACAGATACCTCTTTACTGGAGCTCCTCATGATTACCAACAGTGGGATGTTGGTTCTTATTTGGTTCCTCATCCTCCTGGCTTCCTACACAGTCATCTTGGTGATGCTGAGATCTCACTCAGGGGAGGGAAGGCGCAAAGCCTCTTCCACCTGTACCACCCACATCATTGTGGTGTCTTTGATCTTTGTGCCTTGCATCTACATCTATGCCCGGCCCTTCACCTCCTTCCCAATGGACAAGGCTGTCTCCATCAGCTACACAGTCATCACCCCCATGCTTAACCCCATGATTTACACTCTAAGGAATCAAGAGATGAGATCTGCCATAAAAAGGTTAGGGAAGTATCCAGTGATTTGCAGAATGAGTGAAATTCATGCTACTTGACTTTAGCTAAGTTATTTCACCTCTTACAGATTTACACTCACTCATATAGAAAACAGGCAGCTATAACCTCTATGTCCCTTACTACCTACTCTAATTCTGAAATTCTCCACAATATCTACATAGGGATATTGTGAGGATGGAATAAAAGATGAGCAGGGTTTTTTCTATAAGAATTCTGCACCACTCTTATTAGAGAAACACAGACTAACTTATTTATGGTGTATTGACTATAGTGAATACCAATACAAATACATGTGATACCAATACAAATCACACAGGGAAATGACTTGTTCTTCTCTCTTGCCTACTATTATACTATAGTTATACTGTTGTGATTCTATAAACTCATTTTCTAGACATGTCTGAACATATTTGTCTCTTCTGTTACCTCTGTAGGGCTGTTGAGCATATTATTTTTCATTATAATAATTCTTCTGTCATTCAGATGATTTTTCTAAGAGGAATTCAGAAGACCTCATGCCCAATGCGAGGAGTGTTGGGTGGACAAGAAAATTGAGACCCAGAGGGTGTATGTGAGATGCCTAAGGTGAACCAGTTACAAAGAAAAGAATGTAGCTTTGAGGCGTTCTCCACAAATGACTGTCTATTCATTTTGTGTCTTTATCATCATCTCTGTTTTTGTCTTTATTTCTCCATCTCTAGTGATTTCTCTGTTTCAACTGAAAGAACTGGTGGATATAACTGCTGAGATGCCCATGATATTCAAAAGATTGTGGAGGAGGCAAGAGGTCCTGAAGGACTATATCAGTAAGCTTGACCTCGATGTTGGCAAAAATCTAGAACAAATTCTTAAATAGATAGGTAATGAATATCTGGGAAAGAAATTATTCATAACAAAGAGCTTGTATGGCTTCATTGAGAAAAAGTTCTCAGACTAATCTAATTTCCTTTATTGATAGGGCTACAAAACTGGCAGATCAAGGGAATACAGTAGATACAATTAACATAGGAGTTAGTAAAATATTTAATAAGCAACTTCTGCTATTCTTGAATTGGATGGCAACAAGGATCCAAAAAGATCTGGACATGCTAGAACAATGGGTGGAAATTGAAAAGCAGCAAATTGAGTCTTGTTGTTGGGGAATAAACTTCCTAACAATTAAAGCCATCCAAAAATGGAGATTGTGGGTTTCCCCCTCATTGAAGATCTGGCAGAGTGTGTGACCTCTTGTTGGGTATGTTGTGGTGAAGATACTTTTTGGAGCTTGAGCTAGACTAGATGGTTACACTCCACGATTCTTTAATTCTGTTTCTAATCTTCTTTTATCCATTTCTACTTCTATCACTATGTACTTCTCTCCTGAGACTCTGTGTGTGCTTCTTTGAATAAGTACCCCAGCAAGAACCATTTTGGAGTAAATATGAGACAATAATGGTAGGCAAGAAGGCAACAAGCATTTATTTAGGCACTTACTATGTGCTAGGCATGATGGCTAAGTCTAAAGCAGGAGGGGAATAGAAGATGGCCACCCTGGGCCCGTCTCCAAAATGGAGGCTTCAGGGAGGAAGTCACCCATGGAAAAAAGAAGGGAGCAAAAGGAGTGGAGGATGTTCCAGAGTTAGAAGATGAGACGTGGTGGCAAAGTCTGGACATTTAGAAGCAGAGCTAGGAAGGGAATGAAAAATGGCTAGTCTGGGACCCTACCCAAAATGAAGAATCTCATCAATGGGAGGAAAGAGACTAGAAGGATGAAGGGAAATTCCAGGGAAACAGGCAGTAAGGGAGATGTGGTAAAGTGCAGAGTCAGAAATAGATCTTCAAAAAAAAAAAGAAGTAGATCTTGGAGGAGAAAGATGATACATAATGAAATTATTTTAATTAATAATATGATGTAATAATACTTTAACAATATAATAATAAAATAGGATATAATTAAAATTAATAATATACATTTACATAATGCTGTATTTTCCTTATAACTGTTTGGAATAGGCTACATGACATTATATTGAGGAGATTGGTCTCATTGAGCTGGTGTGAATCATTTTAATGGTCACACAGTTAGTTTCAGAGAAAGGATTTCAACTCTGGTTGAAATCAAGTCCTGTGGTCTTGTAACTATGCCATTTAAAGTGGTTAATACACATGCACTTTGGTATTTTTCAACCACAAAAATTATGTAGAGCAAGCAATACTATCCTCATATCACAGATGAAAAAACTGAGACTCAGAAAGGTTAGGTGACTTACCCAAAGTGATACAGCTTACTAGTTATAGAGTCATAGAGTATTTAAGGTGGAAGATACCTCAGAGGTCTACTAGTCCAACACATACCTGAATCATGAATCCACTATACACTTGGAATATCACAAGTGTTCATTTAGCTTTCACTTGCAGACCTCCAATGATGGGAAGCTCATTATCTCCATTTCTGGGTCTTTATCCTAATTCCCTATTATTAGGAATACTATATTGAACCCAAAGCTGTCCCTCTGTAACTTCTATATTTATCTTCATTGTTCTCTCTGAGGATAGGCAAAATAAGTCTAACCTTTATTTTACATAAAAGGTCTGCAAACATAAACCGAAACTGATAATATTCTCCTTAAATATCCTCTTCTCCATGCTAAACATTTTCAGTTCCTTTGACCAACCCTTGTTTAGCACTGTTTTCTGGCTCCTAACCATCTCCTGTCCTAATATGTCAACTACAGATCAGAACATACAAGTCCAGATGTGGTCTGATTAAGGCAGAGTCCCATGGGACATACATATTTCTCATTCTCTATGCTTCTAACCATGAAGTCTTAATTTACATTACCTTTTTTTTTTTGGTGGCTATATCTTACTGTTGACTCAGATTATATTTTGTTAAAACTCCAATTCCTTTTTCATGAACTCATATCCAACTTGAATTTCCCTATCTTTTTTTTTCCATTAAAAAAAATTACCCCTGGTCCTGCAATTTGTGTTTATTAAAATATATCTCATTGTAAAGTACACATGTATTAAAACAAAAAACAATGATTGTAAAATTTGTAATATACACTTGCACACTCCTGTAATTTGCATATTGTTGAAAGAAATAAAAAAATATTTGTATTAACTCTAATAAGGTACTGGTGAAGTTGTCCTGTGAATTTATTCTGATGTTATTATTATTAATAGTTTCATTTATGTAATTTAGTCAGATATATATCATTCTTTTGGTTCTATTGTCTTCTATTCATTGTTTTATGTCCTCCTATATTTGAATTCATAATTATAATTTATTTGGACATTCCCAAATCATTCGTTGGTCATGTATTTTGTTCCAGGCTTTTTTTTCTTCTATTACAAATAGAGCTAAAAAGAATAGTTTTGTGCAGCTACATTTTTGTTCTTTGTCAATAATGTTCTAAATCAATAAATTTAGTAGTGGTATCACTGGGTCAATAAGCATGGACATTCAAAAAACTCCTTAAGGCATATTATTAGTGTTTTTATTTGTATAACAATAAATTTGGAAATTAAATTTAGTAGTAATATTATTTATACTATATCAGCATGATCTAACCATTTGCATTCAGTATTTCCAATTATTTAGTTATACCTTAATTTCTATAATTTTTTGAATTTATACAAATCATTGTTTAAATTCCTTGTAAATATTTAATACATGTTATGATTATTTTAAATAACATTTCTCTTTCTACTACTATTCCTGATTTGGGTTAATGATATAAAAAAAACCAAAGATTTCTTTTGTGGGTTTGTTTTATAACTTATTCTTTTGCTGAAGCCATTTATGCCTTGAATATCTCTTGTTGATTCCCTTGGGGTTTCTAAAGAAACCATTGTATCATTCATGTGGAGAGAGAACTCCAAGTTAGTAGCCTTTTTGGTCAACAATTATTTCTTGTTTTATTATTATAGCTCACAGTAGCACAACTTGTCAAATAACAATGATGAGAATGGTCATCTTTGTTTCCCTGCTGTTCTTTTTTTTTTTTTAATAGTTCAGAGATTTTATTCTAATAGCTTTAATTACAGTGCTTGTTTGTCAAATGAAAACTGAAAACAAGTATACAAAACAGTCGATTACTAATTGTGTATTGAAAGCAGTAAGAGTTTCCACAACACCAAACAAACCAGTTCTGAGTTTTTCCCGAGATAAAGTTTAACAGCTCCAGCTTCTTCAGTGTTTATCAAAATACAAAAGAAAAAAAAAGTAAAGATCTTCTTTTTTCAGATGGCAAATCTGACCCTTGTAGTAATGAGGGGTAGTAAAGGACATTTCACACATATACAGATAGGGGGATTGTTCCAAAATGGGACCGAATACTTCTAGAATGGAATGACTCCCCAAGCTCTCATGCTCAATTTACTTTCTTTCAAAACCTAGACACCACAGAGAAATGCCTGGTATTCTTCACTGTGTTTTTCAATTATCTCCAACCAAGTTTTGGGGGCTAACGTAGGCTGTGCTTACTGTGGAGAGGTTTCAAACAGAAGCACCACACATTTGACAAAAATTAAAATGCTGGTTTTTTTGTTGTCCGAATGTGTCAAAGGCTCTTCTCAATGTTTATAACCAGCCATCATTGTGTCCTTCCTAAGAGTAACTCAAGTGTGATGGAGAACTAATCACAGCCTGACCTGAACTGCAGGGGGAGGGGGGGGGAAGGGGGAAGGAGGTCTAGTTATAAACTGTTTATGATTGAAGATCTAATGCTCTCAATGTGCAGCCTGCTCTGAACCACAACCTCAAAGCTTTTTTTCCTAAGTATCCATGTGAGCACAAATACAAGCACAAACTCTATGAAATACATAAAGATCCAAAGACATAGCATTACATGGATCTCTATTTTAACCATGCAAAATTGATCACTTGTTTGATTTTTATCATTTCTCAAGTTTCAAAAGAGAAACCGCAGACAATTACAATGGTCTGGTATTCAAGTTGTTACTGCCAAACCTACACTAAGCATATTTCTCTGTTCTGTGTGTTCAAGTGTTTGACTTGTCTTTTTTTATTTTTTTACTATTTAAAAAAATACACTGAGTTCAGGTTAAAAACCAACCACCAAAATGGATCTCAACACAGATCTCACAAGCCAGTAGGAGTAGCATTCGGCTCTGCTGCTGCACGTTAACCCCCAGCAACCCAAGTGTCAATGTGCTTAAAATCCCTTCCCAGTACTAAACGGTGAGTTGATTTTTTTACAATAAAAAAAGCTGAGTAATATTGCATAGGAGTGCCAGAAACTGCCCCATTGGAAACAAAAACTATTTACATTAAATAAGAAACCTGTTTTCAGGCCTGTATTTGCCACATTTACAGCATGGTGCAATACATACTGTGACAAGGGGTAGGAAAAAACAGCTTCCGGCACTCAATACCACAAAGTAGCAGTTTGCCACATGAGAGTAAAGCGAAGGGCGAATAGGAGGAAATAAGAGGGAGAGAAGGAAAGAGGGAGGAGGAACTTTTTGTTGTTTCATTTCTGGTTTCGGAGCTGATTGGACAACCAGTCCAGTCCTTCATAGAGCCCATCCCCACTAGTGGCACAGGTCGCTTGGATGTACCAGTTTCTGTGACGAAGAGAATGCAGTCCAAGTTTATCTGTGATTTCAGCTGCATTCATGGCATTGGGAAGATCCTGTTTGTTAGCAAACACTAATAAGACGGCATCTCTAAGCTCATCCTCTGCCAGCATTCTCATCAGTTCTTCTCGGGCCTCATTCACTCGTTCTGTCATTACTGTCAACCACAAAAATCAGTCCTTGTGTGTTCTGGAAGTAATGGCGCCATAGGGGTCGGATCTTATCCTGGCCACCTACATCCCAGACCGTGAAGCTAATGTTTTTGTATTCTACAGTTTCTACGTTGAAACCTATAGTGGGAATAGTAGTTACTATTTCACCCAGCTTCAGTTTGTACAAAATAGTTGTCTTTCCTGCGGCATCCAGACCAACCATTAGAATCCGCATTTCTTTTTTGCCAAAAAGCCCCTTGAAGAGGTTAGCAAAAATATTCCCCATGTTCCGAGTTTGATGTTTTGAACGTTGGCAAAAGAAACCTTCCCGCTCCTGAGCCTCGGGCTTCCCGTCTCCTCACCTCCCTGCTGTTCTTAATGTGAAAGATTGGTCTATTATGCTTATTTTTTACCCTAGGAATCAGGAGAATTTATTTCACTATATTAGGGGGAAATCTTTTCATTCCCAGGCTTTTTAGTGCTTTCAATACAAATGTGATTATGTATTTTGTCAAAGATTTATATGCTTCTCTTGATATTATGATTAGATTTTAAATGGCTTATTATAAATTTACCAATAAACATAAGTACAACAAATTAAATTTGCTTTGTAACTACGTATATTTAATTAAATGATTTTTATTGTTCATATGGTTTAGTGTATTAATTACTTTCCTAACATTGAACATCTTTGCACATAATAAATTATTTTCTACATTTCTCTATTCTACTTACCAGTGTTTTATTTTACATTTTAATTAATTATGCTAATGAACATCAATAGTTTCTTAGTTTACTTTATCTTTCCCTGGTTTTGTAATTGGGACTACATTTGTACTATAGAAAGAATTGCACAGAGTGCTGTCTTTTTCTATTCATGAAAAGTTTCTATAACATAGATTCTTCCTTCTCCTTTGTCTTCCTTAGGTGATCAGTTACCAAATTTTGTTTATTCTCCTTCCACAATGTATACTGCATTTAACCTCTCCCTTCCATTGTTTTTGGTTTCACCCAATTTAAACCTTCTTTATTAACTGAGTACACAATTGAAATAGCCTTCTAGGAGGTCTTAATTCCATTCTTTTATTTCTAATCCATCCTTTATGACTCTGCCAGAAAAATTGCCCTTGTGCCAAAATCTGATCTCTTCACTATTCTTGAAAATTTTCAGTGACTGCTCACAGATTATTGTTTGTCCTTATTCTCAAAGAGGACCAATGACATCAGGAGGGTAATGTCTTGACTTGCAAGTGAATTGGATTTAAGTGAGACAGAGATGTGCAAAGGCATCATCTACACTCCTCCAGAGTCATCTGAGTCCAGTGGCAAAATATATTTCAAGATGATGATAGCCTTGGATGCAGTGAGAAATCTTGGCCTTTTAAAGTTAAGTTCTTTTCCAGGTCTCAGTTTTTCTGAGACAATTCCCATTCAGTAATTAAAGGCTAGGTAAGAATTGAGGCAAAAGAGGGCCTGGTTTGCCTTCATAAAAGAATCTATATGAGAGGGGAAGAAGCTCAGAGTTTCTGGCCAGAAGAGAAACAATTGTTATTTACACTCACTCTGAGCGAACAAAACCCAAACAATAAGTGAGACTTGGGCTGGGACCTATTGTTGGTCAATCGGTGACAGGCAAAGTATTTTGTGTTTAAAGGCATAGTCAAGTTGCTCCATTTGAATCACAATGGGTTTTAAGAAAGCTTGGTTTTAATGTGGGAATGTTTTCCATGACTACTCATGTATAACTTATTTTGAAATGCTTGAGTTCTAGTGGGTGGGGGGTGGGAATGGAGGAGGAAGAGAAGTTGGAACACAATTTTTTTTTAAAATTGATGTTAAATTTTGTTTTTACATATATTTTGGAAAATAAAATTCTATTCAATAAAAAAAAGAAAACTTGGTTTTTCAGATCTTTCTTTCTTTCTTTTGTAAATTTCAAAATTTATGTCAAACAAACACAAAATGAGAAAAGGAAAAAAACACTCATGTACACAGTAGAACATAAGAAAGGATTTGATATGGGGTTGGGACATATCAATGAATTTGGTATTATTAAAGTTTAAACTGCCCAGAAGCTAAAGGATGAATACACCTTGAGAAGTAAGAGAGATAAACCCATTAGGTATGGCTGCTGCCTGATCAGCACCAGGGGACAGAGATAATTGAAGAAGTCAGGTCTACCACCTCTCATTCAAGCCTTTCCCCACCCTCAAAGGGAATTTTCCACTGGAAGGTGATCACCCCATCCAGTCAGCCCATATACCATCTATAAAAGCTTCTGCCTTTCTTCTGTTTGAGGAGATAAGTATTTCAGAGAATCATGTTTCTGAACCATCTCCCCTTTACCCTCTCATCCCTCCATGGCTTTGTTTCCTGGTGCATGGTGATTTTTTTTAGGCACTGTGGAAATGCAAAGGAAAAGAGGAATTTGGGTTAGAGGACCTTGGGCAAGTCCTTTCACCTTTGTAGGCCTCATTGTCTTCAACTATTAAATGAGTTGGAAAGTCCATGATTCTGTGATCCTTTCGTCTTATGACCTCCAGTTATTTTTTATAAGCAGTTGACAACTTTTCCTTCAGGTAGTATTGGCTCTGCCTACTAATAAGAATGGATTCAAGAAGACTATTAATGTCTTTTTCTTGCTCTAGCATCTCATGACCTTTGCTTTTCTTTCTCACTTGATAAAGAGATTGGGTCTGTCGAGTGCCAGAGAAGCAGCAAAACAATTTGATCATTGGTTAAATAGTCATGTCAGTGTAAGAAAGCAACCAAACCAATTATTTGGTATTATGTGCACACTCACACAACCCCACTTCTCCCTCCCTCCCAAACTTCAAACTCTGGTTATTTGACTGGGTTTTTACATTTCAAGTTCAAGGAGGCAAGAGAAAGACCTGGTCCTGTCCATGGTGCTGACCAGACAGCTAAACATTTAGAAGCCTTTGCATTCGTCCTTCTACATCACCCTGAAAGTTCATCTCATTTGAAGGGACTGTCACATTTCCTGATACTTCCATTTCTTTTTTTTTTCCAGGGCAATGAGGGTTAAGTGACTTGCCCAAAGTCATACAGCTAGTAAGTGTCTGAGGCCAGATTTGAACTCAGGTCCTCCTGAATCCAGGGCCAGTGCTTTATCCACTGCACCACCTAGCCATCCCCCAATACTTCCATTTCTATACCCCAGCTGCCCTACAATTTTTTTTGTGGGGCAGTGGGGGTTAAGTGACTTGCCCAGGGTCACACAGCTAGTAAGTGTCAAGTGTCTGAGGTCAGATTTGAATTCAGGTCCTCCTGAATCCAGGGCCAATGCTTTATGCACTGTGCCACCTAACTGCCCCCGAGCCCTACAATTTTTAATGTCCTTGGGTTTGCTCTATAGAAGGGCACTGAAAAACCATGTGATGCAATGATTGAGACACTTATTTTTTCCTTTTAATAAATCCCATTGCTCCTTTGCCCCTGGAAACACCATCCTCAGTTCTTCTTTTTGGATTTAACCCAATCCTATTCTCTTGTGGGTATCCTCCCAGATGTAATGCCCAGCCTGTGTATGTGTTACTTTGGAGTAAACATCAGAGAGATGTTGAAACTATAGGATGTCTTTGAGGATGTTATGCCCTAAATCCCATCTTCCATTCTGCACTAGAGGTAAGTGAGAGGCCCACAGAATCACACCATCACATTCCTTTTTTCGGGGTTTATAATTGGAGGTTCAAGGCAGTGTCTATAAGAGGCATAGAGGCAGGGGTGTTCTAGTATATATTTAACATTAATATTCAAGGTATGCTTTCTAATATAATCTGGATTATTATCTTTCCCCTATCACTCTTTAAAATTCAGACATCAAAACAATAAGTGAAGCCATGATTTTTGTAGCATTTGTTACATTTGGTTTCTAAAGTGTAAATACAATGAAAATTGAACAATTAGTTCTCTTAAGTCAGTATGAGCTGGCTCTAGAACACCACTGCAAGATGTTAGAGGTAAGGGCAATGAGGAATGAAGTGTCTTTGTAGGGAATGAGAATGGAGGTTGGAAGATAAGGATGAGTAGTAATGTATCTAATTTTTTTTGCATATGGGAACTAAGGCATTCAGTAAACAAACACAGAGTCACATTTTTTAAATGGAAGGACACCGTGGGGCAGAGAATATCCACACCCACAGGCCAGACAGAGCACACTGTCCCTCCTAAAATGTGATAAAATAATGGAATTTGGCAGATGCCCAGGGGTCCCACCTGAATGACCATATATAATTCATTGCAACTCAAGTCATTCTTCTGTCTCTTCCTGTCAGTCTCATTCCCTCACATTCTCCCACTTTCTTTGTGGTGTCGCCTCTTCTTCTTTTCTGTTTCTCTTCATCCTCATTCTCTGTCCCTCCCTTTTCATACAGCTTTCTGTGTTGCCCTCTGCTCTTGCTCTCATTTATTTCATTAACCCAATTTGATTATTTCCCAATTAATTCTGTTATTTCTCTCATTAGTGTTCCTATTGTTCCTTCAGATTAGATTCATTCCTCACTTCAGAATCCCCTCATTCAATCTTCCCTCACCTAACTTTTTTTTCATTGTATCAGCACACAAATGCACACTCTCTTTTTTTGTCTCATGGAATTTCTCCATTTTCATATGTTTTCTGGGACAGGTGTGAGATAGTTTGGAGGTTTGGTTAGTACCTCAGATATATCCATAATCCTCATGCTAACTTATCCTTCCTGTGTCTCTCCCTATCTGGAACCCAATCTTAGAGTGTGCATGTAAGTGGGGAGGGGGGTCCTTCAAAAAACAGCTCAAAGAAGGATCCTCTAGGAAACTTCCCCTGATTGTCCCCCATAATTTATTTATTTATTTATTTTTGTTTTTTCATAATTTTTTTCAAATCTAGCTACTTTTCTTCATTCACAGTGCCATCATCCCAGGTACAGTCCTCATAATGGCTCAACTGGACTACCCAAATTCCTTACTAATGGATTTCATAGCCTCCTTTCTGTGGAAAACCTAATATTGTCAGATCTGTAAGAAAAACCACTGAGACAGGGCTTTGAGCCAATGTTACTTTATTAAAGGGTCCACTTAATGAAGTGGACCTCAGATCTTCCTCATGATCTGAGATGTTCACTTCCTCCACAGCCTTAGTTTTATGGTGCTTGATACCCAGACAATACAGGTGGAGCAAATAAAAAAAATACATAGTCTTATTGGTGTATAGACCTTGCCCAAGACCTTCTAGGATGGTCTATACAAAATACAGAATCCCATTGGTTAATAGATGTTCTAGTGGGGGCAGCTAGTTGGCGCAGTGGATAGAGCACCAGCCCTGGAGTCAGGAGTACCTGAGTTCAGATCTGGCCTCAGACACTTTACACACTTACTAGCTGTGTGACCCTGGGTAAGTCACTTAACCCCAATTGCCTCACTAAAAAAAAAAATAAATGGGCTGGTGAGCAGACCTTATCACACCTTTCTTGACCTTTCAGGAGGTCCTACAAAGCTGATATGCACACCCAAGGGCTGGGCTGATAAACAGATGTCAAAACATCTACATGGGGCAATGGGTTATAAAGGCAGGTCATAGACTGGCAACCAGGGACAGAAGGGCAACAAAAATAGGTGTGGGAGGGAGCTTTCCATGTAATCGAGTCACCTCTTCCATGCTGGGGTTGGCCACCATAACAAGAAAAAACATGGATGGAGGTCCTCTAGTTAGCTTCCTATGATTAAGCAAGTGAACTCACAATCTGCAGTTCACAGTTCTGAGGCCTACTATCAGAACTTAAAATCACCACTGCTGTGGAATCATATCAAACTGATTAAAACTGATTGGAATAAAATAGGGGTCCAATTAATCATCTATCACATCTCCCTTTTCTTTAATGCATCCTCCACAACAGCTGTGAAAATAATCTACTTAAACCCAATTTTGATTATATCATTCTGCTGCTCAAAATCTTTCAGAGGCCTTTAGGGTAAAAATTGCCTTTAGAGTAAAATGTAAACCCCATAGTCTGACATTTAAAGTACAATCTGACATCAGCCTATCCTTTTGGTCTAATTTCACATTACTTTTCTTCATACATGATGTCCCTTGAATTCAACCTGAGGACTCCTGCCTCAAAACTTTCACACAAGCT
This sequence comes from Dromiciops gliroides, assembly GCF_019393635.1. Taxonomy (NCBI): domain Eukaryota; kingdom Metazoa; phylum Chordata; class Mammalia; order Microbiotheria; family Microbiotheriidae; genus Dromiciops; species Dromiciops gliroides. The sequence goes on along the minus strand of NC_057864.1, from coordinate 168,798,945 downwards.
TTTCACACCCCATCACTAAAATGCGTTATCTTCTGATGCTCCTCCCTGCCAAAAGCTAGAAGATTCCTTATCTTCCTTTAAGGCTTAGCTCAGGTACCACAACTTCTGTAGAGTTTTCCTTGATCCCCCTACTCCTCTCTTTTCAAATAATCACAGAATACTTTTTGGGGATTTGTCCTTTGACCCCTCTATTCCCTTTCTTATTATATTTGTGTACATTTACTATCTCTCATCTCAAGTAAATTTCTTGAAGGCAGGGACAATTTTATTTCTTTTTTTTCTATCACCAGTGATTAGCACAATGTCTTACATGTTGCAAAGACTTAATCAATAATATTTCAGCTGAAATGATCATACTGGACCCAGACCATACTTCCACTACACATCCCCTCACTACTTTTTCCTTTTTTTATATAGAAATCTGTTTCTGGACCTAGTTGCTAACATTTTTTTAGGAATTACACCTATAACCTGCAGTCTTGGAAAGCCCTAGAGAAGCAATTCTTCTTACCTTTTTTTATCCTCTTCCTCCCTAATGCCTGAGATTCCAAAACAGAAACTTTATCCATAAATAATGATAGGTCAAAGTTTTTACTGATCCAATAAATCCTGATCTTTAGTATTTGTTTTTGGTTTTTTTTTTTGCGGGGCAATGGAGGTTAAGTGACTTACCCAGAGTCACACAGCTAGTAAGTGTTAAGTGTCTGAGGCTGGATTTGAACTCAGGTACTCCTGACTCCAGGGCCAACTCTTTAACCACTGCGCCATCTAGCTGCCCCTCTGATCTTTAGTATTTGTAACAACAAGGTGTGTGTGTGTGTGTGTGTGAGACAGAGAGAGAGAGAGAGAGAGAGAGAGAATATTTTTAATGGTGTGTTTTCTCTTTAGGTGTGTTAGAAAAAATCTATGGAAGCAGGGAATCTCACTAGTGTGACTGAGTTTGTCCTCTTGGGACTCTCACAGGCTCAGGAACTGCAGGGGTTTCTATTCCTTGTGTTCCTGATAGTCTACATAACAACTGTTATGGGCAACCTCCTCATTATAACTATAGTGACCTCTGACACTCGGCTCCACACTCCCATGTATTTTCTTCTCCGTAACCTGGCTGTTGTAGACTTCTTTTTTTCATCTGTCACTACTCCCAAGATGCTGGTTGACTTCCTGTCTGAGGCCAAAACCATCTCCTTCCAGGGATGCATGACCCAGATCTTCTTCTTCCATTTCCTAGGTGGTGCTACAGTCTTCTTCCTCTCAGTGATGGCCTTTGACCGCTATGTTGCCATCTCCAGGCCCCTCCATTATGTCACCATCATGAACTCTCAGATGTGCTTTGGACTGGTGGTGGCTGCCTGGGCAGGAGGCTTTATCCACTCCATTGTCCAGCTTGTTCTCCTGCTCCCCCTGCCCTTCTGTGGCCCCAACATCCTGGATAATTTTTATTGTGATGTCCCCCAAGTCCTGAGACTTGCCTGTACAGATGCCTCTTTACTGGAGCTCCTCATGATTACCAACAGTGGGATGTTGGTTCTTATTTGGTTCCTCATCCTCCTGGCTTCCTACACAGTCATCTTGGTGATGCTGAGATCTCACTCAGGGGAGGGAAGGCGCAAAGCCTCTTCCACCTGTACCACCCACATCATTGTGGTGTCTTTGATCTTTGTGCCTTGCATCTACATCTATGCCCGGCCCTTCACCTCCTTCCCAATGGACAAGGCTGTCTCCATCAGCTACACAGTCATCACCCCCATGCTTAACCCCATGATTTATACTCTAAGAAATCAGGAGATGCAGTCTGCCATAAAAAGGTTAGGGATACGTCTACTGGTTTGTAGAAGGGAGTGAACTTCATCTAGGCTGACCCTGGGTAAGTCATTTCCCCTCTCCTAACTTCAACCTCTCCATCCATAAAATTGGAGGTTATATTCTCCATACGCATTTACCATAGGTCATGGGGATATTCTGAAAATACAGTGAGGTGTTAGTGGGCTTTGCAGTTGAAAACCATAGCAGTGCAAGGGAAGACATTTTCCTACATATATTGCTACATAATAATCATCGTAAGTGATCCCCTCATTATGGTTATGTTGTTGGTATTATTGTTTAGTCCTTTTCAGTTGTGTCAGACTCTTTGTAACCCTGTTTGGGGTTTTCTTGGCAGAAATGCTGGAGTGGTTTGCCATTTCCTTCTCCGGTTTATTTTATAGATAAAGAAACTGAGGCAAATGGGGTTAAGTGACTTGCCCAGGGTCACACAGCTAATAAGTGTCTGAAGCCAGATTTGAACTCAGGAATTTGAGTCTCCATCATTTGGCTACTATAGATTTATTCTGCTCCTTAAGTCACTACCCTAAGATGCTGATTGATTTCTTGTCTGAAGACAAAACCATCTCTTACCAGATTTCATAATATAATAGATCACTGATGTAGAACTAGAAGGGCCTTAGAGACCACTGAGTCCAACCCTCTCATTTTACATATGAGATAACTAAGACTGAAAGAGATTAAGTGACTTACATAGGGTTACCCAGTTAGTAAGAGTTTGAGTCAGGATTTGAACTCATCTTCCTGGCTCCAAATCCAGCACTATATTATCTCACCTAGCTAGCTGCCTCAGTAGGTTGCATGGTTCAGAACTTCTTTTTCTGTGATCTAGGGAAGATGTTCCTATTTATGGGAGAAGAGCTGTGATGAGTGATAACATGAAATATATACAATAGGCAAATGATTGAGCCTAGATCTTCTTCTCCATTTCTCCAAGATGGTCAAGCTATCCTGAGCCTGTGGACCCATTTCATAACAAGGCCAATCACTTTCTGCGGATATTGAGAGCACACTGGTCTTCCTTCCAGTTATTTCTTTATCATTCAGTGGTTTTTCTGAGAGGAGGATAAGAGGCCCGACACACCATGGGAAGAGCATGGGTTGTACAAGGAAATTGAAGTACATGGATTTGTTTGATATGCCCAAAGATACCTCAATTATTGAGCAAGGAGCACAGTGATAGGGCCATCTCCACAAGGGTAATCTGCCTGTTTTCTTCCTTTTACTTTGTTTCTGTACTTGGAAAATCTATTTCATTCCTTGGTAATTGAGTCATCATCAGATAGGAAAAGTGTCAGGGGAAAGGTACAGATCATACATGCAATGGGCATTGAGAGGAGAGAGAAATCTTTAGGTGGTGGAGTAATCTAGGAAGTCACAGAGCCAATGGGACTTGATCTGCATGTTGAAAGATTCATATCAGTCGAGTACAGAATTTAGGGCATTCTAGGTGCAAGGAAAGGAAGAAGCAGATTTAGAGGTGGCCAGGGTGTATTTTGGAGAATAAATGAAGATAAGTGGCTCTAGTAGAGAATTTGAGTAGGAAATTTCTAGGTGCTTGGGTTAGGGCAAGATAGTGGCAGGAGAATAACGTGATAAACACAAACGTTATTCCAAGTTACATGAGTGCTTACTGGCTTACCTGGAGGTAGAACCCAGGTGTCTTGTTTAATTGGCCTTTTCTATTCTGTTGTCCTTTATACCAGATGACCTGGTAATTTGCAAATACTTTGTGAAATGGAAAATATTTGCAAATTAGAGCACACACCTCTCTTGGGGTGGTAGATGTGGGCCTTTGAAATGATGTGGTCCTGGATTTTATTCAACCTGATGCTGGAGAGGAAGTCTTTACTTCAATCTTCCCTGCCTCACATATCAAGAAAAAACAAATTCCAATAGTTCAATAAAGATAAATCATATGACTCAACTCTTGATAGGAGATGGTCTTAAATGAAATAAGGAGTAGGGGAAAAGTGAACATGGTGATGATTTCAAACCCTGGCCATGCTGCTTCTCATCTTGGGCAAATCATTTCCTCTCTCTAGGCCTCAGTTTCCTCACATGTAAAATTTGGGGGTTGACCCAAATGACCTCAAAGTTCCCTTCTATTTCTAAATCCTATAATTTGGTCTCTAATGATTGTCTGTTTCTGCTGTTCTTTCTATTGCTATGCCTTTCTTTTTTACTATCTTTATCTCTTTATCCCAGTCCAAGCCCTTCTCTCCTAGGATGTCATTTCTTATGAAAAATTGCGTGGTTGTTTAGTCATTTCAGTTGTGTCTGACTCTTCATGACCCCATCTGAGGTTTTCATGGCAAAGATATAGGAGGGGTTTTTTCCTATTGGGCCACCTAGCTGTCCTCTTATGAAAAAACCTCAGCAAAAGCCATATTAGACTCATGGTAAGATTCTAATAGAGAAACAATTAATTTCTTTCTTTTGATCTAGAACTGTGATTTATTCAGTGTCATGAACTCCCAGTGATGAAACGACCTCTGTCAATGCAGATTAGCCCCAGCTCTGAAACTTAGAGTCTTAGAGAGTTTCCTAGGGACACTGAGAAATTAAATGATTTGTCCAGGGTCACACACAGAGTATGTGTCAGGGATAAGACCTGGATTCAGATCTTTCCAAATCCAAAGCTGGCTCTTTATCCATTATGTCATGGGGTCTGCCACATATATGTAACAAAAAGACACATTTCAATAATACACTTCTTGAGTGTAAATATTATTACTGCCATTCCCTAGATGAGAAAATGATGTCAAATAATATTAGAGCCAGGATGTGAATCCAGGTCTCCTGAATCCAAATCTGGTGTTCATTCCAACACCCAACATTGTTTTATACAGCACTTTATTGTTACAAATTATGATATGTATATATATATTATACATAATATATATTACATATATATTCCCATTTGAACAATTATGTGATATATGTAAAGCAATATTTGATCCTGATTTCCCAGATGAAGAAACACAGACCCAGACAAGTTAAGTGATTTACCACTCACAGTTTACTATCAGCATAACTGAAATATGAATTTAGGGTTCTAAGGGTTCTAGGAAGAGGAAGGACTTTTAAAGTTTATCCTTGGGGGCAGCTAGGTGGCACAGTGGATAAAGCACCAGCCCTGGATTCAGGAGTACCTGAGTTCAAATCCAGCTTCAGACACTTGACACTTACTAGCTGTGTGACCCTGGGCAAGTCACTTAACCCTCATTGCCCTGCAAAAAAAAAAGTTTATCCTGTTCCATCTTCTTGTTTTATAAATGAAGAATCAGGGGCTGAGAGAGATTAAGTGAGTGGCCCAAAGACACACAGCTAGTTAGTAACTGAAACTGGGTTGGAAACTAGGTCCTTTGACTCCAAATACAGGATTCTTCCTACTATACTACACAGTTATAAAACACCTCAGAGGTCACATAGTCAAAACCTTATTTTCCCTATACAACAATTTCATCCAGTCTTTGCTTGAAGAGCTCCAGTAGTGGAAAACTCCCTACACCTTGTGGCAACCCATTCCCTTTTTGGAGAGTCTAACCACTAGGGAGTCCTCTTTTAGACTGCATCAAAATTGGCCTCTCTGTAAACTCTACCAATTTGTCCTAGTTTTGCACTTTGAAGGCAAATAGGATGGGTCTAATCCCTTTTACATGACAGGCTTTCAAGGATAAACATTTCAAGTCCAACCAATTCTCTTATTCCATTGTTAATCAATGTCCTTATCAGTGTTACCACTATCCCTAAGATCAAAATTCTTCCCTAAAATGTGTCATTGAGCATTAAACAAAATACTCCAAATGTAGTCAGAGCAAGACTAAATACAATGTGACCGTCATCTTTCTCACTGTACATTTGCACATATTATTAACATTATTAAATGTATTATTGCATAATTATATATTCATATGTTATGTGCATTTTAATGTGACTCCCACATTTTAGTATTTCTTTTTTGGCAGTCATGTCGATCTGATGACTGAGGTTGTAGTTCAATGAATCCCCAAGGTTTTACCTCTCTGGTACTTGTGCAGCTGATATTATAAATCCAAGTGTGGAACTTTACAGTTATTTCTATAAAATTTCATTTTCCCCTGATTTAGCCAAAAATTAAATATTAGTTATTTCCAGTAACTAAAGAAAATTCTTGTTTTAATTTAAGTCTATGATGTTTTTCTCAGTCTTTGGAGGATGTGGAGAATTATAACAATCACCCTTTTTCTAGGGAAAATTCTATATTTCCCGATGCTCCCCTCTCTATTGTTATTATGGAACACATAGAAGCACCTATCTTCTGCCCCTTTGAAGCTGACATGCTATGTATGGTTAGGGTGAGGGTGGGGGTTAATATTAACACATGAGATATGACTTATAAATAAAGTGGTCAAATCCATAAATAAACATATACTATTTTTTGGTATTTTGATTGACTATTCATGGAATCTTTCTGCCTGTCAAAGGATATGAACAAATTGTTCTAAAAAGAAGAAATGAGGGGCAGCTAGGTGGCACAGTGGATAGAACACCGGCCCTGGATTCAGGAGGACCTGAGTTCAAATCCGACCTCAGACACTTAACACTTACTAGCTGTGTGACCCTGGGCAAGTAACTTAACCCCAATTGCTTCACCAAAAAAGAAAAGAAGAAGAAGAAATGAAAAGCATCAATAACAATCCCAAACCCATAATAACAATAGAAATGCACATTTAAATGTCTCAGAGGTTTCACTTTATATTCATCAATTTGACAAAGATAATAAAAGATGAAGATAGTTGATACTGCAGGGGCAGCTGGAAGACAGGCATACATCAGTATACACTGTTGGTGGAGCTGTGAATATTTCCAATATCTGTGGAAAATAACTTGGAATTATACAAACAATTCACTAAACTCTTTTTAAAAAGTATTTTATTATTTTCCAGCTACATATAAGGATAGTTTTAAACATTTATTTTCACAGGATTTTTAGTTCCAAATTTTTCTCCCATCCTCCCTTCCCTCCCTCCTTCACAAGATGGAAAGCAGTCTGATATAGGTTGTATATGTACAATCACGCTAAACATATTTCTACATTAGTCATTTTGTGAAAGAAGAATCAGAGCACAAGGGAAAAACCTCAAAAAAGAAGGAAAAAAAAAAACCAGTCCAAATTCACAGTTCTTTTTTCTGGATGTTGAGAACATTTTCTATCATGAGTTCTTTGAAACTGTTTTGGATCATTGCACTGCTAAGAAGAAACAAGTATATCACACAATGTTGCTGTTACAGTGTACAATGTTCTCCTGGTTCTGCTCATCTCAGTTAGCATCAGTTCATGTAAGTTGTTCCCGGTTTCTCTGAACTCCTCCTGATCATCGTGTCTTACAGCACAATACTATTCCATTACTTTCATATATCACAACTTGTTTAGCCATACCCCTATTGATGGGCATTCCCTTGATTTCAAATTCTTTGCCACCACAAAGAGAGCTGCTATAAATATTTTTGTACATGTGGGTCCTTTTCCCTTTTCTATGGCCTCTTTGGAATACAGACCTAGCAGTGGTACCACTGGGTCAAATGGTATGAATAGTCCCATAGCCCAAATTGCTCTCCAGAATGGTTGGATCACCAACAATGCATTAGTGTTCCAATTTTTCCACAGCTTCTCCAACATGTATTATTTTCCTTTTTTGTCATATTAGCCAATCTGATAACTGTGAGGTGGGACCTCAGAGTTGTTTTAATTTGCATTTCTCTAAATCAATAGAGATTTAGAGCATTTTTTCATATGGAAATAGATAGTTTTGACTTCATCAGAAAACTGCCTGTTCATATCCTTTGACCATTTCTCAATTGCGGAGTTACTTGGATTCTTATAAATTTTATTTAGTTCCCTATATATTTTATTTGTTTTTGGTTTTTTGGTGAGGCATTCGGGGTTGTGACTTGCCCAGGATCACACAGCTAGTAAGTGTCAAGTGTCTGAGGCTGGATTTGAACACAGTTCTCCTGAGTCCAGGGCCAATGCTTTATCCACTGCACCACCTAGCTGCCCCCCCCCCATATATTTTAGAAATGAGGCCTTTATCAGAAATGCTGCCTGTAAAAAAAAAAATAAAGAAAAAAAATAAAGAAATGCTGGTTGTAAAAATTGTTTCCCATTTTTCTGCCTCCCTTCTAATTTTGTCTGCATTGCTTCTGTTTCTATAAAACCTTTTTAATTTAATGTAATCAAAGTCTTCTATCTTGCATTTCATAATATTCTCTATCTCTTGTTTGGACTTAAATTGTTTTCCTCTCCATAGATCTGAGAGGTAAACTATTCCTTCCTTTCCTAATTTATCTATGGAATCACCCTTTATGTCTAAATCTTGAACCCATTTTGACCTTATTTTTGTATAAGGTATAAGATGTTGGTCTATGCTTAGTTTCTGCCATACTATCTTCCAGTTTTCTCAGCAATTTTTGTCAAATACTGAGTTCCTATCCCAGAAGCTGGAGTCTTTGGGTTTATCAAACAGTAGATTACTATAGTCATTTACTATTGTGTTTCCTGTGCCTAACCTATTCCCTTGATCCACCACTCTATTTCTTAGCCAGTACCAAATAGTTTTGATGATTGCTGCTTTATAATTCACTAAACTCTTCATGCCCTTAGCATTCTTATTATGGTATTTAAGTGTTGGGAAAGCTGTTATGTGGGAGAGGAATGAGTCTGGTTCTATTTTGCCCTTGAGGACAGAATCAGGAGCAATGGGTGGAACAATACTAGCAATCAGAATTGTCCTAAAGTGGAATGAACTGCAATTTGTGGATTTCCCCTCTTGGAATGTCTTTAAACAGAGTCTGCATAACCACTTGTTATATAGAAGATAGTGAGTATTCTTTTTAGGTATGGATTGGACTAGATAGCCCTTCTTACTCTAAATTTTGTGTTTTAGGAAAGCTGACTGGCCCATAGCCCCTTCCATTTCTCTCAGAAATCATCACTACTGTATGGATTCATTTCGAGTTCTTTGGAAACCCACACAACATCTTGGGAGTTTTAACACTAGTACTGAACAAGGGTGCAATAGTTTTAGGCAATTCTTTTTGTACCCAAAGTACTACATAAGCTCTAAGCAGTGGCTAGAGGAGATGTTACAATAAAAATGGAAATAATTTCTTTATTCTATTATTTTGGTGCCTTGGGCTTTGCTGTAGCATTTTCTAGCTAAATCTAAATGGTTTGAACATCTATTTGATGAAAGCTAATGCATTGGAAAGAGCCTAGCTTCTTTACTAGTAGATAAATACTGGGATGATTTAGATAGTTTAGAACTGAGGTGAAATGTTAAAATGCCAATTAGCAATTCTGCAAACTGCTTTATGTTCTGATGAGGTTGGAATATATCTCTCAGAAAATTGCAATGGTCATTATATTAAGTTATTACATCCTCTTTTAAGTTTGTTTTTGTTAAATTTTGCATTTGTGAGTATCCTCTGTTTATCATTCTTTTTGTGTGTGGGAATAACTTATGGACTATGTTAACATTATCCATGGAAGCCTTATAGATGAGTCACAAGTACAATTTTTCCCAGGGTTGAAGACTTAATGAGCCAAGAAATGTGGGAAAAAGGAACATAGCTTCTCTCATTAGAGGGAGACTTCCCCAGGACTGACCCTGCTCCAACTGCATGCTTGGCTACAGAATAGGATTGGACACTATACCTTTATGCCCTATGGCACACTAGCAGTGGATCTCCAAGATTAGTCTTTTTTTTTTTTTTTTGGTGAGGCAATTGGGGTTAAGTGACTTGCCCAGGGTCACACAGCTAGTAAGTATTAAGTGTCTGAGGCCAGATTTGAACTGAGGTCCTCCAGGGCGGGTGCTCTATCCACTGTGCCACCTAGCTCCCCCTCCAAGATTAGTCTTGACCAAATGTTACAATAACTCAGCCCTTCCAAACCTCATTGTGATCTCCAACAATGGAAATTATGTCTCAAAGGCCTTGGGAGCCTCCAGACATTCTACTGTTAGAAGGCTCCAGGGTTATTTCAAAAGCTAACCACAAATCCAATAGTTTTCAAACTCTATTGATGTCTCCAAAAAGTATGAGCAAGTGATATAACTTTATTACATATGGGGATATGTATTTATCAAAAAGAATGGTGTATGTATGGGTTTCTATATAGAGGGGGTAGGAATGCCTACTTAAGCACAACAAAAGACCATACCAAAAGGTTAGGGGCTATATCCCCAATGCTATTCACTCTATAACCCTCATTCCCATTTCTGCAAGGAAACCCTAAGGAAGAAAGGGGATAAGTACTTATGGCTCAACACAAGTCTGTGAGGCTTCTTTTATGATAATAAAACCACAACCCCACATCTTCTGGGGATATGGGCCTCTCTCTTAATAGATGCCACTGGTGGGGCAGCTAGGTGGCACAGTGGATAGAGCACAGGCCCTGGATTCATGAGTACCTGAGTTCAAATCCGGCTTCAGACAGTTGACATTTACTAGTTGTGTGACCCTGAACAAGTTACTTAACCCTCATTGCCCTGCAAGAAAAATAAAAAATAAATGCCACTGGTCCCTCCCTGAGTCCTCCAGGAAACCTAGATTTCTCCAGCTCTCCTTGCCTTGGTAAGGAATAAACTTATCTTCCAAACCAATGGTAATAACAACAAAAGCTAGTTATCAAACCTTCATTAGATAAATTAAGGGAAATAGTAACAACGAGCTTTACAAGGTTACAGACTTAGAAGGTCAAGTTACAAAGATTGTCCACCTTTTTTCTCTTCCACCGCTTTCGAGTTTGCACTCGGTTCCCTCAGCTGCCGACATGCAGAACGATGCCGGCGAGTTCGTGGACCTGTACGTGCCGCGGAAATGCTCCGCGAGCAACAGGATCATCGGGGCCAAGGACCACGCGTCCATCCAGATGAACATGGCCGAGGTGGACAAGGTCACAGGCAGATTCAATGGCCAATTTAAAACTTCCGCAGTTTGTGGAGCAATTCGTAGAATGGGAGAATCTATTCTGCGGCTGGCAAAAAATGATGGTATTGTCTCAAAGAATTTCTAATTGAAGAAACCTTGTGGAATATGTCTTAATAAATCAGAAAAATGGCAAAAAAAAATTGTCCAGTATATTCTACTCCCTTCAATTTACCTTTTTAAATGGCCTCTTTTCTTTCTTAATCCAATAGACCAAAAAGTGAAAAAGCGTCAGGTTTGCTTTCTCCAGTCATTCTCATTCATTTATTCATAACCCCGAACCCTTTTTCTAAAGATTACTTTGTGGTTGGAAGGCTTTGGCAAATATCCAGGCTGCCACTGGAAGGAGAAATAGGTGACTCTGACCTTGAAAATTCTGGTTAGTCTGTCTCGCTCATGGAAAATTTCCTAAGCCCACTTGTTGTGGCTGGCATCTGCCTAAGAGCCCAGGAAAGGCAACCATTTTGCACAAATGGATATTGTACCACTGTCTGTGTCTCAGTGCCAATCTAGCTGCCAAGAATTAACAGAGGAACAGATGGGCAGAAGGAATGCCTGAATTTGAGAATTTCCTGCAATGTCACAGTGCTCTGACCATGTAAATTCAGTTGAATATCATAGAATTTAAGAGTTGAAAGGGACCTCAGCATCTATTATTCAAACTCTTACATGTCTAACCTGGGGCTCACTTTTTGTTTGTTTGTTTGTTTTTGTGAGGCAATTGGGGTTAAGTGACTTGCCCAGGGTCACACGGCTAGTAAGTGTCAAAAGTCTGAGACCGGATTTGAACTCAGGTCCTCCTGACTCCAGGGCCAGTGCTCTATGCACTGCGCCATCTAGCTGCCCCACCAGGGCTCACTTTTTGAGCTGGCTCACTCAGCCAACCTGCATTCACTCCGACAGGTCTGGGATTCCCAGAGAAGATCAAGACCCATGCCACCACAGCTCACAACTCTCAGGGTTCTAGTAGTAATTCTGGAGTGAGGAAGGATCTACTCCCACTACTCACTACTGAAGATCCTCAACCCCCCACTGGTTTGCTTCCATTTTAAATTAAGTCAATCATCATGATGTCATTAACTCATAAGCATAAAGCATTTATTTAATGATAAGACAAAAGAAGCACTAACCTTAACATTTGCTCTTCAGAAAGCAAAAGCAAGGAATAATCATGTCTTTACTCAACAAAAGGCAAAAGGCGGAATAATCAAACCACCCACAATCAGTCAATGGACATTTAATAAGCACCTACTATGTGCCAGGCAATGTGCTAAACAGTAAGCTAGACTATAGAGTGTGTTAATAGAAGTAATGTGTAGGGGCAGCTAGGTGGCGCAGTGGATAGAGCAACAGCCCTGGAGTCAGGAGTACCTGAGTTCAAATCCAGCCTCAGACACTTAACACTTACTAGCTGTGTGACCCTGGGCAAGTCACTTAACCCCAATTGCCTCACTAAAAAAAAAAAAAAAAAAAGGAATATATAGAAGTAATGTGTAAAGATACTGGAGAGAGAGTAAGAATGCAGGTTGGGAAGAGTTTTAAATGTCAGAGGAGTTTATATTTGATCCTGGAGGTCATAGGGCAGAAATGGACTTTATTGAGAAAGGTGGTAACATGGTTACATTTGCACTTTGGGAAAATCATTTTGGTAGTCACATGGAGGAAGCATTGGGAGGTGTGTGTAGAGTTTTGCAGCTTGGAGACCAATTAGGAAGCTATTGCAGTAGTTCAGGTGAGAAAGCATGAAGACTTGAACTTGGATGGCACCCATGTAAGTGGAGAGAAGAGGATGGATACAAGAGATTTGGAGACAGAACCAATAGATAACAGCTAAGGATGATTTCCTTCCACAATAAAAGGGAAATCTGGAAGAAGAGTGGTTTTGGAGAGGAAAGCCAATGAGTTCTGTTTTGGATATGTTGAGTTTGAGATACATATGAACCATCCAGTTGAAAACACCCAGTAGGTAGTTGGTGATGCAAGACTGGGGCTCAGGAGAGAAAGAATAGGGCTACATAAATAGATCTGGGAGTGATTTGCATAGAGGTGATAATTGAACCCATGGGAGCTAATGAGGTCATCAAGAGACATAGCATAGGAAGGGAAGAGGGTTCAGCACAGAATCTTAAGGGACATCCCCAGTTAGGGGGCATGACATGGGTGATGAACCAGCAAAGAAGAATAAGAAGTTATTAGATAATGGTAATAGGTATGTGCTGTAAGAAATGATGAACAGGCAGATTTCAGAAAAACCTGGAAAGACTTGCATGAACTAATGCTTAGTGAAGTGAGCAGAATCAAGAGGACATTGTACACAGTAACAGCAACATTGTATGATGATCAATTGTGATAGACTTAGCTCTTCTCAGCAATACAATGATCCAAGACAATTCCAAAAGACTCATAATGGAAAATGCTCTCCACATCCAGAAAAAGAACTATGGAGTCTGAATGAAGATTGAAGCACACTACTTTTACTTTTGTTGGTTTTTTTGGCTTTTCTTTCTTGTGGTTTTTCCCTTTTGTTCTGATTCTTCTCTCACAACATGACTTATGTGGAAATATGTTTAACATGATTGTAATGTATAACCTATATCAGAGTGCTTGCTGTCTTGGGGAGGGGGTAGGGGAGGGAGGGAGAAAAATTTGAAACTCAAAATCTTACAAAAATGAATGTTGAAAAGTATCTTCATATGTAATTGCAAAATAAAATAAAATACTATTAAAAAAGAAAGAATAATGGTAATAGGTAGTATTTATATGGTGTTTCAAGGTTTACAAATCTCTCTATATATCTTATCTCATTTGATGCTCACAACAACCTTGTGAAGTAGATGCTATCATCCCTGGTTTATAGATGAGGATATTAAGGCTGAAGGAAGTAAAGACCGGCAGTTGATAAACATTTATTCAGCACCTACTATATACCAGCCACTGCTCTAGGTGCTGGGGATACAAAGAAAGGTAAAGGAAGGCCCATGCTTTTAAGGAGTTCACAGTTCAATGGGGGAGACAACACATACACAACCATGTACCAGCAAGCTATATACAGGATACATTGGAAATAGCCAACAAAGAGGAACCAATAGAATTGAGAGGGATCTGGAAAAGCTTCCTATAGAAGATGATATTTAATTTGGAACTTGAAAGAAGCTAGGAGTCAGAGATGAGGAGGAAAGAGAATTCCAGGCATAGGGGACAGATAGTGAAAATGGCCGGTCTGAAGATGGAGTCACACAGCTGATAAGTAGCTCAGGCAGGATTCAAATTCAGACCTTCTGATTCCAAGTCCAGCATTATATTTCTTATGCTATACTACTACTACTGCTTGACCCATAGTAAGTACTTTATCAATGTTTATTGACTGACTGATCTCTTATAAAAGCCCAGGTGCATTATTCCTAGTCATTCCCAATAACTGAGGCTGAATCTGAGCCAGGTGATTAACACCACCTTTCAGACAAGCCCGGCCCTTACTAGTTTGTGACTTCATTCCCAGCTTTCTTGCTCTCCATCAGGGAGGAATGGAACTCAGAGCAGGTGTTTCTAGGGATTTCTAACAGCAGGTGGAGCTGTTGATTTCTTTTCCTTGGTTATTAGCTATTTACCTTTGTCTCTTTGAGACTTCCTGAAATTACCCCATCCAGGAAACTGAATAGGAGGGGCCCAACTCTGAAATCAAGCATGAAGGTTTCAGCCACGGTCACCATCCACAGGTGGATATTGTCCAGGGTCCCATGAAAATCTAAGAGCTTCTGAATAACTTCAACATTCCCCAATTCAGTGATCAGTCCTTCTACAGTTTGAAACTGGAAGTGGTCTCAGATATCAGGTCAAGTCAACAAGCATGTAGTAAGTTCCTACTATGTGCTAGGCACCACAATAAGCTCTGGAGATACAAAGACAAAAGCAAAGGAGTCCCAGTCCTCAAAGAGGTTATTTCTACTGGAAGGCTTTAGGCATTGTACCCTATAGGAAGTGGCAACAAATCCATTCCTCTTCCCCTCTCTATCTCCCAGGGTCCTTGCTGAAGGAGCAGATTCCCCTTTTGCCAAAAAAAAAAAAAAAAAAAAAAAAAAAGGCTGCTGAGATCGGACAGCTCAAAGGCTGCCAATCCGTGGCTTCGATTCCATTTCTTCCTATGCCCCAAGGACCTCAACCACATACCCTCTTCCCATTCCTTTTAATTTCCCTCCTCTTAACCAGCTTCCCTCCCCCCCTTCAAACGTGCCTATTCTGTATTCATTTCTCAGTGCCACATTTTGGGAATGACATAGAAAAGTTGGAAGAAGACAAGATGGTAACCAACATGGTAAAGGAAATGGAGACCAAGACCTGTGCTGATCGGTTGAAGAAACTGGGAGCATTTAACCAGGAGAAGAAGAAGAAGACTTGAAGGGGCATGATGGGAATCTTCACATATCTAAAAGACTGTCCTAGAGATGAGATATTGGAGCCTTCTTCTGCCTGGCACCAGAGGGCAGAACTAAGGAAACAGAATTCAAGTTGTAGTGGTTTCCTGTGCCATGAAGGTCCTCAGGTGGAGGTGGAATGACTACTTGTCAATATCGTTATGGTGGGGATGCCTTTCATATATGGAGTTGGACTAGATGGCTGCCAAAGCCCCTTCCAGTTCTCAAATTCTGTGATCCTGTGATATGGACAGAAGTTGCCAAGAAGCAAATTTAATTCTGATGGGAGGAAGGGTTGGGGAGAGAGGATCAGAACTGTCCGAGTGCATGGGCAGCCACAGGAGGCAGCAGCTTCCCCCTCACTGGAGGTCTCTGAAAGGAGCCTGGATAAATAAATGCTTTGGGGGAATTTTGGAGATGGGAGCTTTGGTCAGGTCTGGGTTGCATTTGATGGCTTCTCGGGTCCCTTCTGATTCACAGATTCAGCAAGTCTGAATCTGAGGAAACCAAACCAAACCCTTTGCTTGATCCTGGTATCCTTTCCTTGAACTGATCTTCTATTTTTTCCTTCCTTTTGCTGCCAAATTTCTCCAGCGTGTCATTGGCAGCCACTCTCTTCTTTATCCCCATACTTTTTGGCTTCCATCCCTACCAATCTAATTCAAACTGTACTCTTCAAGGTCACCACCAATCCCCTACATGAAAAGTCAAATCTCCTGTTCTAAGTCCTGACTTTTTTTTTTTTTTTTTAGTGAGGCAATGGGGGCTAAGTGACTTGCCCAGGGTCACACAGCTAGTAAGTGTTAAGTGTCTGAGGCCGGATTTGAACTCAGGTACTCCTGACTCCAGGGCCAGTGCTCTATCCACTGCGCCATCTAGCTGCCCCTCTAAGTCCTGACTTTTTGACAGCATTTGATACTTTTTACCACCTCCCTTTATGAAACTCTCCAGAGATTATGACAATGGACAATTTTTACCTCTTGCTTCTTCCTCCCTCCTTTGCTGATCTATTTTCATCTTCTCACTCTCTGAATGCAGACATTTGTAAAGGCTCAGTTATTTGTTAATGCTGCTATACATTCTCCCTATCAGGGATATAACTATGTGTATAACATATACACACATAAATATAAGAACTATTTGTCGGGGGGCAGCTAGGTGGTCACTTAACCCCAATTGCCTCACTAAAAAATAAAAAAATGAAAGAACTATTTTGTCTATTTGTGGAGAGAGACAGAGAGAGAAAATATTGGAAATGACTTGGAATAAAAAAGACCTGGGTTCAAATCACACTTCAGATGCTGGATATTGGGCAAGCCACTTAACCTTTCTGTGCCTTCATTTCCTCATCGGTAAAATGTGGATAATAATAGAACTTACTTATCTCACAGAGTTGTTGTGAGGGTCAAATGAGATAACATATGTAAAGGGTTTTGCAAAGTTTAACATGGCATATAAATGCTAGTCCTTGGTGCTACTAAATGCCAAGCTATGAATAACATTTGCCAAACCTACCTAACCCAAGTCCTTAGACCCTTACTCAGAGGACCCCCAAAGGCCTCCCTATCCCATGCTCATGCTTGGTAAGGTTTGGGAGAACTGCTGCTCTTCTACCATACCAGGAAGGATGAAAGCTTTGGGAAGAGGAATGGTTCTGCCCTTCTTAGCCTTAAGCCCCACTTCTACCCCACCCCCAGCCTCTTCCCATGTTCTAACTTCAGACATGTTGCTGGGAACCGGGGCTCACCACTTGGTACCTGGGGCTTTAGGAAGACACTGGAGACCCAAATCAAGCAGAACAGACCCATGCTATCTCAGTGTCAGCCTTAGGTTCAGCATCCCGATACAACAATCCTGGTGGATTGATTTGGTCAGCAGGGAGCCTCTGTGCCAACAGGAGAATTTCTTGGCCTGTGCCCAGCTGTGTGACCTTGGCTAGTAGACTTCCAGTACAGACACTTGGTAGCTGGAGCCTGGGCTCTGTCCCAGTCGGAAGGGCTGAGTCACCCCAGTTGGCCAAGTCTGAAATACTTGAGCATAGACTCATATATTGTTAGAACTAGAGGAAAGCTTAGAGGTTGTCTAGTCCAGACCCCTTGTTTATGTGTAACCTGGGTCCACAATGTATGCTAACCCATGCCCATCCCATGCATCTTCATCTATTAGAATAACCCTATTTTCCCCCTGGACATTGGGGTTATTATGTTGATAATATCTTGATAGAGGGAAACTTGCAGAGTTTTTCTAATGATTGTCATATCCTGCCCCTCCTCAGCAGCAAGACTGCCTCAAATGGGTATCTAGGAAGGAGCAGGAATGATGAGACCCATGCATGAGATCACCTATGTGGAGGTCCCTTGTCTTCTGATTACCCTCAAGTAAAATTCCTGTTTGCCTTGATGGCAAGGGGGAGCAGGAAGCCACCATAATCAGACAGATTTCTCTCTCACTGTGCAAGAGATTGGGGCATTCAATGACTATTATTGTAGCTAATCGATCAATCAACAAGCATTTACTAAGTACCTATTATGTGCCAAGTAATACACTGGGTACTAGAGATACAATGAATAAACAATCTCTACTTTATTATAAAGGAACTTCTATTCTAATGAGGGAGGTGAAGCCATATCTAAGTACATATACATAGCACAGGGTCCCTTTTATCAAGGAGTTGGAGTGGATGCTGAAGATGGATATCTATGAGTCAGTTCAAAATTTCTCCGTGTGCTTTGAGGCAAGGACTGTATGAGTTGAAACTGTGTCTGAGAGAACTGCATGTGTGTCTGTATCTTTCTATCTCTCTGCCTCTGTCTCTGTTTCTTTCTTACCTCAAGAGGGGGCATAGAGCATTAACCTTGTAAATGGTGAGAAGTGAGTGAAGGGAAGGGAGCAACACGAAGGGGACAATAGTAAATCTTTGTCATGATGGCAAGAGAGCTGGTAGTCATTGCTGAAGGAAGAAAGGAGCTAGAGATGGCCATCATTAGACACAAAAATGTCTATATGTGTGTAGAATCATTCTATATATACTTCTATTATCGGTTCTTTCTCTGGATGTAGAAAGCATCTTCCTTCCATAGGTCCTTTGTTGTTAATCTGGGTGTTTATAATAATCAAAATGACTTATTTGCTCAGTTCTTCTTAAAACAATATTGGGGCAGCTAGATGGCGCAGTGGTTAAAGCGTTGGCCCTGGATTCAGGAGTACCTGAGTTCAAATCTGGCCTCAGACACTTAACACTTACTAGCTGTGTGACCCTGGGCAAGTCACTTAACCCCCATTGCCTCACTAAAAAAAAAAAAAAATCAATATTGCTAGGGGCAGCTAAGTGGTGCAGTTGATAGAGCACTGGCCCTGGATTCAGGAGGACCTGAGTTCAAATCCAGCTTCAGATACTTAACCATCACTAGCTGTGTGACCCTGGGCAAGTCACTTAACCCCAATTGCCTCACCAAAAAACAACAACAACAACAACAATATTGCTGTTACTATATACTATTCTCTTGGTTCTGCTCATTTTGTTCTTCATTATTTCATGCAAGTCTATTTGAATTTAGTCTGGAAGGAAGAGAGAGATTCTGAACGATTGGAGGTGAGGGGGAGAGCAATAGCCAGGTAAAAGGCACAGATTCTGACTCTCTATCTACTTGACAGTCAACCCCCCATCCCCTGACACCCAGCATCATGACTTAAGCACTCATCTTTATCTTGCACCTGTACTCTCCCATGGAACTGGTAGCTTTTTAAAATTACCTCAGCTAAACAAAGCTTTCTTCACTTATTAGATGTCCCCAGTCCCAGAGCTAACCCCACATTACACTAAATCCATGATATTATGCCATCCTGGCTACATTACCTATATGACCCTGGTACTCATAAATCAAAATGGGAGGATGGTGTGTTCTTACTTCTCTAACTTACATTCATGGATAATGATCCAGGACAGTGAAGTTGAACCCAAATAGAAAACATATCTCTGCTGTAGCAAGTTGACTTAAAATACCACAAATCAACATTATCTATATTGTATTTTTTATTTATTTTGTTAAACATTTCCCAAAAACATTGTAATCTGGTTTACCTGTACTCTACCAGGCTGTTCTACTGAGTTTGACACCTCTGATCTAGGCAACCAATAAGTTAAAATAGGCAAGTATATTTTACTAAGGCATCTTCTAGTTGGTAGTCATTGCCATTGTGATTGTCTAGATGGTACACAAAAGAGTAGATAAAGCTGTAGCCAAGCTAGGTGGGATCCTCAAATTCAACGTATCCTCAAGTTGCAGAGGAGCTCGGCCCTAGTGTACTTCCCAAAGAGTAGTTAGCAGTTTGGCATGGTAGGAGATTGTTCATCCTTCATTTTTGAAGAGGGCCAATGGCATCACGGGTGATGTCTTGATTGCAAGTGAATTAGATTTACATAAGGCAAAGTTGCATAAAGTCATCAGCCTCACTCTCTGTTTCAGAGTCATCAAAGTCCAATGGCAGGGAACAAAAGTCAAAATGACTGGTGGTAGCCTTGGCATGTTTCGATAACTAGGGGTTCTTAATCTTTTTGTGTGTGTCATGTAGTCTGGAGAAGTTTATAGACCTTTTTCTTAGAATAATGTTTGTAAATGCATAAAATAAAACACATGGAATTACAAAGAAAACCATTTACATTAAAATATAGTTATAAAAATATTAAAACAAAACAAGTTCACAGACTCCAGGTTAAGAACACCTGATTAATGACCTGGGACAAGGAATCAGAGACTCAGTTGCTTGCTCTTCCCCAAACATTCAGCTAAGCATCTGAAGGATTTATCAAGTCTTCTAGTTCCCAGCTGTTCTCCCTGTGCTTAGGGAATGATCTTCATCCTTAGCTCAACCTTTCTCTCACTCCATTCCCATCCCTTATATCTGGCTGCCTTTATCCTTAGTGTGTCTAAATCCATAGACTTAAATCCATGATCTGAAGACATGGGGTCATTGTTCACTGTTCTGACTGCGCCCTAGGGTAGGAGATTTGGTATTTTACTGGACTGAGTCAATAGAAGATCCCCCAAGGAAAAAAGACTTTGAGGTCCTTACCCTTAGAGGTGGTATCTTTGCTGGGGGAGCACAAGGAGACATCAATAATGGAGCCTATGTCCAAAGTTTTCTACTATCTAAGGCCTTTTCTCATTTTTGTCTTTCACAGGAATCACAAATTTTACAATAGGATCATAGAATTTAGAGCTTGGTGGAACAAATTCACATCTAGTCCTTCAGTCTGTACCAGACATCCTTGTGTGCGAGATTGAGATCATGGGACAACTCTAAGTGTGAGGATGCCTGAGTACTCCTCCAGATCCATAATGATCTTGTATGTCATTTGGACAACATCTTTGAAACTTAGCCCTGGTTCAAAGTAGATGGGAGGGGAAGAAGATAAGCAAGCAGGCATGACAGACCCCTCCCTTCCTTCTGCATGTGTCTACACACTTCTCTCTTTCAAGAAGACACCCTCCACACCTCTACCCCCAATCAATTCCAGCCCATGCAAGGCCCTCCTTTGCTTGGTGGCCCTTTTCATGGAGCCACCTAATTTTGGCTAACAGACTGATTCTCTTTCTCCCATGAATGTATCCCTTTAAGCTGTTTTTTTTGTTTGTTTGTTTTTGTTTTGTTTTGTGGGGCAATGAGGGTTAAGTGACTTGCCCAGGGTCACACAGCTAGTGTCAAGTGTCTGAGGCTGGATTTGAACTCAGGTCCTCCTGAATCCAAGGCCAGTGATTTTATCCACTGCGCCACCTAGCTGCCCCCCTTTAAGCTGTTTTAATGGAACACATAGACTAGAGGAGGCATGCTGGGCAAACTACCAGATTTTGGTTCTTTCAATTCTTATGAGACTGCAAGAGGTTTTTATGGATGGAACCTATAGCACATCATTTGTTTGTTCATTCATTCACTACATTATTGGGCACTGACTCAGTTCTAGTTGTTAGGGAGAACTTTCTTCCTTAAAGGTTTTGCATCACCTTCTGATGCTCTGAGATGCTCTGTTGGCCAGAATGAGCCATATGATGGCAGAGGATAGAACCACATTGTTTGTTTGTTTGTTTATTTTCATCTTAAAAGGAATGATAATGGTGGAGAAAAGAACTGGAGGGAAGAGATGAGATGAGGGGAGAGAGAGAGAGAGAGAGAGAGAGGGAGGGAGAGATGGGTAAGCAAGTGAGGAGACTAAAAGACAAAGGAAGGAGAGAAAGCTGGGAATGGAGATGGAAATTGTAAGATGGGGGAAAGACAAGAGACCAAGACAGAGAGGGATAAACACACACACACACACACACAGAGATAAAGAGGACAAAGAGACACAGAGAGAGAGAAGCAAATATACAAGGGGATACCAAAAGAGAAAAGCAGAGACTTTGGGAGAGACAGGCAAACAAACAGAAACATTTAGGGAGAGACTTAAGAAAAGTGAAGATGACATTAGGATAGGGGGCAGCTAGGTGGTGCAGTGGATAAAGCACCGGCCCTGGATTCAGGACTCCCTGAGTTCAAATCCGGCCTCAGACACTTGACACTTAACTAGCTGTGTGACCCCGGGCAAGTCACTTAACCCTCATTGCCCTGCAAAAAAAAAAAAAAAAGGATAGATAAAAAGAGAGAGAGAAAAGATATTGTATCCATGGCACAGGGCCCCTTAAAACCTTTAGTCTTACACAGATGGGGTTTGATACTGAGAGCAAACTCCAAGAGGACGTCTCTTTCTTTGGCTTGTTGCCTTCGCTTGGAGTTGTTCCAAGAAAATCCAATATATTCAAGGAAGTTCATATTTAGATTTCCTCCAAAGGAGTCCCCAACTCCCATACAAACTTGCAGTGTACAATACAGGTATTGAATTTGGTGCAGCTTTATTTTATCCCACAGAATATGCAGAAGATACAAAAGATTCACAGAAGCATAAGAAAGATACTATGATTTCCCTCTTCCTCTGCCCCACCCCCCCAAGAAGCTGAGGACATGTTTCATGCTTTTGACCCCTCCATAACTTCTGGAACTTGTTCCAGGCTCAAGAATCCTAGTTTAAACTCTTCTATCTATGACATCAGAGGTGGGAAGCCAATCAGACCCACCTCAAGGAGACCCTGTCCCTACCTATAAAAGATTTGCTCCTCTTAAGCATCCCAGAGCTGAGCTGAAAATTGGATTAAGATGCACTCAGGAATCACACCCAACAAACCAGAAGGATCTTACTGCCAAGATGCTTGAAGTCTTGGGAGCAGTTTTTTCATTATGAAAGTCATAATGCCCATGGCTGCTTGATGATGTCCCTGCTTATATGCCCTCCTTTCATCATCCTGATCAAGAGGTGTTGGCTACTGCCCCCAGTCTAGCAGAGGCTGCTACCCAAATTCTCTCATTGTTGCCTCATCATCCATGCTTTTTTGGGTGTCTCCAATTAAATCATTCAGCCTTCCTTTTTTTAGACCTTCTCTTAAACTCCCCAAATCAAAGGGCCTATTGAATGAATAAATAAAGCATTTGTTGTTGTTGTTTTGTCCTTCCTTCTAGAAGAGGATCATGATACCAGGAGGTGATGTCATTTATTTATTTTAATTTTTCTCAATTACATGTAAAGATATTTTTTGAGTTCCAAAATTTTTCTCCCACCCTCCCTTCACTCCCTGCTCCCAAAGCCAGTAAGCAATTTGATATAGGTTATACATTACAATCATGTTAAACATATTTCCACATTAATCAGAACAAAAGGAAAGAAAAAACGCAATAAAAAACAAACAAGAACAATAACAAAAAAGCAATAACAAAAATGAAAATTGTATGCTTTGGTCTTCATTCAGACTCCATAGCTCTTTTTCTGAATGTAGAAAGCATTTTCCACCATAAGTCTTTTGGCATCATCTTGGATCATTGTATTGCTGGGAAGAGCCAAGTCCATCACAGCTGATCATCACAAAATGTTATTGATAAGGGGCAGCTAGGTGGCACAGTGGATAGAGCACCGGTCCTGGAGTCAGGAGTACCTGAGTTCAAATCCTGCCTCACACACTTAACACTTAATAGCTGTGTGACCCTGGGCAAGTCACTTAACCCCAATTGCCTCACTTAAAAAAATGTTATTGATACTGTGTACAATGTTCTCTTGGTTCTGATCATTTCACTCAGCATCAATTCATGTAAGTCTTTCCAGGTTTTTCTGAAATCCATCCATTTATCATTTCTTATAGCACAATAGTATTCCATTATATTCATATACCACAACTTATTCAACCATTCCCCAATTGATAGTATCCACTCAATTTCTAATTCTTTGCTAGGGAGGTGATGTCATGGCTTTCAATGAAGTGGATTTAAGTGAAGGAGGGCTGTGCAAGATCACCAACCTCACTCTCTCCTCCAGAGCTATCTGGGTCTAGTGGCATTATATCCAGACAACTGGAGATGGCCTGGATATTTGAGACATTTGGAATTAAGTGACTTGGCCAGGTCACACAGCTAGTAAATGTCTGAGGTGAGATTTGAACTCAGGTCCTCCCAAATTCAGGACCAGTGCTCTATCTACTGCGCCACCTAGCTGTCCCAATGAATTCAAGTACTCACTAGAAAAGTCCTAGGGACACAACAAGAAAAGTAAGATCGTCCCTGCTCTCAAGGAACTTACATCTAATGAGAAACACAACATCCCACTACCCTTAGGGTGGAGCAGCAAAGCAGATGGCAAAACCTTTGCTTTAACACCATTTTCATTGACAAATCATATCAGTTGTTGAATAATTTGACAGTGCCAAGAACTTTTTTGACAAGAACTTTCTTTTCTGGCTCTTCAAAAGATATAGCACCTGCAGAAGCAGTCATCATGCTGCATCTTCCCAGAGGTGGTAAGAGGGTCACAAATCAGCATGATTTCCAGTTTGGAGAGGCTTGAAGCTAAATCTGAGTCCTGTTCTGTCAGAACAGAGACACCCCCACCCCAATGGTAATTGTGCAAGAAACAGGGCCTGGGGGTGGGGGGGGAGCAGCTAGGTGGCACAGTGGATAAAGCACCAGCCCTGAATTCAGGAGGACCTGAGTTCAAATCCGGCCTCAGACACTTGACACTTACTAGCTGTGTGACCCTGGGCAAGTCACTTAACCCCTCATTGCCTTGCAAAAAAGAAGAAGAAGAAGAAGAAGAAGAAGAAGAAGATGATGACGACGACGACGACGACGACGACAGGGCCTGCTTGTACATTCCTTGGAACAATAGTGACCAGGGCAATACAAATCAGTGCCTGGGCACCTATGCTGAAGTGCCTTTCAGGAGTCCCGAGACTCCTGAATTCCAGTATCAGACCTAATTTCCTAATTTCCAGTATCAGACCAAGGCCTGTCAGGGCCATAGCAAGAAACAGAACCAACTATTGATGGAGAATTGTGCAAGGAAGAGAGAACAGCCATGGCTAAAACTTGCAATGGACTACCAGCAAATGAGAAAGAAACCAGGAAGTAAGGCAGAAGGTGGAGCCTAATACTAACTCTCCCATCCTAAAAATGGGCATTCAGACTATAGAGGGGACAGAGCCAAATAAGTCCTCAACCCATCATAGAATGCTGGAAGGGACTAGCCTGAACATAAGTACCAATCCAAGAACTGAGGCCAGAAATTTGAGTAAACAAGAAAACATTGAACATAAGGAAGAAATGCTTTGGCTTAAGGAAAGTCTAAGAGTTTAATTCAGAGGAACAAAGCAACTCCACAACATCTATTAGCAGAGCTGCAGGGGAAAAAAATTGTTTGGTTACGTCAATGAAGCAAGAGATAAAAAATTAAATTTTAAATGAAATTCAAATTCAGAAAGGGGAGAAAATTGGAAGGAGAACAAATAACTTAGAACAGAAGATGGGAAGCCTTAGTTAAGGAGCAATCTCCCTGAAAAATAGAATGGAGTAAATAGAACTCAGTGATTCCAAGAAACAACAAAAAGCATGAGAACAAATTAAGGAAAAAAAAAATTTTTTTTATAATGGCAAAAATGTATGGTACCTACTTTGCTGGGCTTTTTGTGAAGAAGATTCTCTGTGAAGCTTAAGTTGATATAGAGGTTGTGATGAACAGGATGCTATCAGGAAAAGCTGGAGAGACCCACATGAGCTGAAGCAGAGTGAAATGTACTGTATACAAAATAACAGCAATAGTGGGGGATGATCTGCTGGGAAGCATGTGGTTGTTTTCAGCAAGGCAATGATCCAATGTAACCCTGAGGGACTTATGAAGATTGCAGCCCATCTACAGAGAAAGAATTGATAGTATCTGAAAATAGATGGAGACACATTTAAAAAAAAATTTTCCATTTCCTCTTTGACAATTCCTTAATCTGAAGTTTGGGGTTTTTTTTTGTTTTGTTTTGTTTTGGTGAGGCAATTGGGGTTAAGTGACTTGCCCAGAGTCACAAAGCTAGTAAGTGTCAAATGTCTGAAGCTGGATTTGAACTCAGGTCCTCCTGACTCCAGGGCCGGTGCTCTATCCACTGCACCACCTAGCTGCCCCTGAATAGAAATGAGATGATTTTGTTTTGTTTTCTGCAGGGCAATGGGGGTTAAGTGACTTGCCCAGGGTCACACAGCTAGTAAGTGTCCTAGTGTCTTGAGGTCCGGATTTGAACTCAGGTCCTACTGAATCCAGGGCTGGTGCTTTATCCACTGCACCACCTAGCCGCCCAAACAATCTATACCTTTTTTTTTTTTTTTTGGTGGGGCAATGAGGGTTAAATGACTTGCCCAGGGTCACACAGCTAGTAAGTGTCTAGTGTCTTGAGGTCGGATTTGAACTCAGGTCCTCCTGAATCCAGGGCTGGTGCTTTATCACTGCACCCACCTAGCCGCCCCATGAAGTTTTGGGTTTTTTGACTGTTTTCTCTCACAACTAGCTAATATGGGAATTTTTCCATGACTACTCATGTATAACTTATTTTGAATTGATTGAGTTCTTGTTGGGGGAGGGGTGTGGAAATGGAGGGGGCAAGAGAAGTTGGAACATAAAGTTTTTTTTAAAATTGATGTTAAAATTTTGTTTTTACATGTATTTTGGAAAATAAAATTCTATTCAGAATTTAAAAAGAAAAGAAAAAGAATGAAAATTGTTTAAGTG
Organism: Dromiciops gliroides; assembly: GCF_019393635.1. NCBI lineage: Eukaryota > Metazoa > Chordata > Mammalia > Microbiotheria > Microbiotheriidae > Dromiciops > Dromiciops gliroides. Next base: position 168,772,617 of record NC_057864.1, on the reverse strand, counting down.
TAAACAGTGATTAGCCTGGCCCCACTGCCTGAAGGTCATGTCTGTTACATTTCACTCCTCCTCCAGAATTCTCCTTAAGGTACATACTATCTAAAAAAAGTCATTTGAAAAATAAGTCAAGTAGAATTTAAGAATCCCTCAACTCCCTGAAAGTCACTATCAAACAAAAAACCTGGGCACCATATTTCAAGAAAGCATAAAAAAGCACTCCAGATCTATTAGAAGCAGAAGGAAAAGTGAAAATAGAATATATTGCTGGCACTCAGCATAGTGCCTGACACATATTAAGAACTTAATAAATACATGCTGACTTGATTTCAAGAGACTGTGGAACATATGTAGGCATTCTGTCTCTGGTTCTGGTCAACTAGTCACATGGTGGAGAGGAGTAATTTGATTGGATGGGGAAGCGTTCAAAGATACCTGTCACCTTCAGTTCTTTCTTCTTGCTTCTCTTATCTCAATCCTTTTGGTCATTTTGTTCCTGGTAGTGTGACTGCTATGGTGTCCAGTGAGAGACCATGCTATTTCTTCTTTTTTCTTTCTTTCTTTCTTTCTCTCTTTCTTTTTTCGGGGCAATGAGGGTTAAGTGACTTGCCCAGGGTCACACAGCTAGTAAGTGTCAAGTGTCTGAGACCAGATCTGACCTCAGGTCCTCCTGAATCCAGAGTCGGTGCTTTACCCATCGAGCCACTTAGCTGCCCTGTGAGACCATGCTATTTCTGAGGTTAGGTGGCTCCAAGACAGAGGCCTCAGACTGGCCTCTCTGTTTATGATTTTTCAATCTTGGTGAAGGGACTAGAGTCTCACAACTTGGTGAATTTGAAAGGAGCTTGCCAGGAACATGCAGTAGAGTCCTAGCATTTCAGAGCCTGGTTTCCTGGCTAGGTGTTGCAGCCAACCTACCGTTGAAGCTGAGAGGCAAAGAGACACTAAACTGACACCTACTGGGCTTTTTGAATATCCCCGCAGGCAAGGAGTATCTTCTCTACTACCTGATTAGTAGACCACAGTTTCTCTAAAGCACCTCCCTTGGGGGCAGCTAGGTGGCGCAGTGGATAGAGCACCAGCCCTGGAGTCAGGAGTACCTGAGTTCAAATCCAGTCTCAGACACTTAACACTTACTAGCTGTGTGACCCTGGGCAAGTCACTTAACCCCAATTGCCTCACTAAAAAAAACCAAACAAACAAAAAAAAAACCCAAAACGAAAGCACCTCCCCTTACTGCCTTTAGAGTCTCTTTGGAAGCAGGCTTTCTAGGGTCCTCCATAGGGAGAGGTTGTCTCAGTCAAGCAAGCTGGCTGGGGTCTGTGCATGCTCCAGACCCCTGTCATATAGGAAGTTCTGGGTCCAAGTTTTCTCTCCCTGCTCTGGGACATTGCAAAAAGTGAATTTTAAAAAATTGTTTTGGTTCATCTCAAGCCCCCAGCTAGAAAAAGCTCTCTGACAAAATTCAAAAATTTAATCCAAATTCTAAATTCAAAAAGAGAGGCAAAGGAAGAGGGAAGAACAACATGAGAAGTCACTAGTCTGGGTCTCAACAATCCGAAGAATTTGACAAACAGGATCAACTTTGTGACTCTGACTCATGGCTTGATCACACAGCCCCTAACATATGGGATATATGGAGAGGTACTATAAGGATAGCCCCTATCCATGGACAGTCTCGTGACTGGCCCTTTCCATACCTGGATGGGCACTCTTTTCGGTTCCCCTGGTCCGTCAGAAGTGAAGACAACTCCCCAGGAGACTGAGTAAGGAGTTGCTGGGAATGTCTGTCCATCAGAGGATATTGTTTCCAGCATCCTGTCACAACAAGCGGCCACTGGACAAAACCCCTGAGGAGGAAGAACTAGTCAGCTAATTGGCAGGGTCCAGGCAGGGCAAGCTTTCTAAAGGTAATATTTGAGCAAACCTTGGAGGAGAAGCATGTGGCTTGGCTGAAAAGAGTAAAAGAGGTCTTAGAAGTTAGAGAAGTAGTATCACGAGGTAGGTTGAAGGCTAGTCTAATTGAAGTTAACTAAACCTTGCATCAGGACTTGCAGGAGATAAGGAGGAGCCTGGGAAATGCCTCGAGGTATGATTCCTGTTTGATTTTCAGGGTGTGGGTATGTGGACCCTCTCAGTGAAGTAATATGTCATTGTTATAGTGGAAAGGCCCAAGGATTTGGAGAACAGACTGAGGAGAGTGTTAACTAGACAGACCGGCCTCTTACCTGTGAATGGCCAGAGTTGAACAGAGCAGGCCAGAGACAGGTGAGTCAGGAATTAGAAAGAAGTTTTATTTTCAAAGTCAGGAAAAAGGAGGACCTACAGACGTGTGTGCCCAGGCTATGCCCCTACCTGGGGAGGGGGGGAGGGGGCGCCAAGGCAGTGTGGGGAGATCTCGATACTTACACTACTGGCTGCCAGTGGGCTGTAGCCCTGACAAGGAGGGAGCAACAAACATGTGACAAGTTTGATTTATTGCAGGACTTTCTGAGTTTGTCCTGTGCCTGTCCAGCTCAGAGAACACTTGGTGAATGTGTGATTTTGCCAGAGGGTAAGATCATCCAGAGGGTGATTGCAAAGGATTGTTGTCCTGCCAAGCTTAGGGTACAGCTTGCATGCTAGGTCTTAGCTCTGGAAAATGGAGTCTCCTAATATTTTGTTAGGAGTTAGAGGACCTGGAGGAAATCCCACCTGTGTGACCTTGGCAAGATAGTTCTTCTCTCTGAGCTATAATTTCCCTGTCTATAAAATAATAACAACTAGCATTTATAGAGCACTCTGAGATTTGGAAAGCACTTTGCAAATATCTTATTTTGCTCTCACAACAACTCTGGGAGATAAATTCTATTATTACCGCCTTTTACCAATGAAGAAACTGAAGATACTAGAAGCTAAGTGACTTGTCTAGGGTCATACCATTGTTAAGTACCTTAGGCTGGTTTTTGAATTTAGGTCCAGCATTCTATCCACTGTACAACTTTAGCAACCTCTGAAGGAGGGGGGTTGGATTGGATGACTTCTAAGTCCCTAAAGCTATAACCTTATAATGTGTAATAGACAATGGGAGATTGTCTGGAAGTATGGGATTCTGGGCTTCTGAAACTTCATCACTACTGAGACAGGAAATGGGGGACAGGAGGCCCACACTCACAGTCCCTGCTCTAAAACATACATTCTCTAGATTCAGGCTGGACAGAGCTTCAAGATGTCATGGTGCGGGGGCAGCTAGGTGGCACAGTGGATAGAACACCGGCCCTGGAGTCAGGAGGACCTGAGTTCAAATCTGGCCTCAGACACTTAACATTTACCAGCTGTGTGACCCTGGGCAAGTCACTTAACCCCAATTGCCTCACCAAAAAAAAAAAAAAAAGATGTCATGGTGCCCATTTTTCCAGGCTCTTACCAGTAACTGAACACTGAGACACAGAGACAAAAGAGAGGGTCAGGAAGTTGGGGGGGTAAACTTTGGAAATCCAGAGCTGGGGGCTCAGAAGGGGAGAAGACAAGAGACAAGTACTTTTTTTTTTTTTTTTTTAGTGAGGCATTTGGGGTCAAGTGACTTGCCCAGGGTCATACGCTAGTAAGTGTTAAGTGTCTGAGGCCGGATTTGAACTCAGGTCCTCCTGAAATCCAGGGCCAGTGCTCTATTCACTGTGCCATCTAGCTGTCCCTGAGACAAGTACTTTCAAGACACATGCCTGTCAGCTCCACCCCAAACCCCACTTCATCCTCCCCACCCCACCCAACTGGTATTTTCAGCTGGGTCTGGGAAAGTATCTGGAGACTCAGGTCACTATTATTCTCTCTCTTCTCCCAGGCCCCAAGAATATGGCCTTCTGCCCACAGGGAAATGCCCAGCGGGTGAGGTTGTCATAATAGGATTTAGGGAAAGTCAACAGAGAACTCAAAGAAGGGAGGAGAAGGGGAAGGTCGAGGTACTCTCTAGCCCCAGGAGCAGGAAATGGTCTCCTAAGCTAAGACTAGGCCCCTACCCTAGGCCTCTAACAGTTGGGATTGTTGCTCTTGGCCCAGATCAGAAGAGTGGGCTCCTTGGCTTCCTAGTGGAACTGAGAGAGATTCTAGGTTAGGAGAATGGTATCAGGGAAGGAGCAAGACAGAGGGAGATGTGGCCTGGAGAACCCCCTATGGGGCTGGCAGCCAAGGTCAGCTCATGGTAAGGTCTGGTTCACGGTAAGGGTCAGGGTCGGGGCTCATCAATACAAATGAACCAGGAAACTCCCATTGAGCAAGGCCCAGGATACCAACCCAAAGATTTGTAGAGTTGTACTTCCTCTGATTGTCTGAGAATCACCTAGGCACAAAACTCAGAGCTGGAAGGAGTAGCTGAAGGCATGGGAGTTAGCTACTTTAAGTTAGCAGGTTTCTCTCTTTGACTCCTTCCATCACCTGATGAGAAGCTGCTCCAGTTTTTCCTGTCTCTGAAAGGGATGAGAATAGCTGGTATTCTTTAAGTTCCCAGACAGACTCTCAGCCTTGTGGTCTGGAATCTCACGGTGGGGCACTCAGGTTGGGTGAGGGTTGAGCCAACCTTCTCAGGGTCACAGCAAAGACATCATCATTTTGGCATCTCTACCACTGAGAGGATTTAAAGCTGGAAGGGACCCTAGGAAAAATCTAATACAACTCTTTCATTTTATTACATAAGGAGACTGAGACCCAGTGAGAATAAAAGACCTGCCCAAGGCTACACAGGTAATATAGGTGGTGGAGTGGAGAGAGTGCTAGGCCAGGAGTCAGGAAGACCTAAATTCAAATGTGACTTCAGACCTTTATTAGCCATGTGACACTGGGCAAGTCACCTTTTATCTGCTTCAATTTTCTCAACTGCAAAATGCACATAATAGCTCCTACCTCACAGGACTAGGGCAGCTAGATGGTGTAGTGGATAGAGTATTAGACCTGGAGTCAGGAAGACTCCTTTTCCTGAGTTCAAATGTGGCCTCAGATACTTACTAATGGTGTGACTCTGGGCAAGTCATTTAACCCTGTTTGCCTCAGTTTCCACATCTGTAAAATGAGCTGGAGGAGGAAACAGCAAACCACTCCAGTATCTTTGTCAAGAAAACCCCAAATGAAGTCAGGAGAAGTTAGACACAACTGAAACAACTATACAACAAAATCAGGAAGCTATTCAGATACTAGTCTGCTTCCTAGCACTCTGTCTACACCCATCATATAGAGGTAATAGATGAATCCCACATACCCTCAATTTCATTCCAAAAGCAAATTCTGTGGTGAGGTCATGGAAAGAGTCAAGGGAAAATTGTAGTTCTGCTGCTTACTATCTGTATGACCTAGGCAGCGTGGCAGAATGAGAGCTAGAAGGTCCCCCAGGTTCTATGAAGAGAGTGTTAATTCTGGAGTCAGTGGACCCAAGTTCAAATCCCACCTATGATGTTTATAAGTTATATGAGCTTTAAGATCTGGCTTATAATAAATGATTCTTAATCTTCTTTGTGCCATGAACCTCTTTGGCAATACAGTAAAATCTATGGAGCTTGGGGCAGCTAGATGGCGCAATGGATAAGAGCACTGGCCCTGGAGTCAGGAGTACCTGAGTTCAAATCTGGCCTCAGACACTTAACACTTACTAGCTGTGTGACCCTGGGCAAGTCACTTAACCCCAATTGCCTCACTAAAATTAAAAAAAAAAATCTATGGGGCTCTGCTCAGAATTATGTTTTTAAATACTTCAAATATCTAGGATTACAAAAGAAAGGAATTATATTGAAAGAGTTACCAGGATTCTGGGAAGATGATGGAATAGGTAAAAAAAAAAAAAACTCCAGGCTCTCCAAATTTCTTCTTCAAACAAGACAGAACATCACCTCAAACTGAAGGTAGAGGGGCAAAAATAAATAAAAGTGGGGTTAAAACAGTTGTCTTTCTAAGACAACTTGAGAGAACCTCAGGAAGACTTGACCTCTGTGGGCAGAGGTTGGGCTGATTGAAGGGCAAACACCTGCAGGCAGATTTTGCTGAATCAATAAACAACAAGCCCTGAGGGAAGCTGTGTCAGGAAGTAGCTGGGCCTCAGGAACTTTCACCCCTCACACCCTGTGGGGATTAGGAAGCTGAGTAGGGGAAAGATTGAAGGGGGTCTTCTGAAGCTGGGCCCAACTGTCCTGAAGAGACACAGTTCCCAGATGTGAGCACACAATCTGTGGTGATGGGTGGGGATGCTGATGACCCATGAGCATTTGCAGGAGAGCAGGTTGTGCTTCCAGGGCAAAGAAAGAAGTTTACAGGAGGGACCACCAGGACTAAGAGCTTTTGAGGGAAAGTATGGGTAGGGGTCCTAGCCATGACTAGGAGTGCCAGAAGTCAAGCCCCTGGACAGAGCTCAGAAAATAACAGTAAGAAGGACCTGAGGCCTAGAGCACCCCATGCCTCTGGACTAGAAACTGATTACAATAATAAGATGCTAAAAAATAAAATAAAACAAAACAAAAATAAAAATGAGTAAGCAAATGAAAAAGAACTCAACCATAGACAGCTCCTATAGGGATAGAGAAGATCTGGCTTCATAATCAGATAAAGATAATGAAGTAAAAATAAGCCACTCTGAACCCAAAGAGAAGTCTCAAATGGTCACAAGCCCAAAAAGAGTTCTTGGAAGAACTTTAAAGGACTTTTAAAAATCAAATAAGAGAGATGGAGGAAGAATTAGGGGGAAAAAGAGCAATCAAGAAAATTATGAAAAGAGTCAACCAATTGGAAAAGAGTTCCAAGAATTACAGGAAGAAAATAACTTCCTGAAAAGTAGAATTGGTCAAGGGGAAACTAATGACATCATAAGACACCAAGAAATAATAAAACAAAATCAAAATAATGAAAAAAATTGAAGAGAATATGGAACATCTCATTAGAAAAACAGCTAATCTGGAGAACAGATTGAGGAGAGTGTCAACCAGACAGAATTGCTTCTAACCTATGAATGACCAGAGCTGAACAGAGTAGGCCAGACACAGGTGAGTCAGGAATTATAAGTTTTATTTTCAAAGTCAGGAAACAGACTTCAAGCAAGGAGGATCTATAGATACATGTGCCCAGGACCTGCCCCTAATGGGTGGACCTGAGGCAGTGTGGTGAGATCTCAATACTTATACTACTGGCAGCCCAGTGAGCCCTGACAAGGAGGGAGCAGCAAACATGTGATAAGTTTGATTCATTGCAGGACTTTCTGGGTTTGTCCTATGTTTGTCCAGCTCAGAGAACACCTGGTGAATTATGTGATTTGCCAGAGGGTGAGATGAACCAGAGGGTGATTGCAAAGGATTGTTGTCCTGTCAAGCTCAGGGCACACCTTGATTGCTGAGCCTTAGCTCTGAAAATGGAGTTTCCTAATATTTTGCCAAGAGGCAATATAAGAATTGTTGGACTCCTTAAAATTATGATCAAAAAAGAATCTTCATACAATATTATAAGAAATTATTAAGGAAAATTGTCCTGAAGTTCTAAAATAAGAGAATAGAGTAGAAATAGAAAAAATCTATTTATCACCACCTGAAAGATCCCAGGATGAAAACATACAGGTACATTATAGCCAAGTTTCAAAGCTCCAAGTTGAGGAGGAAAATATTATAAACAAGAAAAAACAATTTAAATACTGTAGAGCTACAATCAGGATTGCACAAGACCCAAGCAGCTTCTACACGAAAAGACTATACATTTTAGAACATTATAGTTTGAAGAGCAAAAGAGCTGGGGTTTAGCTGTGTGACCCTGGGCAAGTCGCTTAACCCCCATAGCCCAGCAAAAAAAAAAAAAAGAGCTGGGGTTGCAACCAAAAATAACTTATCCAGCAAAGTTGAGTATAATCCTGAATGAAAAAAAAAATGGACATTTTCCAAACTAAAAACACTTTCAGGTATTTGTGACAAAAAACAAAACAAAAAACCCAGAACTTAATGGAAAGTTTGACATATAAGATCTAGGAGAAATATAAGGTAAACATTAAAAACCATTTATAAAGGACTCAATGTGGTTAAATTGTTTACTTCTTATATGTGAAAATGTTATGAGTATTTGTAAGACTATCAATTATTACTTGGGTAGTTTGAAAGAAAGTTTGGGGCTGAGCTGAGTATGATGGGGTGATTCTAAAAGACAAAGTTGGGTAGGAAAAGGTAAAAAGGAGCAATTATTTCATACAAATGAGGTATGAAATGATGCACTGATAGAGGAGGAAGCAGGTGGGAATGAAGGGATGGTAGTGCTAGAATCTTATTCTCATTCCCTCATTGAGGGAACAACATATATATCCAGATGGGTATAACAGTCTTCTAAATGTATAAAGTAATAAGAGGGCAAGATGACAGGATAAGAGAAGGACTTTTAGAAGAACATGTAGGGACAGCTAGGTGGCGCAGTGGAAAGAGCACCAGCCCTGGAGTCAGGAGTACCTACCTGAGTTCAAATCCAGCCTCAGACACTTAACACTTACTAGCTGTGTGACCCTGGGCAAGTCACTTAACCCCAATTGCCTCACCAAAAAAAAAAGAAGAAGAAGAACATGTAGATTAAGGTTTAGAAGGGTAGGAAGAGAGGTTAAGGGTAAAATCAGCAGGATTGGTAGAATAAGGAATTGGAGGGAGAGGAAAAGGAGGGATCCTTTAAAAAGGTGTGGATTGAGGAGGTATTGGTTAAAAGTAAACTAGAATGTGAGGAGGGATAGCTAAAAGAGAGGCTGAGGACAATAGTGAGGAAAATAGAATGGAGGGAAATGCACAAATAGTATTTATAACTTTAAATGTGAATGAAATTAATTCACCCTTAAAACAGAAACAGTAGAATGGATTAAAAATTCAGAATCCAGCAATATGTTGTTTACAAGAAACACATTTAAAAATGAGAGATATACACAGAATTAAAATAAGGGACTGCAATAGAATTTATTATGTTTCAGCTCTGAGGTTAAAAAAAAAGCAGAAGTGGCAATCATGATCTCAGACAAACTTAAAACTAAAATAGATTTAATTTAAAGAGATAAATAGGGAAACTACATTATGATAAAAGGTACCATAGATAATGAAAAACATCAATACTAAACCTATATGTACCAAATACTTTAGCATCTAAATTTTTTTTTGGGGGGGGGTTGTTTTTTTTTAGTGAGGCAATTGGGGTTAAGTGACTTGCCTAGGGTCACACAGCTAGTAAGTATTAAGTGTCTGAGGCGGGATTTGAACTCAGGTAGGTACTCCTGACTCCAGGGCCGGTGCTCTATCCACTGCGCCATCTAGCTGCCCCAGCATCTAAATTTTTAAAGTTAAATTAATTAAAGGTGAAAATAGACAGTGGTGCTATAATAGTGGGGTGGACTTTAATCTTCACCTCTCAGAACTAGATAAATCTAACAAAAATAAATTAAAAAGAAGTCAAGAAGTGAAGAAAATTTTAGGATAAGCTATATGTGATAGATATCTGGAGAGAATTATATGGGAATAGAAAGGAATACACCTTTTTTCTTCCTAACTGAAAGAGATCCCAGGACAAAACATACAGGTATATCATAGCCAAGTTTCAAAACTCCCAAGTTAAGAGAAACAACATGAACAAAAAGGAAATATATAAACAACAAGAAAAAAAAACAATTTCAATACTGCAGAGCTGCAATCAGAATTACAGAAAATCTAGCATCTGTGTAGTACCTTTGTAAGATTGACCCTCATATTTGGGCATAAAAAATTTATAGTTAAAAGCAGAAAAGCAGAAATATTAAATGTATCCTTTTCAGATCACAATGCAATAAATTATTTTTAATAAGGGGACTACAGAAACATAGAATAAAAAACTAATTGGAGACTAAGCAACCTAAAAAACTAAGCAACTAATCTTAAGAATGAAGTGAGTTAAAGAACAAATAATAGAAACAATTATTTCATAAAAGAGAATGACAATAATGAGACAAACATACCAAAACCTATGGAATAAAGCCAAAGTAGCAATCAGGGAATTTTATATGTCTAAATGTTTATATCACTAAAATAGAGACAAAATGGACAAATAAACTGGGTATGCAATTTAAAAAAATTTAAAAAAGAACAAACTAAAAATTCCCAAATAAACGCTAAATTGGAAATTCCTAAAAATTAAAGGTGAGATTAATAAAATTGAGTGTAAGAAAACTTGAATTAATAAATAAAACTAGAGATGGTTTTATGAAAAAAAACACAAATAAATTAGAAAAAAAAAATTGGTTAATATGATTTTTTTTAAAAAGAGAGAGGAAAACCAGAAGGGGTCTTGCGTTTATGAGGGTCAGCCAAATGATCATCCTTTTATGAATTATTCACTAGCCATAATTAATAAAATGATTAATTACCCAGAAATTATGTCTCTTGGACTTTTCATTTGTCCACATTATGGAATGCTTGTTTTATTTCTTAAGTTCAGGATTTTTAAAAAATAATAGCTAATGGTGAAAAAAAAAGAGAAAAAGAAAAAGGAAATTGTTACCAATTTTTTAAAAAACAAGTTCACAAATCCAGGTTAAGAACCTCTGGCCTATGGAGGCAGCTAGGTGGCCCAGTGAATAAAGCCACTGGCCCTGGATTCGGAGGACCTGAGTTCAAATGTGGCCTTGGACACGTGATACTAGCTGTGTGACTCTGGGCAAGTCACTTAACCTTCACTGCCCCACCAAAAAAAAAAACAAAAGTACTTGAAGACCTCTGGCCTAGAGAAGCCTGGGACAAGGTGAAGAGAATAGGTATTTGCTGTGATTTGTTGCCTATATCCATATTTGAAGGAAATGCTCAATTTCAGTTAAAGGTAAGTGAAAATAAAGATGTAACTTTTTTCCCATCCAAGTTTATGGACCCTCTGAAATCCATCCACTCACCCCTTGGGTGTCTGTGGACTTTAGGGGTAAGAAACCCTGCTCTAAATCTCTGATTTTTCAACGGTTATCTATCCAAGTGACAATACAGGGTACAGCACTGTATCTCACCCTGGGTAGTCAGTCACATATATCTATTAATTGCCTACTATGTTCTAGGCATTGTGCTAAGACCTAGAGGTACAAAGAAAGACAAAAGACAGTTCCTGTTTTCAAGGAGCTTACAGTCTAATGGTGGAGACAACACACAAACAACTATGTACAAGCTAGTTAGATACAAGATAAACAGGAGATAATCAACAGAGGGAAAGTACTAGAATTAAGGGGGATCAGGACAGTCTTCCTATAGAAGGTAGGATTTTAGCTGGAACTTGAAGCCAGGAAAGGGAGAAAATTACAGTCATGGGGGAACAGCAAAATGAAAATAATTCAGATTTTACAAAGCACGTCAAGGTTGACAAAACAATATCTTACAACAGTCCATGAGATTATATTAGTGGATATGTAAGTATTGTTATTCCCATTTTCTATGGAATGAGAACTATCTCCACCCCTGTGCTGTCTTCCCCTAATAGAGTTTTTAGAAAATATTTTCTGCCTGTTTCCAATAGATCCAGTGGGAACATTGGGGTAGGGGTGGGGACAGGTTCCAAAACTGACCTTATCATTGTGTGAATCCCTATCTCCATCAGATACTTCAGAGCTGATTTGAAGTAGAAGAACCTCATTAAGGCAGAATTGTTGACAATTTGGATCCAAGCTGGGGTGACTTACAATTTTCTAGCGATTTTTGCATAGCACTTTTTCTTTGAAAATATGGTGGTTGTATGTAATTGTTTCTCATTGGGTTAAACTATATACATTCTCACTGTCATCGTTGAGGTCTGGATAAGATCCAGACAGATCCTGCTGCCATTTATCTCAGTGTATACGTACACATATTCATGCTACAATTTTGTTTTTGAGGCATTTCAGTCATGTCTGACTCTTTTTTACCCCATTTGAAGTTTTCTTGGCAAAGATATTGGAGTGGTCTTCCATTTCCTTCTCCAACTCATTTTACAGATGAGGCAAACAGACAAAGTGACTTGCCCAAGGTCTCACAGCTAGTGTCTGAGACCAGATTTGAACTCATGAAGATGAGTCTTCCTGATTCCAAGCCCAGTGCTCTATCTACTGCATCACCTACCTACTATCATACATACACATATATGTATACAACATATATATATGCATATATAAGACATGTCACCAAAATCTCAATGTAGTTTGAAGCTATAATAGCAAAAACACACTAAGACTTTTGAGACACTGTGTACATGTGTGTGTGTGTGTATATATATATATAATATGTGTATATATTTGTGTGTGAGTATATACATATGTATGCATGCACAAATGTTTTAATTTCATTTTAGGAGTCTTGTCTATTTGGGGCTAGCTTATATTGAGACAAATAAAATACTTTTCAAAGTGATTTCACAGCACTGCTCAGCTTAGTTGACATCAAGATGATGTTTTATGGGACAGCTAGTAGTCACTTGACCCCAAATACCTCACTAAAAAAAAAACAAGAAAGAAAAGAATAAGATGATGTTTTTATGATTACATGACATTAGCCCACTCCTTGCAGAGAGTCTTCCTAGTGAGGCAAAATACCCCTAGATAGGTACAGGGCAGCCAGTTAGACAATGACACCCTGGACTTAGCACCTACCATAGAATAACTCCATATTCATGTGGCCTCCTTGCTTTTAATGTGACTGTTAACTATTCTCTGGTCTATGGTTACTCAAGAGATATTTCAGTCTACAGCTTACAAGCCAGTGAATCTCCCCAACCAAGTAAGAATAAAACACATGGTAAAGTAAAATACATTTACCTAAATAGAATACGAGATAAATAACAGGGAATGAAATCAAACAGCAAGAACTCTCACCACCCACTTCCACAATCTTCCACCTCCCCACACAAGACTCCCAGGAAGGGCTCCTTGACTAACCAGGCTATCTCTCCAACACAAACCTGGTCACTTCTGGTGAGGTGTTAGCATCACTGCTGCATGGGTTGCCCTGGGCTGCCCAGCATGACACTGCAGGCTCAAGGCTTGCCTAGTAGAAAAGTGGATTAGAATCTGTATTAGCAGAATTGAGTAGGCATAGGAAGTCAACATTCATGGAAACTCTAGACCATGACTTTCACTATGATCAATGATGCTCCAGCCAGACCCTACTACCATTTTTAATTGTGATCATTGCTGCTCCCTCAATCTCATAGCCTGGGTCTCATTCCTCTCTCATAACCCCTAAAACAGGCACACTGAAAGCATGGATTATCTATATTCTAAATCCATGGTGATGTGATATTGTCATCTACTGAGTTAGCATAGGCTTCTGGGAAATGCAGCTAGGTGGTGCAGAGGATAGAGCACCAGGCCTGGAACAAGAATCTTCTTCCTGAGTTCAAATCTGGCCTCAGACATTTACTAGGTGTATGACCCTGGGCAAGTCACTTTACCCTGTTTGCCTCAGTTTTCTCATCTATAAAATGAGTTAGAAGAAAATGGCAAACCCTTCCAGTATCTTGCCAAGAAAACCCCAAATGGGGTCACAAATTGTTGATATGACCTGAACAATAACAAACTCCCCCAAACTCTGGGTAATGTAGTTCTTTAAAAGAACATGGAGCTAACACATACTCCCTTACACTGGACTTTGTGGGGGAGACTCAGGGGAGAGAGCATACCTGGTCTTTTACCTTCTGGGAGGTAGACATGATCATTGCTTTAGGGGAGCTCTGGCTCTGATGGAGGGAAGCAGGACACTCCCTTTGGACTGTGAGAAAATAATTATTAACAATGAATTTCTAGGAGACTTGTTGGTGTTAGCTGCTCTCTCTCCCCTTCCCTGGAAAATGCAGATTGACTTTTCAGATTAGCTAGGGGAGGAAGCACACTTCTTGGTTGGAGTTAGATCTCTAGACCACCCCGAAAGTCATGTCAATCAATGGAGCTGAATGATGCTAGCCAATTATCTTAGATCAATGTGTGCTCTCTCTCTCTCTCTCTCTCTCTCTCTCTCTCTCTCTCTCTCTCTCTCTCTCCCTTTCCCCCTCTCCCCCTCTCCCTCTCCCCCCCTCTCTCCCTTTCCCCCTCTCCCTCTCCCTCTCCCTCTCCCTCTCCCTCTCTTCCCTCTCCCTCTCCCTCTCCCTCTCCCTCTCCCTCTCCCTCCCTCCCTCTCCCTCTCCCTCTCCCTATCCCTCTTCCTCTTCCTCTCCTCATTAGGTAATGTAGGGCTTGAGGCCATGTAAACCTCTAAATCATGGGGAAGTCAGGCAGACACTGGTCAATACTTTATTAATACGTGATCTTAATTATCTTAATGCTTACTGCTAAAATTGGCAAATAGCCTTTACTTTATAAGTAGCAATGTTTTAGAAACTCCAGCCTAGTCCCATAATATTTTAAATAACACAGGACTAGAAACAAGACCAAAGGTCATAGGCACAAATATGATGAAGCAAGTGCAGATGTTGGATGGATTAACATTTTCCCATTAGGTATTGCCAGAGTGGGGGAGAATCAAAGGAAGGTAGTACCGTTAGAGTAGAAAGCACTGGACTAGGGAGTCACAAGATCAAGGTGTCATGGGGTGCAGAGCACCCCAGAAGTTCTCCGGGGCACATCAAGGAATCTTCTCCTTGAGAAAACCAGAGGACAGATACGCCTAGAGAGATAAGCGGAACCTTCAGAATCTCCACCCTTCATTCTGATCTCCCTTAGCCCTGGGGAGATAAATTTGGGTGTGGCTTTGGCCCCACTCCCTATTAGTCTATCTTCCATTATATCCCCTGGACCTGGCCCCAAATTAACACTGACCCCAGCAGAGCTTGCTGTAGTCAAAAGGACCATGTCCTATCCCTTCCAAGACAGGCAAAAACTAGAAGAGTGTAAAAAGGATAAAAACTCTGGGCTCTGGTATGGGCCAGCTCTTTCCATTGACCTATGATGGAATACCTTCACTCTTACTGGAGTCCTGACAAACTGCTTAGTTTAGTCTGCAAATTTTGGTGGTAAAATTGACATGACCTGCTGTGAGGGAAAAATCCATCCTCTTCTCAATAATTCTCAGGAACTTAGCAGCAAGGTGACAAAGGCTTTATTTTCTTCTCATGAGAAGGAGGCACCCTAGTGTGCAGCTAGTGGGTGCCCAGAAAGGGGGCTCGAAGGCCCTGTTTTATACCCTAGTCCCTAACTCGAATGGACCTTCCCTTTTTTCATCACTGGTCGGGGTTACAATCTACATGCAAAAACTAACTAATCGGAAGGCAGTATTCCCACCCCTCTTCCTTGTATGGGCATGACTCAGGAGTGGACCTTATACTTCCTTATATGGACACAACTCTGGAGAGGACCTTACTGAGACCAGGGCTCCTTGAACCATGTGACCTTGCTAACCTGAGGGGGAGAAGGGGATCTGAGACCTTTGTCCTACAAACAAGTCAGGGGGAGTATGACTGGCTTATATCCACATTGAGAGGAGATAACTACCCATTTCTCACAATTCTCATTCCAAATCTTGTGAGTTACCAGTCTCTTGACTTTGGGCAAGGTCATCCAAACCTCAGTTTCCCTCTCTGTTAAATAATTATATTTGCTCTTACAGGAAAAATAGAATTGTTGAAAGTAACCAGTGAGCCATGGTATGTGAAAGCACACATTATTATTATTATTATTATTATTATTATTATTATTATTATTATTATTATTATTATTATTATTATTATTATTGCTATTATTGCTATTTTTTCTCTCCCAGCTACTTCTCTGGGCTGTTTTGTGATAGGGGTTCCATGTGGCTCTGACAGCCCTGCCCTGCACTAGGCTGGTCTGTTTCCCACCTAGAGACTCTTGGCCCTGCTCCTTCCTCCTTGGCCTTTCTATTCTGTTTTGCAGCTCAGTTAGAAAGTGTTCTGAGCTGGGGCAGCTAGATGGTGTAGTGGATAGAGCACCAGCCCTGGAGTCAGGAGTACCTGAGTTCAAATCCAGCCTCAGACACTTAACACTTACTAGCTGTGTGACCCTGGGCAAGTCACTTAACCCCAATTGGCTCACTTAAAAAAAAAGAAGTGTTCTGAGCTGAGCTAAAGAACTGGAGTGCTAAGGCATCAAGGTCCAGCTGTGCAGGGCTGAGTCACAGTACTGGGCAAGGCCTGTCCCTCTTCACCTATAAAGGGAACTAGAGGATTCCCATCAAGGAAGGGAACCCTTGATCTCCTAAGTCTGTGAAGTAAATGGATGTCCCCACTTTATGGGAGAGGTAACTGAATCCCAGAAAGATTTATCTAAAGTCATAGAATGAATCAGTGCTACAACCAGGAAACAATAAGTACCTAGGGCTTCTGCCCAGGTCTCCACACTGAGGCTCTTTACATCAAATGGGATCTTAGAAGGTAGAAAGTCCAACTATCTCAATTGATGGCTCAGGAAACTGAGACACAGACATTTCTGAGGTAACATAGGTAGCAAGTAGCAAAGCTGGGATTAGCACCCATCCCAAATTCAATGTACGTCATTACACCACAATGTCTGTCTCTTAAATTGGACATGTATCCTTAATTCTAGGGAACAAAGATATGTACAAAGACCTCTTGGCAGGGGCAGCTAAGTGGGGCAGTGGATAAAGCATGGGCCCTGGATTCTGGCCTCAGACACTTGACACTTACTAGTTGTATGACCCTGAGCAAGTCACTTAACCCTCATTGCCCCACAAAAAAAAAAAAAAAAAAAAGACCTTTTGACAGCCAAGAGGGTCCCCTCTGCTTGAGTCAAACTTCTCTTCTGTGGCCCTTATTTTCCCCATCTTTAGATCTCAGCTCCATTCCTAACTCTTCAGACTTTACTACCTCCTCCTCAACAGCCTTGCCCCATCCCCATAACACCTTCCCACCCTACCGACTTTCTTCCTTTTCCCAGCTTTCCTCTATATGTTGTGTTTTTCCATTAGAATGTAAACCCATAGAGCATAGGGACCATCTTTTTTGGCTCATATTTATATTCCCAGAATTTAGGACAGTGTCTGGCACATAGTTAATGCCCCCCCCCATCTATTTTTCTTTCTTTCTTTTCTTTTCTTCCTTCCTTCTTTCCTTCCTTCCTTCCTTCCTTCCTTCCTTCCTTCCTTCCTTCCTTCCTTCCTTCCTTCCTTCCTTTCTTTCTTTCTTTCTTTCTTTCTTTCTTTCATTCTTTCTTTCTTTCTTTCTTTCTTTCTTTCATTCTTTCTTTCTTTCTTTCTTTCTTTCTTTCTATCTAAAGCCAGAGACCCCTCTTGCAACAAAGCACCATGAGAAAAAGACTTTGTTAGGGTCATCTTTTCTGCTCCATTGGCATTTACTGCTGAGCCTTGCCAGTCTGGGTCCATGACTCCCTTCCAGCTCACACTCCCTTCACACCCTACACCCCACTGAGAACCTGGGCCGTTGGCAGTGGGGAGATAAAGAGATTCAATCAGGTCTGTGGCCAGTAGACTGCTCCGTTGGTGACAAATCATTCTTGTGAAAGAGAATTGCAAAAGCTAAAGTTTCCCGATGACTTGGGTTGGTCAGTTGGGGTTCTGTGGGTAAACCAGAAAGAATGGGGAGGACAGGAGGAAAATAGGGAGATTTCGAATTACAAACAGCCTTGTCAATCTCTTTCAAGGTCATAGGATCATTTAGCGTTACAATGGACTTTGAAGGCCTTCTAGCCAAATCTCCTAATTTTACAGATGAGGAAACAGTTACTAAGGGAGATGAAGTGAATTGCTCAAAGTAGAAAATGTCAGAGAGGTAATGGTAGAGGCAGGATTTGAACGCAGGTCTTCTAACTTCAGATCCAGTCCCTTTTCCATTGTATTGTCTTCTATAGGTAAGAGGAGAGAGAGGAGGGATTTTAGAGCTAGGAGACTAAATCAAAAGTATAGAAGAAAGTGAATTGAATATGAAATCAAGCACCATGGCATCAAATTTCAAGCTTCTGCTTTATTACTGTGAGGACTTGGGTAGGTCACTTAACCTCCATAGGCCTCAGTTTCTTCATCTGTAAAATGAGAAAGTTGGGCTAGATGTGATCTAAATTCTTTTAAACTCTATGCTGTAAAATCTTATGTGTCTCCCAAGAGTCCTGGGGGGACATAGTTTTTGGGCACCTTCTTCCCCTTTTAACTTCTTGCTCAGGGAACAATAATTGAATTACTAATTACCATTCACAGGGAAAGGACATGACATCTATTGCCTGTGGCTGCACTCACAATTCTTGTGCCTCTGTTCCCTGTCCTCAATTCTCCACATTTGTATCTCTAGGCCTAGCACGGCTGGTGCATTAGTGTGTTCTTAATAAATGTATTGAAGTGATTGGCTCATCATATCCAATTGAACAAATAGAGGAGAGCCAGGAAGGACTGGTGCTCCAATTGAAGACCTGTTCATGTAGTCTCCACCTCATTGTGCTATGGGAGATGACACAGAAGAAGTTTACATTAACAAAGGTCAGTCAATAAGTATTTATTAAGCACATACTATGGGCTAGGCACTGTGCTCATCACTAGGGATTCAGTAAGAGGTAAATCCAGGCTCTGCCCTAAATTAGGAGCTCACATTCCAAGGGATTCACTGCTGTCATGGGAGATGTCCTTCACAGAGTCCAAAAGGAAGAGAGACTTCCTTCAGACGATGAGGTCTTCTAGAGGCTCCCACTTTCTGATAACTGGATTAATTTCACCAAACCTAGCATCTCTTCATTGAGATGCATCACTAAGGAGAGCAAGCCTAGTAGAAAAGGGGCCTGCCATCCCCACCATCACACCAACTGCTGACCAACTGCCACCAATGGACAGGGTAGGTCCAAGAGATGAAGGAGGAGCCTTGCCCCCAGACCACCAACCCTGCTACCTGTCTGACTCCCACAACCATCATCCAGGGAACAAATCTTGTAAAGGTTCTAGCTGGAAATTTTCTGAGCAGGTGCTGTAGCCCCAGCTCTTCAATAAAAAGACCCCTGAAGATCAGGAGGAGGTAGTTCTCACTGCCAGAGTCCTTTCAAATGGTTATCATCAGAAATAAATATTGCTTTATCGGTGGCAATGGCATTAAAGAAGAAGCATTTGCTGTCATAACCTAAGCGACCATGGGATCTTTCATCTGACTTGTAGCTCAAACTCCCATCTGTCTTGGAATATAAGTTCCTTGAAAGCAAGGATGTCTTACTTTTCTATAGTGTCCCTAATGCTTAGCATAGTGCTTTGCATATAGTAAGTATTTAATAAATACTTCATTCATTTATTAAGTAAGCTTTTAATAAATGCTTGTTATTCATTCAAAAGAGATTGAATCCCCAACCCCAAACAAAAACAAATAGATTGTCCCACTGTCCTGGGCTATGACATAGTTCAATGGACCATTGGATTAGTTGATGGTTCCATTAGTTCACCAATATTTAGATCTTAGAGAGGTGCTGAATATGCTCAACAATGCCAAAGTTGAACAGATGGAAGAAAGTGATTAGATTGAACTTGAGAAATTGTACAGTACTTTGGTGATCTCAAGCTATTCTCAGACCCAAGATTTCCATTTATTAACACCAATATTCTTCTAGTGATGCCGTATGGCTACAAATCATGGCACACTACAATTTCCAAAAAATAAAAATTATGAGTGCTCCAAAGGGCAATGGGAAGACCATAATAGGCATAAGGGAACTGTAGCATATTGCCAAAAATTATGTACCTGTTAGAAATGTCATATAATGAATGAATGAATGAATGAATAAACAAATGAACAAACGAATGAATGAATGAATGAATGAAAAGCATATAGTAAGTGATAATAAAGCGAACAAGCCTCCATATTAGGTATCAACATAAATATGATAAGTCTGTTGGAAGTATAATCACCAAGTATACTGCCATCACCTGATGGACTTAGTGGGCAGAGATGTCTTTTTTTTAGATATGGCTAATATGGGATTTGTTTTTGCTTCATTATGCACATTTGTTAATGGGTGGGGTTTTTTTTCATTTGTCAATGTGGGGGATGGGAGGGAAAGAAAATTAATTTTTTGTTCATTGAAACGAAAATAAAATTTAATTTAAAAAGAAAGTAGAAGCAACTCTGAAGATTCCACTGAGTTCATACATAGCTATATCTGTGAGGCAGGAAAGTTTTAAAAAAATTGTTATTAAAAACCTTAACAATCATTAACAAATACAAACATATTAATATACAAAGACACAATAAGATCATTATCTATGAAATGGATGAATTTTAACCATACAGTTGTTTTGAAGAGCATGTTAAACTGAACAAGGGAGTAACAAATTGCCTGTTTGTGTTTCATGTTGAATGTTTTTTCTTCTATGTATGTTAAAAATGCATCGGGGGCAGCTAGGTGGCACAGTGGATAAAGCACTGACCCTGGATTCAGGAGTACTGAGTTCAAATCTGGCCTCAGACACTTGGACACTTACTAGCTGTGTGACCCTGGGCAAGTCACTTAATCCCCATTGCCCCACTAAAACCAAACAAAAAACAGATTCAAAAAATGCATCATTGATGATCCTTTCTTCCTCTCTTCTCCTCCCTTCCCTTCCCTGCTCCTCTCCATTCCTCTTCTCTCTCCTGTCCTCTCCTCTCCTGTCCTGTCCTCTTCTCTTTTCTTGTCTTGTCTTGTCTTCTCCTCTCTTTTCCATCCCTTTTCTTTCATCTCTATCACTACCTACTAACTCCCCCACCCACCACAATACATCTCTTGTAGAAATAAGTGTAGTAAAGAAAAACAAATCAATATACTGGACATATCTGCAAATGGATGTTCATTCCAGATCATAGGATCATAGACACAGAGCTGGAAGAGACCGCAAAAGTCAGCTAGTCTATCCCCTTATTTTGCAGATGAAAAAACTAAGGACAAGGGAAGTCAAGAGACTTGCCCAAGGTCACTGAGAGCAAGCATTATGGGGCAGGACAGGTGGGATTTTGAATCAGGTCTCTTGACTTGAGAGTTAGTACTCTCTCCACTAAAAAGTCTAATTTTCCTATAAGCAGCAGATGTAGGGCCCTTATAACTTTCAGGTAGTTGGTATGGGGAGGCCCTTCACCCATCCATCTGGACACCACGATTTTATAGCAAGAAAGACTGATCTAACATGACTGTAACAACTGTAACATGTGTTTTGAGGCTACTAATCCAATTCATGTTCACACTGATGAGTCAGGTACCCCAAAGAGTGGCTATTATGTCCCCTCAGGGATCCCAGAATATCCCTGAGGGCTGAAGGGTATCTTTTCGAATGCTGTAGGTTCTCAAATCCCCACTAGTGTGCTTCCCTACCAAGACCATCAGTAGAGAATAATTTCAGTCAGCCAGCCTAAAGTAGGTTTTAGGAAGGAGCCTTTACAGAGGATTTAATAAAGACAATTGCACCAAAATGTCTCCCCAAAAGACACTCTGACAAGAACATACAGAACTCAGGGGAAAGGAGGCTCAAACTAGCAGAGCACATAGGGAAAGTAGACAGGAAGTAAGCATTTATCAAGCACCTACTATGTGCCAGACACAGTGATAAGCACATATAAATATTATCTCATTTGGTCTTCATAACAACCCTTTGACATAGGTGCTATTATGATTCCCCCCCCCCCTTTTGACCATTGAGGAAACTGGGTGAGAGGTGAAGTGATTTGCCCAGGGTCACACAGCTAGTAAGTGCCTGATAGCAGATTTGAACTCAGGTCTTCCTGACTCCAGGCCCAGTGATCTATATCCAGTGTCACCTAGCTGCTGCAGCAAAGTGGCAAAATGGTGACACAACTCCTAGCTCCCAGAAGTCTTTTTCTACCTTTCAAGGAGTACTCAAGAAGTTCCCCTTGGGAATGACAAGTTTCTTTAATGGGTTCTCAGGATCCATTAATCTGTAGCTTGTCTGTCCTTGGATCCTAATATAGACATTGCCATCAGCTGATCTGGGGAGTCCAGGACCCCAAAAGGAAGCACCAAATCCCCATAGCTGTCAAAGCTTGCAAGGGCTCCTCTGAAACAGATGATAGGGGCGAGGGTAGTAGTAGGGAACAAGGGAATGAGAGGAAGAGACAAAAGTCCAAGCCAAAGCTGAGGTCTCTTCCCCTTCCCACAGGTAGTTCCTCCTCAGGGATTTTAATAAAGGCCCCACTCACTCCTTATCTGAAATGATTCAGGGTCCAAACTAGCTTGATACTGATGACCAAGTTTCCTCAGATTATAGATCACATTCCCCAAATAACTCCAGTTCCAAGGAGTTTTTTAAATTGATGCATTGATTAGTTGAAAAGCTTCTCCCCATTATACCTCCTCATCTTTTCACTTTAAGTAATTAATTTCCCTTGGTTAGCTCTATCACCCCACTTTTACACAATCTCATTTATTTCCACTAATGCCATACTCTTTGGAAGAAGTCCCAAAGATTTTGTTTTAATGTCCCGGCCACTTATATGTCACAGATCAGTTTCACCCTTTCCTGAAGATCCCCATGGGCTCAGACACATGGATTTGACCTCAGGTTTTCCTGACTTTGGGGCAGTTAGGCAGTGCAGTGGATAGAGCACTGGACTTGGAATAGGGAAGACTCTCACTTGAGAGTTCAAATCTGGCCTCAGATACTTACTGGGTGTGACCCTGGGCAAGTCACTTAATCCTGTTTGCTTCAATTTCCTCACCCATAAAATGAGCTGAAGAAGGAAATGACAAACCACTTCAATAGCTTTGCCAAGAAAGTGCCAAATTGGGTCACAAAGAGTCGGACACAACTGAACAATATCCTGACTCCAAGTCTGGTGCTCTATCTACTGCCCCACTTCGATACCCCTAGGATCAAATGAGATATTTTTTAAATGTTTTGCAAACCTTAAAGTGTCTTACAAATACTAGCTATTATTACTTACATTCACCTTCTCTTGTTAATAATGCAGGTTGAACCCATATGATGCCACCCATTTCTGGCTGACCTACATCCAACTTAGTATCAGCCAGAATATATTAGTCACTCATTGTCCAAGAATTAAGTTACTGCATATGTGTTCTCAGAGGTTGTCTTTGACAGCCCACTTCAGTTTATGGGTGGGACAGTGAGTGTTACTGCCAGTGAATCCCATTATTGGCAGGTGTAAAAGGCTTCTGGTGGTCATTATTCTCCTTGCATAAAAGAACTCCCGTGCCCTCTAGACTAGCATCAGTGAGCAACATAGAGAGATTGCTAGGCTCTGCAAATGGCAACACTAGCACATGACTATTGCAAGTGATCAGGTTCTTAAAGAACTAATCACATTTCTCATCCCAATGATTTGTCAAATAGTGTCAGAGAATACATTTAAACTTTTTTTTTGACCCTTCTGTTGCTCTTTTTCCCATCAGCCATAAACCCATGAGTGAGACTGCAGAAAGGCTTAGCAATGATGGTGCCATTCTTCACTAATTTCCAATGATAGCTACTAAATCCCAGAAGAGACTGCAGCTCTCAACAATTCTCTGAACACAGTCAGGTGATGAACACTTCTGTCTTCTTGTGGCTGAGATGCAATGTGATCCAACATACTTGGACAGAGCTTCTGCAGATCTGGTACTTGACAATCGACAACTTTGGACCAGAGGCATCCAGTCAATCTAATCTTCTCACTGGCTTTTCCCTTTGCTCCTCTCATGCTTTTCCAAATATGATGAGATCACCCAGACATACCGACACCGCTAAAGTATTCCATCCACAAATTGGACGGTATGGGTCATTGGTATGACCTATGATCCATCTTCATTCCCTTATTCAAAGTCCGATGGTCCAGGGGGCAGCTAGGTGGCACAGTGTATAAAGCACCGGCCTTGGATTCAGGAGGACCTGAGTTCAAATTTGGATTCAGACACTTGACACTTACTAGCTGTGTGACCCTGGGCAAGTCACTTAACCCTCATTGCCCTGCAAAAAAAAAAAGAGTCTGATGATCCCCAAATGTAATGCCACATACACCCCTGACTACAGTTCTGTGCCTTGAGTTGGCCAAGTTAGAATCCAAAGAGAATGAAAGAAGAGCAGGGGTATGATTGTTGTTGAGTTGTTTTTTCAGTTGTATCCCAACTTTTCTTGACTTCATTTGGAGTTTTCTTGGCAAACATACTGCAGTGGTTTGCCATTTACTTCTTCTTTTTTTTTTTTTTTTGTGGGGCAATTGGGGTTAAGCGACTTGCCCAGGGTCACACAGCTAGTGTTAACTGTTTGAAGTCGGATTTGAACTCAGGTCCTCCTGAATCCAGGGCCAGTGCTCTACCCACTGCGCCACCTAGCTGCCCCCATTTACTTCTTTAGTTCATTTTACAGATGACAAATTGAGGCAAACAGGGTTAAGTGACTTGCCCAGTGTCACAGTCAGTAAGTGTCTGAGGTCAGATTTGAATCCAGGCCCAGCACTCTATCCACTGAGCCAACTAGCTGCCTCTAGCTGCCTCCCATTTCCAGTAGCCCAGAGTTAATCACAGCCCTGGAGCAGCTCTGTTTGCCTTAATCCACTGGAGAAGGAAATGGCAAACAACTCCAGTATCTTTGTCAAGAAAACCCCAAATGGGGTCGCAAAGAGTTGGACACGACTAAACAGCAACTGGAAATGGGAATCAAAGGTTAGAGACAAGATCGGGGAATATAAGCTGCAGTTTCTCTTATGTGGCTCCTAAATTTGGATCCATTTCCTTTTCTCCACAAGAAATTGTCATGGGGTGCAGAGCACCCCAGAAGTTCTCTGGGGCACATCAAAGAACCTTCTCCTTGAGAAACTAAACCAGAGGACAGATAAAGCCTAGAGAGATAAAATGAACCAAATTGGACTGAGCTAGTTTCGGATTCCTACCCTTCATTCTGGTCTCCCTAACCCTGGGGAGATAAATTTGGGTGTGGCTGCGGCCTTTGTGTCCTGAAGAGAGGTCTGTAGCCACCCCTCACCTAATTCCTCTAGTCACTACCAGTGGGGGATGGTCCTCCACTCCTCACCCAATTCCCCCAGCTACCACCAGTGGGGGATGGTCCTCCCTTACTAAAGGAACTTTCCATAGTCAAATGGTGACCCCTCCCCCCATCAGTCTTCTATAAAAGTACCTGCCATTCTCCTTTTGGAGGAGATTTGGTACCTCGGAGCCATGTGCTTCATGCCTATTTCCCCATGAGAAGTCCAAGGATTTTTTTCATGGTTTCCCTCCCCCCACCCTTCCCTTCCCTTGCTCCTAAATAAACTACCACCTTATTCTAACTACTTTTGTGTGCAAGAGGGTGTAATTCTTTAAAGAGGAATTCCTAAGAACCCCAACCCCTAACCCAACCCGTACCCCATTTCCCCCCCATATCAAAATGAACTGGGGGGTGGGGGGGGCGGCTAGGTGGTTCAGTGGATAGAGCACCGGCCCTGGATTCAGGAGGACCTGAGTTCAAATCTAGCCTCAGACACTTGACACTTACTAGCTGTATGACCCTGGGCAAGTCACTTAACCCCCATTGCCCCACCAAAAAAAAAAATTAAAAAAAAAAAGAAAGAAATGAACTGGGTGTACTGAGAAGTATTTGACAGCCCCTGCCAACAACATAACGTCAGACAGAAAAAAAACAACCATAAGATCTTCTGTCTTCATCTATGTTCCCATGCTGTAAGGAGAAGCAAAATCCTGGGTGCATCGCTCCTGAGTCCTTCATCTAATTAGGAGCCTTACTAGATAGCATGAGCTGAGCATCAGTGGTGAACTCTGTGTATTTTCTACACCCTTTTACCCATTCACAGGAGGGACAGCCATGGGAGGACTTAACAAATGAACAGTCTTTATTGGAACTTCTGGGTCCAGAGAGTGTCTGTGTATGGTCTTTGTGGGGGGAGGTGTCCTGAGTCTAGGAGAAGCCCAGACCACTATTTCATTCATACCTTGACTCTCCAGACTTCTGGTCTTTCTCCTCTACAACCACTTTATCCTTGTATAGTACTGTCCTATCCCTCCTTTCCAGCTCTCTTTTGTGTATTTCTTCTAAGGGAAGGCAAACTAAAAGTGTATGGGAAGGGGGCATACCGACACCGCTAAAGTAGGGGGAAGGGGGGCGGGATCAGGCAAACTGCCATCAAGCCAAGAACAGTTTTTACATTTGTTTTAATTTGGGGGGGAGGGGCTGCAGGGCAATGAGGGTTAAGTGACTTGCCCAAGGTCACATAGCTAGTGTCAAGTGTCTAAGGCCGGATTTGAACTCAGGTCCTCCTGAATCTAGGGCCGGTGCTTTATCCACTGTGCCACCTAGCTGCCCCATGAAGGAACAAAATTAATGCATCTGGGATAAGAAGGGAAGCCAAAATATATAAATACCTAGAACTTTGATTATATTAAAGCAAAAAGTTTCTGCACAAATGAGTCACATACCCTTGAAAATAGCTTTCATTGTCTATAGCTTGCTCCCTGGCCCTGAGTTGTATATTGTAAATGATATATTTAACAGTCTGAGTCAATGCATATTTAACCCACCCAGGGGTGTTGCTGGCCACTAGCCCAATTCTGTTCAACAAGAAGAAATGAGCATTTGAGAGTCTTATACTTATCCAGGAAACACGCAGTTCCACCTAGGACCATTGGACATTCAAGGTAAACTCCAAGACCCCTTCATTTCTCCAAGAACTGCTATCTCAATCTCCCAGCCCTGTCTTTTTTGTGAATGGCAGTGGTTAGTACAGGGCTTCAATGTATGTGGATTCATCCAATTAAACTTTCAGCTCAAGTTCTACCCATTAAGAAAACTTCATCCTGCTGCCTATTTCAATAGACTCCAATCCCTCAGGGAAAACCAGAATTGATCAAAGAAGCATGGCTTAACTATTTACAGTTTCTGCTCTTGTGACCAAAGAAGTAAAAAAAGGAATAAAATAAAATATATATTAAAATAATTGCTAATAAGGTGATACACTTAAAGTTCCTCTGAGAACTAGGCACCATTTATGAAGCTAAAGGCACACTCCCAAGCCCCAGAGTTAATAATAGATCCACTTCAGATGTATAGGTTCAGCTCCTCTGTAAGCCACACCCACTGGGGAATGGGCAAATATTTCCAATGTTGTAACTAACAAATGTCCTGAATGTTTTCCAACTGAGCACCCTCCATCTATATTTGCAGTAACACACTCCAGCAAATTTAATGTCCTAATCAGTGTGTGGGAGGGAGGGACTCAAGAATCTGCTGCTACTGCTGCTTTCAGACTGGTTCATTGGATGTGCTTTATGAGATCCCCCATAATGCAGTAATGGAGTGGGGTCAAGGTCAGGCCAAATTTAGGGATAAACTCCTCATGGCACCACTCCTCCCTTCCCAACTCAAACAACTTGGGTGTGAATTCCTTGTATGTTTACATAATTTCTCTCATTGGACCAGTCTCCATCATTTTTTGGACTTCCTCAGATGTGTAGGCAGCGCTGACCTGAAACATGGAGCCAATGACTTTTTAGATGGGGTACAGATGTATAACCCCAGTCACAAATGCATTAACATGATACTGCCTGGGGCGGCTAGGTGGCACAGTGGATAGAGCACCTGCCCTGGAGTCAGGAGTACCTGAGTTCAAATTCGGCCTCAGACACTTAACACTTACTAGCTGTGTAACCCTGGGCAAGTCACTTAACCTCAATTGCCTCACTAAAAAACAAAACAAAACAAAACAAAAAAAACCATGATACTGCCCAAAGAGGAGGGCATTGATGCTTTGGTCCTTGGCTAATGAAAAATAACCTCTTTAAGAAGTGTCTCTCCCCCAAAAATAAAAAAGACCAATTAGTACACAAATATTTCTAGCAGCTATTTTTGTGGTGGTTAAGAATTGGAAATCAAGGGAATGCCCATCAATTGGGGAATGGCCAAACAAGCTGTAGTATATGATTGTAATGGAATATTATTGTGCTATAAGAAATGACAAGCAGGATGATTTCAGAAAGCCTGAAAAGACTTGTATGAACTGATGTATAGTGAAGTGAACAGAACCAGGATAATGTTGTGCACAGTGACAGCAATATTGTTTGATGAAGAACTGTGAATGACATAACTATTCTCAGCAATACAATGATCCAAGACAGTGCCAAAGGACTAATGATGAGGCATACTATCCACCTCCAGAGAAAGAACTGATATTGATTGAACACAGACTAAAGCATGCTATTTTCACTTTCATTTTTCTTTTATTCAAGTTTTCTTATACAAAATGACTAACATGGTAATGTTTTACATAATTGCACATATATAACCTACATCTGATTGCTCACCACCTCAGGGAGTGGGGAGGGGAGTGAGGGAAGGAGGGATAGAATTTGATACTCAAAGCTATAAATAAAAATGTTTATTTTTTTAAAAAAGAAATGTCTCAGTGGATAGAGCTCTCGACCTAGAGTCAGGAAGTTCTGAGTTCATGTCCTGCTTCGGACACTTATTAGCTGTGACCCCAGGCAAGTCACAACCTCTGTTTGCCTCAGTTTCCTCAACTGTCAAATAGGGCGTTGTGAGGATCAAATGAGATAATATTTATGAAGGGCTTATAGCACAATATCTGACATAGCAGCTACTTAATGAATACTTTTTTTCCCTCATTCCTTTTCTCTTTTCCATAACAGATACAGATCTAAAAGGCAGCTTCAGAGACTATTCATTTAACAGACAAGGAAGCTAAGGCCCAGGGAAGTTAAATGGCTTGCAGTTTGCCCAGGCAATAGACATGAGAAGCAGGACTTGAACACAGGCCCTCTAACTCCAGAGTCATAGTCCAATCAAATCAATAAACATTAATAAGCATCTATTCTGTACTAGGCACTGTGTTAAGTACTAGAGATACAAAAGAAGCAAAAGACAGTCCCTGCTCTCAAGATCACAATCTAATGCTCTTCCCACAACACCATAACCTTCCCCACAGTGAGCCTTTTACATATTCCCTGGTCTGTCCCAATCTCAGCATAAAAGGTTTTTTTTACTTCTTCTTCTTTTTTTTTTTTTTTGCAAGGCAATTGGGGTTAAGTGACTTGCCCAGGGTCACATAGCTAGTAAGCATTAAGTGTCTGAGGCTGGATTTGAACTCAGGTCCTTCTGAATCCAGGACTGGTGCTTTATCCACTGCACCACCTAGCTGCCCCAGCATAAAGCTTTTAAAGGACCTCAACATGAAGGCATTAAACTCGCCCAGCAACTAACTCCTGATTAGCTCTTGGGTCTTAGGAACTAATTTCTAAGTTTTCCCCTTGTCAATTATTTCTTTGGGAATCTTGGAATGGCCCAGAGTCCTAAGAAATTTGAAGGTATAGTGACTGTACCTTTTACATTCTTCCTTCTTGCATGCATTGCTTGGTACATTATGTCTCCTCAAAAGAGTCCACAATATGAATATATATACATAAATGTGTGTATATATATATATATATATATCTGTGTGTAATATGCACATAACATATATTACTTTTTTTTTCCCCCGGGGCAATGGGGGTTAAGTGACTTGCCCAGGGTCACACAGCTAGTAAGTTGTCAAGTGTCTGAGGCTGGATTTGAACTCAGGTACTCCTGAATCCAGGGCTGGTGTTTTAACCACTGTGCCACCTAGCTGCCCCATATATTACATATTTTAAAATGTAAACCAAATTAAAATTTACTAGATAAATTAAAATTTTAAATTCATAATTTAAACTGGTTTCCATATACTACTTCATTTAAACCTCACAACAATCCTGTGGATTGTGAGAACAGCTAGTATCTTCCTCATTGGACAGAGGCAAAAGCTGAAGCCAAAGTCACAGAAAAAGTCAGTGGCAGATGATGAATGGCTAAACAAATTGTTATTTTGCCATAAGAAACAATGACTTGTGAAGAATCCAGAATAGCATAGAAGACTTATATGAACTGATACAAAGGGAAGTTTGTTGAACCAGGAAAACAATAGATAGATGATAGAGAGATACATACATACATAGATAGAGACATAGATGATAGAGAGATAAAGACAGGTAGAGAGATAGAGAGGTAGATAGATAGATGATAGATAGATAGATAGATAGATAGATAGATAGATAGATAGATAGATAGATAGATAGATAGATAGATGAGAGATAGATAAGATATTAGAGAGAGGTATATACACACACATACACATGAGTAGATATATGTATACACACATGCATACATACATACAATGACTACCACAATGTAGAACAATAAAAGGACAAAAATACAAACAAATAAAATTGAATGTTGTGAGATGACCAAGAAACTTGGTCCCAGAGAAGAGTTGAGAAAATGTACCTTGCTTCTTTCTTTCCAAAGGTGAGAGATTATGGGTATGGAACAATGCATGTACTATTAGACACAGCCGGTAAGCTGGTTACTTTTGTTGAACCACCTTTTCCCCCCTTTTTCTTTTCTATTATTCTTCATTACAAGAAATGGCTCAGTGGGCAGGAAGGGAAGGAGATAGATTCAGAAAATAATGTTAAGGTAAAAACAAATTATGTTAATAAAATGTGAAATGGAAATAAAGAAAATGACAAAAAGAAAAAATGTCTGTGGTGGAGCTGGGATGAGAACCCTGGGTATCTAATTATTCATTGGGGGTTCTTTCCCCTGCATCATGATAGCCCCCAAGTGAGGGAGAACTAGTGCATGCTTCTCCCTTGCTGTAGAACTTCCTTCTGCTGAGCAGGAGCTGAATGTGAGTTTTGAAAGCCCTACAAAGGAAGTCCTGGGCTGGCCATAAGCTGGTCAGTCCATTTTCTGGCCTTCTCCCCTTTGGGGCTGACTGGTTCCCTTAGTTGCATGGACAGTGGGTTAGTATCAGACCTCCTCATCAGTCATTTTCCTGTTCCTATGTGGGGTACTAAGAGGTTACTCCCCCCTCCCAAATCCAAGCCCTCTTATCCAGGGAGATAAGCAGTTAAGATTAGGGTATGCTCTACCCAGTTGGACGTTTCTTGTGAAAGTGGGTTGCAGAAGTGGGTATTTCGAGAGAGAGGCCAAGAAGGCTGGTAGAGTGGGGGGGTGGGATTTGAAGGGGGATAAGCAGATAAAGCTGGTACCTAGGATAAATTCAGTTTGAGAGGGCTCTGGAGGCATAGATTGTGGTCCAGGGGATCCTTTCTTAGCCAACTGTTTAGTCTAAGCACTCTTATCTCTTCTCTCCCTGTGGAACAAGCAAGTCCCTGTCCTTGGAGGTCTAGGACATTTTTCTTCAGGGTCAGTGTACTGCTTACCAGTCTGCCCTTTGTCCCTGGGTTGCTCAGGAGTTCAACTGTCCCTCTGTCCTGGGTCATAACTGGTTTAGAAAAACAGCATCTAGCTCACCAATGGACTCTGTCCTCACCTGTTCCTCATCCTTACTTCTGCCTCAAGGAAAAAGCACTCCTGTGTTAGGGCTCTGGGTCAAAGCCCCAGTGGCCCCTCCTTAGGTTAGGTCTGTTGTCAGAGGTATTCTCCAGGTCACCATGTCAAATGAAGCAGAAACATATGTTCAAGGGGAGGAGGAAGCACAAGGCCAAGTTCCCATCTTCCCCACAATTCTATCCCCTACCTGCCCATGTTTTGTCCCCCCAAGAGCTGACTGCTTCCAGCTATTAGGGGTACCCCTGGAGGGAGCTAAATGAGAAACAGACACAGTGGTTCCTGGCCTGAGTTGGGAGGGAGAGGCAGAGGTAAGTAAGAGCATCATTAACAGGGCTGGGAAATGCAATGGAGGGAGCTTTGTATTTGACCTCAGAGAACATTGTTCCAAATTCAGCTCTACAAACTACTTGGGTGATCTTGAGGAAGTCACTTAAATATCTTTGTGCCTCAGCTTTCACCACTGTAAAAGGAGTTAGGAGAACTGCATGATCTCTGAGGCCCCTTCTAGCTCTAACTGTATGGTCCTATGATCTTAGTGGGCCTGAGAACAGGGGGATGGGGCCAGACAGCAATCCCAGTAAAGCCATGAGAAAGGGAAGACCCAGAGCTCCACCCCCCAAAAAGGAGGGGCTGCCTCACACCCCACCCACAGAATCCCCTCCCCTCCCCCCAATTTAGAGGACTTTAAAATCCCTGCAGGGGCAGGTAGGTGGCACAGTGGATAGAGCACCGGCCCTGAATTCAGGAGGACCTGAGTTCAAATCTAGCATCAGACACTTAACATTTACTAGCTGTGTGACTCTGGGCAAGTCACTTAACCCCAACTGCCTCACCAAAAAAAAAAAAATCCCTGCCAAGAGGCCCTCTCAAGAAGGAGCAGATGGAAGGTGAGTTATGGGGACCTCAGTTCTCTGAAGGGAATTTGGGGTTAGGACAGGAGGGTGGAGGAGATGCCCTCCCTGGGAGGGAAGTGAGGGCCAGGGCTCCTGTCAGGGCCCTTGACATATTGGTGAGAGCCCAGTTGGGAGACCTGGATGTGAGTGTTTGTTCTTTTGACTAGTCATTTGACCCTACCCAGTGAGATCATTTTATCTCATTGAAATCTCAGTTTATTCATCTGTTAAGTGGGGATAATAATATTTGTACTCTGTGTCACAGTGTGAAAGTGAAGAGCAAATAAGATAATGTGTGTGAGGTGTTTTCTAAATCTTAAAGTATATTATGATTGCAAATTGTTCTATTGTTGCTGTTGTTGAGTCATTTCCAACTCTTTGTGATCCCATTTGGGGTTTTCTTGGCAAAGATACTGGAGCAGTTTGCCATTTCCTTCTCCAACTCATTTTACAGATGAGGAAACTAAGGCAAACAAGGTTAAGTCACTTGCCTGGGGTCACACAGCTAGTAAGTGTCTGAGGCTGGATTTGAACTCAGGTCTTCCTGACTCCAGGCCTAGCAATCTATCCACTGCACCACCTAGTTGCCTCATTGTTATTATTGCTAAAGTAATAATATGTAATCATGTAAAAAGTAATATAACAATATGTAATAATATGCAATCATGTAAAATAATATAATATATGAGTAATAAGATAAAATCATATAAACATAATATAACATCACATCATAATATAATATATAATAATATGTAATTGAGTAAAAGGAACCAATGAGCTGTGAGACCTTGGGTGAATCATTTGCCTCTTCAGTCTTATTTTGTTTTTAATGTTTCAAACTCAGAATTCCATCAACATTCAAAGTGTAATGATTGGAATGACGCCACCTGCTGGAGACTTACTGTAGAAAAGCTTCACCATGAAGTGAAGGTCTCTGAGGGCAAGACCATGAGTCTTTTCTCTGGAGTCAGGAAGTGACGTTTGCTTGTGGGAGGAAGAAGGGGGAGGCTGGCACTCTAACTTGCTCTCTTTCCTTAGGACTCCTGTGAAGAAGGTAGCTAGAAATGTGCTCTCCCTTTAATAGATAGATGAATCTAGGCCTTTCCTTCTCTCTTTACCAAATTCTTATTCTCCTTAATAAATGCTTAAAAGTCTAACTCTTGCTAAAGCTTATAATTTATTGGCAACCACTCATTAGATATTTCTTTTTTTTTTTCTTTTTCTTGTAACTTTGCAGAATGGAAGTAGCTCCCAGCTCTTAAAAGGAAACTTACAAGTGTCCAGGTAAGAGGAGAAGCAGCCACGGGGGGTGAGGGGGTGTGGGAGGGTGGCAGGAGGGCTGGATTTGGAATTCGAAGATTAAGGTTAGAGTCCCAGCCCTGCTCTGTGATATTGGCCTACAAATCCACTCCATAAAATAGGCGACTTGCAAGGTTCCTTCCAGCTCTAGAATCTGTGGTCCCTCATTTATAATTTGATACCCTTGGGGCAGCTAGAAGGCGCAGTGGATAGAGCACCGGCCCTGGATTCAGGAGTACCTGAGTTCAAATCCAGCCTCAGACGCTTAACACTTACTAGTTGTGTGACCCTGGGCAAGTCACTTAACCCCAATTGCCTTACTAAAAAAAAAAAAAAAATTTGATACCCTTACATTTCACCTCCAATCTGTGAACGGGGGTGTCTCTTTCAGATATGAAGCTGCTTCTGCCCCTCACGGGGCTGGTGGTGATGCTGACTCTGCCTCAGGGCTCAGAGGGCACTGCCTCCACAGGTAATTGGTCACATGGCCACATGGCCACCAGAACAGGGTGGAAAGGGGGGATGAAAGAGGGCCTGAGGACTTTTCCTAATCGGCTCACATTGTCTTGGGGAAGGAGGGGAGACTGGGTCCCAAGCCAAGATCAGAGAGTCTCAGGGGAACAGGAGCAGTGGTCATCCATGAGACCTGACCTCCTTCTCTGGCTATTTGGACAGCAGTCGCTGGGAAGGTAGAGACCTCAGTGGTAGTGAGCTGCATGGAAGAGGCCAAGCAACTTGTGGACAGCGCCTACAAACAGACCCAGGAAAGGTGAATAACACTGTTGCAGAGTGATTGGAATCAGGAGGGAATTGGAGAGGAAGAGGGTCTGGGGGAAGGATGGAAAGGGGAGGTGGGAGAAAGACAGATGTGGAAATAGCAAGAATTAGTCTGTGGTTCAAGCTGAGGCCATCTCCCTTCCTCTAGACAGGATGATCTTTAACCTGAATAGGTGAGGGCCACTTCTGTTGGGAAAAAGACTCGAACAGGAAGTGCCTGACTTTGCCCATGTGTTTGTCTGTTTATGCACCTGGTCTGTCCATCCTTGTTCCTCCCCTAGTCCAGGAGCGTTGCTCAGGCCCCTGCTGCCTGCTGTCCTACCTCTCTCCCTTCATCCTCTCAGTAGATATAGCACATGGAAAGACCTGAATTCAAATGTGGTCTCAGACACTCACTAGCTGTGTGACCCTGCACTAGTCACTTAAGTTCTGCCTGCCACAGTTTCCTCAACTACAAAATGGGGGTAATAATAGCACCTCCCCCAGCAGTTGTGAGAATCAAATACTATTTGTAAAACGCCTAGCCCAGAGTAGGTGCTTAATAAATGCTTATTCCCTCCCTCTCCCCTTAGCTTCAAGCAGCGTCTTCGGAGTGAAACCGCAAGTCCCATGGACCTCCTGGCTTACTTTAAGCAGCCTGCCGCTGGGACCAGGATGGCCATCCAAGCTGCCGACTACATGCATGTGGCCCTGAATCTGCTAGAGGGGAAGCTTAAGCCCCAGTACCCAGGACCCTTCAACCTTACAGGTTCTGCCCTGATCCAGCCCAGCCTTTCCCCTCCCCTTCCCTCATAGAGCCCCAAAGCCTCTCTCCACACACCACCCGGGGTGACACCTGGAGCCAGAAGCCACAGGAAGTTGAGGCTAGTGAGGAAGGGGCTAGCAGGTGTTGGGAGAGCTAAAGGGAAAGATTGGTTGGGTGGGAAAGAAGGATCTAGCCCCCCAGCCCCTCCTCCCTGCCTTGCCCAGATGTGCTGACCCCATCCCAGCTGGACCTGCTGTCCAGTGCCAGTGGTTGTGCCTCTCAAGAGAAAGAAGTGAAATGTGATAAAAGGAGCAAATACCGCACCATCACAGGGAGATGTAACAACAGGTAAGGGAAAAGAGTGGCAGAAAGCCAAAGGGACCTCCCCATCCCTCCCCCCCCCCCCATGCACTTTTCCAGCTCCTCTTTACAAGCTATCTACATTCAAATAGAAACTCCTTTAGGGCTGGGATGATCTTGATATATTGTATTGTATTATGGAGCAGCTAGGTGGTGCTATCACTGGCCTGGAGTCAGGAAGACCTGAATTCAGATTTGACCTTAGATGCTTCCTAGCTATGTGACCCTAGGCGGGGCACCTAACTTCTTTTTGCCTCAGTTTCCTCCTCTGTAAAATGGGGCTAATAAGAACACCTCCCTCCCAGGGTTTTTTTGAGGACCAAATGAGATGAAAATTGCAAAGCGCCTGGCACATAGTAAACACTTAATGAACGTTCTATCTATTCTTTCCCCACACTGTTGGTAAAAAGGTCCTGACTCTCTTTCTGACCCTTGAGCTTTTCTCTTTCCCTCATTTCCTTCCTGTCCACCTCCCCCATTCATAATATACACACACATAGGGGCAGCTAGGTGGCACAGTGGACAAAGCACCAGCCCTGGATTCAGGAGGACCTGAGTTTAACTACAGCCTCAGACCCTGGGCAAGTCACTTAACCCTCATTGCCCCGCAAAAGATAGATAGATATAGATATACACATACATACATACATACATACATACATACATGCATGCATGCATACATACATGCATACATACATGCATACACTCACACATGCATACAAACATTGTTTCCAGGAGGAAACCTTGGCTGGGAGCATCGAACCGAGCCTTGGCTCGCTGGCTGCCTGCAGAGTATGAGGACAGACTCTCTCTCCCTTATGGATGGACCCCTGGGAGGAAGAGGAATGGATTCTTGCTGCCACTGGTAAGGCTGGAGGGCTGTCAGAGCCTCTTTAGCTCTCTGCAGGACTTCACTTTTCCCAACACCTGGGAGGGCCAGCCCAGCTGATGGATTCGGCCCCATTCATTTCCTCTTCAGAGCCCGGTCTAGCAGTTGATCATAGCCAGCATTTATAGAGGGTCTTAAAGTTTGTAAAATGCTTTCTTTACACATATCATCTCATTGGAGCCTCAGGGAGGTGGTTGGTGTTATCATTCCCATTTTATAGGTGAGACATTTAAGGCTGGGAGAGCTTAAGTGATCTGCCCAGCATGACCCAGCTATAAAGTGTTTGAGCCTGGAGTGGATCAGTCTGGGAATCTCTGGCACCTGTTGGCCTATGGTTTAAAGGATAATCACTAAAAAGGCTTTGTCTCCAGGAGCAAGAGTAGGAGCCCACCCCCTAGAGGGGAGGTAGAGATAGGAAGAAAGTCAAAATGCAGTGAAGGGAAGCTGCTGCTTGCAAGAGGAGAGTGGCAATCACAGCTGATAATTAGGAATTTTTGCACCAATTGCAAGAGGGGAAAAAAGATGTTTTCTCTTTTAGCACAGACCCCTGGGACATGGGGTAGGGAAGGGTTCACCCATGATTCACCTGGTAATTTCCACTCTAATATAATGCAATCTAGTCAAGTTCATTTGAATTCAAAAAGCATTTATTAACTGTCTAGTAGCACTAAGGATATAAAGTAAAAAATGAAAACAGTAATATAGGGGAGAATTATCATCAGTACCATCTAACACATCAGTGGGGTGACCCGTTGGTGATGTCTATCCTGGTGCAGGTCTAGAACTTGGGAGAGGGATTAGAGTTAGATAGGAAGATATGAGTGGCACAGACAAAGAGATGATAAGTGAACCCTCAGGAGGCTGATGAGAATACATTGAGAGAAGGTATAGAGAAAGAAGAGGGCCTAGGAGAGAGCCTTGAGGTGTAGCCAGGATTAGGGGGAGGAACACAGATGATTCAGCAGAGGAGGCTGGAAAGGAGTTGTCAGACATGTAAGAGGGAGACCGGGAGGAAGCCATGTGACAAAAGCTAAGGGAAGAGAGAGGATCCATGAGGAGGGGAGGAGGGCCCACAGTGTTGTCAAGAGCTGCCGAGGGGTCAAAAGAATTTAAGGTTGGTGTTAGTAATTCAGTGATCTCCAGGGAACTGTGGAGAAGAGTTTCAATCAAGGGATGAGGTCAGAAGATGGAATGCAAGGGTTGAGAAATGGATCCAAAGAAGGAGCAAGAAATATAGATTGCTTTTTCTGAGTTCAGCTGTGAAAGGGAAGAGAGGCGGTGGGAACTGTTGTTGGAGTCATTTTCAATCTTGTCCAAATCTTCATGACCCCAGTTGGGGTTTTCTGGCAAAGTACTGGAGTGGTTTTGCCAATTCTTTCTCCAGCTCATTTTACAGATTAGGAAACTGAGGTAAACAGGGTCAAGTGACTTGCCCAGGAACACACAGCTAGTAAGTGTATAAGATGAGTCTTCCCTGACTTCAGGCCAAGTGTTCTATCTACTGTGCCACCTAGTTGTCCTGGGCAATAGTTTACTATTTTATAATACTTACTTCTTGCTAAGAATGGGAGATTAGAGGGATGTCAATATATCTCTTCATTGACCTGTTTCTCTCTCCCACACAACATCCTTCTTCTCCTTAAGGCTTTGGATTGCATGGAGGTACCCAGGCGTGTTGGAGCTGAAGAGGAGAAGCTGGTTCTAATTTTCTCATGCCCCGGGGGTTGCGGTGGGAACAGAAAGGAAGAGAAAAATGCTGGCATTCACTACTGAGCTCTGAGTGGTTGCTGGTCCTAATTATTCCCCATCAGCTTTGGGATCAATTGGGTGCCCTCTAATTCCAGGACTTCACCATACTTGCCTTACCCTGGTTAAAGCTCTGGAGTCAAGGAAAAGATCCATAGATTCATGAACTCAAGATCAAGGAATGCAGTTTTCTCTACTTCACACTCAGGTCCTACCTAAATCTTGGGAGGCTCTGATAAATCGTCCAATTCCATCATCCTAACTTGCTACTTTTCTGTCTAGGTCCGGGCTGTCATCCAACCAGATGTCCGCTTTCCTTGCTGGAAGGGTCAACCTTGGATCTGAATAGGCGCGCTTTATGTTCATGCAATGGGGTCAGTTTCATTGACCATGACACTGGATTTCAGCCCGAGTCTCAAGCCAAGGTGGCTTTCACCAAGGAGATCGACCTGTGAGATGATGCTGTGCCCAGTACCCCTTGTTTCCTATCAAGGTATGGTTCCTGAGGCTGCAGAGATAATACAATGCAAGGACTAGCTATTGAATTCTTCAGTGGTCAGCACTGTGGAAGGCCTTCATGGAGCTGAGGGTGCTGAAGACTACAACACAGTCCTTGCTCTGAGGGAGCTCAGAGTCTAGCTGAGAGGCAAGAGATGTTTATGATCATTCGATCAGTTAATCTAGACACATAGACTCTGTGTCAGGCTCTATGCTAGGCACTGGGAGTATAATAAGAGAGCCATGGAAATGAAAATATCCCTGGCCTCAAGGAGAAATATACATAATACAGAGAGATACAGAGAGATAATTGAGTATATGTAAAATATATAGAAAATAAGATACAAGATAAAAATTGGGGGTGGGGTTGGGGGGTTATAGAAAGGCTTCATAGAGGTGTAGCTTAACCAGAGTTTTTTTTGTAGGAAACAAAAGATTTTAAGAGGCAGAGTCAGATCAAGTCAACAAGCATTTATTAATCACCTACTGTATATGCCAGGTACTGTGCTAAATGCTAGAGAAACAAAGGCAAAGGACACTCCTAACTCTCAAGGAGCTCACAGACTAATGAGGGAGGCAACATGCAAAGCAACTATGTACAAATCGGATGTTTTGTGATTGTCCAGTTGTATTTGAGTCATATCCAACTCTTTGTGACCTCATTTGGGATTTTCTTGGCAGATACTGGCGTAGTCTGCCATTTCCTTCTCCAGATCATTTGACAGATGAGGAAACTGAGGCAAACAGGGTGAAGTGACTTGCCCAGGGTCACACAGTTAATTAAGTGTCTGAGGTCAGATATGAACTCAGGAAGATGAGTCTTTGGGACCAGAGCTCTATCTACTATGCCACCTACCTGCCCCTAAATAGGATACATACAGGACACCAGCTTTAAGGCAAACCCAGAAAAACCTTTTGCAGAAGGTGGGATTCTAGCTAGAACTAGAAGAATCCAGGGAAACCGGGAGGTAAGGATGAGGAAAGAAGAGTATTCCAGACCTGGGGAGCAGCCAGTGAAAATGTTCAGAGAAGAAAAGAAAAGAAAAGAAGATGTTCGGAGTCTGGAGACGGGATGAGGATTGGCAAGGAGGCCAGGGTCACTGGATCACAGAGTATGTGGATGAGGGTAAGGTGTAAGAAGACTGGAAAGCAGGAAGGGGAAAAAACGGCAAAGGGCATTATGAGCCAAACAGAGAATTTTATATTGGATCTTGAAGGAAAAGGAGAGGCAGTTGTTGAGTGGGGGTGGGGCAGGAAGGGAGGCGACACAGTCAGATCTGCACCTGGATAGCTGAGTGGAGGCTGTACTAGAGTGCCAAGAGACTGGAGCTGGCAAGACCAACCAGAAGGGAGTAGCCCAGGTATGAGGGGACGAGGGTCTGTCCCAGGGTGGTGGCAGCAGCACAGGAGGAAAGGGGACATATGTTAGAGAGGCTTCGAGGGTGGAATTGGGCGGGTCTTGGTGACAGATTTGGGAGTGAGAGTGAGGATCTGAGGGTGACATCTATGCTGTGAGTCCGGGGGACCTTGAGAATGGTGGTGCCCTTGAAGGCAGTAGGAAAGTTAGGAAGAAGGCAGGGCTCTGGAGGAAAGAGAATGAGGTCAGGGTTTTAGGCATGTCAAGTTTAAGATGTCTATGGGACATCCAGTTGAAGATGTCCACTGGTCAGAGATGTGAGACTAGAGGTCAGAAAAGAGATTAGAGTTGGAGAAATAGATCTGAGAATCATCTATATAGAGACGATCATTGAACTCATGGGAGCTAAGGAGATTGACAAGTGAAATAGTACAGGGGGAGAAGAGAAGAGGCCAGGAATGGAGCTCTGGGGGATACCCATGATCAGAGGACATGATAACCTGGTTGAAGATCCAGCAAAGGAAACTGAGAATGGATGGTAAGGCAGTTAGGAGGAGAGCCAAGAAAGAGCAGTGTTGCAAAAATCAAGAGGAAAGAGTATCAAGGAGACACAGAGAGAGAGAGAGAGAGAGACACACACACACACACACACACATAGACACACAGAAACAGACACAGAGACAGAGACACAGATGGAGACAGAGAGACAGAGAGAGGTATTATTATTCCAATTTTACATATAAAGAACCTAAGGCTCAGAAAGGAAATTTGCCAAGGGTCACAGCTAAGTGTCAGGCAGGATTTGAACTCAGGACTTTCCTGTCTCCAAGTCCAACAAGCCTTTCCACTGTGCTCTATTGCCTCTTGGGACTCCACTGCTAAATCATTTCATCTCTCTAGCTCTGTGTTTTCTCTAAAATGAAAGGGCTGGGTTGGATTTGGCTTTTAGGTCCTTCTTGATCTATTGTTCTATGAGAAGAGTGAGACTGAGTTAGTAAAGGCAGCTATCCTAAGAGGTGGTGAGTTTTGAGCCAGGTTTTGGTTTTTTGGTTTTTTGGTTTTTTTTGCAGGCAATGGGGGTTAAGTGACTTGCCCAGAGTCACACAGCTAGTAAGTGTCAAGTGTCTGAGGCCGGATTTGAACTCAGGTACTCCTGAATCCAGGGCTGGTGCTTTAACCACTGCGCCACCTAGCTGCCCCTGAGCCAGGTTTTTAAGACAGAAAGAGATGACAGAGAGAATGGAACCTCTGAGGGAGGTGAAGACAGAAGCCAGTCTTATCCACCTTCTTCTTTCTATAGATCCCACCAAGTGATCCTCGGATTTCTAATCAGAAGGACTGTATCCCCTTTTCCCGTTCTGCACCCTCCTGTCCCAGGAAGAACGGTGTCCTCCAACAGCTCAATGCACTCACCTCCTTTGTGGATGCCAGCATGGTGTATGGTAGTGAGGATGCCCTTGCTGCCCGGCTCAGGAACACATCCAACCAACTGGGGCTGTTGGCTGTTAACACACGGGTCCAAGATCATGGAAGGGACCTTCTGCCTTTTGACAAACTCCAAGATGACCCTTGCCGACTGGCCAACCGCAGTGCTAGAATCCGCTGCTTCCTGGCAGGTCAGGCACATGGGCTTGGGAGCATCCTCAGGGGGTTTACCAGGCCTTCAGGGACACTGTGAGAAAGTGAGGAAGCTGCATGCTCTTCATCAGTGTAGTTACCTTACAGGTCCAATCATGTCACTCAAATCTTTGATGCCTTTGAGATGCAGTATGGTCTATAAAAGCAAGTGTGGAATGGTGGAAGGAACACTGGGTGTGGAGTCAGGAGACTTGGAGGTGAATCCTGGCCCTGTTTCTTACTGATCTATAAAATAGAGGGTCAGATGAAATGACTTCTAAGGTCCCTTCACGTTCTTATTTTTTAATTTTTTTAATTTTTTTTTTGGTGAGGCAATTGGGGTTAAGTGACTTGCCCAGGGTCACACAGCTAGTGTTAAGTGTCTGAGGTCGGATTTGAACTCAGGTCCTCCTGAATCCAGGGCCAGTGCTCTACCCACTGCGCCACCTAGCTGCCCCTCCCTTCACATTCTTAATGCCATCTATCTCTTATTTTTGCATATATCAGGGGCTAAAGGTACAGAGGCTAATGCCCCCAGCAAGAGAAAACAAAGAACAGATTTTCTGGAGTGCTATGTTTTTATTTGTTTGCTAAAACTATGACTATTATTACCTCATGTAGAACTTAGTTATAAAAATCAGCCCATTTCACAGCAGAAGTGTAAGGAAATAACTAATACACTAATCTACTATTCATTCCCTTCCCCATCTGTACAAGGAGATAGATGTGTTTTTATTTTTGTCCCTCTCTCTTTGTTTCTTGCCCTGTGTTATTAAAGAGAACACAATGAAGTAGTCTAAAAGCTTGAGAAGAGCATAGACAGCTGAATAGCAATTGCAAGTGGAGGGGCAAATTAGGATTCACTGGGACCTCACAGTTTGAAACCAGGCTTCAGAATTCACCCATGACCATTTCCACCAAAATTTCTCCTAGTTGTGGATCTAACCTCTGGTCATTCTCGCATGTTACATGAGGAGGATTTTTCTTCCAGAATCTAGGCTCCTGGATTTTGCATGAATACTCAGAGCCAAGCTCTCCTCTAATCTCTTAGGACAGGATCCTGAGCACATTAGGTATAGACTTGCCTTCAGAAATATACCCTCTCCTTTCAGACCCCAGGGATGTGATGGAAAGAATCTTTCTGTTCAGGTGGAGAAATAAAGGCTCAGAGAGCCTCCACTTGCCTGAGATCACAGAGTCAGTTTCAGGCCTAAACAAAGAGCCTCTATTAGGCAGTGAATGTTCTTGGAAGAGGTCTGATGGTTATCTGCATTTGGGGTTTTCAAAGGTGACAGTCGAGCAAGCGAAACCCCCCAGCTAACAGCATTGCATACTCTCTTTGTGCGAGAGCACAACCGGCTGGCTAAGGAGCTGAAACAACTAAATCCCCGATGGAGTGGAGAGAAATTGTACCAGGAGGCTCGGAAGATTGTTGGGGCCATGGTCCAGGTAGGTACTGTTGAGAGACCACCATCTTTCTCTGGGGTGAGGAGCCAAAAATGATTCAAAACAGAGGTAATAAGCTCTTTCCTGGCCTGGAAAGGACATACATATACATGTAACCACCTATTGGGTCCAAATGGTAAAGGGGTCAAATGAAGCTATGTCATGCTGGCTTAGTACAAAAATCTTGGGTTAGAAGCCAGGAAACCGGTAGTCCTAGACTCATCTGCCATTAATTTCACCATGGGATCTTTTTCCCATGAAAGATAATAAACTGTTCCCAGGCTTCGAAAAGATGACAAGAAATTGATTATGGGTGTGGAGGTTACTTTAAAAAAAGAAAGTACTATCCAAATGGGAAAAGGAATGGTTCAAATTGTTTTTTTTTTTTTCATCTTTCTCCTAAATTCCACTCTTCTTTCCACCTTCCTTATTTCTACTGTGGGGACCAATTTTTAATTGGGGAGTGTTAGTTAAGTGGCTCACCACAATATTGGGGCAAGGAAGGAGACTGGCAGCCTCCCTCAAAAGAGAACAGGATTTATTTTATTGGTTTTTGTTTTGTTTTTTAGTGAGGCAATTGGGGTTAAGTGACTTGCCCAGGGTCACACAGCTAGTGAGTGTTAAGTGTCTGAGGCCGGATTTGAACTCAGGTACTCCTGACTCCAGGGCCGGTGCTCTATCCACTGCACCATCTAGCTGCCCTAGGATTTATTTTAACAAGAAGGAACTTAAAAAAAAACAACAACACAAACAGGATCAGTAGGATCAAGGGAAAGGAAATAAAATGGGGAAAGGGAAATTATACAACCTGAAAAAATACCACCACCCAGGAATCAGCTGAGAATATATAGTAGAGGTCCTGTCACCTGTCTCCTCCCCATTCCCAGAAAACCCCACACAGCCCCCAGCCAATTGGCTGGCCACTCTGACAGTCACATGACTGCCCTCACTAGGCTTCCAATCATAATTTTGCCAGGCCCATGTAGGCGTTGGTGAATGGTGATGGCGTGAGGTGCCAGCGCCATGGCAACAGCTACAACGAGTGGGTGGAGCACCATGCAGTTTGCGGAGCCCCAGGCCAGTGCACAGCATAAAAACCTCAAATAACAATTAATTCTTTACACTGTCAAGGGCATCACCATCCTCACACTCAGGTTCAAGACCTCAGAGCCATTCATTTTAATGTAACTTTTATTTTACTTTTCAAAAATTAAGAAGCATTAGTTTTCACTCTCATCCCTCCATCCCCCATCATGGAAAAGAAAAAGAAAACCCTTAAAACAAATTTGCACAGTAAAGCAAAACAAATTCCTGCATTGACCATATCTAAAATGTACATCTCATTCTGCTCCCTGAGTCCATCACCTCTCTGTGAGGAGGTGAGTAGCATTCTTCATCATCAGTCTTCTGAAAGTATGGTTGGTGATTGCATTGAAAAGCATTCTTAAATCTCTCCAAGTTGTTTGTCTTCACAGTGTCATTACTGTATAAATTTTTCTCCTGGTTCTGCTCACTTCACTTTGCCTAAGTTCATACGTCTTCTCAGCCTTCTTTGAAACCATTCCTTTTCTCATTTCTTATGGCACAACAGTATTCTGTTACACTCATATACCCCTTTGGTTTCCACTTCCTTACCACCATAAAAGAGCTGCTGTATTTTTAATATGTGGGTTCTTTTCTCTTTTATTTGATCTCCTTGGAGAATGGGCCTAGTAGTGGTATCACTGAGTCAAAGGTAAGTAAGTTTAGTAACTTAGGGAAATGGTTCTGAATTGTTTTCCAG
This sequence comes from Dromiciops gliroides, assembly GCF_019393635.1. Taxonomy (NCBI): domain Eukaryota; kingdom Metazoa; phylum Chordata; class Mammalia; order Microbiotheria; family Microbiotheriidae; genus Dromiciops; species Dromiciops gliroides. The sequence continues at coordinate 168,727,951 of NC_057864.1, read as the reverse complement.
AATGGCTATACCAATTCACAGGATGGACCAAGAGTAGTACATCGGTGTGCCTGTTTTCTCACAGAACCTCCAACATTTGTCATTTTCCTTTTTTGTTATCTTTGATAATCTTGTGGTAGACACTCATCACCTCTCCCTTGGACTATTGCAATAGCCTCTTAATTGGCATCCTTGGCTTTAAGTCTCTCCATTCTCCAATCCATCCTCCACACTATTGCCAAAATAATATTCGTAAAGCATATGTGTGATCATGTCACTTCCCTGCCCAAGAAGTTCTAGTAGCTGCCCATTGCCCCTGGGAATGCTCTCATTCCTCATGTCTGCCTCTTAGCATCCCTACCTCCTTCAAGGCTCTGTTCAAGTGTTTTCCTTCATTGATTCCCCCAGGATACTCTTTGCATTTATTTTGTATATAAATATTTGTCATTTGCTTATCTGTGTACACACTGTTTCCTTCCAAAAGAATATGAGCTCTTTGAAGGCAGGGACATTTTCATTTAGGTCTTTCTATTCCCAGCACAAAGCACAGTGCCCAAGACACACATGGTAGGTACTCGTTGAATGAAAGATTGTGTCAATGAATAAATGAATTCTGGGTACAGGAAATGGGAAATCATTCCCCTGGTTGTCTTCTCTTCTAGATCATCACCTACAGAGACTTCCTGCCCCTTGTTCTGGGTCGGGCCAGAGCCAGAAGAAGTCTGGGTCACTACCGGGGCTACCGACCTCGAGTAGATCCTACTGTCTCTAACGTCTTCACCTTGGCCTTCCGTTTTGGTCACACTATGATCCAGCCTTTCATGTTCCGCTTGGGCCATCAGTACCAGTCCTTGGGATCTAATTCCCGAGTCCCTCTCAGCACTGTCTTTTTTGCTACCTGGAGAGTCGTGAATGAAGGTAACCATGATTACTGGTGATCTCTACTCAAGAGGGCAAGTGGAGATGGGCAAGACTCAGTGGATCATCCAGACCTGTTTGTTCTCTCCAAGAGAACGCAGTTTCCCCCAGCACCAGTGGACATATGCACCATTGCCCTCCACTGGCTAACCACATCCCCTAGTAAAGTTTTTTCTACTATGAAGACTGTTGTTGTTGCTTGTCCTTCATTTTGGAAGAGGACCATGACATCGGGGTAATGTCATGATTTGTACTGAATTGAATTTGAGTGAGGGAGGGCTGTGCAGTCACCAGCCTCACTCTCTCCTCCAGAGACATGTGGAGTGGCAAGATATATATCAGGATGACTAGAGATGGCCCCGGATGTTTAAGGCAATTGGGGTTAAGTGACTTGCCCAAGGTCACACAGCTAGTGAGATTTGAACTCAGGTCTTCCCAACTTCAGGGTCAGTGCTCTATTCCCTGCATCACCTAGCCGCCCTTCCTATGGAAGCTAAGTGGGGCTGGACAGGTGATGAGTAAGGTTTTTTGATTACCATGGCTACAGATTCTAGTGAGGTCCCTTTGAGCATTGCTGCCCCCAGGAGTAAGGTTTTAGAACATCAGTTCCATCCAGTATTTGGTCTCTCCCAGGTGGAATTGATCCCATTCTCCGAGGCCTCATGGCCACTCCAGCCAAACTAAACCGCCAAGATGAGATCCTGGTGGATGAACTCAGGGACAAGCTATTCAGACAAATGCGGCGCATAGGATTGGACTTGGCTGCTCTCAACATGCAACGTAGCCGGGACCATGGTCTCCCAGGTAAGAAAACTGGACCATCCTTACATCCATATTGGGATCCAAAACAATAGGCAACAATAGGATGGAAGGGGCTTTGGCATCTGGGTTAGCTCAGGCTAACCAGTAATGTTCAACCTGACGTACGGGAACTCAGTACTTCCTAACTCAGGCTGCTTAATGAGTCATCATCAAGGGGTCTGATCCATAATTCTTTTCTTTTGTGGTGCAATGAGGGTTAAGTGACTTGCCCAGGGTCACACAGCTAGTAAGTGTCAAGTGTTTGAAGTTGGATTTGAACTCCGGTCCTCCTGAATCCAGGACCAGTGCTTTATCCACTGTGCCACCTAGCTGACCCCCATAATTCTTTCCAAAATGCACAAGGAGGGGTCAATACTAGGTCAGACCTTTAGCCATTAATAAGGTTGGAGCAGTCTACTAGCTCCAGCATCAGTTTTGCCTGGCTTCCAACCTATGAATTGGGAGAGACAGAGACAGACAAAGACAGAGATAGACAATGACAGAGACAGAGATGAGGAGGAGGATGAGAGAGAGAGCGCAAGAGAGCGAGCAAGCTCTCCCACCAAGCTTATTGGTGGCCTGTGTTGAAGAAATGGGAACATGTAGCTGTTTGGGTCCCCTTAAGCTACAGACATAGGAGGGGACCTCAGTTGTTTCCTGCTCCTTCCAGCTTCTCCTTCTCTCCCAGCTGAACCTCAGAAACGCTTTTCTAATCCTCATTCTTGCTGTTTCTCCAGTCCTTCCTTTGGCCAGCCAGGGCCTCATTCTTTTGGGGTTTTTTAGGAGATTTATTGTAGCCCACAGGGTAATGTTGGCCCCAGGTTCATCCATCCTGGCAGTTACCCAAGGTGAACACTGGATTCAAGCCAGGTCTTTCCAACTCCTTACCTGAGTTGGCTCTGCTGGACCTTGAACCTTGGGAGCTGGACTTCTTAGATTCAAGTAATCGGGCTATCATCAGAAATATCCATAGCTTGATACCATAGGGGAAAAGTGATGGATTTTGAGTTAGAGGGCCTACTTTTACAGTTTGGCTCTGCCCATATGTGTGACCATGGGCAAGTCATTTTACTCTGAGCCCATGGTCTCTCAGTAGTAAAATCTAAGGGGGATTGGATCTAATAAATCCCTTGCATCTCTAAGCATGATTCTAAAGTTGCAAAACTGTCTGACTCCTCCAACCTACATTACCTTTATGTCCAGTGACCTTGCAGCATAATGGCCATTAGGCACATGGCTACGGGTCGGGTGAACTTTACTATATGTTGTGATTACACAAGTGGCTGTCCATATTTGTGCATGCTTATTGCATGGAAACATGAATGTTCCCCAGCCTTGTACAAGGTGGCTATGCTTTCCAGAACAGCGAGCTCCATGTGCAGGAAGGCAGGGAGCTCTGTGTTCTAGCCCAGAATTTCCTGTGAGTGAAGCTTGGTGGGAGATGAAGGGATGAGACTAGAACTGCTTCCTTCTTGCCCGTAGGGTACAATGCTTGGAGACGCTTCTGTGGGCTCTCTCAACCCCAAACTTTCTCCCAACTTGCCCGGGTGCTGAAGAACAGCAATCTGGCAAGGAAGTTCATGCGTCTGTATGGGACTCCTAAGAACATCGACATCTGGGTTGGAGCCGTTGCTGAGCCCCTTTTGCCTGGAGCCAGAGTTGGGCCCCTCTTGGCCTGTCTTTTAGGGAAGCAGTTTAGAAGAGCAAGAGATGGAGACAGGTGAGTGCTCTTTGTTTGAAGGAAGGGAAGGAAGAAGAAAGAACACTAAAATTCTCACCTAACAATTAAAGTGAGGAATGAGAGCAAATGTGCCTCATTTCTTTTGAACTAGAAAGACCAGGGCAAGTCCAAACTGAGCTTCTGGCCCTGGGGTGGCCATTCCCCCCAGGAACAAATTTACCATCTCCATCCCTGTTGGCTATTTTGCCTTTGGGGTCTTGTGTGGTTACTCCCTTCCACCCTGCCCTACCACAACCACTTTCTTTGAAGGTTCTGGTGGCGGAATCGGGGCATCTTCACCCAAAGGCAGCGCAAAGCCTTGAGCAGAATCTCCTTATCTCGAATTGTCTGTGACAACACTGGCATCACCACTGTCCCCCGGCACATCTTCAAGGCCAATATTTACCCAAAGGGTTTCGTGAACTGTAGGAGAATTCCCAAGCTGAACCTGTCGGCCTGGAGAGGCAGCTGAGGACCACGTAGGTAAAGGGAGCACCTCCATTCTTAGGGTTTGGAATCTTCTTTCTGAGTACTCAGCCTGCTGAGGGAGGAGGGAAGGACTGAGGTTCACACTCTGTGTGGGGTGGATCTGGAAAGATTCTCCCAGAGGCTTGCTGCTCACCCTATTGTACCCTGGCACTGCTCTTGGTCAGTTCTAAGATCTAGGGCTTTGGCTGAAAGTCCATCTCCCCCTGGCCTTTGTTCCGGGACATTCAGGCTACCTCATCGCCAAATTTACTAATGGCTACATTTTAAGTCACTTCTGCTTGTTCCCACAGAAGTCTGTGCAAGCCTCCTCCCTTGGCGGAAAGGAGTGGTGTGGACAGGACAGTCAGAGGCGTCCAGGAGGAGTACCCCTTTCTCCCTGTAGTCCCACTTCTTGCTGCTGCTTTCACTGGCTTCACTCTCAAAGCCAAGCTTACTGCTTGGGATGGGCTGTATGAGTTCACTGGGTACTGCGTGCCTACCCACCTCAGATGCCTTCTGGTACCAAGCTCTCACCCAGGCTCCCAGAATGCATGGGCCTGGGAAGTCATGTGGACTATCAGCTATGGACCCTCCACCTGCAGAAACCTGGGGGCTCCAGGCCAGAGATGGAGTTGCAGTGGGCTCCCTGGCCCTGGAATACAAAAGTCTCTTTTTCTAGATTTTCAACTCAGACATCTCACAGTCCCAGAGAACCCTGCAAGATCCCTCCTTTGAGGCTAACACAGATTCTTGGCCAGTGGACCAAGTGTTGCATCCTGCTTCTGCCAATAAAGCACTGCTGAAAGCAGAATGGTCGTGTTTGTGTGCTTGGGGAGGGAAATTCTCACAATCCACTCCAGTGGGGAATTGTGGAGGGCAGGGAGAGAAAAAGTTAAGAAGGGAGAAAAGGGGGCAGCTAGGTGGCGCAGTAGAAAAAACACTGGCCCTGGATTCAGGAGGACCTGAGTTCAAATACGGCCTCAGACACTTGACACTTACTAGCTGTGTGACCTTGGGCAAGTCACTTAACCCTCGTTGCCCCACCCACCCAGCCCCCCCAAAACAGAAGGGAAAAAGGGAGGGGGAAAAGAGAGAGGATTTATTAAGTTCTCCCTGTGTGCTAGACACTAGCTAAGCAGAGCCTTCAGTTAAGGTGATATGGACAATCCCTTATCCTTGGGAAAAGCACGGAAATGTTTTACAGAAGTGACAAAAAGGGCTGATTCAGCCAGAGGAAGGTGGTTCAAGGCCAAGAGCATTCTGGGTGGTTGTCGCTGTGGATTTTTTTCTCTCACTGAAAGAGACTTGTACCTTTGTCCTGTATGTCCCCTGAGGAACAAGCCCACACTGGAAGACCCTCTGGAAGAATGTAATAATAAGTAGTGGGTATGAAAGGAGAAAGGAGTTAGAATCTTTTTTGATTTTTTTTTTTTGTTTTTTGGTGAGGCAATTGGGGTTAAGTGACTTGCCCAGGGTCACACAGCTAGTAAGTGTTAAGTGTCTGAGGCCAGATTTGAACTCAGGTACTCCTGACTCCAGGGCCGGTGCTCTATCCACTGTGCCACCTAGCTGCCCGGAGTTAGAATCTTTTAAGCAAGGCTAGCGCATTATTTCATAGTTCTGAAAGAATATGAGTGTGTCAGCAACCTGGGTGGAAAATTAGACAAGAAAACATAAGGAGGTGTAAAAGCAAGTTTTATGATTAGAACCTAAAAGCAAAACCCCCTGCACTCAACTATGCATAAGGGTTAGGTCAGATGGGGCAGATAAGAGACAAACCCATGCATAGCCTCACAGACAAACTCAGGCCACCATCTATGCACATACACAGACCCCCTCCCACCTCCACACACACAATCTGCCTGAGGCAGATGGTTTTGAGAGAGCCAGAACATTTTACCTTTTCTTTCTGGCTTCCCTTGTGAGGTCGTGGAATGACCAAACACCTCATCTGTTGCCCTGCCTGCTGCAGGCAAGTCCGAGGCTCCCTGGAGGGACAAAGTCTGTGACAGTCCCTCTGCCTGTGTGTCCCTCATCCCAGCGAGCACTGGCCTTGCTGGAATCTGCCATAACAGAACCCAGACGTGGATGAAAGGCTGAGCGTGAGCTGAAGGGCAGTCCATAGTCTCAGAGGCTTTGGAGTGGCTATTCTTGATTCTCAAGGAGCAGCTGACCATGGTCCATGGCAGGAAAGGAGGATAGAGGAGAGGCAGCCCTGGCCTTAGGAAGCATCGTGGCTGGGGCTGCTACTGGTGAGGTGGCTACGTCATCGGCGAGGAGCTCACTAGATCCTGAGGGAGGTTTTCCCGGGCCTCCTGCATGCGCCGCCGGGCTCGATGGAAGGCCTCTGAAAAGGCAGCAAATGAGAAGGGGTTAGCCTGCCTGGCCAGGGAAGAACAGGTTTGTGCCAGCAGTCGGCATAAGGGAAAAACCTACCCAGCACATTAAAAATGGTGTTTTCCTGGCCGAATCCTCCCATGCGGTCTAACACATTCTGCATTGTCTTCCAACTGATGCCGGAGTCCAAAAAGGCCCTGTTGGGAAGCAGCAAGAATGGTCAGGAGAGTCCGGACCCTCTATGCAAGTGAGCACCAAGCCATCTAGGCCAAGGCCACTTACCTGGACTGCTGGAGGCAGTGAAAGCGGAAGGTGACGCTGCCTGTTGTCTCCGTGCGGAACCCAAAGCGGCTCAGACGGTCCCCCTAAGGAAAAGGTGCAGAAGAGCATCAGTGAGCTCAGCTACCCTAAATTACCTCTAGCAGCAGCCATCCCCGCCACTGTTCAGCTATCGGTGTGCTCTGAATTCCACGTTTAGGAATAGCTCCGATTTCACGGAAGAACAAGGTGTCTAAAACAGATGGCTGGCTTCCTGTAAATACTCCCTTTTCCTGTCTTAGACCAGCAGCCTCTAGGGAGGAGGGAGGTTTTCTGAGGTTGGCAGCACTTACAGCTTATTTTAGAATGTAGCTGTGGCCTCCTACGGCACCAGAGACAACCTTGGCTATGGGAAGGAAGAGGATCATCCCTGATGCCAGAGCCATGGTCAACTGAATGTGGGACTTGTCCCAAATTTCATTTCACACAGGACACCAGCTCGGAAGTGAAGGGTTCATTTCCTTGGACCTAGCTAGGGAAAACCTCACCTTGAAGGTCCCTGGTATTCGCACATATGACAGGTCTTCCAATTCCAGGGAGCCCCCGATGAAAAACCTCCTCAGTTCTGCCAGAGTCCCTAACTCCACCGGCCTCCACGTTGAGGTTTTCACAGTGTGAGACCCTGTTTTACCAAAAGTACAGTCAGCATCTAACCAGAACACTGAATCAAAGAGAGCAGCTCCGAGATAGGCCTCACCACCAGTGAGGCTGTGACAGAAGCCTGTCAATGACCAGTAATGACCTGGCTTTTAGTGAAGCTTCAAAATAAGAGCCACCTCTGCTCTCAAGGCCCTAAAACCAAGGGAGTTTAGAAGAGACACTAAAGAGTCCCAAGGATGTCCCAAGTAAGCACTATATCCAGTGGTCCTTAATGGAGAAGGAAAATACACTTAGAACTTCGGAGAAACATGAAATGCTTAGAATTCAAATGTCTTCCAAGTCCTAATTACAGCCCCTTGACCCCAAGAAACAAAATCACTCTTTGGCAAACCTCCCGTTCTGTGACCTGCTTCCTGAGGACTTAGTGCATTTCTACAATAGGAAGGGGAAGGGATGGGTGCACTTACCTGGTACTGAGGGCAACACTATGGACCCATAGCCCTCCACTCGGTATCTCTGCCAGAAATCTAGTGAGATGACCTCCAAGTACAGCACAGGCCACTGAGGGAGGTCCTCTGAGGGTACACAAGAAAACAAGAGTGGGACCGAGTTACTGCCCAGGACTGACCCTGGATCAGGAGATAAGGTTGTGTGGAACACTGGGAAGAGCATGGGAGCTGGAGTCAGAGGATTACAATTTAAACCCTGACATTGGTATTTGCAACTTGTGTGAGACACTGGACAAATCATTTCCCTTCTTGGGGCTTCAGTTTTTTCATCTGAAAATAAAGGGCTGATTACCATGGGGGCCCCTTCCAGCTCTAAATGACCAACTTACCAGGAACATTTTTGTCATGGAAGAATGACGCCTCAAACGTGAAAGGGTAAGAGAAATAGGCCACTTCATCCTGGAGGAGGGACAGAAGGATCATCAGAAAGTCTCAGAGCAGAAAAAGCAGCCTCCATGGGAACTTCTCCACTAGAAGCATCTAGAGAGTCCCTTTCATAAGACTGTCGGAGCTCTGGGAGTGCGGCCCAGGGGCCCAGACACAGATACAGAGCAGAAAAGCCTCCCCAGTGCCAAAGCAGGAGTGCCCACCCCATAGCTGGTGCTCAACATATACTTGTTGGTCAGTCGCCTGACTCTTCTAGGAGCAGAGATGATTTCTCCGTGCCAGAGAAACTCGCTCGGGGCTCTGAAGGGGAGCCCATGACTTGGCTCTGGACACGTCCCTTATAGCATGTATGTGTCTGCCTGATGAAGGAAGGGCTTCAACTGCAATGCAGATCTGCAGCTCTGTTCCCCAGACCTTCCCTTCTCTTTCTTCTTACCATTCCTACGGACTTGGTAACACAAGTCTGTGTCACTCCCATGAGCTGGTGATATGATGGACTTGTCCAGTCTAGGAGCCAAAGACCGGAGAAGAGTTAGTTCACTGGCACCTTTGGAGGTTGGATTCAGGTGGCCTAGGGCAAGACAAAGCACCTAGAAGATCCTGACACCTTTCAGCAAAGCCTTGGATAAAGCCAAGGGGCATGGCCGGGTACCAGCTCAGTTTACCTACTATGTTCTGGGCATGGTGCCAGGTACAGGGATGATGATGAGGAGGACGATAGCAACTAGCACTTACATAGTACCTTAAGGTTTGTAAAGCACTTTTCCAATGTTATTGCATTTGGTCCTCACAATAACCTGGGAGGTAGGTGCTATGATTATCCCATTTTACAGCTGAGGAAACTGAGGCACAGAAAGAGTAAATGACTTGCTCAGGGTCACATGGCTAGTAGGTGTCTGAGTCTGGATCTTCATGAACTCTGGACTTCTTGGTTCCAAGTCCGACATTCTATTCACTGTACCCCCTAGCTGCCTAAGGATAAGGTCTTATCCTCAATAAATTTGAGTAGACCATAATTTCTGGCAAAGTCCCTGCTCAGATCTGTGTTAAACAGGCACTATGAGAAAAGGGAAGATGACATCCTACCTGGCCCTTGGAAATGACAGTTCTGTTAGATACTCCATCTGCCTCAAGCCACTGACCCCCGGGGACAGTGGGCTCAACAGTGGGCTCCCCCAGAACCTCTCACCACAGCGAAGGACAAACTGAGGGGAGAGTACACACTAGCACCTACCTGGCCTGTTTTTTTCAATTTCAATGGAAACAGACGTTGTGGCATTACTTACAATCAGGCAACTCCACAAAGAAGTGCACATAGAGATTGTCATATTCATAGCCTTGGGCTGAAACTAAAAAGAAAGGCCACAGTGAGAATGGGCCTCTGCAAATTCTTTCAGCAGGTGACACCCCCACCCAACAGGCTCACCAGCAGTCTGCAATATGGCCCTTCAAGGGCCTATTCTCCAGCAACCCTTGAGGTTAAGCAAAGATGCCCAACAATTTAGGCCAGGGAGAGCATACTCCAGAACTGGAGCACCACTGACCATCAAAACAAGTGCTTCTGACTTCTGAGGGCTTAGTGGATGGCCCCTTTTAGAGGATGATGGCTCATATATCATGTCAAGTGCTGCCTAAGGGATCTGCCTAAGCATGTAGCAACACTATAGCAATCACAGATGATTCATGTAGTGTTTTTTGGTTTTCTTTTGGTTTTGTTTTTGCGGGGCAATGGGGGTTAAGTGACTTGCTCAAGGTCACACAGCTAGTAAGTGTCAAGTGTCTGAGGCTGGATTTGAACTGAGGAACTCCTGAATGCAGGGCCAGTGCTTTATCCACTGCGCCACCTAGCCGCCCCCTCATGTAGTGTTTTAAGACTTGGGAAACCTTAATGCAGAGTATCCTCACAAAAACAATATGCGTTAAATGCCACAGGTGTCACTGTCCCCACTGTAGAGATAAGGCACAGAGGACACAATGACCTCCTCCCATGGTCACAGAACTACCAAGTGATGGGGTTGAGGGTCAAACCCAGGGCTCTCTGGCTCCACATCCAGCAGCCTCTCTACTACATACTAGCAGGACACTTACCTACCTCCCCATTCACAAAGAGCCGAAGGGAGCCAGGAACCGCCTAAGGCAGAAAAAGTGGAGAGGAGATTAGGAGGTCCTAGAAGATGCTGTCCAACATAAATACAAACCATTTAGGCAAAAGGGACTTAGAGCTACTACCTGATCCCAGGTGTCAGGACCTTGGGGGGGTGGGGAGGGGGTTGACTACTACCTCCCACTAATGTACTGTTCTTTTATCTCTTTGTTTTGTTTTGGTTTGGTTTTTGCGGGGCAATGGCAATCAAGTGACTTGCCCAGGGTCACACAGCTAATAAGTGTCAAGTGTCTGAGGCCAGATTTGAACTCAGGTACTCCTGAATCCAGGGCCGGGGCTTTATCCACTGTGCCACCTAGTTGCCCCTCTTTTATCTCTGAAAAGTAGAAAAAGAAAAAGCACAGAAAGCAAGTGAAAGAGATCAAAGTAATGTAGGAGACCAATTAAATCAAGTTGGGAACAGCAATAGCAGCTGCCCACTGAGTTGCAGTGGAGAACCAAGCACCCAAGCATCCTCTTTTGCTTAGACGGTGGAGGGCAGGAAACCAGTAATGGATCCCACCCACAGGAAAACCATTTGTTCCTGTATACTTAGATTTAGGATTCAGAACCAGAAAGGAATTTGGCAATTATGTAGTCCACCTACTTTAATTTTTGTTTTTTTGGTGAGGGAATTGGGGTTAAGTGATTTGCCCAGGGTCACACAGCTAGTAAGTGTCAAGTATCTGAGACCAAATTTGAACTCAGGTCCTCCTGAATCCAGGGCCGGTGCTCTATCCACTGCACCACCTAGCTACCCCCCACCTACTTTATTTTAAAGACACTTTTACTCACTCCCTATGTGTGCCTTTGGTCACTAGGGGCCTCAGTGAAGGAAACTGAGGCCCAGAGTAACCAAAGCCACAAAGATAGAGTGAGTAAAAGCAGTGGGATTTAATCCCAGATCTTTTGACTCAGAACTCAGTGCTCTTTCTACTATCCTGTGCAGCCAGACTTGGAAGCTGGGCTTCTGGGGAGAGGGTGGAAGGAGCCTAGTATAACCAACTTAACCTGTTTTCTGTTAAGAGTCAAGGAGCTATCGATGGATGGTGCTGACATCACTTCCCATTTCCTGGCACTTGAAAGGAAAATGCTCAGGAGGTGTGACAAATTACACTTGTTTAGCCACAGATGCCCTGTTCTGAATTTATGCAATTAATCATACTGCAGGGAAGCAAGGCTACTCACCATCTCAAAATCAGAACCCACAAGGCTGCTGAGGTATTCCTTGTGCCGGCCATAGAGCTGAGGAGACAACCCAAAAAAAGCAGCTTGTCCCCTTTCTTCCCTTTCTCCCTGTGTTTTAGTAAAGGGAGACCAGTCAGGGGGTGAGAAATGATGAAGGGGGAAGGCACGGAAGCCAGCCGGCCACGCAGCTGGTCCTGATTCTCTGGCTCAGTCCTACATTCAAACAAGCTGACAGAGAAGCTGCTGCCCCCATCCTCAGGAACAGTCTTAGCTCCCAATCTCTGAGGCCCACCCTGGAGAGTTGTGGGACAAAGGAGGCCTTACATCCTTGAACACACGCTGTTCCCGCTCTTCTTCCTCTCGCTGTGCAGGTAAGGACGCGTCGCTAATCGTGTACTTCCACAGCTCCTGCTTCTCCCCCTCCATTACAATTCTGCTCAGATCACAACCATGAACCCAAGTCAGAGCAAAGTCATTAACCCTGGGCAAAGCAGATGGGCCTCTAGGCTCTGGTCTAGTGTGTTTGCCTGGGGCAGATTTGGGGGGGGGGCGGAGCTGGGAGCAATAGGGGAAGTGGAAGGATGGCAAGTACTTAGTAGCTTAATTTACACGAGGTTGGCCATCAGGAAGTATATGACAGTTTAGGATGGGGTGGGAACAAGATCTGACCCTCAGCTTCATTTCATCCATTTCTTGAAATAAAACTGCTCCAAGAAAAGAGGTTCAGAAGGAGGACAGACAAGCAGAACAGTTTGTTTTCTATTACTGCGTTAGATATAACACACACTCAGAAAACTGTCAGAGAATTTCCCAGTCCCACATCCGACCTTTCTTTCTATATCGTCTGTTGAGACTTTATGGTCGGTAAATTAATAAAAGAGAAGGTTAAAAAACCCTGTTCGAGCTACTGCCCCAGGCAGGCTATGCCATTCAAAGCAGAGCCTCTAAAATGAACAATGGAAAGGAATCAGATTTTCTTAAAATCTTAGCTTCTGGCATCAAAAAAATTAAGTCAGGAAAAAAGGTCAGTCCACCGTGCTCTCCTCACCTGTAAGGCCCCTTGTTGTCTGTGAAATCTGGTTTTACTGTGATCACTCCATTGCTGTCCACTTTCAGAGTACAGAGGACTTGTTCATATTCCCTCTGACCAAGCCTACAGAGTAGGAAATTAGGACTCAAACATCAGCACCAAGGACAGAGGGGTAGGACATCAAAAGGCCAGGGGACAAGTGAGGGGAAGCTCCCTTTCTAATCTCACTCACAGTACAACTACCATTACAGTGCGTAGTCTTCCAAAACAAAACTGAGAGAGGCAAGGGTTCCTCCCACTCACCCTTACGGTGACAATGATCTTTTTTTCCCCATAGACAAATATTACAGATGAAGGAAAGAGGTCTCACTCACTTTCCATAGGGTCCCAGGTCTGCCATGATGTACATAGTCTGAAGCGGTGTGTTGATGACATGGTTGCTCCTAATGAATTCTTCTGATGGTTCCCAGGTGATAATTCGGGACTTGACTACACTACCTTCCCTGCAGGGAACATCATAGGAATACTGTCCTACCTATCCTCAGAGACTGCTTTGAGCAGAGACATGGGGCAAAATGAACACCAGAAGTACCAGAGAGTGGGAAAGGGGAACCTGCTACCCCGCAAAGCTATCTATTCCAATTTGGGACAACTCTACTTCTTTCTGCCACGAAGCCTAAGCCTGCATCTTTGCTACTTCTACGCTTGTGGGGCCAAACAGAATAAATCTCATCTTTCTTTCATGTGATACTTCCAATTACTTCAAAGACGGCTATCATGTCCCACTCTAAGTCGTTTCTTCTCTAAGTTAAATATTCCCTGTTCCTTTAACCAATTCCATAAGGAAATGACCTCCAGGCCCTTTGTTCCTTGTTCCTGTGTCTGACTTTTTGTGACCCCATTTGAGGTGTTCTTGGCAAAGATACTGGAATGGTCTGCCATTTCCTTCTCATTTTACAGATGAGGAAACGTAGGCCAACGGGGTCACATAGCTAGGAAGTGTCTGAATTCCTGGCTGCCCCATGGCTAAAGGAACACCTTCCTGAAATGTGGTACCCAGGAGTGAATATACTAGTCTAGATTTGGTCTACTCCGGGAAGCAGGATGATCACCTCCCTATTTCATTAGACCCATGAGGACAAAGGAGACCGCAGGGGGCAAAAAGCCCAGGCCAACCTCACCAAGTTAGCCCATGTCCCTCTGGCACCTGCTTGTACTCACAGCCCTCGTCGGTCCTGACGTCGACGCCTGACATTTGCCATCCGCTCTACCAGGAATGAGGGGACCTCAGTCTCTGAGTTGGTCATTTTCTGACAGTGCTGGGAAAAGAGGATAGCCATAAGTCACCCATCTACTCATGATACCCTGAGGCTAAGCAACAGAGGGAATACTCTTGCTTTCTGTTCCCAATCCCAGGATCTAGGCCTAGTAAGGCTACCTTGTCCTTCATTTCTCAGAGGACTGTGACAGATGTCATGACTTGCAGTGAATTGGATTTAAGTGAGGGAGGGCTGTGCAAGGTCACTAACTTTACTCTCTCTTCCAGAGCCATCTGGGTCCAGTAGCAAGAAATATATCAGGAGGACTGGAGGTGGCCCTGGATGTTTGAGGCATTTGGGGTTAAGTGACTTGTCCAGGGTCACACAGCTAGTAAGTATATGAAGGAATATTTGAACTTAAGTCTTCCCAACATCAGGGCCAGTGCTCTATCCAATGAGCCACCTAGCTGCCCCACACAATTACCTGGTAATGAGGAAAGACACCACATAGGTGATCCACAAATGATCTCCCCTAGGCTTTATTTTGCATCATAATGTAGGTAACACAGCAGCCTTCTTAACTAAGCTTGGATTATGCTAATATTATAATCAGTTTGCATTCCCTGAGCACATGCCAAGCAAAGGCAGAGTGAGGTTACCCAGTAAAGTGCTATTTCAATAGGGAGTGGGGAAAGCCATCTTAGGATATAATAATACATTGTTAGATAAATAAATAGTAAATTGAGCATTGACCATATTTTAATTAGATTTTCATGAAAAAAATACCCAGGACCCAAACCAGAAAGTTCATGCCCTGTTTCATCGCTATCCTGAAAGCATCTGATTCAACACCTACTGTGTACAGAGCAACACACCCAACATTCCAAAGCAGTATGGCTGACTAGAAAGAGCTGTGGGTTTGGGTCAGACTTGAAAAAAGTCACTTAATCTCACTGAGCCTCGATTTCCTCTCTTGTAACATAAGAATAACTCCCTGCCTCCCTGGGTGAGAAAAAGGCTTTGTGAATTAAGAACAACATAATTGGGGGCAGCTAGGTGGTACAGTGGATAAAGCACTGGCCTTGGATTCAGGAGGACCTGAGTTCAAATCCAGCCTCGGACACTTGACACTTGCTAGCTGTGTGACCCTGGGCAAGTCACTTGACCCTCATTGCCCTACCAAAAAAAAAAAAAAGAATAACATAATTATTATTCAAGATAATAAAAGAAAAAGCAAAAGATGTGTTCCCTGTGCTGGAGTTCACAGTCTCAATGTAGATAAAGTTGCGTGCATGTACACACAGATACATACACAATGAATGAAAGACATGTTAATGAGTACAGATCTACACAGTACAAACTCAGTGAACTGAGAGAATCTATGAACTGTGGGCTAGACAGAGCCTCATAGCTACTCTGGATTTCTCTCTTAAAATGACTAAACAGAATCTTGGTTTAACTTCTTTCTTTCTTTCTTTTTTTGGCTTAACTTCTGAGAGAGTTCCACATTCTACCATGGAGAAATCCTAGGAGACATTTCTCCCCTTTTGCAATCCACATGCCTATCCTGGTTCCCCCAAGCCCTCTAAACATGGGATCAGCATTAATAGAGAAGAGAAGCAGTAGCCACGGCCACTGCAAACTGGGATCACTTTACCCCAAGCTGGGGGCTAGCCCAGAGCAGGAGATGCCAGGCTCTAGTCAAGGAAATCCCCATGGCTAGAATAGGTGCCCATCACATCCCTACAGGTTTGGGATCTCCACATAGGCAGCTGGAAGGGGAGGCAAGTTCAGAGATAGCAAAATGAAGACTATACCTCCTCCAAGTTGGTGTAGCGATCAGAATCAGTGTAGGTGAAGATCCGGCGATTCTTCCTGCCCCCAGAAGCCTCCAGCTTCAAGATCTCCTGGCGATATTGGTGGTCCAGTGGGCTTTGACAGGCTGTCTCATTCTGGAACAGGTCCACCTCAAACTTCCAGCACAGGGGATAGAGAACAGATGTCCCTTGAGAAAGCCCTCAAATGAAGTTCATGTTGTTTCTTAACCAAATTGATCCCACAGAATTTTTTCTTCTTGGCACATTTATATAGTCAATTTTCAGTTATTCAGGCTCAAGAATATGAATATGACAGAAATAATGCTGGAAAAGCTGCTGAAACATAGGCACATTGGTACTCTGCAGGTGGAGCAACTGCGAATTGGTCCAGGCATGAAAGCAATTTAGATCTATGCTTACAAAGGTTACTAAGATACCTATAACTTTTGATGCAAAAGACCTGATGCTTGGTAAAAACTCCAGGGAAGACCAAGACAGGAAGGTCTTATTTATGCCAAGATATTTTAATAAAGCAGTACTTTTCAGGGGAGCGCAGAGATGGAAACAAAGTGGGTGAGGGAATGGCTAAACAAACTGAGCTACGTGAATGCAATGTAATGTGCAACATGAATGTTATTTTGACATATGAAGCAAAGAATATGGAAAATTCAGAAAAATAGGAGATTTACATGCAGAGTAAATTAAATTGAACCAAGAGAGTAATATATACAATGTCTACAATTATGTAAACAGAAATACCAAAAGTACACACTATATAATCACTACATAAACACTTATATGACTAAGCATGGCCACTGAGAAGAGTTGAAAATAAATAAATCTCCCTCCTTGTAGAGGTAGGTGACTATGGCTGTGAAATAGTGCATACACTGTCTTTTTCATTTTCTTTCTTTTTTTTTTTTTTCAGGGCAATGAGGGTTAAGTGACTTGCCCAGGGTCACACAGCTAGTAAGTGTCAAGTGTCTGAGACTGGATTTGAACTCAGGTCCTCCTGAATCCAGGGCTGGTGCTTTATCCACTGCGTCATCTAGCTGCCCCGTGCATACACTGTCAAACACGACTTATGTGTTGATCAGTTTTGCTGCAGTGCTTTTCTTTTCTTTCTTTTTCAATCTTTGTCACATTGGGGCACTCTGCTGGGAAAGGGAGGTGGATAAATTATATTTGGAAATAATGGGACTAAATTCCTGGATAAGGGAACTCCCTACATTAATGCTAGTCAGCACCTTCTCTGAACTAGTCTTTGACAGATGCCTAGAGCTCTGAGAGGTTGAGTGAGTTGCCCAGGGACACACAGCTAGGATTCGTCAGAGGTAGGACTTGAACCCAGGTCTTTCTGCCTCTGGGGCCAGCTCTCTATCCACTACACCATGCTGCCTCTTACTGGGAGATAAATGGGGTAAAAACAAAAGGCATCTATAAAACTTAGACATATTTTTGTTAAAAATAAAAAAGAACATAGGACAGGGCATAGATGAGTAAAATCTCAAATCATCCCCAAACTTCATTTGAGTGAAGACCTTTAAGCTTCTTCTTCTACCTGTTCTACCCCTGGAGTTGCTCATTAGAAGTAACAGGGAGGGGTGGGATCCAAGTTTCCCTCCTTTTCGCTCTCTCTCCTATGGGGAATGACTCAAAAGTGAACAGTGAGAAAGAAAAGGAAGAGGAGAAACAAGGATCCTTGTGTCATATGAGGGTAAGCTGAAGGAATTGGGACTAGCCTGAAGAAGAGAGGACTCAGGGCATTCTCAAGCATTTGAAGGTCTGTCCTGTGGAGAAAGGACCAGACTTGTTCTCACTGGGCAGAACCCGGAGCAGTGGGGGGAAGTTAGGACAAAGCATACTTGGACAGGATGTCAGGAAAAACTTCCTTTCAACGACAGCTGTCCCAAAGTGGAAGCAGCTGCCTAGGGAGGTCTCCAAGTAGAGGCTGGCCGACCACTTGTTGGTAGGTCATAGTGAGTATTCCCTTTGTGTATGGGCTGGACTAGAGGCCAATGAGGTGCCTGAGATTCAGTGACATTGTGTGGGGACTTGGAGCTGGCTCATCGAGTCACATAGTAGTTCACTCTGTGTGTATCTGTTGACACCCTCCCTTGATGCACCTCTCTAGACAGTCAGCAGTCAGGTCTGTGAAGAGGGAGAGGGGCAGGGGGAAATAGAAGCCAATGACTCACCTGACTAAATAATTTCTCCTGCCAACTAATCACCGCCTCTTCTTCATCCTCTTCATCTCTCCGGTGCCCACCTACAAGACAGCAGGAGTCAGCTGCCCCCTCCCTTCTACCTCTATATAGGGCAACAAAGCACTTGCTTTCATTCACCTGCCAAACATCATGAGATTCTCAACGGACCGACATTTACTATTACCCTTTCAGCAGAGGCCTCCCACATCCTTCTCCTCACTCCCCAAGTCTCAGTTCCAATTTGGCAGCAGGAGATAAACTTCAGTGATGTGTCACAACACCATCTTGGCCCTCCACTAACTGCACGTTTTTGATGGAGGAGAACCCTAGCCCCTTGAACTTACCAGATCATGCCTAAAGCTGAAGCACCTAGAGAAAAAACACAGTACCCACAGAAAGACGGGGCTGAAAGGGAGCTGAGGGAGGGCAAAGTGATTACTTCCAAGGAGAATCCAATCCAGTCTCCTCTCACCTTTTTCAAGGAGAAAAGTCTCCTCAAAGACAAATGCTCAATAATGTCCAAGTCACTTATAATCTGAGGGAGAAAGGTTAGGAGGAGAGATACAGTAAGGGAGACAAGAGAAGATGAAACTTAGAATCACACATTTAGAGCTGAAGAACCCTTTAGAGATCATCTAGTCGAGGGGTTCTTAACCTTTTCTGTGTCATGGACCCCTTGAGCAATCTAGTGAAATCTATGGCCCAATTAGAATATTTTTAAATGCCTCAAATAAAATACAAAGGATCACAAGGGAAACAAATTTAATTGAAGTAATTATCAAAACAGTTTTTTTTAAAGTTCATGGAGTTCAGGTTTAAAATCCCTAATCTAGCCCGATCCCTTCATGTAACAGATAAGGAAACTAAAGGCCAAGAGAGGGAAAGATACTTGACTAAGGCCAGGTAGTAAATAGTGTCCCAGGCACAGGAGTTAGGACCTCTAAATGCAATGTTCTTTCCACTTTACCATTTGTTCTTCCTCCTCCCCTGGGGGATTTTTACAAGAAAAATAAGAAAGGAAGGGTCTAGTTCCTTCTGCATCCCTTAGCCAATGAAAATTTCAGGCCTATACCTGACACAAAAGGGTGAATTATATAAGCAGCCCCCAACTGCCAAAAATTTAGAAGTCAATATTTAGAAATAGGAACTCACTTTCCTATAGAAAAGTTAAAAGTGGCAGTTATGATTCTCTTCATGCCACAAAATCCATTTAACCAATAATATAACCACACTTAACCATCATTCTATACAGTTTCCATGGGAAAATTTATCATAAGTTCCAACTTGAGACAAAAAGAAACAACCTCCATTTCCAGCATGGTGCCTTTCCTAAGTCCCCAAAAACCCTGCTGCAGAGTAAGCATGTTGAAGTTGTATGGTAAGGTTCAAAGGACCAGAGATTCAGAACTAGAAGGGACAATGAGAAAACTGAGGCCTAGAGAGGATAAATGATTGGATCAAGTTCACAGAGTCAATAAGGAGCAGAGCCATGATTTAAATCCAACTTCTCTGACTTTGGAGCATACTTTCCAAGGTTTTTGAACCCTGAAATTTACCCAAAGTCACATACGTGAGAAAGCGTAAGAATTTCTTACTTTTGTATAACAAATACATTATTTCATTTGGTTCTAACTGCTCTATAAGGCAGATATTTTACAGAAAAGAAGACTGATTCTCAGAAATGGGCAACACATCATTATAGAATAGGGACCAGAAAGGGTAGAACTGTGTGGTGGCATGTATTCTGATAGTCAAGTTCTAGAGCTGTGATGTGTAAGATCCTCTGGTGTTCAAATCTCTTTATAACTCACCCCCCTCTCCCATCTTTCCCATCATCTCACACCTCACATCTCAACCTCCTCTCTCCCTAGAGACTCTTCAATCCAGTAACACTGGCCTCCTTGCAGTTCCTCTAACAAGATACTCCACCTCCTAACTCTAGGCATAGTCACTGCCTGAATTCTCTGCCTCCTCATCTCTGTCTCCTGGCTTCATTCAAGTCTCCACAAAAATCCCACCTCCTACAGGAAGCCTTTCCCAAGCCCCCTTAATTCTAGTGCCCTCCCCCTGTTGATTATCTCCAACTTATCCTGTTTGTATGAAGTTGTTTGCATGTTGTCTTCCATTAGACTGTGAGCTCCTTGACAGCAGGGGCTATCTTTTGCTTTTCTTTGGATCCCCCACGTTTAGCACAATGCCTGGCACAGAGTAGCTGATGCTTAATAAATGTTTACTGACTGACTGACTGAGTCATGGTGTAAGTGGCTAAGCCACAACTAGACTCATTCAAAACTCTTTTGGAAAACAATGTACTTCCCCTCTCCTCTCCCCGCTCAAACCCTTTTTGAGGAAGCTGAGCAGGTCAACCTCCTCAAAGGTATAAAGTCCCCAGGAGTCCAGGACAAGAGCAGAGAATACAAGAAATCAGGTCACTACTGCTTCCTGGGAGACAGGAGGAAGGTGAACAGGGATGGTTACCTTCAGACCTCAAACACTACTTATTCCCAGCACCCTCCCCAAATCCCCAACCAATTAAATAATATTAATACATACTGGCTGATGTTTGTGGGTCAAAGGTGGCCAAGTCAATAAGGTCATTTGACAGTAGGGAAGCAGACTGGCTGAGGAGGAGGCTGCTTGAGGTGATTCTCTGGAGATGAACTCTGATAGAGAGAGAGAAAAGGGAAAAAAAACCTAGTCCAGACAACACAGTGATGGGGTGGCCATATCACAGAGTGGGAAGAGAGTATCAGAAATGGGAGTGAGCAGTTAGGGAAGGCAAGGCTTTGCAGGAATGTGTATGTGGGGGGAGAGAACAGGAGGAGTTCAAGCAAAGTCTGTGATTGAGGGGAAGTGGGTAACAGCATACTCAGGAATTGTGGTAGAAACAGACAGGCCTGAGGGAAGTTATGTCTGTGAGAGGACAGTGTGCTTGTGCTAAGGTAAGAAGGAGAATGACTCAGGTCTCAGAGAAGGAATGCCTTTATGTTGGGCCCCAAAGAACATGAGATGGGAACCTTGTAACTATAGAAGGTTAGAACTGGAAGAGGGGGCTTAGAAATCCAGACCAACCATCTCATCTCACAAAGAAAACAGATGCCCAAAGGAGCAGAATGCTTTAAGTTCCTACAGCAGAACTCCATTAGAGCCTAGGGCTCCAGACTGCAGAACGTTCCAGTGCAGCTCACTAATTCCACAGAGACAAATTCTAAACTCTGCCTGACTTCTGGGGCCTTTGGGTTGCTCCTATCCCCCAGGCCTGCCCCCCACCCCCAAATAAAGGAGATGGACTTTATTTTAGGGCTTAAAGCTGGAAGGAATCTTACATTCAATTCAATAAGCACTTTATCAAATGCTCCTTTGTACCAGGTGCAAGATGCTAAGAAGACAAACTGAAAATAGGCCTTGTTCTCCAAGGGCTTCCCTAAAGATCCTCTGTACCAACCTCCTTGTTTCACTAATGTACAATGATTAAGACCAGGGTCAGACTGGGAGACTCCATTCAGTCTTACCTAAGTTCAAATCCAGCCTCAGAAACTCGCTGGCCGTTTGACCTTGGGCAAGTCACTTAAAAAAAAAAATTATAAAAAACCAAAACACCTCTACCTCGGTTTCCCCATTTGTAAAATAGGGATAACAGTACCTACCTCCCAGGGTTGTTTTGAGGATCAAATAAAATAAAACTTGTCAAATGCTTAGCACGGTACCTGGCACATAGTAAGTGCTACTATATAAATGTTAGCAATTATTATCATTTTGATTGTTGATGATAATGATGATGATGGCTTGTAAATTACTAGGCGCAGTTCCTGGACTCAAAGAGTTTGAGCTAAGGACACTGAGGCTGAAGGACAAGTTACTTGCCCAAAGACACACAGGTAGAGAGCACAGGGCTCGAACCCTGAGCTTGATGCCGCGCGCCTTCTACTCCCCCTACGTGGCCCATCTCTGAGGCTCCAGGGATGCTACGGAAATGGGGGCGGGGGAAGGACCGGGAGAGGGTAGGCCGCCCTTGAGGCACATATTAAGCGGAGGCGAAGGCGAGGGGAGGGAGAGGGGCAGGGCTGGTCGGGGACGAGGGGAAGCCGGTACCGGAGCCGAAAGTTGCGCACGGGGTCCCGGGAACGATACACGGCCTCCCCAGTGTCAGTACTCCAACCCGGATCCGCCATGGCCACCGTTTTGTTGCGCCTGCGTGGGGAAAACGAGCGACGGCGCGCCCTCAGTTCCCCTGGCAACGGGGCACGCCGGGAAGGGCCCGGGGCGGGGCGGGGCGGGGCGATGGCGTAATCCTAGCGCTGGGAGGACTTTCTGACTCTATGCGAAGAATGGCTTACGAGGCAAGCTCCTGCTTACAGAGGAGCACCCCTGAATGGCCAGGCCCCTCTCCAACTGGGGATTGCTATCTAGAATCTAGAGAAGGGTTGTCTGTAAGACTCTTGATAGATGTCAAGGGACCCAGATTTGTTTTCACTAACCTCAAAAGGAAATTTAGCGATTCATGACGTTGGGAAGGGGTTTTTAGGGTTATCAGGCTTCACAAGGCTATTCGAGGGGTCCAAGACACAAAAAGAGTTAAGCATCCCTTAGCTAGAGCCTGTGATCCACCCGCATCATCTTACAGAACAGGAAATTGATAGAAATTAAATGATTTTTCCTTAGGATGCATGTTATAGGCAATCGATCAATAAACATTCATAAGCTAACGTGAAGCAGCTGGGGCACTGGACCTGGAATTGAAATAGACCTGAATTGAAATGCTGCCTCACATACTGTGTGACCCTGGACGAATCATTTAACCCTGTGTGCCATAGTCTTCTCATCTATAGAAATAGGGATAATGAAAACACCTGTTTCTCAGGGTGGTTGTGAAAATAAAATGAGAAAATATTTGTGAAGTATCTTATAAACCTTAAAGTCCTAATTGTTAGTTATTATTATTATTATTATTATTATTATGTGCCACATGCTGGCACTTTGCTAATCTTTGGTATGGATATGACTATGGATAAATAAAAAAGCCCTGCCCTCAAGTACCTCATCTTTTTAAAAATGTTTAATTTGTATCAATAGCTTTCATTTGTGTGTGTGTGTGTGTCAATTGGGGTTAAGTGACTTGCCCAGGGTCACACAGCTAGTAAGTGTCGAGTGTCTGAGGCTATATTTGAACTCAGATCCTCCTGACTCCAGGGCCGGTGCTCTATCCACTGTGCCACCTAGCTGCCCCAAATAGCTTTCATTTTTACATTACCTTCATTTCATAACAATTAAAGAGAAAAACAAAACAAAAAATAAATAAATAAAAAAGAGAGGGGGAAAAAGAGTTCAGCAAAAATAACCAAACCACCAACATAAGTACTTTCATACCCATTGTCCCACCAGCCTCCGAAAAGAAGGCAGGGAGATGTGTTTTCTTATCTCAATTCTTGGGAACAAGGCTGGTCATTACTCACACATAGCATTCCGTTTCCTTTTTCTTTATTTTTTTCTTTAAAATATTTTTTTCAAGTAAATATTTTTCAAAATTAATCTGTGGCTCCCACTGATTCCCAAATGAGAAAATTAAGAACAAAAATAAAGCCTTCATATGTAGCTGCCTACTTTGGCAAAACGAATTTTCTTGTTAGCTACCTCCTCAAAGGTATGTCTCTTTCTGCATTTATGCTCACCACCTTTTTTTCAGGAGGTGAGCATACTGCATTTTGTTCTCATTCTTTTGGAACTGCAGCT
Source organism: Dromiciops gliroides (assembly GCF_019393635.1). NCBI lineage: Eukaryota > Metazoa > Chordata > Mammalia > Microbiotheria > Microbiotheriidae > Dromiciops > Dromiciops gliroides. The sequence goes on along the minus strand of NC_057864.1, from coordinate 168,704,540 downwards.
TCTCAATGCATTGATCAGAATTCTCAAGTCTTTCAAAGTTCTTTTTCTCTATAATGCTGTTATCATTGAGAACAATAATTTGTTCTTCTTTTTATGCTCAGTTCCCTCTATATCAGTTCATGGATGTTTGCCCAATTTCCTCCAAAAATTAGTTTTATAATTCTGTATGGGACTTCTTCTTCTTCTTCTTCTTCTTCTTCTTCTTATTATTATTATTATTGGTGAGGCAATTGGGGTTAAGTGACTTGCCCAGGGTCACACAGCTAGTAAGTGTCAAGGGTCTGAGGTCAGATTTGAACTCAGGTCCTCCTGAATTCAGGGTCGGTGCTCTATCCACTGTGCCACCTAGCTGCTCCCACAATATTATTCTATTACATTCATATACCACAGTTTGTTAAGCTATTCCTCAATACAATACTCCCTTAGTTTCCAATATTTGGCTACCATGAGAAGAGCTACTATGAATATTCTTGTACATATAGATCCTTTTTCTCTTTCTTTGATTTCTTTGGGGTATAGACCTAGTAGTAGTATAGCTGGATCAAAGGGTATGCACAGTTTGAAAACTTTCTGGGATAGTTTCATGTTGCTTTTCAAAATGGCTGCAATAATTCATAATACCATCAACAGTTCATTATTGTGCCTATTGAGGGCAACTAAGTGTCACAGTGAATAGAATTCTGGGCCTGCTGTCAGGAAGAAGTTTAAATCCTGCCTCAGACACTTATAAGCTGTGTGACCCTGAGCAAGTCAGTTTCTGTTTGCCTCAATTTCCTCATCCTATTTTCCAATTCGTTGTGACTCTCAAAAAAAGATAATAATTGTAAAGCACTTAGCACAGGACCTCGAATAAAGCAAGTAATTTTTAATGTTTAGCTCTGTTGTACAGTTTGAAACTTGGTACTGCTAGATATCCTTCTTTCTCACTTCTTTTCATGATTATCCTCCAGAATATTGACCTTTTGTTCCTTCACATGAATTTCATTATTTTTTTTCTAGGTCTATAAATTATTTTCTTGAGACTGGCCCGATGCTGAATAAATAAATTAACTTAGGCAGCATTATCATTTTTATTATATTGGCTTGACCCACCCATGGACAATTAACATTTCTCCAATTACAGAAGAAAATAAATCTGTCTTTATTTTGTTTTTAAGGAACTTAAATGCTGGGGGGGGGGGGGGGAGGGATGTCCACAAATAAGTAAATACAACTTATATACAAAATAAGTTCAAAGTAATTAGGGTGAGGAAAAAGAGGGGAACAATAATAAGGGAAAGTTTTAGGTATGTAATTTGTGAACAAAACAAAGTTTAACAGGTCAGTATGGAAATTACCAAATGAGGGGTTTAGAATTGCATTCAGGTCCTTTGATTCTAATCCAGTACTCTTCCAAGATATATTATAATTGAGAAGGAAGACAGAACCAGGGCTAGACTTTAGGTCTCAAAAACTGAATGTGTTTCTCTTTGCACTTTACCTGCTGTTACCAGTGAACGTTAATATATATGGCTGAAACATTTTGTGATGAGCGGTGAGTTTGGAAAAAACCCAGGATGAGGAAGACAATATAGAAGAGTAAAGTGAATACTCAGTGTAGAGGCAGAGACTCTCTGGTTCAAACTCCAGCTCTGCCACCCATCTGACCTTGGACAAATCAATCAACTCCTCTGGGTCCCAATTTCCTCATCTATGAAAAAATACTGGGGTTGAACTAGATGGCCTCTAAGGTTCTTTCCAGCTCTAACTCTTATGTAAACAAAGTACAAATAGGAGGGGTGCCAAAGGTGGTTTGCCCGAAGGCCTATTCAACCCATTGAATGAAAGAAAGGTTTTTGTCTTCCTGGTCCTGGGACTCCCTTTTATCCAGAATATTCTAGTTGCCCAAATAAGGGCTAAGTCACCTGTCTTAGAAGGATTAGTATAGGATACAGGCTGCCCTGTGATTTGAAATCTTATGTATTACTACTGTTGGAACAATTTTGAAATTCTCAGTCTGCTTTTCCATGCACTTGACTCCTTGAACAAATGAGGCATTCTTCCCAAGAGGGCCAGGGCAAAGGGATGACATGCACCACGACAGGGGAATAGGTTCTTGGAAAATTTAGCAAGAGGCTCACTGAGCAATGTTGTATATTTATTCACCATGAAAGGAAGGAAAAACAAGGAAGTTATCAGGAAGGCTTTAGAGGAAGTGAAAGGTTCATGAGATTGTGTTCTTTTAAAAACAGATTCTTTCAGGGTCTAAGTTAGTTCTTGGTGATTGAGCTACCAAGTCTGGAAGCTCTGATTTATTAAAGGCCAGCAAAATATTATTCAATGTTAGTGTTTCAGCGAACTGGAACACACCCCCTACTGAAAAAACAAACATCCAATTTGATAGGAACATTTTTTAGAGAAATGCACAGCTTCAGTAACAATGGAAAAATACACATTAAAACATATTTTTTACTACCTTTATATTCCTTTTAAGCTACCACAAGGCCCATATTAAGTGAGTTAAGAAGGGGGACAGCTTGGTGGAGTCATTAGAGAGCTGGTCTTAGAGTGATGACCAAGGGTCAAGTAATGCCTCTGGCACATACACGCTATGTACAAACTGGCAAAATCCTCAATCAGTCTCTCAGCCTACCACATGACTACCATTGTTGAGTACTCATACAATTATCTAGGCCCAGATTTTTAAAAATCACCAATAAACATAAATAAATGATAAAATCCAATTTTGTCAAGGATGTAGGTAAACAAACATATGCATATATATGTATGTATGTATAAACACTTTAAAAAATACACAGGTATACACACATGCATACATACATACATACATACATACATACATACATACATACATACATACATACATACAGTTAGTTTTAGTTAGTGGCAATGTAAATTAGTTCAATCTCTCTACACACAACAATCTGGCAAAATAATGCACAAGCTATAAAATTGTTCATGCCCTGTGACCTAAATGACTTTGGGGGAAAATGTTCAATGGTGATTTTTCAATCCTCACCTTCTCTGACTTTCCTATAGTATATGACATTATTCTGAATATTCTCTGTTGCTGCCCTAGCTTCTAAGACACTATTTCTTCCTGGTTTTTCTCTTACTTCTTTTATGGCTCCTTTTCAGTTGATTTTATTTTATTTCTACCCTTTCCTCTTCATCTTCTTGCTTTCAAGGGGGTTCATTCCCTGATACTCTGTCCTCAGTCCTCTTCTCTCTGTATAATCGGGCCCTTGGCAATCTCATCTACTCCCAATGTTTTTTTTTAAAGTACAATGTTTTGTTTTTACATCATTTGGTTTGTGTATATGTTTATTCCCCTAACCAGGGAGCTTTCTTTTATAGCAAATAATAAGAAAGAGAGGGGAAAAAGCAATTCAGGAAAATTGACTACAGCAGGGACCCATATCCTTCCTCTCTTCACCTACCCCCATGGGGTTCTTCTGGCTATGTAGTGATTCAGTGCTAAACGTGTTTTAGTATGATGTGGTCAACCCTGGGTGTTCCTTTGGGGCCTCCTCTCCCTGTGACAGTGGCAGGGGGTGGGGTGCTGCATCGATTAGAAGAAATAGCTTTTCCCTCACTCTCTTAACTGCAACTCTCTCATATTATAAGTAGTTCTCTCTTTGCTTTCATTTTCCAGTGCAAAGAGTTGGGGGGAGGGAGACAGAGAGGCCATGCTTTTCCTCCAACCTGACTCTGCTCCCACATAAAGCATGGACTCAACTAGGCATGTAAACCTGGCCATTAATTACCCTTTCCTATTTTGTGCTTGTTTTCCTCAGTATGTGACCAAACAGGCTTCTCCAGGCTCAGAGGTACCCTTGTGAATTTGGAAGGGTTAGAAATTCTGGGTCCAATGAGAGGAACATTGACTTGTAGCAATTGAAGGGGTAAGTTAGCAGAAAGGAATGTTTCTTCATCAAAGAGAACAGCTACCAATAGAAGGACTGGCATTATATCAGTAAATATGTTCCAGAAGTTGTTTAGACAATGCAGAAATAAGGTGAAATTTAAAATGCATAATTAGCACTCCTGCAATCTGGTACTCAGGAAGAAGAGAGAGACTGAAGATTTTGTTCAACCTTGCCTCATTTAAATCAACTTCACTCACAAGTCAAGATGTCATTGGTCCTCTTAGAAAATGAAGGATAAACAACAATAACCTAGCCCCCAGCCCCCTCCTACCCCTTTCCAATCTTCTTCTTCTGTGTGTGTGGCAATGGGGGTTAAGTGACTTGCTCAGGGTCACACAACTAGTAAGTGTCAAGTGTCTGAGGCCGGATTTGAACTGAGGTCCTCCTGAATCCAGGGCCGGTGCTTTATCCACTGCGCCACCTAGCTGCTCCCCCCCCTTTTCCAATCTTCTTACACCTTACTCTCTAAGACATCTTCGATTCAGTGACACTGACCTCCAGGCTCTTCCACGAACAAGATGCTCCATCTCTTGGGTCTGGGCATTTTCTTTGATTGTCCTCCATGTCTGGAACACTTTCCTTATCTCTGACCACTTACTTCCCTGGCTTCCTTTAAGTCTCAACTAAAATCTCAACTTCTCTAGGGCGCCTTCCCCAATTCCTCCTAATTATACTAACTTCTCTCATTAATAATTTTCTATTTATCCTATAAATTATTTATTTGCTTGTTGTCAACCCCTCAGCCTATGAGCTCCTTAAGGGCAGGGACTGTCTTTTGTTTCTTTTTGTGTCCCTAGCACTTAGCACAGTTATAGGCATATAGTAGGCACCAAATAAATGTTTATTGATTGATTGATTGAATAATTAAGAGAGACTAGAGAACAATGGTCTGAAACTGTCAAGTTACAAGGTATCAGATTAGCTTTATTGTATATTTTACGTAGTATAATAGTATAAGTGTATTAGTCTAACAACAAACTCTATGTAGCTTATTTTCATTATTTATTGCTATAAGGAAGCACCTTAAGAGGGAATAAACATTACCCAAGGGGGTATGGGTCTCTAAGAATAAAGCCTTTTGGAGAGTAATTGATAGGCTTTCTTCCCTAATGGTACACTCTACATTTTTTCAACTGAATGCTGGAATTAGCACCTTTATTTATTAGCTAGAAGAACCTGTTCCTCTGGGCTCCTACTTTGACTTATCCAGTTTCACAAAAACAATTCATCATGGAGGTTGACATATCCAGCACTTAGCATCCCCTCACGGTCACACTGTCCATCTCTATTCTCTAGCCCTGTGTGTGTTTTTCCCCAAAATTGATGGAGCCAAGAATTATTTGAGATGAGAGAAGGAATGACTCAGGGGTCAAAGCCACCATTCAGGTATGGAGGTACATCTAAGGCAGCACAGTATCCTCATCATCATCCATATGGATCATAAGAATAAGGACCCTCCCCTCTCTGGATCATACAACATTCCAGTCAATCATTCATTCATTCAATCAGTCAATAAACATTTATTAGGTACCTACTATGTGCCAGGCACTATGTTAAGCAGTGTCTGTCCTACTAGGTATTTTTCTTTTCAGTAAGTTCAATTCTACTATTTTTTAGGATGCCAGACCTAAGGTGCATGTGTTGTTGCAATAACCTGAATTTGGGGCACTTGGTATTCTCTGACAGGCCTGTTTACAGATTATAGACTCCGTAGTCACTAAAACACAGACTATTTGTGTTTATTTACCAACAGCAGATACAGAATTCCTGTTCCCAGGACCCATTGTTCCCTCTCATGATACCCGAGAGTCAGTCCGAGGTAGACTTGGGCTTGTACGACTCTCCTGGTGAGGCTGGAAGAGCAGTGCCCCATCTGCCATGACAGCCTGGAATTCATACAAGGTGCCTTAATACTTTTGATGGATGTGACTACATCACCTCTTCTCAGTCTGTCAACAATCATTTGTTAAGCACCTACTATGTGCCAAGTGTTGTGCTGAGCATGAAACAAAGAAAGGGAAAAAGACAGTCCCTGTCCTCAAGGAGCTCTTATTCTAATAAGTGACACAACATGTAAATAACTATACACACACACATATACATACAAGGTATATACAGTATAAATAGAAAGGAACCTCAGAGGGAAGACACTGGCAGTAGTGGGGACTGAGAAAGGTTTCCTGCAGGAGGTCAGATTTGACCTGAATCTTTTTTTTTTTTTTTTGCAGGGCAGTGGGGGTTAAATGACTTGCCCAGGGTCACACAGCTAGTAAGTGTCAAGTGTCTGAGGTCGAATTTGAACTCAGGTACTCCTGAATCCAGGGCCGGTGCTTTATCCACTGCACCACCTAGCTGCCCCTTGACCTGAATCTTAAAGGAAATCAGAGAAATCAGGAGGCAGAGGTGAGGAGGGAGGGCATTCCAGACATGGTGGACAGCCCGGTACAAAGGAAAAGAGGCAGAAGATGGAGGGTCTTGTCTAAGGAACAGCAGAAAGGCTGGTCTGGCTGTATCATGTGGTGTGAAGATGGAGAGAAGTAAACCATCAGACAGGCAGGAAGGGACCAAATGATGAAGGGCTTCCCATGCCAAACAGAGGTGGTGGCTATGGGATTAGAGAGGAGAGAAACTTGAGAGATAGAGTAGAGATAGAAGCAGTAAGATTCGGCACTCGATTGCTGTATATTGGGGAGACAGAATGGAGGAGTGGACAATGAGGTTGTAAACCTGGGGGACTGGAAGCATAGTGGTGCCCTCTAAGTAACAAGGAAGTTTGGAAGGAAGAAAAGATAATATAATGAGCTATTTGATGAAGGTCATGAACCAACCATGCCTCCTCACCCTATCCAACCCAGCCTGTTCTGCCAAAAATGAAAAAAAAAAGGGGGAAGCAAGGCCCTTCCCCACTGGTCACTGCCCTCAGATTGCAGAACTTGCCCTCTGACTGAGGTGATCTGGGAGGAGAGGAGGTGGATACCTATGTGAAAGGATGGGATTTTGACAATAGTACCTTTGTAGATGCTGTTGTGGATGCTCTGGTGGCTGTTAGGGGTCAATGTTCAGCCTGGAAGCAGGAGAGGTGGGGGGGGGGGAGGGAGTTGAGGGTTTACCCAGCAGAGGGAGGCAGCATCATTAGGGAGTATGTTTGGGGATAATGTCCACATTAGATTGGAGACAAAGCTCCACTGTCAGCTGTTGCTGGAAGATTAGGCTCAACTCATCTTTCCAACCTTAGATTGGTTGATCACACACTGTTTGCTTTGGTTTTTTGTTTTTCAATTCAAGAAATGTTTACTAAACTCCTGCTATGAGACACAAAGTCAAAAACATAGCAGTCTTTGTCTTTGAGGAGCTTAGGTCCTCTGCTTACATGCAAATAATACCATCCATGTTACCTCAAAGAGTATTCAACCTTATGGAAGTCCATACCAACCTGATGACATTCTTTTAAAAAATTATTTAATTATTTATTTGGGGGGCAGCTAGGTGGCGCAGTGGATAGAGCACCAGCCCTGGAATCAGGGATACCTGAGTTCAAATCCGGCCTCAGACAGTTAACACTTACTAGCTGTGTGACCCTGGGCAAGTCACTTAACCCCAATTGCCTCACTTAAAAAAAAATTTATTTATTCACTTAACAAAAATCAATCTTCGGGGCAGCTAGGTCCAGCCCTGGAGTTAGGAGGACCTGAGTTCAAATCCAGCCTCAGACACTTGACACTCACTAGCTGTGTGACCCTGGGCAAGTCACTTAATCCCAATTGCCTCACCACCCCCAAAAACAACAACAACCAAAAAACAAAAATCAATCTCTCTTCTACCTCCATTCTCCCTATTCCCCACTGGGAGGGGCAGTAAAGAAAAACAGAACCCTTATAACAAATATGCATAATCAAGCAAAACAAATTGGGGCCACAGTCCTCATTTTGGAGACTGCTGTTCTAGCTGATACAACTTTCACCAGTAGACAACATCTGAGAAGAAGCATGGTGTAATGAATGGATAGTGCTAACATTGAAGTTTGGAGATTTAGATCCAAATCTCACCTAAGATGCTTACTTGTTCTGTGGCCTTGGATGGTCATTTAACTTCTTCAGGCCCCGGTTCCCTCATCTATAACATGAGGGGGTTAGATTGCATGACTTGTAATGTCCCTTTTAGCTCTAAATCTATGATTTCCATGAATTATGTCTGGTAATTCATGTACACAAGAAGACTGAATGGTAGACCTCAGTTTGAGCTTGTTAATAATCATGATATATCCCCATGTCTTTTATAGCCTTTTTCATTGATCTTATCATGACATTACCTTTACACCTATAACCTACTGACAGGATGAAGAGACTTCTTTATGTCTTTATTCTATTTGCAATTAAAACTTCTTAAAACTTCAGCCTCTATTTTCTTCTATTATGACTTGAATTTTTAAACTAATAAATAAGAAAAAAAGTAAATAGCCAAATAATACATGAAACAGATAAAAACAATGGAATATAGGTGCAAATAATTACCACCACAAAGCAGCAGACACAGAATCATGTACAGGAGCAAGAGCTGCACAATATATGCAAAAAATGAGCATATGAATAAGAAAGCAATATCCAGTATGTCAGCACCATGGGCAAAGGAGCAACAGCCCTATCATTAATGCATAGTTTAGCACATTAATAATCTAGAGTAGTTGTAAGTAAAATGCATTTGTATCCTCTGGAATATAGTAGGTAGATTATGAATGAGGAAATTTCCATGGTGAAAGAAGATTAAAATTCATGATTAAAAATATTTTTAAAAATCTGGGTGGGAGGGGCAGCTAGGTGGCGCAGCAGATAGAGCACCGGCCTTGGAGTCAAGAGTACCTGAGTTCAAATCTGGCCTCAGACACTTAACACTTACTAGCTGTGTGACCCTAGGCAAGTCACTTAACCCCAATTGCCTCACTAAAAAAACAAACAAACAAACAACAAAAAAAATCTGGGTGGGAGAAAGCAATTGCAGTGGAGAAAAAATTATAAATTAGAATCAGGAATTTTTTTTATTAAAACAGCAAAATAATTTAGCTAGAAAGGAAATATTCTTCTATTCCAAAATAGCTCACACAAAAATTCCACAATGAGCATCCTTTCCCCCATATCTCTCCTATGTGTCATTTAGGCAAATATTCAGAAGCAAGTAAACAAAGATAGGAAAAAACAAATCATAATAGCCCCCAAGAGTCCTGACGTGTGATAGACTTGGTGTAAGCTGGGGATGTTTTGAGCAAGTATCCCAGTTAATATGAGACACTGCCTTGTTTATGCTGCCCAGACCCTCCTTGGGTCCTGTTTGCTGTAAGCTCACGGGAAAGTGTATTATTACTTTGCTACTTAATTAAACAGGGAGGGAAACTTTTCCATGGGCTTTCACAAATGAACTTTTCTAGTGCAACGCTGCCTTCCACTCACCCTGGCAAGCTGACACTTTAGATTTCTGGGCAAGGAGGAAACCTTTTCTGACCCCGGTTCAATATCAATCTAGGTTCTAGATTCTAGGGGCAATATAAATATGACTCTGAATTATTGGACAACTATAGGAAACTCATGGTCTCTGTTCCTACCTTGTATCTAGGAAATTTCCTAGTTCCATCTGACCCTCTGTAACAAAGGCAATATAGGACTTTCTGTGATCTCATAGTTTGTTGTACAGAGGAAGATAAAACTCCGAAGAAGCTATTAATCACTCCACTTCTTTGAGGTATTTGGGGGATAGTCCAGGAATAGACCAGAAATCCCCCCCCCCCCATCATGGAAAGGAAAGAAGAATAAAGGGGAAAGTTTGTGCTTATCTCTGTTTGTTTGTTTGTTTTTTAGTGAGGCAATTGGGGTTAAGTGACTTGCCTAGGGTCACACAGCTAGTGAGTGTTAAGTGTCTGAGGCTGGATTTGAACTCAGGTACTCCTGACTCCAGGGCCAGTGCTCTATCCACTGCGCCATCTAGCTGCCCCTGTGCTTATCTCTGTATGTGTCCATTGCCTCAGTTCTGAACCTCAGAGTTCATGGAAAGATGGAAATGGCAATGTGGAAAGAGAGGTCAGTCATTCTGGCCCTGGTTCATCTCTCTGTTGTTTGTGGTAGCTGACAGGCTCCTGGATTCTAGGCTCCTTCTTAATCTAGCTCCCTATGACATACAGGTAGCTCCTGTAGGATGTACAGGTAGATCCTAAATGCTGCAGGTAGAGCTTTGGGCTAAAACCATTGCTCTCACTCAAACTCCATACTCAAGTCTCCTTTCCAGAATTCCATTCACAGTGGATAGTGACTGATTCTCTTCAACCAATCACAAGAGAACTTTATGTGGCAGCATTAGCTTATATCCAATGGTCCAAGTTCCTGTGATCCTTTCGAATCAATTAAAGACTAATTCATCCCCAGTTTACTTTTGATTTGTTTATTCAATTGAGATGTCTGTGCCTTCTGAGATTAATTGGAGTGAGGATGGACCCCCTTCCCTTCCCACAATGTCATTGACCAATAAAACTTCACAATGGTTTTTTGAGGTATTCTATCACAGCTCAAAGAATCTTCTTAGATTCTTTTGGGAACAGATGGAAGTTAGTGAGATGAATCCTGCGGGTTGAGCACATCTCTGGCACATTGCACATCCCATTCAGGCAGTGAAAACATGCCTGTCCTCATTTTTTTTTTTACTTAAAAAAATGCTAAACTTGACAAACATCAACAAACATGGACATTTCCTTATACAAACAACAAAAAGGAGAGGATTGTATAGGAACCCATGAACTTCTATTACATAGAGTTTGTTTTTCTAAAGTATACATTAAGTTTTACACATTGGTACCAACACTGCTTTGTTTGTCTGCATTCCCTTCAAAAATTCCTTTTATTCTCTTCTGCGTTTAAAACACATTTCATTGATGCATATTTTCCTTTCTTTTCCCTGCCTTGTCCTTTTTTTGTTTGTTTGTTTTGTGATCATTTGTTCTTTTTTTTTTTCAGCAACAAACATTTATCTCACTTTCCATTTACATGTAAGGGTAGTTTTTAACATTCATTTTCATAAGATTTAGAGTTCCAAATTTTTCTCCTTCCCTCCCTCCCTTTCCTCCCCCCTCCACAAGATCGCAATCAGATTATATATGTACAATCCACAAGTGTTCTTTTTTATCAGTTCTTTCTATAGGGGTGCATAGTAAGCTTCCTCATTAGTTCCTTGGGATTGTCTTGAATCATTGCACTGCTGAGAGTAGTTAATTAAGTCATTCACAATTGCTTATTGAACAATACTGCTGTCACTATGCACAATTTCTTCCCAGTTCTGCTCACTTCACTATACACCGATGTTCATTAGTCTTTCAAGGTTTTTCAGGGATCATCCTGTTTGTCATTTCCTGTAGCACAAGGCCATTCCACTACAATCATATAACACATTCATCATTCCTCAATTAATGGACATTCCCTTGATTCTCAATTCTTAGCCTCCACCAAGAATTGCTATAAATATTTTTTGTACAATTTTTCCCCCTTTTCTCTTTTTCATGATTACTATTGTTAACTGTTTCCCTTCCATCCTATTCCCTTCCCCATGATATTTACTCTATTATCCATCTTCTTTCATCCTATCACTCTTCAAAAGGGATTTGCTTCTGTCTGTCCCCTCCCCCACTCTGCCCTTCCTTCTTTTGCCCCTCTCTTTTTATCCCCTTCCCCTTCTATTTTCCTGCAGGGTTAGAGAGATTACTCCACCCAATTGAGTGTGTACATTATTTCCTCCTTGAGCCAATTCTAATGAGATTGAGGTCTTTGAGCCAATTTTGATGAGTGTTAGGCTTGTCCTTTTAAAAGCACTTACCTCTTTCTCAATACCATACTTCCCAAGCTTGGTTTCTGCTTTTCTTTCCCAAGGTCAGAATCAAATGCATCCTGGATGGCAAACCACAGGTCAAGTCCAGTCTTCTTTTACTCCAAAACCAAGCCTTTTGGTAGAATTTTTTTTAAATGGGTCACATAATATAATTGTGTTATATGGTAATTAGGCATAAATATCTCACATAAAATGACTATAATTAATATTACTTTTATAGTCAAAAATATATACATATGTTTGTGTGTGTGTGTATGTGTGTGTGTATTTTTTCCTTTTTGGTTAGTTCTACAGTATCTCTAAATAGTATCAGTGTTGTCACTCTCCCTGTATGCTAGATAGTTTAATCCCCCTCAAATACATTAACATTCACATTTTAGCCAAATATAGTTACTCCCTAGCAGCCTAGGTTCTCTTTGCACTGCTCCCCCCAGATCCCTGATCTCCACATAGTGGTCCCAAAGAGAAGTAGGTCCCCTGATACTGTCATTCATTTTTGTTGTCTAATCCAGATGTTGGGTACCCAGTGGGAAGGAGGAATCATAAGGCTGCCTTCTTCCCCAACCTTCTTCCCAATCTGGTGCAGCCAGTTCAGTACAGAGAAGGAAGTAGAGGAGCCTGTGTTCATCCAAGAGAGCAAAATGGCCTTAACATCTGCAAGGCTACTATGCCTTCCATGCTCTAAGTCCTTGCAGTCTGACTAGCCAAAGTACACTAGGGACCCCTGGACTTTGCCATTGTCCTTCAGCTATACCTTTTGGAACAACAAGCCCTTCCATCTGCCATATAGTAGAACCCTTCTCTATATGTTGTCTTTCCCACTTAGAATATGATCTAATTGGGCTGCTAGGTGATACAGTGGCCCTGGAGTCAGTAGGACCTGAGTTCAAATTTGACCTCAGATACTTGACACTTACTTGCTGTGTGACCCTGGGCAAGTCACTTAACCCCAGTTGCCTCAAACATCTGGGAACCATATCCAGTTGTCCTGATGTATATCTTGCCACTGAACCCAGATGGCTCTGGAGGAGAGTGAGGCTGAATTTACATAGCCCTCCTTCACTTAAACCCAATTCAGTGCAAGTCATGATATCATGATCCTTGTAGAGAACAAAGGACAAACAACAACAACAAGATCTCATTGAGAGCAAGGCGTGTTTCTTTTTTTCTATTTGTATCTCCCAGCATTCATTATAGTGTTTGGCACATAGTAAGTGCTTAATAAAGGATTTTTTTCATTTATTCATTCATTATCATCAATTTTCCAAGGCTGATGTCCCCTATTATTCCTTCTACATTTTCTATTTTATACTTTCCTGTGTTTCTCCCATTCTGAGAAGTCCCTGGTCTAAACCAGTGGGTTCTCATATTTATGTAGTGACAACCTCCTTTTAAAAAATGGTTGTGCCCCCATTTTCATAAAATAATCTATGCAAATAATCATTACTCAATTTTATTCAAATAAAATTATAATTATAAAACAATAGAAACCATGAAAATAGTGAACAGATGTTTATTGATGAATTTATTTGTGCTTCATAATTATAGCTTTAAAAGAACTTCCTTAACATTATTTTTAAGACATTGTTTATAACTTAAATTATTTATTATTAATGTGGACTCATTTTTTGGCATAAAGTTTCTCAATATGTGATGATATTGCTACTAATAATTCATCTAAAACCACTCATCTACATTGACATCTTGCTTTATAACTGTTATAGCAGAAAAAGCCTGCTTCACAAGCCAAAAACCTAAAGACAATAAGAAAGGGGACTATCAACAGTCAGTACCAACACAGGGCATGTTCCCAGCACCACCAAAGATAGGCCAGGGACATGTATAGCCTGAAAAACTATGTGTCTGAAGGAGGTAAGAGCAGAAAGCTCTCCCAAGAAAGCCTCAGAGTAAGTCAAAACCAAAAAGATCTGGACCTTGGAAAGCTTGAGGAGCAAGAATAGTAACAGCCAGTGACAAGCACGATGCCCCAGTGATCAGACATAGACCCAGGCATGCTAAGGTCCCTTAACACTCAGCCTTGGTATGCTAGAGAGGGCCCTAAAAATCCAGTACTCTGAACCTGCATAGATCCAGGCATGCCTAACTCCAGGAGGCAGAGCTTAGTGAAGGAACCCAAGTAATTCAGGACCAGACTAAGCTTGGTCAACCACCCTACCCAAAAGTGTTGGCCCTGTCACAAAGCACCAATTTAGGAACTAAAGGGGGAGACGTGAGTAGACTTTAGCTCTTTTTTTTTAGGGGGGGGGGCAATGAGGGTTAAATGACTTGCCCAGGGTCACACAGCTAGTAAGTGTCAAGTGTCTGAGGTAGGATTTGAACTCAGGTTCTCCTGAATCCAGGGCTGATGTTTTATCCACTGTACCACCTAGCTGCCTCCAGTGAGTAGACTTTAAAAAAAAACCACTAAGCTGTATAAAAATTATTGCAAGTCTAATGACCTTCAAAAAGATGAGAATGGCTCCATAAAAACTTCAAGCAAATACTTAAAGAGAAAAAAATGTATTCTCCACCAAAACTACATGAATAACTAGAAGAAAGGAAGCAAAAAATAGAAATGAAATAAAATCTCTGTAGGAAAGTGTTGGGGGGCAGCTAGGTGGTGCAGTGGATAAAACACTGGCCTTGGATTCAGGAGGACCTGAGTTCAAATCCGGCCTCAGATGCTTGACACTTGCTAGCTGTGTGACCCTGGGCAAGTCACTTAACCCTCATTGCCCTGAGGGAAAAAAAAGGAAATAATTGGAAGGAAAATAAATAGCTTAGAAGCAAAAGTGGTAAACCTTACTCAAGAAATGAACTCCCTGAAAACTAGGATAAACCAAATAGAAATCAGTGACTCCACGAGAAAGCAAAACATATTATAAGAAAATCAAAAGATTGCAAAATTTAAGTGATGTAATATTTTTTAATGACTTGGCAAAAGGTCAGGGAGAGATAATTTCATAATCATTGGACTCCCTGAAAGAATTTTTTTTAAAAAAAAAAGCCTGGGAACTATGTTCAAGGAATTGTAAATGAAAATGCCCAGATGGATTAAATTAGAGGAAGATAGAAAAATTCCACCAATCACTTTCTGAAATGAACTCCCAAAAGAAAAGGCCTAAGAATGTCATAGCCAAATCCAAAGCTTCCATATTTTTTTTTTTTTGGTGAAGCAATTGGGGTTAAGTGACTTGTCCAGGGTCACACAGCTAGTAAGTGTTAAGTGTCTGAGGCCGGATTTGAACTCAGGTCCTCCTGACTCCAGGGCCAGTGCTCTATCCACTGCACCACCTAGCTGCCCCCAAAGCTTCCATATTAAAGAAAAAATACTACAAGCACCCAGAAAGAAGCAGTTCAAGGACCAAAGAAACTAGTCAGGATCACACAGGACCTGTCAGCTTCTACTTTAAATGAGGGGAGATCTTGGAATACAATATTAAAAAGGCAAAAGAACTACAAGAAATACATTCTTCCAACCAAGAATGGCTTGCCCTGCAATGATAAGTATAATCTTATAAGGGGGAAAATTGATCTTTAATGGAATAGAGGACTTTCAAGAAATTCTGATGAAAAGACAACTGGAATTGAGTAGGAACTTTAAAATACAAATTCAAGAATTCAGAGAAAGGTGAGTTTAATTTGAGCAATTGGCAGAAGCTGCATAATTATCTAATGTTAACATTTTAAGAGAATAGCAAATGTCCCTTCAGAACTTTGATGTCTTCAAAGTCACTTAACCCTCATTGCCCTGAAAAAATAAAAAAAAAATTTTAATTAAAAAAAATTTTTTTTAAAAAGGTATTTAGGAGGTTACCTAAAAACAAAAACAAACCCCAAAGATCCTAGGAGTGGATTAGGTTTACTATTAGGGTTTTAAAGAAGAAAAGAAAAGAGAAGGTAAAAGAAGGAACATAAAAAGAGGAAGAAGGGCATGGAACTTGATATTTCTCACAGTTGGAGTACTTGAAGAACATGATATGCACATGGTGGAACAAACCTGTACAAACTTATAATCTCTGCTACTTGGAAGGCTGAGGATGGCAGATCTCCTGGACTCAGGAATTCTGAGTGGCAGTGGATTATCCTGCTAAGCCTGGCTTGAGTGGTGAACACCTGGGGGTAAGGATGAGGTTGAATAGGGAGCAGTGAACCAATCTAGGTCACACACAGATCAAAACTCCCATGCCAAAAAGTGGTAAAACCTTGCTCAGGAGTATCTATTGCATTTCCATCCTGGGCAAGATAGGGCAGCTAGGTGGCACAGTGGATAAAGCACTGGCCTTGGATTCAGGAGGACCTGAGTTCAAATCCAGCCTCAGACACTTGACACTAGCTATGTGACCCTGGGCAAGTCACTTAACCCTCACTGCCCCGCAAAAAAAAAAAAAGGCAAAAGAAAAGAGTATGTAGTATGGAGGAAATCAAGGACAATGCAGGCATTAAATTAATCTCATTCTTATCTGAAATGGACAAATGAGTCTTGAACACATACACATACATCATTAGAATATGAGTTCCTTGAATGCAGAGACTGTCTTTTTGTTTTTCTCTGTATTTCCTGATTAGGACAGTGCCCAGAACATAGTAAGCATTCAATACTGGCTTATTGACTGAAGAAGCAGTTTTGGGAATATATGAATTGATGCAGATCAAAGTAAGCAGAACTAGGAGAACAATTTCTATATTGACAATAACATAATAGAGAAAAACAGCTTTGAAAGGCTTTAAAACTCTGATCAATGCAGTGACAAACTATGAGTCCAGAATCCTGAAGCTGAAACATCCACTCATATCATGCCAGAGAGTAAGGAATTTAAAATGCAGAGAAAAAGAAAGACGAATGTTTTCAAACAGATAATATGGGCACTTTTGTGATCAGGGCTTTCTTTTTCTTGTTTTTGGGTGAGGGGAGGAAGTAGGGAGAGTTTATAAATATGTGTAAAAATAAATTAAAATAGAAAAATAAATTTAAAAATTTGAAGTGGAAATACCTTTTCTAGTTAAGATCATTACTTTCCCTATCTCCTGAAATGATGGTGTTTTGACCTACTAAAGGATTAACATATTGATCATTGGGAGAAAGCCCTTTCAGTCTTTGAGGGTGTGGTTAAGGAAGGAATGGAGTAGACCCAGTTAAAGATTAAGCTACTCTTATTAGTGAGTATTGTTCTGGAATGTTTACACAAAAAAACTGTATTTTTTTTAATATGTGTGACTTTTTTTTCTTCAAGATTCCTATAAAGGTTACCTCAACAATTTGGAACTATGCCCAAAAGGCTATAAAACTGTAGATACCTTTTGACCTAGAAATACCACTACTAAGTCTATATCCCAAAGAGATCATAAAAGAGAGAAAAGAATGCACATGTACAAAAATATTTGTAGCAGCTCTCTTTGTGGTGGCAAAGAATTGGAAATTGAAGAGTTACTCATCAACTGGGGAGTTGAGCAAGTTGTGGTATATGAATATAATGGGATATTATTGTGCTATAAGAAATGATGAGCAGGCAGATTTCAGAAAAACCTGGAAAGACTTAAGTGGGCTGATGATGAGTGAAGTGAACAGAACTAGGAAAACATTGTACACAGTAACAGCAACATTGTGTGATGATCTTCTCAGAAATACAATGATCCAAGACAATTCCAAAAGACTTATGATGGAAAATGCTCTCCACATTCAGAAAAAAGAACTATGAAGTCTGAATGCACATCGAAGCATACTATTTTCACTTTTATTGTTTTTGTTGTTGTTGTTGTTTCTTCTTTCTTGTAGTTTTTCTCTTTTGTTCAGATTCTTCTCTCACAACATGACTAATGTGGAAATATGTTGGGGCAGCTAGGTGGCACAATGGATAAAGCACTGGCCCTGGATTCAGGAAGACCTGAGTTCAAATCTGGACTCAGACACTTGACATTTACTAGCCGTGTGACCCTGGACAAATCACTTAACCCTCATTGCCCCACAAAATAAATGTTAATATGATCGTAATGTATAACCTATATTGGATTGCTTGCTGGCTTCAAGAGGGCAGAGGGAAGGGAGAGAAGGAGAAAAATTCGGAACCCAAATCTTATAAAAATGAATGTTGGAAACTATCTTTATATATAATTGGAATAAAATAAAATACTATTTTTAAAAGGTTACCTCAAATTGTCCTGGGGTAGAGATTTGTCTGGGAGAATGGGGGTGGGTTTGGGGAGAGACTATGTCAGTTTAGACAGTTTTCTTTCTAAGCTAGAAATGCTTGTATTTAGAATAATAACAACTTGGCAACAATCCCTATCATCCTGTCTTCTACTGGAGTTGTCCCTAAGAGGCTTTCAGTAAATCTACAAAAAATAAATTTACTCTTATTGATTACAAAAAGCAGTGATTTTTATCCCCCTACACGATAGTCCACAAAACATCAAATATAAAATAATAACAGCAAGATAGCAACTTGTCCCAGGATCATTTCTATCCAAACTCTAACAAAAAAGATGAAAATAAAGAAATAACAATAGTAATAATAAAATAGAACCAATATATGAATGTGACACATAAAAAAATGGGTCACCTCCAAGCAAGACACAGTGAGCACAAAATTATCAAGGAGAGAGTTATGGCTCTGCATATCAAGAAAGTCACAAGCTCAAAAGCCAAAGTTCAATAGGGCAACAGATTTAGAGCAATTAATACCTTTGAAATACTGATCTTAATGAATATCTTGGGAGAAGTGGACAACAATGATACAGAAAATATTTAAACAAAAAACTTGTGCGATATTTTTTAAAGTATATGGTCTACCATACACAGGCAGCTATAGAAAGATGAATATTTCCTCATCAAAAAGGAGGAAGGTCCTCAATATTTTTAGGCTGCATGATAAATATGTTAAAAATTTGTAGAAATACTTCCTGAACAAATAGATGCCACTTTACAGAGCAATAATAAAAGCTGATAATAGACATATGCCATTGAATTTATGGAATGTAACTTATTTGAACCTATGAGATGGCAAAGATCCAAAATGCAATAAAAAATTTCCCCAAGGTGAAATCCATTGAATAATATGTCATCAAAGAAACATTGAGCAAGCAGCTGAATCTGGCAGATGTGTACTTAAACAGAGAAGTTCATTTTAGGGATAAAAGATCAGATCATTACTCCTAGAAATTATAGAAAGTAAGGAGCCCAGATTTATTGTTCAATGAAGGCTTTTCAAGGAAACTATAAAAACTGTGAAATATACCCTAAGTTGTCAAAAGTTAGCATGTCTTGAATACCTAGAAAGACAAAATCAAGAAGATAGAACTATTCAAGAGAAGCTGATATTTTTCATAAACTTACAGATGACAAATCTTTGTTTTACAAATCTGACATGGTAGGTAGCTTGACACTATCCAGCCAAGGCCACAGAGACTTTTCACCTGTGCCAATTCCTCATCTTTACTTTCCATCACAATTTCCTTGACTTATCAAGAGAAGAAGTAAGATCCCCTAATAATCACATTCATTTGGTTCTCCACTCTCACCATGATTACTTCAGTAAAAAGATTTTACTAACAGAATTGCTAATTAGTGAATGGTTATGGGCTCAAAGTTTAGGGTTTTTTTCCAAGCAAGTTGGGAAGTTTAAAAAAAAAGTATCCAGCATATAGACATGATAAAGTGTGAAAAAGGTAACTTATTTCCATAGAGAAAAGGGAATGTTAAGCAATAAAGAATCAGAATGAATAGGACAGAATTCAGTAACTTATCACTAATAGTAACATATCATTAGAAGGCTAATAAGTCTCACCAGGACATAAACAGCTCATTTGGTTTTTGCAAGACTGCTAATTTTCCCATTAACATTAGACTTTTGGGGCAGTCTGGCCTCAGACACTTACCACTTACTAGCTGTGTGACCCTGGGCAAGTCACTTAACCACAATTGCCTCACTAAAAAAAAAAAATTAAATAAATAAAAAACATCAGACCTTTATTGAGTATAGCCCAATTAAATGCCAAGCGTGATTCATGTATGATCTTAATATCTGGGGGCTTCTTCCTTGTCACAAACCTGATCCTACTGCTGTTACCTGAACCACTATGCTAGATGTTGCTCTTGTCTCTAGCATGGGAAAGCCTTCATTGTCCTTTTTTTTTTTTTTTAGTGAGGCAATTGGGGTTAAGTGACTTGCCCAGGGTCACACAGCTAGTAAGTGGTAAGTGTCTGAGGCCGGATTTGAACTCAGGTCCTCCTGACTCCAGGGCTGGTGCTCTATCCACTGCGCCACCTAGCTGCCCCCTTCATTGTCCTTTTGATGTTTATGAGATTCAAGAGGACATAAGATAATAGACTTAGAGGTAGAAGAGACCTTTGAGGCCATTGACTTGAACATATTCACTTACATATAAGACATGTATATTACTCATATAGTTTATGTGTTTAGGTCCACATGGGTTTATCTAAATTTGGTTTGAGAAAAGGTTTTTGTAGATATCTTGGAGATTTTGCTTGCTCCTCTTCAAGGAGACTTTAATTCCTGACTAAAGCAGATTAGAAGGGGCCATGAAGCTGGACACTTTGCTCTCCTTAAAAAAGGGGAAGCTGGGGCAGCTAGATGGTGCAGTGGATAGAGCACCAGCCCTGGAGTCAGGAGGACCTGAGTTCAAATCCAGCCTCAGACACATGACACTTATTAGCTGTGTGACCCTGGGCAAGTCACTTAACCCCCATTGCCCTGTAAAAAAAAGAAAGAAAGAAAGAAACGATGAGCAGAAGGAGTTCAGAAAAACCTGGAAGGACTTACATGAACTAATCCTGACTGAGAGGAGCTGAGCCAGAAAAACATGTACACAGTATCATCAACATTATGTGTTGATCAACTGTGATAGACTAGATTCTTCTCACCAATACAATGGTATAAGAAAGTTCCAAAGGACTCATAAAGGAAAAGGATATCCAAATCCAGGGAAAAAAAAACAAACTGTGGAGTATGGATGCTGATTGAACCATACTATTTCTTTTGGTTTTGGTGCTGTTGTTTTTCTTTTTTGAGGTTTTTCCTTTTTGCTCTGATTCTTCTCTTATAACATGACTAATGCAGAAATATGTTTGATGTTATTATATCTATATCTATATCTATATCTATATCTATATCTATATCTATATCTATATCTATATCTATCTATCAGATCACTTGTTGTCTAGGGGAGGGGGAGGGAGGGGAGGGAGGGAGAAAAATTTGAAATTGGAAATCTTATGGAAACAAATGTTGAAAACTATCTCTACATGTAACTGGAAAATAATAAAATACTTTTATTCAAAATAAAAAAAGGGGGGCAGCTATGTGGTGCAGTAGATAGAGTGCTGTGCCTGGAGTCTAGAAAACTCATCTTCCTGAGTTGAAATCTGTCCTCAGATACTTACTACCTGTGTGACCCTGGGCAAGTCACTTAACCCTATTTGCCTCAGTTCCTCATCTGTAAAATGAGCCAGAGAAGAAAATGGCAAACTACTCCATTATGTCTGCCAAGATTATCCCAAATGGGGTCATGAAGAGTCAGACACCCCTGAAAAATGACTAAACAATAAAAAACAGACTATAATTATACTTGTATATATATGTGTGTGTATACATATACATATACACATACACATACCCACACATACATACATATATACTCATATACATATATCCATCCATATATATGTGTGTGTGTGTGTGTGTGTGTGTGTGTGTATATATATATATATATATATATATATATATATATATGCCCCCTAAACATTGCTAGTCAAAGGAAATTATTTTTAGGCTCAAGCCCCTCTCCTGACCAATATACCATAAAAAGAAGGGATGCCCCGAGCTTATAGATGAAAGCTTGACCTCTTCCCAATAAATGCTAGTTACACAAAAATCATCACAAATAGTGACTAGTAAGTAAATTCTTTTATCTAAGTAGCTGGCAAACAAATGAAAAGAAGTTATACAAATTAGAGTACACCAGATAATTCAGAGGAAATGAGCTCCTTCATTGGGAGCAAGATATCTTAAACTCAACCAATCTCACCCAAGGGAAAATTTCACAAAGTCTCTAGGGAGGCAGGTTGGAAACCAGGAACATGTTGAAGTACCAGTTCTTTAGTATATCTGCTGCTTTCCAAAGTTTTTTCTCTCTCTCCTTAGGTCTCACCCTAAAGAGGGTTTTGAACGATGTATCCTCTCTTGAAGTAAGAAAGAGGATCCCTCCTCTCATGCCAACTCCACTCAGGCACTCAGTATGGGGTCATTGTCCTCTTCACCAATGAGGAGAGTCTTAGGCACATATTTCAGGCTTGAACTCAGGATTACATGCAGTTGAAACAACTGAGGCACAGAGAGGTTAAATGATTTACTCAAAGTCACACAGCTAAGTATCTGAGGTAATATTTTGACCAAGGTCTTCCATACTCCAGGTTCAGTGCCCCATCCACTGTTTCCTAAGTTCTCTGCTTGAGGAAAGGAAGTATGAAAGGACAGGAAAGGGAGTCAAGTCCCTCCAGTATAAACCTGGCTAGTTGAATACACATGCCTCTTGGGAAGCAGAGGCCAAAGTCCCAGCCCTGGACTAGACACATCATGCCAGCAGTCTCCAAGAGACCAAATGTCCAGAAGTCACCCTAAATCATCAACTTTTCTGGCTCAGCAACTAATGAGAGAAAGAAGGCTACTCAACCCAATGATAAGCTATCCATAATTGGAAACAGGCAAAAAAGACCCTAAAACATCCTTTAGAATTCAACAAAGAAGGGGGCAGCTAGGTGGCGCAGTAGATACAGCACCGGCCCTGGAGTCAGGAGTACCTGAGTTCAAATCCAGCCTCAGACACATAACACTTACTAGCTGTGGGACCCTGGGCAAGTCACTTAACCCCAAATTGCCTCACTAAAAAAAAAAAAAGAATTCAACAAAGAAACTATCAGATTAATAGCATTGTTGCAGGCAAAGCTGTTGTCCACAATTGGTTGGACACATCAATGAACCACAAAAATTAAGGAGCATTTTAAAATGATGTAACCATCCTGGAAACAGGGCTGAAAGAAAAACTAGTAGTCTGAGGGAAGGGCGTTGGGGAGGGGGTACTGCTGTAGGATTAGGTTTACCTGCCCAGTAGCAGTATGTCCACGGTTGTTGGTGGTGGTGATGGTGGTGGGCCCCTTTTGTACCTTTGGCTTCCAATCAGACTGGAAGCAGGGTGAGTGACCTGGGGGCGGGGGTGGGGGGTGGGGCGGGGAGGGGACACAGTTATTTCCAGAGCTCTTGGATATAAGATCCTATCTCCACTAGGGTCTGAAGGGAGGTCATGGTAAAGGTTGTAGCAGTTATTCCCCCTCCCTGGAACATGCTTCCTCCCTCTTTGAAGTGTTACATACACAGATAACCCCTAGTAGCAACTGCATCAGTTGTTTTTGCATTTCTATGTTATGAGGAAGATCTAATTAGTATAAGGGAGAGAGCCGGGGGTACAGCCTGAAGTGACTGTGATGTAAAAATAAAAGACAAAGAAAAAGAAGCAATGAAGTAAAGTTAGGTCTAGGTTGGAAGACTACGTTACTAATCTACCCTCTGATATTTACTGCTTGAGTGACCTTGGACAAATCATTTAACTTCCTAGGATCTCATATTCCTCATCTGTAAGATGAGGGCATTGGACTAGATGGTCTCTGAGTTCCCTTCCAGCTCTAGATTCAAAGAACTCATTAATAAAATAAAATTAAGTCGTTGGACAAGGATCCCCAGTTTGGTTGGTTGTTGTCCTTCCTTCTTAAAGAGGACCAAAATGACATCACTAGGTTGGAGTCAAGGTATATGTGTCCAACTGTGCCTGATCAGACCAATATGAGCTCAGAAGGCTCTGATTTAGACCTGGAAATCATCACTTTAATTTTACAAAAACAGATTCAGAGAATTTAAGACTTGTCCAAGGTCGTGCCAATAAAGGTAGAATTTGAACTGGGGTTCTCTGTATAAGATCCCTTCCAGTTCTAAAATTCTATGTCCCTGTGACCTGGCAGGTGGAAAAACACAATTCCAGATACCTTTTTACTATTACCTTCACCTCAGAGGAAAGGGAGAGGAAAGGGTGCAGATAAAAAAGGGTAGGGGGGTGGGGCACCTAGGTGGTGCAGTGGATAGAGCACCAGATCTGGAGTCAGGAGTACCTGAGTTCAAATCCGGCCTCAGACACTTAACACTTACTAGGTGTGTGACCCTGGGCAAGTCATTTAACCCCAATTGCCTCACTTAAAAAAAAAAAGGAAAAAAAGAAAAAGAAAAAGGGTAGGGTGGGGGCATAGTGGATAAAGCACTGGCCCTGGATTCAGGAGGACCTGAGTTCAAATCTGGCCTCAGACACTTGACACTTACTAGCTGTGTGACCCCGGGCAAGTCACTTAACCTTAACTTAAATTTTTAACTTAAAAATTCTTTGAAAATCTCCATAATCTGGTTTCCCACTTCATAATTCAACTGAAACCACCATTTTCAGTCACTGAAGTCATCTAAATTGCCCAATCTTACAGCTATTCCTCAGTTTTCGTCCTTTTTTGGAACTGTCCATGCCACTTGACACCACTGACCACCTTCTCCTTCTGGATACTCTGTCCTCTTATGATGTTTGTGATGCTAATTTATTAGCTCTCCTCTACCTCTAACCATTCCTCCTTAATCTCCTTTGTAATACTGTTCTCCAGGACACCGCCTACAATCATAGATGTGTTCCAAGGCTCTGTCCTGGACCATTTTCTCCCTATATATTCACTCTCTTGATAAATTCATCTGCTCACATGAAATCATTTATCTTCTCTATGGTGATGACTCCCAGATCTCTATTCCAGTCTTTGTCTCTCTCTTAGAGACATCTCTTAGTTGCATCACCAACAGGTGCAGGACAATTCAAACTGTACGTCCCATAGATGTGCCAAACTCAACATCAACTTCTTTATCTTTGCTCCCAAGTCATCCCCTCTTTTGAATTTCCCTATTTTTTCCAAAAGTATCATCACTTTTCTTTCCTAAAGATTGCAAATCTTCTATCCCTGAAATCCCGGAGGTGGAAAAAGGACAATTCCAGATTGCTTTTTACTATCAGCTTCACATCAGAGGAGCAGGGGAGGAAAGCGTGCAGAGAGAAAAGTGGAGGGAGGTGACAGCCTTCTATGTTCACTTCACAGCTTTGCCCAGGGCCAGTCTTGTTTCTCTTTGACGCTGCCTGAACAAATAGAAATTCTACCTGAAGTTAGTTGAGGTTATCCTCTATTCCTTACACTCAGTCACCATACATATCCACCCAGTTGTCACATTTTGTCAGTCTTATCTTCACAACATCTCTTGCAACAGTGTTTGATAGATGAAAGGCAAATTGTCAGAACAGAGATAGAGCTAGCCTTGAAGCCAGGAAAACCTGGTTTTACAGATGAGTTCTGCCTCTCACATACTGACTGTGTGACCTTGGGTACCTCACCTAACCTCTCAATGATTGAGGAAATTCTCTAAAATTCTAAGTTGCAGAGAAAGCACCACCAACCTTCTCTGAAAAAGAGGCTTTCCTCCCCTAGGATTTCTTGATACCAATGAAATATTAGGCACAGTCCCTATCACTAAACATACACATACACACATATGCACATTGTGAGGGAAAATCAATCCTCTTCTCAATAATTCTCAGAAACTCAGCAGCGATGTCTCCTGAGAAGGAGGCACCCTGGGGCAGCTAGGTGATGCAGTAGATAGAGCACTAGCCCTGGAGTCAGGAGGACTTGAGTTCAAATCTGGCCTCAGACACTTGACACTTACTAGCTGTGTGACCCTGGGCAAGTCACTTGACCCCAATTGCCTCACCAAAAAAAAAAAAAGGAGAAGGAGGCACCCTAGTGTGCAGCTAGTGTGTGACAAGAAAGGGGGCTCACAGGCCCTGTTCTATACCCTAGTCCCTAACGTGAATGGACCCTCCCCTTTTTCATCATTGGTCCAATTACTCAAGGGTTACAATCTACTCGCAAAAACTAGCTAATTGGAATGCAGTATTCCCACCCCTCTTACTTGTATGGGCATAACTCAGGAGTGGACCTTATACTTCCTTATATGGACACAACTCCAGAGCAGACCTTATTGAGACCAGGGCTCCTTGAACCATGTGATTTTGTTAGCCTAAGGGGGAGGAGGGGATCTGAGACCCCTAGAGTCAGGAGGACCTGAGTTCAAATCCAGCCTCAGACACTTAACACTTACTAGCTGTGTGACCCTAGACAAGTCACTTAACCCCATTTGCCTCACCAAAAAAACCAAAAACAATTAAAAAAAAAAGATGCTTAGGGGACATACAATTTGAAATATCCAGAAAACAGTGAATGGATGAATGGATGTTTCTGAGGCACAGGAGGAAGTAATACAGTGTGGTGGACCAGGTGTCAGGGTCCTTAGTTCCAGTTCTAACTCATCCACTAATTGACTATGTATCCTTGGCCAAATTATTTTCCTTCTAGTGGTCTTGGTTTACTGATATGTAAAATAATGGGATTTTACAATGTAATCTTTATCAGCTCTGGGGATCCTATCCCAATC
Source organism: Dromiciops gliroides (assembly GCF_019393635.1). Lineage (NCBI taxonomy): Eukaryota > Metazoa > Chordata > Mammalia > Microbiotheria > Microbiotheriidae > Dromiciops > Dromiciops gliroides. The sequence goes on along the minus strand of NC_057864.1, from coordinate 168,678,178 downwards.
TCCATTCCCATTGATGACTCAAGTACCCACAGCAAAGCTACATCTCAGCATCAGGCTGCTAGGGATACCCCCATGAGGGATTGAGGCATCTCTTTCCAATGCTATCTGCTCGAGTCCCCTTACCAGTGTGTTCTGACAGTGATTAGCTTCCCAATATCCTTTAAGCAATTAACATCAATTAGCTTTCACAAGGGGATATTACAAAGTATTCTCCCCCCATGTGTCACCCCAGCTAGGGGAAGTGGGTTCCACATACTCTTTCCCTCTATCACTTCCATTTCCTGGGCAGAGTGAGATCACACTTAAGTCATTTGCCCTACCAAGTTCATTTAATAATATGACAAAGCTATTAGAAGAACCAATATTGTCCCTAATGGTTGCCTTCAATGTATACCTTCCCACTCTTGGCTGGTCACAAAATCTGGCATTGATTCTAGCTCCCTGATTCCTGCTGGCTCTCTATTCTGACTTTTGAAAGCTCATAAATTCATTTGCTGTTGTTGTTGTTCAGTGATGTCCGACTCTTTGTGACCCCATGGACCATAGAATGCTAATGCTGTCCATGGAATTTTCTTGGCAAATATACTGGAGTGGTTTGCTACTTCCTTCTCCAGTGGATTAAGGCAAACAGAGGAGAGGTTGAGTGACTTACCCAGGGTCACATAGCTAGTGTCTGAGGTCATATTTGAACTTGGGTCTTTCCTGATTCCAGACCCAGCACTCTAACCACTGTGCCACCTAGCACAAGGACATAGCTGTCTTCAATACTCCTCTTAAAAGAAACAAGGCATAAACAATAGGAGGCAAAGGATAGGAGCCTATATTCACAAACTACATGTTGGCCCCAGATGGGGAGGGGGCAAGGCCTCTCTCCCCATGCAGAGGCTTTAAGCTGCCAAAGTTTAAAGCATTCAGACTTTGGGGACACCCACTATCTTTCTCTCACCCAAATGCATTCCAGGTAGGGCAAAGCAAAGACTCACTTTTGTTGTCGTCCGACTTTTTTTTTTTTTTTATAACATATCCCAGTTCTGTCTCAACCAATCAAAAATCCATTTCTCCACCACATGGTCAGCAGATTGGAACCAGCTACAGAATGCTTGTGCCAGCTTAGAATTGGGGAGCAGATCCCTTCCATTACACACCGTTACACCCTTCCAGAAGCAGGCTTCCTCACCCTGGCACCTCCCAGATGGGGTGGCAGCAGGCAGAGTACAATGTGCATGCTCTAAAGACAGGTTCTACTGACCACGTCCCCTAGAGCAAGGCGGTTTCCAGAGGTCCCTTTCAGCTCTAATAATAATCCATGATTGTGGAAGGGAGTAAAAAATGTCCAGCAGTGATCTCTTGGACTTGCTATATAACTGGCCCACCTCCTTTTCCAGTTGTGTTTTTCCTGAGTGATATATTTTACACCCATTCTTTTGTTCAGGTTATATTGGTAATAATATGCTACAGACTGTTTATGTCCATCCCAAAGTCCTCAGTCCCTCTGAATGTCTCTCTCTGTGATTTACAACATCTCTCAAAGGCTGAATAATCTGCATCTCTAGGTTCATGGTCAAGGTCAAGGGGGAGAAAGCTGGGAGGTATGTTCGCAGCCTAGGAAAATAAACCCACCCTGTCACACCCTGGAGACCAACCAACTAAACCAAATGGTTCTCCGTGGCAGGAGGGAGAAGGGAATGGTTAATGTTTTACTAGCAGGGACTAATTTTGGCTAATATTAGTCAAGAGTACCACTCAAGAGAGAACTCCTTGAGATAATTTGAAGTAACCACAGTGGTTATAGTACAAAGAGTACTGAATCTGGAGGCAATAGAGAGGAAACAGAAAACATTTTCAGAGTCAGAAGTAAGAGCAAGCAAAGAGGACTTTGGGGAAGAGATGTAAGAGTTTAAGAGAATTGATGGCTATCTTCAAATATTTGAAGGGCTGTTTCATTGAAATAGGGGTAGGTTTGTTATATGTTGTTCCACAGAGGAAACTACTGTAGCACCCATGAGACAGAAGTCAAAGGGAAGTGCATTTTGGCTCAACATAAGGAAAAACTTTTTAGGCAGCAAGGTGAAGCAGTGGTTAAGGGTGCTGGTCAGGAAGAACAGAGTTCAAATCCCCACCTCAAGGATTTATATAGTTGTGTGATCCTGAGCAAGTCACTTAGACTCTCTCAGACTCAGTTTCCTTATATGTAAAATGGGAATAATAAATAAATAAAACCTACTTCCTAGGGTTGTTGTGAGGCCATCAAATGAGATCCCACATGTACAGTCTTTTTCAAAATCTAGAGAGCTTGGGGCAGCTAGGTGGCGCAGTAGATAGAGCACCGGCCCTGGAGTCAGGAGTACCTGGGTTCAAATCCGGCCTCAGACACTTAACACTTACTAGCTGTGTGACCCTGGGCAAGTCACTTAACCCCAATTGCCTCACTAAAAAAAAGAAAAAAAAAAAGAAAATCTAGAGAGCTCTATAAATGCTATTATTATTATTAAGAAATTAACCCAAATTAACTAAAAATGACACATGAAGAAAGATGCTATCTGCATCCAGAAAAAGAACTGATAAATAGAATTACGTATAGAATAATTATATGTGTGTATACATACATACATATATATGTATACATATGTGTATATACATACATATATATGTATATGCCTATTTGTGTCTATGGTAACCATCTCTGGGGGGAGGAAGAAAAAAAGGAAATTTACATGATAATTTTGTTGTATATTTGAAAGGAATAGCAAGTCTTGCATAGCAAATTTGCAGTTTCATGTGCAATCATCTTTTTTATTATAATATGTTATAGAGATGTTTGTCTTATTCCATAAATTAAAAATTTAAATTTAAAACGAATTAGAACAATGGAACAGGTTGCCTCAAAAAGATGCTATGAAGGAGATCCTTGCATTGGAGAGGAGGTTGGATTAGATGATTTTTTTCCTATCTCTAAGAATAGATGATTCTTTGAATATATGTTGGAGGAAGCTTGAAAAAAGAGGGCTAAGGACTGCAAGCAGGTTCTTTCACCATTTCCATAATCCAAATATCATCATATGATGTCAAAATTTCCTTCAGATATTTCCTAACTCCTTTTTTAGTCATCAGAAAGAAATCTGGGAAGAATGTAGCCTTGAACCCTAAACAAAGTAGATGTCTAATAAGTAGCAAATAGATGAATAAGTGGTAGCTCATGTATATAATGTTACTGTGCTATAAGGAATGACTAATATAAAGAATTCAGATGTAGGGAATGACACCAAGTGGAGTAAGAAGAATCAGGAAAACCCTAGGCCCAGAGACAACATAATGTAAACAGAAAGAGCAAAACCTGAAACAGAATGCAAGCTGGGCTCTGGAGAAGAGAAAATACATTCCTCCCTTGATTGTAGGGGTGAAGGGCTGTGAATATAGAATGTTGCATATACAAGGAGTTGATTTGTTTTGCTGAATTTTTCCCCCTCTTTTTTGGTAACCTTGTTCTCAAGAATGGATCACTGGGTAGACAAATGGGGAGAGATATATTCAGAAATGAATGTGATATAAAAACAAAAGATATCCATAAAAATGTGTTTTTAAGAGATAGAAAATGTGGGGAGCAGCTAAGTGGCACAGTGGATAGAGCACTCACTAGCTCTGGAGTCTAGAGGACCTGAGTTCAAATCCACTTACTAGCTGTGTAACCCTGGCAAGTCACTTAACCCAATTGCTTCGCCTCCCTCCCCCAAATAAAAAGAGATAGAAAATGTGTTGGTGATAAAATAAGATGTAAATTTTAAATTTTTTTTTAAAGATATAAATTTTCTTTTAAAAAACTTCAGCCTTTCCTGTACTTGAAGATAAAATGTACATTACACTTCTAGGATTTAACAATTCTGCAAATATTTATTCAGCCCCCTACTATGGACAAGTTACTTGGCTTATTGCTGAGAGGGATAAAGACAGAAATAACATAGTCCCTGTTCTAAAGGAGTTTACATTATACTTGGAGGTTGGATGGCAGGGAGGGAGCTGAACACATCAGAAAATCTGATACAGGATAGGGTTGATGTTGTTTGTCCTTCGTTCTCAAAGAGGACCATGACTTCTGAGTGATATCATGACTTGCACTGAATTGGATTTAAGTGAGGGAGGACTGTGCAAGGTCAGGAACCTCACTCTCTCCTCCAGAGCCACCTGGGTCCAATGGCAAGATATACATCAAGATGACTGGAATTGGCCCCAGATGTTTAAAGTAATTGGGGTTAAGTGACTTGCCCAAGGTCACACAGCTAGCAAGTGTCTGAAGTGAGATTTGAGCTCAGGTCCTCTAAGCTTCAGGTCCAGTGCTCTATCCACTGAATCACATATAAGTGAAGGGGCAGAGGAGAGATCAGACAAAGAGCTAGCTCTAGGGATGTTTAAGGAGAAAAATGATAATGCTAGAGGAAACAGGGAAGGAGGCAGGGGTATGCTGGAGTCACTTACACTTGGCTCTAGAGAGCTGATGGTTAAATTTTCAGTGTGAGCATTTATGCCTCAGAAATTAGCAAACTACAAGTGAGGGCTTGATTTATTATTTTGTTGCATGCCTACACTTAAGGAAGTGATGGAGAAAATTGTAATAAAGCAGATTAAACTTGAAGGTATCCTACTGCCTGTTGACCAACCTGTTGTCAAATATTTAGTGGAAGGAGGAAACAAACGTCTGAGCCCAGCTTCAAAGGAGTCCAAGGATTTTTAAAATGTCGCCATAAGAAGGGAGTGTGTTCCAGGCATGGGGCAATGCAGATTTCATTCCTGAATGATCTTTTTATTTCCTTCAACTCATTATAATCCAACATTAGATTACTAAATGGGTGTCTCCTCTCCAGATTTTTTTTTCTCTTCAGGTTTTCTTGAAAAAAAATTTATGGGATAAAAATAACAAGGAAATCTAGAGCTGAGTGATAGACCCAAAAAAAACCCCATACCAGGAAATAATATACTTAATTTGTTCAAGGAACAGTCACTTACTCAGGGTGTAGTTGTATACATAGGAATGAATTGGGTTTCACAAGTCATAGACTCAGAGCAGAGAGGGCTCTTAGAAACCATCTAGTCCAGGGATTCTTTTTTTTTTTAATAGCATTTTTTGTTTCTTTCTTTCTTTCTTTTTTGCAGGGCAATGAAGGTTAAGTGACTTGCCCAGGGTCACACAGCTAGAACTGTCAAGTATCTGAGGGCAGATTTGAACTCAGGTCCTCCTGAATCCAAGGCCAGTGCTTTATCCACTGTGCCACCTAGCTGCCCTAGTCTAGGGATTCTTAACTTTTTTTTTTTTTTTTTGCATTGTGGGCTCTTTTGATAATATGGGAAATTTTATAGACTCTTCAGAATAATGTTTTAAATGTATCAAATAAAATATATAGATCACTACCACGTCTGTATCCCAAAGAGATATAAAAAGGTGGGGAGGACCTATTTGTACAAAAATATTTATAGCAGCTCTCTGTGGTGGCAAAACATTGGAAATTGAGGGGATGTTGGGGAATAGCTGAACAAGTTGTGGCATACTTAATGTAATGGAATACTATTGTGCTATAAGAAATGACAAGCAAGCAGGTGGATTTCAGAAAAATCTGGAAAGATTTACATGAACCAATGCAAAATGAAGTGAGCAGAACCAGGAGAACATTGTGCACAGTAAAAGCAACATTGTACAATGATCAGATATGAATGACTTAGCTATTCCCAGCAATACAACGATCCAAGACAATTCTGGAGGTCTCACAAGGAAATTGCTATTCACATCCAGAGAAAGAACTGATGGGGTCTGAATGCAGATTGAGGACATGCTATTTTCATTTTCTTTATTTTTTGTGGGTTTTTTTTATATGTTTCTACTTTTATGGTAATATGTTTTACATGATTGCACATATATAACCTATGTCAAATTGCTTGTCATCTTAGGGAGGGAGAAAATTTGGAACTCAACATTTTCAAATGAGTATTAAAATTCATCTTTACATGTACTTTAAAAAAATAAAATACTATTTAAAAACAAATAAAATACATGGAATTTCAAAGGAAAACAATTAGATTAAATTAATCAGATTCCCCAAGTTAAGAACATCTGAATTTTAGCCTAAACCACCCACACCCACACCAAGCACCTTTTCTTTTCTTTTTTTATTTTAGTGAGGCAATTGGGGTTAAGTGACTTGCCCAAGGTCACACAGCTAGTAAGTGTGTTAAGTGTCTGAGGCTGGATTTGAACTCAGGTACTCCTGACTCCAAGGCCAGTGCTCTATCCACTGCGCCATCTAGCTGCCCCCACCGAGCACCTATTTTGAAGCTAGAGAAGCCATCTGGATAGAGTGGTAAAACGATTTGCCCCAAATCAATCAAGTGTTCAGTGACAGAGATCAAATTAGAACCCAAACCCCATGGGAGGAGAGGAGGGAGGGAAGGAGGGATACAAATTGGAACCCAAAACTATGAATAAAAATGTTTATTACTTTAAAAAAAAGAACCCAAACCCCATGACTCTCAGTCTTTCGATGTAAATCATGAACAGATCTGAATAAGTTTTGAAGACAGCTAGAACTACATATTCCCACCAGCATTTATTTTGTCAAGGAAATGTAAAATTTAAAAATAAAATCTTCCCATTTATTACCCTTTTTTGATTCTTTGTTTTTCTACTTTTTCTTACACACCAATTTTCTTTCTTTCTTTCTTTCTTTCTTTCTTTCTTTCTTTCTTTCTTTCTTTCTTTCTTTCTTTCTTTCTTTCTTTCTTTCTTTCTTTCTTTCTTTCTTCCTTCCTTTCTTTCTTTCTTCCTTTCTTTATTTTTTTTTTTTGGTGGGGCAATGAGGGTTAAGTGACCTGCCCAGGGTCACATGGCTAGTAAGTGTCAAGTGTCAGAGGCCGGATTTGAACTCAGGTCCTCCTGAATACAGGGCCTGTGCTTTATCCACTGTGCCACCTAGCTGTCCCACATGCCAATTATCATTAACCATTTGACTCACAGTCTGCTTGAGGGGGAAATCCCCAAAATAACACTCCATGTTAGAGACAGAACCTGAGTCACTATCCTGTTGTGACAGTAGTGTAATAAAGAGATCCCAGGCTTCTTATCTGTGAGAATTAATGTCTTTGGAGTCCCTTGGGAAAGGTGTAGCATGGATTCTCAGGACAGGGTTTCCTAACAAGTATAGTCATACAGAGAGAGAAGAACAGCCTTTTCTGGACAGACCCAGAATCTGGCCCATGTCCCCAAGGCACTGCTGACTACCTATCCCTAAACCTCTGGAAGGAGGCAAGGGTGGTGGGGGAGGAATAGACAGATGTCAAGGCAATGATTTAGGGAAATGCTATGATGAATAAAGGCCAGTGGAGGACTGTAATATAAGAGATGGGACTGGAACTGGAAAACTGCCAAGGAGAGGAATTATCTTCTCCTTCTATCATGTCAGTTCCCCAAGGAAAACTACCAGAGCCTCCCACTAGTTCCAGCTTCATCTTTTACAGCCTGACTGCTGTCCAGCTCCCTAGCCATCCCCCTTAGCTTTGTTTTTGTTTGTTTGTTTGTTTGTTTTTTGTGAGGCAATTGGGGTTAAGTGACTTGCCCAGGGTCACACAGCCAGTAAGTGTTAAGTGTCTGAGGCCAGATTTGAACTCAGGTCCTCCTGACTCCAGGGCCGGTGCTCTATCCACTGTGCCACCTAGCTGCCCCGCCCCCCTTAGCTTTGTCTCAGACATGGACAGATCTGATAAGTACAATATCTATGTCTTTATCCAAGTCCCTGATAAAAATGTTGAATACTATAATGCCAGGCACAGATTTCTGGGGCACAACCCTAAAGATCCCCTTCCAAGTTAAGAGCAAATCATGAAGCTATGCTGTCTATACTCTTGGTGCTTGGAGCACCAAGCCATCCTCTCCACTCCTTTCCCACATGAGAATGGGGCTTCACCTCTGGGGCAACTCTGAGCTCTGACAGGGTTGCTTTGCCTATCAGGCCTTCCCAAACATCAACGTGCTTCCAGGACCTCTCCAGCCACATCACCAGAACCCTCTCACCTGCTTTCTAGTTTCCCAGCTCCCCTTTGTGTTTTCTTCTCTCTTAGAATGGAAGTTCCTTGAGGTTGGGGACTTGCTTGATTTAATTTGTATCTTCAGTGCTTATCACAGTGCCTGTCACATAGTTTTTAATAAATGTGCTATCTATCAATCATCCATCTATCTATTTATCCATCCATCCATCCATCATATCTATCTATCTATCCTGGATTCATGGAGGGTCTGAGTTCAAATCTGGCCGCAGACACTTGACACTTACTAGCTGTGTGACCCTGGGCAAGTCACTTAACCCTCATTGCCCTGCCCCCCCCCCAAAAAAAACTAATAAATAAACATGATTTCAGAGGAACATGATGAAATATGCTACCCACCTCCTGATAAAGAGGTGATGGACTCAGGGTGCAGAATGAGGCATAGTTTTGTTTTCTTTGATATGGTCAATAAGGGGATTTGTTTTGTGTAACTATATGTGTTTATTACAAGGGTTTCATTTTCCCTTTCTTCTTTCTCTCTTGGGGGTGGTGTGTGTGTGTGTGTGTGTGTGTGTGTGTGTGTGTATGTGCAGAGATTAATTTGAATTTTGTTCATTAAATTACAATGAGTTAGTTGTTCTTTCTAGAGCCTGTAAAAAAATAAAATTGAGGTAAACTATATTTATGGAAATTGCCTGATCTATCAGCTGAGTAAGCATGGTGGAAGGATTATGTTCAGTTCCAGAAACCATATCTTAAGAAGAACAAAGATAAATTAGAGAAGATACTAGTGATACAGAGGAGGGCAAGCAGAGTGGTGAAATGTCTCAAGATGTCATTAGAAGAGCATTTGGAAGGACCTGGGAAAGAGGACACTCAGGGCTCCAGGTCTAACCATGCTTCTATCATAATAGCTGTCTTCAAGCATTTGAAGGGCTGTCATGTGGGGTAGGTATTAGATTTGTCCTAGTTGGCCTCAGGGGTAGAACCAGGGAAAGGAGGAAAGTAGAATGAATTTATTAAGTACCAACTATGTATGTGCCAAGCACTTTAGAAATATTATCTCATTTGATCCTCACAAAAACCCTAAGAACTAGATATTATTAACCATATTTTATCATTGAGGAAACTGAGGCAGAGGTTAAGTGACTTGCCGAAGGTCACATAACTAGTAAGTGTCTGAAGGTGGATTTGAATTCAGGTCTTCCTGACTCTGGGGTCCAGTGCTCTAGACAGGAGCCACCTCTCTGCCTCAGTGGGAACAATGGGTAGAAATTGCATTTTTCTATTTCAGATGAAAGTTAGAACAAACTTCCTACCAGAGTAGTACCAAAATAGAATGTACTATATCAAGAAGGACTGGCCTCATCAGAAGTTTTTGAGCAAAGAGTTGATGTCTTTGTGTTGGGGAAGTTTTAAAGGGTATTCTTATTCAGGTATGGGATGGCCTCTGAGGTCCTTTCCAACTCTGGGATTTTATGGTTCTATGAAGTCAGCCCAAAGGTCAATGTAGCATAATCCAGGATGATAAGTGGGTAGGCCTTGGAATAGAAAGACCCACACCTGCTAGTTGTGTGAGCCCATAGTCATGTATGTTCACTTCTCAATGCCCTAATCAACTCCAAGAGACTGTATGTTAATGATAAGTAGACAGTGGGAAGGAAATTCCCTTATCAAGAGTTCTTTACATTGATGAAATCACAGACAGAGTCCTTCACCCCCATCCCCAGAAAAACAAAGGCAATCCAAGCCATCAATAACACCAGAGGCTGGGGTCACTGAGTCTTGAGCTCCTGGGATTGTTGAGAGCATGACTTACAGCAAATTTCATTCCTTTCCATTGCTTCCCCCTAAAGTGAGAAGTGGGGTTCTGATTCCTTCTAGTCTTAATCCCCTTGAAGAGCTGAGAATTTCCTTATTGTATTGGATGATTTAATCAGATAGTGGAGGACTGTCCCTTTACAACCAGGAAGTTAAGTATGAGTTGACTCCATCGTTGGGGACCAGATACATTTTGAATTCATCCCTTTCTCCTTCCTCTCTTTCTGATGAGACAATTTACCACCCCACCCACTGACTCCATGCTTATGCATACACCCAAAGATATTATGTCTTTTAGTCATGGAGATAGGGATTTGGCTAATGGAAAGGGAAGGCTTCCATTTTCCTTCTCATCCTAATAATGTTTGTACTGCCTTCAACTATTCAGTCATGTCCAACTCTTTGTGACCCCCACTCGGAATTTTCTTGGCAAAGACACTGTAGTGGTTTGATATTTCCTTCTCTAGCTCATTTTTTACAGATAAGGAAATTGAGGCAAACAGGGTTAAGTGACTTGCCCACGGTCACATGGTCAATAAGGGTCTGAAGCCAGATTTGAACTCAGGAAGTGGAGTCTTCCTGATTCTAGGCCCAGTGTTCTATCCACTAAGCCACCTAGCTGCCTTTTTTCTACTTATCTCAGATGATTGTGAGAAAGTATATGATGGAATTATTACTATATGATAAAGTCATAGTCTATATTAGTATCCCAAAAGTCTCAATGCCGTTTTCAACCTTTAATAGTATAAAAGTGCTAAGACTTTTGGGACACCCATATTTGAGAGGCAGTGTGTCATAGTGGATAGTGAGTCAACCTCAGAGTGAGAAAGACTGGATTCAAATAGCACCTCTGATGCACCATGTGACCCTGGCAAGTCACTTAACCTCTCAATGTTCCAGGCAGCAATCTAAGACTATAATTTACAACTTGTATTGGCATGAAATTTTTCTGTGTGTGTGTCTGTGTGTATATGTATGTATGTGTGTGTATATGTATATATGTATACATATATGCATATAGTATACACATTTTTATATTTATATGTCTAGTTTGATGGGCAATCCTCATATATACACATGTGATACTCACATATACATATGGAATACACAGATTTGTCTTCCACTAAAGTCTTCCTCAAATGATGGGTTTTCCTTATATATAGGTATGCACAAGCATATATATATGTAAATATATATACACACACATTCATACATATATTGTCCTGATATATTTGTGTGTGTATATATATCTATATTTATAGTTATAGTTATATATACAAACACATATATGTCTCCCACTAATATCCTCCTCTGGTGATTCTTAGTGCCATGAAGGTGACTCTGGGTTCTCAAAGGTTGTGCTAATGGAGCCAAGAATAAGAATAAGAATAAGAATAAGAATAAGAATAAGAATAAGAATAAGAACAAGAATAAGAAGCTAGGTGGCACAGTGGATAGAGCACTGGCCCTGGATTTAGGAGGACCTGAGTTCACATCCGGCCTCAGACACTTAACACTTACTAGCTGTGTGACCCTGGGCAAATCACTTAACCCCAATTGCCTCACTTAAAAAAAAAAAAAAGAATAAGAAGCTTTGATTATGGTCCAGTGAGCAATGAGGACCAGACAAGCTAAATTTTGAGAAAGAATCTTATAGTACCAGGTTGGCTATGAATGGTTACTTAGGCCATGGTAGCTTTCAGAAAAGTACCTCTCAATGTTGCAATTCTTGAAGTATATGAAGTACAGAGGGGGTGCCGATCTTTATTATTAGAAGGAGTTTGACACTGTATAAAAAAAATGTCCTCTCTAAAACCATTTGCTGAAGTGGAGGAGCTGCAACCTGCTTCAGTGCCCATACTAACAGACTGTGGAAGTATACAAGTATATATTGTTGTCATTCGATCATTTTTCAGTTGTGTCTGATTCTCCATGACCCCATTTGGGGTTTTCTTTCTTTCTTTATTTTTTTGGTGAGGCAATTGGGGTTAAGTGACTTGCCCAGGGTCACACAGCTAGTAAGTGTTAAGTGTCTGAGGCCGGATTTGAACTCAGATACTCCTGAATCCAGGGCCTGTACTTTATCCACTGAGCCATCTAGCTGCCCCTGGGGTCTTCTTGGCAAAGATACTGGAGTGGTTTGCCCTTTCCTTCTTCAGCTCATTTTACAGATGAGGAAACTGAGGCAAACAAGGTTAAGTGACTTGCCTGGGGTCATATAGTAAGTATCTGAGGCCAGATTTGAACTCTGGAAGATGAGCCTGCCTGACACTAGGTCCAGTGCTGTATCCACTGTGCCACCTAGCTGCCTGAGCATATGAGCTATATCTAAAATATAAATAATAATTATAACTTGTATAGACCATCACACAAATATAATCTATTTCTAGTATAAATATTTATATAGTATAGTCTAGTATAAATTTATAAATATAGTATAGTCTGGTATAAATATTTTTTGTATAAATATCTCAAGTTAGTCAAGGTTAGTGGTTTCAAGAAACTTTCCATTCTTGGAATCAAGTTCTGAGCTGATGGGGAAAATCAGCTTTCCCAGACAGTCAGAGTTAAAGTTAAGAAACCATTCAAGTTAACGTTGGAAAATATGGATTCAGGCCTTGGCACTGCTGGTTACTCTTCGTGTGTCCTTGGCCAAGTCATTTCATTTGACAAAAGGTTGGTTTCCTCATCTACAAAATGGGAATGGTGATAGCCATATGCCAGAGTTGCTATGAGGTTCAAATAAGACAATGTCTGTGAAGCAACTGTCATTAGGACCTCCTTCAGGAGCCGTCATCACATGTCTACCAAGAATGTACTGAGGTTACCCAAGAAACCTAGGAATGAAACTGAATGTAGAATGAGGAACTTGATGGATTTCCAGGGTAAGTTCCTATACCTCAAGATGAAGAATATATTGCAAAGGCTGCTCATGCTCCTATGCAAGGATAGAATGGGAAAAAGAGATCAGCGTGGCCATGACATTTTTTTCCTCACTACTGGTTCCCCCAAACCTCTTCCCTCCCTGTGGAGTTACTACTCATCACACCCGTGCTAAGGACTGGACTAGAAGACAGGAGACAATGTGGTGTAGTGGAAAGAAAACTTGCCCTGGGGTCAAATCCCAATCTGACCCCTCCTACCTATGTGACCTTGGGCAAGCAATTTTACTTTGATGGGCCTCAGTTTTCTCATCTGTAAAATAATGAAGCTGGAGAAAGTGGTCTCTAAGATACCTTCTAGCTCCCAATCTATGAGTCTCTTCAAGGTCCCTTCCATTTCTACCATTCTTTGACTCCTTGGTGTGTGGAGGTGAGTGGAGGGAGGCGGAAGCACATTAGTGCCTCACCCCATTCCAAGAAGTTCATGAAACATCAGTTTGGCTAGTGGCACAAAGATGAGTAGGGTGGGGCCCTTGGGATTCAGCCAGAAAGAAATGATACTTCAAACATTTACAGTAAGTTCGAGTTTAGAACACATCCTGGACTCAACACTAACTGTAATGTGGAGGTTGGTCAACAGGGAAATGGCTTCCTCTAATGCCTTCCCCAGGCCATGGTTAGGAACTAGGACTTTGTTCTGATGTAAAGGGCAAAGAATGTGACTGTCCAAGATTAAGAGGGAAATGATAGGCACTCAGCCAGCAGAGTTTTGGGGTCATCCAGGAAATATTTATCATCCTGTCACCTCAGGGCTCCAAAAGGGCCACTCAGAAATGTCTAATGCAGTGTCTCCCAACCTGCGACCTAATGGAGTTTCTGATCAATTAATCAATAAGCACTTATTAAATACCAACTATGGGCCAAGTGCTGGGCATACACCGTCAAAGAATGAAAAAAAAAAAAGACCTATTGGCCCTCACAGAAATGAAGGGGGTTTTTTTGGTTTGTTTTGTTTTTTGTATAGCCACAGCATCTTAATTTATAAAATGGCTTCCAAGAGTATCTTCAAGGGGCTTTCTTTCCCTCTCCCTCTTCCTCCTCTTTCTCTTCTTCCTCCTCCTTTTTCTCCCCTCTCGGTCCTTTGTTTCAACTTCTCAGGGCCACTCATTGTTCCCTAAATCCTCCATTCTTGCTCCTCCTCCTCTTCTTTTTTTTTTTGGCAGGGGAATGAAGGTTAAGTAACTTGCCCAGGGTCACACAGCTAGTGAGTATCAAGTGTCTGAGGTTGGATTTGAACTCAGATCCTCCATGAATCCAGGGCTGGTGCTTTATTCACTGTACCACCTAGGTGTCCCTCCCCCTCCTCCTCTTTCTTCTTCTCTTTTTTGTTCTTGTCCTCGTTCTCCTCCCCCTCTTTTCCCTCTTCCTCCTCTTCTACTACCAGCAGCAGCAACAACAAACATCAATCAACAACTGTGCAGTATGCACTGATGATTCAAAGTGGCATAAAACATGATCTCTCGTCTTGAGGAGCTTTCAGTATACTTGGAGAGACAGAAAAAAGATATTAAATAAATGTACAATGTAACGTGCTAAGTGCCAAAAAATAGGACAGATGATAGATGATAGGGGAATTTAGAGGAAGTAGTAATTGCAAATATCTGGGACAGTTGAGGAAATCTTCCTGGAGGAAATGAGCCTTGAAGAACAATGTGGGTCTTGAGCTAGTGAAGAGGGATGGCATTTCAGCCAGAACTAGGTTGGGGGTGGGGAATGGCCAAATAAAATCATGGAAGCAAGAATGGGCGTGGGGGACTCAGGGAACAATGGGTAGACCTGATCAGTTGAAACAGAGGCCTGAGAGGAAAGTGTAGAAAAGGACTGGCTGTGAAAAGTGATGAAAGGAAATGGGAGAGGGGTTTTTGTGAAAGATACTGAATAGGGGCAGCTAGGTGACAGTGGATAAAGCACCAGCCCTGGATTCAGGAAGATCTGAGTTCAAATCTGGCCTCAGACACTTGACACTTACTAGCTGTGTGACCCTGGGCAAGTCACTTAACCCTCATTGCCCTGCAAAAAAAAAATGGAGCCAGTGAAGAATTTTGACAAAGAATAGAGGGATGGAGGCGATAATTTGTGCAAAGTGGTGTTTAGAAAAATTTCTATGGTGTGTAGGATGGACTAGAAGGGACAGAAAATAGGAAAAGGGAGACTAGTTAAACAGTATTGCTATTGTGCGAGCTCATAGTGATGAAAGCATAAGCTTTGGAGATGGCAGTGGGAATTGAATGAAAGAAGGAGATGCAAGACATATGAAGAAAGAAACAACAGAGCTTGATGACCAGAAAAATGTGGAGGAAAGAGAAGAATCAAGATTGACTCTGAGGTTTTGAGTCTATGTGACAAGAAGAATGATAGTAGAACAGAAATTTTCTTCCTTCTCTTCCTAAAGAACACTTTCATTAAAAAGGTAGGAAGGAAAGAAGGAAAAAAGAAGGAAAGAAGAACGGAAGGAAGGAAGGAAGATGATAGATAGATAGGCAGAAAGATAGATAAGATGCCTCTTGATTTTTTATCACAACCATTTCTTTTCTCCACCCACTCACCCAATGAGCCAGGTAAACAAAAACCACTAACACAGTGGACGAGTTTGATAGTTTTTGCAACATTCCACACCCATAGTCTTCTACTTCTCCAACAAAAAGTTGATGAGAACACCTTAGCCTGTTCTCTTTTTTTTCTGAATAGAGAAAGACTAGCATTGCCTCCACTTCAGCACTTCCTCCAATAGGTAGTTTTCATTCTATTCACATCCTCATTTTCTATTAAAGAAAAAGAATAATTTATTTACTTTCACACAACTAATAAATGACAGAACCAGAACTAGAAACAATCTCCTGGCTTCTAACATAGTGCTCTTACCACTATACTATGCTACTTACCACTACCCTACTATCTATCTATCCAACTATCTATCTACACACATATATGTACCATATATACTACTATACACACATATAACCATATACCTATATATGTATAGATGTGTATGTATATAAAAATTTAGAATTCATATATAAAATTACTGTGTATGTGTATGTGTATATGTGTGTGTATACACATATTTATAGACATACATATTTATATAGTTGGATTGGAGTACACCAATTTATAGCACATATTATAGTCAAATGCCTATAGTGTGAACATATATGGAAATGTAACTGTAAGGGACATCCCAAAGAACATGTGCTTGGCTGTTCTGGCTGCTCCCAGACTACCACATGTGTCTTGATGCTGAAGAACCTGGGTGTTTTGAGATGAGGAAACAATTTCCTTCTTTAGTCTCTCAGTCCTGTGATGACAGCAAAAAATGTCTGCATTAAGAGGATAGAGCACTAAACCAGGAAGATCTGTCCACTCAATAGTTGTTCTCTTCCTTCTCCTCAGCTTCTTTCTCTTTGTCTCTGTCTTTCTCTGTTGGTCTGTCAGTCTCTCTTCTGTCTCTCTGACTTTGCCTGTCAATCTCTCTTTCTCTCTCTTTACTTCTGTCTATCTCTCTGTATCTCCGTCTTTCTGTGTGTATGTCTCTCTCTATCTTTCTGTTGGTCTCTGTCTCTCTGTTAGTCTCTCTCTCTCTCTCTCTCTCTCTCTGTCTCTCTCTCTCTCTCTCTGTCTCTCTCTCTCTCTCTGTCTCTGTCTCTCTGTCTCTCTGTCTCTCTGTCTCTCTGTCTCTGTCTCTCTCTCTCTCTCTCTCTCTGTCTCTCTCTCTCTGCCTCTTCCCCTGTTTCTGTCTCTCTTTTTCTTTCTGTCTCTGTCTCTGTCTATCTCTGTCTCTCTCTTTATCTCTCTGTCTCTGTCTCTCTCTCTCTGTTTTCCCTCAAATTTTACAATATGAAGGGTTGGAGAAAGATGGGCTCCCTTGCCCCAACTTGGGCAGATATGGAAAACGGTTCACACACAGCTGCCTGCTGACCATGTTGAGCTCGAGATGAAATCTCAAAGACCTTACTGCCTCTCCTGCTTTGTGCTTCTTTCTTGGACACAAGTGACCAAGCAACAGCCCTGAGATGGACATTTTCAATCTTAGAGATAGCCATGAGAGTTTGAGTAGTTAGAGGCTCCTGGTCCCTCACTTGGTGCCAGGTCCGCCACATGATGTACCCCACTACATCTGCTACAGCACTTCTCAGAAGAGAAGGACAAACCTAAGTCCTTTCTAAGACATGACCGTTGAAGGAGTTGTTTGACCTCGTGGAGCAAAAATGAATTTGAAATGTTTGCTAGGTAATGTTATGAAATGATTCATACATGTTTTCCATCTCCAGAAAGAGTTGACCGAAGCATACTTTTTCTCTTAAGCATGGTTAATGTGGGAATTTGTTTTGCTTGACTATACATATCTGTAACTGTTTTTCTTGTTTTCTCAATGGCTGAGGGAGGGGAAGACTTTGTAACAGAAAAAAAAATTTTAATACTCAATTTAAAACAACTGTTCATGCTTTGAGATTTTATGATTTGAGATTTTAAATCATGTTTTTTGATTTTATGTTTTAGATTTGCATGAACAGAATGAAAAGTGAAAATATATTGGGAAGAAAAATGGTTAGTGAGGGGCAGGTAGGTGGCGCAGTGGATAAAGCACCGGCCCTGGATTCAGGAGGACCTGAGTTCAAATCTGGCCTCAGACACTTGACACTATCTGTGTGACACTGGACAAGTCACTTAACTCTCATTGCCCTGCCCCCCCCCCAAAAGAAAAGAAAATGAAAGAAAAAGAAAAATGGTTAGTGAGAGATTAGAAATGGAGAAAAAACAAGAAAAAACAAGAAGCAAGTACTGAGCACCAATGGAAAATAAGCGGTAAATGGGCTGCCTAGACTGGGGGTGGGGGTGGGTGGAGGATGGGACAGGATAAAGTAGGAGGCAGGGAGAGGAGGAAGAGAACATTCCACCTTGGATCCCCAATAGCTCAAGGCTAACTTTTTGTCACTAATTGGTTTTAGTTACTTTTCATCTTGTTTATGTTCTAGGATTTAAGTATGAATCTCCTAAAAGAACAAAATAGGAGCTGTGGTTTGCTGTCTCATGTTTTAAATCTTTGGCAATGACTGCTTTGGAATCTTGTACTGTAGCGTTTCTTTTGTGTTGAGGAAATAAATAGATGCCCTATAGATCTCCTCTACCCTGTGCATTGAATACCCTTTCACTATCCCTTTTGGGGACACCTGGGACACGAGCCAAATCGAAACTTGCCATAATTTCCTCTGGGACTCTGGGGCACACGTGTAAAATGTCAAAAAGTATGACAAAAAAAGACTGACAGGGGCAGCTAGATGGCGTTGTGGATAAAGCACTGGCCCTGGATTCAGGAGGACCTGAGTTCAAATTTGACCTCAGACACTTGACAATTACTAGTTGTGTGACTCTGGGCAAGTCACTTAACCCTCATTGCCCTGAGAGACAGAGACAGAGACAGAGAGACAGAGACAGAGAGAGACTGACTCCTCTCCAGGAGAACCAAGCTCAGATATGTGGACCCTTAGTGCAGAGGGAGAGAGTGAGTGCCTCACCCCCAGGGGCTCAGCATTGGTCATGTGTCATTGTTATATATATGTGTGGACATAAACCAAAGCTGGGAGTCCCATGTGTCTTCTCCATGAATTCCTCTCAAAACACACAAATCAAATAAAATCTAACAACATTTATGCAACCAACATGGTAGGCATGCATATAGTAGTTCCTACTATGTGCAGGCCGCTTTGTGAGGCATCAGAAATTCAAAGATAAAAAAAAAAAAATGGCACAGACCCTGCCCTCAAGCTTGCATTCTATAATAGGATGAAGAGTTGAATTTAGGGGGGTTGGGAAGAAATACAACCTATGTATAGATGAATATAAGAGAAGATGGGATAAAGCAGAGATTCAGACAAAATGTCCTAGGAAAATTAGATGAGGGGGAAAACACTCTCAACAGGTGGATAGAGCCTTGGACCTAGAATCAGGAAGACCTGAGTTCAAATCTGATCTCAGATACTTACTAGTTGTGTGACCCTGGGCAAGTCACTTAATCTGTGCCTCGGTTTCCTCATCTATAAAATTAGGACCTCCCAGGGTTGTGGTGAGTATATGAGATTCCATTTCTAAAGTGCTTTGGAGGGGGAAGCTAGGTGGTGCAGTGGATAAAGCACCAGCCCTGAATTCAGGAGGACCTGAGTTCAAATCTGGCCTCAGACACTTGACAATTACTAGCTGTGTGACCCTGGGCAAGTCGCTTAACCCTCATTTCCTCACAAAAAATTTATTAAAATAAAGTGCTTTGTAAACCTTAAAGCACTATATAAATGCTAGCTATTATTAAGGAGGGAGGGAGGAGGGCTCCCGGAAGATATGCCACTCAGCTGAGACTCAGGGTAGATTAGGGTCTTGAAAGGTAGGTATGAAGAAAGAGCGCACACTGCAAGCTTTGGAGGCAGCGGGGCAGACACAGCCCATGCATATATAAGAAGGGAGGAGATGGAATGTCAAGTTTGGAAAACAGCTGGGACCTAGTTATCAGGGGCCCAGAATTCCTTTCTTTCTCCTCTATAGTCTTTCCAAAAGAAGGGTAGAGTCTGGAAAGGAGCTCTCATTTCACCTCAAGCACTAAGGACAAGACCCCCGGAGTCCCCCCTCTCCTTATCCCCCAGTTCTCTATCCCTATTAGCTCTAACTTGACCCAAGCCTTTACCTCCAGCCTCTCCAGGCAGGATTCAGAATGTAATAATAACAGCAATAACTCCAAAGGGTTTAATTTAAATGCTGTTGTTACTATGACATATAATTATATTTGGCTTTCATCTCCCTGGTTGGCCGACTCTCTAACCCAGTCTCCGCGTCTGTCAAAAATACCTGTGTTTGGAGATTTGGTCCATTCCTCAGCCTTGCCACACCCCACTCACCTCCCCCACCCCAAGAAAGGAAATGGCAGATATCTTTGCATTGTTTGTTTGTTTGTAGGAGGGAGGAAATACTTGGCAATCACTACAGATTTGAATGAGCTGGAGAAAAAAGAAAGATACAGGGGGAAGAAAAAAGTTAATAAGACATTAGAAACAGAAAAAAAGAGGAAAATAGGTAATAAGCAATGAAAGAGGGAAAAAAGAAGGAAGAAAAAGGAGAGACAGAGACAGAGAGAGACAGAGTGACAGAGAGAGAGTGTTCCATCCTAGATCTTTTGCACAAGGATTCATTTTTGCCACTGATCAATCTTAATTACCTTTCATTTTCTTTGTGTTTTAGGATTGGAAGGTGTATCCAGTGGTGAAATTATTCTCTCTTTGTGCATGCCTTAGGTCAGCAGTTCTCAATGTGTGGTCTGGGGACCCCTAAAGGTCCTTAAATCCTATTCAGGGTGTCCTTGAAATTAAAACTATTTTCATAATAATATTAAGACATTTTAAATTTCAAATATGGTAAATTTTGATAAACCCCACAAAAACAAAAGCTCTTGGGGCAATGGTTCTCATTATTTTTTAAAATTCAGCTTTATTTTAAATTTCAAATTTCTTCCATCTCTCTCCCTCTCCTGCTCCCCCACCTAATGAGAAAGCAAGAAAAAATAAAACCCATTACAAATATGTATAGTCATTCAAAACAAATTTCCACATTAGACCTCCCTTCCCCACCTCCCCCAAAAAGCAAGAAAAAGTAAGAATGAGAAAAAAAATGCTTCATTCTGTACTTTGAGTCCATCAGCTTTTTCTCTCTGAAGGTAGATAGCATGTTTCATCATGAGTCCATCAGAATTGTGGCAAATTATTGTGTTAATCAGGTACTATTTTTAAAAACTGATTATCTTTACAATATTGCTGTTATTATATAAATTGTTCTGGTTCTGTTCAATTCACTTCACATCAGTTCATACAAGTCTTTCCAGGTTTTTCTGAAATGATTACCTTTATAATTTCTTTTTCTTTACCTTCATCATTTCTTAAAGCACAATAGCATTCAATTACATTCATATAACATAATTTGTCCTGTCATCCTCCAATTGATGGACATTCCCTCAGTTTCCAATTCTTTAGCACCACAAAAATAGCTGTTATAAATTTTTTTCACATGTAAGGTCTCATTGATTTTTCTTTTTTTCAAAAAATCATTATTTATTTTATTCAATTTTGTTGTTGTCGTTATCATTTATTTTATTTATTTTTTAAATTTTGAGTTCCAAATTCTTTCAATTTAAAGATGAGGAAACTAAGGGCCAAGGAGGGTAAATGACTTGGCCACAGTCACACAGGTAGTGTCAGAATTAGGATTTGAATTCACGTTTTTTTCATTGCAGAGTCACTGTACCTCACTGTCTCCTATTCAACTGGAACATGATGGGACCACCTTTAGACCATCCCAAGCATTTTCTTTTTTCTCCCACAAATCTTCCTTGCTCTGAAAGGAAAATTTAGCATATTCTTGACTTCTGGGACACTTTTGCACACTGACACCTTTCTATCAATTTCCTGGGGTCCACACCCTGCCAGAGTCCATAGGTCTGAAGTTTATTAAAGTAGAACATCCTGGTACTTCCTCAAACTCCAAACAAAACACCATAGAATCACAAGAATTTAATCAAAGTTGAAAGAGGGGTAAATATTGTCACAGACCCACATCCTTTGGACAAAAGATTAATTTGTTTAGCAGTCCAAGTGATTCTCCTGAAGAAATGAGCTCTAAGCAGGCAAGGAAAACCAGGTCAAGTGGAATGAGCTCGTTGAGCCTGAGAAAGGACTAGTAAAGAAGGCCTCACTCTGAAATGAAAATTAAAATACCTTTCCTATGCCTGAAAAAGAACAAAAAGAATTGGATACCATTTCCCAGTCTAAGTGTCAAAATTAAAATTAGCTCTAATAATTTATTAACCGAATTAACCAATAAAAAACATGCTTTCGGTACCACTATATTTTTTTAACCAGGTGAAGGTTCTGTCTGCATCTTTCTTTCAAGGGTGTTTCTTGTGAAAACAAACAAACAAACCTCTCAGACCTGGTTAAATTCTCTCATCATCCCTCTTCATAAACTTAACATTCCTCAAAAACCACTTTGCCTTTATATTATATATTATTGATTATAATAAAACCAAGTGAAGAGATATGATAGCCAAGAACAATATTAATTTAGAATGTCAACTTATTTGTAAAATCTTACAGAGGAGGATGGTAGAAGATTATTCAAAGTTAAAAGCAATGGAGTGAGGGCAGCTAGGTGGCACAGTGGATAAAGCACCAGCCCTGGATTCAGGAGGACCTGAGTTCAAATCCAGCCTCAGACACTTGACACTTACTAGCTGTGTGACCCTGGGCAAGTCACTTAACCCTCACTGCCCCGCAAATAAAGAAATAAATACAAGGTAATTTGTAGGATGGAATACTGGCAGTTGATAGGTCTAAGAAAGGCCTCATGGAGGAGGTGGTACTTGAACTGAGCTTTGAATGAAACTAAGGATTCTAAGTGACAGAGGTAATAAAGGAGTGCAGAACATGGGGAAGGGATACATTGGGCAGTATGTGAAAAGGCACAGAAACATTGTGTAAATTGGCCAAGGTCACACAATTAGTAAGTGGCAGACCCAGTATTTGAACCTGGGTCCTCTGAGTTCAAATCTAGTGTTTCTTTGCTATACGCCCTAAGTTCATTTAAGGATGGAAATGGGGGTAACTGGGTGGAACAGTGGAAATAGCACCGGTCTGGATTCAGGAGGACCTGAGTTCAAATCTGGATTCAGACACTTGACACTTACTACCTGTGTGACCCTGGGCAAGTCATTTAACCCTCATTGCCCGCAAAATAAATAAAATAAGGATGGAAATGGATGGACAACAGACAAAAAAAGGAAAAGATCAGTAAAGGTTATTACAACAAACTCATTTCCATCAGTGTCAATGGAGTTACCACATTTGGATTCTAACATCAAAACTTCTGTTATATTCCATGAAGAAATGGAGGGAGCACCAAAGAATATGAAGATGGAAAGAACAGCTGGATTAGCCTAGAGGTAGCTAGATCACAAAGTGGCTAGAATGCTGGACCTGGAATCAGAAAGACTTGAGTTCAAGTCTCACCTTGAACACTTACTAGCTGTGTGACCCTGGGCAAGTCACTTAACTTTAGTTTCCTCATCTGTAAAATGGGGGTAAAAAAACCATACCTACCAGGGTTGTTATGACAATCAAATGAGGTAATATTGAAAAGTGCTTAGCTCCGCACCCGGCACATAGTAAGTACTATATAAATATTAATTATTATTAGACCAAGGAAACACTGAGGGGGTTTATGCTGGAAGCAACATGTTTTTGAGAGCATTGAAGGATTGATCATCAAGGTACCTGAAAAAGGAGAGGATGGCCTGTCTCTAGCTCTTCTCTATTTCCTTGATTTTACCTTAGTTAGGTTGGGGGGGGGGTAAGAAATGGGGAGGAGAGGAGAGGGGAGGGGAGGAGAGAGAAGTGACATTGTCAGTGATTAAATAGGAATGTGGATGAATGAACTACAAGGCCTGTCTTGCTATCAGGAGGATTATTGGTTGGATAAGAACAAGCTAGATGTAATTAGGGGTTGGAGGGGATAGTATGTGATGCTGAAATACAGCATGCTTAACCAAAGCAAGCCCCCACATCAAAGGGGCTGGGGAACCTACTTTTGGAGAGGCCTGATGACATATGATGCAAATGCTCTGCTCCCTGATTCGGAGTATACACAGACATTCTGTAACCCACTCCAGATTGCTAAGCAATTGATGAAGAGACAGACTGCTGCATGGCCAGAAGTAGGAGAATTCAGAAGGCACCAAGCTGCCAAAGCCAGTCTTCCTCTTTGTCTGCTTCTGTTCCTTCTTGGCTGGGTTCTGATGACAGAGAGTGGGAAAGCCCTGGGCCCTGCCCTTCCAAGACCAATATCTCACTGCTGGTGAATGGAGGCCTCTGTTCTTTGTCTCTTTACATTTGTACCATCCTATGTTTTGGTGAAGGGCTAATGGAGACAGCTTTGATCTTGGGAGTTTCCAAATGTCACTCTGGCAAGCTGGCAAAGATCCGAAAGCTAGGGTTCGTGCCTGGTGTTACAACCAACAATGAGGCCCTGGTGAATGCCCCCAGGGACCCAGCCCAGTGGTGGCTGAGATGAAGACTCCTCTATCAGTTGTACCACATTTGGAAATCAATCTGTTGGGTGAATTCCGTGAAGAAACTTTATTAACTTTGAGTACACTCTTAACGGGGATGGAGGTGGCATAAGGGAGAGTGTGCTCTCAGTTGTTAGCTAGGGAAATATTTGCACTTCTGTTGTTGCTATAGCTTTGAAGTAAACATCCCTTGGTAAAAGCTAATCAATGCTAATCAGTTAAATGAAGAGAGGGCACTAATCACTTGCCTTTAACAGTGGGATGAAAACAACCAGAATAAAGACTTAAACTGTTAGCATTAGATAATGCTTTCCTGACCTCTGGGGTATACAGAAGTTGGAGAGAGAGTTGAGTTTGTACTGGGAGTTAGGTAAGGATAGTAGGTAGAATGGACCAAGGATTTTGAGCCAGAGCACCCAGGTAAGTGACTCTCAAATCAGCCTGGAAATGTTCTAAACTAAGAAGAAGGGATTCTTCTCTGGGACCACAAGCAACCAGGATGTTGTGTCATGATTCACCTGGCCAAGAGAGGATGATGGGTCAAGCGAAGCCTAGGGAATTGTATGTAGAAAAACTATCTTGGGAAGTTTTAGTGCCATGAAAACTGGGTCTTAATTCAAGCAGTTATCTCATCAGGTTGTTGGGGGGGGTTTTCTACTCTAATTTCTAATTATCTTACCCTGGTGGATTATATATGAAATTGTATGTTTTCTTTATCCTTGTAAATAAACCCTAGAATAATTTACTATTTTGTATTTGTAAGGCAGCTTGGTTTAACAGTGGAAAGACCACTGGACCTGTAGTCAAGAAGACCTGAGTTAAAAAATCTGGCCTCAGACACTTACTAGTTGTGTGATCTTGGGAAAGTCACTTTACTTCTGTCTGCTTCAGGTTCTGCACCTGTAAAATGGGGATAACAATATCACCTCCCTCTCAGAGTTATAAGAATCAAATTAGATAATATTTCTAAAGCACTTAGCACAGGACCTGGCACATAGTAGGTGCTTAGTAAATGCTTATTTCCTTCCCTTCTTTGTGGTCTGGAGACAAGGAGTGAGTACAGTAAAAGAGAAAGAGATTCTACAATTTTCCACCAATTGTAGTGGCATCTGCAAAAAGACACAGACATGGGCCATAGGTGATAGCCAGATATGAATGAATAAGTGATGTTCTTGGGGGCAGCTAGGTAGTACAGTGGATAAAGCACCAGCACTGGATTCAGGAGGACCTGAATTCAAATCCAGCCTCAGATACTTGACACTTACTAGCTGTGTGATCCTGGGCAAGTCACTTAACCCTCATTGCCGCCCTCCCCCAAAAGAATAAGCAATGTTCTTTATTTGAGGTAGTACCCATATCACTGGGCTCACAGAGCCATCAAAGTAGTAGAAGAATCACAACAATGAATCATCTTCCTATCAGTGATTCAGTTAAAGACATTCAACTCAATGAACATCAATTGACTACATACTGTGTATAAAGCAGTTGCCTTTTTAAGATGCCTATAGTATTTTACTTTAAGTGAGATGCTTTTGTGCTTATTTTAAGATGCCTAAGTAAAATACCTGTAGTCTCTGTAGGAGAGGCTATTGAAGCTAATATTAAAGTGTAATATGAAGCCTAAGAGAAAAGATTGTTACTGACAAAATGGATCAGAGAAGGTTTCCTGGAGAAGGGTTGGGTTGGACCTTACAGAATAGATAGATAATGGGCAAAGAAGGGAGAAGGTATTCCATTCATAGAATTATAAATCACTAAAGCTAGAAAGGACTTTAGAGACCATCTAATCTTCATATAGGGAACTGTGAACAATGGAACAGGGAATAGGGAAGCTGAGAGCATGTTTAAAGAACAGAGAGAGAGGTCCAGGCTAGCAAGGGGTAATGCTTCCAGAGGAAAGAGGGAGCCACTGAAGTTTATTGAGTAGGGAAACGACATAGTCAGATCTGAACTTAAGGCAGTTGTGTGGAGAAAGAATGAAATGGGAAGAGACTTGAGTCAGGTAGACCAATTAGGAAGCCATTGCAACAGTCCAAGTAGGAGGAGATAAGAGACTAAGCAAAGGTGAATGGAAAAAAAAAGGGATAAAAGTAAGATGTTTTAGATGTAGAAATGATAAAATTTGGCAAATGATTCAACCATAGATTTAACAAGAATTTATTATAGGAAAGTAGAGTTTAAGATATATATATGTGAAATAAGGTCAAAATGGATACATGATTTAGACATAAGAGGTGATACCATAGGTAAATTAGGAGAGAAAGGAATAGTGTACCTATCAGATCTTTAGAAAGGAGAACAGTTTTTGACCAAACAAGAGATAGAGTATATTATGAAATGCAAAATGGATGATTTTGATTATATTAAATTAAAAAATTTTTGTACAAACAGAAGCAATGCATCCAAAATTGGAAGGGAGGCAGAAAACTGGGAAACAATTTTTGAGGCCAGTGCTTCTGATAAAGGCCTCATCTCTAAAATATATAGGGAATTAAATCAAATTTATAAGAGTCCAAGTCATTCCCCAATTGAGAAATGGTCAAAGGATATGAACAGGCAGTTTTCTGATGAAGAAACCAAAGCTATCTATTCCCATATGAAAAAATGCTCTAAATCTCTAATGATTAGAGAGATGCAAATTAAAACAACTCTGAGGTACCACCTGACACCTATCAGATTGGCTAAAATGACAAAAAAGGAAGATAATAAATGTTGGAGAGGCTGTGGGAAAATTGGAACACTAATGCATTGTTGGTGGAGCTGTGAGCTGATCCAACCATTCTGGAGAGCAATTTGGAATTATGCCCAAAGGGCAATAAAGCTGTGCATACCCTTTGACCCAGCAATTCCACTTTTAGGTCTTTTGCCCAAAGAAATCATGGAAGGGGGAAAGGGACCCACAAGTACAAAAATATTTATAGCTGCTCTTTACGTGGTAGCAAGGAATTGGAAGTTGAGGGGGTGCCCATCAATTGGGGAATGGCTGGACAAGTTGTGGTATATGAATACAATGGAATACTATTGTGCTGTAAGAAATGATGAGCAGGAAGAGTTCAGAGAAACCTGGAGGGTCTTACGTGAGCTGATGATGAGTGAGATGAGCAGAACCAGAAGAACATTGTACACAGTATCATCAACATTGAGTGTTGACCTACTGTGATGGACTATATTCTTCTCACCAATGCAATGGTACAGAAGAGTTCCAGGGAACTCATGATAGAAGAGGATCTCCAAATCCAAGAAAAAAAAAAAAGAAAGAAAGAACTGTGGAGTATAGATGCTGATTGAACCATATTATTTCTTTTGTTTTGGGTGCTGTTGAGTTTTTTTTCTATTTTGAGGTTTTGCATCACTGCTCTGATTTTTTCTCTTGTAACAGGATTAATGCAGAAATAGGATTAATGTTATTATGTGTATATATATATATATGTATTTATCTATATCTATATCAGATTACCTGCTGTCTAGGGGAGGGGGGAGGGAGGGGAAGGAGGGAGAAAAATCTGAAATTGTAAAGCTTGTATAAACAAAAGTTCAGAACTATCTTTACATGTAACGGAAAAAATAAAATACCTTATACATTAAAAAAAAACTTAAAGCTATGTATAAATGCAAAAAAAAGATATATATATGTGTAAGTATATCTATATATATATGTATATCTATATGTGTGTATGTATATATGTGTTTGTGTGTGGAGACAGAGACAGAGACAGAGACAGAGAGACAGAGAGAGATACACAGAAGAATGGATCAGTCCCACTGCTGTGTATAAATCTTTCTACCTTAAACTAGTACCTAAGTCCTGCTCCTCAACTCCAACTTCTACAGACTGGAAGAAGAGTCTCTGGCTTCCCATATTTGGTGGGGCAATCCATGACCTTCATCTATTTCTTTCCTTGCCTTAAACCCCTCAATGCCTTCTTCCTCTCAGGACTCTGTGCCAGTCACTGGCTCTGCCCCTCTTCTGGTCTACCTAACCAAAGGCCATGGTAAGGTTATGAGAAGTGACACATGCTATCTTGTCAATACAGGCCATCTCCAAGTGGCCTTTTCCTTGGTCCCTTTAAGGAAGTGTCCCCTTCAAGTTGTTCACTCAAGATATGTATTATGACAAACAAAATCTATTCCTAGGGCACATCAGACACCACTTTATTACAAAAAGGATTTATCAATACTAAGCAAATCTGACTGAAATACTTGTGACTGGCTGAAGGACAGGAGCAGATGATTTGTAATCTTAGACCAGGGGTTCTCAGACCTTGGGTACATGGACCTCTACGGGTCTTGGGACAGATTTTAGAGGGTCTGTGGATTTGGGTGGGAAAAAATTTATCTTTATTTTCACTAACCTCTAACTTCAATTTAGTATTTCCTTTAATTGTGAAAAAAAATTTATTCTGAAGAAGGGTCCATAGGCTTCACCTGAGTGCCAAAGAGGTCTATGGTACAATACCCATCTTAGATAAATTACTAGAAGCATAATATCATGGTGGTTAGAGCACTGAACTTGGAATCTGGTAGACTCAGATTCATAACCTCACCTCAGACACTAACTAGCTTTGTTTGTTTTGGGGATTTTTTTGTTTTGCAGGGCAAAGAGGGTTAAGTGACTTGCCCAGGGTCACACAGCTAGTGTCAAGTGTCTGAGACTGAATTTGAACTCAGGTCCTCCTGAATCCAAGGCCAGTGTTTTATCCACTGCACCACTTAGCTGTCCCCACTAACTAGCTTTGTAATCCTGTGCAAATCACTTGACCATTCTGTGCCTCAGTTTCCTCCTATATAAAATAAAGGGGTCTGACTCGGCCTCTAAAATCTATGATCATATGACTTCTTCACTTCTCTAGGCTTTAGTTTTCCTCTTTGTTGAACAGACAATCTCTAAGATCCCTTCAGTTCTCTCTCTCCGATCCTCTGATCCCATGATAAACAGATAATGACACTATGTCAGCAAATAGATTTAAAGGCTCAGGATATTCTTAATATCAGTAGTAGTCTATCCACATCTTCATTACAACAGCCTCCAGGTATGTACTATGTATGTATTCAAAACAAAAAAGACAAGAACATCCATTGGCAGGTAATCCTACTCCCTACCCCTCTCCCCAGCTCGTTAAGAAAAGGTCAAACCCAAAGATAAACGTGTCCAAACTATCTTGGAACTAACTGGACTCTTGTGATCAGAATAGAGTTTCATTCTCAGCCTCTGTCCTGTAACTTAGGTGTCTTCCACAGTCTTATCACAGGTCTCAGCCATGTGAGACAAGGCATAGACTCCAATGGATGGTTTAGCCCAACTCTATTCTGTCTAAGGATAGACCACAGAGGATTAGCTCCAAAACTTATAAACTTATAAAAACCCATGGCTAAGGAACTATAGCAGGACATGTAGCCACATTCAGAAGCCTATGGAGCTGAAATTCATACTGAGGAAGAGGAGAAAATGTTGAAATTCCTCCTCTCCCTTTGCTTCAGTCCCTACCTTCTTAAGAAGACCTTGATTCTTGAAGGTATACAGTGAGATGCAAGGCTTGTGGGTGAGTTTCTTATGCACAAGTTTATATCTTTTTTGTGTGGGGGTGGACAATGAGGGTTAAGTGACTTGTCCAGGGTCACACAGCTAGTAAGTGTCAAGTGTCTGAGGCCTGATTGGACTCAGGCCCTCCTGAATCCAGGACCGGTGCTTTATCTACTGCCCCCCACCCCAGTTTATATCTTGAACATTTTTGTGAAGATGCAGCTTTGCAAACTTTTATTCCTAGAGAGAATCTTCTTATTGTTCTTCGTAATGCAATCTCACATCTTAAATTTTAAAAATCATAGGTGTTATGGGAGGAAAAAAAAACCCAAAACTTTGTATCTCAGGCAAGAATGCTCAAATATTCTATCTTTTTTTCAAAAATAGCTGGCCAGGTTAGGAAATAATACTTCCTTAAGAAGGGGCTCCCTCCCTGAAAGAATTGAAGTGTCTTATATGCATCAGTGAACAGGGGGAAAAAAATCCCAAACCAAAATGAAACACATTACATTGGAGAGGGGTCAGAATATGTAGAAGGGGAGATTGGTACCTCAGAGCCACGTGCTTTGTGCCATACCTCTCTCCCCATGAGAAGTCCAAGGATTTCTTTCATGGCTTCCCTTCCCCTCCCTTCCCTTGCCCCTAAATAAACTACCATCTTATTCTAAAAAAAAAAAAAAAAGAATATGTAGAAGGTCCAGATGTTTACATGGTGTCTAGATTGATTTATCCTGCCATAAAACACAAACTGAGGTAAGAGCATGAACTCAAGGATTATGTAAGGGTTCTTTATTTTAGCTTGGCTTTAACTCCTGGATAGCATCTTCCTGGTGAAAGGAGCATACCTTTTACATAAAGAATGGGGAGAGAGCAAGGTTATGGAGAGACTTCAAGTAAAAGGAAAGATAGCAGTTTTAAAACAGAGGTGTTTAAGCCATGCCGGCTGGCGTATAAGGTTAGGACTGTGCTTGGGATGCTGTGTACAGCATACCCCTGGCCTCCATATTTGTTATCCAAGAAACCCATCTTTGAAGTGGGCCAGTTTATAGAAGTCATAGGTTGTTAGAGCTGAGCCAGACCCCACAACAGAATGGAAAAACCACAGGTTCTGGAGTCAGAGGGCCTGAGTTTTCTAATCCCACTTCTGATCCTTACCTGTGTTACATAATGAAAATGACTTTACCTCTCTGGGCCTCAGTTTCCTCATCTGGTAAAATAAAAGGGTTGGCTTAGATTGTTTCCAACAATTGAGCTATGATACCGTATTAAACTCTTTCATTTGGCAAAGGAAGAAACTCAAGCCCCAAATAAGGAAGTGATTTGCCCAAGTCAGTGGCTGAAGAGGGATGACTATCTGACCCAGGAGTCCTGACTTACAGTGTAGGGTTCTTCCTATGGGCATTCAGCATTTCCAGTTTTCCCAGGGCAGAAGGATAATCTACTAGGTTGAGCAATGGGTTGAGCAAAGTCAATGAGAGATAAGGGAAAGGTGAAAGGGAAGAGGATCAAATAATAACAGTGGTCACCAGAGAATAAACAGTTACTAACTGGAAAAGCAATTCACCTTTTTGGGAAAAGGGAGAAATGGCATAGTGTGGGCTCAGAGCTTAGCCACTCCTTCCTCAAGTAGGGATAGGGATGTATGTGTGTTTAACCTTGAACATGCTAGCATGATGAGTTACTTCAGTCGGAGTCAATAATATTGCATTAACCAATCACTAACAGTTTGGCACATTTCCTCATGCATCTGCCCAGAGTCACTGGGTGTTTCCTGTTGAACCTGAGCAGCTCCTCCAAGCCAGACTAGCTCCCCCCGCCCCTATCCCCTATATCTTTCCTTCTGGGCTTTTTCCAAGAAAGTACCTGTTGCCAGAAGGTATAAAAGTCTGGCTTCCCTGAGCACAGCAACCACCCTGGTGGCTTGAGGAGTCCACAGCAGCTGGCAGGTAAGTCTATCAGATGTTAAGTTCTTCTAGTTTCTCCAGTGGTGGGAATGACATCTCCCCAGGGTTTCTTCGGGAGGTGATGGAGTTGCCCTGGTCTGGCATTTTCTCGGGTGAGGTTTTCTGGACATCACAAGAACTCCTTTTCACTTTGGTCAGAAGTAGTGATGGAGAGCTCCCTGAACCTGTGCCTTGATCCACAGAATGCTTTAGAGCTAAAAGGGACATTAGAGACAATCTAATTTAAACTTTTCATTTCATAGATAAAGGAAATTGAGTCCCAAGGCCACACAGCTGGTTAGTGACAGAGCAGGGGACGAGAGCCTGAGTTCTCCTGATACCAAGAATAGGGTTTGAGAGCTTGGTCTGATATGAGGAAATGTCTGTTTTATTTGGACCATGGTGGTTTGAATTCAGGGCTGTCAGGATTTCTCCCTCTTTTCCCAAGTGGATGGCTTGTCAGTAGTAGGGTAGAAGTTACCTGACTTCCTAGCTGTGCAAGCCAGAACTGACTGTCCTCAGGGAATGCTCCCAGGCCCTGTGTCAGGACTTATCTCTGAATCTTTCCTTCTGCTCACAACTGGTCTCCATGGATCATTCGATCAGCCACTTCTGAGTCCCAAATTGGGTCCTATCAGTTCGGCTTATTCAGCACTACTGAATCATATTGTGTATTTAATAAACCATTAGAAGCCCCAGACCCTGTGATTAAGACTAAGAATAATTTCTAGCATTAGAAGGGCTAGGTGAACACTTTCCTTTCTCGTTAGTTTTTCTGGTCTTGAATTCCTTTCCCAGTAGAGGATGTGTTTCCTTCCATCATAACAGACCAATTCATGGGGATCTAAGTTTGGATTTTCTTGCAGCCTATTCCAGTACTCTTGGGCAAAGTCTTTCAGTTTGGGATCAGGGAAGGATCCTGCTGGATCTCTCCAGTTTAACCTTTCTCTAGCCATTTGTGGTTTCTTATCAGATTTCCTTCCCACTGAGTCACTGCTTAGGCAAGTCTGGTAGCCTGCACCCTTTAATTGACCATCTGAATCCCGAGGCATGGCCTGAGAATGGGTAACTTACCTTTCTCTTTTCTGCTCTCAAGTCTTTTGCTGTTTATGTTGGTGTGGAAGCTTCAGGACCCGGCTATGATCTGATCCCCCAGGCCAACCTCTGAATCACATTTTTTTTTTTTTTTACGGGGCAATGGGGGTTAAGTGACTTGCCCAGGGTCACACAGCTAGTAAGTGTTAAGTGTCTGAGGCTGGATTTGAACTCAGGTACTCCTGAATCCAGGGCCAGCGCTTTAACCACTGCGCCATCTAGCTGCCCCCTGAATCATATATTTTGCTGCTGAAGCATCCCAAATGGTTTAGCAAATACTCATATAATCATAGACGTAGAGCTGGAAGGGACCTCAGATGTCATCCAATCCAATTCCCTCATTGTATAGACAAGGAAACTGAGTTCCAGAGACTTATCCATAATCGTACAAGTAGGAAGTGGCAAAACTGGGATCTAAAGCCAAATCCTATGACTCCAAAGTCCATATTCTTTCCCCTGCACTATGATGCAATGCTGACCACAATAGTCCTGATATCTTAGGATTTAAAACTGAAAGGGAGCCCAGGGATTGTCCAAAAGCAGCTAGGTGGGACAGTGGATCAAGCACCAGCCCTGGATTCAGGAGGACCTGAGTTCAAATTCGACCTCAGACACTTGACACTTACTAGCTGTGTGAGCCTGGGCAAGTCACTTAACCCTCATTGCCCTGCCCAAAAAAAGAAAAGGTCACTGGATGTAGAGTCAGGTAATTGTTGTTGCTGTGTTGTTTTACTTGTGTCCAACTCATTGTGACTCCATTTGGGGTTTTCTCAGAACAGGTACTGGAGTAGTTTGCCATTTCCTTCTCCAGCTCATTTTACAGATGGGGTAACTGAGGGCAATAAGGCTACATGACTCGTCCAGGGTCACACAGCTATTAAGTGTCTGAGGCTGGATTTGAACTCAAGAAGAGGAGTCTTCTTGACTCCAGACCCAGCATTCTATCCACTGTGCCACCTAGATGCCCCATAATAATAACAATAGCTGACATTTATATGATGCTTTAAAGTTTACAAAGTGATTTACATATGATAACGAAACTAGGTAGCTCAACAGATAGAGTACTGGGCCAGGAGTTAGGAAGACCTGAGTTCAAATCTAGTCTCAGACACTCACTAGCTGTGTGACCCTGGGCAAGTTACTTAACCCTGTTGGCCTCAGTTTCCTCATCTGTAAAATGAGATAAAGAAGGAAATGGCAAATCACTCCAGTATCTTTGCCAAGAAAACCCCCAAATGGGGTCATGGAGAGTCAGACACAACTGAAACAACTCAGCAACAAAAAATTACAGATGCTATCTCATTTGTTCCTCACAACAACCCTGTGAGATAGCAGCTCACATAGTTATCACCATTTTGAAGGTAAAGAAAGTAAGGCTAGGTGAGCTTATATGACTTACCCAGGGTCACACAACTAGCAAGTAGGAATTTGTTTTACCCAGTTATGTAACTATGTATTAAGGTATTTATTTTTCTGTCTTCTTGTTTGTTTGTTTTTAATTTGTTCAATTAGGAGAGGGACAGATTAATTTTTAAAATACTTGTTACTTGGGGCAGCTAGGTGGCACAGTGGATAGAACTCTGGGCCTAGAGTCAGGAAGATCTGAGTTCAAATCTAGCCTCACACACTTACTAGTTGTGTGACCCTGGACCAGTCATGTAGCCTTGTTGGCCTCAGTTTCCCCATCTGTTGAGCTGGAGAAGGAAATGGCAAACCTCTCCAAGTATCTTTGTCAAGAAAACCCCAAATGGGGCCACAAAGAATCAGACATGACTGAACAACGACTTGAAAAGACTCCTTCAAACTGAAAGGATAATAAAGGCCTTTGGCTCATGTTCTTAGCCCTTGAGTCTCTAAATTTCATTTCCTGCCCAGAGTCTTCATCAATTTATAGACTTATATCCTTGGGTCCAGTTGGTCTTCTCTCTACCCTATAACCTGAAGATGCTTGATTTTGTTCCTGAAAAAAACCAAATTTTCCTCTGATGCAATAGGCTCAGTGGAGAGCCTCTGGAATCCTCAAGAGAGGGGAAAATGATGGGAGGAGTTTTTGCTATTATTCTCCCCCTTTTACAAATGAAAAAACTGAGACAGGCAGACATTAAGTGATTTGCCCAGAGACTCACAGCTAGTAAGAGACTGTTTGAACTCAGATCTTCCAGACTCCAGGTTTGGTGAGCCACCTACCTAATACGTATATACAAAATTGGAGGCAAAGAGGGCAGATATTTTAGATATGTGGGAAGGAGGTAACCTGCGCAAAAGGCAGAAGATGGAGTAAGTTTTGCTTCCCTAAGGGAGAGGATCAGAGAAGAAATGTCCAAACTCATGTTCTAAAGTTTGCTGATAGAGAGCATTAATCAGACTCCGGTTTGATCCCAGACCTCCCTCTAATACATACTGGTTGTGTTTGACACTGGGTAAATTATTTTACCTCTCGATGTTCAGATAACTCTCTAAGATAGCAAGTTGCAGATCAGTGTTGATCTGTGATGGTAAAGGGATTTTCCATACTGGGAGTTCCAGACATTTGGATATACCCATTAAGTCGCAGAACCAGTCCAAAAAAGAAAAAAAAAAAGATTCCCTGGCAACTCTTCGCCATTTTGTATTTCTTCTATCAATAGATATGAACAGTACAGATATAAGATGGAAGTCCATGAAATAGTTGGACCCTGAAGAGGGGCCCCCACACTTGAAAAGTTCTGAAGGTCAGAACTTCAGAGTTCTAGTCTAGGACATCTTAAACTTTTTCCACTCATCATCCCTTTTCAACCAAGAAATTTTCCCATGACCCTGGATATATAGGTATATAAAATAGGTATACATAACCTTTTACTGTTGCCAAATTTTTCACATCCCCCACATTCAGTTATTCAACCCCATATGGGGTCATGACCCACAGTTTAAGAAGCTTTGATCTAGGGGGCATCTGGGTGGCATAGTAGATAGAGTACCGGCCCTGGATTCAGGAGGACCTGAATTCAAATCCAGCCTCAAACACTTATCACTTACTAGCTATGTGACCCTGGGCAAGTCACTTAACCTTCATTGCCCTGTGAGAGAGAGAGAGACAGAGAGACAGAGAAGCTTTGATCTAGTCCAAGTGCTTCATTTTACAGATGAGAAAACTGAGATCCAGAGGAAAGTGATTTGCCCAGAGTCATGAAAGTAGTAAGTGGTAGAGCAGGACTAGGTTTTGAGTGAACCCTGTGCTCTTTCCACTGTGCCACCATTAGATGGCTTTTTTGCCCACCCATGAGTAGTAACACTAGAGCAGGCTGTCCGCTAGTAAGTGTCAAGTGTCTGAGGCCTGATTTGAACTCAGCTCCTCCTGAATCCAGGGCCGGTGCTTTATCCACTGCGCCACCTAGCTGCCCCCCCACCAATCCAATTTCACAAAAGAGGAAACTGAAAGCGGAGAAATAGTGCTTTGCCCGAGATCACACAAGTAATCAAGGGGTAGGGATGGAAATCAGACCATGGTCCTCTGACTCCAACACCAGCCCTTGTCCCAAGACACCAAGCTCTTCCAGAACCTTCCCAGAAATAGAAACTCTTGATCAATAGGGAGTGAAGTCTTTGGAGCGCTTGAATCCCCTCCCCCAAAGACCCATTGGTAGGAAGCCATAATGGGTTTGGGAGCATATGGAGGAGAAAAGAGCTGGATCAAAGATAGAGTCATTATCAACATTTCCTTTCTTTGAGAACAGTTACATAATGGAAAGTTAAAGTATCATATAGGAATAAGGAAGGTGGCTGGGGAAAGCAATGACCTTACTGGCGCTGCCTTCGCCTTGCTAGTAAAGACCTCTGGAAGTCTATAGGGGTGTGTGCCCTAGGCAGATGGGAGACAATATGACATTCTGTAACACCAAGAAATCCAGGGCAATGGTAAGGAGGCAACGGGGGAAGACCTTATGGGGAATGACATTAAGAGATATTGATGGGAGTCATATGAGAGAGTAGGGAGGATGGGCAGGCTGATGCATGTCCCATGGAAATGGCATCTGGCAGCTGAACTGTGGATCACAGACAACCCCCTCCTCTGAATACCTGTTGTCTGGACCCATTTGGCATTTGCCATGCACTGTTTGGTATTGTTGGTTACCCCTTTCTGTCCATCTGTCCTGTCTCACAGCTGGAGGACAAGCTTCTCAAAGAACAAGGACTGTCTCTTACTTCCTTTGAGTCCCTCACTATAGTTACCTAGCACATAGCTGATGTTAATTTTCTATTTTGGTTGGGGCAATGAGGGTTAAGTGACTTGTCCAGGGTCACATAGCTAGTGTCAAGTGTCTGAGGCCAGATATGAACTCAGGTCCTCCTGAATTCAGGACTGGTGCTTTATCCACTACACCACCTAGCTGCCCCTTTGCTGATGTTAATTCAAATACACAAGGGGACTCATTGAGAGAAAATGTGGTGTCATCATTAGAGCAATAGACTTGAAGTCAGAAAAACCTGGGTTCTAATTCTACCTTGGAAATTTGTTAGTTTGGTAACACTGAGCACATCACTTAACCTCTCCCAGTCTTAGTTTCCCCATTTATCAAACGAGGATAATAATCCCCAAAGACTTAATTCACAGGGTTGTTGTGAGGATTAAAATTTTTTTAAGTCCATG
Source organism: Dromiciops gliroides (assembly GCF_019393635.1). Lineage (NCBI taxonomy): Eukaryota > Metazoa > Chordata > Mammalia > Microbiotheria > Microbiotheriidae > Dromiciops > Dromiciops gliroides. Next base: position 168,641,112 of record NC_057864.1, on the reverse strand, counting down.
GGGGCAGCTAGGTGGCACAGTGGATAAAACACTAACCCTGGATTTAGGAGGACCTGATTTCAAATATGGCTTCAGACACTTGACACTTACTAGCCGTGTGACCCTGGGCAAGTCACTTAACCCTCATTGCCCCCCCCCCAAAATGTCTGTAAGTCACTTTGTGAAACTTAAAGTACTATACAAATGCCAGCTGGTGTGGTGGTGAAGACAATGAAGATGATGAGTGTTATTGATTGTGGATCTAAGTTTGAACTGTGTCTAAATACTACTCCTTCCTTATAGTGTAAAGAATGGTGGATTTGAAGTCAGATAACCTGGGTTCAAATCTCCACTCTGCCACAAACTAGCTATGTACCTTAAACAAGTTTTTTTACCTCCATGAATCTCAGTTTCCTCATGTGTAAAAATGAGGGGATTGGTATAAATAACCCAGCTCTAAATCTACTCTACATTAGAGAGCTGGGTGGGTACAGTGGCCAGAGTAATAGATTTAGCAGTCAAGAAAACTTAAGTTCAAATCTTAGCCTCAGATACTTACTTGTTGTATAATACTGGGTAAGTCACTTAAGTTCTATTTGTCTAAATTTTCTCATCTTTAAAATGAAGATAGCACCTATCTCCCATGGTTGTTATGAGAATAAGATGAGATGATATTGCTAAAGTGCTTTGCAAACCTTAAAACTCTATACAGGGGGCAGCTAGGTGGCAAAGTGGATAAAGCACTGGCCCTGGATTCAGGAGGACCTAAGTTCAAAGCCGGTCTCAGACACTTGACACTTACTACCTGTGTGACTCTGAGCAAGTCACTTAGCCCTCATTGCCCCACCAAAAAACCTCTATGAAGTCTGTCTTTTTGGTTGATTTTTTTTTTTTTTGGTAAGGCAATTGGGGTTAAGTGACTTGCCCAGGGTCACACAGCTAGTAAGTGTTAAGTGTCTGAGCCGGATTTGAACTCAGGTCCTCCTGAATCCTGGGCTGGTGCTTTATCCACTGCGCCACCTAGCTGCCCCTATGAAGTCTGTCTTAAGCCTTAGGGCACTAAGACTTTTGAGACACTGTGCATAAATGCTAGCTAGTATCATTATCAATATCAATCCAAACCAATAAGCATCTATTAAGCACCTACTATGTGCAAGGCACTGTGCTAGGTATAAGGGGTATAATTAATAAAAAGAAATACCATCCCTGCTCTCAAAGAGCTTATAATCTAAATGGGAAGACAATACACAAAAGGAGGCATGAAAGCAAGGGTGGGGAGGAGGATAGGACACTGGGAGGTATCTGGCCTAGGGCCATCTTGTTCCATGGAGCTGAACCCAGGCAGGGCAGAAGATGCAAAGTGGAGTGATTATATTTATGCTTCTGTGGGCCTTTCCCTTTTTCCATGGCCATGTTCTGGTGTTGCTGTATTCAGAGCCTCTCTTAAGCACTTGGGTAGGGTTGGCAATGGTAACCCTTGTTGAATTGTGGGGTGTTTATTTCAGGGATGAAGCTGTTTCTCTCCTTTGCCGGGCTCCTGGCATCACTGACCTGGGTCCAATCTACTACATCTCCACAGACCTTGATCCAGCCTACTGAGACTGTAGCGAATGGTAAATACTTCCTTTCATTGAGAATATACAAGCCCCCTGGCCTGGCTGGCCTGGCACTAGGTCTCACTATGATAGTTCATAGGTATACTATCAATCTATTCCCCAGTGCTGGAAGTTCTCTGACCAGGCTAACATTTCTCTGTGAGACCTGTTTATGGGGATGAGGCACTGGGACCATCTCAGAGAGAAAGCAGGAAAATCCTAGCCTAAATTCCATTGTTCTCATCCTTTCCCTGACCTTCAGCTTTCTGGTTTAATTCAATCCAGTTCAATTCAACTAACATTTATTAAATTCCTTCAATGTAGCAGGCATTGTGCTTGATGTTTGAAAATATGAAGATAAAAACTAAACAGTCCCCAATCACTCATGGGACCAATGGTACTACCAATCTTCAAGAAAGCTTTAACCTGCTCCTGGGATGGCTTACCCCTCTTTAAGCAATCGTGGGCTAGGGAAAGAAGGAGGTAACCATATTTGGCTTAGTGTGGAACCCAAGCAGCTTTAGCTTGACTGAAGCTCAGAAGTCCTAAGGGATCACCATTCTCAGATTCCTCAATGTTGGGGATTATAGGTGTATGCCATCTCACCCAGTTCCTCTATTCTTTTCTTTTCTTTTTTTTTTTTTAGATAGGCAATTGGGGTTAAGTGCCCAAGGTCACACAGCTAGTAAGTGTTAGGTGTCTGAGGCCGGATTTGAACTCAGGTACTCCTGACTCCAGGGCTGGTGCTCTACCCACTGTGCCACCTAGCTGCCCCCCTCTATTCTTTTCAAACCCACAACCTCCCAGTCAATCAAATTGAACTCTGAATTGTAGCGGTGGATTAAAAAAAAAGTAGAGTTAGGTGCTTCAGTGACCATGCAGGACCACGATTAATCTTCTGCTCTCTCTTTCCCCTACCATGCCCTCTAAGAAAATAGCACCAGCGCAGAAGTCATCCATGAAGCTGTGAGTGAAGCCAAGGACCAAGTTAATAGAGCCTTCTTGGCTGGCAGGACCAAGTAAGTGAGTGGGGATGGGGGAGGGGACAGCAGGTACTCACTATGTGGTAACTCTATTGAATACCTACCATGTGCCCAGCTAGGAGTACAAAACCAAAAGTGAAATAGATCCTTCCCTCAAAGGGCTAATGCTCTGTTAGGAGACATGACATGCACATAGATATTCACAACGTTAAAAAAATAATTGGGGGAGGCACTAGTCATCTGGAAAGGCTTGAGATAGGTAGTATAGCTTGAGCTGAGTCTTGAAGAAACCTAGAGATTTCCAAAAGCAGAGAGGAAGGAGGGAATTCCAGGTGTGAGGAGAAGGGATAGCCAATTCATTGATACAGACATGGGAGATGTGATGTTGTGTGAGCCAGTGTGTAAGAAGGCCAGTTTGATAGGACCATATGAAAGTGAGCAACGTGTAATGAGGCTGGAAGGGTAGATTGGGGCTTTAAATGCAGGAGGTAATAGGGAGTCACTGGAGGTAGTAGGGAGTCACCAGAACATATCGAGTAGGGGAGTAACATGATCAGACTTCAGCTCAGAATTCTGAAATACCACAAGTGTGTTTGCCCTAGGCAGGAAGAAGACAATAGTTAGAGAAAATCATTGGCGGATGTGGGAAGAATGGATTAGAGGGGGTGAGATTAAAACAGGCAGACCAACTGGAAGACTGTGGTCATAGTGTAGAAGAGGTGATAAAGACTTTAAGTAGGGTGTATGGCTGTCAAAAAATAGAATCGCAAACATTGCCAGCTCTTCCAGGTTCCTTGAGAGGTCATCCAGTCAGTGATGTCAAACTCAAATAGAACTAGGGCTACTGAACCATACATAAAGATCCCTGTGGGCCAAATATTGACTTAGTTCTTTAACACAATGTTTTCTGTTTTATTACATTTTTGTTTATTTTGTTAAATATTTCCCAATCACAATTTAGACTGATACCACACTTAAGAACTCCCAATTTTTAAGCTTATCCCTAATTCAAGTAAGCCAAAGTCTTCATTATCAACTGTCCCAAGCATATGAATAAAGATGAACACAAGGTGGTGTATGTGATCTGGGAAAATGAAAGGAAAAAGAAAATATAAGAAATAGCATAAGGAAAACATCAGTTTTCAGAAAGGGGCCCCCTACTTCAGAAGTATGAGAGGGGTTAGGAGCAGAGGTTGTACCTCTCACCCCAAGTCATTATGCTTCAGACTTACCTTCCTCACGTAGGACAAGACCAAAAAAAAAAAAAAAAGACAATCAAGAGACAAAATGAGTCTTTGTCCTTAACCCTGTCATAAAGTTAATTAAGTCAATCAGCAGTTATTAAGCACTTAATATGTTCTAGGCTCTGCTCTAAGCACATACAAAGGAAGGGGAAATAATTTCAGAGAAACCTAGGAAGACTTGTATGGATTGTAAAGTGAGAAGAACCAGAAGAATAACTAATGCAGGGGGTAGCTACTTGGCGCAGTGGATAAAGCACTGGCCTTGGATTCAGGAGGACCTGAGTTCAAATCTAGCCTCAGACACTTGACACTTAACTAGCTGTGTGACCCTGGGCAAGTCACTTAACCCTCATTGCCCTGCAAAACAAAAACAAAAAACAAAAACAAAACATAACAAAAAAAGAATAACTAATGCAACAGTATTGTAAAGACAATCAATTTTGAAAGTCTTAGGAACTCTAATCAATATAATGATCAACCACAATTCCAGGACTCATGATGGAACAAGTTCCCCATCTCCTGAAAGAGATATACTGATAGACTCTGAGTGCAGATTAAGACATGTTTTTGGACTTGACCACGTGGGGATTTGTTTTTCTGGGCTATACATGTTTGTAGCAGTTTGTTTTGCTTATGAAGTAAGGGTTAGAAGGGAAAGGGAGAGGAGGACCTTCATTTTTTTTTTCTTCTTTTTTTTTTTTTTCGGGGCAATGAGGGTTAAGTGACTTGCCCAGGGTCACACAGCTAATAAGTTGTCCAGTGCCTGAGGCTGGATTTGAACTCAGGTGCTCCTGAATCCAGTGCCAGTGCTTTATCCACTGTGCCACCTAGCTGCCCCCGACCTTCATTTTTAAAAAATGAATTTTTTTTTTTTTTGCGGGGCAATGAGGGTTAAGTGACTTGCCCAGGGTCACACAGCTAGTAAGTGTCAAGTGTCTGAGTCTGGATTTGAACTCAGGTCCTCCTGAATCCAGGGCCAGTAGTGCTCTATCCACTGCACCACCTAGCTGCCTCTAAATGAATTAATTTTTTAAAAAGGCAACAACATAGTCCATGCTGTCAAGGAGCTCACAATATAATGGGGGCGTCAATATGCCACCAATTATGTACATATAAATATATACAAAGGAGATGGAAGGTAATCCCAGAGGGAAGATGCTGGTACTACAAAAAGCATCCTGCAAAAAGGGACTAAGTGTTGAAGGAAGTCAGTGGGATTATGTATTTTGGAGTTGGGATACAGTAAATTGAACACCAGGCCTAGAGTCAGGAAGACCTGAGTTCAAATCCAGCCTCATACACTTACTAGCTGTGTGACTGGAGCAAATCACTTATCCTTGTTGACCTCAGTTTCCTCATCTGTAAAATGAGCTGGAGAAGGAAATAGCAAACCACTCCAGTATCTTTGCCAAGAAAGTCCCCAAAGGGGTTACAAAGAGTCAGACATGACTGAAAAAACGCCCCCCCCCCCCCCCCCCCCCCCCCCCCCCCCCCCCCGCCTAAGTCAGATATTTGGCAGACACTATGCTTGTACAAAGTACATTTGTGGGGTTTGTTTGTTTGTTTGTTTTTGGTGAGGCATTTAGGGTTAAGTGATTTGCCCAGGGTCACACAGCTAATAAGTGTCAAGTGTCTGAGGCTGGATTTGAACTCAGATCCTCTTGACTCCTGGGCTAGTGCTCCATCCACTGCACCGCCTAGCTTCCCCTTGTACAAAGTACAAAGAATAAAACAATCCCTACTGACAAGGAGCTGATATCCTAATAGGAAAGACACAGCAGTATATATATATATATATATTTTTTTTTTTTTTTTAGTGAGGCAATTGGGGTTAAGTAACTTTGCCCAGGGTCACACAGCTAGTAAGTGTTAAGTGTCTGAGGCCAGATTTGAACTCAGGTCCTCCTGACTCCAGGGCCAGTGCTCTATCCACTGTGCCACCTAGCTGCCCCTCAGCAGTACATATATAAATGTAAACAGCATAAATAGAAAGTGAATGAATACAAATATCTACCAAGTAATTAGATACACAGTAGCTTGGAAAGCAAGGAACTAGCAGATGGAGGAGATCAAGAAGGTCTTCAGGCAGAAGGTGCTTGATCTGAGCCTTAAAGGAAGAGAAGGACTCTGTGAGGTAGGGAGAAGGGAGGGCATTCCAGGCATGAGGAACAGACGAGAAGAAGGCACGGAAAAGAGAAGTGAGATGTCCTGCATGAGGTACAGAGAAAAGGCCAGATAAACTGAACTGCAGAGTGAGGGAGGGGGAATAATATCCAACGAGGCTGGAAAGACAGGTGGGTGGCCAGACTGTCTAGGGCTTTAAAAGCCAAGTATCTATTTAGAGGTCATATGCTCAAAAATACATCCTCCCCAAGATAAAGTGTTAGTTTTTTCCCCAGTGCTAGAATCAAAGATGTAAGTGGGATGGACCACCCAAGTACCTTTTCCACAGCACTTTGTGTGTGCCCTCTGGATGTCACAATATCCCTTTAGGCAAAGAAATTTTACATTGCGCCATATTATAGATAAAGAAACAAAAGCTTGGAGAGTAATGCTCCCTCGCCTAAGGCTACATAGAACAGTCTGTCCTGAGAGATACCTGAAGCTTATGCTTATTTAAATAAACTAAAATGCAAGCTAATGGATTTCATCATGGTTCTACTGAGAGCTGAGGAGGAAAGGGGTGGAGTTCCCAAAGGAGATCCAAGATTTCGGGGAACCAAACCCTCTTGTTTAGCAAGGTCCCACACAATAGCCTGTAACCTCATCAGTGATGAAGAGGGAAATCCTAGCTCCTTCCGGCTTCTCTTCCTAACCAATGACCAATCATCTCGTCTCCTTGTAGGGCGAAGACAGTCATGGAGAGCACTCCCACCCCTCTCCAGTTGTCCAAAATCTTCAAACAGGCCACAGGCCAGACTCGGGAAGTCTTGCGCAAGGCCCAAGTATGGGAGGAATGCATCAAGATTCTAGGACAGAAGGAGCACATGAACTTGGTGACCAGTAACAATGTCACAGGTACAGCCTCCCCGCCCCCCTCAAGTCACAGTTTTCCCTGGGGGTGGGGAGGGAAGAAGGTAGGAGGGCTCTTCTTGTAGAAACAATAACTTGATATTGATACCCACTCCCCCACAAAAAAAGCATTCTTTCTATAATACCCACTCAATTAATGTTCACCTAGTGAATTAATAGAAGTAGACTACATTTCACTTTCACCTTCTTAGAACTGTAGGTTAAAGTCAGATGGACCCTTAGAATCACTGGGGTTCCAGCTGGAGTGGACCTCAGGGATTATCTAATTTGACCTCTGAGAAGAAGACAACTGAGGCCCAGTGGGAGGAAATGATTCCTTCAAGGCCATATGTGTGCTGAGCACAGGAAGGTCCAGAGTGGAGAACATTTCAGCCTATTAGAGATTAATTAAGATGGTTTTGTTGGAGGTGAGAGGCAGCTTGGGTAGAGAATTGACGTCACAGTCAGGAAGGTCTAGGTTCACATTCTATCTCTGAAACATACTACTTGTGTGAACCTGGCCAAATCATTTCATATTGAAGTGTCCCAGACTACTTTCTGAGACATCAGATAACAGGGAAGGTGCTACCCTGTGTTGGTAGAAGGAGTGTTCTCACCTGGGAGTTCCCTAAGCCAATGAAATCACAGGCCTAGTCCTTACGCTGAAGAGTGAAATTTATTTTTTCCAGACAAATGGGGATCTGAGAGGATGATTCAGCCAGGGAAAAGTACCCTCCAAAATGTCATAAAAATGCTAGGAGGGGATTTCTTTGCTTTAACTGTGGGGAGTTGAATGCCTGGAAATAACAGTTGGTACTTTCTTCCCTTTCCCCATTTTCTGTCTTCTCTAGTCTTTTGAATGAGGAAGGAGAATGGGGGAGCTAAATGTAGAAATCATTTAATTTTTCTGAAGAAGTCAACTTCAAATAGGATATATTAATCTACAAGAAAACTCTGGGATCTCTAATACTATAGGCTGTGCTGGTAGCATCGATTACAGATTTGTACTGTAATATATGGTATTTTTTCCCACTATAGGCACCTTAAATAGTTAAGAAATCCATGGCTCTGATTAGATTTAATCTCCCCACCCTCCCCAAGATCTTTATCTATTAAATATATAAACTTTGTTGTTGGTTTGGTTTTTTTTTTGGCAGGGCAATGAGTGTTAAGTGACTTGCCCAGGGTCACACAGAGCTAGTAAGTGTCAAGGTCTAAGGCCGGATTTGAACTCAGGTACTCCTGAATCCAGGGCCACTGCTTTATCCACTGTGCCACCTAGATGCCCCCTAAACTTTGTTTTTAATGTATGTTTAATTTTTTTAAAAGTCAATTTGGAGGGGAGAGGGAAGAGAGGGTTTATTTTTTTAGTTTTTAGTTTTGCTTTGTTTATTTTTTTTTAGCTTTTTGATTAAATTGAAAAGGTTAAGGGAAATACCCAGTAGATGATGACAGCCTGTCACTCAACATCTCCTCCTACCCCCACCCCAGCACACATTTTGGGTTTTGTTTCCAAAAAAAATAAACATCTCCAAACAATTCTGAAAGAGGAAGGATTGGTAGGCGGGGGGGGGGAGGGGGGGTTCTTTAAGAAGCAGGGGATGCAAGGGTAAAACCCAGGCTGCTCACTTTCTTTTTTTCTTTTCTTTTTCTTTTTTTTTTTTTTTTTGGCCATTTTCATAGAGATTCAACTTCATAAGATCAGGCTCTTAGTTCTTGAGCTAGAAAGGACCTCAGAGGCCAACTAATCCAACTTTCATTTTACAGATAGGGAAGATGAGGGTGGATAGAACAAAGATTTATTAAAAGCCTACTCTTACTAGCTGTGTGACCCTAGGCAAGTCACTTAACCCCAATTGCCTCACCAAAAAAAAAAAAAAAAAAGCCTACTATGTTCCAGGCACTGTGCTAAGTAAGCATTTTACAAATATTCTCTTATTTTATATTCTCAACAACCCTGTGTAATAGGTGCTATTATTTTCCCCATTTTACAGTTGTGGAAACTGAGGCAGACAGCAGTTAAGTGACTTGCCCAGAGTCACACAGCTACTAAGTGTCAGAGGCCAGGTTTGAACTCAGGACTGCCTGAAACTAGCCCTCTATTCATGGTGGGACCTAGCTGAGGAAATGGAGCAAGCTTGAGTGAATTGTCTAAGGTTATACATAGCAAGCATCAGAGATAGACTTGAACTTAAGTCTTCTGACTCCAGATCCTGCTCCTTCTACTGTATTACATTTATTCCCCCATGTGACTAACTGCCCTTGCCCTCCTTTGTTGTTAATGCCAGAGAAAGAATTGGGCAATATCAGAAAGAAAGGGGCACTTGCCTCCTGGGCTTCTTGCCCAGACTCTTCATGTGTCTTTGACACTTTGACTCTACAAAGCCATTGACCCAAGATCTCCCTTCCCCATGTTCTGAAATCGTCCAGCTAGCCACCCTCCCATCCCCCAAAGAATCAGCCTCTCATAACTTGTACAGCCAACCCCAGGTAGGTGTTAGGAAGGAAATGATTTGATTTACACTGAGATTTTGCTTGACTTCCCAGATATATTGGTGATCTGGAAGAGTGGCTTGGTAACTCAAATAAATCTAGAGTCAATGGACCTTCAGGGCTTGTAACAAAGGGAAAAATTATAGTCAGCATGGGACAGATATCTGGAACTACCAACTCTGCCCTCCTTAAATCACGTTTCTCCCATTGCCTTTGTGTGTGTGTGTGTGTGTGTGTGTGTGTGTGTGTGTGTGTGTGTGTGTGTGTGTAAGCAGATGGGGAAGCCAGTGCACTTGAGACTGTATTAGACCTGCCAGGAAATCAGCAGTGCCCAGGAATACCTCCTTTCCAGGAAGGTGTGATGGAGCCAGTTCAAACCAACTTGAGAGTCGATTTGTTGTTGTTGTTGTTGTTTTTGTTTTTGTTTGTTTTTAGTGAGGCAATTGGGGTTAAGTGACTTACCCAGGGTCACACAGCTAGTAAGTATCAAGTGTCTGAGACCGGATTTGAACTCAGATACTCCTGAATCCAGGGCCTGTGCTCTATCCACGGCACCATCTAGCTGCCCCCGAGAGTTGATTGTTACAAATCAGGGCTTGATTGTTTTATTGATTATCTACTATTAAGAAAATGATGGAGAAATGTTCATAACACAGATTAAACTTAGAAGTGTGTCAGATACACTTTTTTCCCCAGAGAGCCAACATTTACCAATATACCACACTGTGCAGGCTAGATTGTTGCTGGTTTGAGGGAATTGTAGGCAATAGTCTAACAGTACAACAGCCCAACCTCAGAATGGAAAGAGGAGCAGAACCTTGGAGCTTCTGAAAGGGCCTTTTTCATTTACAGTCCCCAGCCTGGATTTGGTGATGCTTTCTAGGGAGGTGGGCTGTAATGCGGTGAACCGACCAGTGAAGTGTGATTGGAACAGCACTTACAGGACCATTACTGGAGAATGCAACAACAGGTGAATGGGGACCCAGGGGAAAGGTGCTCCTCCCCACAACAGAGAGATATTGAGGCTTCCCTTTATCATAACCCACTTACCCTCCACTTTTCCACCTTCCACCTAGGGACCAGACCTTGTGGATATTAGGACTTAAGGGAAGCACTCCAGACCTCTTCCCCTTTCTCATTCAGAGTTGCTATGGTAGGGAACATGTAGTGGCCACTATTGCATTATTCCAGGAGCTGGGTGGTGCAATGGATAGTGTGCTGGGCCTGGAGTCAGGAAAGACCTGAGTTCAAATCCAACCTCAGACACATAGTTTTGTGATCCTGAGCAAGTCACTTGACCCCATTTGCCTCGGTTTCCTCATCTATAAAATGAGCTGGAGAAGGAAATGGCAAACCATTCCAGTATCTTTGCCAAGAAAGTCCCAAATGGGGTCAAGGAGAGTCATTCAGAATTAAACAACAACAAAATTGCATTATTTAAGGCATCTCCACAAAGGCAAGGGGATCCCAAAACCCATTTAAAAAATGGACCCCTGCTTAAATGCAAAAGATGCTCAAGGTTCCATCTAGTGCCAGTGCTATGAGTTCATTGTTCTAGGGAGCTCCCTCTACCAACGCAGGTCACATGATCCCTAAACTCACAGAATTTAGGGTTTAGAAAGTTGCCCGGGGCACTGAGAGGTCCATCTCCTGGGCCGGACTGACAGAAGCAATATGTATCAGAGGCAGGACTTGAACCCAGATCATCCTGGTTTCCAGGCCAGTATTCTATCCATTATGCCAGGGTATATGCAGGCATTAGTATCTCCATATACAGATGGAGAAACTGAGGCTGAGAGAGCTAAAGCCCAGGTTCCAAATTCAGATCTATGGACACCAGCTCTAGAGATCCTTCCACTGTATCTCATTGTTGGATGAGATGGCATAGATGACATGATGCTTATTTCTGACTTCTTTGAATTCAGTTAATAAGTATTTATTAAGATCCCTACTGAGTTAAAATCTGACATCAGATGCTTACTAGCTATGTGATCCTGGGCAAGTCACTTAACCTCAGTTGCAGAAGGAAGGAAAAAATGAAGGAAGGAAGGAAGAAAGAAAGAAAGAAGGCAGTTAGGTGGTGCTGTGGATAGAGCAACATCCCTGGAGTCAGAAGGATCTAAGTTCAAATTTGATCTCGGACACTTACTAGCTGGGTGCAATCCCTCTACATCTCTGTAGAAGCTCAGCGTGTATTCCATTGACTGCAAAAAAATTTCATCACCTGTTGCCAACCATAGTCTCTTATATCTAAGGTTGGCAGATACCTTAGAGATCAAGTCCAACTCCTCGCTTGACAGATGAGAAAGCAAAGACCCTGATAGGTTAATCAATTTGCCCAAGGTTACACAGGTAATTCTTTTTTTTTTTTTTTGCTCGGGGCAATGAGGGTTAAGTGACTTGCCCAGGGTCACACAGCTAGTAAGTGTCAAGTGTCTGAGGCCAGATTTGAACTCAGGTCCTCCTGAATCCAGGGCCGCTGTTTTATCCACTGCGCCACCTAGCTACAGGTAATTCTATAAGTGGCAGAGTCAGGGATTCAAACTCAGGTCCTGTAACTTCATGCTCAGCATTCTTTTTTTTTTTTTCTGTACTATGTCACTTCCTCCCAAGTGAGATGTTATTGTATTAGGTAATATTATATATTTTGTGCTAGACTATTAAGATGCATTCCCCTCCAGGTAAATGTGGCCCAGATCACACAGCTAGTAAACAGTAGAATCAGTACTTGAACTCTGGATAATCCTCACAGTTAACAATTCCCTGAAGCTAGAGTTCTTTTTGTTTTGTTTTTTGTTTTTTTGCAGGGCAATGGGGGTTAAGTGACTTGCTCAGGATCACACAGCTAGTAAGTGTCAAGTGTCTGAGGCTGGATTTGAACTCAGGTCCTCCTGAATCCAGGGCCAGTGCTTTATCCACTGTGCCACCTAGCTGCCCCAGCTAGAGTTCTTATTGCCAAAACATAACTAAGGTAGGGCCATCAGGGCTGTGTCCCAGGGCAGAAAATTTAGAAGAAACACATAGAACTATCCATGGACCCATTCTTTCTGCTTTGCCTGATTCACCCTTTGGGCTCACAATTCAGGGATCACTTTCTCCTCCTATAGCTAAGAAAATTGGAAGGTGCAGGCAGCATGGTGTAATGGAAAGATTTGGATCTGGAGTCAAAGAACCTGGGCTTGAATCTTGGCTCTGCCACTTACCACTTGTATGATCTTGAGCAATCTACTTGACTTCTCTGGAACTATAAAATGAGGAGTTCAAACTAGATGGACCCAAAAGTCCCTTCCCTCCTTTTAGTTTATGGTCCATGACTCTTGGCCCCAACTCTTCCCGGCCTGGCCCACACTCTGCCCCCCAGCAGGGCCAGTGACCTCTTCCTGAAGCATTTCTTCCTCCTAATAGCTACCCCATATCATTCCAGCCTCCTCCCTCCACAGTAGTGGCCAGACATCTGGAAAGCTTACACAACTTCCTCCTCACCCCTTCCCCACAGTCACCATCACCACCATTTCCCTCGGGCACAAAAAGTTCCACATACACCTCTGAGAATTGCTGTTTCTCATAGGATCCTGTACTTAGAACACCCCCTAATTCCATCCCCCATCCCCTTTCCTCTACTACATGACAGACCAATCTAAGGTTATTAGGGCCTGGATGAAGGTAGAGCTCTGTTCTTTCTTCCCCCTCAGAAAGGACCCAACACTGGGCTCATCAAACAGAGCATTGGCCCGATGGCTGCCTGCAGAGTATGAAGATGGGATTTCTCAGCCCTATGGATGGACTCCTGGGGAGAAGAAGAACGGCTTCTATCTTCCGCTGGTAAGGAGGAGTATTCACTTTCATAGAGGGAGAAATAAGATAAGAAAAAGAAAATGAGAACTGAATAGTGAGTAAGAGCTGTAAAAGGATGCTGGGATTGAGTAAACTGCCATTTAAACTTAATTCTTGGGAAGTTTTCCTAAAGTTCCAGTAGAGGGAAGCAAAGACCATTTAAGCTAAGCCAGGTAGTGGCAGCAGCCCAGCTGCGTACAGTTAGAATGCCCTGTGTTCCACTTGGCAGGTTGCCTCTCTCTCTCCCATCCTGATCACTCCCATCCTGGTCCTGTACCTTGAGTTCATTGTACGTTGTTTTCCTAGAGGTTCTGTCTATCTACCTTGTCTGAGGAGTTGGCAGCCCCTCAGGCACAGCCTTCCCCCCTCACCCAGAGCCCAGCGTATCTTTAGCACTCCAAGGATCACGGGCGTGTTTCCAGAGCAGCCTAGCTCCACTATCCTTTCTGCCCTCCAAACACCAGATCACTCACTTCCCTTCTGTCATGCCCTCTCATCTTCTTCTTCCCCTAGGTACGAGATGTGTCTAATAAGATAGCCAGCTATCTGAATGAGGATGATGAGTTCGACCCATCCTGGTCACTGGTCCTCATGCAGTGGGGACAGTGGGTGGACCATGATCTTGACTTTGCTCCAGATACTGAGCTGATGGTTAGCGAGTACACCAAAGAGCAATGTGATGAACACTGCATCCAAGAAGACAACTGTTTCCCCATCATGGTAGGCTCTTTGTGGGGTTACCCTCCCTCATGGTCTATGCTTTGTCTTTAAATGCTTTCCTTCATTGCGGGGGAATGACCTTTGATAATATGGCCTCGGACCTTGCAAAACTAGAGCATGGAACAGCAATTTAGCAGGACATGGATAAAGAGTAGATTGGGACCTCCCAGGAGATATTTAGTTTTTCCTAGTGGGCTTCATCAATCGAAGAGCAGGTGCAGGGAGAGGATCCATTGAAACAATCATGAGGGAGATAAAGTGGAGGCCAGCACCTTGTGGGTGAAGATGTATCAGGGCCTGTATCTGCCAGGCTGGGCTGGCTTATTGGAGTGCTGAGCACAAGGCAGAGGAAGGAAGAAGTGGGCAAGTCAGGCCTGCCTTGGCCTGATGGAGGAGAAAGGAAGGCCATTATTGCAAGATGGTCATAGATATATAAAGAGCACTGTACATTTCCAAGAAGAGTGCTGTAGAGCCCTGCTTCCATCACCAACATTGGCTTTTTGAAACAGAGGTTGCAAAAACAGTTTCCTTTCCTTTGGCTGAACAACACAAATAAATAAGCAACCAAATGAATGAATGAATGAATGAGCAAACAAACAAATAAATGAATGAATAAACAAACAGATAATAAATTAGGAAAAAAAAGGAAGAAACAGCCATGCAATCAAAGTAACAAGATTTTCCAGCTCTGCCAAGAATAAGGAATGGTGGTCATGCTGTAATTCACCATATACCCCATCTGGAGTCCTGGGCACCATAGTATAGGAAGGACCATGATGGTGATGATATAATAACAATAATAACAGTGGCTTGCATTTATATCACCCTTTGTGACTTACAAAAGACTCTACCTGTATTGTCTCTTTTGAGCTTCAACACTTCAGTGAAGCAGGTGCTGTTATTATCCTCATCTTATAAGTGAGGAAATGGAGAGTCAGAGAAGCCACGTGACTTGTTCCTGGTCATACAGATAGTATCTAAGGCAGGGCTTGAGTCTAGCTAGGTCTTCCTGATTCTGAGTCCAGCATTCTAACCATTATGGCACACACCCTCTGATCATCTGCAGGGTGCCAAGAGTTGGGCAAGCAGAGTAGAAAAGGGCCTTGGGTCCATGCTAAAGGAACTTTGGAAGAGAAGACTCAAAAGAGACCTGAGGGTCGTCTTTATGGGGAAGAATTGTAGGCCTAGAGTCTAGAAGACCTGAGCTGAAATCCGGTGTCAGACAATTGCTAGCTGTGTGACCCTAGGCAAGTCGCTTCATCTCTGTCTGCCCCAGGTTCCTCAACTGTAAGATGGGGATAATCATAGCACCTACCTCCCAAGGTTGTTGTGAGGATCAAATGAGATCATATTTGTAAAAAAGTGCTTAGCATTTTATAGTACCCAGTGTATAGTAGGAGCTCAATCAATTTTTTTTTTCCTTTCCCCTTCATGTCTTCGAGGCAGCTAGGTAGCAATAGGGAGGCCTGAGTTCAAATTGTGCCTCAGACACTGACATGTGGGACCTTGGGCAAGTCATTTAACCTCTCTAAGTCTCAGTTTCCCCATCTTTAAGATGGGGATAATAATAACATCCAGCTCCTAGGGCTCTTCTAAGGGTCACATGAGTTCATATTCATAAAGTACTTTGCAAGCTTTAGAGTGTTTTCTAAATGCTACCTCTTATTATTTGAAGGGCTGTCATATGGAAGAAGAACTTTGTTCTACTTGGATAGTATAACAGTGGGCAGAAGTTGGAAAGAAGCAAAATTGTTGTTATTGTTATTCAGTTATGTCTGATATTGGAGTGGTTTGTCATTTCCTTCTCCAACTCATTTTACACATGAAGCAAACTGAGGCAAACAGGACTTACCCAAGGTCACACGGCTAGCCAGCTTTGAACTCGGGTCTTCTTGACTCACTGCCTAGTGCTCTACCCATTGAACCACGTAGCTGTCCCAAATCAAGCAAAATTTGGCTCGATGGATAGAAGTAGTAACAATTAAAGCTGCTGCCTAAAGGGGTAGGGGCTTCTTTGGGAGGTGACAGGTTCCCCCACCCCCCAGTCCCCATTAGAGATCTTCAAGAAAAATTGAATGACCCCCTTCTCTAGGATGTTGTAATGGAAATTCCTTTGGAAGTATCAATTGAACCAAAGAGTTACTGAATTCCCTTTCAACTCTGAAATTCTGTGATTGCATTATTCTTCAAGCTGTGTGCTGATGTCACACCACCTACCTTGCCACTTCCCCACCTCTCTGAAATTCGCTAGGATTCCTGGCACAGAAAGTATTCTAGCTGAGAACAATGTCCCTTTCCTCGTTTCTGCCAGATTTTCCCATCCTTCTCAGGGACTTCCCTTTCAGCCCAAATCCTCTGTCCTTCTCTCTCCCTCCCATTGTGATCACAAAGGTTCAGAGACAGAAATCACAGTATCTTAGAGATGGATGATACCTTGACATTCACTCATCTAGTTCAATCTCATGTTATAGATTATTTTAAGGGCTGTGTGACCATGTGTAACCTCACTCATAGGTAAGGAGCCTGGGACCAAGAGAGGAAAGGTAATTTGGCCAACGTCACAAGCCAGTAAGTGGCAGAGCTAATATTTTAATTCTGGAGTCTTTTGCCTTGAAAACCAAAGTTCTTTCCATTGTACTCACACTTCCACGTTAAAAAAAAAAAATTGGTGACCCCTGTGGCACAGGAATCATCAGCTCTCCCTCCATTCAAGTACTTGAGTTCTGGAACACCTCTGTAATTTTTGAATATTTTGCTGACATTTTTTGTTTTTACATCACCTTCACTTTTTAACAGCTCACCCTGCCCCTTCCCTTTAAAGTTACCCTTTAAAATAAAGAACAAATAGAGAAAAGAGTTCAGAAAAAACTAACACATCAACCAAATTCCCCATCGTATACGTGGGATCACTAATGTAACTTGTGGGCATCAGGGTTTAGTAAACATGGTCTTAAGAATGAAGTTCCTAAATGAACTAAATCAATCAATAAATCAGTCCCTACTATGTGCCAGGCACTATGCTAGGCACTGTGAATACCAAGACAAGACTGAAATGTAAGCTCAAGGAGCTTTGGTTTTTTTGGGGGGGTGTATGGCAATGAGGGTTAAGTGACTTGTCCAGGGTCACAGTTAATAAGTGTCAAGTGTCTGAGGCCAGATTTGAACTCATGTCCTCCTGAATCCAGGGCTGGTGCTCTATCCACTGCACCACTCAGCTACCCCCCTCAAGGAGCTTTCTCAGGCAACACATACAACATGTACAGAGATAAATATATACAAAACCCACATGCTTTATCATGTCTATCCCTGGATATGAGGGTTACTGGCAGGATGGGAGGGCCCAGTCTTGCCAAACCTGCTGAGGTCATTCCTGTTATCTCTATTAGTTCCCACCTGGAGACCCCAAGTTGAATAAACAAGGACTCTGCATGCCCTTTTTCCGTGCTGGCTTTGTCTGCCCTACACACCCCTTCAATTCGCTGACCCGAGAGCAAATCAATGCCTTGACTTCCTTCCTGGATGCTAGCATGGTTTATGGGCCTGAACCACTCCTGGCCAACAAACTCCGGAACACAAGTAGCCCCCTGGGCCTGATGGCGGTCAATGAGGAGTTCTCCGACAATGGATTGGCCTTCCCACCCTTTGACAACAAGCAACCCAGTCCCTGTAAATTCATCAATGCCACTGCTGGGGTCCCCTGCTTCTTGGCTGGTAAGTCTTTTTGGCATAGTGCCCATATTTTCCAAACCAAAAACTGGAGCCCATCACCTGATAAAAGATAGATACTCCTTTTGCAAAACTCCACTAAAAGTATAATTTTTCTTGAAATTGGGACTGTCCTGGAAAATCTGGGACATATGGTCTGCTACACCTACTGAAAAGCACAGAATGAGGGCCAAGAGAAAGGAGGGGGAGGACATTGGAAGGGATCGTGCAAGGACAAGAAATGGGGCAGTCTGCCATCCATAAAACAGACCAAGAAAATTCCCATGATGCCACAAAGCAGTCTCTCAGAGGAGCAAAACCCCTACTGTTACCTTCTCACCTATATCCAGTGAAAATAGAAACAGAGCAGATTACCCCACAGGCACTGGCCAAATGCCCAATTGGCCTTTTGGGTAATGACAGGATACTAGAACCAGAGCAAGAAGGGAACTTAAGGTCAATCCCATGAACCAGATCTTCAGAGGAAACTGGAAGTCTATCAAATCCAAGCCCTTGTTTGCAGGTGAGAAAACAGAGGTATAGTGAAATTAAGTGATTTGCCCAAGGTCTCATAGTGAGTAAGTGTCCAAAGCAGGTCTTACTGATTCTAAGTCCAGTGCCCTAACTATTATACCACCCTACCTGTCTGTACCATGCTGCCTCTCAGTGCTGTCAGCAGGTGATAGATGTCAACAATTACCTAAAGAGCCCCAGAGTCCAGATAAAGACTGGGGAAGAATCACATTGAAGGAGTCTGGAAAAATAGGGATCTCTGGAGGAAGAGAGCTGAAGAAAGTAGAGGTATGTTTTGAAGTGTCCATGACAGGCCTAGAGAAAATTGCCTGACTGAGGCAGGCTGAGAGATTTCCTGTTAATCAGCCACTAGGACGTCTGGAATACTCACTGTACAAGTGATCATGGGCTTAGACAGGAAGAAGATAAAACAAGAAGAAAATTAGTTCAGATCTTCATCACCCCTCACCTACAGTATTGTAAAAAGCCTTCTAAATGATCTCCAAGCTTCTAGTTTCTCCCCTTTCCAATCTACCCTTCTCACAGCTGCCCAAGTAATATTTATAAAACGTAGATATCACCATATCACTCCCCGGCTCAAAAATGTTTGGTGGCTCCCTATTTCCTCCAGAATAAACTACAAATTCCTTGGTGTGATGTGTCAAGTCCTGCATCATCTGGCTCCCAACAATATAGTCAGTCATATTTTATAGCATTCTCTCCCATGCACTCTCCTTTCCACTCACATTGGCCTATTAGCCACCAGGCATACAGGAAATTACATCTGTATAGGTGCTGCCCATACCTAGAATGGTTACCCTCTTCACTTCTGCCTCTTAGAATGCCAGGCTGCCTAGAGGCATCTAGGTGGCCCAGAGGAGAGAGCACCGGGCCTTGAGTCAGAGAGACCTGAGTTCAAATCAGGCCTCAGACACTTACTAACTGTGTGAGCCCAGGCAAATTGCTTAATGACTGTCTGCCTCAGTTTCCTCAACTGTGAAATGTTGTGAGGATTAAACAATTAATTTAACTAAATGTAATAATGCCTGGCACATAATAGACATTTAATAAATGCATACTTCCTTCCTTCAAAGCATAGCTCAGGTGCCACCTACTACTACAGACTTTTCCTTATTCCAATAGTCATTTGCTGTTTCTCTCTCTCTCTCTCTCTCTCTCTCTCTCTCTCTCTCTCTCTCTCTCTCTCTCTAATTACTTTTCTGCATGCATGTTGTTGCATGCATGTTGTATATCCACCCACCCCACCCCCAGTAGAATGAAATTTCCTTGAAGACCGGAGCTGTTTTATTTTTGTTTTCACATTCCCCACTGCCATGCACACTTAGTCCATTAAACAAATCTAACAGATTTGAATCTGAATGACCTAAAGCAAGTCACTTGTGATAAGGAACCTAGATCCTAAGGTGATTCCCTTTGTTTCTCCTGCCTCCTCTCTCTTCTCCCTGGGCCCTGTGAATGCTCTGGGATATCCAAAAGCTTCTTTGGTTTCCCCAGGTGACTCCCGGGCCAATGAACATGCTTTGCTGGCAATCTTTCACACCCTTTTCTTACGGGAGCACAACCGGTTGGCTACAGAGCTGAAGAGGCTCAACCCCCATTGGGATGGAGAAAAAATCTACCAGGAAACCCGGAAAATTGTGGGTGCAATCACACAGGTAGGAAAGGAGACTTCATGTTCACATCTGCTCACCTATAGTCTTTTTAATGTAATTTTAATTTAACTTTCTTTTCAATTAACAAACATTTATTTTCTCTCCCTCTTATTTTGCTCCCCTATTGGTAAAAAAAGAAAGAAAGAAGGGAAGGAGGGAGGGAGGGAAGGAAGGAAGGAAGAGAAAAGCCCTTGGAACAAATATTTATAGTCAGTTTCTATATTGGCCATGTCTTTAAGATATACTTCTTATTCTGAATCTTGAATCCACCGCCTCTCTGTCAGGAGGTGGGTAGCATGGTTCATTACTGGTCCTCTGGAATCACAGTTGGTGATTTCGATGATCAGTTCTTAAATCTTTCAAAGTTGTTTGTCTTTACAATATTGTTATTGTGTCTATTTTTCTCTTGGTTCTGTTCACTTTACTCTGCAGCAGTTCCTGCAAACCTTCCAAAGTCTCTCTTAAACCATCCTTTTTGTCAGTTCTTAGAGCACAATAGCAATTACATCTCCTTTTCCAGTTGATAGACATCCCCTTAGTTTCTAGTTCTTCACCATTACAAAAAAGAGTTACTATAAATAATTTTGCATACATCAGTCCTTTTTTGTCTTTTTTTGAGCTCTTTGAAGTACAGGCCTAGCAATGATATCACTGGGTATGCATGATTTGTTGACTTTTCAGTCATTGTTCCCAATTGCTTTTCAGAATGACTGGATCAATCCTCAACTCCATCAGCAACGCATTAGTGTGTTTCTTTTCCCCTTTGCTCTAGTCTTCCTAGCCAAGTACTTCTCTTCTCAGTTCAATACCATATCCCTTTCTCCTCTTTTCTTTACCTCCATTTTCCTTTTCTATCTTTCCCTCAAAGCATAGCTCAGGTGCCATCTACTACTGTAGACTTTTCCTTATTCCAATTTCTTTTATTTCGTCTTTTGCTTCTGTTTTATCTCCTCTTTCATCATTCAGCTTTCTAGCCCCAAATAAAACACTGGATTTGTAGCATCCCAGAATCATGCATGTGCTTCTATCACTCAAGTTTTTCCCAGCTCTGCTACTTATCAGTTGTAAGACCCTTAACCTCTCTGGACCTGCTTTGTCTTCTACAAAATGGATGTGTTAATATTTGTACTACAAATATCCCTAGTTCACAGGCCATCTTGAACTAGAAGCTGTTCCTGAAAGCCTTGGTTATTAGGAGATAGGTAGTATGGCTCATTACTGGTTCTCTGGAATCATAGGTGGCGATTGCATTGGTCAGAGTTCTTAAATCTTCCTGAAAGGACTAGTTATTAGGGTTCTTTCCCTCCTCGAATTATTTTTGTGCATGTACTTATGTGTTTATATGTATATTCACCACTACCACTGCCCCTCCCTATCAAATGGGAGAGCAGGGGCTGTTCTCCAACTTGGCAGATTGGATTGCTATCTGAGGTCTCATCCAGCTCAAATATTCTTCAACTATGGCATAGTTAGAGACTGAGCTACTGATTTCATTGGTTTAAGAAATTCCCTCTAACAATACAGGCCTGTACCTTCCCTACAACTTATAGTCTCAGAGTTTTGCCTGGAGCAATAAAGGGTTAAGTGAGTTTCTCAGGGGCACACAACTAGTATGTGTCAGAGGCAGGGCCTGAACCATGGTCTTCTTGGCTTTGAGGCTGACTCTCTATCCCTTCCATCATGCTGTCTCTCTATCATCCTATGGAAAATCCAGCCTTTTTGTCTTGTCTTCTATAGAAAGAGAAAGTGGCTACCCTCTCTCACTCAGATCATCTCTATTCACCATCACCAACAGCACAATCTCTGTTCAGAGACAGACTGATTAATCAGCTTGGTCAAAGATTTCCTCCCTCAACCTAAAAGTCTCAGCCTTCTGTCAACTGTTCTCCTTGGCCCTTTTCTCCCAGGTCATCACCTTTGAACATTACCTGCCTTTAGTTCTGGGAGAGGAGCTAGAGAAGCAGATTCCTGAGTACCAAGGCTACAATGAATCAGTGGATCCCCGAATTGCCAATGTCTTCACCTTGGCCTTTAGATTCGGTCATGCTGAAGTTCCATCTACTATCCACCGACTGGATGAACATTATGAGCCCTGGGGCTCAGAGCCAGAGCTTCGCCTCAACACTCTCTTCTTCAATACCTGGAGAGTGGTAAAAGATGGTAAGTTTCTACCAGGATGACTGTTCCCATCATTCCCCTCACCTCTACTGCTTCCCTCACCTAATTACTCTAGCCTTCACCAGACTGGCCACTCACTCCCAGCCTGAAGGGTCTAAAGGGTATCCGACTTGATTGTTCCCTTATTTACATGTCCCTGAGCAATACAGGAAAATTCCATGGGCAATGACTTCGTTCAGTGCTTCACAAACTATATGCCACAAAATCCAAATGCTATAACACCTTTCCATGATAAAAATGCAGTGTTAGTGATGCTTTTCCCCACTGAGGTATTAAATGTGAAGTTATTTACACATGCAAGAATGAATTTTGAGACATTTTCAGTATGTAATCAGGTTTGCTTTGTATAGTGTTTTGAGGACTGAACTTGGAGACTGAAATACTGCCTCTGACATTTCCAAGCTGTGTATCAGTAGACAATTCCTTTTACTGTTGTGAGTCTCAGTTTTCTCTTCTGTAGAATAGGGACAATAATATCTAAAGTAGATCTTTTGGGGGGCAACTAGGTGGCACAGTGGATAAAGCACCAGCCCTGGATTCAGGAGGACCTGAGTTCAAATCCAGCCCCAGACACTTGACACTGACTAGCTGTGTGACCTGAGCAAGTCACATAACCCCCATTGTCCTGCAAAAAACCCCAAAAAACAAAACAAATAAAGTAGATCTTTTGCAGGGTTGTGATGAGGAATCAAATGTGATCAGGTATATAAAGTGCTGTGCAAACATTAAAGCACTGTACAAGATAATATTATTCATTTTGCTTCCCATTTCCCCTAATCTTCCTTTCTCCTAGCCTCAGACCAGCACTTATGGTTTCATTCATTGGAATCCCTAAAGATTTCTATGGCCAAATCACCTTAAGGAAATACTGAATCAGTCATTTGCCTTATTCTTTTTAAAGGAACTTTCCCTCTCAAGTTCCTCTTCTGTAAAATGAAGGCATTGAATTAGAGGATCACTAAGGTCCCTCATGGAGGCATCTGGGAGGCACAGTAGATACAGTGCCAGTCCCAGAGCCAGGAAGACCCATCTTCCTGAGTTTAAATCTGGCCTCAGACATTTACTAGCTGTATGACCCCGGGCATGTCACTTAACCCTGTTTGCCTCAGTTTGCTCGTTTGTAAAATGAGCTGGAGAAAAAAATGGTAAACCACAAACACACACACAAAAAACCAGAGTCAGACACGACCAAAATAACTGAACAACAACAACAAAAAGGTCCATCTTGGATCTCACATTCCATGATTCTGTGATAATGACCCTAAGATTTGGAAATACCTTTAAGAGGGCATGGAATGGAGTTCTGGGTGTCTGTCGTTCAGTTACAGAGAGTCAGCCCACCTGTAGCTATCTCTCTTCCCTTATTGCCAGGATGAAGACATGGGATCATGGGATCATAGATGTAGAGTAACAAGGGACCTTAAAGGTCCTCTGAACCAAACCTATCATTTTACAGATAAGGTAACTGAGGCTCAAAGAGTGATTTACTCACTATCCCACAGCTAATAAGTATCAGGGGCAGGTTTTGAACCAAGGCCTTCCCATTTCCAAGGCTAGCATGCTCTCTACTAGGCCACTCTACCTCTGGTAGTAAATCTAGAATCACCCCTAGGGTTCAAAAGGTTTCTCCAGGACCATAGTTAATTGTTCTCCTCCCTCCCCTCATATTATTAATCACTAGGCAGTCAGTTAAGGCAGCTAGTAATGGAGAAAGAGGGCACTTAGACTGTCTGTGGTCAAAATGAACAGACGTCAAAATACACATGTTCGATCATAATATAATATGGCCAAGACAAAGTGAGGAACTTCCCTTCTCCCTGCTCAGATTGCCTTTTTGCTGCTTGTTTTCCCTCTGAGTCTTCACTGTCTCAGGGGTTCAGGGAGTGTCATGTCTCTGGCTACATCATTACAGGAGGAATTGACCCCTTTGTCCGTGGTATGCTGGCCAAGCCCTCCAAGATGTTGAAGCAGAATAAAATAATGAGCAGTGAGTTGCGAGACAAGCTTTTCCAGCCAACTCAGAAGATCCATGGATTTGACTTGGCCTCTATCAACATGCAGAGAGGACGGGACCATGGGCTGCCAGGTAAGAGAGGCTGAGACGTAGAGCCTATAACCAGGCAACCCTTCATTTTTATATGGGTTCCTTATACCAAGTTCAGCACTGGGAATTCAGGCCGTCCTAAAATTGCAGAGTACAGCCAGTATTGGTTCTTTTTTTTTTAAGTGAGGCAATTGGGGTTAAGTGACTTGCCCAGGGTCACACAGTTAGTAAGTGTTAAGTGTCTAAGGTCGGATTTGAACTCAGGTCCTCCTGACTCCAGGGTCGGTGCTCTATCCACTGCACCACCTAGCTGCCCCCAGCATTGGTTCTTGAAATTCACTTTCCCCATTTCACAAGTGGAGGATCTTGGGCAATTCCATTCATCAGTCTGGATCTCAGTTTCCTCATATATGAAATAAGACTGGATTGTGGGTTTTTTTTTTAATTTATGGAATAAAATAAGCATTTCCACAACATAGTACAATAAAAAAGATGACTGCACATGAAACCTCAAGTTCATTATATTCCTTTTAAATACACAACAAAGGTATCATGGAAATTTTCTTTTTTCCCTTTTTTTTCTTCCCTCCCCTCTTCCTCAGAGATGGTTATCATTTCACACAAATAGGTATATGTATATATATGTATGTATGTATGTATAGAAATGTATGTTTGTGTACATATGTAAAATTATCCTATACATACTTCTATTTATTAGTTTTCTCTGGATGCAAATAGTATCTTCCTTCATAGGTCCTTTATAGATTATTTGGATATTTATAATAGTCAGAATGACTTATTCTCTCAAAGTCATTCTTAAAACAATATTGCTGGCCAGAATGGATTAGATGACTATGTTTTCTCCAAGCTCTAAGATCCTGTGATCTTCCACCCCTCTCTGGGGCACTGATAAATTTTTTTAAGTGTCTAGCTCTAATCAGGGATCCATCAAGACCTCAAAGGATTTAACACCCCAGTGTTTTAATCAACTTTCTAAATTGCAAAGAAAGTGCAACCAGCATTGGTAAAGGGAATTTCCTCATGTGAGAGTTTAGTAAGTTGACTCAGACACTTGACACTTACTAGCTGTGTGACCCTGGGCAAGTCACTTAACCCCCAATGCCCTGCAAAAAAACAAAAAAACAAACAAACAAAAAAACCCAAAACCATAAAGAACAGAAAAACAGTAACATTGTCTGGGAGTACCAAGAAGAAACTAAACTAAAAGTGATTAAAGTGATTAAGAAGAATGGGGGGGGGGCAGCTAGGTGGCACAGTGGATAAATCACTGGCCCTGGATTCAGGAGGACCTGGGTTCAAATCCAGCCTCAAACACTTGGTACTTACTAGCTGTATGACCCTGGGCAAGTCACTTAACTCTACCTCAGTTTCTTATCTGTAAAATGAGGTGGAGAAGGAAATGGCAAACACTCCAGCATCTCTGCCAAGAAAATTGCAAATGGGGTCATGAAGAATTGGACATATCTGAAACTACTGTACAACAAAAAGGCACTCTTATTCTTGGACAGCACCTTAATCAAGTATATGTGTTCAGAGCCATAACAAGGGTGGGCAACTAAGACTCTGCCCCCAGGGTATCAAAGTTAGAGAGCTGACAGCCCTTGCAATCAATCAATAATCATTTATTAAGCACCTACTTTGTGCTGGGCACCTACCAGCAGGCTATTGTAGTAATCCAGGTGTGAGATGATGAGGGCTTGCACTAGAGTGGTGGCAGCGTCGGAAGTGTGAGAAGGGGGCATTTATAAGAGATTCTACAAAGGTAAAATCAACAGACCTTATCAATAGATAGGATATAGGTGGATGAGAAATAGTGAGGAATCCAGGATGATTCCTAGTCTGACTCTGAGCCTGAGGGACTGGTATAGCCCTCTGTTAGCCACTAGAAACAACAGGGCTTAGTGCCTAATTAAGAAAAATAATTAGTGAAAGTAAGTTACTACTATTCTCAACAATACAATGATCCAAGACAATCCCAAAGGACTAATGATGAAACATACTATCCACCTCCAAAGAAAGAACTGATATTGATGAAACACAGACTGAAGTATGCTGTTTTTCACTTTCCATCATTTTTTCTTTTATTCAAGTTTTCATATACAAAATGACTAACATGGTAATGTTTTCCATAATCGTACATGTATAACCTATATCTGATTGCTTACTGCCTCAGGGAGGGGGAAGGGAGGGAGGGAAGGAGGGATGAAAATTGGAACCCAAAACTATAAATAAAAATGTTTATTACTTTAAAAAATAAAATAAAATAAAGTAAGTTACTAGTCTGCTCTATCAACTCCACTGGCTCCCTATTTTACCTCCAAGGTCAAATATAAAGTGCTTTTTATTTTGGATTCTTAAAGCCCTCCACAACCTGGCCCCTTCTTACTTCTGCGATCTTCTTACACTGTACTTTCCTCCACATACCCTGTGATCTAGCAATCCCTGCCTTCTTACTGTCCCTTGAGCACGACACTCCATCACCCAAATCCAGGCATTTTCACTGCCTTTTCCCCTGTCTAGAAGGCTCTCCCATCTTATTTCTGCCTGCTGGCTTCCTTCAAGACTAAAGGCAAATCTCACTTTCTGTTTTCTGCAGGAGGTTTTTCATAATCTTTCTCACTGTTCGTGCCTTGCCTCTGAAATTGCCTCCCATCAACTTTTTCTCCATCTTGTATGTACATAATTGTTCATATGCTGTGTCCCCAATTGTAATGTAAGCTCCTTTGAGGTCCAGGATTATGTTTTTGCCCTTCTAACCCCAGTGTGTAACACAGTGCTTGGCCCATAGTAAGAACCTAATAAATGCTTGTTGATCGATTAACTAGCTCTAACTTCCCCCTAACCCGATTCCACAGGGTACAACTCCTGGCGGCGCTTCTGTGGCCTCTCACAGCCTAAGACAACAGAAGAATTGAGTGTCGTGTTGGGGAACAATGAGAATCTGGCTAAAAAATTCATGGATCTGTATGGGACCCCAGAAAACATTGACCTGTGGATCGGAGCCATTGCTGAGCCCTTAGTGCCAGGAGGCAGAGTTGGGCCTCTCCTAGCCTGTCTCCTGGGGAAGCAATTTAGAAAGATCAGAGATGGAGACCGGTGAGTGCCCTCAAGCTAAAAAGATGAGATGGAAGGAATAGAAGGAGGGATACTGACAATATCAATGGACATCATGGAATAGCAGAAAGAAAACAGGACTAAAAGTCTTAAGACCTGGGTTCTAGATCTTCCACTAACCAGCTCTCACCTTAGATAAGTCTCTTCCCTCCTCTGAGTCTCAATTTCCTCTTCTGTAAATTCTAGGGTTTGAATTCTGAGGCTTCTTCCAGCTTCAACACTTTATGACTATCTTGAAATAAGGGTGGAACTTTTTTGTCCTCACTAGGATTAGCGATAAAAGTCCTTCCCTCCCATTCATTTTTATTGTCCTTGGTGACAGACTCACACCCCATAGGATGAAGAAAGGAGAAAACCTAGTAAGGGGGGAAAGATACTCTCAGACTAGTTTCTAAATTAAGGGCTGTCTCTGTCCCTTTCTACCCCACCCTCAAGATACACACAAACACACACACACATCACCCCCTCTCAAGGAAGAGTCTGTCATAGTCTTTCACTTAAGGCCCATTATTAACATCTCACCTCTATGTAACAGCCTTCTGGCCCTCAAACTAGCATTCACCCAAGTACATGGGTCCACTGTCAAGTGGGTGTTTCTGACATTGAGTGAATTATTATCCATAAGTATATACAACAGGCAATCTTGACAGCCAAAGACTTTCAAGTCTTTGAAGGACTGTCATGAAGAAGAGAGATTACCCTGCTTTTGTTTATCCCAAAAGAGAGAACCAGGGAAAATGGGTAGAAGTTACAAAGAGATAAATATTGATTTGATGTTCAACATCTCAAAGGGAAATGGGCTCCCTTGACAAGAAGTGGGTTCATCCCCTCTGAAGGTCTTCAAAGCTTCTGGTTAGTTGTATGGTAGAGAGGCTTCCTGTTCAGGAATGAGCTAGGTGGGCTAGGCTACCCATAAGGCCCCTGGCTGGTCAGAGGCTCTGTGGGTTCTTCTTGGTCCTAGGGATCAGGAGGACTGCCATTTGAAAACATTCTTTCCTCTACTGTAGGTTCTTTTGGAAGAAACCTGGAGTATTCACCCCACAACAGCAAGCGGCCCTGAAGAAAGTCTCTTTTCCTCTTGTGGTCTGCGATAACACTCACATCACAGAAGTCCCCATCAATGCATTCAAGGCCAACAGATACCCTCGGGACTTTGTGAAATGCTCAGACATTGAGAAGCTGGACCTTTCCCCCTGGGTCTCTATGAGGGATTAAGGCATCACCAATAATGAGACATCAACCTTCTCCTGTTCATCAATTGTCATTAAGAAGGTGCCCCGCCCTGTCCATGGGCACCATTTCAGGGAAGTTAAACCTGACTCTTTCAAGTGGCATTTGAAGCCCTGCAGAGTCTGGTCCTAAACTACCTTTCCAATCTTTTTTTCCAGCATTCCCAAAATGGTGCCTCTGATCCAGCTAAACTGGTTGACCCTGTTTATGGAATGTGCCTAATACTTCCCGTCCCCAAGCCTGTACTCATCATGCCTCCTCCTATCTTTGCTGCCTATCAAAAATCCTGCTTGTCCTTCAAAGTCCAACCCAAGTCTATTTCCTCATGAAGCTCTCCCTGGCACTACTCATGGTCTGTACCCTCCACTGATCAAAGCCTCTCTCTAGTCATCTTTTCCTTTGCTTGCTCAGGCAGCTTTCTATCTGTACTTTTCTCATCTCCCTGGAAAGACCAGGCACTCTTCTAGGGCAGGGAAAAGGGTCAAATTCATCCTAGTATAGTAGTCACTCCATAAATATTTCTTGATTGATAGATTTGTTGAAGCTGTGACTTCAACAGTGCAATTATGCATCACAGACCAGATGCAAAGGTCTCTGGAATAAACTTAATAAAGAGTGAAATCCTCACAGACAAGGAATATTTTGTGTTCAGAAGAACCCAAGAAAGGATGCTGCATACATACATTGTCCAAAATGGTCATTGGGTTGACTTTTTTTTTGCTCATTCTTTTTCCCATTAACCAGGGAAAGTTTAGTTCAGGGAGCTTGGGAAAGGGATAAGGTTATGAAGAAATAACAGTAGTGTTCAGACAAAAGGCATTAAGTAAGGTTATTTTTAAAAGAAGAACCCAGGTACAGAGGGAATAATCTCAGCTGGTGTTTATATACCGCTTTGAGTTTCACAATGTGCTTTGCATGTATTATTTCATTGGATCCTCACAACAACCCTACAAGATAAAATTAGTTTCCTAATTTTATAAATGAAGAAACTGAGGCTGAGAGATAATGACTTGCCCATAGCTACCCAGCTAATAAATGTTTGAGATAGAATTTGAATTCAGGCCTTCCCAATTCCAAGTCCAGAGCTCTACCTACCAGCAGAGAGGAGTTAGGGTAGCGGGAAATGGGTACAGAAATTCTTTAGGAGATAAATTGTTTTGGATGTCCTTAGAGCAGAGGCTCTAAGCTCTGGGATATCATAGACTGACTTGTTTCGCAATCTGGTGAAGCCTATGGACCACTTCTCAGAATAAAGTTTTTATGTATAAAATAAAATACACAGGATACAAAAATGGTGGATACAGCTATGTGACTCTTGGCAAGTCAAACTTTGTTTGCCTCAGTTTCCTCAGCTGTAAAGTGAGCTGGAGAAGGAAATAATAAATCACTCCAGTATTTTTGCCAAAGAAGCCTCAAATGGGATCACAAAGAGTCAGACATGACTGAAATGACTGAAAGACAGAAGGATTACCAAAGAAACCAAATGTTAGTGAAAGTAACTTTTTTTATGATTCACAGACCCCTTGAAATCTATTCATAGACCTATGAATGTGGGTAGGGGGAACCTGTAGACCACAGGTTAAGAACCCCTACTGTAATGCCAGAATGAATCCCCTTCCTAGTTCAAACTCAACTCCACAGCCCAAAATGCCATCTGCTTCCCCTTTCTCCCTTCCCATTTAGCATATGCCACTGAATAGAGAGGGAAAACAACCAAATTGGGTAAGTCTGAACTATTATTCCTTCTTAGGCTGTGAGAACCTTTGGAGGGAACTTGAGGAAGGTAGGATCATTAGATTCACCCTGTATGGGGGACTATACTACCTCTCCCAAAGACCTCTAAAGCTTATTTAATAAATGCTTTATTTAATACTTACATAAATGAAAACTACGGTGCTTTGGAAGCTGAATTTCCCTTCCAAGAAGTTCATGTAGGTGAAGGCAAGGGAGGGAATCCAGTAGCCAGACAAATAAAGCTAGAGCCTAGACCCAGGCCTTAGAAAGCAAAGCTGGGACTGAAAGAAATCAAACTTTGGGAGAATCAGCAAGATAAAACTTATGCTTTGGTCTGTCACATCCCTAACCAATCCTATCCTTCTACAAGGCCTCTCAGTGGCTAGAGGCTGACACCACCTACTCCAGCTCACTGGTGGCTGGAGGTTTTTGCTTTTTGCTTCCATGGAAATGCTCTGAACAGCTCCAGAAGGCTGATCTAACACAGGAATTAGACATTTTCCCAAAGCCTGGGGACCTATCCTGTGTCCAGTCCACATTCTGCCCTGTCACCATGAACGTGCTTTAGGGAAGGCAACTCTGAATATGCCCTGTGCTTTTCTCAACGTTGTGTTATTACTCATTTTAAAGGCAAGGAAACTGAGGAACAAAATCAAGGTGACTTTCTCAAGGTCATGTAGCTATTTACTATTAAGAGGCAGAAATTAAATCCATGTCTTTTGACTCTAAATCAATCAGTCAATGAGCTTTTATTAAGCACTTACTTACTCTGTGCCAGACTGGGTACTTTTGGTTTTTTTTTTTTCTTTCTCCATTAAAAGATACTTTTCTGAGGGGCAGCTAGGTGGGAGGGGCAGCTAGGTGGCACAGTGGATAAAGCATCGGCCTTGGATTCAGGAGTACCTGAGTTCAAATCCGGCCTCAGACACTTGACACTTACTAGCTGTGTGACCCTGGGCAAGTCACTTAACCCCCATTGCCCAGCAAAAAAAAAAAAAAAAAAGATACTTTTCTGACTTGTATGAATTGATGCAAAGTGAAATGAGCAGAACCAGGAAAACGTCGTACATATTAACAGCAATATTGTATGATGATCAACTATGAATGACTTAGCTCTTCTCAGCAATACAATGGTCTGAGACAATTACAAAGGACTCGGGATGGGAAATGTCATCCGCATTCAGATAAAGAACTGGTGGACTTTGAATACAGATCAAAGCGAAATTTTTCCACTTCCTTTGTGTGTGTGTGTGTGTGTGTGTGTGTGTGTGTGTGTGTGTGTGTGTGTGTGTGTGTGTGTGTGTTTGTTTTCCCTTTTGGTCTGTTTCTTCTTTCACCACTGTGACCAATATGGAAATATGTCTTACATGATTGCACATATATAACCAATAACAAATTGCTTACCATTTTAGGAAGAAAGGAGGGGAGGGAGGGAGGGAGAAAAATTTGGAACTCAAAATCTTGTAAAAATGAATGCTAAAAAATGTCTTTACATATAGTTGGGAAAAAATAAAATACTATTTTTTAAAAGATACTTTTCTTTTTTACAAAATAGTCATTTCCCAAAATATTCCCCCTACCACTGAACCTTCTCTTGAAACAAAGAAAAACAAGCAAAACTGAATATGCAATATCCTATGCCTATAGCATCCCACTTCCTGAAATCTACCAAGAAAAGGGATATATATACATATATACCTTCAGATCTATAATAATATACATATATATTCATATATGTCTTATATTTCATTATCTGTATATACATATATACCTATATTTCATTCTCTTTTCGTATAGATCCGAGGATATCTTGGACTTTTATCAGAGATATTTGAAGCAAATATTTTTGCCAATTGCCAGTTACTCTTCTTGATCTAGCTGCATTGATTTTGTTATTGAGTGCTCCCCAAGTCTTTTTATGTAATTTAAATCATCTGTTTTGTTTTATATGATCTGCTCTTTCCTTGCTTAGTTAAGAATTCTTCACCTAACCATAGATATGAAAGGTAGCTCCTTCTGTGTTCTTCTAGTTTTTTATGATGTGACCTTTTATATTTAGGTGTTGATGTTTCCTCAAATACCTTAACTTTACAGTTCTTTAATCCCCTAAACTCCCACGACCTCCTCCTCCTCCCCTAGCTGCATACAAGGGAAAATCACTCTTACTCTTGCTGTCACCCACAATTGTTCCAATTCTCTGATCAAGAATTGTGAAATTCTTTCATCCTATCATAACCTATTTTTCCACCTCTCCATATTCTTTTTGTTTAGTCATTTTTCAATAGTGTCTGACTCTTTGTGACCCCATTTGGGGTTTTCTTGGCAGAGATACTGGAGTGGTGTGCCATTTCCTTCTCCAGCTCATTTTACAAATGAGGAAACTGAGGTAAACAGGATTAAGTGAGTTGCTCAGGAGCACACAGCTAGTAAGTCAGATTTGAACTCAGGAAGATCCTGACTCCAGGAAGACTATCAACTGCACCACCCAGGCTGCCCTAATTATATTATTCACTTACTCGATTATCTCTGGTGGCTTACTATTGCCTCTAGGATCAAATGTAAACTCCTGCCTGGCATTTAAACTCCTTCACATCACGGACCCAACCTATCTTTCCAGATTTTATTATACATTACTTCCCTTCACAGACACTATGGTCCAACCAAACTTTTCTTCTTTCTTTTCCTAATGCACAACACCTCACCTCCCGTCTCTATGACTTTGTGATGGCCAGCCTCTATATCTAGAATGACACTCCCTCCTTACCTCAGGATGTCTAAGATTTCCTTCGACACTCAATTCAAAAGTCTCCTTCTACACAAAGCCTTTCCTTATCCCCAGCCACTAGTGCCTTCCCCTTCACACACACACACCCAGGTAATCTTATATCTCTTTTGTAAATACCAGTTATGTACCTATTTTCCACCGAAGCTAGATTGTAAGTACTTTAATGAGAGGAGTGGTTTTACTTTTGTCTGTGTATCCCTAGAACATAATACAGTGTTTGTCATACCATAGGCATTTAAACTAGGAACTCTCACTTTAGCAATTGGAAGGATGGCTTCTTGTGTTCAATGAGCTTAAAAATGAAGATGAGGCTTGATCAATTTTTCTTACCCATCTGAATTCCTTCCTCTGATGACAGAGGCCTCAAATGAGTAGCCCAGCATTTATAATAGGGAAGGGGTAAAATAACCCCACACAAGATTTATGTCTAAAAGAATTTACTAAACATGATTCCGTGTCCAACTAGGGTCCAGAGGAGGAGTGGAAATGGGAGTAAGATGCCACAGTCCTCCAAATTCATATTCAAATTGAGCTGGTGGTATGGCATTTCCAATGATGCCTCCAGAGATTTCTATTTGTAAATAGGCAAAGTCTCATACTGATGTCTGTAAGATATGCTCCCTCCTTTTCAGGAATTTCAAGATGGTGATGGGTGGAACAGAGTGTTATCTGTAATCTCGACTTCCAGATCTAAGATTTGGGATTTTTAAATATAGTAACTAGTTGACAGGGATGAGAATTGAAGAGTGAAATGATGACCAATTGGGCCAAGGTAGACACTTTATCTATAAAGTTATTGAAAAGAATAGGAGAAACTTTCTTGGCTAGGTATAGGGGTGAAAGCAAAAAGCAAAGAATAAATAACACAGGATACATTATCCAATTATCTAATAAGTGCTAAGAGCATGGCCTCAGGTTATTCTCTCAAGTGAGGAATCAAAGGCCTTATGGGGGTCCTTATGCTTTTTCCCTGCACTCTTGAGATTCTAAATATGAAATGCTGACTCAGATTCCATAGGGGAGGAGGAATAAGCTTGTATACAAAAAGATCCTAACCTAGGAATATTGCTATACCTAAATATGTACGTGCATATATGCCATTTCTATCAAGCAATGTTGATTCATTTACATTCTTCAGAGTGAGGAAGGGTAGCCCTTGCAGTTATAAAATTCTAAAAACCAAAACCATATACTTATACATATAAGCTATTGAACTAGAGCCCAAATATTATGGGAAGTATTGAAGCAGTTAGGGGGTCGGTGCCCCCATCACAATGTTTAATAAATGTTTATTTGTTAATTGATTTAGACCACATATCCATTTGGAACTTAATGCTGTGAGTGCTATAAAATGCTAGTCTACATCTAGTTTTTACAAATGATTTTTCCCAGCAGGTACTTCTCCCAGTGATTTGTGCTCTGAAGTTTATCAGATCTGGGTTTGATTGTTTCTGCATCTGGTTCCCTAGTTTATCCCATTGATCTACTTTTCTTTCTTTTTTTTTTTTGGCAGGGCAATGGGGGTTAAGTGACTTGCTCAGAGTCACACAGCTAGTAAGTGTCAAGTGTCTGAGGCCAGATTTGAACTCAGGTCCTCCTGAATCCAGGGCTGGTGCTCTATCCACTGCTCCACCTAGCTGCTCCGATCTACTTTTCTAACCAGTGCCAGATAGGCTTGCTGATTTCTGCTTTATAATAGAATTTGGTATTTGGTGAGTAAAGTGGGCCATAAAGAAGTAAAGTGTCAGAGGCAGGAATGGAAGCTGGGTTTTCTTGTCCCTAGTCCGGTGTTCTTTACTGTACCATGCTACTTGGTAATGATGAGATGTGACAGAGAAGTTCATCTTTACCTGAATTGGCTCCAGGACTTCTACAAACAAGTTTCATGTAGGCTGCCAAGTCAACCTTTCTTCCTCTTGGAATTTCCCCCAGCTAGGGCCTATTGATGCTCCTCTCTCATTCGGATGCTTCAGAGATTGTGAAGAGCCGATTGTGGTTTTCCTAAAGTCAGAAGCCTTTGCTTTCAGAGACTCCAGCCCTATCTCCAGTAGCCCTTCTAACAGATAAGGACAACCCAGCCTTGCTCTCAGTAATACTTTATTGACAGCAGAAGCAGATGGTGTCTCTCAGTCATGCTGGCCCAGGTTCCCCTCCCTGACAGGGACCCTTGTTTCCTGGTCCAAGAAAAGGAATTACCCCCTGGGCAACTGCAGGCCTGGGACAATTCGGCCTGGCCATTCGAGGTGACAGGAGAACAACCTTCCCTTCCCAATGTCCAGGGAAACCACTGCCAAAGCCTTCTCTGGCCTGAGATCCTGGGGCCTTAGCCTGATTGGGAGCAGATGTCTGACAATTTCAGGTAAGGATGGAGACTCCCCTCTTACATTTCCTTGGTCCCTAAGGGGAGTAGGGCTCAGGACAGATTTCTATGGAAAAAAAAAAACAAATATCAGACCTGGGTAAAGTCTTACAACTTAAAAAAAAAAAAAACCTCAACTGAACAGAAGCACATGGTTTCATATACAGTCCTCTTTTTGTTGTTGTTGTTGTTCTTTATACATTGAGATGTTTGTGTTTGTTGACAATTGTTCGGTTCATATTTTAAAAAATAAAATTTTTAAAATAATCGGGTGAGAAAGCAGCCAGTGAGCCTAGAAACCTGGGCCTATCCAACCAACTCCACTCAGAAAGTTATTCACCGTATCTTGTCAGAGTACATCCCTGAATCTACCATGCCTAAGTAGACTAGAAGCAAAAACCAAAAACCACAACCTATGTCTGAATTGCTAAAATAGATGTCGCAAAACTCATGTACTTTAAAGATCAAGCACTTTGCTTAGAGGCAAGGCCCTCAAACTTTCCCTCATAGCCTGTTTACTCTTGGTTTGTGCACAATGTTTTTCTTTTTCTTTTCTTTTTTTTGTGGGGCAATGAGTGTTAAGTGACTTGCCCAGGGTCACACAGCTGGTAAGTGTGAAGTGTCTGAGGCTGGATTTGAACTCAGGTCCTCCTGAATCCAGGGCTGGTGCTTTATCCACTGCACCACCTAGCTGCCCTGGTTATGTTTTTCAAGCCCATAATTACACCACCCAATTGGAAAGGGCAGAGGTGAATTGGGTATATGCAAAAACAATTTATATTTAATTGCAGAATATAATAAGACCCCATGTGTACATACACACAAATCCCATGTGAACACTATGAGCAGTTCAATACTGCCAGAGCAGGTTTGTACCTGAGAGGAAAGGGTGATCATGGGGTGAGTGCTGAAAGCATTTCCTCCAAGCCCAAACTCTCCCTTCCTCCCAGATCAGTCGAATACAAAGACATCTACCTACCCAATCACTCAATCTTGTTTCTCCATGCTGACAGGTCCATCTGAGGTATTGTGCTGCAGTTGACAAAATCTTTGGGAAATTTGTTGGCCTTGAAGATATTCCTAGGCACCAAGGTGATGCCCGTGTTGTCACAGATGATACGGGATAAGCTAATACCGGCCAATGCTCTTCGCTGCTGTCGGCTAAATTCATTAGCACTCTCCCAATAAAACCTGTACCAGAATAAGATGAAAGCACCATTGTACCAGAGGATCCTGGAACTCTAACCAGAGCCTTCATTCTACCCTACCCTACTCTACCCCAAGCAAGAGGCTCACCCTATCTCAGCCCTCCATTCCTGGTCTAGGGGTACCTAGCTGACAAATCAGAGCAAGCTTGAGCTCTGAGTCACAGTAGACAAGAGTTGAACCAAAAATATGTGAGAGCCTGGATCTATAAAACACTATCTATGCCAGGGCCTGACATGCTGCCCAGAAGAGTCTCTCACCTCTTATCAGAAGTGAAAGTAGCTTCCCTCATTCCCATCTCTATAGCATCCCCACATACAAGTCATCAGATCATATATTTAGAGTTGGAGTGGAAAGCCAGTAAGTCCAATCCCCTCATTTTATAGATGAGGAAACAGACAGAGGTGAAGTGACTAGCACAGGGTTACACAGCTAGTAAGTATCAAATCCTGAGGCAGAATTTGAACCCAGGTCTTTCTGACTCTTAAGGAGGAATCTTATTCACTACCTCAGTCTGTTTTCAAGTACTTCACTCTGTTCCACACCAAAATCTGACTTTAAAAGTCAGGAATAAAGAATCGTTGATTTATGAGGAGCTCAACTTTTCCCTCCTTGTGAAGTTACCAACCTCAACACCAGGCTGAGTAATTAGAGATAGGATGACTTTCCCTATCTTGCAGATAAAGGATTACTGAGGATCAGAGTGATTCAGTGACTTGGACACAATCACATAGCACTTAAGCCCAGATTTAAGCCCAGGTCTTTTATCTCCATTTTGCCTCAGCACCTTCATGAGTTTTATTATGTTGATAAGTTTTCCTAAAATTGAACCAGTCCTGCATTCCTGCTATAAATCCCACCTGGTCATAGTGTTTGATTCTTGTGATAAATTGCTATAATCTCTTTGCTAATATATTTAATTTTTCAAATCAATACTCATTAGGGAAATTGGTCTACAATTTTTTCCCTCTGTTTTGGCTCTTCCTGGTTTAAGTATCAGCACCATATTCGTGTTACAAAAGGAATTTGGTAGAACTCCTTCTTTGCCTATTTTTCCAAATGGTTTATAAAGTGTTGAATTAATTGCTCTTTAAATGTTTTGTAGAATTCACTTGTAAATCCATCTGGTCCTGGAAATTGTTTTTTCTTAGGGAATTCATTGATGGCTTGTTCAATTTCTTTTTCTAAAATGGGGTTATTCAAGTATTTTATTTCCTCTTCTGTCAATCTGGGCAATTTATATTTTTGTAAATACTCATCCATTTCATTTGGATTGTCAAATTTATTGACACAGTTGGGCAAAATAGCTCTTGATTATTGTTTTAATTTCTTCTTCATTGGTGGTTAATTCACCCTTTTCATATTTGATACTGGTAATTTTGTTTTCTTCTTGTTTTTTTAATCAAATTAACCAAAGACATCTATTTTATTGTATTTTTTTTCATAAAACCAGCTCTTAGTTTTATTTATTAATTCAATAGTTTTCTTACTTTCAATTTTATCAATCTCTGCTTTGATTTTCAGAATTTCTAATTTGGTATTTAATTAAGGATTTTTAATTTGTTCTTTTGGGGGGCAGGGAAATGAGGGTTAAGTGACTTGCCCAAGGCCACACAGCTAGTAAGTGCCAAGTGTCTGAGATCTGATTTGAACTCAGGTCCTCCTGAATCCAGGGCCTGTGTTTTATACCCTATGCCACCTAGCTGACTCAATTTGTTCTTTTTCTAGCTTTTTAGTTGTATGCCCAATTCATTGATATCCTCTTTCTATATTTTATTCATGTAAGCATTTAAAAATATAAAGTTTCCTCTAAGAACTGCTTTGGCTGCATCCCATAAATTTTGGTATGTTGTCTCATTGTCATTCTCTTGCATGAAGTTATTGATTGTTTCAATGATTTGTTGCTTGACCCATTCATTCTTTAGAATGAGATTATTTGGTTTCTAATTAATTTGTATTCTATCTTTATTACACATAATTTTTATTGCATCATGATCTGAAAAGGATGCATTTACTACTTCTGCTTTTCTGCATTTGGCTGTGAGATTTTTATGCCTTAACACATTATCAATTTTTGTGTAAGTGCCTATCCCCATTCAATTTTCTCCAGAGGTCTATCATATCTAAATTTCCTAAAATTCTATTAACCTCCTTCACTTCTTTCTTGTCTATTTTGTGACTAGATCCATCTAGTTCTGAGAGACAGAGGATGAGGTCCCCCACTAATATAGTTTTGTTGATTATTTCCTCCTATAACTCAATTAATTTCTCCTCTAAGAATTTGGATGCTATACCACTTGGTGTATATATGTTTGGTATTGACATTACTTTATTGTCTGTGATACCTTTTAGCAAGATGTAATTTCCATCTTTATCTCTTTTAATTAGATCTATTTTTGCTTTTGTTTTATCTGAGATAAGTATTGCTACTACTACTTTTTTTACTTCAGCTGAAGCATAACATATTCTGCTTCAGCCTTTTGCTTTACTCTCTGCTTCAAAGCTCTCTGTATCTGTATCTTCAAATATGTGTATCTCCCTGCTTCAGATGTGTTTCTTGTAAGCAACATATTCTAGGATTCTGTTTTTTAATCCACTCTGCTATCCACTTCCATTTTATGGGAGAGTTAATTCCATTCACATTCACAGTTATGATTACTAACCATGTATTTCCCTCTTTCCTATTTTCCCCCTTGTTTAGACTTTTCTCTTTCTTTTTACCCTGTCCCTCCTCACCAGTGTTTTGCTTCTGACTACCACTTCCCTCAATCAGCTTTCCCTTCTATCAAATCCCCCTTCCCTTTTCTTTCCCCTTCCCCCTCCTACTTTCGCCCTCCCTTCTATCAGTACCCCCCCTTGCCATTCCACTTTCCTATATGGTCAGGTAAATGTCTTTACTCAAATTAGTGTGTATGTTAATATTCCTTCTTTGAGCCAAATCCAATGAGAGTAAGAGTCAAATCATACTCACCCCCTCCCTTCTTTCCCTCTACTGTAATAGGTCTTTTGTACCTCTTCATGTGATGTAATTGACCCCTTCCTGCCTCCCCTTTCCTCTTCTTCCAATACAATCCTTTTTTTCACCCCTTAATTTTATCATCATGGGTTCCTCACCTGTCTCCATCTCGGAGTTTTCTGAATTGGGTCCCAATGAGACATGCCAGGAGGGGCCCCACCCTGCCATTGGGCTCCAGGGGTTCTGCCACACCCCCCATCCAGATGTCAATGTTGTCAGGAGAACCGTACTGAGTCATCAGTTTCTTGGCTAGGTCTCGGTTCTTCAGCACTGTAGTCAGTTCACCTTCTGTTTTGGGTTGAGGGAGCCCACAAAACCTTCTCCAGGCATTGTACCCTGTTGTGGGGGGGTGGCATAGAGCAGAGAATATAATGAAACAGGTGGCCAATGGAGTAGCAGGCTTTACTTTGCAAGAGCACATAATAATAGCTCACATTTGTAAAGCACTTTAAGGTTTGTGAAACCTTTTGGTTGGAATAAAGGTATTATTAGTCTTAATTCAGATGTGGAAACTTAAGTTCAGACATAGTAAGTGAATTGTCCAGAGTCACACAGCTAACAAGTATCTGAGGCAGGATTGGAACTTGGGTCTCCCTTGCTCCACGGACAGCAACCTAGCCATGTAGCCAAAGTCCTCATAGAGAGCCTTACCTGAGGTATAGAAAGGAAAGGTTCTTGGGAGAAGAACCTGTCTCAGCCCCTAAGTAGGCCAACCCCTAATCCCTATCAGGAAAGAACACATAGGGTATGTTATGTTCTTATTATCCCTCTACCTCACTTGCCTGTCATGAAGATACAGGGGGGAGAGGCATCTTCTATGCTCAGAAAGGCATCTCATAGGATTGAGAGTTGGAAAGCAACTTGGATAATCAAATTCAGTCATCTCATTAGATAAAACAAAAATGAGATTTAGAGAAATGACACCCAAATTCATGCAAAAAAGTAAATGGCAAGGGTCAGTATTTTAACCCAAATCCTCAGACTCCAAATTTTCTTTCCAATATACTTTGTGGCTTTTGCTTTAATGTTCATTATTTCCTCTTTAAATGCATAGTAAAGACCTGTGTGTTTTTAACCCTGTTAGCCCACTAAAGAAGAATGGGCTTTCACTCCCTAGAAGGTCAACAGAGCTGGGGGCTGGGGGGAAGAGGTCAGATATTTCAAGAGCTAAAGATGGATTGGTGAAAGTTAGGTCAGAGAATGGTCCCCTGACCCATCTTGAGGGCCACAGGCCTATTAGTGAATAAAGTCCTTTTTATAGAGAAGCATCTGGAGTTTTGTTATGACTACTGCCTCTCTTCTCTACTAACAGCATGTCTTTATACACCCCCAACCTATATTCTGGAGGAAGGGGAAAGAACCAATCAGCAGAGCAGTGACTCAGAAAAGCAGAGGTGGGGGATGCAGGAGTGGGGAGTGCAGTAGAATCAGAAAAAAAGAAGGTAGCTTCAAGTAACTGGTGAAAAAGAAAGGAAGGAAGGCAGGAAGAAAGAAAGGAAGAAAGAAAGAAAGAAAGAAAGAAAGAAAGAAAGAAAGAAAGAAAGAAAGAAAGAAAGAAAGAAAGAAAGAAAGAAAGAAAGCGAGCCAGACTTCTTGAGTTTCACATATGTGCACTTGGACAAATGTTGGACATGGAGTCAGATGACATAGAATTAAATCCTGTAACTGTGTGATTGACTATATGTGTGGCCTCAGACAAGTCAATTGACCTACTTGGGCCCCGGTTTCCTCATTTGCAAAATGAAGAGGTGGAGAATTTTGTAAAAACTGACAACAAAAGCCACTGGTTTTGTGGATTGTAGTAGATCTAGAAGACCTCGGAGAACCTTCTAGCTTTAAACCCAGTCCGTGATTCTAGGTGAAATTGAAGGGACTTCCCTTTTCTCTTCTCTCAGACTGCCCTTTGGGGACTTCCTGTACTTCAGGATTGACTTTGGTGATCCTTTTCATCCAAAGCAAACTCTTTTTCTTTTAGGGAGAAAGTCACTGTCTGCTTTATCCAGGCCCTACATCTGCTCATGTCAGTTGTGATCCTTGGGGCACCTGGGTTTTCTGAAAGGGGAAAGGCTGGGCGATTTAGGCACCACTTGCCCTTGCTCTAGCCTCACACCCTAAACTACACTTTCACATGACATGTGAGTGACTGCAAATGACTTGCTGCCTCTCTATTTGAGGGTTTTCCTTTCCTTCCTTTACAGATCTAGCTATATCATTGGGCAGCTAGGTGGCTTAGTGGATAGAACTCCGGACCTGGAATCAGGAAGATTCCATTTCCTGAATTCAAATCTGGCCTCAGACACTTCCTAGCTGTGTGACCCTGGGTAAGTCACTTAAATCCTGTTTGCCTCCGTTTCCTCATCTGTAAAATGAGC
Source organism: Dromiciops gliroides (assembly GCF_019393635.1). Classification (NCBI taxonomy): domain Eukaryota; kingdom Metazoa; phylum Chordata; class Mammalia; order Microbiotheria; family Microbiotheriidae; genus Dromiciops; species Dromiciops gliroides. Next base: position 168,599,302 of record NC_057864.1, on the reverse strand, counting down.
TGGAGAAGGATAAATGGCAAACCACTACAGTATCTCTGCCAAGGAAAACCCAAATGGAGTTGAACATGACTGAAACAACTAAACAACAATATATCACTGTTTCTGTGCCTTAAGCCCCAAGAATGAACAAGTGCCAAAATACTCTTTTTAAAGTAACTAGATGCCACATGGATAGAGAGTTGGACCAGGAGTCAGGAAAACCTGAGTTCAAATCTGGCCTTTCATATCAGCCTCATTACACACATATCAGCTGTGTGTGACCCTGGGCAAATCATTCAATATCTGTCTGCTTTAGTCTCCTCAACTATAATCATAGTACCTTGTCTCCCAGGGTTACTGTGAAGATAAATGAGATAAAGGTTGTAAAGCACTTTAAAGTGCTATGCTAGCTATTATCAGACAGTGTTGTTTGGCCTTTGGACTTGGCTTTACACGTGAACCACCTATGGGGGGGAATTTTTGGAGCAATAGGGAAAGCCTTTTCTGCCTCCTTAATATGTCTTCCTAGTATCTGATTAAGGTCTGAAATTCTTTTAAGGGAATAAAAGGGTCAATACCCCAATAATAGAAACTTATTCAGACTTAGGTATAATAGACTGATATCAGATCCTTTCCTATGAGCAGGTTTTAATAAGGAAAGAGAGGAAAAAAGCATAAGATACCTGAAAAGCAGAGGGGAATGATGTGCAACAGAGAGGAAAAGGAGGGCCTAGGGCCCTGAAGTTTACATTAACCATTTTATAGCCTTTCTTAACATTTTTCCTGGTGCCATTGGTAGCAAGGATGATTATGGGGATAGAGTTGGAGTTGAGGATTTGAATGGAGATAAGACTAAGGATGGGTTTGGGAAAAGAGATGGCTTTGGAGATAGGATGGGGACAGGAATGGGGATAAGAAGGGATTGAGGATGGAGTAGAAAATACAATGAGGACGGGGATGAGGATAGAGTTGGGGATAGGGATGGGGATGGAAGAGGAAGTAGGGATGATATTGGGCAAGCCCTCTCACCTGGAAGGCCATGGTCCCGGCTACGCTGCATGTTGAGAGCAGGTAAGTCCAGGCCAATTCTCATGACCTGTTTAAACAACCTATCCCGGATTTCATCCACCACAATTTGATTCTGTCGGTTCAGTTTGGCTGAGTTGGCCATGAGCCCTCGGAGAATCGGATCAATGCCACCTAGGAATTGCAAGAGATTGATATAACCTTAATTCCTAGTAGTAAGAGAACACCCCACTAAGCGGCCCCCCACATCCCAGATTCACTGAAGCTACTAAGGGGATATAATCAGTTTTTTTTCTTTTTCCTAGCATGAGCCCCTCAAACCCAAAGTGACCATGCCCTCTGCTGCTTCCTTGACTTTCCCTCATTGTTTGCACCACTTCACTAGGATTTAACAAGGACCAGCTATCTTTTCCAAGGTCTGTAGTGTCTCAGCAACTAGATCGTAAGCTCCTTGACCAAACACCAGCACCATGCCTCATACTTCACACTTCTTTACACATTCTACCTCTCCCCTACCCCCAGTACACACACACACACACACACACACACACACACACACACACACACACAGTGTGTGCACATCCTTAATAAATATTTGCTTATTGGAAGATCATAGAACCATAGATTCAGAGCCAGAAAGAACCCTAGAGACTCTCTAGTATAGGGGTTCTTTGAACTTATTTTTAAAAATACTTATCAAAATAAATATTAAAGTATTTCAATGTAATTGGTTTCCTTTGTAATCCTATGTATTATATTTTATACATTTAAAGTATTTTTTTCTGAGAAGGAATTCATAGGCTTTAGCAGATTGCCAAAGGGGTCCATAACACACAAAAAAATTTAAGAACTTCTGCTCTAGTCCTATTCCTTAATTTTAGAGATGAGGAAACTGAGGCCCAGAAAAACTAAGTGATTTCCTCAGGATCATCACACAGCTAGTAAGGGGCAGAGGAAGGGATTCAGACTCAAGTCTCTGAGTCTCCAGATCCATTGCTACCTTTTGAATGAAAACCCTCTTGAGATTTTAGAAGGAAAAGGTCTATAAGCCGTGTTTCCAAGATCATTCATCCAGAGAATACTTTTGGGCTAGACATGCATTGATGGTCAAAGGGACTGCTCAGCTCTGGTACAGCCTCCTATGTGAAGCTTTTGTCAGGCTAATTTGAAAACAGCAATAACAACTAATTTTACTCATCTATTCATCTAGTGTACTCCCTCTCTTCAAATTATCTTGTATTTAATTTCTAGTCACTTGTATCCCCCCAGTAGAATATAAACTCTTCAAGGACAGAAACCCATTTCCTTTTGTCTTTGCATGCTTGGTGCACGGCACAGTGTCTTACATATTAGTGGGTGCTCAATAAGTATTGGTTGGATTGGATTAGATTGGGTTTAATCACACCCTGGAGCAAAATAGAGAAAGTTACACTGATTTTCTTTTTTCTTTTTTTTTTTTTTTTTTTGGTGTGTGTGTGTGAGGCAATTGGGGTTGAGTGACTTGCCCAGGGTCACACAGCTAGTAAATGTGTCAAGTGTCTGAGGCCGGATTTGAACTCAGGTCCTCCTGAATCCAGGGCCAGTGCTCTATCCACTGTGCCACATAGCTGCCCCACATTGATTTTCATAAGTAATAAGAATCATGGTTAAAAAAAGAAGCAGCAGCAGCAGCAGCATGGTACAGTGGCTAGAGAGTTGGCCTCAGAATCAGGAATTCATGGGACTCTACTGGAAGAAGTTGGACTGAATCATCCCCCAAATCCCTTCTAAATAAGTTATCCTAACTCTTTGTGACACACACATGAGTTCATATTCAATATCATTATGGGATTCTGGCCAACAAGGGCCTAGTTCTCAGGAGTACATACTCCATCCTCTGCCTCATGCAATCACCCATATGGATCCTACACTTGCTTCTAGAAGTTTCTGATGACATGAAATAGAGGAACCTCAGGTCACACACAGGCATTCTGTGACTGTTTCCAATTGCTTTACTGTGTGGTCAAGAAAAACCTTCTGATTGGCCACTGAATTGGAAGCAGATTGACAAGGTAATTCTTTCTCCCTGTCTACATTCCAGTGAGGGGGATGAAATGTTAGTCTTTGGGTGGAGAGGAGGCCTGGGCAGGGAGATAAAGGGCTCAGGCCTCTCTTCCTCCCCACAGGCCCACAGCATTTTGACCTTCTCACTGGGATGTAGCCAGAGAGAAGACAATTTAACCTTTTGAATAGACTCTGTTTCTGCTCAAAAGCCAATCAGAAGGCTTGTCTTCACCATGCAATAAGCAGATAAGAAACTGCCACAGGATACTGGTGTATGTTGTAAAGCAGGCCCCTCCACTCCATGTTATCCCTGCTCTTCCAGTTGTTGTTGTCATTTGTCCTTCATTCTCATAGAAGACTAAGATGTGAGGGTGATATCAGGATTTGCTGTGAATTGCATTTCAGTGAAGCAGGGTGGTGCAAGGTCACCAATCTATCCTGCAACCTCTTCTCCAGAGTCTTCTGGGTCCAGTGGGAAGATACACATCAGGACAACTGGAGATGGCCCTGGATGTTTAAATCAATCAAGTGGGGATGAAATGACTTGTCCAGGGTCACACAGCTAGTAAATATCTGAGGTGAGATTTAACCTCAGGTCCTCCCAACTTCAGAGCCAGTGTTCCATCCACTGTGCCACCTAGCTGCCCCACATGCTTGCAGTAGCAGGCTTACCAAACATCCACATGGGTGACTCCATGAGATAGAGCATACTGTGAAAGCTCCTTATAGAACTGGGCCCTTATTGGCCAGATCCTTCCCGTTTATATTCTATTAGAGGAGAAAATATAAGCATCATCCAAATGTTCTCCCAGAACTCCTTTAATACTGTAATGGAAAGTTAGGACTCTATGGAACATAGCTTAGGAAACAATAGCATTAGAATTATAGATTTGAAGGGGACTTTAGAGGCCCTCCAAGGGCAGCTAGGTGGCGCCACAGTGACAGGCCTGGAGTGGGGAAGACTCAGCTTCCTGAATTCAAATCTAGCCTCAGACATTTACTAGCTAAGTGACCCTGGGCAAGTCACTTAACCCTGTTGGCCTCAGTCTCCTCATCTGTAAAATGAACTAGAGAAGGAAATGGCAAACCGCTCCAGTGTCTCTGCCAAGAAACCCCTAAATGGGGTCACGAAGAGTTGGACACAACTGAAAAGTTACTGAACAACAACTGAAAAATGAAGAGGTGGACCAGAGGGACTGTCAGGTCCTATCTAATTCTGAGTGTGTAATTCTGTGATATATAGCCCAATCTCATTCCTCCCGAATCTTTTTCTCTTTTTTCTCCTACACTGTAAAATGAGTATCTTTTCTATAAGGAGGGGAGCACAACAATGGGAATCACTAAACTTGGAATCTGTGGAGTGCTGTTCAGTTTCAGTTGTGTTTGACTCTTCATGACTTCATTTAGGGTTTTCCTGGTAAAGATATCAGTGATTTGCCAGTTCCTTCTCTGACCAGAGTTCAAATGCTGCTCTTGCTGCTTACTTCCTATGTGACCCACCTTGGGTATCTTACTTTTCTAGGTCTCATTTTCCTCATCTATAAAATGAAAGGAAGTGATCAGAAGGCTTCTAAGGTTCGTCCAAGATCTAAATCTATGATCTCATAATACTATTGTCTTTTACCATCCCCTCCGTAGTGGAGGATCCTGGAAACCTACTTACCTTCCTTCACAACCCTCCAACTGGCAAAGAAAACTTGACTGAGTGGGACCCTAGGGTTGGGCCCAGTGGGGCGGTACTGAGCATCCAGACGGAACATGAAGGGCTGGATAAGGGTGTGGCCATAGCGGAAGGCATTGGTGAAGACATTGGAAATTCGTGGATCCACAGAGTCATTGTAGCCCCGGTAAGTAGGCAAGTACTTCCTCAGCGCTGCAGGCCCCAGCACCAGGGGGAGGTAATCTCGATAGGTGATGATCTAAAGGACACACATATAGGAGTTCCCTTAGTCCCTTCCTACCCTGCCACCTCTCTTTCTTTAGCAACTCCTATCTTTCGGTCTTCCCTGGCGTCTCAGAGATTCAGTGAATTCTTGGCAAGATAGAAGTTCCTTCCTCAATGATTTCTATCTGAGTTTAAGGAATCAGGAGAATGTTTGTAGCACAATCCCTGAGGAACATTCCCTGATCCCCCTAATGACCCTTCCCCTGACGGCCTCCAGCAGTATTTTGGCTACCTCTTCTAATGCACCAATCATGTATGAGTTTTTATTTGGGTTGTACTAAAGAAAGTTCCTTGAGGACAGGGTAGGTCAGGTACTTCGGCTTTCATCTTCCAGGTCTCTAGCATACATCTCTACACACAGTAGGTGCTTAAATAAATGCTTGTTGAATTAGATCTAATTTGTCAAGGAATGGCTTCCAATGTGAAATGAGAAAGCCTTAAGGAGTGGTTTGTCCAAGCTTGAATCAAGGTTGTTCTACGTTCTGGAGGGTCCCAGAAAATCCCTACCTGGACAAGAGCCCCAACAATTTTCCGTGCTTCCTGGTACAGTTTTTCTCCATCCCATCGGGGGTTCATACGCCTCAGCAGTGTAGCCAACCGATTGTGCTCCCGAAGGAAGAGTGTATGCATAGATGTCAGCTCAGGCATCTCACTGGACCTGCTGTCTCCTGGTGAAACCAAAAAGGCACTGGATTTAAGTCAGGATATCAGTGCTCTACTACTAGAAATCTACTGTTTATTAGCTGTGTGACCCTTTTCCTACATGGATCTTAGTTTCTTCCTCTGTAAAATGGGGAAATTAAATTAGATGATTTCTAAGGTCTCTTCTAGTTTTTACATTCAAGGATTCTATGATTTAATAGGACCCAACTCCCCCAGCTGCTAGCCACCTGACCATAGACCAGTCAGTCTCCCCTCTGGACCTCAATTTTCTCATCTAGAAAATGGAGGGGTTAGACTAGATGATCTTGAAGTCCTTTGATCCTGCCCATCTCTCTAGTCCTACCAACTAAGGAGAAATCCATTTCTCCTTAGACACCTTACTTTCCTCCCTCTTCTCAGGCCTCATACCTGGATGCAGTATCCCACCTCACCCTGTACCAAATCTACACATCCTCTGAGACCCCACAGATGAAGCCTCACCTCTCCCATGTCATCCCAACACACGGCTCCTGGGTACCTATTGTCTATGCCATCCTCTGGCATTCTTTCACTGCCTTGCACTCTCAGGGATCTGATCATGACTTAATGTCTTATCTCCACAATTAGACTTAAGGGTCAAAGCAGAGTCTCACTCATAGGTCTCCCATAACACTGAGCCGAGTACTTCTCCCTGAGTAAGTGCTCCATGGATGGGTAGAATAGGGGAAAGGACTCTGGACTAGGAATCAGGGAAGACCTGGATCCAACCATTTCCCTTGACCCTTAACTAGCAGTATGATCATGGGCAAGTCAAGAAATGTCTCTGAGCCTCAGTTTCCTCATCTATAAAAGGAAGGCAATATTTTAGAGCCTGCCTCACAGAGAAATTATGAGCATCAAATAGAATCATGACTATAAAGCTCTTTATAAACCTGAAACTGCAATATGTGTTAGCTCTTCATATTAACTTTCAGCAATTAATACAACCATATTCGGATTCATCAGCCTACTTTGAGAATCATGGTAAGAAGCTGGATGGGGGCAAGACTCCTGGTTTCTTCTATATCTAACTCTCTGACCCCATATCATAGACTTAGAGTTGAAAGGGACTTCAGAGGTCAACTAGTCCAAACCTTTCATTTTACAGAACAGGAAACTGAGATGAAGAAAAGTTAATTGACTTGCTCATGGTCCCATAAGTAGTCAAGAGGCAGAGCAAAGTTTTGAACCCAGGTCCTCTGATTCCATATTGAGTATTCTTTACACCAGAGGTGTCAAACCTGGCCGCATGCATCCAGCAACCCCTGCAAGTGCCACCATAACCAGATTAAAATACGCTGCTGTTGTTCACTTATTTCAGTCCTGTCTGACTCTTCGTGACCCCCCTGGGATTTTCTTGGCAAAGATATTGGAGCAGTTTGCCATTTCCTTCCCCAGTTCATTTTAAGTCCATGCTAAATAGGCCCAATGCTACAATCCCCAAGAGATTAAAGGAAGCCTTTGCTGTGACTCCCCACCCAACGTTCCAGTGGGATAGGACAGATCCCCAGATGCCAGCTTCCTGGCTTTGGGAGGTGGAAAGGAAATTCTACATAACGAGACTCCCTGTAGATGTCTACAACCTGGAGGAGACATGGGCAAATGCCCAGATGAGATCATATTTGTAAAGTGCTTAGCACAGTGCCTGGCATAAAGTAGGTGCTATATAAAAGCTTATTCCCTTTTCTTCCCCAATGATGAGGCAGGGTGGTGGCATGGAAAACACACTGGATTTAGAGTTCATTAGACATGACTTTGACCCCTGTCTTTGTCATCTGTGTAACCTTGAAAAAAACCCACTTCCCTTCCCTGTTTCTCTAAAATGAGGAGGTTTAACAAGGTGGGAGGAGGGGGAAGATCAGTAAAGCACTGCCCAGGGACCAAATCTACTGCCCATTTTTGTAAAGCCTGAGCTAAGAATGTTTTTTTACATTTTAAAACACAACAAAACTTTATTTAAAACTGTAAAAAAACAAAACCAAAAACAAACATTCTTAGCTCATGGGCCATTCAAAATAGGCTGCTTGTCCATGTGGGCCAGGGTCACGTTTTCTGATCCCTGGTCTCAAAGATCTCTCAGGTCCCTCCCATAACTAAATCATGAAAATGACTTTGGCAACCCTGACTCTACTGAATAAGTTTACGTGGGCTGCTCAGGCTCTACTCCGTTGTACTTCCTTTTGGCTTCATAATATCACCCATAGTAGGCCCCCTGTCCTCTTTGGTTGGCCATAGTAGGAAAGAGGAGGGGGCGGGGGAGGGGGGGTGGAGAAAAGGAATTGGCATCACCATCCTCAGCCTCATGGTGCTCACTGTGGGCCAGACACCTCGATAAACACTTTTCAATGAAGAAGCCTCTTTGTGACTGACACCATCCTTTGGCATCTCTGATTGCAACTCTTTTGTAATGAAGGAGAAGCACAACAAATAATGCAGAAAACCACAGATTAACTATAACACAAATAAACCCGTGTAATCGATGTTCCCACAGATTAACACATCCTATGGAAATGACCCCAGGAACAGCGGTTGGGAAGTGAATCCTCAACCTCTCCCTCTCCACCCTTGCCCTAACCCTCCTGACCTGCCAAGAAACATCGGATGCGAGCGGAACGATTGGTCAGCAGACAAGGGTCATCATGGAGGCTGTCAAAGGGCAGGAGAGCCCTCCCATTATCTTTGAACTGAGAGTTCACAGCCAACAGTCCTAGATGCCTGGAAGTGTTCCGGAGGCGGTGAGCAAGGGGGTCCTCACTGCCATACACCATGCTGGCGTCCAGGAAGGAAGTTAGTGCATTGATCTGGTTGCGGATAGTGATGTTGCCCTCTGTACAGGCCGGGCAGGAACGGAAGAAGGGGATGCAGTCACTCCTGTTGCTGATCCGGGGGTCATTAGGTGGGATCTGATGAAAAGAAAGGTGGTTGCCCCGCAAAACAAAACAAAACAAAAAACAAAAAAGGGGGCAGTCTCTGTTTCCAAGAGGGAAGAAAAGACATACAGAAAGGGGTATTGAGTGGCCCCAGGAAAAAGAAGATGGAATCAAGAGAACAGGCTTGGGGGCAGCTAGGTGGCTCAGTGGATAGAGCACTGGCCCTGGATTCAGGAGTACCTGAGTTCAAATCCAGCCTCAGACACTTGACACTTACTAGCTGTGTGACCCTGAGCAAGTCACTTAACCCTCACTGCCCCACCAAAAAAACAAAAAACAAAAAAGAGAACAGGCTTCTGATTCAGGCATTTATGTGACCTTGGGCCAATCACTTAGACTCTCCAAGTCTCTGTTTCCTCACCTGTAAATGTAGGATTTGTTCTAGATTAAAGGTTCTGAACCTTTTTGTGTGTCATGGACCTCTCTGGCAGCCTGGTGAGGCTTAGGGACCCCTCCTCAGAAAAATGTTTTCAAATAATTGAAGGAAATGCTCAATTTCAGCTAGAAGTTAGTGAACATAAAGATGTAAATTTTCTTCCTATTCAAGTTCATAGATCCCTTGTGCTCCTATGAAGCCCGAGTTAAGAAGTTGTATTCTAGAAGGTCTCTAGTATCCTTTCACACACTATGAGCTACCCATTTCCCAGGCCAGTACCTTGAGGGGGAAGCAAGAAGGCTGCTGTGCACAGCTTTGCTCACAGTTCTCAGTCAGGACAGGCTCAGGGGTGAAATCCAGGTCATGGTCTATGAATTGGCCCCACTGCATGAACATGAGAGCCCTTTCCTGGTCTTGTGTCAGCTTCTCATTGGGGAAACGCACAATTCGATTGGAGACTTCTCGGGCCTAGAGTTGAGGATGAAAGGAAAAGGGAGGAAGGGGAAGGAGAGAAAAGATAAGGGTGTTATGGAAAGGAGAGAAAGGGCAAAGGTATTAGTGCAGAGGACAGGGTGGGGGAAAAAGGTCAGGACACTTGGGGATTGAGAGAGTAAAGGAGTCTTGGAATTAGAAGAAGCAATGGAAGGATGCAAGTCATCTCACCTTTGACCTTTGGAAGCTCCTCAGGACTCCCCATTCCCAGGATCTGGGGGTCCCCTAAGTATAAACAGGGGCCCCTCTGTAGGATGAGAGAGAGCCTGGGCCCTGGGCTTGTCTGAGTCGGGGCTCAGGGACTATGGAAATGAGGTTACTGGGGCCAATCTGCAAAAGCCCCAGAGCCAGATGACATCTCCATCCTCCTACCCAGCCAATTCTTACCAGAGGAACAGGAAAACCATTTCTGTTTGTCCCCGCTGTCCACCCAAAGGGGAGAGAGACACCATCCTCATACTCAGCGGGCAACCAGCGTACAAAGGCCCTGTTAGATGCTCCTAGGGTAGGCCTCCTCCTAGAATGTGAACAGAGGCAGCTTAGGGAGTTAGGGAAGGAGAAATCTAGGACAGCCCAGTTATATATCATTGGGTTGGACATGTGGTACTCAAGAGCAAGTAATCACAACTGTGAGGAGAGGGGAGCAGAGAAGGGACAGGTTGTCACTGCAGCATGAGGTCTTGGCTGGCAAGCTCTGGTCTCCCACCTGTTATTGCATTTTCCTGTGATGGTACGGTACTTGTCCTTGTCCTTACACTTTACCCCTACATCCTGGTAGGCACAGCCACTGGCTTTTGACAGTAGCTCCAGTTGGGGAGGGGTCAACAGGTCTGAAGTGAGAGGGAACAGAGACGTGAGAAAAGCCTGGGGTGGGGGTGGGTGGACACTGGTCTCCCTTCCCCAGCCCTGTTCCTGTGCCCGTACCCTTACTCTACAGCTCCCAAAACTCGGTGGGATGTCGGAATGGGGTCAGAACCCAAGGCAGCAAAATCCTGAGAGGTCTGAGGTGAGTCAGGCTGGGTCATGGGGAGTACCTGTGATGTTGAAGGGTCCCCGGTGCCGGTGCCATGGCTGAAACTTCTTCTCCAGTAGGTTCAAAGCTACATGCAGGTAGTCAGCAGCTCTAGCAGCTGTCCGGGTCCCTGCCATTGGCTGCTTGATATAGGACATGAGGTCCCTGGCACTCGCTGTCCCACTCCTCATCTTCTCCTTAATTCTGCTCAAGGTAGAGAAGGAAAAGAGGGAGAACCTGGGGTGAGGAGAGGAAAGAACTGGGAGGAAGGGCCTCCCGAACCCCCCCAGCTCCCTGTGGGGGGGGGTGACAGGATCATAGAGTTTGTGCTAGATAGGACTTTGGGGCTCATCCAGTGCAACCTCTTGGGTTTTTTTGAGGAACCAGACCCAGAGAGATTAAGGTACTTGCACAAGGTCCTATAAATATACAGGTAGTAAATGGCAAAGGTAGGATTTGAATCCAGAAACTGTGACTCCAAATTAGACACTTTTCACTGCACCTGATTGCTTCCCCCTAAATAAGTCCTTTGATCATTAGGTGGACACTCCTCAAAGATCTTTGTAAACAAGATTGGGGGGGCAGCTAGGTGACACAGTGGATAAAGCACCAGCCCTGGATTCAGGAGGACCTGAGTTCAAATCCGGCCTCAGACTCTTAACACTTACTGGCTGTGTGACCCTGGGCAAGTCACTTAACCCCAATTGCCTCACCAAAAATTTTTTTAAAATTAAAAAAAAAACAAACAAACAAGATTGGACCTTCATCCAACTAGGCTAGGGGACATTCTGGACTGGATCAGGGGCTAGATAACCCAAGAGAGACCCTGAACATGCACCTGCACCCCCTGCTCCCAACTTGACATGACTCAGAAAACAAACCCATAACTAGACTCTGGCCTGGGAACCTTCCCTCCCTCAGCAGGCCCTCCCTCTAAGACACTCTCCCCAGCGATATAGTCCCCACCTTTCTCGCCTGTCCTTGTAGGCTTTGTCCACTAGTTTCTTGGCCTCTTCCATGCTGTTCAGCACCACAGAGTCATCCACCACCTCAGGGATGTCTGCCCAGATAGCCAGGGGGGAAAAGGGAATCAGGTCACATATCTAGCCTCATCCAAGAAATGCCACCGCCCCACTCCTCTGCCTCAGTCTGGGGAGCTGGCTGTCTACTCCTGCTTGGGGCCCCATCACCCTCTCCCCACCCTAGAAAGCCCTGAAGAAGGGGAAAGTCCTTGAGGTCTCTGACCGGCCCCCATCCCTCCTTAAGATTCCTCTGCCTGGCACCTCCTTCCCCTCTCCCTCCAAACTGAATCCTTCCCCCCCCTCGGTTGTCAGTTACCAGGGGAGGTGCCCACCAACAATGGGGGCAGGAGCAATGCAATCAGGAACCCTGTGAGGGGCAGGAACAGCTTCATCTCTGTAAGAGACAGCCCCATCCCACCCCGCCATAGGCTGGGTTAGAAACCTCACGTAGAGCTAAGGAAGCATTGCCACGGAATTATCATAAGACTTTAGAGCTAGAAGACATCTGAGAGACCCTCTGTCCATCTCCTGACCCGCAATACTGGCCCCACTTTACAGAGTCAGAAAATGAGGCCCAGGGAGGGGAAATGACAACCAATTTCCCCCAACTGGTTGGTAGCATAATCAAGACTAGAACTCAGGACTCCTATCATTGCACCTTGCTCAGATCCCTGCCCTCTGCCCCCACCCCCTTAGTCCACTGGGTAGAAACTTTCTATGTTTTAGCCTATCTTCACATACCACTTTAAGGTTTGCAAAGCACTTTGCATCTCTTTTATGTTCATACGGTTTCATGAAGTGGGTGCTACTCTTATCCCCATTTTGAAGATGAGCAGATCGAGGCTCCAAGTTTGTGACTTGCCCAAGGGCACACATCTAGAAGGCTTCTAAGGTATGATTTGAAGCTAGGGAATCCCCGATGTCAAAGCCAGAGCATTATCCACTACAACATGTTGCCTCTGGACCTTCTTCCTTCAGCCTGTCCTTAATGAGATCAGGGGCCTGAGAACTCACCTCTCATCTTGTGCTCTCCTCCTCTTCCACCCTCAGGAGGCTGGGAGAGGCTTTTATGTCCTCAGGCAGGAGATAGGTGAGGATAGAGATGCTGGGTGGGGTCTGATGTAGCTCCTCCTCTTGGGGTGGAGCTGTAAGTTCCACCTTTCTTGTTTTCTGAGAGCTGTGAGTCTGGCGTGGCTCCTCACCACCCCCTGCCATGCCCCCTTCCTGAGCAGGGTATCCTTACACATGCCCATCTCTGTTCCACGTCTCGCTTCTCCTAACTCACTCCCTCAGTCAGGAATTCCTGACTCTCCCTCAGACACCTCCTAGGAACCCCCTTTCCAGCTAGAGGCTACCAGTCCTGGTAGTTGAAAGAATGGGGGGTCTGGGGGAGGGGGGAACTGAGCCTTGTTCCCCCTGATCCCCTTGCACAGATAATATGGTTGCTTCAGTTTACATGGGCCCCCGGACACCTGAAGGTGACTCCCCACCTCCCAATAAAAAAATTCCGACCTCAGCCACTCACTCAACCAACCAAGGGGGTTCTTGTCCCTAAACCCTTCCCTGTTAGCAGGACAAAGATAAGATTTCCAGGAATCCCACTAAGGACTGGAGAAGCTCCATCCCTGAAAACAAGTCCTCTGCTAGTGCTATGATTGAGAGGCCTTCTTGACCCACCTCCTCAGTTTACAGATGAGGAAACTGGGTCTCAGAGAAAGGAAGTAAGTAACTTGCCCATGGTCACATAGGTAGTGAGGATTTGAACCCACAGCCTTTGGCTCCAGATCTAAAGGTATTCCCACTATACCAAGTAGGCTATGTTGTCCCTCCTTCCTACCTTCCTCCTACTCCCTTGACTCTACCCACCTGCCTATCCTTGTCCAGACTGCTTACTGGTCAGGGACAGCTAGGTGGCACAGTGGATAGAGCCTTGAAGCTGGCCTTGAAGTAGGGAGGACTTGAATTCAATTCTCACCTCAGACACATACTAGCTGTGTGACCCTGGGCAAGTCACTTAATTCCAATTGTCTTAAACACACGGGGCCATCTCCAGTCATTCTGATGTATATCTTGCCACTGGACCTAGATGGCTCTGGAGGAGAGCGTGAGGTTGGTGACCTTGCATAGCCCTCCCTCACTTAAATCCAATTTAGTGCAAGTCATGACATCACCCCGATGTCATGGTCCTCTTCAAGAATGAAGGACAAACAACAATGACAGCTGGCCAGTCTCATTCACACCAATCCCATAGACTCCCTTGGCCCTGGCTCCCTCCAAGTCCTTCCTCTTTTTGCTTCATCTCAGTCTCCTCAACCCTGAATAACCCTAAAACCATTCCTTTCTATGCCCAAGTTCTCAAGCCATGAAATATGGGTAGGATTGTGAGAGGGCACAGATCAACAGATATGCGGGTGCCATGAAAAGCTCCATAGCCAGGCAGGGCTCCCACTTTCCCGCTGTCACCATTGCCCAACTACTCTAGCCAAAGGAGCGCCCCTCCCCCGTGGCTTCCACTCCCAAGATGGCCGCCCGCCGTCTTCCAGGAGTTCCCTTTAGTTGGGGAGAGGACAGCAGATCATCCTGGTGAGGAGGGTAGAAACATGATGGGCAGAGACCAAAGGGGAGGGTAGAATGAGACTCTGCGCCCTGGGATCCCTCCCCAAAAGCATGGCATGGGGTAGAAAAGGCGGCTCTAGAGTCAGAGGAATTGGGTTCAAACCTCACTTGACATTTACTAGCAGTATGACTTTGAGTAAGCCATTTTTTTGTTTTGTTTTTGTTTTGGGGGGGGGGTGAGGCAATTGGGGTTAAGTGACTTGCCCAGGGTCACACAGCTAGTAAGTGTTAAGTGTCTGAGGCCAGATTTGAACTCAGGTCCTCCTGACTCCAGGGCTGTTGCTCTATCCACTTGTGCCACCTAGCTGCCCCTTGAGTAAGCTATTTAATAGCCCTGGACCTCACTTTCCCTCAACTACAAAAAGAGATCAAACCAACGGCCTCAGAGGTCCCTCACAGCTCTGGGGTCTTTTACCCTATTACCCAGGGCAAGAGCTTGTTCTGCTTTTCAAAGGAAATGTTGGGCACTGATATGAGGAAGGAGGGATCCAGAATTGTGTCCCCCTGCTCCTTGCAAAGTCCATAGTTTAACCTAACCCCACAACCTCATATGCACAGGCACCCCCAGGTAAAAGTCTCTTAACCTCTCGAGGACTCAGTTCCCTCATCTGTAAACTGAAGCAACTGTTCTTCTTCCCTAGCTTAGCCCCCATAAGTCGCCTCCATCCCCATTCCAGGAGGGGACCCACTTTAGGAGCATCTAACAGAACCTATATATGACAGCTTCCTGCTTGAGTGGGAGGATGGGGTATCTCTCCCCTTCAGGTAGACAAAGTGGACCAAGAGAAATGGCTTCCTGGTCCCTCTGGTAAGAATGGTGTAGGATGGATGATGGAGATGTCACCTGGCTTTAGGTCTCTTGGGGATTGGCCCCAATACCCTTACTTCCATCTGTTCAGCTCTTCCCCACAAGGTTGCTGTCCAACCCTTTTGCATGGGGTTGCCTTATAGGACTATGCCTTGTGAAGTTTGGGGTGAGGGACAGAGGCACTGGGTCTCCCCACAACCTTTTGCTACGGTTGGAATCAGATTAGAATGAGCCTCTAGTTAGCTCTGAATGGGAAAGAAAAGACTCAAAGAGAGCATGCACCCTGGAGTTGGGGGGCAGGGAGGAGGGGAATTGATGGGGTGATTCTACAGACAGTATAAGCCCTATGTCTTTCTTAGCACCAGGCAGGGAAACAGCCATCACAACCCAGCTCATTGCCCATTACTGCCCTTCATATCCTACATTCCAGCTGATCCTTACACATCACATTCTATCTCCTACCTTCAGATCTTTGCGCAGGCTAGAATGACTGGAATGCCTTCCTTCCTTTGCTTGGTGGAATCTAGGTTCCTTCAAAGCTCAGTTCAAACACGATCTTTTATGCAAGGTCTACACTGAGTTTCCGCAGTTGCTAGCACCATCCCTAATTTGCTTTGTATCTATCCATCTGTGGACATGTTGCCTGCCACCTCCCACCCCATACCCAAGAGTGTAGTAAGCTCTCTGAGAGCAAAGACTGTCCTCACATTCCCAGAGCCTAGCACATAGTAAGACCATAGAGCTCAATCTGGAAGGGACCTCAGAGGCCCAGTCCAATCTCCTCAGGAAACTGAGACCCAGGGAAATTAAGTGACTTGTCTCAGTGCATACAGGTAGTCAATGACAGAACTGAGTTTTGAACCCAAGTCTTCTGATTTCAGAGCCAAAGTTCTTTCCATGGTACCACACTGCCTCCTCAGTGCTTAACAAATGCTTGTAAAACCTTCTCCCTGAGTTCTTTTGCGGGGACTTCAACCTTCTGCTCCCCCCCCTGAAAAAAATGTGTGAGGGTAGGATTGATCTAATTAGTCATACCCTAAGGACAGCAGGGAGTGGAGAGGAACTGGACCCCCAGCGTGGGGGGCTGCCCCTTCATGCCTTAGCCTGGCCAAGCAGGTCCCAGCTTTCAATATGAGCTAATAAGGCAGGAAGCCTGACCTGAGACGGTTAGGCACCGCAGGAAGAGATCTGGGGCCTGGGGGGTTTCAAGGACTACCCTGGACTTCCTCTCTCCTGCACCCAGTTCTCCTCCTCTCACCCAGCTTTCGGGGACAGGGCAGGGCACTCAACATGAGAGGGGATTTTCAGGAACCTGACACGAGTGTAATGAATGCTAATTGTGGTTATCAGTAAGCAATAGTTTTCATTCAGAAGCACTTCATACTTTACAAAGTATAGTCACATTCATTATCTCCTTCATCACTCACCACAATCCTGTCAGATCGCAAAGTATCATGACCTTCATTTTACAGGGGAGGAAACTGAGACTCAGAAAAAATAAGTGACTTCACCAAGATCACACAGCTTATAGGTGAAGGTAGAATAGAAACCCAGTTCTTCTGAACTCCGATTCTAATACATGTTGTGAGTGGCCCCTCAGAAACAAGAACAGTGGATTTTAAATTATAGGGGGAAGGATTTAAATTAGAGTTAAGGAAGAAGTTCCTTTAGGAAATGAGACTCAGAAAAGGAAGAAAAGGAATAACAGGAAGAGAATCTTTCCCCTTAGAGATCCTTGAGAGCAGAAGAATCACAACCTAGCCCAAGCAGGAATAGGGAAAAGCTGCCCATATGAAGGCCAGAAAATAGTACTGTGGCTAGAGCAATGAGGCCCACCAACTCTCTCAGGCCTAGAAAGAACAGGAAACTTGACCCTTCCCAGTATTCCCCAAATTGCTGGTCTAGCCATCTTTTCTCCTGCCTCCATCAATTAAATGATACAGAGATATAAGCACAAACACACACACACACACACACCTGTTTTCCTCTCCCATCTCTCCCACCATGGCTACTCCACTAGCCTCAACTTGTCTGGTCACAAAACTGAGAAAAGGGAGTAAAGAAAATAAGGCCCACAGAATAGTACACAGCAGGCCTTCAGGATATGCCAAAACATCCCCATGAACAGACTGAGATACAGCAGGCTAGGAATCAAGTGTTCTAGTCCTACCTTTACCTCAGACTTAAGTCAAGATGAAAAGGAATTCTAAAATGGCTCCTTCCAACTCTCAATTTTTCACTTCAACAGGTAAGCATCAATATATACAGCACTGAAGATACAAAGACGATAATGACACAATTCTTGCCCTCAGGGTGCTTACAATCTAACAACAGGGATAAGACCTAATTTATCCATAATATCATTTTAGAAGTATAATTTTAAAATGATGATATAAGAGAGTATATGTTAAGTATGAAGAAAGAATCCAGGAAACACGAATAATAGGCATTGTTTATCTACTTGGTTTTTTGTGTGAAGATCAGGGGCCAAACTTTGAGTGGGCATTTATCTCAAAGAATTTTCTAGAGGGCAGCTAGGTGGAGCAGTGGATAAAACACCAACTCTGGATTCAGGAGGACCTGAGTTCAAATCTGGCCTCAGACACTTGACACTTACTAGCTTACTAGCTGTGTGACCCTGGGCAAGTCACTCATTGCCCTGAAGAAAAAAAAGAATATTCTAGAGTGTTTAGGGCTTGATGCAACTAATATAACATCATCCCCAAACAGGAACACCTGGAGGACTTCACCATCTATAGAGAATTACTTTTGAATTTGAACTCTGCACTGACAAGTCTGGCACTGAAGAGCATACATGATAGTTGAGTACTTTCTCAATTTTTAAAAAATTTAATAAGCATTTATTAAGTGCCTACTATATTCCAGACACTATGCTAAATGCTTTACAAATATTATCTCATTTTATCCCCACAATAGCCCTGGGAGGTCAGTGCTATTATTGTACCTGTTTTATGGATGAAGAAACTGAAGCAGGCAGAGGTTAAGGGACTTTTCCAGGGTCACACAGTTTCTAAATGCCTGAGGTCAGATTTGAAGTTGTCTTCCTGGCTCCAAGCCCAAGACACTATCCACTGTACTACTACCTCGCTTAATTGTGTCTTACACCAAGCAGTGGTGTTTTATAATGAGGTGTTACTACTCAAAATCTACTATCCTGTTCTATAGTATTTTGGCAATTAGTCTATAGTCTAAATTGTTATTGCTGTGTGTCTCCATTTGTGAAGGAGATCGAGTATTTGCTGGCTGACATGATTTGGTCTCCTCACTATAGCAATTGCTTTACATGTATTAAACTATGCTAGGAATTGGTGTTTGTCCATGGTGATATCTTTCTTTATCCATTTCTTGGTGTCAATAGTTAGCTTTTTTAATTCAATTTTGTTTTATTTTCAGTAACAAATTTTCTCCTTCCCTCCACTGAGAAGATAAGAAATACACATTTGAAGTCATGCAAAATGTATTTCTGCATTAGCCATGTTCTGGGGTGGGGGTGGGGGACAAAAGAAAGAAAAACGAAAAATATGTTTCCATCTGTACTGAGTCCATCAGCTGTCTATCTTTAGATGTATATTTCATTTTATCATGAGTCCATTGGAAGTGTGGTTGGTCATTATTATAAGAGTTACTAAGCCTTTCACAGTTAATTATCCCTGCAATATTGCTCCTTGCTATGTAGAGTGTTCTCCTGGTTCTGCTTACCTTATCCAGTATCAGTTCAGCTAGGTCTTCCTAGATTTTTTCTGAAGGCACCCCCTTCATTATTTCTTATAGCACAATAGTATTCCATCATATTCATATATCAAATCCCCAAATGATTCCCCAATTGAAAAACATCCCCAGTCATTTCCCAATTGATAGACGTCCCCTCAGTTACCAATTCTTTGTCACCACAAAAAGAGCTCCTATACATATTTTGTACATATGGGTCCTTTTCCTGTTTTTTATCTCTTTGGGGTATAGACCTATTAATGGTATTGGTGGGTCAAAGGGTATGCACAGTGATATAGCCTCTTGTGCATGGTTTCAAATTGTTCTCCAGAATGAATGAACCAGCTCACAGATCCACCAAAAGTGCATTAGCATACCTATTTTCCCACATTCCTCCTCACCCCACCCCCAGCACTTGTCATTTTCCTTTTCTGTCATGTTAGCCAACCTGATGGGTGTGAGGTGGTACCTCAGAGTTGTTTCAATTTGCATGTCATGACTATTGATAGCTTTGATTTCTTCTTCTGAAAACTGACTGTTCATATATCCTTTGATCTTTTATTTAGTGAATGGCTCTTATGCTTATAAATTTGGCTCAGTTCCCCTTATATTTGAGAAATCAAACTTTTATCAGAGAAACTTGCAGCAAAGATTTTTTCCCCCAGTTTCCTGCTTTTCTTCCAATTTTGACTTCATTGGCTTTGTGCAAAAACTTTATAATTTTATGCAATCAAATTTATTCACTTGTGGTGAACCTCTCTGTCTCTTATTTGCTTATAAATTCTTTCCCTCTTTATAGACCTGACAGGGAATTACTTCCATGCTTCATTATTTTGCTTATGATATCCACTTCAATGTCTGAATCATACACCCATTTTGATCTGAGCTTGGTGTCACCTAGTTTCTACCAAACTACTTTCCAGTTTTCCCAGCAGTTTTTGTCCAAATACTGAGTTCTTGTCCCAATAGCTGGGATCTTTGGGCTTATCACACACTGGGTCACACACTCATTTGCTTCTGTATATCGTGTGTGTAATTGGTTCCATTGATCCACCACTCTATTTCTTATCCAATACCAAATTGTTTTGATAATTTCAACTTCGTGGTATGGTTTAAAATCTGGTACTGTTAGGCCCTCTTTCTTCATATTTTTTCCTTGACTTCCTTGATATTCTTGGCCTATTGTTCCTCCAGATGAATTTTATTTTTTTCCAGCTGCATGAAAGAATTATTTGGTAGTTTGATTGGTACGGCACTGAAGGAGTAAGCTAATTTAGATAGCATTGATTTTTTATCATATTGGCTTGGCCTATGAGCAATGAATACTTACTTCACCAATTATTTTTTTTTCACCAGTTATTTAGATCTGTCTTTATTTGAAGAGTATTTGTGATGGTGTTCATGTTCTCATGTGTGTCTTGGCAGATAAACTCCCAGGTATTTTTTTTTACTGTCTGAAGTTATTTTAAATGGCATTTCTATATCTTCCTGATGGATTTTATTGGTAATATATAGAAATACTGGTGATTTATGTGGGTTTGTCTTATATCCTGTAACTGCTGAAGTTGTTCATTGTTTCAATGAGTTTTTCAGTTAACTCTCTAGGGTTCTCTAAGTAAGCTATCATAACATCAGCAAAAGGTGATAGTTTTGTTTCCTCATTGCCTAAACCCATTCCTTCAATATTTTTTTCTTCTCTTGTTGCTACAGCTACCATTTCTAGGACAATATTGAATACTAATGATGATAATGGACATCCTTAGGGGCAGCTAGGTGGCTCAGTGGATAGAGTACTGGCTCTGGATTCAGGAGTACCTGAATTCAAATCCAGCCTCAGATACTTGACACTTCCTAGCTATGTGACCCTGGGCAAGTCACTTAAGTCTGATTGCCTCACCAAAAAAAAAAAAAAGCTTCAATCAGTAATGGACATCCTTGCTTCACCTCTGATCTTATCAGAAAGGCTTCTAGTTTGTCCTAAATATAGATAATGCTTGTTTTTTCTTTTAGATATATACTGTTTTTATACTACTTTTAAGAAAAGCTCCATTTATTCCTATGTTTTCTAATATTTTAATAGGAATGGGTGATATATTTTGTCAAAGGCCTTTTCTGCATCTAATGAAATAATCATATGATTTTTGTTTTTGTTATTGATATGATCAACTATCCTTTTAATTTTCCTAATTTTGAACTATCCCTGCATTAAATCCAGCCTTGTCATAGTATATGATCTTTCTGATATGTTGCTGCAATCTCCTTGCTAGTATTTTATTTCAAATGTTTTTATTGGGGGCAGCTAGGTGATGCAGTGGATAAAGCACTGGCTTCAGATTCAGGAGGACCTGAGTTCAAATCCAGCCTCAGACACTTGACAATAGCTGTGTGACCCTGGGCAAGTCACTTAACCCTCATTGCCCCACCCAAAAAAAATATATGTTTTTATCAATATTCATTAGGGAAATTGGTCTGTAGTTTTCTTTCCCTACTTTGTCTCTCTCTAGGTATCAAAACCAAAAATGTGTCATAGAAGAAATTTGGTGGGTCTCCTTATTTACCTGGTTGTAGTTTTATTTTCCAATGGCTTGTAAAGTATTGGAATTAATTGTTCTTTTAATGTTTGGTAGAATTTGCTTGTAAATCTATCTGATCCTAGGTGGTTTTTTCTCTGAGAAAGCTAATTTATGGCTTTTTTCATTTTCTTTTTCTGAGATAGGGCTATTTAACTATTCTATTTCTTCTTATATCAATGTGGACAACTTATATTTTATAAATATTCATCCATTTCACTTAGAATGCCAATTTTATCAGCATATGGTGGGACAAAATAACTCCTAATGATAGCTTTTATTTCATATTGATTAGTTGTTTACCCTTTTCATTTTTCATACTGGTGATTACTTTTTCTTTTTTTTATCAAATTATCCAGTGGTCTGTCTAATTTATTGTTGTTGTCATTTTAATAAAACCAGTTCCTAGTTTTATTAGTTCAATTTTTAAACTTTCAATGTTATTAATCTCGCCTTTGATTTTCAATATATCTATTTTGGTGTTCATTTTTTAAAATCTGTAGTTTTTCTATTTTTTTAGTTGCACGTTCAATTCATTGGTCTGCTTTTTTATTGATGTAAGCATTTATAGATTTAAATTTTGCTTCAGTCTACAAATTTTGCTATATTGTCTCATTGTCATTCTCTTTAATGAAATTATTGTTCCCATGATTTGTTCTTTGACCTATTGATTCTTTTTTTTTTGTGGGGCAATGAGGGTTAAGTGACTTGCCCAGGGTCACACAGCTAGTAAGTGTCAAGTGTCTGAGGCTGGATTTGAACTCAGGTCCTCCTGTCTCCAGGGCCAGTGCTCTATCCACGGTGACACCTAGCTGCCCCTGAGCTATTGATTCTTTAGAAATGTTAGTTTCCAAATAATTTTTAATCTATGCTCCCTTTATTGAATATAATTCTTTTTACATTGTGGTCATTAAAAATGCATTTAATATTTCTGCTTTTCTGCATTAGTTTGTAAGGTGTTTATGCTCTTAAACGTGGTCAGTTGTGTGAAGGTGTCATAACAGCTGAGTAATAGGCACACTCCTTTCTGTTCCCATTCAATATTCTCCAGAAGTCTATCATCTCTAACTTCTATAAAAATTCTATTCATCTCCTAAACTTTTTTCAATAGTTTCTTTAAATAAGTCAGGCTGGAGCAGGTGTAATCATCTACTATAATATATCCTTTCTTATGAATCCACAGTGGTAGATGTAATAACAATAGCAAGTCTTTGTATGGTGCTTTAAGGTTCACAAATATTATCTCATTTGATCCAAACAACCTTGTAGGTGCTATTTTTATCCCCATTTGACAGATGAGAAAACTGAGGCACAGAGAGTTTAGGTGACTTGCCCAGGATCGTATAGCTACTAGGTGTCTGAAGCAGAATTGGAATTCAGATCTTCCTGATTCCAAGTTCATATTTCATCTGGTGAAGAAACTAGCTACCTCCCTAAGCCAGTGGAATTGCAAGTCTGGGCCAAAAAAGAATCTGTTTCATAGGTTACATGGCCAAAAATATGAATCACCTAAAGGTCATCTTTCATGGAAGAATGAAGAGAGAATTCCCTCATCTTCCCTCTCTAAGAATTATACTTTGAACTTAATGCTAAGCACTCTCTCTCTATATATATATATATGTGTGTGTGTGTGTGTGTGTGTGTGTGTGTGTGTGTGTGTGTGTGTTAAAGTTCATTAATCAGAAAATATTCCTCAACAATCTTAAAGATTGCTGAACTTTATTTAGTGAGGCATTCTTTGCATTGCAACTACAGTCTGTTACCAGCACCAAACTTTTCTAGCTTGGCAGAACTTGCTCTTCATTGGAATAAACTTACAGAATCCAGAGTTCTAGAATTTGCAATTTCACTCCTTCCATTTAGAACATGTCAACACAGGGGATCATGGGCAAGAGGAAGAGAGCAAAGCTTATCTAGTAATGAGAGCACTGGCACAAGAGCATGGAATAGATCATTAGTAATTGGGAGCAATGAAGTTTAGAAAATAATGAAGCTATATGTTTCCCTATACCAGATTGCCTGCCATCTTGGGGAGGTGTGAGGGGAGGGAAGAAAGGAAAGAAATTTGAAACTCAAGATCTTATAGAAAATCAATGTTGAAAACTATCTTTACATGTAATTGGATAAAATAAAAGACTAATGACAAAAATACAATAAGGATGATAATAGTACCTAAAAAAAGAAAGAAAAAGAAAATGATGAAGCTAGACATGGTGGTGCATGAAGAGGCAGAGGTTGGTGGACTACCTGAGCTCAGGAGCTGCAATCAGGCTAAACAGAACAGGTGTCTGCACTAAACTGTCACAAATATAGTGAGCCCCAGGATAGAGAGAAGGAGTCTACCAGGCTACCTAAGGAAGAGCAAACTGGCCCAGGTTGGAAATGGAGCAGGTCAAATCAATCAGCAGTGGGTTCAGGGCTATGGGTCGCTGCTGCACTTCCAACCTGGGGGAGACAGATGAAGACTAAGACTCCAAAAAAATCAAAAAGAAAACAAAACAATGAAAAGGGAAAAGCCTGGAAAACTGACCCAGATCTGTGAGACCTAAGGCACAGAATTATTAGCTCCTTCATTCCATTCCTTTCTCCCACATATATTTTCCCAATCATATGATCTTAGATCTGGAGTCGGAAGGCATTTCAGAGGCCATATAATCCAACTCTCAATTTACCAGCGAGGAAACTGAGTCTCAGGGAGCTTCAGTAACTTTCCCAAGGTTACGTGGGTGGCGAATCAAATGTGGGATCTGAACCCAGGTCCTCTGACTCCTGAATCAGGGTTCCTTTTACTGAAGAGTTAACTTCTTCCACCCCACCCCACCCTCCCCACCCCGGCTCCCTCTCCACCCCGCCCCAGGATAACATGACTTCTGGGTGGTAATAATGGGATTTCTAGCATCATTTTCCACCAGAGCAGCCCTGCTTCAGTTGAGAGATCTGAGATTAGCCAGTACCAGGCTGACCCAATCCTCCTCCCTTTCTCCTCCCTCACAGATGCTAGCCCATCTGTCTCTTGGGCTAACAGCCTTCACTAAAGGTAATTTCAACACCACTGAGTCTTTCCAAATCTACTCTGGAGAGTTCAGTTAGAATTACACACAGCTTCCTGAGAGGATTTCATGCACCTGGAGGCTTGGAGGAAGAGGGGTTATAACTAAGTCCACCACTTCTGTGGAGGAAAGGAGGCTCCAGCTTTACTCATCTTTCTCTTCTCTCTCGCTTTTCTTCCCTCTGTTTTCTCAATACCTCTCACCCTGCTCCAAGTTACCTTGACAGACTTCATGGAAAGAGCAGGAGATAAGGTGTTAGAAGACCTGAACTCAAATTCCAACTCTGCTACTTTGTACTGTGACCCTAAGCAAGTCACTTCACTTGTGTGTCTCAGTTTCCACAGCTGTAAAATAAGAGTTCGAAAAATTACTACAGTAATGAAAATGGCGGGGGGGGGGGCGGGCGGGGGCAACATCATCATCAACAACAACAAAACCATATAACAGAGCACTGTGCGATTATAATGACCAAGTCTGACCCAAAAGAACAGATAAGAAAATGTACTAGCCTCCCTTATTTGCAGAGCTGAGCTGATGGAAACTATGGATGTGAGATATCACATGCACTGTCAGACTCTTCTGATGTGATGGTTAGCTTTACTGAACTGTTTTTTTCTTCTCTTTCTTTTTTATTCTTTGATATAAAAGATAGCTTGCTGGGAAAGGATATATTTGGAAATGGTGGGGGAAAAGAAATGATGATGTAAGAACAAAAGATATCAAAGAGAATTTTAAAAATAAATTTAAAAGTGAAAATGAAGTGGTTGGACTAGCTTGGGTTTCTTAATCTTTTTGTGTCATGGACACCCTTGACAAAACCTATGGACTCCCCAGAAATATGTTTTTAAATAATTTAAGAAAATGCTAAAATTTAATTAGAGGTTAGTGAAAGTTAAGATGTCATTTCCTCCTAGGTTCACCAACCCCTTAAAACCTGTCCACAGATTCCTAAGGTCCTTAGGTTAAGAACCTTTAATTTCTTTCGTCTCTAAATCCTATGAACCCAAAGACCCAAAGTCATCTTGTCTTCTCATCCAGGGACCCACTTGACTCCATGAATACCCTTCCCAATCACTTCTCTAGCTCTCTACACCCTTGCTGCAATACAAGTCACAGAAACAAATGGAGGGTGAGAGGGAACTTAACTAAGAAAGAGGGTTCAAGTGAAAGCTTCCCACTTACCCCTTTTCAGGTCCCAGGGAAATGATCCGGTTCTTTCAGGAAAAGCCAAGACGACAAAGTCCAGAGACTAGATGCCCGGGGTTTGAACCCCCTGATCCAACTTAAATACTTCTAGGACCTTTACTTTTGTCAGAGCAAAGAGTCCCTCCACCAACTCAGATGACAATTGGGCAAATCTCTTCAAGAGTTGTGGTGGTGGTGGAGGAATACAGGGGGAAATCTAGGCAATATGAAATCCAATGTCAATACAATCTATTAGTTTTTAAAGAGTGGCTATGGCTGAAAGATCTGTTGTTCTATAGCCAACCTGATTATGAAAGCCTCTCAGAACTTAACTAGGGTTAGTGCTCAAGTAGTGAGCCCATCATGTGTCTGAAGACTATAGTCTAGACTTTCCAGGTTGGGAGGACCAGCCAGGGCTTACACTCTACTGCATAGCTGTAAAGAACCCAAAGTTGCGTCCATGTGACTCCAGAGAAAGACTTGAGGAGAAGCTGATGAACTTGAGGAGGATCAATTCTCCATCCCCCACCCCAAGCTGAATCTGGCCAAGATTTTGTGAAAATAGACTTTATTATAATAAAATGTCTTTTTAAACAATTTCATATACACACACACACTCACCCCTTACTGTGACCCAGGGACAGCGTGGGGTAGTGGAGGTGGGCATGGAGGTGATCAGTCAACCAACCTCCCAACACATGTGAGGAAGCATGCAGAGAGGCCCACCTGGCTGTCTGGGTTCAAATGGAGGAAGGGATGGAACACTATGGGGTTGGAGGGACAGTGGGGACGGGACCCCTGTCATGTTCTAAACATGGCATGTATGAAAATAAGTGCAGAATTCTGTCCTTGCCCCACCCCCATGCCCAAACCCCCACCTGGAGAGGTTAGAGATGGTGCAGAAGAGAAATCAAATCTAATGATGCAAATAAGGCAAACTCAACCCCTGACCTCTAACCCCCAATCCTTAGTCTGTTGGGGAAGAGGAAAACTGGCAGCTGGGGAGGGGGCTGAGGTGGCCCTGTTGGAGGGGAGTTGAGGTGGGGGACACACTTTGGCATGACCTTTCTCCTGGGGGGGCAGGTTATGGGGGTGGGGGTTGGTCTTTGAAGAGGAAGCAAGATGGAGCTGGAGAGTTGCTACAGAGGCACGGCTGCTTATGTACATATTTACAGGGGTTCCACACTCCCTTTGAGAGGGCCATGGGGGTTGGGCGTGAGGAAGGGAACACAGGGAGACTTCAGTGCAAACTTTTTTTTCCCTTAAGGGAGGGAAGACATGGGCCCTGGGGGAACATTAGGGTGTTACCAGGAAGCCTAGAGAGCTGCTCCCTACCCCACCACACACACACAAACACCCAGGATCCCAGATCTTGGGGTAGTGGTGGGGATTACCATAGTTAATTTCCATCCAGGTATCACAGCACCAGTGATGTCCAGAAAGCAGTTCAAGGACCAAGAGCCCAGCTCCACCATGGGTCCCACCCCATAGGCCCCTGGGCAAAAGTCCCTTGTTAGCATAGGGGGCTCTTTCAGGATCACATGAGAAAGACAGGGCAGCAGACTTCTTAGCCTTAGTTCTGTCTGCCAGGCATGAAGGACAGTGTTCACTCCTTTTTCCCAGAGCCCAGTTTTCGAAAGAGGTGCTTCCCTTTGGAGATGAGGCCCCGCATCTTCTTGGCTGGAGCCAGTGATTCCCCTGACTTGGCCTTGAGGGCACTCCCAGGCCTAAGAGAATGGGGATGAGATGGGTTCAGGCCACAGGGAGAACATGGCCGGGGTCCAGTCAGATCCTGGGCAGACTGGAGCTGGGTGGTTATGAAAAGAAGAATACAAATTTAATTACATGACTTACTTTCTTCCTCCCTCCTTCTCTCTCTCTCTCTCTCTCTCTCTCTCTCTCTCTCTCTCTCTCTCTCTCTCTCTCTCTCTGACTTTCCTTAGCTATCCCTATGAGCCCCAGCCCCCTAAAGCCCCTTCCCCTTTTTCTTTCCACCCTATAACTACAAAAGTAGGGGGATAACTCCCATCCCATCCCTTACTGTGCCCAACTGCCCAGGCCAGGTCCCTCCCATCCCAAGTCTAACAATGAAGAGGAGGTAAAAATGAGGATGGAACAGAGGAAGGAGAATTGGATTCTCATTCTAGTTTTGACCCTGTTTCTCTGTGACTTTGAAGGAACTTATTTCCCCTTCTTAATCAACTTTCTCCTCCATGATACTAAGATCTCTAATGCCTGTTCTAACATTTTACAAAGCTGGTCCTGAGATCATATACTTTTCTGCCATTCACCTCAATTTTTCCCATCATTGAGAGAGCCAAGGCAGGGAAATTGTTCTGACTGAGCTGCCCTAGCTAGTTAAAAATGAGAAGCGTCATTTGACAGGTGACTGACCCCCCCTTTCCACTTGCCTGACTCAGGTCTCCCTATGACAGAGAAATCTCCAAGAAGAAACTCTCCCTTGCCCAAAGAATATGGTCTGGAGACTGAGAGGAATGAAGCCCCTGCCCCAAAAGACAACAACAGGAACCACTAGCTCTATGCAGTTTTGGGGGGTTATTTTGCTCCTCAAATCAGTAACTGGGGGGGGCTTATAAATAACCAGGAATTTCCAAATTGGACTATTCCCAAGAGGGAAAGACCACATCAGGTCATTCAAGCCAGTCCCCTGAGCAGAGAAAGCCTACTCTCAACTAAGTTCTCTGATACTTAAAACTTTACTGATTTCTCATCTGTGTTAACTTCCCTCTACATTTTCTCTCTTCTTCTGTAACATTTGCCCTGTAGCTCTTGTTTCATCTCTGGTGGACAGAATTCATAATGGGCAGCACATGGAGAGGGAAGAGAACAGAGGAACTGTCAAATCTGGCACACATACACACACATACACATACAAACACACAACCTCGCAAAAGTGATAAAAGGAGAAATGGATTCCAAAGACCTGAGTTCAAATCTCATTTCTGTCCTTTCTACCTTGGGCTAACTGCTTGGGTCTCAGTTTCCCCAGCTGTATGATCCTTTGATCCACCCTCTGGCTTTTTTCCAACAGGAGGCATTATTTCCCTGGCTCCCATCAGCCCCAAGGTTTCATCATCGTTTCAGGTTTCTTCCTTGTACCATCTGTATCCACCAACCCAAACCAAACACAAGCTCTCCCCAACATATGACCTAGCCCCAGTTCTTCCCACCACCCCACACTCCCATGACATTATGGCCCCTGGAATGCATGACATATGGAATAGGAGCTAATACTAGATTCTCTGGGTTACCCAACTCAGACTAGGTATTCTAGGAAGCCAACTCTCAATTACCCAGAGGCAGATAAACTCATTTGAGACCACTCAGACTCTGCTTCTCCTCCTTCCTGCTTCCCTTTAAGGGGTAGAGGGAATTGGAAAAGACTGCTAGAGAAATTAAATGAAAGGCAGGAACGATTACAATGAAGGAGAACAGTCAGGGAAGGCTCTTGTCTCTTGGCCATATAGGTAGTGTCCTTTCTTATATGACAGATAAGGAATTCAGCATACATTGTTATAACCAGCCATCTCATTTTTGCTTAACTGTACTCCATTGGTTACAAGGGAGGGTGCTATTTGGGGGAATGGCTAGGAGAAGGGGAAAAATCAATGGGCATCATTTTTTAGAATTTTTAAAAAGGACTGATAATTTTTTTTTTAAACTAAAGGAATCGGGGCAGCTAGGTGGCACAGTGGATAGAGCACTGGCCCTGGATTCAGGAGGACCTGAGTTCAGATCCAGCCTCAGACACTTAACACTTACTAGCTGTGTGACCCTGGGCAGGTCACTTAACTCCAATTGCCTCACCAAAAAAACAAAAACAAACAAACAAAAAAACAAAAAAACCCAACTAAAGGAATCCTGGACTAAGGTGGGACAGAAGTAAACCCTCTAAGATAAGAAGCTTTGGGGTTATACATGAATCTAAATTGTTCAGGGTCTCCCTCAGGGTTGAGAGTTGGCTATAAAATAAGTTCAGTTATTTTTCACTGGCTATAATGTTAAAATTATATTGTTAGTGAGAATGGTATTTGTGACTGGGGAGATGATGTTACTGTTAATGGTATTTGTGATTTTTCTAATTATTGTCAAGAACATTGCTATGATACTATAATCCTATGTCACAAAATGCTCTTGATACAGGATGTCATAATATATTATGTCATATTTATGATGTCATAATATATGATTAATTACATAATATGGTGTGTCATACACTATGACCACTTATGAGATAGTCTATTACTACTAACAATCATGAGCAGACTGGGGATGTCATAATGTATGATTAATTACATAATATAGGGTGTGACATACTATGACCACTTATGAGATAATCTGATACTACCAACAATCATGAGCAGAGTAGGAATTGAAAACATACTTTACTGATCTAGGGGAGCTATTCTATTTGAATGAAAGAGGCTAGGGGCTAGTGAAGGGTGGGAATCTAGGTGTCTGGAAAGGCACATGGAATGATGGGAGACTGGGGGAGATGGACTTGTTCCCCCACTTACATGTCAGTCTACATATCTATCTCCATCTAGCACTGGACTCTTCTCTTCCTCATTCTCTGAAGAGCCGGGAATAAACAGAGGTGGTAGGTTACTGACAGACACACAAACCTATCCCACCCAGCTCTGGGGCTGGTCCCAATTCATACATTATACCCTTCATCTACTCCTTCAGCTTCATGTAACTAGTGTTATACCCTCAAAAAAGCAGGAGTTGCCCTGTGGTGGTAAAGGGGTGAATATGGAGACCAGCTGGGCAGGAGGCTGAAGCAGGTGCCCTCTCACTCAAAGGGCCCCTTTCAGGTCCTGGGGAACAGAGTTAAGATCTTACCAGATCTTCCTCCTGAGGGAGGCCAGCCCAGCTGTAATCTGAGACCAGTCTATAGACTGATAAGCTGCCACAGGGACATGAACCCAACCTACCCTCCCAGAATGGGCTCTGTGTGGTTTCTCCAGTACCCTCAGTACTCACTAATCCAGCCTCCGCCCTCAGCCAGGACCTGTGTCGGGATGAGTGAGGGTTGGTCCCAGAGAGCCGGAGAGCCTGAATCCCATGTGAACAACTACAATATCTAAGGACTCACTCTCTGCTCTGTTAGTTACCCAGACTCCTTATTATCTATCTCTTCCAATTCACTGGCCATGTATGACACAATAGTTTCTGCCCCAGAGATTGGGGTCAGGCTCTCAATTCTGGAAGAGGTGAAAACATTCAGGCTTTAGACTATCCAAAGCTCTGATCATTCAGCCCTTTGATAGCAGACTGTGGGCTGGGGCTAGGGTCTTTCTGCCCCAGCCATTGTGGTACAAGTCCCAACCATCCTTTCCCCACTACCATCTGTGACTACTCTGTTTCCATCTGTGTGTCTAAGGGGAGATAGAGGAGGCTAATATGATGGTTCTCTGCTTACCTGGCTCTCAGCTGTAAGGACCCCAGCATCCTTTTCCTTGGGTGACCCGGCCATCCTCCTGTCCTCACCAGAGACTATGCCCTCCAGGAAATTGGATGGGACAAGGCCCCTTTGTCCATTCAGTTCTCCCTGTGGGAAAGACACCAAGGATATTGGGGGTGGAGTCATGCAGTGTCATAGGAATCTTCCCCTGCTACCAGACTAGATTTCTGAGACCTCTTCCCTATCACTCAAATCTCTCTCCCCTTTAACTAAGTGACAGCAAGTTCCCCTGAGGACAAGGCCTGAGGCCAACACCAACCACCCTGGCCACACCATCAGTACTGCTGGAGTAAAACAAGTGAGTCTAAAGCTAGGCCTCTACTGCCCTTCCCCTCCCCCACCTTCCCCCAATATCTCTCCCTATACCATGTCCAACCCTGAAGGAGCCAGAAATGAGAGAGCAGAGAGAGAAACAATATCCTTATCTGCCACTACTCACATAGTAGAAGCCATCATCATCCATGGCCCCGAACACTGTGATGACATCCCCAGCTTTGAAGGACAGCTCAGCCTGTACAAGGAAATGCCCAGGTAAGCTCCAGTGGCCTGGGGGAAGGCAGCGCCCATGGGACCCACCTTAGGAGAACCCAACCCAAGCAAGGATCTTCTCTCTGCAGGAAAGGTCCTTACCTCCACATCCACATTGGGAGAGTTCTCTCGAGGATTATAATCAAAGGCAGCCACCATGGAACGGGGTGTGCTGGGGCTGGGCCTGGCATCTGGCTGAGAAGAGGAGCCTGAAGCAGGACAGAGAACAGACCCTTTCTTCCTTTTACTTGAAGCTCCCTTTCCCCTTCCTCTCTTCCCATCCCATTAGCTGGTGGTCAGAGGAATAGGCTGACCCCCTCTACCTGACATTATTCCTTAAGGAGACACTAGGAGTATAACAATTTTTTAAAATTTAACTTTCTTTTTCCAATTAACAAGCATTTATTTTCTCTCCCTCCTACTCCTGACCCCCATTGAACAGTTTAAAAAGAAGAGGGGAAAAAAGAAAACCCTTATAACAAATAAACAGAACAAATTTCCACACTGACCATGTCCAAAAATGTATTTCATTCTACATTTAAAGTCCATCACTGAGTTGTTATAATGATGTTAATAATAATAGCATTTATATGACCTTTTAAGATTTGCAAAGCACTTTACAGTTATATCCTTTGATCCTCATAACAAATCTGTGAGATGGGTGTTATTATTATCCCCATTTTTCAGATGAGGAAACTGAGGCTGACATTGGCTAAAAATTACTTGCCCTGGCACACATTAGTGACTACAGTTAGTGTCTGCAGACAAGATTTGAACTCAGGTCTTCGTGACTCCAAGCCTTCATAACTCCAATTCTATCTACTGAGCTACTGGCTTGTATCACTTTATCCTTTCCTCCATCTATCTTACTCTTAGGTAGCCCAAGCTGTTTGCTTCATCAGGACCCTTCCCTGGGGTCAGGTTGGTCTCAGCTGTAGACAAAAAGATTCCTAGGTTCCTCCAGTTCCCCACCCCCCCTCTCCCTCAGGCTCAAGTAGGTATGACACTGACCCCACCCCTCCCAGATCAGAATCATAAGAGAAATTTTTTATCACATGCTATGGCTCTCTGGACAGGGAAAAATACAATGGGAAATTTTTGGTGATTAAAAGATATCATTAATCTTTTTAAAAGAATCATGATCATGAACTGATACAAAGTGAAATGAACAGAACCAGGAAAACATTGTACACAGTAACAGCAATATTATATGTTGATCAACTGTGAATGACTTAGCTATTCTCAGCAATACAATGATCCAAGACAATTCCAAAGGACTCATGATGAAAAATGCTATCCATCTCCAGAGAAAAAACTGATGGAGTCTGAATGCAGGCTGAAAGCATACTATTTTTCACTTTATTTTTGCATAGTTTTTTTTTTTGGACTGTGTTTCTTTCACAACTTGACTATTATGGAAATATACTTTGCATGATTGCACATGTATAACCTACACCCAATTGCTTACCAACTCAGGGAGGGGGTACAGGACAGAGAGAGACAGGGGACAGAAAATTTGGAGCTCAAAATTAAAAAAAAAACAAATGCTAAAAATTGTTTTTATTTTACATGCAATTTGGAAAAAATATTATTTTTAAAAAAGAATCATTAAAAAACCATAGATTGTTTGAGAGGGATTATACCTTAGCAACAATCTAGTCCAACTCCTGTACAGATGAGAACACTGATGCTTAGAGAGACTAGATGATTTGCCAAACATCACAGAGTTTGTTATCATCAGGTCAAGGACTGGCTCCCAGGTCTCCTAACTCCCAGTCCAAATTCTCTTTCCAGATACCACAGGTCACTGGGGTTGACCACTGTGGTGAGAGACCCCCAGAGCTTCCAGGTGGCTCCTGGGAATTCAGGCAGTGCCTTTATCCTGGACACCCCTTTCATTGGGTCCCAATACAACTGCCTACCTTTCTTGGATCTCCGGGGTTTGGGGGGTGGCCCAGATGGATGAGGAGCAAGTAGTGAGAAGGAGCCATTCCCTAAACAAAGTCAGAAGAGATGATGAATGAGATACACAGTGAGACAAAGGGAAGGATAGGAAATAGAACACAGGCCGTTCTGAGGTCCCTTTTTCAGAATTTCACCTGGGGATTACATGGCCTAGTGTTAGATTGAATTCCTGAGTGAGTAAGGCACTGAGGCCTCCCCTCCTACCTAACCCAATCATCCTGGGAACTTCTGAATGTTTTCTATCAAGTAAATGAGGATCCAGAATGAATCTCTGGGTATCTTTTCTTTTTCCTTTTTATTATTTTTTTTAGTGAGGCAATTGGGGTTAAGTGACTTGCCCAGGGTCACACAGCTAGTAAGTGTTAAGTGTCTGAGGCCAGATTTGAACTCAGGTCCTCCTGACTCCAGGGCTGGTACTCTATCCACTGCACCACCTAGCTGCCCCTGGGTATCTTTTCAATGCCCTGCTGCTAAGGAAGCCCTTGTCCAACTCTCTGACAAATGATAGCCACATCCTCTTCATGAAGCTAGCCCCATTACACCTTAGTCAGCTCCCCTGGTGATGTGAAGCAAGGTAGACACTGTACCTAAGCCCTCATTAGGGCTATCAGGGTGTATGTAGCCCCTCTGGAGCAGCTGCCTTTTCACCACTGGACTGCCCACTGCTACCTCGGCCACCATATTGCAGGGAACATAGCCAACTCGACCTCCACATTCTCCGCGATAGAAGCCATCAGCATCCTTTTCTCCACACACCTGGAGACAGAGACCATAGCCACCTTAGTAGTCAGATTCAGCCTCCCCACCCTATGCTGTCGGACCAATACAACATCCTTGGAACAGTGGAGGGAAAGGGGGTTAAATTAGAGAGAAGAAATAGACAGATGTGGTGTGTGAATAAATGGGCCACAGACTGCAAAAGGGCTGGACTAATTCAGTCCCACTTCGTGCAATGGTAACCATTTCCTGTTCTCTGCCCTACTTGATCTTCAATGATTGGCACCCCAGACCGGCTAGAGAAAAAGTCTCCTACTACTACCAGGTGTTCATACCTAGATCTTCAGGGCATTCTTATCTCCCTAGATTCTTTAGGCTCTCCTTCCTTCCCCTTAAAGTCTCCTAAGGCAAGGACCATTTTTTCAAAGGATCCTGGGATTTTGAATCGGACCTTCACACTAAAAAATTGATGGACCAAGTCCATCAATTGATGCAAAAATGTTAGAATAATTGTACTTGGAAATAAATAAAAAATGTTCATCCTCCTACTTTCTTTGCTTTATGGATAAAAAAAGTGTACTGTTAATTGACAGAGCTTGGCCCTCCAAGATATTCTTAAATGCCAATCCTTTGTCACAGCTGCCTTGGGAAGTCTGGTGAAGCCTGTGGGTTCCTTCTCTTGGTAATGGTTGTTGCCCACGTTCATACATGAAAGAAACACTAAATAGCAGTTAAAGGTCAGAGAAAATGAAGATTTCATTTTTCTCTACCCAAGTTCACAGACTTTCCCTCACCCCACCCTCTAACGCTCCAAATTAAGAATCCATGATCTAATCCAAACCCTTCCTCCTTGTTTTTACAAAGAACTAAGATCCAGGGAAGTCAAGGGATTCGCCCTGAAGTCACAGAGGCAGCAAAGTGGCAGAGCCTGGCTTTGACCCGGGTTCCCTCAATTCCAAATCCAGTACCCTTGCCACTGTATCATGCAGTTGGCTGGGGTCCACCCACTTCTCTAGCTTCTAGCTTTTTAGTTCAACTCCCCCACCAGGGATGTATTCATTCCACTGTTCCTCACAGTTTCCAGTACCACCCCCACCTAGAGCATGAGGGTAGTCACACCCACATAAAATGTACACTGGCATAGAGGGAAAGTCATCTATTCAAAAAGGGTGGGGAGAGCTCGAGCAAATACCCTAATGACATTATTACCCGAGTGTGGATGAAGAGCTCAAAATGACCGCACATGTGCATGTGTGCACGTGTGTGTTAAATGTATCTACACAAATCATTCCATGATGAGTTTTGCAGAGAGATCAGGCCTAAAAGAAATCCCCAGGAATCCCCTATAGTGACCCTGCCTCCTTGGGCTCTCTTGGCCTGACTCTCTGAGCTTTCTGGCCAGAAGTCAAGAGGATAGGACACAGGGCACTCTGACCTTTAAGAGCTGGCCCTCCCGAAAGGGGAGCTCCTCCTCCACAGCATCCGGGTTGGGGGACATGGACACGGGATCATAGTCAAAGAGAGCCACAAAGATCCGGACATGTTCATTTGGAGGGGAAATCTCTTTCTCCTGGTTTCTCGGAAAGGCTAAGAGGCAAAGGATCATAGATCAAGAGCTTCACAGTCATCTGGTCCATCCCTTCCCTTCAGCCCAATCTCCCCTTGCACAGGAGGCAAGTGGAAGAATCAGGATCTGAATCTAGGCCTTTTCAAACCCAAACCCAGCTCATCTTCCATTGAGCCATGATGGCTCCCAAGGCCAAGAAGGGAGGGGCCCAGATTAGCCTTGGAAAGGGAGAAAGGGAGGACTTGACTCCACACCAGCCACTCACCCAGCTCAGCTGCACCTAGCCTGGGAGGACGACTTCCTTTCCTGGGGGGACCCCTCTGTCCAGCAGCATCCTGGCCCCTGAGCTCTCTAGCCTCTGCTGCCTATAGACGGAAGGGTCAGAAATCATCCTCCCATTCCTTTGGTACCCAGAGGTTCTACTCAGGCCTGACAGAACCATCCCTGTCTTCCCCAGTAGCCAAGCACAGCACAAGAAAAGCCGGACACAACATGCTTTTCCCTGGAGCCTTCTCCTACTCTCCCTTAAGTTGCACCAACACCTTGAGTCGGGCAAGGTGGAGCCCAGAATTAGATCTAGAAGGAAGGTACTGACCGTCTCCCACTTCCGCATCTGCTGCCTTCTCTAAGTAAATGGACTGGCATTGCAGCCCTGAAGACTGAGGTTAGGCATTCAAGAAGATTCCTTTCCTGGGATTTTTTTCAGATGACCCTCCCTCTCAACTTGGTGACCCACTATCTTGTCCAGAGGCAAGAGCCCCCTGCCAAGAGGCAACGGGTGCCTGGCAGGATGTCTGGCAGGGAAGAGCCTGGTGCCAGCCTCCACGGAGGGTGATGGCCAGCAAAAGCACAGAAGCTACAAGATGCATGTGGGGAGGAGGCAGCTGAGAGGGAGCCCTGAGGGCCTGAGGGCACTGCAGATGGAGATGGCATGGAATGGGACCTCCTGGCAGATGAGCGGCGCAGCCCACAGAGCACTCTGGCACAGCGGGAAGCAGGGAAAGGGAGGCACAATAGCAGCTACTACAAGAGACGCCCCAGGCAGGCAGACACAGACCCGAGGGGACGCTTCCTTCACTCGGCAGTTCAGGTTTCGGCCTCTCCTTTCCGGCTCCCCTTTCTCACAGCTAGACAGGCGAAGGCAGGGGCTAGGGGCAGGGTTTGCCCCAGGTGCCCCCCGCCGCCCTCCTAGGGGGACACCTTCCAGTCCGGTGCCCCGGCCCTCCCCATCTCGAGGGCAGCAAGAGGAAGAGGAGATGCTACTGCCACTGCCCATAGACTCCTGTTCATCTTCAGAGTCATATTCGATACTGATCTCCAAGCACTTTGGGGCAAAACAGCTGACAAGGCCTGATTCAGGTGCAAGGCCCCTGGGACATCTCCGGGATAGGCCTGCCCACCCCTTCCCACTAGTTTCTGTTCCACATTTCACTCCCTCAGTGGATGAGGGTGTACCCCTATCCCAAGAAGGACCAGACCTTCCACACCCCTGTGTCCCGCTGCTGCCAAGGAGGCGACTACAGTGCTCTCGGAGGTCAGGTGGTCGCTTTCGGGCAGACAACTTCTCAGGGGAGCCCCCTCCCCTCCGCCGACTCCCCAGGGGGCTCCCTCCAGCCTGGCAGGGATTAAGTTCCTCAGGGGGGTCCCTTCCCGGGGAAGAGTCGGGGGCTAAGGGGGAAGGTCTCAGCTCCCAGAGACGGCTGCCAGAGCGATTTAGTCCCACCCCTTGGGGCTCTGGTGAGTGGGCATAAGTCAAGGGGCCACCTGCCCCCTTCTTTTCTTCCTCTTTCTCTTCCTTCTCTTCTTCCACCTCATCTTCTTCCTCTTCAGGGATGCTAAAGAGCTTCTTGCTGCAAAACTGTTGGAGAGGGAGCTCAAGAATCTGCTCTAGGATCTCTTCATCACTGTCTGTCTCACAAGAGTCCAGCTGGGGTGGGGTGGGGGAGGAGACATGGGTAGTAGCAGGAATGAGGGGGTTGTTGGGAAAGAGGAGAAAAGGGTTAACACCATCCAGAAGTTGGGAGTGGGGGTTAGGAGAATCAGACATCCCTCCCTCAGCGTTCTCCAACGTACTCTCCAACCACCTCTCCCTGTTCTGTCAGAGTGTGAATGACCACCTGGAGGTCACAGCACGCAGAAGGCAGAACCAGGAGAAGAAGCAGTATCTTCTGATCCCCACATTCCAATCCTTGGGCTTTGCTGAAGGGATATTTGGGCCCCAGGATTGGGAGGTAACATCGAGTGACAGACGTGTCTTAATGGAGGGTGAATAAGAGGGATTCCTTCTCCCTGTCCCCTTCCCACCGGTCCCCAGCTTGAGAACCCCAGACCCTATTTATCCAAGCCCAGATTCATTAAGTGCCCATCCCTGTCCTTCTACCATTCAGTCTGGTAGAATGTGTCGACCCTCTCTGGAGTTCTCTCTATCCTAAAAGACCTCTTCCAGGCACCATTACTTGATGAAACAGAGAAAAAGTCTTCTCTTTCCCCCTTTCACCTCCAGAGGGGTCACTAAGTTAACCTCATCCACCTGGTCTCCTTTGCCTGAAGCTCAATATGGCACCTAGTATATCACTGGTGCTCAAGAGATGCTGGAGTAACTGTCGGTAACTGGGAGTAGAAGTGGCCCAGGAAGAACCAGCCTCAATCTGACTCCCCCTCACACCCGTTACCTTGGTGCCATTCTCTCTGTTGTTGGTCTCTCCATTCTGGGAGGGAGAGAGAGACTCTGCACCTGTCTCCTCCTCTTCCTCCTCCTCTTCCTCTTGGATGTCTGACAGGTCAGAGCTTCGGCCATGATCCATGAGAGAGTTTGTCAGGCGGGCCCCAACCTCAGCAGCATCCTCCCTTTGCTGGAGAAAAGGATTGGGGAGGAGACATAAGTGTGTGAAATAGGAAGGAGTCTCCCCCCCGCCTTAAGATATTTAGGGGAAAGAATGAAGAAAGAAAAAAGAGAGGGAGAGAAAGGGGCAAAACAGAAAATGGGATAAAAATGGAGAGAGAGAAAAGAAAAAGTAGGAGAAACAGGAAAAGATGTTGGGGGAAGGCAGAGGAAAAGAAAGAAAGAAAAAGAACATAAGGAAAGATATTGGGAAGGGAGAGAAAAAGAGAAGTGAGATAGGAAAAGAACTTGATGGGGAAAAGGGAGAGAAAATGAGAAGGGACCAAGAAGGAAGATGAGCAACAAGGTTAGAAGATGAAGGAAGGAGAGAAAATAAGAAGGAGGAAAGGCAGGGGGAAGGGAATGGGGAAAAGGAGATTGAGGCTCAGCACAGGGAGTGGCATTTGCTACCTATATTAACAACAACAACAATAATTCACATTTACATAGTACTTTTAAGACTTTCAAAATGGGAGCAGCTAGGTGGCGCAGTGGATAGAGCACTGGCCCTAGATTCAGGAGGACCTGAGTTCAAATCTGAGCTAAGACCCCTGACACTTACTAGCTGTATGACCCTGAGCAAGTCACTTAACCCCAATTGCCTCACACACACCCCCAAAAAAAGATTTTCAAAATGTTCTCTTCATAATGACCCTGTGAGGTAAGTGGTGCAAGTATTATTCCCATTTTACATAGGAAGAAACTGAGGCTCAAAGAGAAGAGATGAATGGCCTAGAGTCACTTATCTAGTTAAGTGTCAGTGCTAGGGTTTAAATTTTCATTCAGATTTCAGAGATTTTTGTCTCTTCTCACCATACTACACCATGCTACCTCACTTTCCACTTCTGAAGAAACAGAATAATAATCTCAGCCCTGGAGAAATAAAGAAATGGCCTTTTACTCACTATGGGTGGGTGGAGCCTTGCTAATATGGCAGATTAATGGTTTCTGAAAAAAATGACCCACAGAATTGGA
Organism: Dromiciops gliroides; assembly: GCF_019393635.1. Lineage (NCBI taxonomy): Eukaryota > Metazoa > Chordata > Mammalia > Microbiotheria > Microbiotheriidae > Dromiciops > Dromiciops gliroides. The sequence continues at coordinate 168,559,717 of NC_057864.1, read as the reverse complement.
CTGAGACACCAAAAAGGGCACCAGGTTTGAAGTGGAGTGGGGGTGTAAGAGAACAAAATTTATGGGGAAGGGGATAGGTGCTCTCACACTTGCACTCGCTCTCTCCCTCCCTCCCTCCCTCTCTCTCTCTCTCTCTCTCTCTCTCTCTCTCTCCACCCCCTTCCCTCCCTCCCTCCCTCCTTTCCCTCTCCTCCCCCCCCCAGCCCCCGCCCTCCCCACCACAGTGGCAGACCCAGCCTACAGAATGGAGCTATCTGATTCAGGTAATTCGATAGCTAGATACAGGATAGCCAGGGCTCAGGGCACCAGAATTTAGAGAACACAGACAACATCAGGCAGAGATCATGAGCTTAGCACCTAGTTAGCAAGGATTAATTAATTAAAATTGGAAGCTCCCCAAATGGCCTCCTTCCACCTGAGCCTTGCTCCTTCCTACTGTGGCAGCCTCCACAGCCTTGGCCCTGGGGCATCCTGAGGTCTCTACTCAGATCTTAGGGCCTCTTCCCCAACTGGAGCTGTGTCCTGAGGTTTCTAACCAGCTTCCCCCTCCCCAATTCCTCCCCACTCCCTGCAGGAGGTGTTACTGTTTTCCCCAGGGCCCAGAATTAAGTTAGTTAAGCTCTTAAGAGACAAGAAATCTCTTCGGGTACTATTTTGGCATTCTGGAACCCATCAACTCTTGTCTTCTGCGAGCTGGTTTTATTTTCCATTCTTTCCCACAAGTGCTAATAAAGTCCTTTAGGAAAACTCAGCTCCTAGCCCTGAGCAAAGAGAGAGCCCATGTCAACAGCAGGCAGTGACCTCCTGTAGAATAGGTCACTCATCCTCTCTTGGCCTCTTTTGGCCTTTGATTGAATAGGGGGTGACCACTGGGAAACACGGTTGGAGAATGCTTGGGAACTCATCAAGAGTGTTGATGAATACAAGCATTTATCCATTAATAGAGTGAAGCCAAGAAATTGAGGCTTTGGAAGTCAGTCTTCTTCCTGCTTAAGGTTCTGTTTGCCTCCACGGGGTTATTGTGAGACTAAAAGGAGAACACCTAGAGGTAAAGCTCTTTGTAACCACTGGAAAAGCATCTAAATCGGGATTGGTGGGGAAGGAGTCAAATCCTAACATGGAGACAAAGGGAAAGGGAAGATGCTGATACTAGTCAACCACCGAAGATGGTCTAGGAAGAATCCTAGACCAAGAGGACTGCAGCCCCTCAATACAGAGTCCACCACAATCCTCTGTCTTGTGCACTGTGCCCCCATGCTCACCTCAGCCCTGGGTCGCAGCCCAGGCCCAATTTCTCCTCGACCAGTCTCTACCCCCAGCATCCTCTCAGCCGGGGCCCCTGGTGCTGGGCAAGGGGGAGGACCAGACTCTGCTAGTGCCTTTGCTGCCACCACCGCTTCTGCCTCCTCCTCCTTCTTCCCCAACAGAGGAGGTCCTGTGCCTTGGCCTTGCTTGCCTTCAGGGGCCCACACTGCTGCTGTGAGGGCTCCAACCTCCTCCTGAAAAAGGAAGCAATGAGTAGGAAGAAGACTCTGTTGGGGCACTCCGGGCCCAGCATTCACTCCCCAACAGCCCAAGGTCTTGACCCAGTGGAAGAATTTCCCAAGAGTCACCTGGGGCCTGTCCCATGTGGAATCTTCTCGGGAGAGCCTCTCTCCTGTCTTTGAGGGGCTGCTGGGGAGGTCTCCTGCAGTGTCTCGGCTTCCAGGAGGATCATGGTGCTGAGGGAGGGGACTTGAATATCCTGGGCCCAGAGAGGCAGGGCAAGGAGGGGATTTGGCCTCGGGGCTTGTGGAAGGCAACAAGGAGGCAGCAGATGGTCTGGGAACTGGAGGGGGTGGGCAGGCCAGAGCCAAGGCTGGAGGAAGTTGGGCCGGGATGGAATCAACCGATTCTCCATGCGGGGACATGGTGCGCACCACTACCTCCCGACATGTCCGTAGCAACTGCAGCTGAGACAGATCTACCAGCACGCTGCCTGCTGTTGGGGAGGCAACCTCCATAATCTGGGGTAGGGGCGCAGAAATGAAAACTATCTTTAGCACCCATTCCCACCCTAAGGTTCCCTCCCCATCTCTCATCCCCAATGCCCCCTCCCCAACTGCTTAGCAGGGGAAAGAAGGAAATCCTGAGGCTTAGGGAAGAAACAGCCACTCTCCAGAATACTCCCCCTGGATGCCTAGAGTTTGCAGTATCACTATATGAGGTACAGGATAGTCAGCTCTTTGTGGGTGACTAGAAAGGAAGGGATGAGGGTCTTCTCCTTTACCTGCAATCATGGCCAATGGCCTGTCCCTAAGGGCATAGTGCATGGAGGGGCTAGAAGGTGGGTGTGACTCCCTGAATCCCAATGTGGTACCTTCTGTCCATCAGCATAAACAGCATAACCTGTGACCCGGACGCCATTGGACGATCCAGCAGCATCAATGGTGACTGGAAGCCAGCTAATGACCAAGATCCCTGGAGAGGGGCCTTGCTCAATCTGTACATCCAGGGGAGCATCTGGAGGGCCTAGAGGAGGGAAGGGAATAGAGGGTTGGCCAGAGGTCCATCCACACACCCAACCAATTCCTGGAAAGAGGGAGCAACAGAGTATTAGGTTTGGAATAAAAAGACCTGGGTTCAAATCCTGACTCTGCTATTTATCTGTGTGATCTTGGACAAAGTCACCTCTCTGGGCCTCAGTTTCCTTATCTGTAAACTGCGAGATCTGGACTCAATGATATCTAGGGGCCCATCCCTATCTTAAGCTTAGAGCGTCCTAAGGGGACAAAGAGCCCCATTATTCATTCCCAGGGAAGGGGGAGCAGCGCTGAGCCTCTGACACTCATCTCAGGTGCTTAATTTACTAAGAATAGACTTTAAAAGAAGCAACTCCATCTGCCCTGCAATCCCCCGCCTCCCAGCCCTGGGCCATTCCTTGCCCTTCATACCTGCTGCCAAAGTGGTGAAATGTACAACGGCCGCTCGATTTTGTAGTTTCTCCCAGCTTGGCTCCGAAGGCCCAAGTGTTAAGGGCCGGGCCTCCACCCGGGCCTGGTAGGGCGTGCCAGGACGCAGGTGGCAGAAGGTGCCCCAGTAGGTACCTGGACGTGCAGGCGGGCACTCCTCCCCATTGAGGTAGACAGCATGGGCAAGGTTGCTATTGCTGGGCACCCAGGTGATTTCAGCAGATGTGGCGGTCAGCCGGCGGACCCGCAGCTGGCTGGGGGCCACCCCAGCCCCTGCCCCTACCATAACACAGCAGCGAAGAGGGTCTGAGCTGCCCTGGCTGGTTAGGGCCTGAACAGACACACAGCAGGACCCTGACTGTAAGCCCAGATGCTCCAGCACAGCTTTTCGGGGAGGCCCGGGGCCCAGGGCCTGATGCAGCTTTCCGTCCACACAGACATGGTAGCCCTGAACCTCAGCCTCATCCAAAGGAGCTTCCCATGTCAGCACCACGCTGTGGGCCAATTGCTTTAGGACAGCCAGGTGTCGGGGATAAGGCACGGCAGGGGGGTCCAGCAGGGGACTGGGGCTGAGCTCATTCCTCTCCTCCTCATGCCGGGCCTGGCTGCCTCCTCCACTGCTCTGACCCCCGCTGCTCCCAGCCCCACCACCACTCAGGAAGCTGAGCTCAGGGCCTGAGCTATGAGACAGGTCCATCAGCTCTGGGGGCAGTGAGGTCATGAGGTCATCGTCAGATACTCGCTCCACAAAGTTGGAGGGGACCAAGCCCCGGCGGCCATCCATGAGCTCCCCTGAGCAAAGCGGGAAGGGAGAAGAAAGGCAGGGGACTCTGAGAAACCAATGTCTAGCCCCACGGAAAACTTCTGTTTAAATGTTTTAAGAGTGGAGATTTTTAAGCATTTGATTTGAAGCAACTTAATCCAACCACAGGGCAGCTAGGTGGCGACATAGTGCACAGAGTGCCAGGCCTGTAGTCTGAAAGGCTCATCTTCCTGAGTTCAAATCTAGCCTCAGACATTCACTAACTGTGTGACCTGAGCAAGTCACTAAACCCAGTTCACCTCAGTTCCCTCATCTGTAAAATGAGCTGGAGATGGAAACGACAAACCACTCTGCATCTTTGCCAAGAAAACTCCAAACAGGGTCACAAAAAGTCAGACAGGACTGAAACAATTGAACAACAAGCCAATCACTGTCTGTTAAAGTTAAGGATAAGTTCAAGAATAGGAGAAAAAAAAATCCTAATTGGAAAGAAATCATCACAGGGTTCTATTCAGATCTGCAGAATCATATTATGTCATGAGATTTTTCCCCCTCCTCTTTTCTTTGCCACAAAGAGCATAATGATAATAAAAAATAAAATATGTATATTGCACACATGTAAATACACACAGGTACAGAGATTTGTATGTATACATATGTGTTTATATACATATATACATACATACATAGAAAGAAAACCTCTCTATTTACAAAGAGCTTTTTGATAGCAGAGATCATATTCCCAGTGCCATGAACATAATAAGCACTCAAAAAATGCTTATTGGATTAGAAAGCACTTTCATACATTATCTTATTTGGTTCTCACAACAATGCCATGAGATAAGGTTGCACAGTCATCATTACAGATGAGGAAACTAAGGCTCAGAAAGCTTAACTTCCTTATATAAGGTCTCATAGCTGATGTGTCAGGTCCAGGACTCAAACCCAGGTCTGACTCCATGACCATTGTTCTTTCTACCTCTACCACAACCTGCTAAGACATCTGGAAGTACCCTTTCCCCTCAAAACTACAGAACATTTATTAGATATCCTGACTTAGCTAGCAGTGAGAAAACTAAAGGCTAGAGATGTTGACACCAAGCTATTCTGGAGTGTTGGAGACTGAGATGGATACTCCACTAAGAAAAAATTCAAGATGATTTGTTTCGTTCATCCCTAGTGATAGGACCAGACTTAGATTAAGCATTGGTTGTTAATAGTTTAGTGAAGGTGGTATCAATTTGTACCTAGGTGTTACTTTTCTTTCAATGTTATTAAAATGCTAGTGATTTGTAATTGGTTAGTAGTTAAATTGATTCTTCTAATTCCTCCATAAAAGTCCTAGTCACATGTTTGATAATAATGATAGTTAGCATTTATACAGCACTTTAAGATGTGCAAAGCACTTTACAAATATTACTCCCTTTGATCTGCTCAAACAGCACTGGGAAAGAGATTATTATCATCCCCATTTTATAGATGAAGAAACTAAGGTAGGCAAAGAATAAGTTACTTGCCCAGGGTCACAAAGTTAGTAAGCGGCTAAAAAAATCTAAACCCAGGTCTTACTGACTCTAGGGCACCTAGATGGCACTATGGATAGAGTGCCAGGCCTGAAATCAGAAAAACTCCTCTTCATGAGTTCAAATCTATCCTCAGACACTTACCAGCTGTGTTACCCAGAGTAAATCACTTAACCCTCAGTTTGTCTCGGTTTCCTCATGTGTGAAATGAGCTAGAGAAGGAAATGGCAAACCACTCCAGCATCTTTGCCAAGAAAACCCCAAATGGGGTGACAGAGTCAGACAAGACTGAAAACAACGGAACAACAACTTGCCGACTCCAGGCCCAGGGCTCTATCCACAGAACCACCACCCAGCTGCCTCATCATGGCATGAAAGTGACCCTAGATTCTGTAAGGTTATATATTAAGGGAATTTAAATTCTGGTAGGTTCTACCATATGTCTTGTCATAGGAGGACTGGTTAAAAGAACTGGGTACGTTAACTCTGGTTGGTAACATACTAACTATCTCCAAGTACTGGAAGGGCTGCCATGTAAAAGAGGAACTGGAGATGTTCTGTTTGGCCCCACTGGGCACCAGTCAGCAGGGCAACGGGCAGGAGTTACAGAGGCAGATTTGGTCATGATATCAAACAAAACTTGCCTTTGTCTCCCCAGAGCTTAGCATGCTTACAGCCTGGCACATAGTATGCATACTTGTTGATTGGTTGATTGATTTAATCCAATTTTTATGAATAAAGAAATTGAGACCAAGAGGAGTAATCCAATAACAGTCAGACTTGGGAGTAAAGGGAAGAGCCAAGATTCCAACCCAGCTCTCCTGACTCCATATTCGGGGCTTGACTGGTTGGTGAGCTCCAAGCTACCCTTGCAGTTAGCAATTCCTCTGGAAAATCTAGCCATTCTGGCATAAAAAGCTATAGCCTGAGATAATCATTCACCAAGAAGCTTCTACCCAAACTGGAGGCACCACCCACAGGAACCAATAAACAGGTTTTTTGTTTGTTTCTTTGTTTGTTTGTTTTTGCAGGCAGTCAGGGTTAAGTGACTTGCCCAGGTTCACACAGCCAACAAGTGTCTGAGGTCAGATTTAAACTCAGGTCCTGCTGACTCCAGGGCCAGCCCTCTATTCACTGTGTTTCCTAGCTGCCCCAAAATAAGCAGTTTCTAAAGGCACAACCTCAGCAAATCAAAACGTGGAAGTGATGGCAAGTATAATGGGAAGTTATAGCTAACTTATTTGCTTTCATATCCCACCCAGAGAAAGTAGAATAGCGCTTTACACATAGTAAGTGATTACTAAGATATGTTTGTTGAATGAAGACTCATCCTCAAACACTTCCCTTATTGTACCCCCTCCACTGTCCTTGACCCCAGTATTTCAGGTAGGGTAGAGTCAGAAGGTCAAATTAAGAACTTAAACTTTTGAATGACCTCCAAAAAAAAGACAAGGACATGGGGCTTAGGAATGGCAAAGGCATAGGACAGCCTCAGGTCTTTTGGAGGGAGGAAAGCAGGGAAGGAAAGGAAGGAAACAATCATTTATTAAATACCTACTATGTGCCAGACACTGGGCTAAACACTTTACAAATATTATCTCATTTCATCTTCAAAACAACCCTGAGAGGTAGATGCTATTATTACTTCCATTTTACAATTGAAAAAAACTAAAGTAGACAGAGGTTAAGTGACTTGCCCATTGTCATACAGCTTGTAAGTGATTTGAACTCTGGTCTTCCTGACTTCAGGCTCAGCGCTCTGTACACTATGGCGCCGCCTAGAGGGAACATGATTGATCTAGAAAGAGGGATCGGTTTGCCAAAAAAATCTTGAACAGGGGATCTAAAGGCAAGGAGATGAAAATATCTTCCTACTCTACTTACCTTCAAAAAAGCCATCTTCATCCATGTTGCCATAGATATAAATATACTCGCCTGCGGTCAGCGGCAGCTCCGCCTCCGGGTTCTCATTGGGACCTTCAAAGGGATTGTAGCTGGTGGTAGTGGTAAGAGAGGATGGGTCACTGAATAAGAAAAGAGGGAGGGGGGCACTACTGCCTCACCCCAGCTTTTTTTCTTCCCCCTCCCCCATTCCTGGCCCCTCCACTCCCTCCTGGATCCTAAGTTTTTCCCCTTAATAAAAAGACAAAGGCAGGGGCAGCTAGGTGGCACAGTGGATAAAGCACCAGTCCTGGATTCAGGAGGACCTGAGTTCAAATTCAGGCTTGACACTTACTAGCTGTGTGACCCTGGGCAAGTCACTTAACCCCAATTGCCCTGCCCCCCCCAAAAAAAAAACAACAAAAAACAAAAAAGACAAAGGCGCGCTCACACACACACACACACAGAGGATCAAGTGCTTTGAGATCAACAAAGGAAAAGCTAAGGTAGGGTCTCTCTACCCAACCTCCAGCCCAACCTGACCTTGCCCCATTTCCAGAGGCACCCCTGCTCGCCCATTCTCGGCATCTTTGCTGGTGGGAAGGGATGATAAGTAGGAGGGAGGTAAGGTGAGGCAGGGTTTGTGGCAAGAAGGATGCTCACCTGTACCGAGCTAGGAAGACCTGGAGCTTGGCACCTCTGAGGATACTCTCAGTCTCTGGAAGGAGGGACACACTGTCTGCCTCCAGCTCTTCCACCTCACTGGCTGTATCCACCTGGAGTGAGGATAGGAAGAAACAGACAGAAAAACCAGATGATTTATAGGGTTCGGTGAAGGCAGAGAAGGGGAATAAACCCAAGGCCAAAGCCTAACTAGTAGTTTTTTGTTTTTTTTCCAGACAACACAAAACCTTTTGTCTCAGTCATTTTAAAACACGCACATCGTATGATTCAAATGGACCCTATGGGGTTTTTTCACCATATCAACAGCTGGAGCCCTCTGGGTCAATCACAGCCCTCTCCAAATTGGGGGAGAGGGAAAGGAATGATCATCCTGGGCCCCCTGGGGCCCTGCTCTCCAGACAATACTTAGCTTGAGTTTTGACCTGCTCCATCATCTTTCCGGCAGAGGGAGCCCTTCCCCAACCAATCAATCGATAAGGATTTATTCAGCGCCTTGTGTTACAGGCACAAAATATAAACAAAGGAAGGCACTTGAGAGATGGGGAGGCACCATAGTGGAGGGAGGAGAAAAGGCAAAAAGGGAGAAACTCATGTAGAAGGCGATGGTGCAGCTAAGTTATGAGGGAGGGGAACTCAGAATTCTAAGAGGCAGACAGGTGGGCAGGTGGATGGGAGTGCCTTACCCAGGCATAGAGGGAGAAGAATAAGGATGGGTGTGCAAAGGTATGTCATGTAGGAAGGATAGCAAAGGCAGTTTGGTTAAATTGTAAAGCACAGGAAGGGGGGGTCATATTTAGCTGGAAATATAGGGTGGATGTAGGTCATGAAGGACTTTAAATATCAAATGGAGGACTTTATATGAGATCCCACAGGGGGAAATGAAGTCATTGTAGTTTGTTGAGCAGGGGAAGGACATTTCAGACTCATGGCTTTAGGACTATCACTTTGGCACTCATGCGGAAGATGGATTAGATTTGAGGAAGGGAGCCCAATGAGTTGGCTGGCGGAATAGTACAGGTGGGGGGGATACAGATCTAGACTGAGCTGGTAGCATGGATATCAAAGGAAATCAATCATATTGAAATAGTTATAAAATATAGTTTAAAAAAAGTTCACAGACCCCAAGTTAAGAAACCATGAAAATAAAAATGTAACTTTGTTCACAGATACCCTGCCCGAGTCTATCCACAGACCCCTTGTGTGTATATGGAGGAAGGGGTAGGTCCAGGGTCCCTAGGTCAAAAACCCTATTTTAAAGAATCTGGCTCAAAGGGGAAAAGGTAGAAGGGAGAGGATGGAGACTGACAAGAGATACAGTGGGAGTTTTATAATATTTCCTGCCCTGTACAATACAAGGCTGGGCGGACCTTGGACAGATTTGGTAAAGCAGGAAGACCAGCCAAGGAAGAAGGGATTTGGGCTAGCCATGACTCCACAATCTCCACCATTATACAATGGGGTGTTACCCCCAGTACCTAACCCTGGCACCAGAATGGTACGTGGGAAACTTTTGTCTTCTACTAAAAGCCCTGAGGGGAAAGGGGTTGTACACTGGGGTGACAAAGGAAGCAGCGATTCAAATGATCTCACAAGATAACAGAAGATGGTGTGAATATACAATCTCCCACAGGAGGGAAGTATAGAGCTCAGAACTATGAGGCCAGAGGCTCAGGTCTCCTCTCTACCCCAGACCTAGCTTTGTACCTACTCTGGTCCTAGAAGCAGGGAAATGCCCCTATACCCATAGCTACTCTTATTAATAGTCTCTCTGCAAGTGTTCCTGGCGCCAAAGTGTCTCCATCCAGTCTAGTCCCCTGAGATCTAAGGGGGTCCCCTAAGGACCAGGGCAAGAAGCAACCTAAGGCAGGGCTACAACCCAACCTCTGAGGACAGGGAGCTATGCTCAGCTCTCATCTCCTATACCCCGAGGAGATAGCTACAGAGTTCCGTTCCCTATCCCTTGCCTGGCCAGACTTTTCTCCAGCCCTCCAACCGTGCAGCAAGGGACAGAATACAGTCTATCCCACAAAGCGCCCCCCACCCCGGAAGAAGTGTGATCACTTCTTCACAGAAATATAGCTAGAATGCCAGGCTCAACTAGCCAGGCTCCACTCCCTCTCCGGAGCACCAAGTCGGAGTGGGGTGAACACTGACCTCTGGCGTAGGACATGACTTGGGGCTGTTGTGAATGGATTCAGAGCGGGAAGAGTTAGAAAGAGATTCTGTCTTCTTGGCAGCCCTTCGTGGGGCCCCAGAGTGAGCGAAAGAAAGCGCATCTGGAGCCTTCAAGGCACCATGCCTGGGAGAGCCTGGCGGGAGGTCCACATCTGGAGGAGAGATAAGAGATTTGAGAAAGGGAAGGAAGGCAGTTGGCAGGCTGCTGTCGCTCCACACCCTGGGGCTCCCATCCAAGAAGGTGGCTCCCACTTCATAGCTCCCCTAAAGAGCCACAAGATGAGCCTGGAGAGCAGAAGATAGCCTCCCCTCCCCACACTTTCCCTTCAGTGTGTGAAGAAGTCTGCATTCACAGCTTCCCTGTGGCCTGAGCACCTATGAGAGATCCCAGGCTGCACATGGGAAGACTCTTCCCTCCCAATCCATTTTCTCCCTCCCATGTTTATTGGGGGAGAGGAAGGAGTGCTGCAGCTCTCCCATGCTGCCTGTTCATCCAATAATTCCCCTTTAACTCCCAGTAGTAACTCTGGGCAAGTTACCAGCCCACACACACTACAATCTCCATAGCTTCTCTGTGCAACGGGGTCCTCATCCCTTCTAGGGCTGTTGTAAGGAAGGCACTTTAACTCTGAAGGAGAGTGACGGGACCTGTGGCTTCATCAGTGTAGGGAACACGAGTGAGGAAATCCCTCTTCCAGTGCAGGTCGGCACCTTCTCTGGAGCGATTGATAGTCGCACAGAGTTGCCTAAAGCACTAGTCTCCCCCAGGGTCAGACAACCATTATGTGTCTAGAGACAGGATTTGAACCCAGGTCTTCTTGGCTTAGAGGCCAGCGCTCTAGCCGCTGTGCCACACAGCCTCGAACTTTCCAGAAATAGGAGATGGGGTAGTTCATACCATGATTCCAGGCCTGTACCTTTGGGGCTGGGCCCCCTGCAGGGCTGTGGAGTGGAGCAGCAGCAAGGAACAGGAGGCAGTTCGGTGCTGCTGGTACCCAGGGTCGAGCTAAGTAGATCCAAGGGGCCTGGGTGCATTCGGAAGGCCTGAAGCTCCTGAGCCAAGAGACTGAAGCGTTCTGTCTGGCTGCGGCACTGCTCCTCCAGCTCCCTCACCCGGGCCTGGGAAGCACAGGTCATGAGCCCCCAGGAGGAATCCCCCCTTCCTTTTCTTCTCTCCTCTCCCCAGAGTTAGGACCACCCCCAAAAAACCACACCATGCCTCAAAGGGTTAAATACTACTTTCCTATTCTCAGGCTCTATTAGACCCTAAATTGGGGTCGATGGCAAGGAATGAGGGCTAGGGGTAGAATTTGGGGACTTTAGACTTTGTTCTTCTCTTAGAATGGTATGCAGAGGTAGGCAATTGGCCCTGGAGTCAGAGAGCCTTGCTTCAAATCCTATCTCTGGTGCTTCCTACCTCTGTGACCTGGAGCACTTAACTAACCTCTCTGGGCCTCAGTGTCCTCATCAGTAAAATGAGGAAGTTAGACTTCACGACCTATAAGATCCTTCCTGGTTTAGACTTTTGATCTTAAGATCTCATGGCACCTCTACTCACAATCCCCATGTCTCTATCCTAGGAAAGGTGATGGTACTTGGCACAAACGTTTATGTACAGTTTGCATAGACCCAGCAAACCTATATTGCTGATTCCAGGACTTTTCCCAAGCAAAATGGGATCACTACCTTCTTCGCAGTTTCTCCCTCATCCCGATCAGTGTCAGTTCTGGATTTTTCTCAGCTCCATTTCTTCTCACCTTCCTACTGTCACTAACCCAAATCCCCTACCACAGAAAGGTTGGGGGGGGAGGAAGATATTGAGGCCTGGGGGGGGGCGGGAATTCCACCTTCAAGATGACTCATAAAGATAATAATAAACCAAACTTCTACTCTTAAGTTTTCCCTAGAAGAGCCACTGGCCTACAGCTTGTAACATAGAATCAAGACCTATAGAACTAGAAGGAATCAGAGAGACCATTTAGTTCAAACTCCTCATTTTATGAGAAAATGGAGAACTAGGTTTAGAACTCAGTCTCCTGACTCCCAGGCCAACACACCTTCCAATGCATAGCACATGCCTCCCAAGCTCTGCCTCCCAGTCCAGGAGTGAGACATCGTTGATAAACTTTCTGACCACCAGAGCTTTAAGAAACAGAATGTCTGGGGTTTAAGTGGTGAGGACAAAGGCTGAGGGAGAATACGGTGGGACTCTTCTCCAGATAGGGAAGAGGGGATCAACAGATTCTATGATGATTTATGTAATCCCAGTGCACCCCTGGCTACTATGATGACCTGTTCTCTGAACCCTGCATGGAAGAGAACATGCTCAAAGTCAGTTTGTAGTGAGTGGTTAGGGCAGGCTTCCAGGGTAAAGTGGGAGCCAGCAGGAGAGAAAAGGGCATACCTGCATGGAATCCAAGGTAGACTGCGGCAGTAAAAGAAAGAGCAGAGGAGAGGTTAGAACCCCTCTGGACCATATGTTTGCTTATTAGCCCCATGGGGCAGGAAGAGAAGGGAGGAGGAGGAAGGAAGGGAAGGGGAAGGGAAAAGGTAGAGGGACCAGCCAGACTGCAATTCCAGGCAGGGCAGCTCCCAGGGCTGAGAGAGCAGCTCCTGAAAGGAAAGGAGATGCCCAGAGGTGAGGGGAGCACCTGTGAGGGGAGGTAGAAGAAACCTAGCCCCGAGGGGAGGCAGCTTCTAGCTGTGAGCCCTCCCCCAAGGCAGCTTTGGACCAACAGGAAAGAGGCAGCCTGGGTGAGGCCACAGTTGGAGCTCTCTCCTCCTGCAGGTGGGAGCCCACATCCATCTCCAGCCCTGAGATGCCTATGGCTCCTCCAGCCTCCCCACTGCCCACATGGGCCTGAGTAACCCTTCTCCCCCTCCCCCTCCCCACATATAACAGACAGTATAGTTCTACTTCTGGTCCCCTGCCTCAAGCCCCAGGGGACAGAAATATTCTTTCCTAGAGTTGATGGTCTGCCTGAGGTTGGGATCCTACCAGGAAGTTCCCATAGTCCTCCCTACCCATACCCTACACTCCCAGCAATGGTCTCTGAGACTCCCATTACCTCCAAGAGCTGCACAGCCCCTTCATGTTCTCTCTTGGCCTGGGCCTGGGCCTGTGGGCAGGAGTCACAGGTTATAGAGGTATTAGGAAACAGAGAGCAAGGGAAAAGGAAGAGAGGGGAAGAATGGAGGGGGGAACCTAAGGGAAAGGAGGCACAAGGTGGTGGAGAGAGGGAATAGGAGAAAAGAGAGGGAGTTGGGAAGGGTGAGGGGAAAAAGAAGGGGGATAGTCTAAAGGAAATCAGGATCACCCACATATCTTCTCTAGGAGATGGAAGGGCCTGGAATCCAATAACCACCTTAGGTCTAGGACCCCAACTTTGCCTATATTAACCCCATCCCCAAGGGTAAGATTCTTCTTGGGAGTCTAGGGTTGGTGCAGAGGGAGAAAATTGCCCTTTCCCCTTTCCTTGATGGGAAAAATACACCAAAGTTCTTTGGCCCAGTCTGACACTATTTCCTTCCCTCCCACCCCATTCTAGCTCTCTCTTTTCTTATTCAGATACCTAGACTCTACCTCATGCCCTCCTTCCTGGGTGGTGATACTTAGCCTAGCTTCAGTCTCCATCACAAAAGTCTCTCTACCTACCTGCTGCAGCCTCAGGACCTCTTCCTGCTTCTCCTGCAAACCTATCCGGGCCTGCTCATGCTCCAACTCCAGTTGCTGCCTCCTCTGGGCCACCTCTCGCATATGCTGAAACACACAGAGCCCCCATAACTGGGTTCATCCCCACTGGCCCCTAGTCCTAGGCTCTATTTTTTAGTTTAACTGAAACAAAATAGATTTTTTTCCCCCAGCACCTTATTTTAAACCTGTGTGAATCTGTTTCAGGTATGTTTCTTTCTTTCTTTCTTTCTTTTTAATTTAGTGAGGCAATTGGGGTTAAGTGACTTGCCCAGGGTCACACAGCTAGTAAGTGTTAAGTGTCTGAGGCCAGATTTGAACTCAGGTATTCCTGACTCCAGGGCCGGTGCTCTATCCACTGCCCAACCTAGCTGCCCCTCAGGTATGTTTCTTAACAGCACATCATTGGATTCTGCTTTCTAATCCAGTCTGCCATCTTCTTCCATTTTATGGGTTAGTTCATCCCATTCACATTCACAGTTCTACTTATTTATCATGCTATTTCTCTCCACCCTATTCTCTTATATGCTCTCTTCTCTAAAGAAGAGCATATCAAGAGAAGAATGTGCTCTGTAACACTGCTCTATTCTTGATATAATCTGCTTTCATGTTTGTGCTCCATCCCTTCATCCATTCATAGCTCCTTACTGTCTTTCTTTTTACTTTAAAAATCTCTTTTTAAAACCCTCTAAATAAGTCCCCCTCTTATTGTTCCCCTCTCCTGTCTCTGTTCTGTTTCTTTGAGTTAACTCTATTATACACCAAACATCATTGTGTGTGTGTGTGTGTGTGTGTGTGTGTGTGTGTGTGTGTATTCTATCCTCCTTTGACCAGTTCAAATAAAAGTGTGGTACTGCTTCCTCCTACTCTGCCATCTCTGCCCGTCCTCAATCCCCCTCAGCCCTATCCCAAGCTTTCTTCCCCCTACAAATAGTCCACCAGCATCCTTCCTCCAATCCCCCAGCTCTCCCCTTCCTACTACCCTCATCCCCTGTGCTTCTGCTCCCTATCATGTTCCCCAGCTTACCTTCAGCAACTGCTCTAGGCTCTCCAGCTTGCTCTGGAGTCCCTGGCTCTTCCGAAGGGCTGAGTCCCTCTCTTCTGTCACCCCCTGGAGCTGGCCCCTCAGTTCTGCATTCTCAGATTCTACCTGGGAGGAGGAGATAGAAAGAACTTGAGCCCTCAGGGGAGCTAGGTATCCAGGGATGGGGGGGAGATCAGGAGCTATCGTCTACATGGGATTCTCTATCACCTGGACTGATCAGAAGAGAAGTAATATCTTCTGTGGCCACCCAACTTTTCCAACACCCCAGCTGCATTTTCCACCCAGGGTCCAACAGCCTAGCTGGGATGGGGGGAGGAATAGAGAGGGAGGGGAAAGATGCTCAGGCCTCCCCAACTCCCTCTTTGTAGGGCTGTACCTCCTCCTTCCCTGAGGCTCTGCCACTGAGCCTAGAGTTCTCCTCCGCCAGCCGGGCATTCTCACTCTGTGCTTTCCGCAGCTGGAGTTCCTAGTAGGAGTGAGGGCATTCTGGGGATCACAGGCCAAAGAACCATGCCCACCTACTGGGTCTTCTAGCCCCCCACCCCAAACACATTTATACTCAAGTCTGCCTACTCTTACTAATAAGTTCTTTGGATCCTACCCTCTCTCCAGCAGAGTCCCTTCTTGCCTTAACTCTCCCTGTTCCCAGTCAGTTCTTCTCCACCCACCACCCACCCCACACCCACTCCCCTGGAAGGCCTGGAAAGAAGGGAACTAAAGTCCAGAAAATCAAAATAAGAAGCAAGACTCAAACCCAGACTTCTGATTCCAAATCCAAAGGTCTAAATTAGGACTGTCCCTAACCCAGAAGCAAGCGGATGGATGAGATCAACTCTTTGGATCCCAATAGGAAATGCTTGTCCCTCTGTGCTGGCTAGGACACACTGCCCTGCCTTGTTGTCCTGCTCACCAACTCCTCACATCGTCTCTGTTTCTTCCTCACTTCGTGCTCAAGGGTCTCCCATTTCTTCCGCTTCTTGCCAAGTTCTAATTCCTGTGGAAATCAGAATTGGGCTTCCATCTGGAAGGATGAGCTCTACTACCAACAATACCCAGAAACCTCCCACCTTGAGCAGGTCTCAGACATCACCCACTTCTCTCTGCTCGCCACTAGCCCTGGCCACCTCTGCTTTGGCTGAACATTCTGAAACATTGAGGTCCTGATCCCACCTTGACCCACTCTCTGCCTTGGTCTATCCTTGTAGATAGTAAGGACAAAGTCCAGGTTAGTGTCCCCATGAGGGTGTAGCACCCACCCGTTGTAAGTCTGGGATTGGTCCTACCTCCTATTACACTGAGTTGGGAAAATATAAAGAAGTGCCCCACTTGAGATGTGGGCTGAGAGCTCAGACTTCTCTCTTGTTAGCAGATTACTTACTAGTATGCTCAGGAAAGATTTTTGATTGTTATTTAGAACTGTGAGTTTTTTTCCCCCACTAAGAATTCCCTCTACTAATACCATCTACTAATTCAGACCAACACCTGCTCTGCCTCTTACAGAGAGTTGCCTGAGTCACTAAGACATTAAATAATTTTCCCAGAGTCACAGAGTCAGCATGAGTCAGAGGCAAGAGCTGAAGCCAGCCATTCCTGATTTTAAGACTGTCCTTCAATCCAATACTCCCATGATGCCTTTCTCTGAAAGAGCCATATCAAAGCGATTGTAGTGACTCTGAGTGGTCCATATGACTATTGGCTTGTCTCAGATGGATCATCGGTCCACAGATCAAGTCTTAAAAAGGTTTATCAGGGGCTACCTAATCCAAATTTTTATTTTACTGAGGGAAATCCATGAGAGCAGTAGAAAAGTTGGCCTCTGAAGGCAACAACTGGACTTTGCTGAAAACTCTAATTGTTCCTCCTATCTTTTTTTTTTTTTTTTTTGGTGAGGCAATTGGGGTAAAGTGACTTGCCCAGGGTCACACAGCTAGTAAGTGTCAAGGATCTGAGGCCAGATTTGAACTCAGGGTGTTCCTCCTATCTTGAAATGAGCGGCCTCCACCTAATTAACCCTAGGCATCACTATCTTATCCTTTAGCTCCTATGAAGACACAATACACAAATTGATGATTTTAGAACCAAGCTTCACCTACAATTAAAGCAATTTTGAAGGAAACTAAGACCAGAAAACAACATCTCAGAGATCTCTTAATTCGGCAAAATAAAATCCACAGTAGAGCTATTATTTGAATAGTTGTTCAACCCTGTCCCACATCCTTTTCCAAACTAAATGTAAATTCTTCTTGAAGATACCCAAGTGCTCTATAGATGATCTTGTATACAGCTAATAAGCACGTAGGGAAGTAACACATTGTCCAGGACAGGTAGATTGTACCTGAAAGAGACAGTCTCTGCCAAGAACTCTTGTCTAGATCTCAACTACAGTAAATGGTGACATTGACATCTATATTTTCTGCAGTCTGAAATAGAATCCGTTTTCTCTCTCGAGCTGATGTTTCTTGTTTTGAGAAGGATGATTTAATGTTTAATGGAGTTTATTTCTTTTCTGCTCTTTGTTGCTATTTCTCATGTTGGGGGTGGACAAGTTCATGTGTGATTTTTGCTTCCTCTCCTTTCTTTCTTCTCTTCCCTTCTCTCTCCCTCCCTCTCTCTCCTCCCCTTCTCTCTCTCCCTGTCTCTCTCTGTGTGTCTCCCCTTCCTCTTCCCCCTCCCTTCAGAGAAGAGCTCAGAAATTATTTTCTCTGTCTTCTCCCTTCTTCCTACCCCCCAACACAGCCTTTCTTTTTCTCAGCATTTTTTCACTTTTTCTAAGACTTAGAAACTCTTGCTGCTTTTTCTCCCCTAATCAGGATTTCCAAAACACATCAGCAAGAATGGGCTAGAGAGACCCTTGGAGATATATGTGTGTGTGTGTGTATGTATATATGTACATGTATGTATATGTGTGTGTACATACATATATATTTTTCTGGCTTTGTCCTCTGTTCTGCTGCTGAGAAACATAATGGTATAGTGGTTAAAGGGGCAGACTCAAAGCCAGGAAGATACAGGTTCCAGTCCAGGCACACTGGCTGTATGACCCTCTTTCCATCACTTAACCTCTCAATGCCCTGGGCAACTGTCTAAAACCTGTATTGGTGGAAGGAATTTCCTCCAACAAGTTCCCTATAACAGTAAAATAACAGGCCCAGTCCTATTATTATCTTCCCCAAGGTACTTTGATAGCCAGGTGTAGCATCTACGTCTATCTTAATATTCTGTTTGTGTGTGTGTGTGTGTGTGTGTGTGTGTGTGTGTGTGTGTGTGTGTGTGTGTGCTCTCTCCCTCTGATGAGTCTTGTTCATCTGCCATGTCTCCATCTTCTTTCAATCTGAGGTCTGCTTCCTTTCCTATTAGAAGCTATTAACATGAAGACGATCTAAGTCTCATTTTGGAGAGCAATGGTTTGCATATGTGTCTAAAACTTCCAAAATAGGATCCATATCTATCTCTATAGACATATAGAGATATAGATATTATTCCCTCAGTCTAATAAATTTGCAGAAGCCTCAGAGCTCTGTTCCTTTGTTCAAGCACTACCTCTGACACATACTGATTGCATGACCTTGACAAATCACCTAATCTGCCAGGGCCCACCCCAGGCAACTCTCATCAGAGACTAGTTGCTGATCTGCTTTAGTAGAGGGAATTTCCTCACCTGGAGTTCCTTATAGCAGGGAAATCACAAGCCCAGTCTCCATAAATAAACACACTCCTGTTTTCAAAGAAAACCTGTGTGAGTTGTGTGTAAGCTATGAAGACTGTTGCCAACATTGAAAGAGTCTAAGGTTGTTAGATGCTTGGAATACAGGTAAAATGGGGTTCTTAACCTGAGGTCCATGGGTAGATTTCAGGAGGTCCATTTCCTCTTTATTTTCACTAACTTGTAACTGATGGTTATCATTTCCTTCAATTATGAATGCAGACAACAAAACATGGTTCTGAGAAGGGGCCCAAAAGCTTCACCAGATTTCCATTGGGGCCATGACACAGAAAAGGTTAAGAATGCCTGGTATAAATGAAACTTAAGTGTCCACAAGAGGAGTCTCCATCATGCTCCCTTTTCTCTCAACTAGTAGCAGCTAGACCTACTTCAGCCAACCCAGCTACTACAGTTGTCTCTTCTATATTGTGACTTTCCCCATCACAATTTTTAGATATCTCGGGTTTCTTTAATAAAAAATTAAATGAGGGGCAGCTAGGTGGCGCAGTGGATAGAGCACCGGCCCTGGAGTCAGGAGTACCTGAGTTCAAATCCGGCCTCAGACACTTAACACTTACTAGCTGTGTGACCCTGGGAAAGTCACTTAATGCCAATTGCCTCACTAAAAAAAAAAAAAAATTAAATGGGAATTTGGGGGGGCGGGGAAGTTTTGTGGAAGCTGCAAATGACACACGAAGACCAGCAGATAACCCTGAATGAGTCTAGAAATTCCAAAATACATAAAATATATGTATAGTATTATATGATTTCAAGATATTTTATCTTTTAATACCATAATAATTCAGACTTGTCTGGTATGAAGGGAGAGCCAAAAGATTTTACACAGAGTTTTCAGATTGCAGGGGGGTACTCACCCCTAACCTCTGCAATGCAGGAGGGATTACTATGTACAGTTGTACTTACCAATTCTATAAGTGTCGAAAGCCCATTTAGAATTTTGGTCATAGCAACTATATGTGGACTTTTATAACAATTTAAGTTTTGCAAAACACTTCCCTCACAACAACCCTGTGGAAATATCATTACCTTATTGTGATATCAGTCTGGAAAGATAGGGGTCAGAGTGTGATGGATTCTAATGTCAAACTGAGGAATGATTTTGTTTTATTACACTAAAGACTCCTTGTGAAGGAGAGTAATGGGGTCAGAACTGAGCTTTAGGAATATCATTTTGGAATCTCATTACCCTCATTTTGCTGGTGAGGAAACTGAGGTTTTGAGAAGCTATGTAATTTGTCCATGCTCACACACGTCATGGGCAGCATTCAAAATCAGATCTCCTAATTGTAGAGTCATCACCTATTCCAATATAACAAGCTGCCCCTCTCAAACAGCATAGGATGTTTGGAGTTAAAGAGAATGTTAAAAATCTTTGAGATGAGGGTAGCTTGGTGGTGCAGTGAATAAAGTACTCCCCCTGGATTCAGTAGGACCTGAGTTGAAATCCGGTCTCAGACATCTGACACTTACTAGCTGTGTGACCTTGAGCAAGTCACTTACCCTCATTGCCCCACCCAAGAAAAAAAAGTCTTAGAGTCTATCCATCTCTTTTATAGATGTGGAAACTGAGGCTTAAGCCACATTGAATAACTTGCCCAAGATGACACAGATAAGTAAGCAATACAGCCCACCTCAAATCTATAGCAGAATTTGAACCTGAATCCTCTGATGCCAACTTCCTGTTGAATTCAGCTTTTTCCTTTTTAGGGGGAAGGGGGAATGGGCAGGGCTGGGGAGAATTAGGGTCTAGACCTAGTAAGGAACTCCTAGTGTGGAAGCTCCCTTCCTGGAACTGATTGACAACTCATAACTTCAAACAAATAAACTATATATTGCCCCCTACCAAAATAATAAATAAATGAACTTGAACCTCACACAACCAGTCTAAAGTATTTGCTACTCTCCTTGATTTTTCCCTTGCTGCTTGATAGGACTGTGTCTCAGGTTAAGTAGAGTAGTGACTTTCTTTACCCACCTCTACCACCAGGTATAGTAAATAACCTAAGACTGGGACCAGAAAATGGCTTTCAGTGCTGGTCCTATTTCTTCAGGCTGGAGTACAGAAAGGAGATGACAAAGACAGGGACAAAGTGGGGCTCGGAGAAGACTCTCCAATGGCCAAGAGCTGAGACTCTCTTGCTGAGATCCTGACAGAATGAAGATACAGTTGTCCCCTTCAGGCCCTGCTCAGATGCCTGTGGGCACCCATGTTTCCATAGCCAAGAAAAAGTTTGAGAGGTCAGGAAAAGGCTCCAGAGTCCATGCTGGAGCCCATGTCATTATGTTGTCACTTAGATAAATAGATAAGCTCTCATGGCCCCTGAGATGTGAAATGATTTTCAAAGATCATACAGTCAATCTGTCAGAAGCAGGACGTAGCACCCATTCTGACAAGTGCCTCTCTAAACTCCCAACCCCAGCTGAGGCAGAACCAAGGAAATACAAAGCCAGAACTCTGTGCCTAAGACCTCAAAAAAAAAATCAACATAACTAGACCTGACACTTGAGTCACCCCCAAAGTTCACAAGGGCCCCACGAAGCTCACCAGTTGCTTGACCCTCTGCTGGCTTCCTGGCTCTGTTAATGAGACCCCCTCCAATAGGCTATCCACGTCATCCTGGGATCTAGCCAAGGGCACTGCCTGCAAATGACCAGAAGAATCTGACCCTTCCTTGCAGAGTAGGTTGGTCCTTTAACCAGCTTTCCCTACCCATTCCCAGCCTGAACCTGAAAGGTTCTGACCAGAGGACACCATTTACAGTTGGAGAAAGGGAAGAAAGGCTGCATCCTCTCCTGGGTTTTAGCCATTACTGGCTGTGTGACCTGCGATGAGGTCCTTGGACCTCCTATTTCCCATCTCTCCTGGGTGGGATGCCTGACTGTCTCCCAGGACAAATGGGAGGCATAAGTGCTTTGAGATCCTAACAAGTACTTTGGGTCCTGAGGGACCATTCTTACTATCCAGGCCACCGTTTCCCATTTTAGCTGTTTCTCCTTGTCCCCGCCCCCTAACCTGTATTAAATAGGATTCTGTCCTCTCCTAAGTGCCCTTCAGCAGACA
Source organism: Dromiciops gliroides (assembly GCF_019393635.1). Lineage (NCBI taxonomy): Eukaryota > Metazoa > Chordata > Mammalia > Microbiotheria > Microbiotheriidae > Dromiciops > Dromiciops gliroides. The sequence goes on along the minus strand of NC_057864.1, from coordinate 168,538,219 downwards.
GCAGAGAATTTGGAGGATGATTTGCCTACTGTTTCAAGGCTGAGGGAGGTAAATCACCCAGACAGCATAGAGAAGGGTCAATGAGTAATAACAGCTAGCATTTATGTAGCATTTTAAGGTTTGCAAGGCACTTTACATATGTTAATTCAGTTGATCCTCACAACAACCCTGACAGGTGGGTGCTATTATTATTATCCCCATTTTACGGATGAGTAAACTGAGGTAGACAGAAGTTAAATGACTTGCTCCCGGGGTCACACAGCTAGTAAGTGACTGAATCAGGATTTGAGTTCAGGTCTTTTCTGTCTTCAAGCCTCACACTCTATCCAAGGCATGGCTAGACCTGCCCACTTTCCGAACCTTGCCTCCCCCCCCCCCCTCCCGCCCCAGTACTACTTCTTTCTGGCCCACCCCACCCCACCTCCCTTCCTGAGTCAGATCTCCCCTCATTCAGGATCACGTCTCTACTTCCCCAGGGAAAAGGTCGGGTCCTAATCAAACTAGGGAAAAGCCACAGATACTGAAATCTGACTCTTGAGTATCTATTCTCTCTTCACCCAGCTTGGTCACCGTGGGGTTAATGATGTACCAAGTCTAACTCAGTAAGAAGAGCGTGAGGGTAAACAGGGCTGGTCTCTTTCTTTTGGGAGCCTGCCACCTCTCCTCCCCTCGGCTCCCACTGGTCCCCAAAGCTTTCGGTCCTATGTCCCTTTCTTGCCCCTCAGCTCCTGTGGGGCACGAGGGCAGGGGAAACCCTCAAGTTTCTAAGGAGAGTAAGAATCTGATTTGGGGCTCGGACCCTCCTCTAGCTCCCTCAGGGTGTCCCTAGCCTCTCCAGCCCATTCCCTTTTCCCATCCCTAGCCCTCTGCCCCACACGCTCCTGACTCTACGGGAGAGCTGGTATTATTGTTCCTGGGAGATGGGCTCCTACCTGGAGCTGGGACTGAGGACAGGATGGGGCACGGGGCGAATGCCCCTCAGGGTACTAGTGCCAAAGATGCCTGGGCAACTGTAGGGAGCCAGGCCACTGGTTGCAGGAGGAAGCGTCCCAGGCAGCGGGCTCAGCCCCGAGAGCGGCTGCCACGGCAACCAGAGGGATTTACTGGGCTATACCACTCAGCTCGGGGGAAGAGGGAGGAGGAAGGAGGACAGAGGCCTGGCTGGTACAATTCAGTTCAGCTGCTGGGAGGTTGGGGATGAATACAGTATCAGCCCCTAGCTACGGCTGGTCGGAGACTCTAGCCTGGGACTTCTCCCCTCCAGGCTTGGGGATAGTGTCCCGGGGACTCACCAGCGCAATTATCTTGGGGTTACTGGGAAGGGGATGATAGAAAAAGAGGATTCAGCTGGAGCAGGGAGCTGCGGGGAATCACAGGACTGGACCTCAGAGAGGCAGGGAAGATGTCAGAGGATGAAAACCAGAGTCCTCTGAGGAAATCCGAGCGGGACATTGTTGATCTTGGGGCATGCTGCTCTGTCCTGCTTTGTAATCCTCCTCCTTTTCCTTAAGGAGGCCTCTGGCCCCTCAGCTGATCTCATCTCTTCATACCTCCCATGTGGGAGGCCGGGGGTACAGGGTGGAGATGGGGGCTGGCAGGATCCTAAGGCTCTCCCCTTCCTCCACCTGGTCCCCCTACCTGAGGAGATGGGGAGCCTTATTGGCACCCCCCAGGATCTGCCCCCTGCTCAGGGTTCTCACCTCCCCAGGGGCGCCAGGGGCAGGGGGCTGCACAATGGTGTCCAGGGAGCTGGGGGATCCCTTCAGGGAGACCCCCTGCAGATTCCTTAGGGCGATCTGCCGCTGCAGCCTCAGAACCTCCTGTTGGGACTCCCGAAGAAGCCGGTCAAAGTCCCACATATTCAGCCATTGGGGGCCCTCCTGCCACACACAGGTCCAGGTACCATCAGGAGAGTGAGCAGACCAGGCCTCAGGCCTTGTCCACCCACCACCCTCCAAACCTTCATTTCTCCTGAGCTCTACTCCAGTTTCCAGATGTCACAGGCCAGAGAGCTCCATACCCTGGGGCTCTGCCCTATTCATCTGACACACCTCCCCGCCGGGGTTTTCATAGCTGTGAACCCCACTCTCCTTTTCACAAGCCATATAAGCCAGAAAAGCTTGGCAGGGGGTTCCAGGATTCTGCCCAGTGAGGTATAGGTGTGTTTATAAGTTCACATCTATACATAGTTCCTCACACACACACACACACACACACACACACACACACACACATATATATATATAATTTGGTCCCAGTCACATACATATATATGTCTGTCTAAAGCTACACTGGCACATTCATATATGGGCATCTGCAAAGCACACTATGCATATATGTATGTTCCTACATCCAGCAAATTTGGTGCTTACCCAACCCCCCCTCCAGGAGTAAAGTTCATTTATCCACCATGGCTCAGGGCCCTCCTTTTCTCCCCTCCGACCTGGGCCATTGCTGGGAGAACCCACTCCCCAGCATTCCCTATCCTCTGCCAGCCAACTTTTACATCTCATTAGCATCTCATCAGCATCCTAATTATAAGGTAGGCCCTGAGTAGGGTTAAGGGAATGAGAGGAAAACTCTTGGTGAAGACAAGAGAGTAAAAGGGATGAAGGACCAGCCAGGGAGTTGGGTCTGCTCTGTGCCCACCCTATCCACACCTACCATACCTGGCCCTCAGAGCTGAGCCGTGCTTGAAGTTCCTGGCACTGCCTCTGCAGGTGAGCGATCTGCTTGTCCTTGGCCAGGAGGGCACTAGCTGTCTCACTGAGGTCACGGGCTCGTTGGCTGGCCAGGGCCTTTCTGGCCAGCTCCAGGCTGGCACCTGGACGGGGCAGGGGAGCATTCACCTGTCCAGGAGCAAGGCACATGGCCAAGAGATTTCTTGTTAGAACCTGACTCTTCTCCCTTCCCCCTGGTGCTTACTATCACCATCACCCCAAAAAAGTCAAGGAAAGGATAGAAGCAATATGAGAACCCAGAATATTCATTTGAGGCAGAGGCCTGCCCCCACCAGCTCTCCCAGAATGAATTCTTATTGGACTGTGTTGTGTGGGCAATAGACACTGCAAACAACTCTTCCCAGAAGGATAGCACTCGAGTTCCGAGTTAAGGGTGAGGAGTTTCCCACATGCTAAGCAGGACTGAAAGAGTTAAAGAAGTAATAACTAAGCCTGGGAATAGCTGGGAAGCTAAAATTGGGCTGCCACATTGATGGGTGCCCCCTCACACAAATACACACACATACCCAGGAGTATTCAGCAGGCCTCGACATCAGAGTCAACCCAAAGGAAAATCCCAGCATCCTATTTCCAAGCCTCATACAGGGGAAGGGATTATCTTTGACCCCTTACTTAGGCCATCCCCCATAGCCCTCAAGCCTCTGAAACTACAGCTTCTTAGATTGTATCATTGTTCCATTTTGCTACTTCTCATTTTCTGGGTTTATCTCATTTCCCCCAACTCCCAATTCCTGTGTTTTCCTGTCAGTCTTCCAGTCCCCAGCGTTAGGACCACTTCTATGACCAGTTTTCCAGCCCTACACTGTCTCATCTGCCCATCCCATAGTCTGTCTTCCAATCCCCCAGCCCCCAGGCCTCTGCTGTCTCATCCTCTCCAACCCCTAGACCTCACCATGAGCAAGTTGGCCTCCTGAAGCTTGTGGGCCCTCTCTTCTAGCCGTTTGGCAATGACTGCCAGTTCTGCATTCTTCCTCTTCAACCTCTTCACCTTCTCCTCTGTCTCAGGGAAGCTGCTCTTTCGCTGAGAGTAGACCCAAGATTGAGTAGAATGGAAAGGTCTCATGGTGTCCAGCCCCACCAACTAGCCCCTACACTAGTCCCCAGGTTTCTGACCTCTAGCCCCAAAGCTCTGTGGGACTTGGAGTCAACAGTTCACCCTCTCTGAGCCTTGGCATTTGAAAGGGGGAAGACACCTCTGTCTCCGAGGGGAGTTGGTGAGGGATAAAGTCAGAACACCCGCCCAGCCCATTTGTGATTCCCCACCACACCCCCAAATACCAGCTCCCACCTTAAAGCCTTCTCCTTCCTCCCCAATGCTGACCCATACTCAGCTTCCTCCAACCTCTCACCAGCTGTTGGTTCTCCTCCTTCAGGATGGCACATCGACGCTGCATTTCACCTAAAGCCCTCAGCAGCTCCATGTTAGGCCTCACCCCACAACCTGAATCCAACCAGGTCTGACATAGGGAGGGAGAAGAGAAGGCATGCAGGCCTCACAGAGATCCTTTCTCCCTGCCGCCCCCCCCCCCAGCAGCAAGGTTACTCCCTATTCCAAACACCACCACCACCTTTTACTTGTTGAGCAAGAGTTCTTAACCTGGGGTCTGTGGATAAATCTCAGGGGGATCTGTGAACTAGGATGGGGGGAAAATGCATCTTTATTTCACTAATCTCCAACTAAAATTCAGCATCTCCTTCAATGATTTCAAAACATTATTGTGAGAAGGGGCACCTAGGCTTTAGCAGATTGCCAGAGGGGTCTGTGACACACAAATGGTTAAGAACTCCTGTCATGGAATCTAAAGAGAGCTGAGGGACTGGGGGGAGGGGGAACTTCTCTCCAAGAACCCTGTCCTTTCAGAGAAGTTCAAAAGGGGAACACACAGGAAAAGGAGGTTTGCCTTAGCATACTCTACCCTCCTGGATCAATGCTGGCACCCTTTGACCCTGGGCCCTTCCTGCCACCTTTCCGGGAAAGCCCAGCTTCAAGACCAAAACTGTGGGAGCTTGGGATGGCCATGGGGACTCTGGCCCCTATCTTGTTCATGGCTCCCTCAATTTCTCTCCATACTGCTAGGATTTTCTATCAACTCTAGCCCTTTCCTCCAACCTCCTGGCTGTTCCCCAGAAGTGATGCCCCCAGTCCCAGACTCTGTGGCCTTCTCTGTCTTCTGTTAGATCTCCCCATCCCCCTCCTGTCTCCCTGTACCCCATCCCCCACAAGACCTACTCCCTCTTAGCTTCCCTCCCACTTTCTTCTCTCTCCCTCCAAGAGCTAAACACCCCTAAGGAGCCTAGAGAATAAGATAGAATGAAGCAGAGGCAGACAGTGCCAGACAGGAAAAGGGTCAGACCCTGAGACAGACTGACATCCAGACAAGGGGACAGGCAGAGATGAGCAGATGGCATCACCTAGTCAAGCACAGAACTAGACTGACAGAGACCCAGAGAGATGGGGCCTAAGGCAGAGAAGGAATGACAGATGCAGAAGCAGGCTCCCAGACAGGGAGGGAGGAGGAGACGCAGTGGGGCTGCAGCTCTGGCAAATGCCATGTGCTGAGATTGAAATGGCATCAGTTAGGGACCCCGAATCCTCACCCTCTCTACTCCCTACATGCCTCTTGAATCCCAGACCCTCCAAACAACCCTCTTACCTGGGGGGAATCTTCAGTCTCCCAACACTGTAGCCTCCTCCTGATGGATCCAGGGCTCTCTGGGAGCTGGGTGACACTAGGGAAGCTGTCAGCTTTGGGCGACACAGCCCCTTCCCCTCCAGATGGAGTGTCCTCCATCTGTCCAGGGCTCCCGGCCTCCACAGGCTCTAGGTTCTCCCCAGGGTCCGGCTCTTCAGCCTCCAAAGCCACCAGGGAATCACCCCACATTGGAGCTGTGCTCCCTGGCACACCCCCTGGGCTCGGGGCCCAGCCAGCCCAGGTGGGCAATGTCTGTGGTTCCATTGCTCCTTACTCCCCTTTCTCCCTTGATGGGGTGAGGGGGCTCAGATCCTCTGTGGCACTGCAGGACCCCAGGGCCAAAGACCAGGGGCATCACCCCCCCAAACGAGGGCACAGCGTAGGGTCATATTGGGCCAGGACCACTTCTCCAATCAGGCTCCTGGCTCCACCACACTCCACGTCCAAGGTCGGCAGCGAGAGAGCTTTCCTGCCTACAAAGACAAGCCGAGCTGCTGGAATTGAAGCTGGGGTTTGCGTGTGAGTGTGCGCCAGTAGCCGTGTGTGAGCGAGAGAGGGTGTCCCTGTGGGGGCAATGTTTGGAGGCCAGAGACGGTTTAACTGAATGAAAGCATGGGTCTCCGTGTGTGTGGGTCAGCGGCAGTAGATGTTGGGGTTGTATATGTGGGAGGGGGTGTCTTTGTGTGTGTGTCTATCTGTGTCTTGTTGGTGTGGATTAGTAAGTGGGTGTCGCTATCGTTAGTTGTGTTTGCAAGTGTGTCGATATCTCTGTATGACAGTGCCCCTAAATACTCGTGTGTCCCCTTCTATGTATGTGGCTCAGAGTCTTTGGGTCTAGCTGGCCATCCATCTGAATGAGCTTCAATCCCTTCTCCACGGCACAGACCAGGCTCTGTTTTGGGCTGGGGGCGGGGGTGTCGCTGGTTGCCTGCCCGGCCCCCTTCTCTCTCCCTGTCTGTCTCTGCTCTGCTCTGTAGCTCTTCTGGGTCCTAAGGAGGCCTGGGACGATGTGCCGCCTGCCTCATAGTCTCTCCCTTAGAAGTTCAGCTCTAAGAAATCCTGGGTTCCCCAACAGCTCACTGTGCCCCAAAGTCCTTGGTATGGAAGAGGGTCCAAGCACTGGGCTGTGCATGGAGATGGGGGGGATAAAGAATGCTCCCCTCCCCCCTCCTCATCAGCCAGCCAATGGAAAGCCAGCTGCTGGTTGCCATGGTGATGGCGCTGCAATGGTAGGCAGGATAGATAGGCAGGGTAGGGGGCTGGGGGACTGGGCAGTCCGCTCCTCCTGGGATCTGCTGCTTAGGACACATACGATACACGTTCACGCTGCTACTTCCAGAGCACACTGAGGGACGGGAGGTGATGGGATGAGGAAGGAAATGCGACCACATACCTATCCCTTCCCTCCTCCCTCCTAGCAAAGAGGTCTGAAAGACAGAAGTGAGAGGGACGGAAAAATGGAAAGAGAGAAGGCAAGAGAGAATGAGGGGAAAGGGAAAAGGAACGAGAGAGAGACAGAGACAGAGAGGAGAGAGAGGGAGGGAGGGAGACGGGGAGAGAGGGAGAGAAAGAGACTGAAAAACAGAAAGACAGAAAGACAAAGGCCGAGAGACTAACAGAGAAATGGAAATAGAAATAGAGAAAGGGAGAAACAGAAATCCCAGCCCCCCTCACAGCTCCTTCTGTCCATGCCCCTCTCTCAATCCCACCCGTTTCTGGGAGCAGGCCCTGGTCCTCTTCAATCCTCACCTCCTTCCTCACCCGCCACCCCCCAGTCCTCTGGAAGCCTCCCCTCCCATCTCTCTCCATCGGTCCCTGGCGCTGTCGTTAGAAGTCGCCATGGGTCAGGGATCTGGGAATGCATTTCTTCCCCCTACATGGGGTGAAGAGGATGCCATTTGTAGTGGTGTGGACGGCAGAGTGGGCCCACACCTGGACTGGACCGAAGGGTTCAGCTCAGCACCGGGCTTCCTTGGGATCTAGAGCAGCGTCCTCTAGAAAGGGGACATGCCCCTCTCCTCCCCTCCCAGGGCCTGCCTCTGCTGGACGCACGCGCCCCCTGGTGTCATTCTGGGGAACAGACACCCCCCCCCCCAGCTCCCTGGGAATGGGTAATGCTGACAAACTCATGTCGGTGTCACGAGGGAAAGAGGGAGGGGGGCTGTGTTTGTGTGCATTAGGGGCCAGTGTATAGAGGCACGCCAACATGTATGCAGGCATCCATGTGCGCCAAAGCACATATGTCTATGTGTGCATATATATGACTGTGCATATGCAGAAACGCGATGGGACGGTGCACATCAGGAGCCCAGAGGCCCTTAGGTTCCTTGGGGGACACTTTCCCCTCTAGACCTTAGTTTCCTCATTTGTAAAATGTTTCATTTCTGTACATGAGCATTTCCTCTGGGGTTTTGCAGTGAGAGCTGGTGGAGAAGGGGGGGAATGGGGGGGAAGGAGGGGGGGAAGGGCAGGGAGAGGAAATAGCACCCCCTGGTGGGCGAAAATGCTTTCATTTGCTAATGTAGCCCTAGGTCCTTGGTGGGCAGGTATTGGGTAGGGGATGGGGTGCGGGAAACCATGGCTCTTCTAGGTCCTAGGCCTTGCTCTTTTCCCGCTCTCCTGCCATCCTGAGCTTTTCACTCAGACCCAACCAGTGTAGACTCTGTTCTTCTTGCAAGGGGCTGGCTCAGCCCGAGGGTCCCCTTGCCCCCTCTCCAGCCCAGCCCATCCTACTCCAGTGACCAACACTCTCTTTAGAGGCTCAGAGAGGATGTGAGGTACTGCTGGGCCCCTGTGGTGATAACATCAGCTGCCCCTGTCTCTTCCCTTCCTCCAGGTCCCAACCCCAACAACACTCAAGGACCCTGAAATGCCCCCATGTGCATTGCTTCCGATTCTCATGGCTGCCCCCCTTTCTCCACCCCACCCTCCAGCCACTCAACCACCTGTCACTGTCCCACCAGTAACAAAATTCTCAGATAGCATGGAAAGGGGAATCAGTTCTTTATTAGTTGGAGGTCACTGACACAATCATTGATTCCTTCCCCACCCCCATCATCCCTTCTTCCTTCTTGACTTCTGAGGCTTCTGGCTTCATGGGACCTCAGATCCATAAGAATTACATTTCCATGTTTCTCTGGGGATCTTCCCCAAATTTCAGGTAGGCCCCACCCTCCCAGCATGCCCTTATTCCTCTCCCCCCAGGATGCTGTTTAAGGGACCACAAGGTAGATAGAAGAGGTAGAAGGAAAAAGGGAAAGAAGGACTTCTGCTAAAATTTAGGGGTTCTCCTCTGCCCACCAGGGAGTTATCCACTTGACAGCAAAGGCAGGGGATGAATTTCTTACTGAGCCCTTAGTAGATGTTGCCATTAGGGGCACCACAGAATGGTTTGGGGACAGTGTTGGTCATAGGGGAAGCTATTTACCTGATCCTTGGTGCCACTAGGGCTGAGAGTCCAGAAGAGGAGTGGTGAGGGTGACGGATGGCGTGTCTCCGAAGCCCACAGTACACTCATCCATAAAGTAGGAAACACTACACCCTACATTGCTGTTAGTAGTGCTTTCTACTTTATGGGTGACTGCACTGTCTGTCTGTCTGTCTGTGTCTGTCCAGCCGGTGGGTTTGCCCCACTTCCTTCTTCTGCCACCTGCTTGGAGAGAGACCCCACCCCCACCCCTACCCCAACCCTTCACCCTGCCCCTCTTCCAACTAGGCCTTCCTAGTTCCAGCCGCTGCTCCCTAGCTCCAGATTTCTGGGACTCCCCCTGAAGCGCAACAGGACCATCAAGGGGACCCGCCCTGGGCCTCATGGGCGGTGACTCAGCATGGCGCTCATCCTCCCCTCCTCTCAACCTCCCCACCACTTCCTCTTTAGCCACATCTCCTGTCCTCCAAAGCAACCCCCACCTCCCCACCACCCCCCCCCCCCGCAACCATTTTCTGGCAGAAACAGGTGTAGACAGTGGTTCCTGTGACAGTTTACCCCAGTCTCACCAAATTCCCACCCCATTTCGGTGGTTCTTACTGGTTTACCCCTTTCCCCAAGAGCACTCCCTTTCTACCCATCCTCCCTTAAAAAGAGTGTGAAGGAAACAATTTCCCCTTCAAAGCCTCCCCTAACCAGACCTCCCTGCCTGGCTCCCTTCTTCAGTCCCTGCTTATCCTTAGGTCTCGTTCAACTCTCAATGCTGAGAAGACCCTTAGTCCCTTATACCCCGTGGCTCCCTAATGGGCCCTCCCACCAGGGTGAAGCCTGCGCGCCAGGATGGTGGCCATCTTGGGTGGAAGTAGTTATGGAGGGGTCTGCCCCAGGAGGGGCCGTATGCATCTCTGCTGCCCCCAGTTCCCATCTCAAAGCCCCATTCTGGCACCCATCCCCTGGACCTCCCTGGTTCTGTCTTCCAGTGAAGGTCTCTGCCACTTCTTCCCCCATCTCTCTAGGGCTGAGAGGAATTTTGCCACCTTTGTTCCAAGTGGTAAAGAACTGAAAGTTCGGGACACAAGGAAAAATTCTTCCTCAATTCACCTCTATCTCCCCCAAAGGGTAGAGTCAGAATTCAAACCTGCAGTACCAAGGGTCCTGGCAGAGCCTTGGTTCCCAGACCCCTCCTCTCAGCCTGACGACTCAAGGTTGCCTGCCCTTCCTCAGTTCCTCTTCTTGCCAGCCTGTCTTTCTGCCCTGACTCCTAGTGCCCCCGGGGGCTACCCCATGACATGCCCCACTCTCACTCCCTAGACCTTTCCTTCTCTCTCTTCTCAAAGCCTGTCCTAGGCCCAGTTTTTTTCCTCTGACCTCCATCTTCCCCCATATTTGTGAGATGGGGAGAAGGGAGAGAAGGAAGAGAAGGGGGTATGTGAAGACACTTACCTGGTGGTACTACCTTCTTGGAGTGGGGGAGGAATCATCTGGGTGCTGCAGGCGCTGAAATGGGGTCCTCTACCAAGCGGGCACAGTTTATAACCCCGCGGACCATGTGGGGCTGACCACAAGTCATCACCACCCCACAGGGCTGCTGGCTCCACCCCCCCTCACTCCACCCCCACCCCCAAGCAGGCAGGCGGCCCCAGGAGATTAGTGAACTCCTCCCCCCCACCCTAGGCCCTGGGTTGGCAAGACAGACTGACAGGAAACCAGTAGCAATGCTGGGTCTTAGGGAGAGCAAGAGAAGTGGGGGAGGGTAGCAAAGGATGCACATACTCTGGGTAGGTGGCATCAAAAGACCCCAGACCACAGGACCCTGCTCCTTCCCCTCATGGTACCTGGCAGGCCCCCAGGGCCTCAGTTTGGGGGGGGGTTCCTCTCTATTACTGGGTGATATATAGGCCTGGCTATGCCTTATCTGGGATTGGGAGGAAGGCTTCCAGAAGGCACATGTACTCATGATGGGATAAATCCTAGAGTGGAATAGAATCTTGGCCCCCACTATGTTGAGATGACTCTCTTCACCAGGCTCCTCTAGCCTAGAGCCCAGAGTTGTCTCAACTCTCCTGACCGGAGGAGACACCCAGAGCCAAGATGTTTGGCTGGGTAGCCAGAAGCCCAGTCTAGGTCTGCTGGACAACCTCAGTCAAAATATCCCACTCTCTGTGTCTCAGTTTCCCCCAACAACTGGAGCATAAGCTGGGGTGGGGGAAGGAAGGAGATTACCCCACTACGGGGACACAGAGGAAAAAGGAGCCAGATGAGTCAATTTGTATTTGGAATAGGGTCAGGCGCCCAACTCAGGGCCCTTCTCCAAGCATGGGGGGCTGGATAACAGGGCAAGGAGGAACAGAGACGGCCTGAGCAGGAAGGTTGATTGGAGGCCCTTGGGATACTTTGGGGTACAGATCAAGAGCCCCCAATTCTGTATTCCCTGTGGGACCCCCTTGACCAGCTCTGGAACCAAAGGAACCCTAGCCTAAGAACATCTTCTCTGACACAAAGCCACCCCACCCTCCCCCACCGCCCCCACCCAAGCTTTTCCAATGTATATCTTCTGCCCTTTGAGAGGAATGGGCCAAGTTGGTGCTTAAGGAGGGTGGGGGTCAGCAGAGATACCTGAGGGAGGTGTGGGGAGAAGAACTGGGTCTGAACAGAGTGCCATGTTCTCTCTGGACAGCACAGGGTTGAATTTGTCCCCTCCCTTCCCAGCAGCCCCCCTACCACCACCGTGTTCTCCCAGTTTTAACTGGACTCCTAAGGGGTCTTTGGTGGTAGGTTGAGGGGGACAAATGTAGGAAAAATGAAGTGCTTAGGAGGTGGGTGAGCAAGAGGGAAGATGGGTGAAAGTTTGGGGTAACTGAAGTGAAAAGCTGTCCCCCCACTCCCCACCCCCAAAACAGGAGAAAGGAAGAGACTCCTGGGTGAGCTCAGGGGAGCAGCAGGTGGGGGAGGGGCAGGGCTCGGCGGATGTGGGCACCAGACTGGAGGGCCCGCCCACCTGCCCACCCCACCCCCTTCCCTCGTGGAGGGGGGGGGGGGCGGGCGGAGAAGACAGGAGGCAGGAAGCAGCCCCAGTGCAGGGCCCCTGGGGTGGGGGGGTGGGGGGAAAGCGCACGAAGAGGGGGAAAGAGATGGGGATCTTAGCTGAGCTGAGGATCTAGCAGCCATGCGGAAAAAGGCTACCTGGAACCCCAACCCTATCCATCCTATTCCCCCAGAATCTCAAAACACTTGAGTTAAAACTGTGGGCACTCAGGAGTTGGAAGAAATCAATCCTGGGGAGATCTCTAAGAGAGGGAGAGAGTCTCTGAGGATCCTCTAGAGAGAGGGAGGAACCTCTAAAAAGACCAAGTGTGCCTTTGCACAAGCATCCATGGGGCTACCCTTTGGGTCCCAGCTCCTCGCAGCATCTCTGCCCCAGCTCTCAACTTCATAGTCCCCACCTCCCCTACCTGAAAGGGCTCTCATTTATACATCCAGATGCATGGACTGAGCAGCCTGATTCCCCTATCCCAGTCACTTCACCTCTGGCATCACCCCCTCCCAGAGCCCTATGGTGGAAGAAAAGGACAGCAGAACAGAGAGAAAAAGGAATGGAGACTTGGAAGGATCGCAGAATGGCAGATTTAGAACCGGAAGTGAGCTTGGAGGTCATTTAGGCCAATCTCATTTTACAAATGAGTAAACTGAGGCCCCAAAGAGGGGACCTCTTTTTTCCCCAGGGTCACAGAGATCTAGGAAGTATCTGAAGCGGTATTTGAGCCCAGGTCTTCCCAACTCCAAGTCCAGTGTTCTAACCACTATTCCATCCAGTTGCCTCATAATGGGTCAGCTCAGCTCTTGCAAGCCAGGGAAAAAGGATGATTGTGAGGGAGTAGAGAGAGAATTGTAAGGCTAATAGGTCATATGGAGTAAAATGAACCATGTAGAAATGGGGCACTGCTCCTTTAAGAGACCCCCTCTCCAAGATCCCTCACTCCCTACCCCAGACCCTGGGTGGAGGGGAAGTGGCTGCAAGGAGTGATAAGGGGGATAAGAGTATCATGTTTGCACAGTAATCTAGGGTTCTGGACTCCCACCCCTCAGACACTCTCTCTGAAGTGTCTCTTTCTTTCAGGGAATCTCCTCACCCCAGGCCCCCTCAGCAAAGCTTCTTCTTGTTCCTCCCCAAAGAGTGGTCCCCCCTCCCCCAAGTACTGCCCTGCAAAGGGGTCACTAGAAAGGATAAAGAAGAGAGACACAGATCTAGGAGACCCATAGCAAACGAGAACTGGGAGGTACCTTAGGAATAATCTAATCCAACCCCTTAATTTTACAGATGGAAACAGCTGAGGCCCAGCAAGGGTCAGAGACTTATCTAAGGTCATACAACTAATAGACTATTAAGCAAGAGAGTCAAAATTCAAACCCAATTCTAGAGACAAGCTTGTTGACTTGGTGTCCCAGAGCCAGTTCCAACTGGCTCTGGAGAACTGTCTGTTAAATTTTCAGTGTGATCATTTACACTTTGGAAATTGCCAAACAGTACAAAGCAGGGCTTGCTTTATTCTTGTCATCGTTGGTTGTTGAGACTTAAGAAAGTGATGGGGAAAATGCTAATAATGCAGATTAAACTTGTGTTTCCTGCATACACATTTCCCACCCCAGCCCCCAAGCTGATTGTTAAACATTTACCAGAACATCCCTGCTTATTGACTTGACTTCTAGAGACTACCAATGCAGCATTCTTTCCACTGTGACATTCTCTCTTTACAATATGAACATTTTTTTTGTTTCTACTTAATTTTGCTTCTACTTAATTCCTCTTCCTCTGTAGAGATGTGTGGAGGTGACCCTGAAATCTCAAAAGTAACCTAGCCCAACCTGCTGCAGCAGGTTCCATTAAGTTGGAAGAACTTCAAGTACAAGTCGTGACCAACCATCACTAGAAGAATGGCCACTGAGTGAAGAAATTTTTTCAGCCACAGTAACTCCCAAAGTGAGTTGATTAAGGTAGAAAGATCCTGATGGATGAAATAGAGGCTCCTTGATGTATTGAAATCTATGTAAAAACCTCTACAGGAATCTTAGATTCTAATCTTGGCTCTGATACCAATTAGCCTTTATGATCTAGGACAAATTCCTTCTCTTCCCTAAACCTAAATTTCCTCTAACATTTACTAATTCTCAAGAGTCATCCTTACTTTCCACCTCTACGTCCCATCTTCCAACAGTATCCCCAGGGTGAACAGAGGCATTGGATTGTTTTGTGATGGGGGCAGGGGAAGTGACTCTCCAGTGTACCCATCACCTCATTGTTCTCCCTACTCTACCTCAGCACCTAGGACATGTCACCAAACTGAGACCTGCCTCCCCCGGATCCTCCTTGAGTTTGTTGGGAGTTTCATGTTGGGTGAAACTAAGAAAAGAGATGGAAAGAAAACTGGTCAGTAAGGGGCCCACTGCAACCTTGGTTCAAAGTTTCCTTGTAAGACTCTTTCCTATCCCCACTTAGGGCCCTTAGCCTTTATTAAACACCTGCTATGTGCCAGACACTATGCTAAGCATTGGGAAGGAAGCCTGAGTTCAAATCTTACCTCTGCTATTTAGTACCTGTTTCCTTAAGCAAGACATTCTCTTTCTTTGGGACTCAGTTTACTCATATGTATAATGAAGTGGTCAAATCACAAAACTTCTCATCTACCTTCCAACTCTAACAATTTACCATCCTATGAATGTGCAAAACCAAGGGGATAGAGGATAGGTGAAAATTGGGCACACAACCAAGCCAATGAAGATTCCAAGTGCCTAAACATGGTAGGCACTTAATATATGTTTCTTTGTATGAATAAATGGATACATGAGTAAAGAAGACAGAAGGGAGCATATCTCTGGTCCTTGGGCCCAGGTCAGCTCTTTTTTCCTCCGCTCTACTGGAGTCTCAAATCCAGTTTAATAAATCTCCTAAACCTAGGGTGTCATGATGAAGGTCAGCTCCTGGGCAGAGCTAGAGCATCCAGATTAAGGACACAATCTCACATACACCCACAGAGAGATATACAGTTAAGCACATGGTCACACAAAGACACATGCAATCACATCATTATGTACCGCCCTAGTCAGAATGCCAATCCCACTTTTCTCCAGAATTTGGCTTGTAGGAAATCTAGGTAGGCCTATCATTGCACTCGTGGTTTTATTCACTTTTACTCCAAGCCTGTGAAGACTTCCCATGGCAGAATGGGCATACGACAACTATTTGTTCCAGCGGCCATGAAGGCAGCTGAAGCAGGCATAGTCAGACATGGAAGACACCAATGTTGTCCACTGCGTCCAGGGCCATTGCCAGTGGACGTCAATGACTCTGGGAGAGAGAGTGAGGCTGATGACTGTGCACAACTCCACCTCACTTAAATCCAATCCAGGGGCAAGTCAATTCATCACTCACGTTGTCACTGCTCCTCTCTGAAAACAAAGGACAAACAACAACAAATTCTTTAGTCTTCTCATACACCCCTGCACGGTGTCCTTTCCAAATCAGTGACACTGGCATTCTTGCTGTTCCTCTATCCACAAGGTGTTCTATCTCCTGGTCCAGGCCCCTAGGCCTTCAATTCTTTCCTTCCTTGTCTCTGCTTCTAGCTTCCTCCAACACTCAGCTCGAGTCCTACCTTCTGCCCTTCTAATTAATTAGGGTTACCTAATTCTGGGTCTCACTCCTACCCCTTTATGCCTACATAGTATCCTCCCTCTGAGATTATCTTTCATTTGTTCTGCATATATCTGTATGTACAATTTTTTTTTCATCTTGTCTCCTCCATTAAAATGCAAGCCCCGTGGGGGCAAGAACAATCTTTTTACTTTTCTTTGTGTTTAACATAGTGCCTGGCACATAGTAAACCCTTAATAAATGCTTGTTGGTTGTCTATGTTAGGATATATATGTGTGTGTATGTATATATACACATACACATATATACATATAAATATATACATATACATACATATACACACACACATATATATAAAATACTTGGCAAAGATCCTGGAGTGGTTTGCCATTTCCTTCTCCAGCTCATTTTACAGATGAGGAAACTGAGGCAAACAAGATTAAGTGACTCGTCCAGGATCACACAGCTAGTAAGTGTCTGGGGCCAGATTTGACCTCAGGAAGGTGAGTCTTTCTGACTCCAGGCCCCAGTCATAATCAACAGCTAACATTTATTTAGTGCTAAATGTGCTAAGTGCCTTACAGTTATGTCATTCAAGATCCTCACAACAATCCCGCTAACTAGGTGCTAGTAGGTGCAAACAGAGGCCCAAGTTCACACAGCTAGTAATCTTCTGAGACCAGATTTGAACTCAAGTCTCCCTAACTCCAAGTCCAAGGCACTCTGTCTATCTGCTCTACCACCTGACTGTCCAAGTGTCTCCATCCTTAGCCTGACCTAAACTGATCACTCCTACCCTACCCCACCCTAACCCTACACTAGATACCCTGTAATAGCCCTTAGTAATGTTATCCCTTATGGGACATCAAAGCACCTCCCTGTGTGGGGGAGGGTGGTTGGGATGCCGTAGTAGAAAACAGAAAATAATATCAACGGTAGCTACTTCACAGTGTTGTGAGAAGCAAACAAACAATAGAATGTAAGTCAAGTGTAATGGGTATAGGCCAAACACCTGTTTCAAAAAGCACTTTGCAAATGTGAACACAATGTATAAGTGTCAGTTATAGTTATTCACCAATAAACTTCCTGAGGCTGCAGAACACAGCAGCGATGGGGCCCTCGGCATCAGAGCTGGGCTTTTCAGTGAAGGCTTTCTCTGACTGTACAGCCCTATCCTCTCATCTCTTCCCCTCTCTCCCCCTCCTCAATCTACTGAAACATCAGTGGGTCTAAGCCCTGCTTTACCTTGTCCAACCCCTCTCTGGGGATCAGGCTAGAGGCCTGGAGATCCCAAATCTGTAGAACAGCTGAAGGGGAAAGCTGTTAAGAGGACATCTAATCTAGGCCTCCTGACTTCCTTGGCTTCCTTCAAGTCCCAGCTAAAATCCTACCTTCTACAGGAAGCTTTCCCATTCCCACTTATTCTGGTGCCTTCCCTCTGTTGGGCATTCCTCATTTATCCTGCATATAGCTTGCTCCTACTTAGTTGGTTGTCTGTTTAGAGCTAGAAGGAAACTTAGGGGCCATCTAGTAGAACCCCTTCATTTTATTTTATTTTTTATTTATTTATTTTTGGGGGTGAGGCAATTGAGGTTAAGTGACTTGCCCAGGGTCACACAGCCAGTAAGTGTTAAGTGTCTGAGGCCGGATTTGAACTCAGGTCCTTCTGAATCCAGGGCCGGTGCTCTATCCACTGAGCCGCCTAGCTGCCCCACCCTTCATTTTATAGGTAAGGAAACTGAGGCTTGGAGAGATTACATGACTTGCCCCAAGGTTTCCCCCCTTAGACTGTACAGTCTCCTTCAGAACAGGGATTGTCTTTTAGCTTTCTTTGTCTCTCCAACACTTAACACAATGCCTGGCACACAATAAGCACATAGGAAATATTTATTCATTAAACAACTGACTGACTATTACAGAAGGAGACCAAAGACCAGAGAGAAGTGACTGGCCCAAGGTCACGCAACCAAGTATAAAACTTGCATCTCCAGACAGACGCTCAGGCCCATACCCTTCTCCCAGTCACCTGTGGCTTCTCCCATACCACACAGTCAGGATGAGAGAATAGGACCCTACTAAGAGAGACCCCAAAAGCTCTGAGGTTCAAAATATGTAATCAACATATAATTCTCCCCACTACCACCACCAAGGCAGAACAAAAGAGGAATGGTCTAGCAACTCCCATGCCAGGTTACCATCTTGTGATTTATTTTTCCCTTCAAGGGAAGCCTTTAAAAAACACAAAAACAAACCCCTGATTTCACCTAGATAATAACTAATATTTATGTCATGTTGTAAGGTTTTCAAAGCACTTTACATCTATTCTCTCGTACCTAAAGTGATATCCTCCCCATTTTTATAGCTGAGAAAACTGAAAAGCTAAGTGATTTGCCCATAGTCACATTTTGGAGGCTGGATCTGAATCTAGCTCCTACTGACTCCAGGTCTAGTAGTTTATCCTTTATGTGAAGGGAAGGAAAAATGCAATAAATTTGTCCCATCTGTAACACAATCCTGTTTTCTTCCCCCAGAGTGAGTGGTTCCTAGTTTGGAAATGGAAATGCCTCTCTTCTCCTGTCCTCATGGAGGCTCTTAGAGAGATTCGGCTTTGCAATATGGGTATTTCTTACTCTTGGTGATGGTGGGATGGGGGTGGGGTTTGAGGCCCCTTTGAGTGTCTTCCCCATCTCTCCCCTCCCAGCTCCCTAAGTGTCGGGGTTTTCCCTGCTGTTGGAGTACTGGCAGAGGAAGGAGGAAGGAAGAAAGAAGGGTCGAGGGTCCCAGCACTGGGGGCAATAGGGCAGAGGGAGGCAGCTGAAAGTATGGATGATGCAACGCCAGTCTTCCCTGCTGGCCCAGCATAATCAGCAGGAGCCCAGAGGGTTATAGGGTAACTCAGGGACATGGATACAGGATCTCCTATCCCATCACCTCTCTCTCCTGCTCAGGATCCTTATTGGCTCCTGGCTCTCACACCTCCCCATCCCCCAACTCAACTGGGAATTCTTTGCTACCCAGAAACAGCAAAGGCTTACGTCCAGAAGTGAGGTACAAAGAAAGAAGTCCACTGGGGCTCAACTGACAATGGAGTGAGTGGCAGGGTTAGAGTCAACTGGTGTGAGGGTTGAATTGCTAGGAGAAGGGGACACTTCTGAGTTTGGAAGGAGAGGAGGAATATAACTGTAGGAAGGAGACACCCAAGAGCATAAGATGGGGGAAGGAAGGTGATCTGGGTGTAACGTAGAACAAGCAGGTTAGCTTGGCTGGAGCGAAGGGTGAGGAGTGATGCCCCTCTGTGTCAGAGAATTAGGTACAAATGGGGAAACTGAGGCCAAGAGTGGTATTACTGTGAAGGGAAGGCTCCCTCACTCCAGCGCCTAGGGAGAGATGGGCTGGCTCGATAACCTGTCTCTAAGAGAAGAGCCTGAAAGAGAAGCCACAAAGCTAACCACTCACAAACAGGAAGGGGGGTGGGGAGGATGAGCCTCATGAGAGGAGAGATTGAGCCCCTTCTGTACCAGCAATTTGGAATGGAGGTAGAAGCAAGTCTGGGGATGTCTAGAGCCAAGCCTCCAACCCCAGATGTCAGGGGGCTCTGGGAAGAAGAATGAGATGTGGAGGCAGGGAAGAGAAAGATCCCCTCAAGAGCCCAAGGCAAGTTGCAGCCAAAATCTAAAGACAAGTAGGATCCTGGGTTCTGCACCGCACCCCCCCTCAGTTCCTAGGCGGGAAGGAGGCAACCCACTCCCCCAGAGCTCCCAACCCAGACAGGGAGGAAGATTCCTGCTGCCGTTAGAGGGCTCCAGAGCAGGCCATCCCCTATCCCCATCCTCATCCTGCCAGAATGTCCAAAAGTCATTCTGGAGATTTCATCCCATTCTCTTCCTTTGTGCCTCTCCTGTGGAGTCTCTCTGACTTGTGAAATTGCCCTGGCATCGGGGCAGCTAGGTGGCGCAGTGGATAGAGCACCGGCCTTGGAGTCAGAAGGACCTGAGTTCAAGTCCGGCCTCAGACACTTAACACTTACTAGCTGTGTGATCCTGGGCAAGTCACTTAACCCCAATTGCCTCACCAAAAAAAAAAAAAAAAAGAAATTGCCCTGGCATCATTCTGCTAGGATGGTTTACAGGCTAAGATCCTAAAAGGATCATAACAGTGTCTGGTTGAGCGTCCTGATTTTAAGGGGGTGTCAACTGAAGCCTAGAAATTGGAAGAGACTTGCCTAAGGTCATGCAGCTAGCCAGGGATAGAGCCAGAAATAGAATACAAGTTTCTTGGTTCTCAGTCCTGGTCTCAATTGCACCACCCTAAGGGACTGACAGGACCTGAATAGTCAGAGATCAGTACTTTGGATCCTTAGGGGTTTATGCACCAGCCACCCCCTGAGACTCGATGACATCATTGCCTAGGACTCTGTAGCCAGGAGGTGTGAGAGGCAGGAGTTGTCTTGGGAAGGGCTGTCAGCCCAAGGGTCTCTGGTGGCATTTCCCCAAGAACCAGATGATGGGGAGTGGGGAGAGAGTTAGAAAAGGTCTGCCTGGGTGACCTCAAGTACACCTGTAGAAACTGGGCCATGTTCCATGGGAGTTGGATACTGCTGCCGCTTTGGGTTTGAAAGGATAGAGAATTCCTACCCTGTGTCTTTTTTGCTTTACACACTCTCTATCCCAGTACTCCCACCCAGAACCCAATTTCCCCAAAGAGGGTATCACAAGAGCCCTGCACCAAGGAGAAGAAAGAAGTAGAGGGGACAGCTAGGTGGCGAAGTGGATAAATCACTGGCCCTGGATTCAGGAGGACCTGAGTTCAGACCTGGCCCCAAATACTTGATACTTACTAGCTGTGTGACCCTAGGCAAGTCACTTAACCCTCATTGCCCTGCAAAAAGAAAGAAAGAAAGAAAGAAAGAAAGAAAGAAAGAAAGAAAGAAAGAAAGAAAGAAAGAAAGAAAGAAAGAAAGAAAGAGGTAGAGACATGGGCCCCTGAACCCTGCCTAGCCCTCTGACCTCTTTCATGTCACAGAGTCATGGATTTAAAGTCTGAAGAGACATCTTGTCCAATCTCTTCATTTTACAGGAAGGAAACTGAGGCCTCCCAAAGTGAAGTGACTTATCTAAGTTTATACTGGTAGTAAGTTGAAGAGCCAGGATTTGAATCCAGGTCATCCTCTGATGCCAAAGTCATCATTCTTTCCATTATATAATAATGATCAAGTTGGCATTGAGTAAGGTCTACACAGTAAAAGTGTAGTAAAGAAGAGGTCAACACTGGAAAAGTAGTAGTGACATCCTTCCCATTTCCATTTTGGTGAATCCTTGAATATCAATGAATACTTAAAAAAAGAAAGCTTTATTGTTGGTTTTTTTTTTCATTACATAGATGCTGATTTCCAATAACACTACCCCTTCCCCTAACAGTTGCTGTTCAGTCATTTCAGTCTTGTCCAACCCATCATGAGCAGGTGGACCATTCTGTCCATGGGGTTTTCTTGACAAAGATACTGGAGTGGTTTGCCATTTCCTTCTCCAGTGGGAAACAGGTTAAGTGACTTGCCCAAGGTCACGAAGCTAGGAAGTTTCAGAATCTGGATTTTAATTTAGACAGTGCTCTATCCACTGCACCACTTAGCTACCTCCCCGACAATAGAGCTGTCCCTAATAGCAAAAAAAGTTTAGCTACAGAAAACAAACTGACGCACTGATGATTTCAGACAACATTCTACATGTGTAGCCTACCACCCTCCTAATAAGAGGAGCTAAGAATGCTTCATCTAGTCCTCTCTAGCCAAGACTGTGCATTATATTACTCTATCATGCATCCTTGGATAGAGTCTGATTTAAGAGAGAAGGAAACAAATCAAGTGAGAGAGCTCTCTGACGTCATTGCTCCCTAAAATGTCCACTCTTTCTCCATCCCATCCATCCCCTATCTAATGGCTAGGATTTATATAGTGCTTTAAAGTTTGCAGAATGCCTTATAAATATTATTTTATTTGATCTTATATGTTTTTTTCCACAACCCCTCTCTAAGGAAGAGCATCCAGGACTGATGGGTTCAATTCCTATCTAATGTGTGACCCTGAGCCTCCACAAAATGGGGTCACCAATCTGTGTTCTATTTTCTTTCCTGAGAGTTAAAGAGATTTTTATGAAGCTCAACAAAGAAGGAAGTACTATCCAAGTTACCGAATAAACTGAATAAATAACACTGAAATGTTATTTCACAGTGTGTGGGGAAATTACTGGTGGCCATCTCCCAGATGCAGCTGAAACTGGAGTGGGAGGGACAGAGGTTAAACAGAAGTGGGGGGTTGTGGGGAGGTTGGATGGAATGGGTGTCTTAAGGCGTTTGCAGAACTACTCCAAGGACAGACACCCCCCTCCCCACACCCTCCCCCATACATACCTTCCTCATTTTAAATATACATATATTTATCTAGTTGAGGGGAGAGGACTAGAATACAGGTGGGAAGGAGGCTGGTGGGGGTCCCTAGCTATGGCCTCTCCACCTAGAATAGGTCAGGAGGCTCAACAGCCCACAGCAGCAGCTCAACCCAGGAGTTGGAGGCCGTTAGAAAGTGAGTCAACTAGAAAGTGTGTTTGAAGCAGTATCCCAGCCCCCCCTGAGCCAAACCTCAAAAAGATGAAGTGAGACAGACTTGTTGGGGAGGGTGGGGAGGGCCCTGGCCCAGAGCCTGACCCAGCCAAATAAGGGCAAAATGTCCCTGGTGCTCCAATCCCCAGCCACCTGCATCATTCGTCACGGGTAGGGGGGGCCTGCAGCCAGAGGTGCAGAAGAGAGAGGCAACAAGGGAGGCGCCATGGGACAGGTCAGGGGTGTGAGGGTGGGGGAGAGTCAGCACTTGTGTGTGTGAGAAGATGTGAATGCATGTGAAAACATGTTTGCAAATCCATCCCAACTGGGTGTGTGAAACACCCAGCAGGCGCTCTGATCACAGTTGCCTAAAAATGCCAGCTAGTATGTGCATGTACGCTTGGGGTGAGGGGAGGGGGTTCTCGCCTGGAATCCTCAAAAGCTCAGTCCCACATTGTCTGAAATGAAATCAGAAGACCAGCTCTGCCCTAGATCACTTGGGCAAGTTATTTAAAAGTCCCTGAACCTCAGTTTCCCTATCTATAAAATGAGTAGGTTTGATTGAGTGACCTCTGAGGTCTCTTCAGACTGTAGATCAGTCAATCAAGTGTTTATTAAGTACCTACTATGTGCTAAGCACAATGCCATGATGGAGTTGATCTATGTCCTGGACCTCAGTTTCCTCCCTTGTTAAATGAAAGGTTTGGTTCCCTTTAAGTACTTTTCAAGTTTAAGTCCAATGGAATCTATAAAACCCTAAGTAATCCCACATCCAGAAGGCAAGGTTGAGACATGGAGATGAATTTTCTCCCCTAATCCCCTAATTGTAGACCCTGGAGACAAACCTACATAATGGCTTTATGAGCCCAGAACCCCTTGAAAGATCATCTCATCCATCCCTCTGCCACCTTCACCCAAGCTTCTCCCTCTAGCTTATCTGGAGGAGATCATTTAGCCAGGATCCAGAGAAAGGGTCCTTGGGTAGATTTCAGGGGGTCCATCAAGTAGGATGGGAAAAATGTTATCTTTAATTTTTTTCCACTAACATCTAACTGAATTTTAGCATTCCCTTCAATTATGTAATGACTCTGAGAAGGGGGTTATGTAGGTTTCAGCAGACTGGCCTAGGGGTGGGTCAGTGACCAAAAAAAAAAAGAAAGGTTAAGATTCTCTAATCTAAGGGGTGGAGGAGTTTCTTTCCAAATGTCTCTGGGGAAGGAGGTGCCCAAGTCTTCAGCTCCCTCTCCACTCCTCAGCATCTACAGCTTGCCTACTCAGTCCCTCTCTGTGGCCTGTTTCCTGCAGAAGCAAGAGAACAGATTGGCCACTTTCCTTAGAACAGTTCGCTCACAAATATGATTTGCCAGTGATTTCAGCCTGATCTCCCTCAGCTCTAAAAATCCTGATTCCTTCCCTCATCTTCCTGCTGCCCCGTATGGCAATAACTACTGGGAAGACCGTAGTGCACTCCCTCCCCTGAGGCTCCACCCTATCTCTTCCCCACCCATCCCCCCCCCCCACCCGGGGGTACAGAGCTGAGGAAGTGAGCTCAAGGCTTCAGTAAAGAGAAAGCGTAACTTTGGCCTGCCCCACCCCACCTCCCACAGGCCTGGGAGTTGGAGGGAGGAAGGGACAGTTGAAGCAGTAGGGTATAGGGATGTCTGGGGGTGTACTTCCCCACCTCCCCCCAAGCCTGAGCTCCCCAAAGAAGCTATAGCAGAGAAGAAAAGGAAAATTGGGCCCCCGACGTCCACATCCCTCAATCTCATTCTCCCTTCCTTTCTCCTTTCTGGGTTTCACTTGGGGAACTCAGGGCCCACCCTGCTCTTACTCCACCTGACGGAAGTGTTAAGTTTGCATTTCTCTCTCTGCCCCCTCCCCAATCCCCTGAGAGATGAGGCGACAGTTATACCCCTCCCCCGTTTCCTGTATATCCTTCCCCCGAGTCTCACTTCCTTCCAGGTATTTCCTATGAAGCAATGGGGGTGGGGGTGGGGAGGTGCCAGGTGCCAGGTCTGGTGGCATGAACTGAGGGTGGGGTTGGGGTAGAGGGCCTCCTGGGAAGAGGCTGAGACGGGCCTTAGGCAGGTGGGCAAGGGTCTTTAGCCCAGGCATCCATCCCACTCCTCAGCCTCAGCAGGTGCATCTCCCTTCAAGCTGCTCTCTGGGGCTGACGCATTTTGCAGGAGACTGTTGGAGGGTTGAGGGAAACAGGTAGGTGCCAATTCTCAAAGTGGGTTCCACCTCAACTTCCCACTGGCCTGTGCCTGGGAATGCCCTTCTGACTCCCATATCTACGTTTTCTACACAATGCAGCACTGCGTGTTCTAGAACATTGTTCCTAAACCTGAAGTTAATGAACAAGACCTCCGAGCTTCCCCAAAAAGGTTTTCACAAGCGCGGGTGCGTGCCCTCTGCTTCTGAGCTTATCCACCTGAGTTTTAGGGACTCCAACTTGATCCTTGAGGCCGGTTATCTGGTTTCCCCAGTTTATCACCCAATTAGAAGTAACAGTGGAAAGAAGGTGGGGGGCGGGGAAATGCTGTTAGAGGGAGACACAGCAACAGCCAAAGGTGACGGCAGGCATGGAGGAGACAGAAAAATGAAAACGTAGACCCAGAACGTTTTTTACTTCAGTCCACACATAACAAGAGTTAGAATTGGAGGACCTGAGGGCATCAGAGGGCATCTGAGCTAGATCCCTAACGACGACAAACAAGCTAAGAGATTAGAGGCAACGAGGTACGGTGGAAAGACTCTGTAGGGAAAGGTTCAAACCCTGCCTTTGACACTTTCCCTTAACCTCTGTAGGCCTGAGTTTCCTCATCATGAGAATGAAGGAGCTGGAGTGCATGACCTCTAAAGGTCTTGCCAATCAGTCGGTCAACAGAGCCTTTATTAAGCATTCACTGTATGCCAGGCACTGTACTAAGCTCCACATCTATTATACTACGCTCAAAAGCCATTGTTTGCAGAGGAAGGGAGGTGTGTGATCAACCTTAGAAAGATTTCTATCGTCAAAGTTAGAACAAAAATTCTCAGTGTTTGAATGGGTACCTGTCATTTGGAAGACTCATTCATGTGGATTGCCTTGTTCTCTATTGAGACCTGATAAAGAAGATGCAGGGGGCGGCTAGGTGGCGCAGTGGATGGAGCACCAGCCCTGGATTCAGGAGTACCTGAGTTCAAATCTGGCCTCAGACACATGACACTTACTAGCTGGGTGACCCTGGGCAAGTCACTTAACCCCCATTGCCCCGCAAAAAAAACAAACAAAAACAAACAAAAAAAGAAGATGCAGATATAACCATCTAAGTCATGGTCCCTGCTCTCAAGAAGTTTCCAATTTAGTTATATGGGAATAGACAAGAAATGGAGGGAGGAAGAGGGAGAGGGGAAGGAGAAGAGGAAGGGAGAGGAGAGGGGGAGGGAGAGGGGGAGGATGAGGGAGAGAGAAGGGGACAGAGGCAGAGACAGAGACAGAGAATGTAGTCAGACAGGTAGTTTCATTCTATATGCTACACAGGATGTTCTAAAAGTCTTGGTGCAGTTTTAAACTTTAATATCTAATGGGGGGTGGGGCAGCTAGGTGGTACAGTGGATAAAGTACACGCCCTGAATTCAGGAGGACCTGAGTTCAAATGTGACCTCAGACACTTGACATTGACTAGCTATATGATCCTGGGCAAGTCATTTAACCCTCATTGCCCCACCAAAAAAAAGAAATCTAATGGGGACTTTAAATGTGGACTGAAAAAAAAATCCTGGTTTTGTTCATTGTCTTCTGCCAATTTTTTAATAGAAACAGCTAAGGGAAGGTGGTAGGTATTCACATAATGGAGAGGGCAGGGAGTGATGGCCAGTGTGACCCTGATCAAATTCATGGTT
Organism: Dromiciops gliroides; assembly: GCF_019393635.1. NCBI lineage: Eukaryota > Metazoa > Chordata > Mammalia > Microbiotheria > Microbiotheriidae > Dromiciops > Dromiciops gliroides. The sequence goes on along the minus strand of NC_057864.1, from coordinate 168,512,227 downwards.
AAATGTTAACTTGAGGGTGCCATGCTTTACACCCATAATGTTAGTAGCATTAATAACAATAGCTCACATTTAAACGAGGTCTTTCAGGCTCATAGAGGGCTTACTTTAAAATGGTCCTGTGAGGTAGGCACTAGGTCACTACTTTCATTTTACCAAAGAGAAAACTAAATTTCAAAAAGGCAAAATAATTTGCCTAGGGTCCCTCAGCTAGTACAGGTCAAAACCTAGACTTAACCGGGGATTCTTTTTTTTTTTTAGGCAATGGGGGTTAAGTGACTTGCCCCCAGGGTCACACACCTAGTAAGTATCAAGTGTCTGAGACTGGATTTGAACTCAGGTACTCCTGAATCCAGGGCCGGTGCTTTAACCACTGTGCCATCTAGCTGCCCCATAAGCGGGGATTCTTAATCCTTTTTGTGTGTGTTATGGACCCCTTTGGCAATCTGATGAAGACTATGGACTCCTTAGAGTCATATTTTTAATGCATAAAATAAAATAATCTTAATAACACTTCTAAGTAGTGCTTGAAGGTTTGCAAAGCACTTTACAAATAATATCTCATTTGATCTTCAAAGCAACTCTGGGAGGTAGATGCTATTATTTTCCCCATTTTTATAGATGAAGAAACTGAAGTCTGGTGAGATTAAATGACTTTGCCCAGGGTCACACAGCTACTAATGTTGCTTAAAAAAAAATATTTGGATGACTATTTCAATATAATTGAGGTAAATTAGTGGTAGAGTGCTAGACTTGGAGTCAAGATGTGATTTCAAATCTAGTCACAGAAACTTAGTTCATTTTATTTTTCTTGCTTCTTTTTTGCAATGAGGCTAATAAGGAAACGTGTTTCATATGACTTCACATGAGACAATTTATACCATATTGCTCGCCCTCTCAATGAGTGGGGGAGGGGATGGAGGGAAAGAATGTGGAACTCAAAAAAATTTTTTAGTGAATGTTTAAAAAAAAAAGTTCTGAGATCCCAGGCTAAAAACCCCTTCTTAAAGCCCAAGCCTTCTGATTCTAAGATGAATGCTCCTCTTTCAGTCTAAAGTCTAGAGGATCCAGAGTCTAGACCATGCTGTCTCCAATTTGAAGTGTGAACATACTTTTCATTTCATGACAAACTTTGAAGCTGAATTTTTAATACCTCAACAGTCAATAGTGGTTAATGGGTAAGGCAGCTGGCACAAAGAAAACAACACTAGCCTCAGCATCAGAAGACCTTGGTTAAAATCCTGCTTCTGACACTATCTGTGTGGTATTAGGCAAATTGCTTACCTTCCCTGGGCCTCAGTTTCCTTATCTGTAAAATGAGGTAGATGGTCCCTGAGATCACTTCCAGTTCTCAATCATATGGCCTTAAGAATTGTGTTTTACTGAATGAATATAGGACCTTAGCTCAGTCTCTGGATCAGTTACCTGTTCTTACACATCACTCACACTTTCCTACACATAGTGTGGCTGCATCCAAGGAGTCTAGGTAAGAAGAAAGTTAGTGTGCTGTGTAAAAGGAAGAACAATAGACATCCAGTCAGAGGACCTGAGTTCAAATCCTAGTTCTGCTTACTACAATCCATGTGACCTTATGCAAATCCCTTAACGGGAGGGACAAGTGGAATCATGAGGAGAAGAATATATATTATATATTATATTATATACTATTCTTTTTGTTGTTGTTGTTGTTGTTGTTGTTGTTTTGTGAGGCAGTTGGGGTTAAGTGACTTGCCCAAAGTCACACAGCTAGTAAGTGTCAAGTGTCTGAGGCCGGATTTGAACTCAGGTACTCCTGAATCCAGGGCTGGTGCTTTTATCCACTGCACCACCTAGCTGCCCCTATATACTATTCTTATAGGAACAGAGCAGTCATAGCCACTGAGAACCAGGGAGTCCAGCAATGCTTGGGACTTTGCACAGAGGTGCTTCAACAGTTGCTTCCCATAATTTCTGGTGCCCCCAATAGGCCACTGTGTCCTAATCCTTTACTCAGCGACAAATCTCTCCTCTGAGACGGGAGGTTGCTACCTCTGGCCAGTATTCTATAATGCAGCCAATCACAGGCTCAGATTCTATGCTTTGGTTGTAGTCTGGGGTCTCCTTTGAGTGGACCAGGGCTGACCAGTGGTGGAAGGGATGAAAGACTGGGGGTAGTGAATTGTCTGTTCCATTCCCACATGGCTCTCTCTCTGTCTCTCTGTCTCTCTGTCTGTCTCTGTCTCTGTCTGTCTCTCTGTGTTTCTGTCTCTGTCTCTGTCTCTGTGTCTCTGTCTCTGTCTCTCTCTCTGTCTCTGTCTCTCTCTCTGTCTGTCTCTCTCTTCCTCTCCAAAGCTCTAGGAGAGAACCTTGAAGCAATAGCTCAAAACCACACAGGGGGGGCGGCTAGGTGGCGCAGTGGATAAAGCACCGGCCCTGGATTCAGGAGTTCCTGAGTTCAAATCTGGCCTCAGACACTTAACACTTATTCGCCGTGTGACCCTGGGCAAGTCACTTAACCCCATTGTCCGTAAAATTAAAAAAAAAAAAGAGAGGAAAAATTTTTATAAAAAAAAAACCACACAGGGGATGGGAGTGAGTTGGGGAGGACGACTGCTGGAATAGGATGAGACTAGGCAAGAAGAAAAGAGAAGACTGTATAATGGAAAATATAATGTAAAAGACTGTATAATGGAAAGAGAGGATTGGCTGTAGAGTCAGAGGCCCTGGGTTTGAATACCAGATTAGCATCTATAACCTCTGTGAGGATGGGGAAGTCAACTCCCTATGCCTCAGTTTCCTTATGTATAAAATGAAAGGGGTAAAGAGGTAGCTTTAAATCCTATGATCCCTCAGATGCAAGAGTTCTGTGGTTCAGGCAGGCTGAAAGTGAGAAAAGAGTAGTAATAAAACCAAGCCATGGGGCTATGTATGGCAAAATGATGAGTTCCAGGAAGGGATTTTTGGCCTCCACCTTCACAATGGAAAAATTAGTCATGAACGTGAGGTTGGAGGGAACAGCTTGGTAGCTGACAATAGTTCAGAAACCTGGCACCACAGTCTTCTCCACTCTAATCTCCCATTTCAACTTCTGCAGGCCAGAAGGGGGAGGTGATGGATGGGGGTTCAGTGGCCTAGTCCCCTTCTACCCAGACCTCAGAGCTGCTGTGAAGAGCCTGGCCCCCATCGGGGAGGGTGGGAGAGGAAGTGGTTTGTCTCTCTGGGTGCAAAGAGAGTCCTCCGGCTTGGCCAGAGTTGGGGCCAGGGAACAAAAGCAAAAGAAGGTCCCACGGCGCCAAGAGCCCACCCCCCAGTTCCCCCAGCCCCAGCCGGGTCTCACTTTGAGGGAGGCAAAAGGCAGCAACACAGAGGCCCTGTAGGGAACTGGGCTCGCCCCCCTCCCCCCAGGGTGCTCACAGTCTGTGGCTTTCGCTTCCTGCAGGGCTGACAGTTAGGGCCCCCACGCGGCACCAGGCTGAAGCAACCCAGAGTGTGGTTATTTTGGGGAGGCCTCCATGCTGGGCTGTGAGCCGCTCTTCTTGCCTTTCCCGCCACCTTCCACTCCCCCCCCCCCCAACTATTTCCATTTTCTGGGTCAGACACACACAGACACACACATATGAGGAGAGCGCTGCTGCTGGGGCTTTCCAAGGGGTTTTTGAAAAAGCCAGTGAAAGTTGCTCATATTACGGTCCTCATTGACATTCAGCAGCACCTGCCTCATCCCTACCCACCCCCTTTGCCCAGTTAGCCAGCACTGGCCTAGAGGAGGTTCATCCGGGAATATCTAAATTTTGTATCTTCCTAGCTATCTCCCAGCATGGTTCCACACACAAGTAAACTCTTCCTCAGTCTTTCTTAATTGATCCTAACTCCATGGGAAGAAGTTTCCCTTCTTCATCATTTATAGCCTTGGCTTAAAAATATATATTTTTCAATCACATGTAAAAAAAATTTAACATTCTTTTGAAATTTTGAGTTCCAAATTCTCTTTCCCTACTGTCCTTCCCCAACCCATTGAGAAAGCATGAAATGATATTGGTCATATATGTGAAGTCATGCAAAACATTTCCATATTAGCCATGTTGCAAAAGAAAACACACACACACACACAAAACCTTTAACAAAAATAAAGTTAAGAAAGTCTACTTCTATCTGCACTCAGAATTCATTAGTTCTCTCTCTGGAAGTAGGTACTATTTCTTCATCATGGCTCCTTTGGAATTGTCTTGGATTATCAGCCTTGGTTTTGAGTGTCTTGAAGGCAGGAACTATACACTGTTGTATCCCCAAAATCTGGCATAGTGCCTAACAGGTAGTAGATACTTAAGGTTTGTTTGCTCAAGAGTGATTTTGTCCAAACTTCTGTCACCTGGCAGGCTGTTATGAACTCTGAGAAGCTACTGGTGTGTTTGCTTCACAAACTCAAGGTGCTAGGGAGAGATTCAGTCATTTTTCAGTCGTGTTCTACTCTCCATGACCACATTTCAGGGTTTTCTTGGCAAAGAAACTGGAGTGGTTTCCCCAGGCCTGATTATGACATCTTGTTGCTGTTCAGTTGTTTTGGTTGTGTCTGACTCTTCATGACCCTATTTAGGTTTTTCTTGGCAGAGATACTAGAGTGGTTTGCCATTTCCTTCTTTAGTTCATTTAACAGATAAAGAACAGAGGCAAACAGGGTTAAGTGACTTGCCCAGGGTCACACAGCTATCGGGTATCTGAGGCCAGATTTGTACTCAGGAAGAGTCCTTTTGATTCCAGGTCCAGCACTCTTGTCCACTACGCCACCTAGCTGCACTTTAGGGGAGTGAAGTAGAATTTAATAAGTCAGTAATTCCTAACTTGGCTAAAACAAGATTATTTCAAGGGTTCATGCATGTCAAATATTGCCATTTTAACATTTAATTCCAGTAAAACATGCTGCTTAACTCAGTTCATAAGCAGGGGTACTTTCTATAGGTTGATAGTCTTATACATGTAAAACTCACTTTTAAAAATGCTAAATTTTATTGTTATCTTCTTCACACATCACCTACATTTTCCAATATATCAGTGTCATAGAAGATCTAGAGATTATATATACTTATACTATACTTCAGCAGCCAAGTCCAACATATGGGGAAACTGAGACCCAGAGAGGTTCACTTTCACTCAAAGTCACACAGATAGCATCAGCACTGCATCCCCCCCCCCCCCGCCCCAAAGAGCCATCCCAGAAAGAGGGAAAGGTTCAATAATACTAACACATTTTAAAAGTCTGACGCTATATGGAGGGTTCTACATCCATAGTCCCTCACTTCTACAGAGGCAGGATTCCTATCACTTCTTTTCACAGCATTTAATTGCTCTGTTGTTTTCCTGTTTACACTTGTAACTATTGCATGATTTTCTCATCTTTCCATGCTCCCCGATGTTTGTAATATTCAGTTTGTGCCCCAACTTATTAAACCACTTCATAATTAATAGGCATGTTTCCAGTTGTTACTACAAAAAGATGCTGTTGGAAACATTTTGGAATATATGTAGGGCCTTTCTTTTTATCATTGGCCTCCTCAAGATGCCTGGCACTCAGATCTGTGGGTCAAAGGGTATGGATATCTTAGTCACTTTCTCAGCATAATTCCAACTTGCTTTCCAGAAATCATACCAGTTCACAGTTCCACTGGCAGTGTATGTGTGCTTATTATATAACTCATTTTCAAAACAGATGCTGATGTGATTAATAAAAATTTGTCACTGAATTCATAGTAGCTTCTTGTCATGTTTTCTTTTGCCTTTAAAAAGGGCTCCTTTCATCTCAAGACTTTGAGAAGCACTGTCCTAGAGCAGACCCTAAGCTTCTCAAAGATTGAAGGAGTGTCCTCTATTTTGTCCCTAGTGAACTGTATGGAACAGGAGCCATCAGGGCAAGCCCTACCCCAGAGAGAACCCTAACAAATCTGGTCTCTCTTCCAATTCCGGCCCTGAAACATCAAAGAGTGTTGTTAGCAGTATAGCCGACTGACTCATTAGCAACCCCAAGTGGCCATCAGAGAACACACCTCCAGAGCCCTAACTAGATAAGGCTTTTGGAAATTGTTTCACCAGTCCAACACCCTTGAATTGTAAGACTACCTCTCACTTGAACAGCAGTTGACATCAGTTGAAGCACTCTAAAAGGATAGGGGGAGGCAGCTAGGTGGTGCAGTGGATAGAGCACTGGCCCTGGAGTCAGGAATACCTGAGTTCAAATCTGGCCTCAGGGCAAGTCACTTAACCCCAGTTGCCTCACTTAAAAAAAAAAAAAAAGGATAGGGGAATAGGACAGCATCAGGAGGTTGGGGTCAGCACACAGGGTCAGACCCAAATGATCAGGTGCCAACAGTCTGTTCAATCCTAAGAACCAAACACGAGGCAGCTACAAAACCAGCAGGTGGTACTGGCTGGTTTAAAGCTGTGAGGAAAGATTAGGGTCCACTCTGACACAGTGCTTCTCTTTTCTAAGTATAAGGGGTAGGGCAGAGGGGAAAAGTAAATATTGTATAAAGCATATGTAGCTATAAAATGATGAAAGGAAATGAATGCTGAGGCCTATCATTTTTCTAGATGGCAAGTTTTACTAATGTGGTAATCATTATCTAGCCTCTGGTTCACCTGCTGGTGAGGAGTGGCTTCTAGGAAAGGTCAGATGGGCCTGGATTAAGCTGGTTAACATGGAAGCCCTTCAAACTGATGGATGATGGGGAGGGAGACTAGGTTACCATGGTCTAAGTTTAGCCTTAATCACAGGAGGTTAGTTATGGGGTCTTAAAGACCTAGCTCTAGACTAAATCAGGGCTGCTTAAACTTTTTCCACTCATGACCCCTTTTTGCTGGAGAAATTTGTCCACAATCCCCAGGTATAAAGGTATATAAAAAAGGTATATATTGGGGCAGCTAGATGGTGCAGTGGATAAAGCACCAGCCCTGGAGTCGGCAGTAGCTGAGTTCAAATCCGGCCTCAAGACTCTTAACACGTACTGGCTATGTGGCCCTGGGCAAGTCACTTAACCCCAATTGCCTCACCAAAAAAAAGTTTAAAAAAGGTATATATAAAATAGAAATACAAATCAAATATTTAGTGCCAGATTTTTTTGCAACCCCCACATTCAGTTACATGATCCCATATAGGGTCATGACCCAGTTTAAGAAGCCTTGCACAAGATTTTACAGTAGTAGTATTCTATGAATTATAGGATCTTTATTTTTAACTCCTAACTAATAAAAGCTGGCTTGAGGTAACTGAGGAAAGGGGGTTTGATCAGACCACAGGGCAAGGTCTGATAAGAACTGGGAATTAAGTTTCCAACTAAGATGATCCCTAAGAACTTTTCTGGGTTGCCAATTGGAGTTACTGAGATAGAAGTATAGGAGACAAATGGAAAGCTAGGGGCAGCTAGGTGGCACAGTGGATAAAGCACTGGCCCTGGATTCAGGAAGACCTGAGTTCAAATCCAGCCTCGGACACTTGACACTTACTAGCTGTGTGACCCTGGGCAAGTCACTTAACACTCATTGCCCTCCAAAAAAAAACCAAAAAAAACAAAAAAAACAAACCAACCCAGAAATGGAAGCTACTTGAACTGGATTCACGGTGCCATTTAGACCAATTTCTAGTTCTTAGAAGACCCTTTTTGGTAATAAGACTGATAGGGGGCGGCTAGGTGGCACAATAGATAAAGCACCGGCCCTGGATTCAGGAGTACCTGAGTTCAAATCCGGCCTCAGACACCTGACACTTTACTAGCTGGGTGACCCTGGGCAAGTCACTTAACCCCCATTGCCCCACAAAAAAAACCAAAACAAACAAAGACTGATAGGAAAGATAGAAGGAAAAATAAGGAGAGGAAAACTGAGGAAAGGATGATAATTTTAGAGCTGAGAGGAACATCAAGGCCAAACTCCTCATTTTACAGATAAAGAACTAAGGCCTAAAAGTATTAAATAGCTTGTCCAAGGTCAAACAAGTGATAACAGAGTTAGGATGTGCACCTGGCCCTCTGGGGAGGATAAGCCAAAAAAAAAATAAAGGGGGGGGGGTGGTGGTGGTAAGGAAGGTAGTCAGTAACTCCTTCTCTCCTCTCAATATGCTTCAGGCATCACTCATTGACACTTATATGACAGGTTTTCACTGCTGTTCTGGACCTAGGCAGTGGAATATTTAATTCTTACAATGGAATTCTAAGGGTCAGGCCAAAAAGATGGCCATAAATAGTCAGTAGGATAAGCAGGGGCTTCTAGTAAGGCAAAACCCAAAATACATTAGAACGTGAAGATTCAAGTGCACAACCATTTAGAGGGCCCTGACAAACTCCAAAAAAATGCTAACAAAGTTAGGAATGTTCAGTTGAGTAAGAGGAGGTGTGAACCAAAGAACTTGAGAAAGGATGCTTCTGACTGAAATAGTTCACATTTATTATTATCCTCTGACCCACACACAACCCAACAGTCTAGTGCTCATGATGGGATAAACAGTATCCTGCCTCAACATATTCATAATCTTAACAATCTAACCCCTCCTCCAACAACCCAGAATCCAATGTCCCTGCAGTCAGTCATTATTGCTCCTGACATCCATCAAAGGCTGGAGGTTGGAAGGTAGGCAGGAAGATGAGTAGTAGTCTATCAGTTCTCCAGGCAAAAAACTCAGCAGAGATAGGGGTCAAGAGCAGAGGGGGTGGGTTGCCCTCGTGGCTCATTAAGTCTTTATTGCTGTGTCTCTGGATTTGTAGACCACACCTCGGCTCTTCAGCTCCCGAACAATTCCTGCAACAAGAGAAGAGAGAGCTCTGTGAGAAAGAAATAAGACAAAGAACAAGAAAGCAAGACACCATTTCAGCTATCAGGTGGAGAATGGAGGGTAGAGAGAGAGCCACGCTCTAGATAAACTCCTCTGAGGTCATTATTAGTAAGAAAGGATTGCATTTTATTCATTTGGCTTGCTACAAGTACAGATCCAGGTGGATGCCTGATGAACACCAACCAAGTAAATGACACTGAAGGGGACCAATTTTTAATTGGGGAGTGTTAGCTAAGTGGCTCGCCACAATATTGGGGCAAGGAAGGAGACCAGCAGCTTCCCTCAAAACAGAACAGGATTTATTTTAACAAGAACGAACTTAAAAAAAAAAATACAAACAGGATCAGTAGGATCAAGGGAAAGGAAATAAAATGGGGAAAGGGAAATTATACAAACTGTAAAGATATCACCGCCCAGGAATCAGCTAAGAATATGCAGCAGAACTCCTGTCGTTCCAGCATCCAGCTAGAATGCCCAATTCTCCTCCCCCAATCCCAGAAAACCCCCACACAGCCCCGGCCAATGGGATGGCTGCTCTGACAGTCACATGACTGCCCTCACTAGGCTTCCAATCATTATAATTTTGCCATGATGACATGAGTTGCCAGTGCCATGGCAAAACTACCACCAGTGGGTGTGGTTTGTGGAGCCCCAGGGCAGTGCATACAGAGGCATAAAAACCTCAAATAAAAATTAATTCTTTACAAAGGGAAAGGGGGACAGTATACCTTGAGGCAAGCGGCCAGTGACAGACACTGCATAAACTCCAGGCTTGAAAGTACCTAAAAGAGATGAACAGAGACAAATAAGGAGCCATCTGCCCTTCTCTGCAAACAGGGCTGGAGGAAAAAGGATCTCAAACACATTTCTAAAAGGAACAAGGGATGGAGATACTTACTGACTCGCTGCCATTTAGAGACCCAGCTGTCTTCCGGACTCATCATTGCAATGATCCTATAAATGAGAAGAAGGACATTCTGAGTTTCTCTTTGCTGGGCAGTAGGAAGACGGGGGAAACCCTTGAAAGTCTCTAGATCCACTTTAAAAAAAAAAATTTAAACCAAAATATTTTATTATTTTCCAGTTCCATGTAAAAATAGTTTTCAAAAGATTTTTATTTCCAAATTTTTCTCCCTCCCTTCCCCCTCCCCAAGACAGAAAGCAATCTAATATAGGTTATATATGTACAATCACATTTAACATATTTCTGCATTAGTTGTGTTGTGAAAGAAGATCAGAACACAAAGAAAAACCTAAAAAAAACAAAAAACAAAAAGTAGAAACATTATGGTTCAATCTGCATTAAGAATCCAAGGTTCTTTTTTCTGGATGTGGAGAACATTTTCCATCATGAGTTCTTTCGAATTGTCTTGGATTGTTGCACTGCTGAGAAGAGCCAAGTTCTAGATCCACTTTTACCCTTACACAACCCCAGGTTGGTCACTACAAATTGTCCTAGTTACTGCTTCCCTAGTACCATTTCCTAATCCCAAGATCCCTTTGGGGGGGGGGGGGTCTTAACCTTTTTTGTGTCATGCAACCCTCTGGCCTACAGACCTCCCCTCCACCACACTGTCACCTTTCCAGAATAATGTTTTTAAATGAATAAAATAAAAGGGATTGCAAATACAGTTATCAAAATATATATTTTTTAAGTTTACAAGGCCCAGGTTAAAAACCTCTTGCCCTAAGGAATAGGTGATTCTTAGAAATGGGTGTGTAGGAGTCAAGTGCCACTGTTCACTGCTAATGTGACCAGAGCTTCTGAGGAAGAAGCATCCACCCTTTCCAAATAAGTTTTTCTTAATGACTCATCCTTATTTATATCAACAGAATCATTCAAGCTGGAAACCTTAGAACTATCTTTGAGTCCTTTCTCTCAAAGACTCCTGCTTGTTGTCACTCCCCCCACACCCACCCACCCACCAAGTTCTCAAAACATCTCCAGAAATCTCCAATGCTATAACCCTGGGTAAGGGGCTTATTCTCTCTCACATACCTAAGCTCTCCCAACAGCCTCCAAATTATAGTCTTCCCACTTCATCTCTACACTCTTCTTTCTACTCATCCTACACACCCCTGCCACAATATTCTTCCTAACGCACACACCTAACAACTCCACTCTGCTTAAAAACTTCCAATGGTTCCCAAAGACCTACAAGAGACAGTTTAAAAGATGGCATCGGCCTACCTTAATATAATAGCCTTATCTCCTCTTATTCCAGCTTTATCTCCTTTACAAGTAACCTACAATCCAGTCTACTAAGACAATCTAGTATCCCTAAAATATGCCTTTAGTCATCTTTTTTCCGGATGTCTGGAATATATGCTTCCCCTTTTCCCCACCCAATCTATTTTCTCCACTCAATTTCTGCCTACTGACATCTTTCAAAGGCCCAGCTCCTCTTATCTACATAGCCTCTCCTCCTCCTGACTCCAGCTGGATGTGATATTTGCTCTTTTCGGGAGAAGAACTTATGGATGCACCCCACAGGACCTGGCAATAACCTGCTCATAGTAGGAAACGCCGTATAGGGAAAATGAACTGGATTAGAGATCAGGAACCCTGCCACTAGATGTGTGATCTTGGGCAAGTCACTAAATCTCCCTGGGCCTGAGTTTCTTCATCTATAAAACAAGTGCACTGGACTAGATTGATTCTATTAGGTGTTCAATACATTTTGGGGGACTATGAATTGCTGAAAGAGGACTATCTAAACTAGGGGTTCTTAATCTGGTATACATAGCCTCCAAGGGTCCCTGGGTAGATTTCATAGTCTATAAAAATAAAAATGACACCTTTATTTTCACTATCCTCTAACTGGATTTTAGCATTTCTTTCAAATATTTAAAAATAATATTTTGAGAAGGGCTCCACAGGCTTCACCAGACTGCAAAAATGGTTCATAATGCAAAAAAACCCAAAACAACAAAACAAAACAAAACAAAACCAAGAGTTAAGGACTGGTCTAGATCAAGAGAATGGTAAAAAGATGGTAAAAAAGAGTCAGGATAAAAAGTTAGGGAAGCTGGGGGCGGCTAGGTGGCGCAGTGGATAAAGCACCGACCCTGGATTCAGGAATACCTGAGTTCAAATCCGGCATCAGACACTTGACACTTACTAGCTGTGTGACCCTGGGCAAGTCACTTAACCCCCATTGCCCTGCAAAAAATAAAAATAAAAATAAAAAATAATAAAATAAAAGTTAGGGAAGCTATTTAGATGAAGGAATCCTAGGAAATGAAAAGAAATGATATAAGAGAGGAATAAAGAATAAGATCCCATTCATAAATACTAAAGGGAAGATAGGGGACTTGTCAGCTATCATGGCTATTTCCTCCCATTAACACAGAAGAGGTAGTTTCATCCTAGAGAAACAATCAGGTCCTGGATCAGCCAGAGTCCTGCCCAGGTTAGCTGAAAACCAAACAACAATCAAAAAGCTCCTTCTGGAAAGCCAGCCCTCTGTTCTTTGGCTCCAGTCCCTATGGCTTACTTTCTTACCATTTCCTAATCTTCACCAGCTGAGGCCATGGTGAAATTATTCCACTGGTCCATTTTTTGTTCTTTGACCAAAGGGAGAACACTTTTATCGAGTACCTTCATCAAAAATGAGACAGCAACAACCCTTCCTAGGCCATAACTCAATTTGACATCTCTCCTTCCTTAAAACAGGCTATCCTTGGGCCCTGGTGACTTTCCCTACCATCCTGCATAGAGCAGATGAGAGAGAAGTGAGAGAAACTACATTCGAGAGAATGGCATTCTCTTGGGGCAGCTAGGTGGCGCAGTGGATAGAGCACCGGCCCTGGAGTCAGGAGTACCTGAGTTCAAATCCGGCCTCAGACACTTAACACTTACTAGCTGTGTGACCCTGAGCAAGCCACTTAACCCCAATTGCCTCACTAAAAAAAAAAAGAGAGAGAGAGAGAGAGAATGGCACAACTAAGGAAAAAAGTGGAAACTACTCACCCATCAAAAGAAGAACTTGTACAGTCGTATACCATCTCTCGGTTACCTTTCATCTGTAGATACGAGTCACAGTTATCACAGCCATCATACTCAAATTGGTCTATAGTCTAAAGAAACATGAAAAGTATGCAACGTTAGTAGGTCCAGCTAAAACGCTAGATCTCTTACTACTACTACTACTATTCCCAGGGAGTGTGGACCCTGGGTTCAGCACTCCAAGTCCTTCCCCCACCAACTTCAATCTCTTAGTATCTGTTCCTCTATTCCCAAGGCCCAGCTTAAATGGCAGTCAGGCCCTATCTTTCCTTAATTTATAGCATTCTTCCCAGGCCCAGCTTTCTTCAGCTCCAGTCCTTCCCTTTTATCACCTAAACCATATGCTCCACTTGGATCCTTTTTTGTCATACCCTTTCCCTAACTTCTTCATCTAATCTAAGCATTGTAATCCAACAGTCTAGCCCTGACCCCATCCTTCTTCTATTTCTCACCTCCCTGTCTCCATACTGCTTCTCACTCTTAACTTACTCCATTCCATATTCCAACAAAACTAGAATATTCTAGCTCAAAGTGTCCCCAGCCCCTTTTCCTGAGTCCGAAATCTCTTTGTCTCTCCCACTGAGCTGTAAATTCCATGAAAGCAGGAACTATGTCTTTATACAAGCTTTGCATCTACTCCAGGCCAGGGGGTAGTTTGTGCCTAATGAATTACTGTTTAATTGAATTAACTCCTTGATAAAATTAAATTCAACAAATATTTATTAATCATCTGCTGTGTTCAATTAACTTTTACTAGAAACTGGGGATACAAGGTAAAATGAACAAAGAATTTACATTCCACATTCAAATAATTCACATTCCTTTAGGACATAGGTTCACAAGTGTGGTCCAGTCATCCTTTGGGGGGGGGGTCCCAGAGACTAGCTTTGTGCAAAGGCTGGGGGAGATGCAGTTCTGTGTTCAAGGAAGGAGGAAGGGCAAGCTATACTACAGTTTGGCTGTAGTGCACTGTGCATGAGAGGGACACATGGGTAATCAGTTTGGGGAGGGAAAATGAATGAGGTGAGATTGTGTGGGGTTTGAAATATCAAATGGAAAAGTTCATATCTGATCTTAGGGGCAAAGTGATTGGACCTGTGCTTTAGGTATAGGGCACATTTCCAAAGCTGAACTTATTGATCCTTAAGTCCTCTCCCCTTCTTAATTTTCCTGTTATTAGAGAAGGCACTACCATCCTCTCAGTCACTCAGGCTGACAACTCATATCCAATCACTTGGCAAGCCCAGCTGTTTCTACCTCGTAACATTTCTCCTAAATCAATCAATCAATCAATCAATCTCTCTCTCTCTCTCTCTCTTTCTCTCTCTCTCCACTGCTACTACTGGTGTAATCCTTTGCACCTCAACCTGGAATACTACTGCAATACTTTGAGGCTTGTTGTTTTGTTTTGTTTTGTTTTTTCCGCCCCAGGTTCCCTCTACTCCAGTCCATCTTCCATTCAGCTGTCAAACTCATCTTCCAAGAGAATGGGCCTGATCATGTCACACACCTTATTAGATACATACCAGTACTGGGCACTATCACCTTTCGGATCAAAATTCCCTGGCTGGCATTCAAAGCCCTTCATAACCTAGCTCCCTCCTACCTTTCCAGTCTTTTTACACCTTACCCCCACATACTCTTCAATCCAGTGACATGGGCCTCGTGGCTGTTCCTCACAAAAGACACTCCGAATTCAAACTGCAGGTATTTTCACTGGCTCTCCCCTGTGCTGGGAACGCTCCACTTCCTCATCTCTAACTCTTGGTTTCCTTCGAGTCCCAGCTAAAATCTCACCTTTTGCAAGACGCTTTTTCCCAACCCTCCTTGATGTTGATGCCTTCCCTCTAAGAGTATCTCCTGTATACCCCGTATTATATATAACAGTATATCAGCACACTGGTATAAAAACGAATACATATTAGTGTATATATCATATTAGTATATGCTATTATATATTCTATACTACATTAATATGTAACATATAGAGGCATACATATATAAGTACATACACACACACACACAGAGCTATTTGTTGTCTTCCCTACTAGACTGTGAGCTAGTTCCCTGAGGGCGGAGACCAATGGTTGGAGGCCATTACCGCCAGTTGCTTAACACAAAAATGCATGCTGACCGATTTAGCTGTGAAAGGCTTTTCAAGTCGGGGTAAGGAGATGGTGTTTTCTCCTTCCCTTGATTCCTTCTCTCCCTTCCCACCCACCCATGCCTTCTGTAGACGCTCCCCAAACCCCGAGCCGGTACCTTGACCAAAGAACAGAGAAGACAAGCTCGCAGATGTCGCAAATCCTTGGGAACCGTCTCCAACGCCATCGCTGCTGCCGGGAGCCAAAAAACCCCTCACCAACCACAGGCCAAGACGTTTCTCCGCGTACCTCTCGCCATACTGTGCCGGAAGTATTTATCTGGCCCACTACGAAGGACAACTTCCGGCGAGGGCGTGCCCCCAGACAGGAACATCCGCTCATTCCTTCCCGCCTCCTCCCCACTGACGCGAGATGGTTTCTCCCATCGAGAGGGCGGGGCTAGGTTGACACCTGGCTTGAGGCCTGCGCCCAGCCTGCCTAGGTCGGGCGCGCGGGGGCGAGTTGGGCTGTTGAGGCGGTCGTCTGAAATCTCGTGGGGCCAGAGCGCGCGGGAGACGCGGTTGCTTCGTCTTCCTCAGGAAACGGAACCCACCCGTTAATGGGCGGTGCGTCCTACAGGCACCGCCCCTCTCCGCTTGGCCCGTGGGTTGCGCCAGAGGCCTGGACTGATTCTGGCCTCCAAATCGTGCCCCGTACACGATTTGCTCGTGTTAATTCATATTTTAAAGCCCTCCTGGGACTTGGGTCAACATTGGGATGTTTCAAAAACCGACGCCTTGACACTTGCAGTGTGTGAGGTCATACACGTCGCGTTACCTCCTAGAGCCGAGTCACAATTGCGCCACCTCTTGGCAGGGCTGTCGGGAGGAAACCGAACTCCCGCATCAGGAGGAAGAGTTAATGTAGTACAACCCTCTAGGACCCTGCCATTTACTTCCATTTACAAAACGGAAAGACAAGCGTTATTCTGGGGCTCAGTATGGGCAAGCTCGCCCTCCCCTCTGCTCGCGCCCGTCCCAGTCACACAGGCCGCCTTCTCGCCACGGCGCACCAGCCTACCTTCCTTCCTAACTCCCCCTTCACCTCTGGAGACGTGGCCTGCGGCTCCTTCCGCAAATTCCCTGCATTCTTGCCCGAGCCTTCTCCATTCAGCGACCAAATTACCCTTCCAAACCACCTCGTCAACCTGGCTTTCCCCACTTCGGGATTAAATAATCCTCTAGTTGGCATTACAAGCCCTCCACGGCCTGGCCCCTTCCTTTCTAGTCTTCTTAGACTTTACCCCAGTTTACTCTGATAACGCTGATTTACTTCTTGCAGTTCCTGGCACAGGACACCCTGTCTCTGGAGTCCATGCATTTTCCCTGTCTCCTATGCCTGGAAATGCTTCCCTCATCTCTACCCCAAGTCTGAGCTAAGACCCCATCTTCGGTAAAGGTAAAGACAAAGGTCCCCCGTAATGCTAGTGTGTGTGAATATAGGTATATGTATGTATCCAGTGTGTACAGTTTCTGCATGTCATCCCAAGACTACAATGTAACCTGTAGGCCAGGAACTGTTTTTATCCCAGCACTTAGCATAGTACCTGACAGACCATTAATGCTTGTGAACTGACTCTCCTTCCCATCTGCTTAAGTATCATCTTGTTGTCAAATAGCCAATAAAGAATTGACTTCCGGGGCAGCTAGGTGGAGCAGTGGATAGGTCCTCCTGACTCCAGGGCCGGTGCTCTGAGTTCAAAAAAAGCCTCAGACTCTTAACACTTACTAGCTGTGTGACCCTGGGCAAGTCACTTAACCTCAATTACCAAAACAAAAAAAAGTATTTCTCCGATCTGTGGCTTTACAGGGTGTAAATACATGATGGACCTTAGCCCCTGACCTCATCATTATTATTCAGACCCTATCCTTAAAACCATATTAAATTATACCATTTGAAAGTATTTTTTATAACTATTATTTGAAAAAACCTTACATCCAATTAGCTCATTTGTCTCAAAAACCCCAAGAAGTTTCCCATCCCACCCCCAATTACAATTCAGAAAGCAACATCATTTTATTTGCCCAAAGGTAAGCTGTGACTGAGCCATCTATCCCAATCTCCACATCTAATCTCTTCCATGCCTCTTGGGGGTGAGGGGATACATAACTCCTACACTCAATTCTCCTGTCTCACTCTTTCCTAACCCCCCTCCCAAAGAATTTCTGTTGATGACTGATGATAGGTGCCGTTCCAGAACAAAAACACAAAACCCAACCTGTTGTATGGATAAATATATTAGTAAATAAATACATTTCTCAACATAGTGCCTGATTCAAGCATCTTTCTGTGTCTGGTTCAGATATAAATAACCATGTGGGTTCTTAGATGATGCTTCTCCCCACCAGTTTTAAGAAGCCCTGGAGCTTCCTTCCATGGAGAGTTTTTCCTGCTTCCCCCCACATTTCCATTCCAAAAAGGGGTAGTGCCTGAGAGGAATGGTACAAGGCTTAAGTTGCCCCAGGGTGGGCACCATCTTAAAGAGATCCCTCTAGACCCTGCTCATTAAGAGCTTTAACTTTTTGTTCCATTCCCCACTCTCCCTTTCACACCTTCCCTACTACAAGGGTATCTGTAGGATTCACATTGCAGAACTGAACCGTCAAGCTCTTTAGCCTCATGGATGTCTTCCTCCTTCCTATACTCTCTCCACTTTTGGTCTTAGGACCCAAATGCCTGATCTCCTTTTTTGACTTTCTCACTGTCCACTCAGATGAACTGTCTTGCTTTCCCCTATACCAGTGCTTTATGCCATCTGCAGGGATAGGGGAGGGGCAGGGAAATTCTGATGAGAGCTACTGTGAGGTAGCTTTAGAAATATGGTCGTGGAAGGAACCTTAGCAGTCATAGAGCACAAATCCCGCCTCCTGCCCCCTGATTTTACAGATGACAAAACAGGCCAAGTGTGGTTAAGTGACTTGCCCAGGATCACAAACATGGAAGTGCTGGAATCACTTCTGAAACAGTTGGAGATTCTGAAAGTCAGGTTGGGGACTAGGCTTTGGCAGTTTTGTCAGGCCCCTCAGTCCCCTTATGAGCCATGATGTTAAACCTTGGCTTTTAAACATGTTAGGCCCTTTCCAGGGCTTATCATGTGGCTTAATAAAGTGGGTACCACAGGTTTAGGAAGAGTTGAATAATTCACTGTGAATTTAAGGATCCTCTCAATCCTAGTTGTCCCTTGGATAAGCTTACCATCCCCCTTTCCCCCCTTCTCTAATAAAAATAGTAAGCAGAAATAGATTTGGGGGTACAGATGAAGAAGGAGTCAGATGGCTATTTGGATACATATCTGTAACTCGGCTGAACCACGCAACTATAGTGCTCTCTAGGACTCTGAATGAATGTAGGTAATGAAACCATCTGGTCTCTAGTGGGCTGTGGATAGAGAAATAGCCTAGAAGTTACACCTCAACATGGCTGTCTTCAGAAGGTTTAATCTGGAAGAGAGCCAGGCTCATATAAGCAGCAGCTAGAAGCCCTGCTAAGGCACTGACTCATCTATGCTGCAGATCTTGGGACCAATATCATCCCAGAGCCAAGAGCAGGAAACAAAACCAGAGATATGGGAGAGCACTCTCAACACCATCATCCCTTTCCCCTCCACTGGCACTTCTGAGTGCAGTCAAAGAAAGGGTGTTCACTGAGTCCCTTTCTTCTCTTAGAGGGGGAGGGCAGCTGGGATTCTGAGCTGGGCTAGGTGCCAAGTCATCCAGGGCACATTGTTGTTGGAAGCCTTGAGCTGGAGCTTGTCCCATCTCACACTGCCTGTTCACACAGCTCTTCAATCTCCTCCTCTGGACCTGCATTCAGAGAAAAGGGAAGGGCATAAGTCTCTGAAAGAAAGGTTGACTTTGTCTTCCACCACTAACCAGAAGACAGCACAGCCAGGAGACACCAAGATAGACAGGACCTGAGAGAAAAGGGGATGCGTAAAAGGGTGACCAGACTGAGAGCCAAGAGAAATCTCAGGTGGAACTCAAAAGGAAGGAACATTAATTTTCCTTTCCTTCCAAAGAAGATGTTCAGATTTGACAGCAAAGAAAACAAGTACATGCCAGGGCCTAAAACAAATAAGTACAAGAGTAACAAAAATCAAACAGTATCTCTAAAGTAAGTGTAATATTCTTTTGTTTCCTAAGTTCCCTTGGCATTTGTCTTCTTAAGACTCTGGACCTAGATTGATTGTGGGGGAGCCCTCTAAAGCTGTCAACTGCTTAATGCCTTAGCCCAGGTATCTGGGTCTGGGAGAAATAACGAGTAGGGGAAACAGCAGTTCAGGAAGACAGTGATTTTGGAAAACAATTTTTGCAAAGCTGAACTTGAAAATTAACCCATCTGTTGCCATCTGATTGCAGCTGGGAGGGATGAGGTCCCTTTTGGGACAAGTTAGATCTAGCTAATAAAATTATCCAGAGGGGTTAGGTAAGCCCACAATTGTTTCCCTAATCTTGAAAGAAAGAAACCCAAGAAGACAAGGATACTATGTAGGGCAGGGGTGACACTGTGCTCAATTATTCAATAAACATTTATCAAGTCCCTACCTTGTGCTAGGCACTGTGCTGGGGAAACCAAAACAAAAAATGAAATGATTCCTTACATTCTAATTAGAGACAAGTACATAGATACATAGATATCCCTATGTATATACAGGGTATGTATATAAAGAGAACAAAATAAATACAAAATAGTTTAATACAAAGTAGTTTAGGAGAGAGGGCACTAACAATTAGGGGGATGAGGAAAGGTTTCATTCAGGTGAAAGTGGTGCTTGAGTTGCATCTTGAAGGAAGCAAGGCAGAGTTGTGGAAGAGAGTGCATTCCAAGCAAGGAGGAGAACAAGCACAAAAGCACAGAGATGAGAAATGGAACGTTTTATGTAAGAAGAAGGCCATTTGTTTGGATCAGGGAGTGATGTATTAGGTTAGAAAGATACTCTGGAACCAGGTTGTTTTATCTCCCCTAAAATATATATGTGTGTATTCCTGTGTGTGTGTAGACATATTATTATATTGTTGTTCAGTCATTTTCAGTTGTGTCCAACTCTGACCGCCTTTTGAGTTTTCTTGGCAGATACTAGAGTGGTTTGCCATTTCCTTCTCCAGCTTATTTTACAGGTGAGGAAACTAAGTCAAACAGGGTTAAATAATTTGGCCAGAGTCACATAGCTAGGAAGTGTCTCAGGCTGGATTTGAACTCAGGAACATGAGTCTTCCTGACTGCAGTCCCAGCACTCTATCCACTAGCGCCACCTAGTTGCTCCCTCCTAAAATATACATATGTACATATCTCCTCTAATATATATGTTATCTTCCTTAATATATGTGTGTATGTCATCTCCCCTGAGATATGTATATATGTGTGTATATGTTATCTCCCCTAAAACAATGGAAGCTCCTTGAGAGTAAGGATCATTTTTTGTTTACTTTTGCAAATTCCAGTACTGAGCACTGTGCCTGGCACATAGTAGGCACTTGATGTTGGTTGACTGATTGACAGATCTCACCTCAGTCCCATATCCTTTTTTTTCCACTCTTAATCTCACCAGGAAACTCACCAGGCTGGGCTGTCAGTGCCTGGCAATGTGGGTAAGGACATGCCCTGTCCTCCGGGACGCCAGAACTCCATTCAGTGGGTGTCTCCTCAGGTGGACAAGGACTCAGTGGGTGACAGTGTGTGAGGCACAGCCACACAGGCTGTGAGTTTGAATAACAGGGTCCTGTAGTGTTGGGTAGCAGCCTTGTATCCAGGCCCAGAGGTCCAGGGATTAATGGGTGGGCTTCTCGAGGCCAGGGATATGTTAAGCTAGAATCATGATGGGGAAGGGCTTGGAAGGTAGGGATCACAGGAACATCCTGGGGAAGGGTGGCTGAGACAGGTTCTGGAAGCCCCCTCCGTTTCCTTTGTTGGTGTCGTGTCAAGATAGCAGTTCTCTGTAATCCTAAAGGGCTAGGAAGGTGAACAGGGCTGGGACCAGAGTTTTCTTCAGAGCCACAATGTGACTCTGTGAGGGCCCGAGGCCTTGTATAAGAAAGCTGCCTAGATGGGGATGGGGGGATGGATTTGGGGGCTTTTTGGACAAGAGGTGGCGGCTCTGATTGGGGTTCTGTCCGGGAAGCTGTGAGCCTGAGCTGGCGTAATCCAGTTTCTGGGCTAGCTTTCCTGCCGTGCCACTGGAAGCGCCTTTTGTAATGATGGTGCCGGTGTTTATGGTAGTGGATATGGCTGGACACCTGGACATCCGCTTTTGGCACCACTGAGTCCAGAGAGCGGGGCCGGTAACCTATGCTGGGCTGTACCTCCTCCTGGGTCTCAGCTTCAGGGCTGCAGTATACCAAGGGGTCAAAGTCACTAAGGGAACTTTGGAAGGTAGAGCTGCTGCCATGGATGCCCTGAAGGCTAATGTCTGTGCAATTGACCACTGAGTCACTGGAAGAACCGTGGCAGGGACCGGAACTGGAGTCACTGGCTGGTCCATCTGCCAGGTAGCCACTTCTCTCTGTACGATAGCTCTCCCCTGATCCACTGCTGTCATGTGGCCTTAATCGTCGTGGAGAGGCTAAGCAAGCTGGTGGATGCTGCATGGAACAGGCTCTGAGGCGCCCCAGCCTCCAGTTAGCAGCATGGGGATGCTGAGGAGCTGCTGGGCGAGGTTGAGTGCATGTGTGTCCAAGATGCAAGGTTCTGGGTGGGTGGTGATGCCAAGAACTATGCTCCATGGAGGATAAGAAGGGGCCAGATCGAGGGTGTTGGGTTACTGGAGTCTGTGAAGTGCCCTGAAAGTATGCTGCAGGTAGATGATAGTGGGCATGACCAGGATGCTGGCGAATGAGATGGAGTCTTCTACCAGGTTCTTGGTATGGGCGTGAGGGTCCTGAGGCCCGGGAAAATGGACCTCCCTCTAGAAAAAAAGAAGAATTTCAAAATTTGGCACTACTCATTTGGTGGTTTCGGGGAATAAGAACCTCAGCTCCCACCCCTCACCTTCACACAGACACATCCTCTGAAATTCTGTCTCTCTTTTCTTCTCCTCCAACTTGGATGATCTCTCCCCTGAGGAAACCCATCCAGTACACCTATCCCACCACCTCTCATCTACTACTACTTTTCTCCTTGGTTCTAAGTCCTGTCAACCTCCCAAAAAAGCCTTTTCTCTAGGGAACCCTTGGCTCGAATCACCTACCTATGATATTAAACATGCAGAGTGGGCAGGTCTGGTGCTGATGCAGCCAAGGGTCCACACAGGTACGATGGAATTCATGGCGGCAGGAAATAACACGTAGCTCCTGGATGGAATGAGAATCCCCGAAGGGTCAAGACCCAAGAGGATATGGAGCCACAAAAATATAAAGAACCCAGCATCTCACCTTTCTACCCCAACTTCTTGCTGTCTCTCCCTTCTACCTCCCAGAAAAATGAGAAAATAGACAGAACCACAGAACCCTGGAGCTTTCTCTCCAATTTCCACCATTTGGAGAGGGAAGGCAAGAACAGAAGAAGCCCACATAACCCCACCAATGCAGCATATGAAGGGCTTTCCCTAGACAGGGTCCCATGAAACTCCAATCCTTCCTTCCTGAGGTCAAGTTAGGGAATTAGGAGGCCCTTCCTCACCTGCCCATCTGTAAACTCTTCTAGGCAGATTGCACAGATGGGTGCAGAACTGCAGCTGCTCCCAGAGTCAGACCACTGGGATTGTACTTGTCTGCAATTGGTCCTGTACCTTCGAGTGGCCAACTGGCTGATCGCCCAAGCTGTTCGTTGCTGCAAAGGCTCCTGGGGAGAGAAGCATGGGCTTAAGAATGATAAATATTAGCTGCCCCCATAGCCCCAGGATCCTAGCCCTTATTTGGTATCTTCAGCTCCCAGGACCTAAGGTTTTTTCCCCCCAAGAGCCCCCAAAGTAAAGTCTGAACCATGATTAGTTCACTGTCACACTGTACATGGCAGTTATTCCTTTTCAATTCTCTTTTTCTCTGTTCCTCTCTACCACACAAAGTCATACTGCTCATATAGTAAATTCTTACTTCCCCAAAGGGAATCAATGAGAGAAGTCTGAAGAGTGAATGGGGGCTTGGATGATGAACAGAAGAAACAGTTTGAACTGAACATAATATTCATTCTGCCTTTATTGCCCCCCCACCACCACCAAAAAGGTGAGCTCATCAATCTCACCGGTCTGTGTCGGGGGCGGCATCGGATCCGTAGCACAGAAGCAAGGATGACCACAAAGATGATGCCCACCACAGTGAGGAGGATCCATACATCATAATCTGGCTATATAGAAAGCAAAAGAGAGAAGGGCAATGACACAAGTGTGACCTAGGTCAAACACAGATGTAATTTGGGGACCCAGAAGGTGATCGCCATCCATTTTCAACACTGGTTCTTTCAATTGATTGGCCTTGGATTGGGAAGAGGGTGTTGGGTCTCCCTTCCCAGAGATACTTCTAAGGGGACTATTTTCATATTCACCTAATGAGACTGAGGTAGAAAATTATTCAGCTTTGGAGAATAATAAACAGGATTCTTTGGGAAAGTCACAGTGAAGTACAAATGGAATGGAATCCTGATTGAGAGAGAAGGGGGGGGGGCAGAGCCAAGATAGGGGAGAGAAGCCTACTGCCTGAGCTCTCCCAAATTTCCCTTAAAAACAACATTAAATCAAGCCTCTGAACAGATTCTGAAACTATGGAGCCTACAAAAAGAAAGAGGATCACAGTCTTCCAAATGGAGATAATTTAAAAGACTTCAGGAAAGGTCAGTCTCACTCAGGCAGGGGAGGAGCGTAGCACACCTCAGCATAGCACAGTGTGGAGAGGGTTGGGGCAAGACAGCAGGAAGCAACTGAGGCCCCTTGATTCTGGCTCAGTGGGCTAGTGGCACAGCAGGCCAGTGGTGAGATCCACCAGCACCAGCTGAGAGGGCAGGCTGCCAGCTAGGGGCCCACCCACCCACAGGACAGGTGCAACCAGGCCTGTCTATCCCAGTGTGTACGCTGGAAGCAAGCCCAGGGTGGTGAGAAATCCGCAAGCCATAGAGGCCTCAGAGCAGAAAGCCAGCGACACAGCCCCTATCTCCCAGCACAAGAAGCTTGAAACAGCGACCCTGGTGCCCAAGGAGTGGACCTCAACCTTAAAAATAATAATAATAAGCTGCAATATGAGCAAGAAACAAAAAAGAACTCTCACCACTGAGAGCTTCTGTATCAACAGGGAAGAGACAAACACAAACTCAGATGAGGACAATACTCTCAAATTGCCTACATGAAGAAGCCTCAAAAGGGAAGATGAATTGGTCTCAAGAACAAAAGGCCTCCTTGGAAGAGCTCAAAAAGGATTTTTAAAATCAATTGAGAGAAGTAGAAGAAAAAATGAAAGAAACGCAAGAAAATTAAAAAAAAAATCAGCTTGGAAAAGGAAGCACAAAGATTGACAATTCATTTGGCTAAATGGAAAAGGAGCTGCATAATCTGACCAAAGAAAACAATGCCTTAAAAATTCGAATTGGACAGCTGGAAGCTAAGGACATCATGAAACTCCAGGAATCAGTCAAACAAAATCAAACGAATGAAAAAATAGAAGAAAATGTGAAATACCTCATTGGAAAGACAACTGACCTGGAAAACAGATCCAGGAGAGACAATTTGAGAATCATTGGAATCCTGATTGAGTTGCAGTGTGGTATGGCAAAAAACAAACAAAAAACCACTTGGGATCAAGAAACATAGATTCTAATCCCAGCTCCTGTTATCAGTTGTATGACCTTGAGCAAGTCACTTAATCTCTGTGTGGTTCAACGGCTTCCAATTATAAAATCCTGGAGCTGGAAGAGACTTTACAAACCATCATCTCCATTTATAGTGTAGAAAATGAAGGCTCAGAGAAATGAACTTGGCCAAGATTACACAATGAACCAGCAGCAGAGAGAAGCTGAAAACCCAGGGCTCCTGACTCCTGGGCTATCTTGCTATCTTTCTTTCAGTGATCAACACTAAAGGTAAAATCAGGGATAACATTCAACAAGGCTCCAAAACAGTCCTGCCCCCCTCCTCCATTCACACATGCTCCTGCTGCTCCTGAAAGGATGACACAATAAACAGCATCCTGGGAGAGGAGTCCATCTGTTCCTGTCCCATTCCCAGAGATAAAAAGTAGAAGATGTTGGGGGCAGGGAACCCTCACCCAAGCTGGGGGCTCCTTCAGCTCAATTCGCACATGGGCCTTTTGGTTCTTGTACACAAACTCCATCAACTTCTCCGCATCCTTGTCCCAAATCAACACCACTGGCCACCTCAGTCCCAGGGGCTGCTGCAGCTGAATGAGATAAAACTCTGTAAATCATCTAGAGTCCCCCCGTTATACCTCCCTCAATTTTAGGGTCCCTGCTGCCCTCAGGCCTTGCCAACACCTGGTCTCTAGTTCCTCTTCCCCAGGCCCTCCAGAAGTCATGGATCTATTTCTCCTCCCTCCATCTCCCTAAAGGCTTCCTGGTACCTGCTCAGCAGCAGCACGATCCTCAGTGATATCAAAGAGGACAGCACTTGCTCCTCTCTCACCTGCCATCCGAGCCTGAAAGAGAAACAAGCAATAAAGTCAGGAGTCCCAAAAGGAGATACCTATCTGTATCTGAGCTCCAGGTGTTTTATCTGGCTATCCCCAATGCCTGAAATGTTTTCCCTTCTTCCTTTCTGACAATTAGCTTACCTGTTGTTAGTACTGTTCTTCAGTCATTTTCAGTCATGTCTGACTCTCTGTGACTCCAATCAGGGTTTTCTTGGCAAAGATACTGGAATGTTTTGCCATTTCCTTCTCAAGCTCATTTTATAAATGAAGAAACTGAGGTAAACAGGGCTATGACTTGCCCAGGGTCACACAGCTAGTCAGTGTTCGAGACCAGATTTGACTTCCTGAATGCAGGCACAGCACTTTATCCACTATGCCATCTAGCTGTCCATTACCCTCCCTGGCTTCCTTTAAGTCCCAACTAAAGTCCCACGTTATACAGGAAGCCTTCCCAAACCCCACTTAATTCCAGTGTCTTCCCTCTATTAATTATTTCCTATTTATCCTGTTAATAGTTTGCTTTGTAAAAACCGTTTGCACGTTGTCTCCCCCAATTAGATTATGAACTCCTTGAGCTGTCTTTTGCCTCTTTTTGTATCCTCAGCACTTAGCATAGTGCCTGGCACATAGTTTACTTGATGGATGGATTATATCCTAGCCTCACTCTTTCACACATTCCTGCTGATTAATAGGTACTTTTTTTTGAAGACTCTAACATATACACATACAAGAAGTCCCCATGTCCTAGGCTCCAAAGCAACACTGCATCCTCCTTACATGCATACTTACAATGCTCCTCAAAGGAGAAAAGAAAGGTACTTTCAGTGCAGGTACTTAGAGCAGTAGTAACATATCGGTTCCTCTTTCGTTCTCAGAGGTGAAGGTAGGAAAAGAGGATAACAGACATCTAGGTTCTTGAGAGGCCAATCTTAAGAGCAGAGCCCAGGACCTAATTCTTTAAGGGGTGCTTTAAGAACCAAGGACAACATTTATTACCTTGCAAATGCATTCTTTCCTTCCCCTTTCCATGGCCCTACAATAATCCATCTTAAAAGTCTCTCCTCTTCCACATATTCACCTGTCTCCCTTACACACACACACACACACACACACACACACACACACACGCTCTCAAGTTCTGGTTAGCCTTGGAACCCTGCCAGGCCTGCCAGCTCTTTCCTTGGCTTCAGTTCAAGATAACTTAAAGGAGTCTACATTCTTAGCTCTGTCCCCTAACCCTTGCTTGATGGTAACACCAGGAATACGAGGGGAAGACAACTGAGAAGACATTTCTACCCAAACACAGACAGAAGATAATGGTGAAAGGAAACCAATTTTCCCCGAGAAGATAACATGGACATAAAAAGGTACACAGGGAAGAAAAAGTATATTAAAACTAAATAGGCCGTATATGAGAGATACCTTTTTTCTTAGGAGCTGGGGAGAAGGGTAGTGTGTAAAGGATTGCTAGGCTAAATGTAATAGTTCCCTGCTCCTCCCACTTTAGTAAATGGCTCTTTGAGCTACTAGCCAGTTTATATTCTAGGGCAAATGATTTTTATCTCAATGATAACATCTTAATTCCATGCATTCCCCAGATCAGTTGCCCCACTGCCTGGAGTTGCTTGTTATGGTCTGAGGCTTCCTTAGCAGCAGGGAAGGAGTTAACCTAAATGTATGAGGTGGTGGCAGGAAGAGGAGCAGAGTATGGAGCTGGAATTTACTTACACTTTTATTTTTTTCTTCCAACTCTTTGATCTCTGTGTCCCAGGAAGAGCCTGTCAGGACAGGTCTCCTGCCAGGCAGGCTCCACCAGGCTTCCCTCTCCCCTGAGGGGGCCCCTTAGTGCCAGCAGCCTCTGGGCAAGGGAGCCTCGGGAGAAGGGGAAGGAGATACCAAGGCAATACCCTCTGTGACAAGAGTAAAAGGGAGAGAGCATCTTCTCAATCTCACCCACTAATTCCTCTCAAGACAGGGTTGAGTAGCCTGCGGCCTTTCCCAATTCTAAAACAAGGGCTCAGAAAGTCAATTGCCTGGAAAGTCACCGAATGCTAGACTAAGAGTACAAAGAGTTCAGCCCCCAGCTTCCAGGCACTAAACTACCCTGGCAAAAAGGAAAATCTCCAGTTTTCAAAACCTTCCCAGGAAGGAGATTCTTTAGGTTTTCCTGGTTACCTCCCCCTTTTGTGTTAATCTTGTGACTCCAAAATTGAGCTTGCATCTGTCTAGGGGTCTAATCAGGTATCTGCAGTGGTATAGCTGGGTCAAGGATCAGCAGCTAGGGAAAAATAGGAAATTCCACCCCAATTACTCCAGGGCATATTAAATGGGTGGGGGGGGGGGAGGATACAAACTCCAAACCAACCCAGATTTCTCTCTTCCTTTTGACTACCCAGGAATAAACAGGTTTGAGGAGTCATCTTATAGGTCTAGGAAACAGGATTCCCAAGTTCTGCATTTCCTATCATCTTCACCCCCACCCTAGTTTCACCATCTAGGAAACAGAACATATGAATATAGTCTGATCTAGGAAAGGCAATAGAGAGTATGGACCAGATAGTAGATGGAGGTACCAGGATAGCACAGCACAAGGAGGAAAGCAAAGTCTTCTAAAGATTTCCTTACCATCCCCACCCTTCCCTTTGAAGGGTTGGGGTAAGGAACAGTGGAAAGTAATTATTGCAACGTTCAAACGTCCCAGCCCATTACAGCCCATAATTACAAAGTAGTAAAAAATGATCAAAGAGCCTAGGATGTTTGCCAACAGGCAAAAACAAACAGGACTTTCAGGTAGTAGATTCCCCTGGCCCAGGTTTGAGGAAAAATGCCAGATTTGGTGACAGATGGCAGCAAGTGACTGGCATTTGTGCATATACAAAGCCATCAATTGCCACATCTTCCCAGAAGCCCAAACAATCTCCTTGGTTTCTTCTGGAGGCAACTGGTGCTAAAATGAAGTCATTAAAAGTCTCCTCAATGGCTGGACAAGTTGTGGTATATGAATACAATGGAATACTATTGTGATGTAAGAAACGATGAGCAGGAGGAGTTCAGAGAAGCTTGGAGGGTCTTGCATGGGCTGATGATGAGTGAGATGAGCAGAACCAGAAGAACATTGTACACAGTATCATCAACATTGAGTGTTGATCTACTGTGATGGACTATATTCCTCTCACCAATGCAATGGTACAGAAGAGTTCCAGGGAACTCATGATAGAAGAAGATCTCCAAATCCAGGAAAGAAAAAAAAAAGAACTGTGGAGTATAGATGCTGAATGAACCATACTATTTCTTTTGTTTTTGGTGCTGATGTTTTTCTATTTTGAGGTTTTTCGTCATTGCTCTGATTTTTCTCTTATAACATGACTAATGCAGAAATATGTTTAATGTTATTATGTGTGTGTATGTATGTATATATAAAAAACCTATATCAGATTACCTGCTGTCTAGGGGAGGGGAGAGGGAGGGAGAAAAATCTGAAATTGGAAAGCTTGTATAAACAAAAGTTGAGAACTATCTTTACATGTAATGGGAAAAAAAACTTTATTAATTTTTTAAAAAGTCTCCTCAGAGAGGCAGGGGTATAAGAAGGGAAAGGATAAATCCTTTAAGGAGGCATTATAGGAATGGCAGTTAAAAAATTAAAATGTAGATTCATAGACAAGCCTTCAGGATGGAGGCTGATTCTGTTTTCAGATACTAGCTTTAGAGACAGACTCTTCAGGCAAAGTTCCAGTGGTAGCCAGCCCACCAAGGGTGGCAAAGAAAGTTGCTTAGGCAACCACCAGCAATACTAAGTGACCAAACCAAGGAGCAGCACTGAACCTGTTTTAAAGTCGTTAGGCCAGTTTGTTTGCTTCTTTTGTTTTGTTTTTTTTTTTTTTGCGGGGCAATAGGGGTTAAGTGACTTGCCCAGGGTCACACAGCTAGTAAGTGTCAAGTGTCTGAGGCTGGATTTGAACTCAGGTACTCCTGAATCCAGGGCTGGTGCTTTATCCACTGTGCCACCTAGCCGCCCCCTAGTTCCTTTGCTTCTTAACTTTTGCAAATGCAAAAGTGGAAAACTCCTTCATTCCTAAGGAAGAATATTGCATTCACCCTACTTCTCCATATGGGAAAAGTAAGTATAGTTCCTAGCAATCTACCGAAATGATATAATTTCCCTTTTACCCCATGATTCTGGCCCAACTTAGCCTGCTTTGTCACTTATGGCACAAGGTTATCATGTCTCTGAGCCTCATTTATTCCTCTATAATGTACTTGACTAACTTCACAGACCTTTGAATAGAGGGATATAACCTAAAAAACTGAGTCCTACATCCCGCAGTAGATTCTACTGACCACTCACCAGTGTTCTGGACTGGGCTGCGCTGGGCTAGTCTTGGGCAGGGAATGGAGCCGACTTTGACTCCTAAAGGTTTACAATTGGAGGGGATGTGGGAAAACTGGGACCCTTAATCCACTGTTTGTGGAGTTATAAACAGATCCAACTATTCTGGAGAGCAATTTGGAACTATGCCCAAAGGGCAGTAGAATTATGCATACCCTTTAATCCAGCAATACCACTGCTAGGTTGCATCCCAAAGATATCCCCCAAAAAAGAAAAAGACCTAGCAACTCTCTTTGTGGTGGCTAAGAATTGGAAATCCAGGGAATGCCCATAAATTGGGGATTGGTTAAACAAGTTGTGGTATATGATTATGGTGGAATATTATTGTGCTATAAGAAACTACAAGCAGGATGACTTCATAAAGGCCTCAAAAGACTTGCATGAACTGATGTATAGTGAAGTGAGCAGAAGCAAAAGAACATTGTGAACAGAGACAGCAATATTGTTTGATGAAGAACTGTGAATGACTTACCTATTCTCACCAATACAATGATCCAAGACAATGTCAAAGAACTAATGATAAAGCATATTATCCAACTCCAAAGAAAGAACTGATATTGATATAACACAGAGTGAAGCATGTTATTTTTCACCTTTCATTTTTTTCCTTTTATCCAAGTTTTCATGTACAAAATGACTAATATGGTAATGTTTTACATAACCTATATTTGATTAGCTTACCACCTCTGGGAGGTGGGAGAAAGGGATAAAATTTGGAAGTCAAAACTTTAAATAAAAATGTTTATTTATTTATAAATATGAGGCAATTGGGGTTAAGTGACTTGCCCAGGGTCACACAGCTAGTAAGTGTTAAGTGTCTGAGGCTGGATTTGAACTCAGGTACTCCTGACTCCAGGGCTGGTGCTCTATCCATTGCGCCACCTAGCTGCCCCCAAATGTTTATTTTTAAAAGCTTACAAAACCCCATAGGGAATCACTCTTTTCCTCTGAATCACTATAGTACTTTATACTAATCACATGACCTTTGTTGTATACTATTTGTCTCAGTTACTTGCAAAATTTTATTATTTTGTTGAATAGATTATAAACTTCCATAGGACAGGGACTGTTTTATGCCTTTTTGTATCCCCTGTAGTGTCTTGCACGTAGCAGGTGCTAAAAATATTTTCTAAATGAGTGAATTATAGGCTGAGATTTTTAAACAGGGGAAATGAGGTGCTAAGAGGTGATAGTGCTTCCAGCAAAGGATTTGTAAATCTTATGTGTTATGTAAATATAACTGATTGTTGTGATGATGATGATGATGGAGGTGGTGGTGGTTCTAGAAACGATGATGAGTCTAAGCAAGGAGAAGGTGGGGACCTCCAATGTGAAATCATGCTTCACCTTTGGCAGTTCTACAGAAGGAAACCATATGGAGATCTCTCTTAGAAGATCCTTCCAAGGACAAAGAAAAATAGGCCAATGAATGGCCAACTCATAATTCCAGCTATTGAAGAAGTATAGCATAGATTCTTGGGCAGGAAAACATGGGGAAAGTGACTGACTGATTTCTGCGGGCCAGGGTGGAGTCACAGCACATATTCTCTCAAAACCAGGAGATGAGCAAAGCACATTGCCTATGTTATGACCCTTGCCCCAGGGGTCATTACTTTACCTTGCTAGCCAATGACAGACAGGGCCGGGGGGCTCTCCTTGGGCTCTCCAGCTTGACAATGCTTATGAAACCAGGTTCCAGGTTGTCATCATCACTGGCGTTGCATAAGTATAGAGGATGGGACTGCAGGAACAGAAAGACAAGCAATTTAGTGAACCTTTGGCAAGCATCAGGAAGAAACATTAATTTCAAATCCTCTGATCTTAGCCCTAGCCATCACAGAATCTCAAGCCTTGAAGGAACTTTGTTTCTAGCCTTCACAGTAATGTGAACACTTTGATAAAAAGAACTGTCATTCTGATGGTTGTGGGATCTGGGATTTTGAAAGAAATTGATAGAAAAGGAGAAAGGTACCAAAAATGACAGGGGTTGGGTAAGAAGCCAGTGGCAAAGCAGTTATAGCTAGACTAAGAACTCCATTTGTCCTTTAAGCCTTTTATCTCTGGTTTTTCAAATAAAGCACAGAATGCCCCAATCGTGTTGGAATCTAATTCTCTTTCCATTGGTCTCAGGGAACCCACTAGAACAGTTACCTGATCTGTAGGTTTTCATCTGTCAAATATTTTTGTGCTCCTTCTCTGCTTCCTTGACATATACTTCACATATCTATGGGGGAGTAACTAAGGTTAAAGAACTGACCTGGTTCCAACATACCTGCCTAGAAGGATTACAGACAACCACCTACCCAGTGGAACTACTGACATATGGAATTACATGTGTTACTTGTTTCTTAATTAGGAGTCCTTTAGCCCTGAGAGGCAAAGGTACAGTGGGTAGAGTGCTTGCTGGATTTGGAGTCATGGACCGACCTTAGTTCAAATCCACCCTCAGACACTTACTAGCTGTGTGACCCTGAGAAAGTCCCTTACCTTAGTTTCCTCTACTGTAAAAAACTGTAAAAAAGCACCTCCCTCCAAAGTTGTATAAGGATCAAACAAGACAATATTTGTAAAGTGCTTTAGCACATTGCCTGGCACATAATTGGCACTTAAATGCCTGTTTCCTTCCTTGTTTTCTTTTTCTTTTTCTTTCTTTTTTTTTTTGTGAGGCAATTGGGGTTAAGTGACTTGCCCAGGATCACACAGCTAGTTAAGTGTTAAGTGTCTGAGGCTGGATTTGAACTCAGGTACTCCTGATTCCAGGGCCAGCACTCTATCCACTGCGCCACCTAGCTGCCCCCCTTCCTTGTTTTCTAACAGGAACAAGTCACAAAGAAACTCACTAAGTCCATTTGGGTCCAGCAATGGTGTTCCTAAGGGCTATAGGAAACTGGATACAGGCCCTGCATCACGAAGTGTGTTAATGGCACTGGGAAGTGACTAAGACAAGGAATCAGTAGAGAAGATGGCTTTGCTGGGGAGAAAAAAGACCTTTAAACATCTCTCTCATCCCCACCCCCATCCCATCACCCTGAACACATAGTATGACCTAGAAATATCTTATGTCCTAATATCCACAATATAGAGCTAGATCTTAGAAAGAAATGGAGGCATTGTAGTAGGTAGATGGCTATCAATACTTTCTCTCCTACTCTCTAGAAAAGTCTTCTATAGGAAGCAGAAAGATTCCTAGGCTCTGGGTAACTCTCAAATTTATGAGCATGATAATAATGCTTAGCCTTTGAAAGTCATTTTTTTTTTTCAAAGAGCTTTCCAGTTTCTCTCTCACTGCACCTTCATAGTGTGAAAGAGGGTAAACGGGACTTTTATTCTTGCCCATAGCATTCAAGGGGGCTAGAGAAAAGCTAGCATCTTTGCTCTTATTAGAAAACAAGCTGACTCAGGGAGATTAATGGCAGTAATGATGTGATACTGTACCAGCAGAGAGATTCCCCAAGGAAAACCAACTTCGATGTGAGGAACATGACTCAGTGGTAAAATACATCAGTCAGGTCTCCTTGCTCCCTGTGGCCTGGGAGCGTCAGCTGAGTTTGGGGTGTGAGGAGACGCTAGGGCAGAACCCCCTCAAGATTCTGTTATTGAGTTGATTCCCTAAGGGAAACAAGGAAGATGGTACGAAACCTGGTAAAACACACTTGCCACAGCTTGTTCCAGCAAAGAACGGCCACTGGGCATTTAAGCTTCAGGTTTAGACTCCAATGACTAGAACTGAGGATGAAGTGTGAAGGGCATGTCCCCCAGAAAAAAGCTAGAGTATAAGAGCAAAAGTAAGACAGAAGAGAGTAAAAGGGGGACTGGGACCTTATATGATTAGGCTTATTCACTGACTACAGCAGGGGATGTAGATCTTGACTTCCATCTCTGAACAATTCATACATTTATCTAGCAGAGTCTTCTAAATGACTCAGTCCCTAGTTGGAAGCCTGTATGTTTGGAGGGCCTTTATTCTCTATTCTTAGCAGTTGAGGAAACATATAGCAATAGAGGAAAAGTATATCAGGGTTTAGCACAAAGGAATATGTAAGGGGATCCTACATTATATATGCCTATCTTCGAGGCCTCCTAAAAACAAAGAGGGAATAGTCAGTGTTTGCTTCATCTTCCCCTAGACTGAAGTCAAAGAGAATGCTGGGGTGAGGAAAAGGTTCTTTTAAATATTGGCCTAATGAAAGAAGCTCAGAGCTAGCAGGCAGCAGAGCTGAGTGTGCATTTTAATTCTGTCAATGGCCTACTGAAATATATCTTGGGCTCCAAAAAGGAAGCTTCTCAGGTCCACCACTTCTTGCTTTACCACTTAAAAACACAGCCAAAGCACCTAAACATTACTTGATTTGTATCTTTAAAGATTTAAATCTTTAAAGAATTACAATTCCTTATGTTTAATGTGATTGTACATATATAACCTATATCAGATTGCTTGCTGTCTTGGGGAGGGGGAGGGAGAAAAATTTGGAACTAGAAATCTTATAAAAACAAATGTTGAAAACTATCTCTACAGATAACTAGAAAATAACAAAATACTTTTATGATAAAAAAATGACAATTCTTATTCACTTATTTCCTAAGTACAATTCTTTAGTCCAACTTTCTCAGAATGACACCAAGGAGATATTCTGCTCTTCCCCATAGGACATATGGAAACCTGAAGTATAAGTTTTACAAAAATGATCTGCAAATTTATATGAAAACAAAGTATCTACCTAAAACTCAGAACTAGGACAAATGGGTTACAGGCAGGTACATTTTCACTGAACATAAAGAAAAAATGGGTAGAGCTGTTCAAAAGTAAAATGGTATTGTATACCAAGGAGGTAGTTTGCCTCTATTACTGTAAATGTTCAAGTGGAAGCTGGATAACCTCTATAGAGTGACAATGCTTTGGGAAACATTTGGACAAGATGATTTCTAAGGTTTCTTCCAACTCTGAAATTCTATGATTCTATACTTAAGTATTATTCTGGAAACAGACCTTAACAAGGGACACTGAGGCTCCACAGTTAATTCTGCCCCTATTGTAGAGTCCTCTAGCAGGGCAAGGAAAGGAAATAGTAATATAAACCAATGTAGAAGGGCTTTGAATCACCATATCTTTACCATCTTAGACCAACCAACTATCAAAAAGATACCTTGAGAAGCCCTGGATTCAATAAAGGGACACAAGCCTGGCTCTTTCTATTCCTTCAATCCCAATTCTAATCTAATTCTAATATACGGGGAACTTTGAAGCAAGGAAAAGGATTTCCAAGAAGAAAACAAAACCAAGTGTTTTTGCTCCTTGTGCCTCAAGGTCTCCAAATAATGAAGATGAAAAAATGATTCCCATGCTAATGAAGGGAAGCAGTGAAGTGGAATAATACAAAAAATGAATAATCTGAAAGTCATTTTTGTGTAGTCTTAAATGCACATATTTTTCTACCCTAGAAAATTGTTTTCTCAATTACATTTTGTATAGGGGAAAAGTCGTACTTTCTAAAGATGTTTTCATTATGTGAGGGGGGTGTGGAGGGGAAGGTATTATCACTCTCTGGTGTCAGAGGAAGTGGCGGCCATTCAACAGTGTGTCCCAGATTATTCCACTATGGGGCATAATCAACTTCCAATAATCTATATACGTGTTTTGCCAAGAATTTAAAATGACACAATTTATAAGAGATGGAAATACACCTGCTGATAATTTAGATTTGACTATAAAAATCACTCAAACAAGAGTCACAGCACTGGTGGTAGAAGGCCCTTTATGGCAAGAACAAAGTAGCTATCTTGGCCCTTAGCTGCAGGGAACTTGAGGCAATGAAAAGGACTCCCAGGAAGAAAAAACCAAGTGTTTTTGCTTCCTTGTGCCCCAAGGTCTCTAAATAATGAAGATGCAAACATGATTTCCACATTGGGCAATCTGTCCTCCTAATGACACCAGAGCAGAGCCAAGAAAAATGACAGGGGGAAGTGAAGTTGGCAGAATGGGTTCTAGTGATCAGGGCAGGAAGGGCCAAAAATACCTTTCCATTTTCAAGGATTAGAAGGAGTTTTTGGAACTCTATGGGCTATAGATTCATCTGATAGGTCATTTAAAAGGCCAAAAAGGCTAGGAAGCCACCAATTTCCAGGGCTTGTCAGAACAGACAAGTTAAGAGGGGCTCAACTAGGTGGCAATGGAACGGACTTGGCTCACATACAGCTCTTACAGCCTGTATAACTACTCAAATACTATATTTTTCCTTCGTCCTATACTTTTTCTTTGCTCTTCCCAGTCTCAGGTCTGTTCTCTTGATTTATTTGCGTGTTCCTTTGACTCATTCATGCAACTGCCTCCATAAGACCCTTTGTGTTACTTGAATCAACCACTGAGTTTTTTTCCTTCCATACCTAATATTATCATCAAAGTATACATAAGTATACAAGACCCTATCCAGAGCATTTCATTTGCCATGGTCACTTCCCAACTGGGCTCACCCCTCTTAAACTCCACTAAACAAGTTCTTCCAGTTAGCCTGCCAATTTCTTCTCATCATGTGATCTCGTTACCTCCTTACAAAGGGTACTCCTGGGCTCAGTGAGCCTCAACCTTAATGCCAATCTTATTTTGGTTTTGCAGTCCCTTCTCAAGGTATGCTCTTAGAAGGAATAGTCCACTGTCTTATCCTTTTCTCCCTCATTCCTTGCAATAATCTCCTAGTTCTCTGATTTCAACAGACAGCTAGATATTCATGTGGGCCACAAGTAGTTAAGTTTACTGCCTACTATAATTATTCTTCTATAATCACAAACATTGACTTTTCATTAAAGGCACACTTCTATTTTTCTCTTCTCAGATTTTGTACTGTCACCACTTAAAACTTCCATGACCTAAACTTAGAGCTGTTTGCTTTCTATCATCTAGCAAGATACATCAAAACTATAAAGTATTAGTCCTACAGCAAGACAGGTGAGAAACAAACTCTCCCAACAAAAACAGGGAGTAACAAACAGGTAAACTGATCAAAGCCCAGTCATATCACTTTGCCTTTTGCTTAAAAGAGGCCAATCTTCACTGTTTACCTGGTACACCATCTGGAAGTCACTGAAAAGTCTATTCCTCAGTCAGTAAGGTGTTGTATCCTACACTTGTTACATTAAAATTTGTATTAGTAAACTGAGAACTAATCCTAGCACTGCACCTGACCCTTAGTATGTTACTATCTTCATTTTTCCAATTTATAAAATGTAGAAGGGGGAATGTAAAATTAAGCCACCTGGCAGGTAATACAGAAGAAAATTTGGTGCTATGAGGATTTCTGTACAATTTGGTAAATCCAGATACTTGCTAGACGGTCAGGTGGGATATAACAAGATGGGCAGGATTGGCAATAAAATATGCCAGAGCCTAATAGGGAGTAGGATGACAAAATAGAAGGTAGGATACAATGGGCATATTTCAAGGTCTCACATACAGGAGGCACTCAACAAGTATTGTTGAATAAATGTCTTAAGCTCATTTACCACATCATATTCTGGAAGACAATGGGACAGAGCTAACAGAACTGGGCTCAGTAATCCTAAAACCAGTTATTATAGAATCATAAAAATCTATAGAGCTAGGAGGGGCCCTAGAGATCATCTAGGCCAACACCCTATTTTTACAGATGAGAAAAATCCTAAGAGGTGAAAATACCCATATTCAAACAGCTAGCTAACCGGCAAAGTCAGACTAGAACTGGGGTTCTTGAGAGAGGATCTGTGAACTTTTAAAAAAATATTTTGATAACTATAATTCAATGTAATTGGTTTCCTTTGTAATCCTATGTGTTTTATTTTATGCATTTTAAGACATTATTCTGAGAAGGGGTCCTCTGCTATCAGAGGAGTACATGAACCAAAAAGGTTAAGAATCTCTGGACTAAAACTATGATCTCTAGATTCCAGATCCGCTATTTTTTCTTACCATACCATTCCACTGCTATATAGATATAGTTGGGGGGAGGGGTGGGGGAAAGAAGACATGTAGAATATTCATTAATCTGTCCTATCCTGATTTATCCCCAGTATTCCTAATAGGCCCTTTTCTTACCTAACTAGACTTGAATTCATCTTCCTCTAGGGCTCACTCATGCCTTATGGCCTTTTCTTCCTTTTAGCCTCAGCTACCCACCCCACCCTGAATTTATCTCTCATCTGTTCTCCTAGCCACAACAAAGGCAGCCTGACCTAGAAGCTATGCTCAGAGATACTTTCCTGGTAAGTAGTCTAGCGTTAGAAAGATCAAGGTGTATACTGAAATCGGGGCACAGAAGCTCTGGTCCTGGCAGTGCTAATGGGCTCTAGTCTGTGGTACAGTTAAGACTACAACCTGTACCCCTAACCCCTACCACCATGTCTCCTCCTCTCTGAGGCTTTGTTTGCTATTTAAGTTTTCTCAGTTCATTATCCTTATTCACAGACAATGTGCCCAAGCTTTGCGACAAAACCTCTGCTCCTCATTTTTTTTGCTGCCCCACACTTGACCGGTCTTTCTTTGGGTTGTCCAAAGGAATGGCACAGGTTCCAAGAGAAAGCTAAACTCCCTTAAGCAAGGAGGAAGTAAATAGAGAGAGTTAAGTAGAGCTACCAGTCTGCATTTGTTTTGAAATCAGCTGAGAAACCAGGAAAGACAACTTTGAAAGTAGAGAAAGTAAAAAGAATCTAATCTACCTATGGCAGAATAAGCATTCAAATATGTTCCCAAATAGACATAGGTATTAAAAAAACAAACAAAAAAAGGGGCAGCTAGGTGGCACAGTGGATAAAGACTGGCCTTGGATTCAGGAGGACCTGAGTTCAAATCCAGCCTCAGACACTTGACACTGGCTATGTGACCCTGGGCAAGTCACTTAACCCTCATTGCCCCATAAAACAAACAAACAAAACAAAATAGATATAGGTATTTTCTCAGGGCAGGCAAGATAGTGTCCTATACTCAACTGGTACTTGAGAACTGTTCAAAAAAATAATATTTCAAAGGAAGTCCATCCAATTTTACAAAATTTATATCTCTTTGGAAGGATGCCTCTGAACTAATCTGTCAAATTCTCAGGACCATGAAGACCTGGAAAGAACCCCTAGCGATTTACACAAGAAACGTTCCACTAGCCAAGGTACTATATGGTGATCCAAGTCTTGATACCTAGTCAGGTATAACTCTCCCAGGTAGATGAGCAATGAACCCATTTCTCTTACAGAGTTCCACCTGAAAAGGAAGCTCATTGTGAGGTTCCATCTGGCTGGACATTGTTCCCAAGAGCTAATCTCAAAGGTTGGGGCCCTGAAGTCACACCCAGGAACAGAGAGGTGGCACTGCCAGCATTAACACAAACTCTATACTTCTCAAAGAAGGCTTTGGGGTGGGCCCTCTTGAGGTACAAAGTTCAACCACTCTTACCATAAGAAGACAGTTAATTGGGCTTCTACACTTAACCAGATGTATTATATTTGCAAATATCCCTGAAACACTTAAGTTTTATGGATTTGTCCTCCTATTATAGTCTCTCATAAAAAGAATGGAGGGGATGATTTTGAAATTTTTAGAGGTCTCTCATATTATTTGTGGCTGTTCTTTAAAAATGTTAAAACAAATTGGTACTATTTAAAAATAGAAAGGTCTCCCAAGGAGATCAAAGAAAAAAAGAAAAGAAACACTATGTACAAAAATATTTATGGGGGCAGCTAGGTGGCGCAGTGGATAGAACACCGGCCCTGGAGTCAGGAGTACCTGAGTTCAAATGCAGCCTCAGACACTTGACACTTACAAACCCAAAGACACCGATTACAAAGGACTCAAAAATTGACTAAAATCGCTAGGAAACCTGAAAAGTTGTCTGGCAGAAATTACATATAGACCAACATCTCACACTCTATAACAAGAAAAGCTCTAAATGGATACATGAATTAGATATAAAAGGTGCCATCGCAAGTTAATTAGAGAAGCAGGGAAGAAATTAACTTTCAGATCTATAGCTATGGGAAGAGTTCATGAACAATCAATGGATAGAGAGGATCATAGAAGATAAAATAGACAATTCTGGTAATACAAAATTATAAAGTTTCTGCACAAGCAAAAACAAATGTAGATAAATTAGATGGAAAACTACTTACTAGGGGTGGGACTAGGGTGGCTCTATAGCTAGCTTTACTGAGAAAGGTCTAATATCCAAGAACTAATTCAAAAGCCGTTCCCCAATATGGTCAAAAGGCAGTTTTCAAAAAGGAAGAAATCCAAACCATAAAACTATCAATAATGCTCCAAAGCATTAATACTTAGAGAAATGCAAATTAAAGCAACCCTGGGGTTCTGTCTTACACCCATCAGTTTGGCAAAGATGGCACAAGAAAATGACAAATAGGGGCAGCTAGGTGGAGCAGTGGATAAAGCACTGGCCCTGGATTCAGGAGTACCTGAGTTCAAATCTGGCCTCAGACACTTGACACTTACTAGCTGTGTGACCTTGGGCAAGTCACTTAACCCCCATTGCCCCGCCAAAAAAAAGAAAAAAAAAAGAAAATGACTAATGTTTGTTTCAGGAAAATAGACAAATAGAATTGTGAATTGGTATAGTAATTCTAGAAAGCCCCAAAGTCACTGAACTGTGCATATTCTTCGACTAAGTAATATGACTGTTAAGCCAGTATCCCCAAAGATATCAAAGGAGGAGGAAAAGGAGCCATATCTACAAAAATATTTATAGCAGCTATTTTTGTTGTGACAAAGAACTGGAAATAGAGGAGATGCCCATCAATTGGGGAATGGCTGAACGAACTCTAGCATATGAATGTAATGCAATACTATTTTGCTATAAGAAATAACGAAGCGGACAATTTCAGAGAAACCTGGGAAAACTAATATGAATTAAAGGAGTATTAAATGTACAAAACTAAGAAAGCAACTTATACAATAACAACAACATAAAGAAAAACTCTGAAAAACTTTGGAACTCTGATCAATGCAATGATCAACTGTGATCCCATGGTTTTCTCTCTTATCAGAGAGGTGATGAACTTAAAATGCAAAGTAAGGCATACATTTTTGCATGTGGCCAGTGAGGGAATTTATTTTGCTAAAAAAATACATATTTGTTATGAAGGTTTAAAATTTTTTTATTGTTCAATTGGTGGCAGGAGGGGTGAGAGAGAAGGAGAAATAATAAATGCTTGTAAAAAATACAATTAGAAATAAATATGTTTAAATATTTGCTTTCAGAAATGCAATAAAAATAAATGGAAATGGACCTCAAAAATATTATTTATGGGGCAGCTAGGTGGAACAGTGGATAAAGCACTGGCCTTGGATTCAGGATGACCTGAGTTCAAATCTGACCTCAGACACTTGACACTTAACTAGCTGTGTGACCTTGGGCAAGTCACTTAACCTTCCTTGTCCCATCAAAAAAAAATTAAAAAAACAAAAGTAAACAAAAATATTATTTATGACTACCATTTATGGAAAGAGCATCAAAAGAATTAAAACAGAGGGTTGTGAAATCATAAAAACTAAACTTGGTCCTGGAGAAATGAAAATGCACCTTCCCCCACCTCAGCTCTTCTCTGCAGAGTGTGAAACATCACATATAATACCTGACTCTTGCCATATTTTGGTTAATTTTACTAAACTGTTTTTTCCCCTTTTTTATTCTTTGTTAAATGAAGGGAAATGGGGAGGGACATATTGGCTAATATAGTTAGTATGAAAACAAAATAAAAATATATTTTAAAATAAGTATTTAGGTTAAAGTATTAACATTTTTAAAACTCTTGAGAAAATCAATTTGCGCTGTGATTAAGGAACAAAGGAATGAAACCTCAGAAAGTGCTATTATTTACCTAACTATATTCCCTGGCCTATCAATAACTCATTTATAACCACAACTCTCAGGTATCCCTAATGTATGGTAGTTATTGTTGGTGGACCTTTGTTTTCACATCACAAGTAATGTCTTAACTTGCACGTGAATTGGATTTAAGTGGGGCAGAGTTGTGCAAAGCCATCATTCTCTCTTCCACAGTTACTGAAGTCCAGTGGCAAGACAAAAGTCAGGACAGGATGACTAGGGATGGCTCCAGATGCAAATGACCTTGGTGTCTCTGATGCCTGACCAAGCTCTAAGCACTCCACAGTGCCTGCTTCAGCCACCTACCTGCATGGCCATTAGAACAAATTGTTCTCATCTGCCTATTCTGCTGGGGAAAGTCTTCACATGCTTGGGGTAGACATTCCTCTAACTCATCAACAGGTTTTAATTATTCTATTGCCTATATTGTTTCATTCAGTCTTATCTTCTTAAATTGGCTTCTCTGTGTGTAGCCTTTGCTCTTCCTAGATCCTGACAGTGGCAGGACTGGGAATCAAATGATAACAGATTTAGAGTTAACAGGGTCAGCAAAAGAGACAGACAGGTAGGACAAAGACACTATCGCTTCATAATAATTCCATGTTAGCCCAAGGGAAGGCAGCTGAGTTAATTTTAAAGCCAGCTACTCATTTTTTATTTTTATTTATTTATTTGTTTATTTGGGGGTGAGGCAATTGGGGTTAAGTGACTTGCCTAGGGTCACACAGCTAGTAAGTGTAAAGTGTCTGAGGCTGGATTTGAACTCAGGTCCTCCTGAATCCAGGGCCAGTGCTCTATTCACTGCACCACCTAACTGCCCCTAGCTACTCATTTTTTATGTCCTTCTTCCCTAAGAATGGGCAGTGGACCTCAAGATATATGTCTTTTTCCCCTTTTCTCTAATGCCTCCTTTAAACCCAGTTCAAAACTCACCTTCTTCAGGTTAACTTCTCTGGATTTCCTAATTCCCAATCAATTCATTAACTGTTCATGGAACGTCCCATTTACTGAACCACATAGTGCCTGCAGAACACAATGCTATTTTACAAGATCTCATTTTATTTTCACAGTAAACCTGTGAGGTAAAATCAATCAATCAACAAACATTTATTAAATGACTATTATATACCAGGCACTGTGTCACAAGCACTGGAGATTCAAAGATAAAAATGAAATAATTCCTGATGTCTGGAATCTCACATTCTAATAGGGGAAACATACATATATAAGTAAACACAATATACATACAAAGTAATTGGGAGGCACTAGTTCCATGGGAAAGTGAGGGGGGAAGAAAGGTCTCAGGAAACAGCACTTGAGATGAGTTCTGAATTGACCTAGGGATTCTAAGAGGTAGAATAGTGTATGGTGGGCAAGCCTAGCCAAAAAGACAGGAAGAAGAACAATGTATATAAGGAACAACTAAGCCACTTTATTTGGAAGTTCAATTTGTGAGGGAAAGTAATGTGTGATGAGCCTGGAAGGTTAGGCTAGTGACAGATTGTAAAGGGCTTCAAATACCAAACAGGCATTTGTGTTTTAAATCTAGAGGCAACAGGGAACCAACTGGAGCTTTCTGAACAATGTAGTGGCATGGAATATCACTTTAACAAATGTGTGGAGAAGGAATTGGAACAAGGAATAAATGATACATCAATAACGATGACATCTGTGATCTCATCTACGTGACCATTCCATAAAAATGGTGCAATCTGCAACCC
Organism: Dromiciops gliroides; assembly: GCF_019393635.1. NCBI lineage: Eukaryota > Metazoa > Chordata > Mammalia > Microbiotheria > Microbiotheriidae > Dromiciops > Dromiciops gliroides. The sequence goes on along the minus strand of NC_057864.1, from coordinate 168,468,755 downwards.
ATCCACAATTTCTGATCTTGTATGACTCTTGTTTATATCATTTTCTTAAATACTCCCAAGGGAGATACCAAACAATATGATGGATAGCTTTCTTTAGATTTCTTTGACATTGGTGAAGACCAGTGCTCCACTGAATAGCCCTCATTGTCACTATCTGCTTCACCTTCTTTCTCAATCAACTGACATTTTATATCGATTCTCCTGTGCAATTTTTCATTGGCAGTATGTTGCAGGATATTCATATCTGCCATGAATACATTAGCCTCTGAGTAACTAGCAACTTTAATGATTTGGAAATTGGTGTTCCATGTTTTGCAGCCCACAACATTACCACAAAAATCCTCATGCTACAAATATGGGTCTTTGTTTCAAGAAGTTTGAGGGCCATCAAAAGTATGAAAGAGTTGAGTGTGCCTTTGACTTGAAGTGGATGGACACTCTCAAATGTGAGAACTTTTTTTAAAGCTTGCTGATCAAACCTACGATGGGTCAAAACACAGGAAAGTTGATTTGACAAATAGCTAATGGTCCTCCATTCATACACATGCATGTTTTAATTTTCTAACTTCTCAAGTTTATGTGTATATAGAGATATACATATATAAATATACTTTTAAATGTTAACTTTTCAGGTTTAAACATAAGTGCAGCATACAAATTTGTGAGGTTATTAGTCATTTATTACAATCACTTTTCCGGTGTTCTGACTCACTAGTGATAATTTAGTTAGCAAGCCAAAAGGCCACCTCAAGCCAAATGTATGTTCAACTATTCCAAATATCTCCTTGCCTATTTTTATGAACTATGAGTTCTTTGTTACTTCCTAACTGCTCAAACCCCTTTATTTTTCTTGCTAAGCACAGATGGTAAGAGATATGAAAAGATAAAGTTCTGATAATGGAGGAAGAATCTTCTTTGTTATCAAGCTGGCTCTGCTGAACAGCAGTTCTTGTTTGTTTTTGTCAGCAGACTGGGGAGGTGCCTCCCCCAGACTAAGTGGGTGAGGGAAGTACTTAGAGAGTTAGGGAGGGAAGCCAAATTCCTAGGTTGAGAAGCCACAGGTCAATGAGGATCAATGGCGGTGTTTCTGATTTGTACACTGTATCAAGGTACAAGGCAGCACTGCCCTTTGCCCCAGCCCTTATTTCTATTCTGCTAATAGAGCCTATCATCCTAAACTAAACATTATTTGGCATCGACAGCATTTTATATTAGCAAAGTGCTTTACAATCTATTATTAGCTATTAATTTCCCACTCCTCTCCTCCCACTCCCCACCCCCCATATCAACCCCAACCATCTCACAGATTAGGTACCTGGAGTTTAGAGAAACTAAAGCAATTGATTTCCTAAGTGTTCTGAATTTCAGGTCCAGGATTTATCCTATTGAACTAAACTAATAGAGCCTTTCAAAAGCCAAACAGGTGATAGGCAAAAAGTAGAGGAAGGGCAAATGAACTATATTATAGCTTCCCTGCTATTTAAATTACACAAGGATTTGAGCTAGACTTTATATAAATGTTATTTCTATTTCTGAAGATAAAATTAATTTGAGCTTCTTACAGTTAAAAAAATCATAAGTCCAAGAACATTTTTAAACAAATAATACCTTCAATGAGCATAATGTAATGGACTAATTCACAGCAGACCAGAAGAAGGAAAAACAACAAAAAAGGCATAGGTCCTACATTAAGTCAACAGGTCAGATGGTTAAGAGAAGAAAAGCAAACTAGAACTATCACTTCAAATACATCCCAGTTTCTCTTTATAATGATCTCCTTCCTTTGATCTCATAAAACTGCATTGTTCTTCTCTATCCACTTCTCTGATAGAATGTTTCCTTGTATCTTTTGCTCTTCTTTTTTCTTCTAAATGCAATTACCAAGAGATCTATCCTTCTCTTTTTGGGTCTGCCTGTCCCTTGGCCATCAACTACTATTCCATATGCATCAGCTGCCACTATTCTTCTAAACTCTGTCCCTGCATTTTCAATTGGATAGTTTTTCAGATTCAATGTGTCCAAGGAAACTTCAAAGTTGGATCATACATCTAGAACTGGAAGGGAATGACCATCTAGTCCAACCTCTTCATTTTATGATGAGGAAGCTGAGATCAACAGAGGTTAAATGACATGACCAGGGTCATACAAGTATTGTCAGAAGCAAGATTTAAACCTAGATCCTCTAACTCAAGTCACTGCTCTTTCTACCATACCATACTGCCTCCGAACCATTTGGAGTTCACAAGTTCTGAGACAGGCTAAGCTAAGAGGCAGCCATACTCTGGCCAACTTTCATCTAATAATGCATTTCCTTTTGGCCCAGTTGGCGAAAGTATAATAAGAAGCATATGACATCATCTACTATAGAGTGGCTTGGACCCAAAGTAGTCTCATGGTGCCATATAATGTGGCACCAAGTTTCTGAATCACTTACCACAGGTAGAAACACTCCTCCAACTTCAATAAAAATCACCCTATCTGTCACTGCTGTTGACATAGTGAGTATGTTTAGGCCTTGTCCATTTCCCTTTGCTCCTTTTTGATGTTTGTTACAGTGGGGGGAGGGGAGTGGCCGTGGCAGGGAGAAGTGTTTGTACAGATGTCTGTAATAGAGCACTTAACTTACAGGAGAACCAAGGCATCAGGACAGTGTCTACCTTTAGAAGTTTTACTTTGGAAAGTCATATAGAATCACAGATCTAGGACTGGAAGGTACCTAAGAGGTCATCTTCCCTACAGTACAGTTACTAAAGTTGCTTCTTTTCATGCATTCTATTCTGTCTCCTCCAACAGACTGTTCCCTCTGTCAACCCATCTCTCACTTATTTTCAACCTCTCTCTCTCTCTGATCTCTCTTTCTCAGTCTCCTTTGCTCAATCTACTTCCAGATCATTCCCTCTAACCCAGGACTTCTGTCCTGGCCCCTGCTCTGCTCCCTCTACACTACTTCACTCAGTGATCTCATCAGTTCCCATGGATTTAAGTACCAATTTCTAGGTTGAGGATTCTCAAATCTTCTTCTCCTGCCCCAATCTCTCTGCTCACTTCCAATATCGCATATCCAACTGCCATTGAAACATCTTGAACTGAATGTCCAAAACAGTATAACCAAAACAGAACTCATTATCTTTCCCCCTAAACCCTCCCCACTCTCCAATTGTCCCTATTACTATGGAGGTCAATATCAATACTACCTTCCCAGTCCCTCAGGCTCACAACTTAGGTGTCATCGTGGATCTCTCTCTCTCTCTCTGTCTCTCTCAGCACACCCCCCATATCGAAGGTGTTGCTAAGGCCTGTAGATTTCACTTTTCTAACAATCTTCTGAAAACACCCCCTTCTCTGCCACCACTTGAATGCAAGCCCTCATCACATCACATCTTGATTACTACAATGGCCTACTGGTGGGTCACCTTCCTCAAGTCTCTCCCTAATCCAATCTATCCTCCATTCAGCCACTAAAGTAATTTTCCTAAAACACAGGTCTGATTATGTCAAATAAACTCCAGTGGCTTCTTATTGCCTCCATAAGCAAATACAAAATGTTCTATTTGGCATTCAAAGCCCTTCCTAACCTAGCCCCCTCCTATGCTTCTTTTTTTTTTTTTTAGTGAGGCAATTGGGGTTAAGTGACTTACCCAGGGTCACACAGCTAGTAAGTGTTATGTGTCTAAGGCCGGATTTGAACTCAGGTACTCCTGACTCCAGGACCGGTGCTCTATCCACTGCACCACCTAGCCGCCCCCCCTCCTATGCTTCTTAATCTTCGTATTCTTTACTCCCCAACACATACTCTTTGATCCACTGACACTGATTTCCTGACTTCCCTATGCCTGGAATGCTCTCCCTCCTTCCCTCTAACTACTGACCTTCCTGGATTCCTTTAAGTCCCAATAAAGTCTTCTAGAGGAATCCCACCTTCTACAGGAAGTCTTACCTAACCCCTCTTAATTCCAGTGCTTTCCCTTTTAATTATTTCCTGTTTATCCTGTATATAGTTTGCTTTGTTTATCTGTTTGCATGCTGTCTCCTTCATTAAATTTTAAGTTCCTAAAGGGCAGGGACTGTCTTTTGCTTCTTTTTGCATGCCCAGTGCTTACAACAGTGGCTGGCAAATAGTAGGTACTTAATAAATGTTTAGTGAATTGAACTGAACTGTCATAAATATCACTCATCCTGTAGTGTCTGGTGGTGGGATATACAGAATCATCGGATATAGTATATAGCTATGCTAGATAGAGATACTTAAGATTATTCCCAGGGGCTGATCAGTGTGGGCCCCAAACAAGGCCAATTAGTAGTCATCATCTTCAGTGATAATAATTAGCATTTCTAGGTACTTTATAGGTATTATCTCATTTGATCCTCACAATCATGTGAGCTAGGCATTTTTGTTATTATCTTCGTTTTATAACTGAGGAAACTGTAAAATGACTTATCCAAGGGCTCACAGCTAATAGGATGTTTTTGAACTCAGGTTTTCCTGACTCCGGGCCCAGTACTCTATTCAATGCAACACCTAGCTGCCTACCTTTAGGCCTTGTCCACCAAGTTTCTACTGAATATCTATTATGTTTCTAAATTATGTTGTGGGAAATGTTAAAATAGTCACTGTCCTGAGAGAAATTACAGTTTTGTTGAAAAGACAAAACACAAGAGGAAGACACACAAAAAATATATAATCAAATAATAACTTGTGTGGTAGATGTTTCTGTATTATAGAAGTCCACAGAAAGCAGAGGGAGGTCAATTGGGTTTGACTACTTGACTAAGGTTTTGTGGAGGTGGAACAACTTGAGCTGGGCCTTGAATTCAATTCAAACAAAGACTTATTAAATGATACGTGAAAAGCACTGGGCAAGGCTCTAAGAATATGAACACAAAAGCTAAAAAGTCTCAGCTCTTGAGGGGTTTATAGTATACTGAGGTTTGACATTGATAAGGAGAAGATAAAGAAGGAGAACATCATGGGAAAAGGCATGGTGAATGGAATGATCATGAGAAAGTAAAGAGACTGGCTTATTTTTTTAAAAAGGATTTATGTTGGAGGGATGAAGGAGATAAACTGAAAAGGGAAAAAGGCCAAATCACAAAGGATCTTAAATACTAGTATGAAAAACAAAGCATGTGTATGGCACAGTGTAAAGAATAGTGGATTATCTGAAAGCCAAGACCAAAAAAAAAAAAAAAAAAAAAGAGCCTATACACCATATCTCAAGAAATCATAAAAGAAAACTGCCCAGAGTTCTTAGAACCAGAGAAAAAAATGAAAACAGTAATAATTCAGTAACCATCTCCTTAAAGAAAACTCAAAATAAAAACTCCCAGGAACATTACAGCCGAACTCTAGAGCTTCTTAGAAAAAGGAAAAATACTGCAAAGAGCCAGAAAAAAATCATGTAGTAAGGGGATACAATCAAGAAGATACAAGATTTAGTAGCAAAAGGGTGGCAAAAGCTTGTAACATTGCATTCCAGAAGGCCAAAGATATTGGCTTGCAACCAAGATTAATTTATCCAACAAAACTAAGTATAATCCTTCAAGGGGAAAAATGGATCTTTAATGAAATAGAACATTTCCAAGCATTCCTGATGAAAAGAGCCAAGCTGTGTAGAAATTTTGAAATACAAACACTGGAGTTCAAGAGGAATGCAAAAAGGTAAATATGAGTGAAAAATCGTAAGGGGCTATACACAAGGATAAACTGCTTACATTTTAATATGGGGGATATATGTCCTTTCAGAACCCTTTCATCATCAGGGTTCATAAAGGAAGAAGCATGGGAGTGTTTTGTTTATGTTTCAATCAAGAAAGGAAAGGGAGGAGAAAGGGGATATTCTGGGAGGGAGAAAAAGAGTGGAGAAAATTACTTAATATAATTTGGGTTCACCAAGTAGAATGGGAGAACTTTAATTTCATCTGAACTAGTCAAAAGAGGGGAAAATAAACATATAGTTGGGTGCAAATATATATTATGCTCAACAGAAAAAATAGGAAGGAAAGCAGAGAATGGAGAGGGGGAGAATAAGAGGGAAGGTAGATTAAAGGACAGAACAGTCCTAAGCAAAACAAACCCTCACCATGGAAGGTTGATCTTGAAAAGGCATTTAAGAAGAAATAAAGGATAAGAATTTGCATGAGGCTCTGAGTGAAGGAAAGAAAAGGGCAAGGGAAGAGAAGCAGACTGCATCAAAGAGTTCTGCTACTGAGCATCCTTCTTCTCACCAACCTTTTATTTACAAAAGGGGATAGGAAACCCTGACCAACACAATAATCAACCATAATTCTCCAGAACTTTTTTGTTGTTGTTTTTGGGTTTTGTTTGTTTGGTTTTTGTTGTTTGGTTTTGGTTTTGGGGTTTTTTTGTGAGGCAATTGGGGTTAAGTGACTTTCCCAGGGTTACACAGCTAGTAAGTGTCAAGTGTCTGAGGCCGGATTTGAACTCAGGTCCTCCTGAATCCAGGGTCAACTATCCACTGTACCACCTAGCTGCCCCTCTCCAGGACTTTTGATGAAATTTGCTACCTCCCTCCTTGACAAAGAGGTAATGAATTGACTCATTGGTACAAACTGAAGCATATATTCTTTTTTGGATAGGGTCAATTTTACTTGACTATACATATTTGTCACAAGTGTAGGTGACAATCAAAGATGAGAAGGCTTCAGTGGAACCAAAATTTGAGGCAGGTGATTTTCCAAAGGTAGAGTCAGCATTTCTCTTAAGGTAGCTTACCACAAGACCTTCTTCTTTGAAATCCCTTTCAGTTCTAAAATTTACCAATTTTGTTCTATAAATATGATTTGATTATCCAAGCTTACAAAATAGCCTGTTACCTAATTGCCATGGACAAGTAAAATGATAAAGCAATATGAATTCATTTACTTTGTGAACTGTATGCTTTGGGCAGGCAACAAGAATTGGGAAATGTTTATGAGACCACTGTAATGTAATTTGACTATGAGGTGGAGGCAAGTAATTTTCTCGACAGAGGTAGCTGATACTGAATAATAAGACCAAATAAACCAGAGGAAAATTAAGCATCAGAACCTAGATTTCCAAATTTTCAGGCTATACCTTTTAGCCTCATTAATCTAAACTGACTCCCAGGCCAAGCTCAGATTCAATAAAGAAAACCTCATGAGGGAAAAAGGGCTAACTCCATATCCAAAATGGGCAAAGTAGAAGAAAAGATGCCATATCCAATTATACCCCACAACTCCCTCCCCCAATTGCAACAACAGGACAAAGTATAAGCTCAACCAGTTAGTGATCTGGTTCAGTTATTTACATTGGATAGTCCAAGTTGTTTTTCTGAACAAGATATCTCATGGCTCTGTCTTATTATTTTAGCTGAAGGAAGGTAGGTTACTCTTTGTTCCCACATCTTACCTTGTCCTCTCTCATATTTGGTTTTATTTTTTTTTCATATTTGTTACAATTTTAAGCATCACAGACTTGGATTTGGAAGGGATCACCAAGGTCATCCAGTCCAACACCTTCATTTTATACCTGAAGAAACTGAAGCCCAGAGAGATTAAGTTACTTGTCTAGAGTGCCACACAGGTATTTGGAATAGCTAGGATTGGATACCTTGATTCTAAATCAAGTATTCTTTACTACTGTGTCACACTGTTCCCTTCAAGGCTGAGTCCAGGTGCCACATGAAGCTTTCTATGAACTCTCCTAGCATAGAAGGAATCTCTCACTTCTCAAATGCTTCATGACACTGCATTTAGTTATATTCGAAGTTGTGTTATGATTATTTGCATAGCAACAATGTGGTAGGGCAGAAAAAAGTACTGGACTCTGGCAGGGAGATCTATTTTAAACTCTAGCCTCCAATACTTACTACCTTGTGAGTCAGGCAAGTCATTTAATGTTTCTGAGCTTAAGTTTCCTCACATCTAAGAATGCACTACTGTGTGTTAAATGCTCTGCAAATCTTCCACACAACAATTCATATGAGAAAAATCTGGGGATTTTAGGTACAAGCTCAATGAAAATCAACAATGTTATATAGCGTACTAAAAAAGTCAATTCAAACTGCATTCATAGAAGCAATGTTCAAAATAGTACTATAGTTACTCTATCCTGACCAGAACACATATGGAACATTATACTCAATTCTAGACCCAACATTTTACAGACCTTTACATACTGGAACATGTTGAAAGAATGGTAAGGGTATCTGAAACCATGAATTGGCAGGAGCAACTGAAGGAAATGACTATGGTTAATTTGGAGGCAATTCTTGTGTGTTGTGAAAGGTGAGGGAGGACACTGATAGCTGTCTTGAAAGTATGTAAAGTGCTATTAAAGAGAAAAAAAAAAGTAAGGCTTGTCTGCTGTGAACCAAGAAGACAGAACCTGGTGTTGGTGGTAAGGAAAGGGAAAGGGGGGGGGGGGGACCAAGGAAGTTGCAGAGACAGTTTGGCTTGATCCAGGGGAAAACTTCCCAATAAAATTTAGGTTGTCAAAAAATACTCTTAACAGAGCTACCCACCTTTTTCAGTCTTTATCCTACTTGAACTCTATGCAGATTAAGTCACTGCTAAGTACCGTCTCCCTCCTATACATTCTCAACTACCTGAGCTTCCACAACTCTGATCTTTTCAGGTTCTCCTTCTGTCTATCTGACGTCACAATTAGTGATGCCTGGTTACCTTCTGGCCCCATCCTAGATACCAGGACAGTTATTATCTATCTTTGCATTCTTCAGGTCAGTCAAATACAAAGGGAAAACTTAGACAAAGTTCAATTCAATAAATATGTATTGAGTGCCTATAATGACCCTAGTGGCAACTTTGTGAGAAATGATGAATTTACATCTATTTGTATGACAGCTTTACAATTACAAAGCATTTTTACATCACTGTCTCATTTGATCCTTATAACAATCCTGTGACAGTATTACTGTTCTATTTCCTGCTATATTACAGAAGGTTTAGTGATGCAACCAAGGTCACAAAGCTAATATAAATTGGACTTGAGCCCACATTTTATTACTTGCCCAGTGCTCTGTCCACTACCATTATTATGTATTCTCCCCCACTCTTCACACATATCTATATAGGATAATGGAAAAATGGAAAGTGAAAACCAAGAAGCACAGTAAAGATGAAAAGTTAGGTTGTTTTTTAAGTCAAAAATAATACTTAGGGGGCAGCTAGGTGGAGCAGTGGATAAAGCACTGGCCCTGGATTCAGGAGTACCTGAGTTCAAATCCAGCCTCAGACACTTGACACTTACTAGCTGTATGACCCTGGGCAAGTCACTTAACCCCCATTGCCCCGCAAAACAAACAAACCAAAAAAAAATAATACTTAAATCTTTCCCTTAACACCCCATAAATGCACTCTCTTTCTCTTATTAACTAGTATAACACTCACTGGCCATGGCACTTGGGACTTATCATTCCTAGTTATCTTTTCTACATATGTAGGTCTTATCTACCCAACTAGACTGTAAGCTTTTTAAGGTCAAAAATCATGCCTTATCAGTCTTCTGATGAAGAAACCAAAGCTATCTATTCCCATATGAAAAAATGCTCTAAATCTCTAATGATTAGAGAGATGCAAATTAAAACAACTCTGAGATACCACCTGACACCTATCAGATTGACTAAAATTACAAAAAAGGAAAATAATAAATGTTGGAGAAGCTGTGGGAAAATTGGGACACTAATGCGTTGTTGGTGGAGCTGTGAACTGATCCAACCATTCTGGAGAGCAATTTGGAATTATGCCCAAAGGGCGATAAAGCTGTCCCTTTGACCCAGCAATACCACTTTTGGGTCTTTTTCCCAAAGAAATCATGGAAAGAGGAAAGGGACCCACATGTACAAAAATATTTATAGCTGCTCTTTATGTGGTGGCAAGGAATTGGAAGTTGAGGGGATGCCCATTAATTGGGGAATGGCTGGACAAGTTGTGGTATATGAATACAATGGAATACTATTGTGCTGTAAGAAACAATGAGCAGGAGGAATTCAGAGAAACCTGGAGGGTCTTGCATGGGCTGATGATGAGTGAGATGAGCAGAACCAGAAGAACATTGTACACAGTATCATCAACACTGAGTGTTGATCTACTGTGATGGACTATATTCTTCTTACTAATGCAATGGTACAGAAGAGTTCCAGGGAACTCATGATAGAAGAGGATCTCCAAATCCAGGGGAAAAAAACAAAAAACTGTGGAGTATAGATGCTGAATGAACCATACTATTTCTTTTGTTTTTGGTGCTGATGTTTTTCTATTTTGAGGTTTTTTGTCATTGCTCTGATTTTTTTCTTATAACATGACTAATGCAGAAATATGTTTACTGTTATTATGTGTATACATATACATATACATATGTATAACCTATATCAGATTACCTGCTGTCTAGGGGAGGGGAGAGGGAGGGGAGGGAGGGAGAAAAAATCTGAAATCGGAAAGCTTGTATAAACAAAAGTTGAGAACAATCTTTACATGTAATGGGAAAAAAATAAAATACTTTATTAATTAAAAAAAAAAAGGAATCATGCCTTGTACTTCTTTGCATCACCTACATCTACCACAAAACTTTGCTCACAATAAGTGGTCATAAATAACTGGTGCATAGCTGTGTGATCCTGGGCAAGTCACTTAACCCTCACTGCCCCGCCCCCCAAAATCAGATAGATAGATAGATAGATAGATAGATAGATTAGATAGATAGATAAACTGGTGCTGATTGATAAACTGATGTGAAACAAGGGGTATGCTGTACTGAACCAGAAGGCAAAAAAGAGATTGGAGCTGCAGGATTTTATGGGAAGAGTATAGCTAAAACGTTTTTATAACATGGTTATGAGGTAGAAAATGAAATAGGCCTGAAATGAAATTCTTAATTGCTGAAGAGTATCCCCCTCTTAAGAGTTTATTCTGCATGGAGTTTTTCAGTCTCTACCAGGTGCAGAACAAAAGGAAAGTAATGATTTAGTTATTGCTGCAATGCTAAAGGTTTAAAGGTCAGGCATTCAAAGCAGGGATCCATTGTATGGCCCCAACATAGCTTGGGCTCTGGCAACTCTACACAGAGCACTATGCTTCCAATCACCACAGTAGGGGCCAGTGCCCGGACGCCTGGCTTCTGAGCAAGTGAGATGAAAGGCTTCTTCTAATGTAATAACTGACGGCCTCTCCAGTGCCGTTTGAACTGTTTACAGACCAAGTTAACGATTACAGGCAATGTGTATCTTGGCTGGATGCCCGAAATTCTTACCCACCCGTCAGATATTATCAAAGAGCCCTTCCATGCCTGGCTGGAGTCCTTCCAAAGCACCTCACAGAGATGCCGACACAAAAGGAGTGTTCAGAATGTGCTCTCTCACTCTCTCTCCTGAGACCTGAGCAAAAAAAGTCATAGTATCAGCCCTAAAGAAGGTACTGTGGGGGCTGAATTTCGAGGGCTGCTCAGGGCTTGATCGGGTTCAGGATTAGGCCATGGTCAAGGTTAAAAGGACTAAATTCCTTTTTAAATTGTTCAGGAGCCTTTCTATATGGGCAGCAACTTAAGAATGGTCAGAATAGACACTTAAATCCCTGTAGGATGAAACTGAAATTTACATACATCTTGCTATTAAGCCCCAAGAACAGTAGGACTGGAAAAATTGATTTAAACTTACTGTGGAAAACAAATTTTGTCCAATACTGCAATGTAACACCTTTATTAATGGTGTGATAGAACAGCATACACAATTTCAACATAGACCAAGATCAGGATTCTATTCTTTCAAAATAGTTGGGGGAGCGGGCAGCTAGATGGCTCAGTAGATAAAGCACTGGCCCTGGATTCAGGAGGAGCTGAGTTCAAATCTAACCTCAAACACTTGACACTTACTAGCTGTGTGACCCTGGGCAAGTCACTTAACCCTCAGTGCCCCCCACACAAAAAAAATGGATTTGAACATAGTTCCCACGTTATTTTTTTAAAAAATAGTTGGGGGAAAAGCCAAAATTATAGTAAATGGAAGCAGTCCAAAAGAGGCTGGTTTAAGGCAAAGAAAGAGTTACCACTTAGAAAAATTATATTCTGGTCAGCAAGTTAAACAAATCTCCCAAGTCAGGAAACCACTGCTCCTGGTTGGTATTTGGCTTGAATGGTATAGCACCAGGTGTTCCAGTATAAGATAACAGAGATTGTTTATGATTTATTTACTAGATTCATATTGGCCTCTGAATGAATTTATAGGTGTTATAAATGGCAGTACCTATGATTAAGACTTACAGAATATTTAGAAATTTAGAAATATACAAGATAGTTACATTCCTATATCCACACTAAAACTTACCATCATCATCACCTTCATACCACAGGTCAGTTATCTGGAAAGGAGGGTTATTTTGCTTCTACATATCTAATGGTGCTATTAAGAATGGACACCATGTAACTTATCACAAAATATTCTCTCTTAAACAACTTAAGGTCCTCTATCCATGCCTGAATATAATTATCATAATTGCACTGTGTTTCCTTTAATTTCCCTTTCAGTCTCAATTGGATGTGGTCTTCTTAATCTCCTGTCTTAACCTGCTGTGTATACAATTTTATTGTTATAAAGCAGTTTATAACCCACCCTGGCTGTCAAGAGAAGGAAGCCACATGTTGAAAGGTTATTCTCCAACTTATTCACTTTAAGGAGAAGATGAATTCAACATCACTAGTTTGATTAAAATGTAGGATAGAAGACTGATTCATTTGAATGTTGAGATTCATCATAATGTTCTAAACTCTCTAACAAAACACCACACCCCAGGTGCAAGATAAATTTTGTACAACATTCTAAATAGCAATAGGATTGAATGCTGCCAAGCAGCTTTAAGGAATCAGTCCCATTTTGTAGGGTTCTTATGTACTGAGTATGCCTCCTTTGCAGGGAAAAATTAAGGGCTCAATTTAACTGGCCAACTTGGCCTGTGTAACATGAATAGACATTTCAGCCAGAATAAAATCTTACAAAGGAATATTTGGAGAGTCACTTCTTAGATCTCTAAAGATAAAACTACCTTAAAGCAGATAAATATCAGTTGATGATTTAATTCCGAAATCAGATATAATTCCCTATAACCTGCCCCCTGTGCTTTAAATTTTCAGAAGTATGGCCCAAAGAGAGGTGAAGAAATTAGAAATTAATTTCTGCAACTATACGGATATCAAATGTGATAAAAAAAAGAAATGCATCTGATATGCTGAAAAAACTTGGGAGAGAGATGATTTAGAGAGCCATTTGGGTAATGGGAAAACCAACCGAGCAGGAATTCAATGGATAATATTGCAAAGCCCAGTCCCTGATATGAAATATATAATAGCAACAAGATAGATTAAACAAGCATACTTACATAACACATTCAAGATTATACCTGAAATATTGTACACTGCTTGGAGCATTTACTTTATAAAAGATAAAACCAAAAGTTCAAAGGAGGCCAACAAAAGGATATAAGGACTTGAAAGGATGATTCACAAGGAAGGGCAAGGGACACCTAGATGACTACTTAGAGAATAATAATAACAACAGGAAAGGAATAGTTGCAATAGTTTTCTTTCCAGTAATTTAACTTTTTATATATACCGGCTATCTCAACTTCAGAACTCTTAAGGAATAGAATAACTCATATTCCACAGATTAGGGACTTGAACCTTTGGTCAGGTACATTCAAAAACATTTGCCAGAAAAACAGCTGTTAAGTAATTCTCTTCTGAATGTGTGATGGACAGGTCAATGCTGTGCCCTCTTGACCTAGTGGAACCAGTCTTAGTTTCTTGTCAAGTGAATCTGTCATAATATTGAAATCAGAAGACCATGAAATCAAAGAGCTGGATAATGCTCTTTTGGAAGAAAAATACTACTACTACTACTACTACTACTACTACTACTACTGCTGTTGCTGCCACTACTACTGCTACTACTACTACTACTGCTACTGCTACTACTACTGCTACTACTACTACTACTGCTACTTCTTTTGGGAGAAAAATACAAATACTACTAAACTCATTGAAGCAAAGATCTGACTGGATACAAAGCCTGAGAGGAAAAAAAAGCACAGTCTTTACAGTGGACAGTTTTCTAGATGATGCAAACATGGCTTTCACAAATAATACTTTCCCAAACAAATTGTAGAAATAAATCTAAGTATATAATCAACATATTACAATAAAATATAGATCAGGAAAAAAGTGTTACAGTTTTCAGTTATTCTTTCCGTTTTCTATATTTGGCAATTTTGGTAACTGAATTTTGGTAGTTGAAAGGAGGGGAAAAGGATCTTTTTTTCTGATGTGAAGTTGACAACTGTCAACACATGCCTGTAACCTGGAATGCTGTTGCCTGTTATTTCAGGCTGGCAGAAAACTCTCCAAACGAACAATTGTAACAGTACAACAATCTATTCAACAATATAATGCTATTTTATATATGTTTGAATTCAGAATATGAGCCCATAAAGTACCCAGCAAAGAGTAACTTTCCAAGTCATCAGAATCATACCATTAAAATATCTAGCATGATAGAGAATGACACCAAAATGGAAAATGAAAAAAGAATGACAATGAGGTTAAAATCATTTTTAACAGAATGCATAAAACAAGTTTAGAAATAAATAACATTGACAGAAAGAGAAAACATAACTAACAGGAAAACATAGGCTAACAGGAAATAGAAGTAGCTCAAACCCAACATGCTAAGTTTGAGTTGGCAAAGGAACATGAAGAAAATCAGATGGAAGAAAGAATACACAGAAAGAAATGTCAATTTAGTAAGAAAAGGTCAGATTTTATTCTCATCTCCTAAGCGATGGTAACTAAAATCATGGGTGGAAGAGGAGACTTAGGGTAAGTTGACAGAAAAGGGAATAACCTGGGAATGATTCATAATCAATGTGATCATCCTAGCAAAACTGATTTATAATGGACATTGCTTCAGTGGCAGAGGATTAATTTGTCATCAAAAGAGTATCCTGAAGACCAGCTCAAGACCTGTTAAGATGGGGAAGCTTCCCCCAAAGATGAAAACATATCTTCAATCCAGTTTCTCAAGGATAACAATAGCATTATGTTACTGTAGAGGAACTGGTAGTCCCATAAGTTAACTGTTAAGTAGCATATAAATATGGCCATGGTGTTGCAGTAATCTAACACTAGTAAACATTTAGAGGCTTTTTAATAAAAAATAAACATGCTGTTTTCTAATCATTTTTATCAACAGTCAATTGGCTTATATGGTTCCCCTAGTCAATTTCTGCTGGATCTCTAGTAATTGCCCTCCCCCACTTTTTTTTTTTTTAAAGCAATAGCTTAGCTTAGGATGCTGTAGAATAGATCTGTTGTCAAGCAGAGGTTGGACTAATTGTCCTCTATGTTTTCTTCCTACTTTGAGATTCTAAGATTCTAAATAAGTAAAATTGTGCAGAGGAAAAAAATTCAAAATAAAAATAAAAACCAAGCACTGGCTCTGGTGTAAGGGGGAGCCATTTTTCAAAATCTACTTCTGATACTTACAACCTGTGTGACCTTGGGCATTTAACTGGGCCCCAATTTTATTATCTGTAAAATAAGGAAATTGTACTAGATGACTTCTATAGTCCTTTCTAGCCCTATCTAGATAATGATCCTATGATCTCAGGTGGAGTTCTATTAGAAACTGTTACATAACATCATAAGAAGGATTTGAGGCAGAGTCATTAATCCAGAATTCACAAGGAATATGCCAATTTTTGCAAAAGAATATACCAATTTAGGCTCATGGTATTTGGAACTGTTAAAGATCTCAGAGAATATATAGCCCTACCTTCAATCACAAACTAGAGATCAAAGACTAGTAGCAAACAGAGGAAATCTGTACTGACTGGCATGCTCAAGGAATGGAATATAAACTCTGACAACTCCTACCAAACTAAAAATGTTTCTAGTATGGGCCTATGCCCAACTATATGTCTGTTGTCCAAGGACTAATTTAGTCTTCTGTTTAATGTGAAGTAACCAGAAAATTATTTTGATTTAATTATCTCATGAAAATATTCCTAAAATGCATTAGTTTGCTTTTTTTGCCTTTATAAACACAATGTGTTCCAAATAACATTTCTTTGATAAATCAAACTCAGAGTATACCATAGTCATCATTATCAATATCAATTACTGAACAATAAATTAAATGCTGAAATGTAGAAAACAGGGTTAAATCTGCATTAACATCAGACATACCTCTAAGGATTTGGGATATCATTGACATGAATATCCCTTCAATCAGAAACAGATCACTGTCATCAGCTGCCAGGGCTAAATCATTAACCATCTAGTGACCAACTTACTCTAAGTCATTAGAGTGATTCTGTGGTTGGATTTTAGGATATAGCCCAGGAAAATTTTTAAACCTTAATATCTTAAAATCTTTACATTTGCCATTTTTCACAAAAGTAGAATAAATACATGAAAATAAGAGTTAAATTAGCACAAATTCTGTTCAATGAATCCTTTCCTGTAAAACATTAGCAGGGAGAAATGGACAAAACAGTTGACCTGTGTAAGCTCCTAGTCACAGAAACTACCCCTTAAAGAATAATCAGATTTTTTTTTTTTAGTGAGGCAATTGGGGTTAAGTGACTTGCTCAGGGTCACACAGCTAGTAAGTGTTAGGTGTCTGAGGCCAGATTTGAACTCAGGTCCTCCTGACTCCAGGGCCAGTGCTCTAACCACTGTACCACCTAGCTGCCCCAATAATCAGATATTTTAAAATAGCAGCCTGAACTGCTTACTTTGATCACATTCTCAGAAAATTCCAGGGCCCAGGATTCACAATGAATGTGGATGCTTAGCCATCTCCTCTTCTTAACACTCATTACTTGGTATCT
Source organism: Dromiciops gliroides (assembly GCF_019393635.1). NCBI lineage: Eukaryota > Metazoa > Chordata > Mammalia > Microbiotheria > Microbiotheriidae > Dromiciops > Dromiciops gliroides. The sequence continues at coordinate 168,451,880 of NC_057864.1, read as the reverse complement.
AGAGACTTTGGCCAATAGCCTCAATAAATGTATAAAGATATTAAGCACTAAAGGTCAAAAAAAGGTGGAGGCGATGGAATACATCAAACATGCCGCTAGAAAGCTCTGGTTGAGCAAGTGGCCTCAAATATCACATGCCAGGCTTTCCTTTCTAATGATAACAAGGATACTGTGTTTACCTGGTAGCCTTCATTCCAAAGAACTCCCAATGCTTTACTGACATTCACTAATCTTCACAAGGCCTCAAAAGAAAATATTTTTACTCTCATTTAATAGAAACATAGTCTTTTTGCTCCCATTTTATGGAAGGGAATATAGTTTCCTAAAATCACAAAAGACAGAACCCAAAGTCTTCTGAATTCTAATTGTCATACCATGCCGTAACTAGTGAGGACTGGGGAAAAATGATAATATTTGAAGTTGTTTCAAAAAGGGTTATAGGTTGTATATATTCAATTATAATAAGGAACAGAAAGTATGGAAGGTATAGAAGACAAGAAAATCTCTAGGTACCCTAGTAATATCCCTGTCATATGCCTTTTTTTTTGAGTCTTAAAAATTCAGCCACTGAGATAGTTCCAATATAGGTCTTTTCCTGCAAATGATTTCTGAACCAACAAAAGACCTTGACAGTCTTGAGTTACAACACTGTTATTGATGCCTAAAGTCCTACTCCAAAGCCTCACTATGGTGAGGAGGTAACCCTGGGTTCTCAACTCTGACAAGTCCTATTAAGCTAGAAAAGTTTCAAGAATGGACTGACTAGACATTTCTCACCCGAGAACCTTTCTTAGCTAGCTACATCCAGAAAGACTCACCACCAAGGTTAATTGCAGGGTGATGAATTTTTTCAGCCAAAGCAATTTTCTGATAACCACAAGTCTCAGAGGAGCTGTGATCTGATTTGGTTAAAAGACTTAGATTCTTGAAGTATTAATAAAACAAGCTTTACTGACATTTTAGTTCAGTGATTTTCAAACTTTAAATTCTGTAACAAAGCTATGATCATTCATGAACTCTACATGCTAGAACTCTACATCTAATAGTTCCAGAACTAGGTCATACTAAAACGCTACACTACACTACACAACGATTTGGTGAGACAGCAGGATCAACAAGACAAATTACAGATTTTAAAAACAAGAATGATGTTCACATGACATAATGTGCCACAGAAGCCTTCAGAACTCAAAAGCTAAAAAAAAACCACTAAAGAGAAATTGTTTCGGTCAGTGATTATTCTCTCTCTCTCTCTCTCTCTCTCTCTCTCTCTCTCTCTCTCTCTCTCTCTGCAGGGCAATGAGGGTTAAGTGACCTGCCCAGGGTCACACAGCTAGTAAGTGTCAAGTGTTTGAGACTGGATTTGAACTCAGGTCCTCCTGAATCCAGGGCTGGTGCTTTATCCACTGCACCACCCAAGTGATTACTCTCAATGTCCATGGAAGAGAGTTTATATAAAGACCTAAAAAAAGCAAATAATTCACTTCATAAACAAGTAATACTTGGTTTCAGTCTCAACTCCACAACATCAACATTGTTACTCATTCCCTTTAGTACACTAAGCTATATCATTAAATAGCCTCTTTTAAAGAATGCTGCTGTACCTGACCCTCCAACTTCTTTCTCCCACTGCTACATAAAAACATAAATACACTTGCTTAGATATTTTAGGAAAAAGCGTGAGTAGGCTGACAGTCAAATTCACCTTTTCTAACATTTCCTTAAATAACCACCAAAAATAAAGTACTCTGTTTCAAGCAATGAGATCAAGCAGGAAGAATTTAAATCTGATTCAGGGATCATTTCACTTCATTTTCACATTACATCATTACACAGGAGTACTGCAAAAGTATGCAGCAGGTGGCTAGCTAGCTATACCCCCATCGGACAGGTATTCTGAAAATTTTAAATCAACAGACTGATTTAGGAATTCAGTTCTGAAGACACCAGCCCACCAATTTTAGAGTAATGGAGTAATTTGACCTGAGGGAATAGAAGAAGAGATCTATGAATGAATAAATCATCAAGGCTGACTTACTTCAGAGAGGAGCTGGGCATTGTGCCTGGTGGTCCATGGGGTCACGGACTTGGGAGAAGAGGAAGAAGAGGAAAAGAACAACATACAATAGACAAATCTTAGAAACTCTCTGAAGTGGCCTGGCACCACAGATATTTGCCTAGCCTATTTTGTAGCAGTTGTCTAACCATTATACCCCATTGATTTCAATAAATCTCAAATGAAGATTAAAAATAGCATTAAGAATTTGGGTAATACTTTATTACAAAATTATTTATAACAATGTACTCTTACAAAAACCTTAAAAACTTAAGTGAAAAACAAGTTGCATTCTCCAGATTTTATATAATGGATGCCTTTGCAAAAAAAGGTCACTTTATTAATAAATGAAAGAACCAGAATTAGTATTCCTGCAAAACTGGAATATGTTCAGCCACATTTTTGGTGCTAAGTGCAATGGCATCAACACTTTTTTTCTGGCCAAGGTTTGGCTAAGAAAGAGAATAAGACTGCTGGCAGAGAGTGTAAGGCAGGTGCAGTCATAAAGAACTTGACTTTTGATTCCATTGTCTCTGCCAGGACAGGTGGTTTGGTAGAAGCATGGAACTCTGCCAGGAAGCCTTCATCTCAAACTTCCCTTTAGAGGAAAAAAACCAATAATAAAATTGGAAACATAAAGCCAAATTCCATACACTGAAGGTTAATGTTGCAAAAAAAGAGGATGTTTTAAAGTCACAGTTCCCATAAGAACATTAACAGCCTAAGCACACCTCAAGTTAGGGGGAAAAAAAAGTTACCAGGCAAGAAAATTCAGCTGCAAGTTGAATTGCTCTTTCTTGCCCAATTACCCTACCTAAACAAGAAAAAACCTGAACCCTTGAAAAACCTCTACCTGAACCCTTGAACTTAGGTCTGCCCCTAGTTGAAAAGGAACTTAGAGATCCTCTTTTTACAAGTAAAGAAACTGAGGCCAGGGGAAGTTATGCCTAGAATAACAACAAACTTGTAACCTAATATCTAAAGAAGAATAACGTGAACAAGTTAGCACTTCTAAGAAGAATAAGAATCTTTGGCAGGTCCTGTTTATTTTACAATTAAATCCTTAACTTTGTTAACTTCCTTGGAAAAATTGCTAAATTTAGTACCTTTGGAGTATATGCAAATCCGTGATAGAACTGCCTTTAAAACACTGACCATTAGAAAAACCTGTACCGTAGCATCCCAACAACATTCAACAAAAGCAAGAAAGACTGTGCCTGGCATTTAGGACAGATATTAAGACAGAGATGATTTAAATGACCTTCTTAATGTATCAATTGATATTACTCCTCTAAACAAAACCCTAATAAGCCCACCTAATAAAAATATAAATTCCTAACTCTGGTATTCAAAGCTCTCAACAATCTGGCTCTGATATCATATCATACTATTTCCCTTCATGTTGCAGTTAAACTGGATTACTTTATCTGCTACCTATTCACATTCTGTTGTCCATGCTTGGAGTGCCTTCTCATTGTGATACAATGGCCATCTATTGAATTGCAGAATTTTAGAGTTGGAAGGGACTTCACAGGTCATATAATCCTACCTCTACCTGCAAAAAGCATCCCCTCTAACATGTACTTGAAAAGTGACTAATTCATGTATTGCTTAAAGACCCCCAAGAAGAGAATCTCAGAGAGATCACTGCACTTAGGCTAAGAGCTCAGAATGGCACTCTCATTTGGCAGGAGAAAGAAAAAGAAATAGAGACCCTTCAAGAAAGGAGGTTGGGTGCCGTGGTCTTCTCCCACTGGCCACACCAGGCAGCAGGGAGACCCCAGGCCTGAGCTCAGGAATGCCTGGGCCTCAGAATCCTGTTCAGCTGCACTACCATCATCACCTCCCAAGCTCTGGCCCTTCTCCTCTATATTCTTTGGGCCAGGTAAATCCAAATTGGGAGAAGCCCCGAGCTGGTCTCTCCCAGGATCCCCAGAGCCCAGGCTGCAACACCCCTCTAGGCCTTCCTCACTTCCATTATGCTCATTGGGGGATTGTGGGGGCTCCCCCACCCTTGCCCAAATCTGGTTGAGCTGTGAGTTTGGGGGTAAAAATGTATGTATGTTTTCCCTGCATCAAGCCTGGGATGGGAGACCAGAGTTAATGTCCTACAGAGAAACTACCACTACCCTGCAGTCCCATTCCTCTCTCTGAAGACCTCATCATCCTGTCTTCCTCCACTCCCACCCAAGTGTTAGTAAATACTTTGGAATCCTTTGCCCCTTTAAGAAGGAGGTTTTTAAATGTGGTATTTACTTCTGTATTAATGACAATTGCTATAAAATAAAAGAATTGCTATAAAAAAAAAAGAAATAGAGACCCTAGGAAACCTGTTCAAGCAGAAGATGAAGTCACCCTTTCAGATCACCTTGTAGCAATTATTAAATATCTAACACGTGCAAGTATGGTTCTAAGAAGTGGAAGTAACCAAGCACTCTGGGGGATAAAACAAGTAAACAAAATTATATGCATGAATTCTGAAGAAGGAGGCAATACCAAGTAAAGGGATCCAACAGGCTTCTCATGGGACTTGGCATATAAGCTGCTGTTGTTGTTGTATGTTCTTCATTCTCAAAGAGGACCATGACATCAAGGTGATATCATGACTTGCAGTGAACTGGACTTAAGTGAAGGAAGGAAGTGCAAAGTCATCAACTTCACTTTCTCCTCCAGAATTATCTGGATTCAGTGGCAAGATATGGTATCAGGACGACTGGAGATGGCTCTGAATGTTTAAGGCAATTAGTGTTGTGACTTGTCCAGAGTCACACAGCTAGTTAGTGAGGTGAGATTTGAACTCAGGTCCTCCCAACTTCAGAACCAGTGCTCTAGCCACTGTGCCACCTAACATATGAGCTAAGCCTTGAAGGAAGCTAGAGATTCTTAGAGTCAGAGATTAAACAGAATTAGTTCCAAACATGGGAGAGAGCCTGTATAAAGATGGAATGCTGAATCTTGGAAACATCAAGTAGGACACTATGGCTGTAATGGGGCATATATGAAGGACAGTATTATGAAACAAGTCCTGAAAGGGTAGACTGGAGTCAGATGTAGAAAGGCTTTGAATTGCCAAACTGAGCAATATTTTATTCTAGAGGCAACAGGGAGACACTAGAAGGTTCTTGAGCAGAAAATTCCATAACAAGACTTGTACTTTAGAAAAATTATTTTGATAGCTGTATAGAGGATGGATTAGAGTGAACAAAGGCTGAATGCTGGAAACAAATTAGGGAGCTTTTAGAATAGTCAAAGCAAGAAGTAATAAGGTCCTGAACTAGGTGGTGGCCATGGGTGGTGAAAGAAAGGAATGTGATAGATATTGTAGCAGTAGAATCAATGAGATATGGCAATTAATATGGTGGACAATAAAGAGGGCAGAGTTGATAGCACTGGGATCTCGAACCTGGGGGACTGATAGAACAGTGGTGTCTTTAATAGAGATAGGAAGTTTAGAAGAAAGGAAAAGATAACTTTTGTTCTGAACATTTCAGAGTCTAAGATACCTGTAGAATATCCCATTGGAGATGTTCCAATAGACAGGTGGTGACAGAGCAATGGAGTTCCAAAGAGAGATTAGGCTGGATACATAGATCAGGGAGTCATATACAAATGATAATTGAAGCTATGGAAGCTGGAAAGATCATTGAGATGGGTGAAGAGTCAAAAGAAGGACCAGTGTAAAACTCTGAGAGAAACCCACAGTTATAGAGTGGGATATAAATGATGATCTTGCAAAGAAGAGTAAGAATGAATGATTAGACCAATAAGAAAGAAAACCAGGAAAGAGTAGCATCACAAAAGATTTGGGGAGAGTATCTAGGAGGAAGGTGAAGTCAACAGTGACCAAAACTGCAGAAGTCATAAAGCATGAAAACTGAAAAAAAGACTACGGTATTTAGTCAATGAGTCAACAAGCATCTACTATGTACCAGAAATTGTGCTAAGTACTGGGAATACAAAGCCAAAAATAGTCCCTGCGGGGCAGCTAAGTGGCTCAGTAGATAAAGCATCTGCCCTGGATTCAGAAGGACCTGAGTTCAAATTTGGCCTCAGACACTTGGCACTTACTAGCCGTGTGACCCTGGGCAAGTCACTTAACCCTCATTGCCCCGCCTCCCCAAAAATAATTAATTAATTAAGATCGTCCCTGCCCTCATGGAGCTTATATTCTAATGGAGGAGATAACATGTAAATAACAATATATATAAATAAAGTATAAATGAAAGGTGATCTCACAGGAAAAGAAACTAGCAATAAAGAAGCCCTTCTGGGGGGGGGGGCAATGAGGGTTAAGTGACTTGCCCAGGGTCACACGGCTAGTAAGTGTCAAGTGTCTGAGGTCAAATTTGAACTCAGGTCCTCCTGAATCTAGGGCTGGTGCTTTATCCACTGTGCCACCTAGTTGCCCTGAGCTGATTCTTGAAAGAAGGTAGAGATGGAGGAAATCCATTCTAGGCTTGGGAGACAGTCCACACATAGGTATAATAAAGAGATGGAGTATTATAAAACAGATGGAGTTCATGTTCAGAATGATAAGATGTTCATGAGGAACAGCAAGTAGGCCTCTCTATTAGCTAGACTGAGGAGATTAAGAGATGCTCAGTAACCTTAGAAAGAATGGTTTCAGTTCTTGTAGATTTTTTGTGTCTATTCCACAGCATGAGCAGAGATGGTCTAGCTATTTGTATCAAAATATAAAAGTTATCAAAGCAAACAAATAAATGATTAAGTAACTGACTCTGAGAATTCTATTTTACACAGAAACTAGAGCCCAAAGAATCTCTAAACTCCATAGATAAAAAATGATTGTAACAAAACAAACTGTATATCACATAAGGATATACATACTTACAAATTAAACAAAGTGAAATTATAAATCTTAGCGTATTTTAAGATATATTTTGAAAAAATTTTTAAAAAGATATATTTTGAAACTATTGCCACTAAGTACATATATATTCAATGAAACTGAAAAACATGACAAATTATTCATATTTAAGAGAATATGAAAAAATAAAATCACCTTTCACTCATAAAAAAGAATGGTTTTAGTTGAATGGTGATATTAAAAGTAGGGGTGGAAAAATGAGTAAGAGAAATGGAGCCAGAGAATGTAGAGGGCTTCTTATAGCAATTCGGCTACTGAAAAGAGAAGATATATAGAACAAAGAAATTCCCCACTTTTACTAATTACCTTGCTAGTTAGGTGTTAATTGGACCCTGCATGGATAGCCCAAGGATCATAGAAAGGGACAGTGTATCTGTTGGGAGGAAGGTGTGGCAAACTTCTCCAGTCACTCATCTCTTCTCTTGATCACCACCATCTCTGTTGGCATACTACTGATGCTGATGCCTCATCTCAACCTCTTCTCACAGAGATCTGGACTTAGGCAGGGTTTAGCAAATACCAGACCCCCTACTAAGGCATGAAAACAATGGGAATAGCAATCTAAACCAGGCCAAGTGGATGTATGTCCATGTCTATGTTTTAGTGGAGGGAGTAGAAGATGGGCAAAAAGATGGGGTAGAAGACTCAGCAAAAATTCACCTTTCCTCCTCCATCCCTCTCTATCCCCCAACTGAAAATGAAAGAAAAAAAAAAACTCCTGTTACAAACATGTATAGTTTAAGCAAAACAAATTTTAGCATTGATAATGTCAAAAAACTATGCTTTATTCTCTACTATGAGTTATTCACCTCTTTACCAAGAAGTGGGTAGTATGTTTTAGTAGTAGTACATAGAATGCACTTAATCCATATTTGTTGAACTGAATTCACTATACTACGATCCATTTTCTGGAATAGCCTTTAGAAGGGGTAATATAGGATCCTAGTAAACAGGAGACCACAGGAAGCATGTCAAAAAGAGGAAAGGTGAGGATGTGGCCTCGAGTACCAATAAAAAGTTTTGAAATAATTGTTTTGATTCTCTTGGAATCTTACTCCCAACAACCTCTACGCTGTGGATGAGGAAGAGGGTAGGGGAAAGACACTTCCTCTGCTTACAACCACAAATTAAAGCTGAAAATGTGGGAGAAAATACTTTGAATAAAGTATAAAATTTTTACTAAAGTTCCACATATAAAATAAAAGCTCTAAAGCTTGATAGGATCTTATAGGCCTAATTCTACACTCTTCATTTTTAGATGATGAAATTGAAGGCTTGGGAGATTAAGTGATTTGCCCAAAGTTACACAGATAATAATCATGAAAGGTAGAATTTGAACCCTGGTCCTTTCACTCTGAAGACAGCATTCTTTCCATTGCATCCCTACATCATTTTATGGACCCAGTGGATAGAGCACTGGCCCTTAAGTTGAGAGAACCTGATGACCCTGGGCAAGTCACTTAACCTCAATTGCCTTAAACATTCAGAGCCATCTCCAGTTGTCCCGATAACATATCTAGCCACTGACTGGATCCAGATGACTCTGGAGGAGAAAGTGAATCTGGTGACTTTGCACAACTCTCCACTTAAATCCAATTCAGTGCAAGTCCTGACATCTGTTATAGTCCTCTTCAAAAAAACCAAGGACAAACAATGAATAATATATCATCTTATACTATGGGTGTGTGTGTGTGTGTGTGTGTGTGTGTGTGTGTAAACATATTCATGTTCAAGCTCTCTGGTCAGGAGTAAAAGGTAGGACACTACCTTTTTTGGGTTCCACAAAGATCTGGATAAATGATAAATACAGAGATTTACTAAAGAGCAAGGAAACCAAGATATTCAGGGAGCTCACACACATACATAACATGCATGCATACATACACATACAATGCTGCTAGAAACAAAACATTCTAATGTTAATTAATCTTATTTAGATGATAAAATTCTGGCTTCAGAGATGTAAGTGGCTGTGCTTCTTTTATGCTTGACTCAGTCAAAGAATTTGAAATCCAAAATAAGTTCCTCCTTCTTTTATCTGCCAAGACCTGAGTTCAGGCCCTCGGGGTTCTGAGGTTTTCCTTTGTAAGAGGAAATGACATCACCAACACCTCAGAGACTTAGGGAATGCAGAGAATGTGACTACCTACATTTGGCAAAATCATCAGTGGCCTCAGGAGAAACTCAGAGCACAACCCACTCCCTGAGAGCTGAAATATGAGCGTTAAAAACCTCCTTGTTTCAACTTTTTAAAACGTTACCTTGTTATTCCTTAATGTGAAATAATAACAAAAGTAATGAGGAAACCAACTACACAAAAATAAATCAAATCTAAGTCTAGTCTAGAAGGGACTTTTCAATCATTTGGCTCTTGGGGGAAAGCAGGAATAAAGTGTCCAACCAAAAAGAGAAAAAAGGTATTTGTCCCAATTAGTGTCTTAGTTAAATTAGATTTCCTCTTGGCTCTGGAATGTACATATTATTTTGGGAGCCTTATAATGTTGCAAGTTTGTATTCAGGACAGGTTCTAATCACTCACACAATCCCTTAGACCCTTTTCAAATATTTTTTGATGTCTAATGACTGAGGACAGGGATCTTTTGACTATAAAACAATTTCTTTGGTTGGGAAAAAAAAATTTTGAAGGGTGTGAACATCAGGGGAAGGGAAAAAGTTTTTCTGAAGTGCAAACTAGTTGGAAAGCCCCTGGGGAAAAAATCTGGTTCAGTCTTTGAGAGAAGTGGGCTTGTCTGTACAAGCTATTACAGATGAAGGACCTATAAGAAAGAACTTTTATGTATACTGTATGGCCCAGAGCAACAACACTGTGAGCCATTCTCTTTTCTTTGCTAGAAGTTTTCCAAGTCTCTGATGCACAATGCAGAAAGTCATGGTTTAATAACAAGATACAACTGCTAATCAGATGGCCCCATTTCCACTCTTCCCTGATGATTCCAGATACCTACTGACCTCAGGACTAAAGCTCCATCCTGCCTTGTCCCATTAGCTGGCAAACCTTTGAAATCTCATTGCTATTCAGACTGTTTTCTCTAACATATGTTATGGCAGCTAAGGACCTGCATTGACTCCATGATGCCTCATCAAAAGAACCTAGAGAAGAGGACCCCATCAACTCTTATTTCCTTGTTATGATGATCAAAATTCCAGTTCCTGTTCCTCTCATCTTTGTGATACAAAGTTAAGATCTATTGGGGAAATAATACTGTCCCTTTCCTATCTCTCCCAATACTCTCACTTAAATCCATCTCAACCCTACCATTTCACTGTTGATCTCTTCCTTCATTTTACTGTTCCATTCCATTCCTGGACACCCCATTATCCTATATCTCTCCACTTCACACTTTCTATTTTTTTGCCCTAAGGGAAATCTGGTTAAACCCAGACATTAATGAATCCCTTGCTACCTTCTTCAGTACTAGGTGTACCTCCTCTCATTTCCCTCTTGAAACTGGGCCAGAAGGAAGAATAAGCATATTCTCCTTGTTCCTTATTCTCACTTCGAAATGTCCTTTTGTCACTATTCCTTAGCAACCTCTCTTCCTTTGAGGTTCACTCTGGCATAAATTTCTGTCTCAGAGACCTCTAAAACATTCTTACTCCCTTCTCAAGGAGTTCAGTACCTGACACCTAGTCTTCTAACTATACCCCAATACCCACCTTCATTCATTAATGTGTATGTTGCTGTTCCTTCAAACATATCAGACTTCAAATTCACTGACTTCCTAAGCTTCTGTCTTCTCTTCAGCTACACAGGACAGTCATAGCCTTAATTTGTGTATCACCCCTAACTGCTCTGTCTCCATGATACAAAACTCTGAAAATTCTCTCTCTGATACCTCCGAAGCCTTCAATGTTGCTGACTGCCTTGTTCCTCTTAAATCTATTCTTCATCCTTATACCGACCTCCAATTCTTCCATCCCTCCCCTGTTCTCTCTGACTATACCTGGCCTCATTTTCCTCTATTATCTTCACTTATGGTTGATCAATTCAACCACTCACTATCAACTACCCTTAAAAACCTTGCCCCCTTGTCCTACTTCTAGCTACACTTTGACAAACCCCAACTTATCTGCCTTGTCTAATACTCATGTAACTGAACATTGCTGAACAAAGTTGCAACCACACCAACTGCATTCAGTACAAATTTATGCTACCCGATTCTTGAATTAGTGTCTTTCATCCTCTTCATAATAGTTATTCCAAGCCTCTTTCTTTCTCAACTACAACATCCTCCTGCCACCCTTGGTAGAGAACTTCTCCTACTTTATTTTATCCAACCCATGCTCTCTCCTCTCTCAAAGACATTGTCTTACACCATTCTCCCTTCATTTGTTTGAGTCTTTGATATAGAGGTTGCTCTTCTCTTTGCCAAGGTCAAACCCTCCATTGGGATATATTCATTTGGCAGCAGAATAGAAGAAAGAGTGGAGAAGAATACCAACTGGAAAGTTTTTCAAATAGACAATAAATAAGCTAGAAGTGATGAGGATTTTGAATAGGGTAGAGGTTGTGTAAGAGAGGAGGTGCATGTAAGATATCTTGAGGAGGGCAGCTAGGTGGCACAGTGGATAGAGCACCGGCCCTGGAGTCAGGAGGACACGAGTTCAAATCTGGCCTCAGACACTGAACACTTACTAGCTGTGTGACCCTGGGCAAGTCACTTAACCCCAATTGCCTCCCTCCCTCCCACACACACACAAAGAATAATAGCTAGCATTTATATAGCACTTTAAGGTTTGCAAAAACTCTTACAAATATAATCTCATTTTTTCCTCACAATGATCCTGTTGTTAACAATGCTGTTATTATTCCCAATATAGAGATGATGAAACTGAGGCAAATAGAGGTTAAGTGATTTTCCCATGGTCACACTTGACCAAGTAAGTTTCTGAGGCTGTATTCAAACTTAGTCTAGCATTCTGTCCACTGTGCCACCTTGCCACCTGATCAACAGTTCCCATGGATCCAATCAATAAAGTCTTTATTAAGCTCCCATGTGCCAGGCATTGAGGATACAAAGAAAAATATAAAACAGATCTTGCCCTCAAGCAACATTTTTGAGGGAAAAGACATTACATATAAATGAATATATGAAATAAATACAAGGTAATGGATAAATACAAGGAAGGAGAAAAACAAACAACTGGGGGAATAAGAAAAGTCTTCATGTAGAAAATGGCTCCTAACTTGACTGAAGCAAATTCAAGATTCTTAGAAACAGAGGTAAGAAAGGAGTGCATTCCAAGCATGGAGGGACAGTCTATGCAATGGCATGGAGCACGTACATGGTATGCCACATATGAAGAACAGCACAAACCAAAATATCAAGGGAGTAATTGTACAATGAAGCTCGGAAAGTAAGCTGGAACCAGGTTGTGAAGGGTTTTAAAAAACCAAACAGAAGTGTTTATATTTGATCATTGAGGAACCAGAAAACCACTGTTCACCAAAGAGGGCAGTGATATAGTCATACCTATGCTTTAGAAATATCAATCTGGGGGGGGGGGTGTGCAGCTAGGTGGCGTAGTGGATAGAGCACCGGCCTTGGAGTCAGGAGTACCTCCTGAGTTCAAATCCAGCTTCAGACACTTAACACTTACTAGCTGTGTGACCCTGGGCAAGTCACTTAACCCCAAATGCCTCACTAAAAAAAAAAAAAAAATCAATCTGACACCTGTGTACAGCATGGATCAAAGAGGGGAGAAATTTGAGGCAAGGCAACTGGATACTGCAATGGTCCAAGAAAGAAGTGATAAGTTCCCAAAGAAATCATGGAAAGGGGAAAGGGACCCACACGTACAAAAATATTTATAGCTGCTCTTTATGTGGTGGCAAGGAATTGGAAGTTGAGGGGGTACCCATCAATTGGGGAATGGATAGACAAGTTGTGGTATATGAATACAATGGAATACTATTGTGCTGTAAGAAATGATGAGCAGGAGGAGTTCAGAGAAACCTGGAGGGTCTTGCGTGAGCTAATGATGAGTGAGATGAGCAGAACCAGAAGAACACTGTACACAGTATCATCAACATTGAGTGTTGATCTACTGTGATGGACTATATTCTTCTTACCAATGCAATGGCACAGAAGAATTCCAGGGAACTTGTGATGGAGGAGGATTTCCAAATCCAAGAAAAAAAAAAAAAGAACTGTGGAGTATGGATGCTGAGTGAGCCATACTATTTCTTTTGTTTTTGATGCTGTTGTTTTTTTCTATTTTGAGGTTTTTCATCATTGCTCTGATTTTTTCTCTTATGGCATGACTAATGCAGAAATATGTTTAATGTTATTATGTGTGTATATATATAACCTATATCAGACTGCTTGCTGTCTAGGGGAGGGGGGAGGGAGGGGAGGGAGGGAGAAAAATCTGAAATTATAAAGCTTGTATAGACAAAGGTTGGGAACTATCTTTACATGTAACGGAAAAAAAATAAAATACTTTATTAATTAAAACAAAAAAGAAGTGATAAGGGCCTGCACTAGAATGGTGGTCATGTCAGCATAGAGGAGATGGATGTTAGTGGATATAGAAATGCCAAAATTGGCAAATGACTGGAAATGTGAGCAGAGATGAGTGAAGAGTAAAGGGTGACTCCTAAATTATGAGTCTGGGTTGCCCTTGATAGAAACAGGGAAGTTCAGAAGAGGTATGGGTTCTTTTTGGGGGGTAGGGGATGAAAGCACATTGAGTTTGAGGTGATTATGGGACATCTAGCCTGACAATTGGAGACACAGGACTGGAGCTCAGGAATAAGACTAGATCTGGATATATCAGGAAGTCTTCTGTATAGAGATGATAATTAAATCCTTGAGATCTGAGGACACCAAGAGAATATATAGAGAAAAGAGGACTCAAGATGGAGTCTTGGGGTATATACATAGTGAGGGGGCAGGGTATGGATAATAAACTAGCAAAGGAACTGAGGAGAGATCAGACAGGAAAACTGAGATAGCAGTGCCTCCCCACAAAAGATGAAGAGTATCCAAAAGAGAGTGATTAACAGTATCTAATGTCACCAAATAATCAAGGAGGAAGAGAACTGAGAAAAAGCCATCAGATTTGGCAATTAAAACGTCACTGGAGGGGGCAGCTAGGTGGCGCAGTGGATAAAGCACCAGCCCTGGATTCAGGAGTACCTGAGTTCAAATCTAGCCTCAGACACTTGATACTTACTAGCTGTGTGATCCTGGGCAAGTCACTTAACCCCCATTGCACCGCAAACAAACAAACAAACAAACAAAACCCCGTCACTGGTAATTTTGGAGAGAACTATTTTAAGTGAGAATTGAGGTCAGAAGCCAAACCATATAGGATTCAATTATAATCTCTTGGAAGATGGTTCTTAAACATAAATATCCCACCCTAATACTTTTGCTGAACTCCAGGTCCACATTACCACATTACATAGTTTGCTGGACATCCCTACATGGATATCCTGTATGTATATTAAATTCATCAAGTTCAGGGCAGCTAGGTGGCGCAATGCATAAAGCACCGACTCTGGATTCAGGAGGCCCTGAGTTCAAATTCAGCCTCAGACACGTGACACTTACTAACTTTGGGCAAGTCACTTAACCCTCATTGCCCTGCAAAAAGCAAACAAACAAACAAACAAACAAAAAAACCTCATCAAGTCAAAAAAAGAATGCATTTTGTTATCCTCAAAACCCATCCCTCCTCTAAACTTCTCCACCTCTGTTGAGGGCACCATCATCCTTCCAGTCATCCTTGTCTCTCTCCTCTCCCTCAACCCTTATAACAGCATTCAAGGCCTACTGATTCTACCTCCACAACATTATTTTATATTTACCTTCTCTCTTACTCACACAGCTTCTACCCCATTTGAGGTCCTCATCACTTCTAGCTTAGATTATCATGATAACCTTTCAGTTGTTCTTCTTCCTCTCCACTCCACTGCCAAACGAATATTTCAAAAACAGATATGATCATGTCATTCCACTACTTTAAGATGTTCTATAGCTCCCATACTTATGAGGATATAAAAAACAAAATACTGAGTCTAATATTTAAAGCCTTTCACAATATAGCTCCCACCTACCTTCATTTAGTCATTTCATATTATTCTCTTTCATGTACACTTTCTATTCTAAACTGTCCCATCAACCCCAATTATGGCCCTACACATAATATTCCATCACCTGGCTCCATGCCATTGGAAAAGTGGTCCTTCATGTCTAGAATACACTTTATCATCACCTTGTATAAGAATCTTTATCTTGTTTCAAAGCATAGCTCATACTGCTACCCCAAATATGAGACCTTTACTGACTTCCCAGTTTTCAGTATTCTATTCCTCTTAAAATTACTTTTTATTTACTTGCAATACAATCAAATTTATATTGTTTTTACTTACTTGTGTACATGCTGTATTTACTTACCCCCCATTTAAGGTAGAGATAATTTTTAAAATTTTTATTTATTATTTTATTCTCTGTGTCCCCATTGTATATAGCACAATGCTTTGCATGAGTAGGTGGTTAATAAATGTTTGCAGAATTTTGTTTATTAATTGAATATCAATATAAGAATAATT
Organism: Dromiciops gliroides; assembly: GCF_019393635.1. Taxonomy (NCBI): domain Eukaryota; kingdom Metazoa; phylum Chordata; class Mammalia; order Microbiotheria; family Microbiotheriidae; genus Dromiciops; species Dromiciops gliroides. The sequence continues at coordinate 168,436,355 of NC_057864.1, read as the reverse complement.
AGTTGTCACTTAATTCATTAATACAAAATTAGTTTGGTAATGTACCTTGTTAAATCAGAGATCATAGTCTTCACCAATTCCATAAAAGATATAGGTTTTTGTTTCTCTTTCTGTGGAATGCAGTTGGCTGAGAGTTTAAACTAGACTGGTGAGGTCTCTATTCAGATGGAATTTCTGATATGCTGTATTCTTCTCTTGATCAGGCTACATCTTCTGCTTCAACTCTATTACCACTAAACAAAAATGTTTTCCATAGCTCAGAAACATAAGTTATAATTGATAAAGAAAAGCTAAGACAGTACATCTATCTCCTTGTTCCTTTGGTCCTTTAGAGCTGTGGTCTCCAAAGTGGGAGGCCAGAGCCCCCTGGGTAAGTGTGATTTGATCCTCAAGAGGGATTTATGGCTTGATCCCAAAGAACAAGTAAGTAAGATGGATCCCACCCTACCTTCCTGAGGATAGGGCTTCTCTGCAAAACTACCAAATCAATTCTTTTCCCCTAACATCTCTTCTCCCATTCTTCCCCCAGCTTCCACTGTGTACATTTTCATCTCCTCCTTTCTTAGGTGGCTTTGGCCCCTCAGAGCAGTTATTTGGCCAACCACTACTCAGCATGTACCAACAATCTCATTTAAATCCAATTCACATGCAACTCAAGACATCACCCTGTGATATAATTGATCCTGTTCAAAAATGAAGGACAAGGGGGCAGCTAGGTGGCGCAGTGGATAAAGCACCAGCCCTAGGTTCAGGAGGACCTGAGTTCAAATCCAGCCTCAGATACTTGACACTAGCTGTGTGACCATGGGCAACTCACTTAACCTTCATTGCCCCACAAAAAAGCAAAAACAAACAAACAAACAAAAATGAAGGACAAACAACAACCAATGACCTCTCTGGAAGAGAATGACTCTAGAAAAATGCTTCCTCCCTACTCCCCAATATATTCAACTCTGAACCCACAAATTACCTGGTAGATTCAGAGGACTTTGTACTTCAAGGCAATGACCAGTGATGAATAGGAAAGCCTTGTCTTTTTGTTTTGAGTTAGACAGAGTGAGTTGCACAGGATAAACAGGTATGGATGAACTGTGATATGCATTGCATTTTCCACCACCCCACTCTCTCTAAAGTTCCTATTTCTGTGGAGGGCATCACTATCCTCCCAGTCTTTCAATTTAACGACTTCAGTGTCATTTTGGACTTCTCACTCTCATTTGCCCTACATATCTAATCAGTTGTCAAATTTTATTATTTCTACCTCCACAATATCTGTTGCATCCATGCCCTTCTCTACTCACACAGCCACCACTGTAATGTGGGCTGTCATCAACTTTTGCCTGGAGTATTGCATTTGTTTCTTGATTGGCTTCCCTGCCTTAAGCCTTTCCTCTCTCCAATTTATTCTCTACATAGATGCCAAAGTGATTTTTCTAATGTGTAGGTATGAACTTATCATTCCCCTATTCAATAAACTTCAGTGGCTCCCTATTGACTCTAGGATCAAACATTAATTCATTTTTATCTCATACCTTTACAATTTTTATTTTATATAGAAATGTTATAACATACATAACTAGTAGAACACCAATATGGTATAGTGGATAAAGATAGTCTTGGAAGCTAGGAAGACTTGGGATCAAGTACTATGTCTGACAAAGGAGAAAAGAGATATAGAACAATAGCTGGTAAAGATGATAGGATAAAGATGAGGATTTTTTAAAGATAGTAAAGACATGAACACATTTCTGAGAGCAATGAAGGAGTAAGACTGAAAATTATAGATGGGGATTATGGAGAGGGAAATCTGCTGGAGAAAACAGGATGAGATCAAGGGTGTATGTAAAGGGGTTTGCCATGGCAAGAAGAAGGGCCACTTCTCCAAGTGAGACAGGAGTGAGGAAAAAGATAGTGGAGGAAAACACCTAAATGATGCAAGATGGGACTAGGAGAAAAAAGAGGGGGCTCTCAGCCAATGGTTTTAATTTTTTCAGTGAAGTCTGAGACAAGGTCTTCAGCTGAGAGTTTACAAAGAAAGGGTGCCAGGAGAGGATTAGAAGAATGAAGAGGTTTGGAATAGCTGTTGCAATGGATGAGAAAATAAATCAATGAAAATGGAAAAGAACTGAAAGATGGAGGGATTGGGTTTATGAATGAACAGTGTTAAGGGTCAAAGGGCAGTGGAAAAGATTGAATGATGTAAGATTATGATTAGATAAAGATATTTCAGACTTCACGAACATGGAAGTAGAACATTTGTAGGTAATGGCAAGTTGAACAGTATGATTCTAAGTATATGATGTAACAAGGGGGAGTGTAGGAATAGATCGTGGGCATTGAATAGACTGAAGAACTTGTAAGTTAGGGTATTTAAAGGAGTATCTATATCTATATCTATATCTATATCTATACCTATACCTATACCTATACCTATACCTATACCTATACCTATATCTATCCATCCATCCATCCATCCATCCATCCATCCATCCATCCATCCATCCATCGAATTCCACTGATGAGCTTAGAAGTGGAGGAGGAAAGACAGTATAACCCAGGTACCAAACTCACTGAGTAAGAAAAGAAAATGTTCTGGTACCTGATATGTATCAATAGCTACCAAGATCTGAATTTGGTGACAAATTTGAATAGCATGGCTCTCAAAGTAGAAAAGGTTTTGGAGTGATAGGAGTAGGGGACAATAAAGAGCAAGAAATATCTCAATTCTACCACCATGGTTAGTGATTTCAGTCACTCTGATTTAAACGTTTAGTGTCATCCTCTACTCTTCACTTTCACTCAAGTCATATATGTTCTTTTAAAATTTTATTTTATGACATAGCATATGTCTTGGCAGTGCAATGAATTAAAAAATATAAATGGTGTCCACTTTAAATCATATGAACTTAACACTTTTCAACAAATACTCCCCATTCATTGACAATAATAGTAATATCAAAAGCAGTCTTACCTCATTAAGACAGCACACTGAAATATATATTTTAGTAGCAAGAATGATACAGTGTATTTTCACCATTATCTTTGGCAGTGTGGTTCAGTGCCTGAGTTTTAAGTCAAATTTAACACCACTGCATATAAGTAAATTATATTGAAATGTGGCACATTACAGAATATATCTTGGTTTTTAAAAAATAATTAACCCGAATCTCCCACTACCCTTCCTCATGAACAAAATTTTACAAAATAAAGCCCTCAAAAAATAGCTGCATAATCAGGCAAAACAAATTCCTATGTTGGCCACGCATTTTAACTCCATCGTATATTTGTGAGAGGTAACTGAAGGGTTTCATCTTCATTGGTTTGGCCTCACATTTTATCATTTAGTTGATTGGAGCTCTGAAATCTTTCTTTTTTAATAAACATTTTAATTTAAAGTTTTGAGTTTCAAATTCTATCCCTCCCATCCTCTCCCCTCCTCTCCCTGAGAAAGTAAGCAATCAAATTTAGGTTTTACATGGCATTATGTAAAACATTTTCATATTAGTCATTTTGTACAAGAAAACTTGAATAAAAGAAAAAAAAATAAAGTAAAAAATAGCATGTTCCAGTCTGTGTTCAATCACTATCAGTTCTTTTTTTGGAGGTGGATAGTATGCTTCATCGTTAGTGCTTTGGGATTGTCTTGGATCACTGCACTTCTGAGAATCATTAAGTCATTAACAGTTATTCATCATATAATATTGCTGTGTCTGTGCACAAGTTCCCTTGGTTCTGCTCACTTTACTATACATCAGTTCCTATTAAGTCTTTCCAGGCCTTTCTGAAATTATCCTACTTGTCATTTCTTATAGCACAATAATATTACACATCATATTCCACAGCTTGTTTAGCTATTTCCCAATTGATGGGCATTCCTTTGATTTCCAATTCTTAGCCACCACAAAAAGAGCTGCTATAAATATTTTGGTACAAATAGGTCCTTTTCTCTTTTTTTTGGATGTCTTTGGAGTATAGCCCTCTGGGAGTAGCTCCAAATTGATGTCCAGAATGGTCAGATCTATTCACAACTCCACCAACAGTGGATTAGTGTCCCAGTTTTCCCACAGTCTCCTCCAACAATCAACATTTTCCTTTTTTGTCATATTAGCCACTCTGATAGGTATGAGGTAGTATCTCAGAGTTGTTTTAATTTGCATTTCTCTAATCAATAGTGATTTAGAGGGGGCAGCTAGGTGGTACAGTGGATAAAGCACCAGCCTTGGATTCAGGAGAACCTCAGTTCAAATCTGGCCTCATACACTTGACACTTACTAGCTGTGTGACCCTGGGCAAGTCACTTAACCCTCACAGCCCCACAAAACAAACAAAACAACAACAACAACAAACAGTTTTTAAAAATAGTGATTTAGAGTGTTTTTCCATATGACTATTGATAGCTTTGATGTTTTTGTCTGAAAACTATCTATTCATATCTTTTGATCATTTATCAAGTGGGGAATTATTTGTATTCTTATAAATTTGATTCAATTCTTTATATATTTGAGAAATGAGGCCTTTATCAGAAACACTGGCTGTAAAAATTGTTTCCCAGCTGTCTGGTTGGTTGCGTTGGTTTTGTTTGTACAAAAGCTTTTTCAATGAACGTAATGAAAATTATCCATTTTGTATTTCATAATGTTCTATATCTTGTTTGGTCATAAATTCTTCCCCTCTCCATCTTGTATAACCAAAAAAACAAAAACAAAAAAACCACCCATCTCCTTCCTTTGACAATGTGTTGCTTCCTCTAATCTATTATTTACTCTCTATACTAAATTTCTATAAAGAGCAGTCTAATTCCCTATAACATTCCCCACCCTCCCCCCCACACACACTCCATAATCCTTTGTACTATAGTATTGATTCCCATAATGCTACCTACAACTGTTCTTTCCAAGGTCATTAAGAATGTCTTAACTGCCAAATCCAATTATTTTTTTCTCAGTCCTCATTGTCCATCCTGGCCTTTTTCTGCTACATTTAACACAATTGCCTGTCCTCTCCATTTTAAATATTCTTTTCTCTCTCAGATTGCATAAAATTCCTCTCCTCTGTTCTCCTACCTGTCTGACTATTCCTTAGACTCTGGTTGTTGGATTTTCTTACAGCCCCTTAAAGTATAGGTGTTCCTCAAGGCTCTGTCCTAGGTCCCCTTCCTTTCTCTCTCCCTTTGCAATCTCATCCCCTCCCATTGCTTCAATAATCACTTCTGTGCAGATGACTCCTAAATCTACATATTCAGATTTAGTCTCTCATGAGCTTCAATCTCAAATTTCCACCCAAGGGCTCCTCAAACTCAGTATGTACAAAACTTCTCTTCTAAACCAATTTCTACCATTTGTCCTTGCCTGAAAACCTCAGACAAAAAATTTTTCTTTACCCTTCCTACTTTCTTATCAACAGATTCCAATCAGTTGCCAAGTCCTACTTACAAATTCGAACTCTACATCTCCTGTCTCTCTTCTCCACTCACACTGCTAACAGCATAGTTCAGGTCTTAGTACTTTTACCTGGACAAAGTACCTTTTACTGGATATTGCACTTAATTATCATTGCCATGCAAATATATACATGCCACTCTAATCTCATTCCTGAGCTTCAATCCTGTATCACGTTTTAGACATTTCAAACTCAAAAATGTCCAAAACAGAACTCATTATATTTCCCCCCCAAACCCTCCCCTCTACTGAATTTCCCTATTTCTATCTAGGGCACACCACTTTTCCAAGTTAGTTACCTTAGTGTTACCACCCCACATATCTATTAATTGCCATTTCTTATCCTTTCTATCTCCACAATATATCGTAACCATATCCCTTCTCTCTACTCACAGAGCCATCATTTTTAATTCAGTCCAATTAAGGGTCATCACCTCTTGCCTGGACTATTTATTATAATGGCCTCCTAATTGATCTTTCTACTTCATCTCTTTCATCAACAATCCATCCTTGACTTAGCTGCCAAATAATCAAGCACAGATCTAACCATACTACTCCCCTCCTCAACAAACTCCAGAACTTCTAGGATAAAATACAAACTCAGTTTGACATTTAAAGCCCTTTACAACTTTGTTCCAACCTATTTTTCCAGCCTCATTATATATAACTCCCCCTTCCTGCACTCTGTGGTCTAGTTAAACTGTTCCTCACATACGGCACTCTCTTTTCTGTTTCTCTGCTTTGCACTGGTCATGTTTCATTCCCCAACTTATCTTTCCTTCACTCAGCTGCCAAAATAGTGCTCCTAATGCATAAGTCTAATTATGTCACTTTCCTGTTCAAAAACTTTCAGTGACTATAGGATAAAATAACAACTCCTTAGTCAGATATTTATGGACCCCTGTAATCCATTTCCAACCTATTTTTCCAGGCTAATTACATATAATTTACATATTCTTACGGTCAGACCAAACTGGACTCCTAGATGCTCCTCAATCCTGTTGGTTCTCTCTCTCTTACCTCTATTCATTCCCTATTCCCAGAATGTACTCCTTACTCTGCCTGATGAAATCTTTTTTTTCAACACCCAGCTGAAACATTACTTTCTACATGTGGCTTTCTCTGATCTGATCTCTTCTTAAATCTCTCATAACATTTCATTTACTATTTTATATAAGTATTACATGTTAATTGCAGTTCTTTATTTTACTCTTTAATCATCAAAATTTTTCACTATTCAAAGACTTGAAGTATTATAGCCTTGTTTCAAAGCCTAAGAGAATTTTTGATGGATTATTTCAGGGATAAGTTTTCTCTTCTTTCTTTGTCATTCTTTCTTTCTTTCCTTCCTTCCTTCCTTTTTTTAAAAGGAAAGCCCCCAGTTTATGTTGGGGTACTGGGATAAAGGGTAATATCCGAGGAGCTCCATGCCTTTGTCTATGTGTCTATGGCCTAGTAGTGAGAGATCAACCATATTTGTGGGGGGCTTAAACTAACTTGGGGCAGCTAGGTAGTGCAGTGGACAGAGCACAGGGCCTAGAGTCAGAAAGACCAGAGTTCAAATCTGGCCTTAGACACTTACTACCTGTGTGACCTTGAGCAAGTCACTTAACTCTGTTTGCCTCAGTTTTCTCATCTACAAAATGAGCTGGAGAAGGAAATGATAAATCATTCTAGTATCTTTACCAAGAAAACCCCAAATGAGGACATGACCAAAACAAATGAACAACAACAATAGATCTTCACAATCAGACTAAGTTCCTTCAAAGCAGGAACTGTATCTAACTGTAGTCATCTCTGTATCCAGCAAAGTGTTTTGTACTTTTAATAAGTGCCTAATAAATGTTAATCAATTTGAACTGAGTATCTCAGCTCTATAATCTTTACCCAGTTTTAAGTTAACAGTTAAGAAAGTTGTCAATCACACCCTAAACATTTAATCCTATTCTTCCGTCTACCTGTTGTGACTGCAAAAAGCACTAAACTCATCTCTTACACCGATCTTCCCTTCTCCATTACTCCCTTTCCCTGACAAGAGTTCAGAACCTTCTCATCTTATACCTGTCTTATACTTCATACCTATCTGGTAACTGCTTTTTAATTGATTTGCTTATCTCTTGCCTCTACCCTCTCCATCTGTCCTTTACATAACTGCCAAATAATCTTCCTAATGCACATACCTGACCATGTCATTTTCCTGCTCAAAAACCTTCAATGATTCCACATTATCTCTTAGATAAAATATAACCTCTTTTAGCCTGGCATTTAACATTCTCCTTAATCAAGCTGTAATCTACCTTTTAAGACAATTCAATCTATTCCCCTTTACATACTCAACATTCAAGCCAAAATGAACTACTTACTACTACTGCTTGAACTTGTTTAGCTCTCTCCTGCCTCTGTGTTCACAGAAGTGGGCCCCTGTGTCTGGAATGTACTCCTTCCACATCTATACTTGTTGAAGTTTCTTCCTTCAAAGTTAAGCTCAGGTGCCACCTCCTCCATAAAGGCATCCTGGATCCTCTGGAGGTTAAGTGAACTCTCCAAAAATGTTTGTAGCATTCTTCCTGAATATTTGCCTGTATTACATTTCAGATTTATCAATGCATAAGTCTTAATTCTATACCCACGTCCCCACACTAGACTGTATATTCCTTAAGGGCCAGAACGGTATCTTTTTTTCACTTTTTTATCATAAGATTTCAGAGTCAGGAGGTACCTCAGATGTCAGACAGTCCAAGTTATATCTGAGAAAGAATCTCCTCTACAACATACCTGATTAAGTGGTCACTCAGTTTTTGCTTAAAGAACATAAGTGCCAAGGAACTCATTATCTTTCTAAGATAGCCCTTTCTACTTTTGGATAACTCCTGTTGTCAAGAAATTTTTCTTGACATCAAGCCTGAATTTTTCTCTTTGCAACTTCCTAGCCAATACTCCTAGTTCTAGCCCCATAGGGTCAAGCCTAATCTCTTTTCCACACGATACCCCTCTTCAAATGTTGTTCATTCAGTTGTGTCTGATTCTTTATGAACTCATGAATCATACCGGGGTTTTCTTAACAAAGATAACAGAGTGGTTTGCCATTTCCTTCTCCAGTGGATTAAGGCAAACAAAGGTTAGGTAATTTGCCCAGGGTCACACAGCTGGTTAAGTGTCTGAGGTTGGATTTGAACTCGGGTTTTCTTGACTCCAGGCCCAGCACTCTATCCACTGAGTCACCTAGTTGCCTCCCCCTCTTGGAGAATAACTATCTATAATTCTCTATCATACTCCCTGACCTCTACCACCAAGTCTTCTCTTTCCAAGACTAAACATCTCCAACTCCTTCAAATAATTTTCAAATAGAACAAACTTAGGACTATTCTCTATCTTGGTTGCCCTCATCTGAACTCACTCCAATTTATCAATATAATTCTTAAATTGTGGTGCCCAGAACTGAATACAATATTCCTGATGTGGTCTGACTGGGGCAGAGTAAGTACAGAGGGACTATAACCCCATTACTCCTGGAAGTGATACCTCTTTTAATTCAGCCTCAGACTGTATTAGGGTTTTGGTGCCACATCACACTGCTGACTCATACTGAACCTGTAGGACATTAAAATCTCCAAATTATTTTTCAGACAAACTACTAATTAACTATGCCTCCCTGATCCTGTATGAGTGAAGTTGATTTTGAGTCCAAATATAAGAGTTAACATTTATTCCTACTTCAACTAATTAGATTCAACTCGATATTCTAGTCTCTTGAGCCTTCTTTACAATCTTAGGATTTTTTTTTCCAGTTATATGTAAAGATAGTTTTCAACATTTGTTTTTGTAAGATTTTGATTTCCAAATTTTTCTCTCCCCATCCCCAAAACAGAAAGTAATTTGATATAGGCTATATATGTACAATCTCATAATCTTTTTTTTTTGAATCCTCACTCTGTCTTCCAATCTGTTAACTAACCCTCCCAACTGTTTGTCATGTGGAAATGGGTTAAGAATGCCATCGTTGGGGCAGCTAGGTGGCGCAGTGGATAGAGCACCAGCCCTGGAGTCAGGAGTACCTGAGTTCAAATCCGACCTTAGACACTTAACACTTACTAGCTGTGTGACCCTGGGCAAGTCACTTAACCCCAATTGCCTCACTTTTTAAAAAAAGTGCCATCGTTTATGTGGCAGCTAGGTGGGACAGTGGATAAAGCATTGGCCTTGGATTCAGGAGGACCTGAGTTCAAATTTGGCCTTAGACACTTGACACTTACAAGCTGTGTGACCCTGAGCAAGTCACTTAACCCTCATTGCCCTGGAAAAAAAAAAGAATGTCATCGTTTGGGATGATAACTTCAGCTAAGTGGCAAATAAAACCATATAGATCATCAACTTTTCTGTGTACTACCAACAAAATCAGAGGAAGAAACAGAGAAATTCCATTTAAAATAACTGTAGAATGTACTAAAATGTTCTTAATGGAAATACAGACCTGTTGTTCATCTTTCATTCTCAAAGACCAATGACATCATGAAGGTGATGTCTTGACTTGTGCATGAATTGAATTTAAGGGAGGTGGAGCTGGGTAAAGACATTATTAGCCTCACTCTCCGAACTGGAGATAGCATAGGGGTTGACAATACTACAAAATTAATTTCTTTATTCAATGCCATATGAATCAAATTATCAAAGATTACTTTATGGAGCTAGAAAAATAATACTGAAATTATTTTTGAAGAATAAAAAGTCAAGAATCCCAAGTGAAATAATGAAAAGAATGGAAAGTGATCTTAGCAATACCAGATATCAAGTTACACTACAAGGTAATCATCATCAAAACAATTTAGTACTGACTAAGGAATAAAGAAATCAATTAGTGAAACATATTAGGTACACAACATATAGAAGGCAAGTAAGTACAGTAGCACAGAGTTTGACAAACCCCAATTCCCTGAGATAAGGAATCACCACTGGCAAATACTACTGGGTAAGCAGTCTAGCAGAAGCTAGGTATAGGCCATCATCTCACACTATACCAAAATTAGCTCCAAATGGTTAAATGATTTAGAAATAAAGAGTGACATAATAAGTAAATTAGAGCACAGAACAGATCTATGGTCCAGGCAAAAGTTCGTGAACAAACATGGAATAGAATCACAGGAGATAAAACAGATAATTTTGATAATACAAAATTTGAAAGTTTTTACACAATAAAAAGGAAAATTAAATGGAAAACAGTTAAATGGGAAAAATATTTATAGAAAATTTCTCTAATGAAGGTTGCATTTCTGATTCAAATTTATAAGACAGAGACATTCCCAAATTGATAAATGGTCAAAGGATATAACAGACAATTGTTAAGGAAAGAAATCCAAGATATCAATAGCCATATTTATTTTTAAATCCAAACCAGTAATAATTAAACAAATGTAAATTAAAACAAGTATAAAGTTCTACCTTATACCCATCAGTTTGGCAAGGATAACAAACAAACAAACAAAAAAGACACATTACTGCACTATTCCAGGAGCTAGTAATTGGTCCAGTCATTCTAGAAAGCAATTTAGAACTAAGCTCACAAGGCTATTAAATTATAACCCTCTGACCCAGCAATAGTACTACTAGGCTATATGCTAAAAAAACCAAAGGAAGAGGAAAAGGATCTACATGTACAAAAATGTTTATAACAGATGTTTTCGTGGTGGCAAAGAAATTGAAACCAAACAGGATACCATCAATTGGGAAATGGCTGAACAAATTATGGTTTATTAATATAATGGAATACTACTATGTTATAAGAAATGAGGAAGGGGAAGTTTTAGAAAAACATGGGGAAATTAGTACAGAATGAAATGAGCTTAACTATATATATTTTGTTACAAGGATTTTTCTTTCTTTTTTCTTTTCCAAGGAGGCAGAGGGAAGTGGGAGAGAAAAACAGGTTTTTGTCAATTGGAAGAAATTTGACTTCATTTAAAAGAATTGCTTACTTATACCTTAATCCAAGTTACTGATAAAAATATTGAACAGCACATAACGAACAGAGATCCCTGGAGCAAATCCCAGTGACAATGAATCATTAACGACTACTCTTTTTATCCAGCAAGTCATCCAGTTCTGAATCTACAGAAGTATTATCTATCATCTATACCTTTTAACACTTCAACACTGGTAAGATGAGAGACTTCATCAATTGCCTTGAGAAAAAGTAGGTATACTAGGCCTATTCCATTCCCCTAATAAATTGGTTTAGTAACCCTGTCCAAAAAGGAAATGAGGCGCCTTGTCATCACTTGGTTTTGCAGAAGCTATCTTGGCTCTTTGTGATCACTGCTTCCTTTTTCTAGAGGTTCACCAACCATAGTACATTCTATAACTTTCCTAGGAACTGAAATCAAGTTCACTAGCTCCTAACCTTCTTTCTTTGAAAATAAGGAAAACAGGAGGCAGCTAGGTGGTGCAGTGGATAAAGCACCCACCCTGGATTCAGGAGGACCTGAGTTCAAATCTGACCTCAGACACTTGACACTTACTAGCTGTGTGATCCTGGGCAAGTCACTTAACCCTCATTGCCTGCAAAAAAAAAAAATAATTTTTTAAAAGAAAGAAAATAAGGAAAACACTTACCTTTCTTCAGTTCCCCATAATCTTTTGAAGATCACTGACAGTGGCTCAGTAATCACATCTACCAGCTCTTTCACAATACCCAAGGATACAGTTTGTCTGGGCTAGGTGGTGAATTCAACAAGGACAGCTAAGTGCTTTTCTTAAAAATCTACTTACTTATCTTAGGTATCAATTCCTTATAACCCATTTTCATTCTGTCTCTTCTAGTCTAGAGACAATCCTCCTTGACAGAGAAAACAGAAAGAAAATAAGGTTGACCTGCTCTGCTTGTTCCATTGTCAAATAGTGTGTTCCCATCCACTCGCAGCAACAGTTCTGATTCCTTTATGTTATCTTTTTCTTTCCCCCAATGTAGCTTTAAAAATCATTTAGCTTTGCTTGCCACCTCACTTTATTGAACATTTTTGCATTCGTTCTCTATTACCTGTTCTTGCTTCTATTTTCTGAACAGCCTTTTAAAAAATCTAAACTGGCTAGTGAGTGTGCTGGGTATCCATATTGGTTTCTTTACACTCCCCTTTTTCATTCTCATTAAAGCTGGTTTTATAAGGGGCTCCAGAATTTCATTCCTGAGAGTTTCCCTTCCCTCCTGGGCTAACTTTCCCACAGAGGTTTTTAACCTTTCTGTGTGTCATGGACTCCTTTGTCAGTAGGCTGAAGTCTATAAAGCCCTTCTTAGAATGTTTTTAAATGCATAAAAAATTCATTGGATTACAAAAGAAACCAATTATATTGAAATGTGTTATCAAAATATTAAAAAACAAAAATGAATTCATGCACCTAGGTTAAGAATCTCTGCCTTAGGGGGAGCTAGGTGGCGCAGTGGATAGAGTACCGGCCCTGGAGTCAGGAGTACCTGAGTTCAAATCCGGCCTCAGACACTTAACACTGACTAGCTGTGTGACCCTAGGCAAATCACTTAACCCCAATTGCCTCACTTTAAAAAAAAAAAAAAGAATCTCTGCCTTAGACAATTTTAGTTCATGGAATCCTATTTATTCTTCCTCTGAACCATTAAATCCAGGGTGTATATCATTCTGTTCAGAGCTTTCCTCTCCTCTATTGAAAATTCTGACAGTGTTCACTTTTCTCCAAAGTGTTCACAATTTCTTCCTCAGAGCCAATTCCTCCTTGTTGGTGAGAATCAAAGCTATAATAGGATTTCCCTTTGATGATTCTTCTACCTTTTAAAGGATGAAATTATTATTTTGACAAGCCACGAATATATTAACTGCTTTGCTTTTGGAAGAAAGTTCAGGAGGATAAGAAGTGGCATGACTTAATAGAGTTCAGGAGTTGGAGTCAGGAAGACTTGGGTTCAAATTCCAACTCAGATACTAGTTGTGTAATTTGGGAAGTCACTTAACTTCTTTCAGTATCATTTTTCTCATCTGTAAAATGAGTATAATTATATCTGTTTTATTTACCTCACAGAGTAATTGTTAGTATCAAATGAGTTAGTACATGTAATAAATTTGAGTTTTCAATTATCATCATGCCCAGATAACAATGTCTGTGATGTTTCCCAAAATCATCTATTTAACTCTTTTTCTCCAGGTGAGATCTTCCATAAAAACGTTTCTTCTGTTTCTGCCTCTACTGATCTCTATCCAAATGCTCTCCCTCATGATACAATACTATGTTTACTGAATTTCCTTATATTAATATATCCTTTTATATTACACAGTGCTTTTTTCCACTATAATCCATAACAGCTTTACCTACTTCTTTTGAATAAGATATACCCTTCCAAAGAAATATTTTAGTCATAGGTCTCATCCCATAAAGTTTGAATGATACCTAAAAAGTTAAAATTGCTTTGTTGCATTAGGATCTATAGGTTTAATCTTGTTTATTATCTAGTTGTTGTGAATTTGTTTTTTAATATTTTAGGTCATGAGTTTTATTACTAGCTCATTTCCTGAATTTTCTTTCCTGTGAATTTCTCGGTATCTCAACTGCCATTCATATTCCAACACTGTACTTTTATGGGGAGTTTTTTCTTCCTTCCTATTCTTTTTTAGTTTAAGACTCTGGGCACTTATTTCAGGCAAAAATACCCCAGCATTTATCACAACTTGGATATAGTTAGCAATTAATTTGGGGAGAATCTAAATAAGCTATATAAAGCTCAATAAGTTCAATATATATAGTAGATAGGTTGTGCAATACACAGTTTAAAAAATAGATCTAGTTCTTCCCAGTATTATCTTATAGCTATTACAATCCCTCAGAACCCTCTGAGCTTCATGCTCCTTACATAGTTGTAATTACCCAAATAACAGTGAAATCAGCTACAGTAGAGTCGGATTTTTTTGAGGGGGGGGCCATGAAAGTTAAGTGACTTGCCCAGGGTCACATAGCTAGTAAGAGTCAAGTGTCTTAAGCCACATTTGAACTCAGGTCCTCCTGAATCCAGGGCTGGTGCTTTATCCACTGTACCATCTAGCTACCCCAGAGTTGGATTTTTAAAAAAACACTTTGTTACATTAAGCTTCTCTGGGAAATAATTTTGACAAAGCACACATGGCAGGAAAAATGCTTTGTACAGAGCTAGTCCAACATCAAAACCCCAGACAGACAGCAACAAACAAAATGCAAGTACCTCCTATGTTCTAGAAACCATGCTAGGTGCAAGGGACTCAGAGACAAGAGACTAGATCTTTGGGGCCCTTAAGGACCCAAAGAAATTACATTCAATTGTCATGGAGGGGAGTGCTAATAACTCTGTAATTAGGAAATATCTCTTGTAGGACATGGCACTTGAATTGAACCTTTAAGAAAGCTATGAGTTTTAAGAGAGGCAGAGATAAAGAGAATATTCCAGATGCATAGGTGAACCAGCCCAGAGAGAGGAGATGGAATACTGTGTGTAAGGAACATCAAGTAGTACAGTTTGGTGGCAATGCAGAACACATGGGGGGAAGTAATGGAAAACCATCCTAGAAAGATGGGATTGTGCCAGACTGGGAAGAGCTTTAAAATATCAGTACAAAATAATGCCCAAAATTCTTGTAACAAGCCAAAGAAAATAATTCAAGTTAGACAAATAACTTCTCAGGTAGTACTTGAGATTCAATTGGATGGAATTCATGACTGGAATGTGGCTCTGGATGAGTATACCTTATTCAAAAGAAACAGATTAAATAAATTTGTGGAGGGTGGGGAACAAGATAGAGAAAGAGATATATAACATACATATATACATATATATAAAACCATATTATACATACTTCTGTTTCGTAGTGGAAAGAACAAGCTAAGACCAATCTGTGGAAGAGATTCTGTATACAAAATATAAAAGCTAACAAACACAGTACCATATTGTTTGATAAACCCAAAGTTACCCTAGTCTTCCTGGGAATAGATCTCACTATCTGACTTCTGGGAAAATGGGATGGCAGTATAATAGAAATTAGGTTTAAACTAACATGTCATAAACAAATTAGAGGAGCAAGAAAAAAAATTACCTTTCACATCTATAGATGGGGAAGACTTCGTGACTACACAAGTGATAAAGAGGATCACACAAGATAAAATGGACAATTTTTATTCCATAGAATTTAAAAGGTTTTGCAAAAATCTAATACAGTAAAAATTAGAAGGTAAACAGGTAACTCGGGGGAATATTTGCCACAAGTTTCTCTGATAAGGGACTCATTTCCAAGATATATAAGGAACTAATTCAAATTTATAAGACTAAGAGCCAATCCCTAATAAATAATGGTCAAAGGATATCAACAAGGTAGCTTTCAACAGAAGAAAACTAAGTTATCAACGATCATGAAAATAGGCTCTAAATCACTAATAATAAGGGGAATGCAAATTAAATCAACTTTTGAAGCTCTTCATCATACTGATCTTACTGACAAAGAGGAAAAAAGAGGAAAATGGCAAATATTGGAGGGGCTGTGGGAAAATAGGCATACTAATGCACTGTTGGTGGAGCTGTGAATTGGTCCAGCTGTTATAAAAAGCATTTTGGAACTCTGCCCAGAAACTTACCAACTGTATGTTTGCCTTTTGACTCAGCTCTACCACTATTAGGCCCATATATCAAAGAAATAAAAGAAGACAAGCATATGTACAAAAATGTTTACAGCAGCTCTTTTTTTTTGGGGGGGGGGAATGAGGGTTAAGTGACTTGCCCAGGGTCACAGAGCTAGTAAGTGTCAAGTATCTGAGGCCAAATTTGAACTCAGGTCCTCCTAAATCCAGGGTTGGTGCTTTTCCACTGTGCCACCTAGCTGCCCTACAGTAGCTCTTCTGATGGTAGCCAAAAACTGGAAACTAAAGTGTCCTACTGCGTAATAACTAAACAAATTATGATATATGAATATAATGGAAAATTACTGTGCTGTAAGAAATGATAAAATTAAAAATTTTAGGGGACAGTTAAAGTACGGGCCCTGGATTCAGGAAGACCCGAGTTCAAATCCAGCCTCAGACACTTGACATTTACTAACTAGCTGTGTGACCCTGGGCAAGTCACTTAACCCTCATTGCCCTGGAAAAAAAAATTAAGAGAAAATGGGAAGGCCTTTATGAAGTGACGCAGAGCAAAATGAACATCATTTCCTCACCATAACAATTAATACAACAACATTGCATCCACAAAGTTGAGAAAACAACTTTGAAAGACTTTTTAACTCTAATCAATGCAAAGATAAATTCAGAGTCCAAAAGAAGAATGATTTAAACAACCCACTTACCTCCTAACAAAGGTGATGAACTTGAAATGTGGGAAATTGTTTTGCTAGACTATGTATTGAGGGATTTTTTTAATTGAGTTCATTAATTATAAATAATTATTTAAAACTTGGTATATGAAAAATAAAAATATAAATAATAAACCATTCCATAAAAATATGGAATTCAATTACAATAAAAAAATTTTAAGAGTCTCACAAGTGTTAATAAAGATGATTTTTATTTTGGAAAAAATGCAAGTATACAACGAGGAGGTATGACTAGAAAGCAGTTCATCTAAAAAATATTTGGGGGTTTTAGTGAACTGCAAGCTTAATATGAGTCAGACTACATTAAGAGAAGGATAGCTTCCAGGAATAAGATTATTCCTCTACACTCTTCCCTAGTCAGACCACAACTGCAATATGATGTTCAGCTCTAGGCACCACAGTAAGAATAGCATTGATGAGCTGGAAATGCTCAGAGAAGGAAACCAGGTTAGTAAAGGGTCTTGAGTTCATGTTACATGAGAATGAGGTGGAAAAAGCTGAAGATAATTAGTCTGAAGAATACAAGCCTTGAGGGAAACACAATACTCATCTCCTATATTTGAAGGGCTTTCAGTAAGACAGATTAGAATTGTCCTGTTTGGTCCCTCTGGACAGAACCAGGAGCAATGAGTAAAAAATAGAAAAGGGAAATTTAGACTTGATAGCAGGTAAACCTTGCTAACAATTAAAGTTGCCCCAAAACCTCAGGAGGTAGTAATTTTACCCTCATTGGAGGTCTTCAAGCAGAGGTTGGATAAGTATGTTACATTTGTTCAGCATGTTATAGCAGGGATTTTTTCCCTAAGCATGGTAGCCTAGATGGTTCCTGAGGTCCCTTTAAACTTTAGAACTATATGATTCTATGAAATAATAAACAAAGGAGTTTATATTTTGTTCTAGAGTCAGGATCTCACCTGAGCAAGTGAGATAATAAAATGAAAACTTTTTTTGTTTGTTTGTTTTTTGCAGGGCAATTAGGGTTAAGTGACCTGCCCAGGGTCACACAGCTAGTTAAGTGTCAAGTGTCTGAGGCTGGATTTGAACTCAGGTCCTCCTGAATCCAAGGCCAGTGCTTTATCCACTGCGCCACCTAGCTGCCCCAAAATGAAAACTTTTAAGAATATCAATTTGGTAGTTGTATAAAGGACAAGTTATAAAAAGCAGGCTAAATGATAGGGCACCAATCAGGAAGCTATTACAATAGTCCACATGAGAGGTGATGAAAGCCTGAACTAAGGCAGTTGGCATATAAGTGATCATCAGAGGATAGATATGACAGTTATTATAGGTATTGAATCAATGGAACTTGGCAAATGATTAAATAGGGTTTAGGATGACTTATATGAGGTCAAAGAATTAAGTAAGGATGATTCCTAGGTTATAAACCTGGATGACAGGATGGATGACCTTAAACAGAAATAGATAAAGTAGGAAGAGGCACATATTTAGTGGAAAAGATGATTTCTATTTTGGACATGTTAAGTTTGAGATGCCTATGGAACATCCAGGTGGAGCTGTCCAAGGGGTAGACAATGATGATAGACTGGAACTTAGGAGAGAGATGAGGGCTAGATAAACAGACAGGAAGTCATCTGCATAAAAATGATAGTTAAACCAAGAGACACTAATACAGGGAAGAGACAGTATATTAAAGCTCTTGGGATTTCAATTCAAGCAAGAAATTCAGATCCTTAGGTTAACTGAAAAAAATCTATGATACAGAAACAAGATCTACTAAGATTCCTGCTCTGTGGGCTACATTAGTTTTTATTTAAAAGACACTGCAAGGGGGAGGGGAGCAGGGGAGCAGGGGAGCAGGGGAGCAGGGGAGCAGGCTCATCAAAAGCCAAGAACCACACCACAGAAAGCTTTGCTGGTTGGTTGTTTAGTAAGTAGGCTTGAGGTTATCTCCATACCAGAGAACAGGCCAGGTGAGATTAAAACCTGCCCCTCTTCAAACCAAAACACCTGTGACCCTCTGAAGCTGGGAACAAGAGTGGAGCCAAGAAGCAGCCCCCTCCCTACCCCCCAGTGGAGAGTTTAAAATCAAATAAAAACGAGGCCAGGCAGGTTGAAAAGCAGCCCAATCATCCCCCGGACCACACTGTAGCTCGAACAGTGTGTCCTGGAAGCAGCACCACACTTTAAGAAGGAGTTAAAAGCCAAGAAATAGTAAGCCAGGATGAGCAGGCAGAGAAAGCAGAAGACCATCGATAACTTCTTTGGGAGTAAGGTAGACTACAATACAACTTCAGAAGAAGAAGATAATAATAGGGTCGAAGCTCCAACATCCAAAGCTTCCAAGAAAAATATGAACTGGTCTCAGGCCATGGAAGCTCTCAAAAGGGACTTTGAAGAGAAAGTAGGAGAAAAAGAAAGAAGATGTAGAGAAAGGGAGGAAAGAATGGAAAGAGAAATAAGAGCAATGCAGGAGAGTCATGAGAAAAAAGTCAACAGTTTGAAAAGCCAAATGGAAAAGGAGATTAAAAAACTGTCTGATGAAAATAACTGCCTAAGAATTAGGATTGAACAAATGGAAGCTAGTGACCTTATGAGAAACCAAGACACAGTAAAGCAAATCCAATTGAATGAAAAAATAGAGGGAAATGTGAAATATCTCCTTGGAAAAACAGCAGACCTGGAAAATAAATCTAGGAGAGATAATTTGAAAATCATTGGACTACCACCTGAAAACCATGACCAAAACAAAAGCTTAGACACCATCCTCCAAGAGATTGTGAGGGAAAATTGCCTTGATATTCTAGAAGCAGAAGCTAAAAAAGAAATCGAAAGAATCCACCGATCACCTCCTGAAAGAGATCCCAAAAGGAAAACCTCCAGGAATATTATAGCCAAATTCCAGAACTCCCAGGTCAAGGAGAAAATACTGCAAGCAGCTGGAAAAAAGGAATTCAAATATTGTGGAGTATAAAGCAAGATCTAGCAGCTTCTACATTAAAGGACTGAAGGGCATGGAATATGATATTCCAGAGGGCAAAGGAACTGGGACTACAGCCAAAAATCACCTACCAACAAAACTAAACATAATCTTTCAGAGGCAAAAATGGGATTTCAATGAGAAAGAGGTCTTTCAGGCATTTGTGATGAAAAGACCTGAACTGAATAGAAAATTTTGACTTTCAAATACAAGAACCTGGAGAAGCATAAAAAGGTAAACGGGAAAAAGACTTCATGAGGGATATTAAAAGATCAAATTGTTTACATTTCTACATGGGAAGATAATACATTGAACTCATAAGAACTATCTCGGTAAGGAATTCACAGAAGATACAGGTCTGAACTGAATATGAAGGGATGATATCTGTAAAGCATTTATGTTTTGTTCTTTGTGGGGCAGACAGGGTGGGGTGTCTTATGTCTGGGGCCCGATTTGGGCTTGGGGCCTCCTGGGTCCAGGGCTGGTGCTTTGTCCACTGTACCACCTAACTAACCCCTAATGACATTAAAATAGGGTTGAGGTGTAGGAGGAATAAACTGGGTGAGGGAGAAGGGGAGAGATGGTCTGGGGAGAAGGAAACAAGAAAAAAGCTTATGGAGGGGAGGAGAAGAGGGGGAAGGAGTTGGGGAGCAAGTGAACCTTAATATCATCAGAATTGGCTCAAAGAAGGACTAACATACATACTCAAGTAGGTATAGTAATATATTTTTGCCCCGAGGTAAGGGAGGGAGATGGGGGGGGGGAGAAGGAGAGAAGGGAAGGAGGGTAGGGCAGATTGGGGGAGAGAGCAGTAAAAAGCAAAACACTTTCAAGGAAGATGAAGATGTTCAGCATTACTGCACAAGTATGACATTGAATTGCTTGATCTCATAGGGAGGGTTGAGGAGGGAGGGAGGAAGAAATATTTGAAACACAGAATTAGCTCAGGGATCTTGATCTCATTGGAGTGGGCTCATGGAAGGAATAGCATTCATACTCAATTGGGAGGAGTGATCTATTTAACCCTGCAGGAAAGTAGGAGGGGAGGAGGCTAAGGAAGAAAGGGTGAAAAAAGGGAGTGCAGAGCAGGGATTGGATAGTCAGAAGTAAAACACTTTTGAGGAAGAATAGGTAAAAAGAAGATAGAGTAAATGTCATGGGAAGGGAGTGGGATGGAGGGAAATAGTTATGATGATTGATTATAATGGCAAAAAGTATGGTACCTACTTTGCTGGGCTTTTATGAAGAAAATTCTCTGTCAAGCTTAAGGTACTATATACAGGTTATGATGAACAGGATACTATCAGAAAAACCTGCAAAGACCTACATGAACTGAAGCACAGTGAAAGGTACTGTATACAAAATAACAGCAATAGTGGGAGATGATCCACTGGGAAGCATGTGGTTTTTTTTCAGCAAGGCAATGATCCAATATAACCCTGAAGGACTTACAAAGATTGCAGCCCATCTGCAGAGAATGAACTGATAGTATCTGAAAACAGATAGAAACACATTAAAAAAATTTTTTTCTTTTCCTCTTTGACAATTCCTTAATCTGAAGTTTGGGGTTTTTTTGACTGTTTTCTCTCATAACTAGCTAATATAGGAATTTTTCCATGACTACTCATGTATAACTTATTTTGAATTGCTTGAGTTCTTGTGGGTGGGGGTGGAAATGGAGGGAGGAAGTTGGAACACAAAGTTTTTAAAAATTGATTTTAAAATTTGCTTTTACATATATTTTGGAAAATAAAATTCTATTCAAAGCTTAAAAAAAAGAAGGGAAGAACAAACATTCGCAGTGGGATACAGAAATTCATCTTACTAAAGAAGGAAGGAGGGAAAGGGGTAAAAAAAAAAAAAGACACTGAAACCAGCCTAGGGATTTAAATGGCCCAGAGGACTGAGATTCAAATTTCTGACACAGATTCCTTGTTATATAAGTACAAAAACCCAATGCATGAGAAGCCAGGGACAGCACAGGCTTGATATACACTATTGATCATGCAGGCATGCCACCTTGGCAAATGCAGAAGCAGGGGAGATGTACCCAACTATCCTTGCTGAAAATTCTTTTCTGTTCTCATTAAAGTAAATTTCTTTCTGTTAAATGTTAAATAATATATGAGGGCAGATAGGTGACCCAGTGGTTAGAGCACAGGCTCTGGAGATAGGAGGATGTGAGTTCAAATCCAGCCTCAGACACTTGACACTTATTAGCTGTGTGACCCTGGGCAAATCACTTAACCCGACTGCCTCAAACATCCAGGGCCATCTCCAGTTATCTTGATGTTTATCTTGCCACTGGGCTGAGATGGCTCTGGAGGAGAGAGCAAGTCTGGTAGTTTTGCACAAACCTTCCTCACTTTTTAAATCCAATTCATTGCATGTCATGATCCTCTTCTAGAATGAAGGACAAACAACCAATAATAATAATATACGAGTATCTTTTTTGATTCCTTCAAATAAACTGTCAGATGACTTGTCTATTTTCCTGTTTTTATTTTTCTTTTACCTGCACTAAGCTCCTTCTCCTTCAGGATTATCCAGTAACAGCCCTAAGACCATTTATGTGGTGAATGGCCCTCTATGAAACTATTAGGATCTTGCTACCAAGGTGCAGGATGTGGTAGGAGCAAGATCCCTGCTATATAAGTTAAGTTAGTTTTACCTCTAAAAAAGCAATGAAACCATCCTCAAGACCTAATGGACCTAGGACACTAAGGCTTAACCACTCGACATAGTTTCTTAGTGGCTTAAGTATAAAAGTCCAATCAATATTTGAGGAATCAGGAGCACCTCAGGCTTGAAATACACTGCTTCCTATACAGGCACAGCACCATGGCAAATGTGAAGGCAGAGGAGTTGAGCTCAACTGAAACAGTGTTGTATCCTTGTTAAATATCCTTTCTGTGCTCTTGTTTTAAAAAAAAACTTTTTGTTAAATGTTAGATGATCTATGAATTTTGAATTTCATTTCAATCCTAAGCCTTAACTATTGAACCAGCCTAAATCAGGCCTGGTCCAGAGTTCACCCTTCTCCTCAGGACAAAGAGAGGCTTATAGTCGTTCATCCCCCCCATTTACTGATTTATATCCTGGGGCAAGTTACTTACTCTTCCTAATCTGTTTTCCCTTTTATAAAGTGAAGGTAATATACCACCTGCTCCAATATGCTTATTTACTGAGTCATTTGGAGCTTATTAAAAAAAAATTATGAGGGCAGCTAGATGGCACAGTGGATAGAACACTGGCCCTGGATTCAGGAGGACCTGAGTTCAAATCCGACCTCAGACACTTAACAATTACTAGCTGTGTGACCCTGGGCAAGTCACTTAACCCCAATTGCCTCACTAAAAAAAAAAATTATTACATTAATTCAAAGTATCATCATATATTTTAGAGCTGAAAGGGACCTTTGAGATTATTTAGTCTAATCGTTTCATTTTACAGTTTTCAAGATCCACTTATTTTTTAGCAAGAATTTATCAATTCAGAGGTGGCTAAGTGGTGTAATAGATAAAGTACTGGCCCTGGATTCAGGAGGATCTGAGTTCAAATACAGCCTCATACACTTGACACTTACTAGCTGTGTGACCCTGAACAAGTCATTTAATCCTCATTGCCCCACAAAAAAAAAAAGTTTAAAATTATCAATTCTAGTTCTTGTCAGAACATTTCAGATAGAAAGTCAGTTCATTTATTACATGTCTTTTCTGTCTCACACTTGGCAAATAAGAAATAGATGGAAAGGAAAAGAGAAAGACAACAATTTCCAAAAAGGAAAGAAGCCCTTGCCACTAAGAATGATACAAAAAGGGGCAGCTAGGTGGCGCAGTGGATAGAGCACCAGCCCTGGAGTCAGGGGGACCTGAGTTCAAACCCGGCCTCAAACACTTAACACTTACTACCTGTGTGACCCTGGGCAAGTCACTTAACCCCCGTTGCCTCACACACACACACACACACACACACACACACACACACACACACACACACAAAAAGAATGATACAAAAAAGGGAATATTTTTTAAAGCTACAACAAATATTTTGAGAACTTAACAGATTTTATATTTAAATATATAAAGAAATGGTAAAATTTCACAAGCATTCAAATCTGACCACATAAAGAATTCTGGAAAAAAAATCCACAATCCAAAAAACCACTAACTTTACTGTACAGTACCATGGTTTCTCTCCCTCCTGCCTCCAGCTTGGTGCTCCACAGTCTCCCATTCCCCCACTAAAAAAAACCCTCCAGGGCAGCTAGGTGGTGCAGTGGATAAAGCACCTGCCCCAGATTCTGGAGGACCTGAGTTCAAATTTGGCCTCAGACACTTGACACTTCCCAGCCGTGTGACCCTGGGAAAGTCACTTAACCCTCATTGCAAAAAAAAACAAAAAAAAAACTCTCCAAGTAAAGGCAGATGAACTGGGGAGATACTGCCACTGCCCAGTTCCTGCTGCTAGACTGGGGTACTTGGCTTGAGACCTCTGACACAGAGAGAGGAGACCTTTGCCTCTGCCCCACCTTCTCCCGCACTCTAGCTTATCTGTCTTCCTTCTGTCCAGGCTCAGGTACTGTCACCCATTCTCTCTTGTCTGTGTCAGTGTTCAGCCCTGACATATCTACCCTCCCCACCAGGCCCTTACATGGAATTCCTCCTGCTTCCTCTGTCATGGCCCTGAGGTGTCCTTGAACCACATGGAGGTCCCCTCATTCCACTGGTGGTAACTCCCTTCCAGTCTTCTTCCCTCCCCCACATCCAAAGGCAAATTCGCATTAAGTTAAAAAAAATTATTTTGAGGTCTGCAGAATGGTCCACTTATATAAAGCACAATCTATAGAAAATAACCATAATAAGAATAAATACAAAGCCGTTTGAGAGAGAAAACCAACAGCTGAAAGGATCCAGAAAGGTGTCTTGTAGGTGGTCATTCTGGAGCTGCATCAAAATGGGCAGAGGTGAAGATGGAGGGAATTCCACTCATGGGAGATAGCATACAGATGGCAGAAGGAGTACAGTGTAAGAGCAACAGAGAGAACACCAGTTTGGCTGTATCGAAGAGTGCAGGAGAGGGAATTATGTATAATGAAACTGGAAGGATAGGCTGGGGTAAAGTTGTGAAGGACTCTAAAAGGTAAACACATAAGTTTACATCCGATTCTATGGGCAATACCAAACTACCATAGTTCACTAAGTGGAAGAGTCATATAGACTGGATTTGCACTTAAGAAAAATCAGTTTGTCTGAGACTGAAGGGTTGGGGGGAAGACTTATGGGTGGAAGTCTTAAGAGCCTACTGAAATCAATTAGGCAAGAGGTCATGAGGGCCTTGAACTAAAGTTGTAGTTACATGAATTGAAGGAAGGAATTAGATCTAAGAAATATCATGGAGGTAAAAATGGCAACACTTTGTAACTGAATGGAGGAAAAGTATGGAGTTGAGAAAAAGTGGAAGTAATAAAACTGAAAGGCTAGTAGAATGGTGATGCCTTCAACAGATATAGAAAAGTCTAGAAAAGGGGTGGATTTGGGGGAGAAAGATAATGAATGTTTTGGACATACTGAGTTTGAGATACCCATGGGACATCTAGTTCAAAATAACCAATAGGAAATTGGTGATTTAGGATTACAGTTCAAAAGCAAGAGGAGCTGGAATGGTTGTACCTGGGAATCATGTGCATAGAAATGATCATTAACTTCACAGGGATTAAGAGAAGAGGAGATGATAAATTAAGAGTAGAGAGAACACAGAGAGGAATAAGGGATGTAGGACAGAATCTTGGGAAGTACTTGCATTTAGGAGGTATGATCTAAATGAGGAACTAGAAAAGGAAAATAAGAAAGAATACTTAGACAAAAAGCCCAGAGAGGAAAGAGTATCCAGAAGGAGAGAGGATGGTCAGCAATATCAACTAGAGTAGATAGATCAAGAAGGATGAGTACTAAAAACAAACAACATCAGATTTGGTGATTAAGAGATCATTGTCATTGCGAGTGACTCGAGCAGCGCGAGCCCAATAAATAAGCCGAGTTTACAATAAATAAAAAAAAAAAAAAAAAAAGAGATCATTGTCGGGGCAGCTAGGTGGCACAGTGGATAAAGCACCGGCCCTGGATTCAGGAGGACCTGAGTTCAAATCCGGCCTCAGGCACTTGACACTTACTAGCTGTGTGACCCTGGGCAAGTCACTTAACCCCCATTGCCCAGCAAAAACCAAAAAAAAAAAAAAGAGAGAGAGATCATTGTCAACTTTAGAGAGAGAGGTGAAAAAACTCAAGTGAAAAAACAACTTACTGACCTCGTACTATCAAAGTGGTCAAAATAGTTAAAACAACAAAACTTAATACTGGCAGAGTAATAGAAAAACAGGTACAATTAAAAACGTGTAGAATATTTTTAAAGAACAATTTGGTAACACAAAGTTAAAAGGTACAAAATAATCATATCTTTTTTCAAGCCAACAAAATAAAACAAGTAATCTGTTTTTAAAAAGATTTTTAGGGGCAGCTAGGTGGCACAGTGGATAAAGCACCAGCGCTGGATTCAGGACCTGAGCTCAAATCTGACCTCAGACACTTGGCACTTACTAGTTGTATTACCCTGGGCAAGTCACTTAACTCTCATTGCCCTGCCCCCCCCAAATTACTTATAATTACAAAAACCTGGATACAACCTAAACATCCAACAGGGAAACAATGGCTAAATAACTTTATACATTAATGGATTACTACAAAGAAATTTAGACTGATGAGTATCAGGAATACAAAAAAAAAAATAGGAAATACTTTTATTAATACAAAGCAGGGAGGAGAGGCAGGACCAGAACAGAGTGAATATACCCTATATTCTTACAGAAGAAACATGAATGAAAATTAAGAGCAAAAAATCCTGAGATAGGTTTAGAATGACTGAAAAATCATATTTGTGCTTTGAAATTAATTTATATGTAAATTGTCATTAAGCAAGTTTAATTAGCTGTGCTGCTATTCAATATTACATTTTTAGTATTTTTTAAATCAAGCAAACCCCACAAATTTTCCCAAAATCATCCAGATAGGACCTTATTTAAGAACACTCACTGAACCAACCACAGGCATTAACCAGGTGACAAAGCTGATAACCCTTTACAAATTTTTATTTATTTACTTTTTTTTTTAGTGAGGCAGTTGGGGTTAAGTGACTTGCCCAGGGTCACACAGCTACTAAGTGTTAAGTGTCTGGGGCCGGATTTGAACTCAGGTACTCCTGAATCCAGGGCCAGTGCTTTATCCACTGTGCCACCTAGCCACCCCAACCCTTTACAAATTAAAGATGTATTCATTTAAACTTAGAAAATTCTTGCTTGTTTCCCCCCAACTGAGTGAAGATGTGACCTTATTCTACTGAATGGCTATGTGTAATGAAAATAACTTCAGCCAAAATAATAATATTGAATGATCTGTATTATTCATATGGGATATGAACTATCCACAGCCTCTTCTCTTCCAATGCTTAGTCAGATTCTAAGTTTCAAACAGTATAGCCAAACCGCAGAGTATTGGGACTGATTAACTTATCGTGCTGAATGTTCTGCATATGTATTATGTCTAATTATGTTTATCTTGCTTATTCCAAAGTCAAATGTGAAGTAATTATATATTTTCAGTCTTCCATTAATCTAGATAAATTGAAAGTTGACTATTTCAGATACTTTAAGTATAAAAGGAGCTCAATCACAAAATCCACAAAATTAAGAAATGAATCCAGCTGTCAATGCTTCTTGATCAATTTCACAAAAATTTATACTATTCTAAAACTAATTACTTCAATTTTATCTATTAAGTAAAAACTGACCAATTAATCAGGGGGAAATTAATAAAAGTAGATGTAACACAATCAAAAGGGCCATGTAAATTAGGCACTGATCTATTAATGTCTTTTCAAGTATGACTAATGAGAAACAGTAAAAATATTAAGTTTTAACAGGAATGCTTATCTAAAATGAAGTATTCTGGAACCTATAATCCTCAGAAATTCTGGGTCCTATAGTTCCTTCCTAATGTGTCATGTACCAAGTATATAAAATGAAATTCATAATGGCAGTCTCTCTCCAGTACAATTAGAATTGTGTCATTTTAGAGCTGGAAGGGAAACATTTTTATTATGTCTGATAACTCCTTCATGCCTCTGAAGTATGAGGAAACCAAAGCCTACAGGGTTTAAATAACTTGCACAAGATCATATTTCTAGTTTGTGGCAAAACCCCGGCTATTCTGACTCTTAGTTCAGTGTTCCTTTCACTATACCACAATGCCTGTCTACTGGCATTTAATTTAAAAGATCTCATTTCCACTCGGGGTTACAAATCAGGTAGAAATAAGACAGGATAAGTGAGTGTTGAATTACAGAAAAGATTCAAGGGTGTGCATAGATATCAAATAAATGGAAACTTTTCTAAGGCCATAAACTACTATTGTCCTAACAATTAACTAGAGCTGCTCTTAAATAGGTCTGTAGCCTTGATCACCAAGTCACTTGGGAGTCTAAGAAAATCTAGGACAACCAGTTAGTTGCACAGTTATACTGTGATAGTAAAAGAAAAAGTGACTTTTGATATGATGCCCTTAACACTCTAACTACTCTAACCTGCAACTGTTTTATATTCAGCCATCCTATCTTAAAAATTTTATAAAGAAATACTTACCTAGGAGAACACAAGAATATATTACAAAGATTTATACATTGTGACCAAGTGGGATTTATACAAGGAATGCAGAGATGGTTTACGATGAGGAAAACTATTAACATAATTGGCTATATTAATCACAAAAGTAACAAAAACATCAATATTTCATCAATAGATGCAAAAAAACTTTTGAGAAAATATAATACTCATTTGTTTGAACACTTCAAAGCATAGGTATAAATGGATTTTTCCTTAAAATAATAAGAAGCATCTACCTAAAACCATCAGTAAGCATTATTTGTAATGTGGATAAATGAGAAGTCTTCCCAATAACATCAAGAGTGAAACAAGGATGTCACCAATATTATTCAATATTGTATTAGAAATGCTAGTAATAGCGATAAGAGAAGAAAAAGAGGAGCAGCCAGGTGGCGCAGTGGATAGAGCACCGGCCCTGGATTCAGGAGTACCTGAGTTCAAATCTGGCCTTAGACACTTAACATTTACTAGCTGTGTGACCCTGGGCAAGTCACTTAACCCCAATTGCCTCACTAAAAAGAAAAGAAAAGAAAAGAAAAGAGAAGAAAAAGAAATTGAAGGAATGAGAATGGGCAATGAGGTAATAAAACGATCTCTTTTTACAGACAATACAATGATATACTTGGAAAATCCTAAAGATTCAACTTAGTGGAAACAATAATTTTAGCCAAATAGCAAGATAATAGCAAAATAAACCCACATAAATCATCAGCATTTCTATACATCCCCAACAAAACCCTGCAAGAAGGGATAGTAAGAGATGTTTCATTTAAAATAGTTGCAGACAATATAAAATACCTGGGAGCACATCTACCAAAACAAACTCAGGACTTATATGAACATAATCACAAAACACTAATAAAGTCAGACTTAAATAGAGAAATATTAATTCTTCATGGATAATCAGAGCCAATATAACAAAAATGACAATTTTACCCAAACTAACCTATTTATTCAATGCCATCCCAAATAAGTTACCAAAATATTTTATTACTGAGTTAGAAAAAATAATAATAAAATTTATTTGGAAGAAGAAAAAGTCAAGAATATCAAAGGAAGTCATGAAAAAATGTAAAGGAAGGAGGTTTAACAGTACCAAATCTTAAACTATAAGGCAATAATTTTCAAAACTATCTGGTATTGGCTAAGAAATAGAAAGGTCAATTAGTGGAATAGTAGACATACTCAGTAATAAATTATTATAGTAACTTGTGTTTGACAAAAATAAAGATTTAAGCTCTTGGGATAAGAATTCATTATTTGGTAAAAATAAATTGTTGGGAAAACCGGAGAACAGTCTGACAGAATTAGGCGTAGACCAATATCTTATACCATTTATCAAGTTAGGGTCAAAATGGATATATGACTGAGATAAAGGGAGATAGCGTAAGAAAATTAGAACAAGAAACATATTACCTATCAGACTTATGGATAGGAGAAAAATTTATACAGGAGATAGAGAGCATTGTGAAGTATAAAATAAATAATTTTGATTACATTAAGTTAAAAAGATTTTGCAGAAATAAAACCAATGTAGCCAGTATTAGAAGGAAAGCAGAACGGGGCAGCTAGGTGGCGCAGTGGATAGAGCACCGGCCCTGGAGTCAGGAGTACCTGAGTTCAAATCCGGCCTCAGACACTTAACACTTACTAGCTGTGTGACCCTGGGCAAGTCACTTAACCCCAATTGCCTCACTAAAAAAAAAAAGAAGGAAAGCAGAAAATTGTGGGGAAAAAAATTTATAGACAGTTTCTCAGATAAAGGTCTTGTATCTCAACACATATAGAGAACTGTCAAATTGAGATGAGTATGAGTCATTCCCCAATTGATAAATGGTCAAAGGATATGAACAAGCAGTTTTTCAATGAAGATACCAAAACTATATATAATCATATGAAAAAATGTTCATTGTTATTGATGAGAGAAATGCAAATTAAACCAACATTTTTTTAAATTTTTTTTTTAGTGAGGCAATTGGGGTTAAGTGACTTGCCCAGGGTCATACAGCTAGTAAGTGTTAAGTGTCTGAGGCCAGATTTGAACTCAGGTACTCCTGACTCCAGGGCCGGTGCTCTATCCACTGCGCCACCTAGCTGCCCCACCAACATTTCTTTAAATGATGAGCAGTTAATTTTTAGAAAAACATGGAAAGACTTGCATGAGTGAAATGAGCAGAAACAAGAGAATATTGTACAAAGTAATGGCAATATTGTTTTTGGTTTTTGGGTTTGGGTGAGGCAATTGGGGTTAAGTGACTTGCCCAGGGTCACACAGCTAGTAAGTGTCAAGTGTCTGAAGTCAGATTTGAACTCAGGTCCTCCTGAATCCAGGGCCGGTGCCACCTAGCTGCCCGGGCAATAGTTTTTTAAGAACAGTTTTGAACAACTAAGTCATTTTGCAAACTATAAATAATCTAATCAACAACAAATGACCTATCAAGGAAAATGCTATCCACCTCTAGAGGAAGAGCTGATAAACAGAAGTATGTATACATATATTTGTGTGGAGGGACAACAGAAAATAAAAGAAAACTTAGAGGGAAGCAGAGAAAAGCAGAGTAGCTTTGAAAATGTGTAGCATTTATTACATAGTTTTTCAAAAAAAGTAAACTGAAATGGAAATTCATGGTTTTATATTGAATTCTCTTTTCATGTTGTGCTGTGTACACGGAAATATTATCTTTTTTGTCTTTTTGTACTGAAGTTCAAAATGAATTTTTAGGGGCAGCTAGGTAGCACAATGGATAGAACACCTGCCCTGGAGTCAGGAGGACCTGAGTTCAAATCCAGCCCCAGACACTTGACACTAGCTGTGTGACCCTTGGCAAGTCATTTAACCCCAATTGCCTCACCAAAAAAAAAAAAAAAAAAGATTTAAAAGAAAATCTTATAAAGAGACAGGGAGAAAGGCATAAAAATAGACATTTATATAATACTTTGAAGTTTGTAAAGTATTTTACATTCATGATCTCATTTGGACCTCACAACGAGACTGTGAAATAAGTATTTACAGGTATTATCCCTCTTTTACTGGAGTGGATGGCTTGCCTGGTATCAGAAGTAAAATCTGAGCCTTAAGTTTTCCTGATTCTAAGACAAACCCACTGCCTCTCCAGAAGTTATTGCTATTAATATTTTAATAGCAGTAATAATATTAATATGTATTCAGAGAGGGTCAACAATGTCTCAACCAGTAATCCCACTCTTATCCTATCCTATATCCATCCAAAAGAAAAGGTACCACCAGCAGGTTAAGTGGTATACAGATAAGAAGATTCACATGAGAAAAAAGCAAGACTGCAATACTCTACCTTTTAATCTGACCTTTCTGAGTGACTAGGAACCCCAGAAGGTGTCAAGAGGGGGTTTTGAAGAAATGTAAAGAAAGGTATCTTAGAGAGGCAGTGCACCACTGTTTTAGGTGTCATGGAGGAAAAAAGAAGTAAAGGAAAAAGTAGAGGGAAATGGTCTTAAGGGAGGGGCATTCAGAGATGAGGGTAGGTCACAAGAATCAGAAGAGCATCTAAGTTAAGGATGAGCCAGGAGGATTTAAAAGAGTAAGGTAATGAAGTCAGAGAGTAGTATTTTTAATTACTAGAAAGAAAACTATAAAGTGGGAAGGTCAAGGAGAATGTTACACTAAAGTTTTAGCAATATCATATTTAGGCAACATAATTTTGCAATGATGATAACAGACTCCAGTGGATCTGTATTCTCATCAATGTAGTTACTCCCTCCAATAATGCAGATTGAACCCATCCCTGCAGTATCCATCCTGTGACTGATGTCCATATTCTCCCATAAATTGGAGAGGGGAAAGGCATCACCACAAAGAACATTTTTCCCAGGAAAATGTGGATTATTTAAAATGCTGAGAGGAAGCAGGTAACAAACAAAAGGTATTAAAAGCAACCTTTACCATTCTTACTTTTTTCTAGCAATTAAAAAAAAAATTTTTTTTGGTGAGGCAATTGTGGTTAAGTGACTTGCCTAGGGTCACACAGTAGTAAGTGTCAAGTGCCTGAGGTCAGATTTGAACTCAGGACCTCCTGAATGTAGAGCTGGTGCTCTATCCACTGCTCCACCTAGCTGCCCCTTTTCTAGCAATTTTAAAGAATATTATAATAGAAACTTTTGACTAAATCCTGTTAAACTTGCTTTGATCTACCTTAAAGGTGATAGAATGACAGAAAAATAAAAACTTAAGTAATAAACAAGTTGGGGTAAAAATTAGATAAAGAAACATAAAATCTTGGCCTTTAGGGCCCTTCTATAACCAACATATGAAACTGAGACAGCTAAGATAGCTATTCTTCATGATTATTGGAGAGGCAATTTAATGCCTTGTTTTATAATAAAACTAATTTGAAGGCACACTTAAGAGATGGCCTCCCGGGGACAGCTAGGTGGTGCAGTGGATAGAGCACCGGCCCTGGATTCAGGAGTATCTGAGTTCAAATCCGGTCTCAGACACTTAACACTTAACTAGCTGTGTGACCCTGGGCAAGTCACTTAACCCCAATTGCCTCACACAAAAAAAAAGAGAGAGAGAGAGAGATGGCCTCCCTTTATGTGTAATTTTAAAGGTTGATTCAAATGAAAATCTGGTTTTTAATTTGGCTCCTACTAAGCTACAGGTATAGGTACAAGTAAGTACAAACTCAAACTCTAGTAACATTAGATTGCTGAATTGTTCAAACTCCAAATTTTTTAAAAGTGTGATTTTCTTAAGTTCCTGGGAGAATAACAGAAAGTTTGATAAAAGTTCAAAATGACAAAATCAAAAAAGAAAGCATTAATGAACTGAATATACATTTTCAAAAATTAGAAAGTTAACAAATAAACCTAAAACAAGCACAAAAGAGGAAATATTAAAAATAAGAAAAATAGATAAACTGGAAACAAAAATAGATAAAAACTAAAGAAGTAAAACTAAAAGCTGTTTCTTTGGGAAAAAACTAACAAAATCAATAAACCCTTAATCTGATTAAAAAGAGAGCAGAAAATCAAATCAATCACAACAAAAACCAAAAGAAATAAAAATAAAAAGAACATGTTATGCACAGTTATATGCTAGCAAAACTGAGAACACAACAGAAGTAGAGGAATACCTTCAAAAATATAAAATACCCAAACTATCTAATTTCAGAAGGAAATATATGAAACAATAAAGGAACAAAGAAAAAAAATCCTGGTCCTGAGAGAGTCACAGGAAAATTCTATCAAACTTTTGAAGAACAGTTAATATTTCATAAATTATTCTGAAAAACTGAGAAAGAAGCAAACTACCAGAATCCTTTTGTGAAATAGCTATAATCCTAATAACTAAACTAGGGAAAGAAAACTATAAGTCAATATCATTCATGAACACCCACTCAAAAATTTTAAACAAAATCCTATCAAACATGCAACAGTGATTTATCCAAGAAATCATTCATTAATGACCAGGGATGCAAGGATGGTTCAACACTAGAAAAACAATCAACAAAATTCATCATATTAAAAAACAAAACATCCCACACAACATGATTATTTCAATAGGTAGAGAAACAACCCTTGACAGAGTACAACAGTTATGCTAAAACAAAACAAAACAAAAAACTCTGTAAGCGATAGGCATAGAGGGACGTTCTTAAAATATCACAAAAAATATCTAAAACCAAAAGCAAGCATCACATATGATGGGGGATACACCAGAACTTTTTCCAATAAATGTAAGACTGAAGCAAGGATGCCCACTTTCCCCCTCATTGTTATTTGATATAGTTCTAGAAATACTAGCAACAGCAATAAGATGAGGAAAAAATTACAGGAATAAAGATAGGTAAGGAGGACAAAAAACTATCCTGGTTTGCTGATGATGTGATGGTTAAGAAAATTTTAGTGAATCAATACAAGTACTGAGACAATTAATAGCTTTAGCTAAGTTGCAGGCTACAAAATATCCTGAACAATCAATAGCATTTCTATATAATAATAATGAAACACAAGAAACAATAACAGAAAAGGAAATCCCATTCCAAAGAACCACAACATGTATAAAATATCTGGGTATTAACCTCCCAAAATACACAAAAGACTTGTATAGGGGGCAGCTAGGTGGCACAGTGGATAAAGCAACGGCCCTGGATTCAGGAAGACCTGAGTTCAAATCCAGCCTCAGACACTTGACACTTACTAGCTGTGTGACCCTGGGTAAGTCACTTAACCCTTACTGCCCCGCCAAATAAATAAATAAATAAGCCCAAGGGTAATAAACCAGTGTTCCAGTGTTCCCTTACCCTTTTATCTTCAAAGCATAGACCTTTCAAAACTAGTGGCTAGAAATCTACAATTTGGGAAGACCTGGTGAAAATCTGATCACAATACATGGAAACTAGTCATTCCAAGACACTGATATGAGAAGAACAACATTCCAGGGGTACAAGCCAGTGAAAAGGTATGGAGACAAGATATGCTATGTCATGTGTTTGAGGAAAAGCAAGTAGACAGGAAGTAGCATATTATAGAAGAAGGGTAGAAAAGTATAACTTTTAGTAACATACATTGGGAACCTCTGGATTCTGAATAGAGAGGTGAGGGGATCATACCTGTACTTTAGGAAGATCAATTGGCAGATTTTTAGAGGATAAGTTGGAATAAGGGGAGAGATAAGAGATATTTCAATAAGGAAGTTATTGCAATAGTCCAGGGCAGGAAGGATGAGAGCCTAAATAAAGGTGGTAGCTATATGAGTAAGTGAGCAGGAGGAGAGAGAGATGTTATTAAGATAGAAACAAAAAATATTTGGCAATTGACGGGTTAATGAGGGGTGAAAAAGTAAGAAGTCAAAGGTGATATTGATGCTGAAAACCCAGGTGGCTAAAAGGATGGTACTGTTTTCTATAGTAATAGGGAAGCTCAGAAAAGGGCTAAGTTATGCAGGTAGGAGGGAAGATTTTGGACATGCTGGATTTGAGATGTCCGTGCACTATCTTGTTTGAAATGTCCAATAGGCAGTTAATGATGTATGACTGTAACTCAAAACAGATAATGGGGGGGGGGGGCAGCTAAGTGGCACAGTGGATAAAGCATCAGCCCTGGAGTCAGGAGGACCTGAGTTCAAATCTGGCCTCAGACACTTAACATTTACTAGCTGTGTGACCCTAGGCAAGTCACTTAACCCCAATTGCCTCATGGGGAAAAAAACCAAACAGATAATATGGGCTGGATACATAGACCTGGAGTAACCTACATAGGAACGATAACTGAATCCATAGGAGTTACCAAGGTTAACAAGAGAAAAAATAGAGGAGAATGCAGAAGAGGGACTTGGGGTATACCCACAATGAGTGTAACATGGATAAGGATTCAAAGGAGACCAGAAATGTTTAGGCCGACAAATAGGAAGAGAATCAAGAGAGAGTAAAGTCCCAACAATTCAGAAAGGAGAAAGTGGTCAACAGTGGCAAATGCTGCAGAGACGTCAGGGAAGATTGATGAGGATTGATGAAAGGCCACTAAATTTGGCAAGTAAGAGAGATCACAAGTTTCTTTGAAGAGAGTAGTTTTTGGTTGAGTGATGAAGTCAGAAGCCAGACTATGGAGGGTTTAGGAGGGGTGAGGAGGCAATGAATGAGTGGAGCCAGATATTTTGGGGAGCTTGACTGAGAAAGGTCAGAGACAAAGAATGATAACAGAAAAAGTTAGATCTCTTTCTGGGAAATTTTTTTAAGGACAGGGGAGCCCTGGGTATGTTTGTAAGCAGCAAGAAAGGAGCTGGTAGATAAGGAGTTGAAAATTAGAGAGAAGGGGCAGAAGGATAGTTGGGATGATATTCTGGATCAGACAAAACACTGATGGCACATGTAAAAGAGTTAGTCCTGGTAAGGTGAAGGGACAATTCTTCCTCTGAAATCATCATAAAGGAGGAGAAAGTGAGGGATAATGACATGGATTTTAAGATAAGGAGGAAAGCAAGATATCAGCAACTAGCCTTGATTTTCTTGCTAAACTATGAGATGAGGTCCTCATCTGACAAGGTGAAGAGAATCCATGTTAAAGTCTGCAAAAAGCTTTATAGACATTATTATATTTGAGCCTCACAAAAACCCTACAAAGCAAGTACTACAGGTATTAATATCCTCATTTTACAAGAAACTAAAGCTCAGGGAGGTTAAATGACTTGACCATAGTCACATAGCTAGTAAATTCAGAGGTAAAATTTGAACTCAGGGGGCAGCTAGGTGGCGCAGTGGATAAAGAACCAGCCCTGGATTCAGGAGGACCTGAGTTCAAAGCCAGCTTCAGACATTTGACATTTACTAGCTATGTGACCCTGGGCAAGTCACTTAACCCTCACTGTCCTGCAAAAAACAAACCAAAAAAAACCAAATTTGAACTCGGATCTTCCTGACTCCAAGGATCGAAAATAAGTGATTTCTCTAAAGCCAAAGACTAACCTTAGATTTATGACACTGTGAAAATTTAGAAAGCTAAATTGCCACAAAATACAACCTCGGAGACATAAACAGGACTTCAGCTTTGGTTAATCACAGTTGAGTAAACCTGAGTTGCAGGATAATCTGATAAGGACCAAAGAGCATGGCTTCTATAAGGGTAAGTCATGTCTCTCCCTGACCTGCTATATTTCTTTTTTCCTTTTTTTCTTTCTTTTTTTTTTCTTTCTTTCTTTTTTTTTTGGGGGGGGGTGGGGCAATGGGGGTTAAGTGACTTGCCCAGAGTCACACAGCTAGTAAGTGTCAAGTGTCTGAGGCCAAATTTGAACTCAGGTACTCCTGAATCCAGGGCCAGTGCTTTATCCACTGCGCCACCTGGCTGCCCCCTGATCTGCTATATTTCTTCAAAAGAGTTAAGCAAACAATGGATAAAGAACTGGTGGATATAATTTACTTAGACTTTCAAAAGGCTTTCTGATAATGTCTCTCACAAAACAAACTTGGTAATCACAGAGTAAGAGATGAATTCCAGTCATGGAATAAAAGAGAAGAAGTCAAAATTAAATGAATATAGGGGGAAGTTATTTTTTAAAAATGAATATAGGGAATGAGGTTAATATTGGAGTCCTAGAGGTCGGTATTAGAACTTAATGTAACGATCAGGGGTGAAACAGGGATGTCCATTATCACCCCTATTATTTAATATTGTCCTAGAAATGTTAGCTTTAGCAATCAGAGAAGAGAAAGGAATTAAAGGAATTAGAATAGGCAAGGAGGAAACAAAACTATCACTCTTTGCAGATGATATGATGGTATACTTAAAGAATCTTAGAGAATCAACTCAAAAATTACTTGAAACAATTAACAACTTTAGCAAAGTAGCAGGATATAAAATAAATCCACATAAATCATCAGCATTTCTATACATGACCAACAAAGTCCAGCAGCAAGAGATAGAAAGAGAAATTCCATTTAAAGTAACGGTAGATAATATAAAATACTTGGGAGTCTACTTGCCAAGACAAACCCAGGAACTCTATGAACACAACTACCAAACACTCTTCACACAAATCAAATCAGATCTAAATAATTGGAAAGATATTAATTGCTCATGGATAGGCAGAGCTAATATAGTAAAAATGACAATACTGCCTAAATTAATTTATTTATTCAGTGCCATACCAATCAGACTACCTAAAAATTCTTTTATAGAGCTAGAAAAAATAATAACAAAATTCATCTGGAAAAACAAAAAATCAAAAATATCCAGGGAAATAATAAAAAAATTTCACAGGAAGGTGGGTTAGCAGTACCAAACCTGGAGCTTTACTATAAAGCGGCAGTCATCAAAACTATCTGGTACTGGCTAAAAAATAGAGTGGTAGATCAATGGAATAGGCTAGGCACAGGAAATGCAGTAGTAAATGACACTAGTAATGTAGTGTTTGATAAACCCAAAGACTCTAGCTTCTGGGATAGGAACTCAGTATTTGACAAAAACTGCTGGGAAAACTGGAAGATAGTATGGCAGAAATTAGGCATAGACCAACATCTTACACCTTATACTAAAATAAGGTCAAAATGGATACACGATTTAGGCCTAAGAGGTGATACCATAGGTAAATTAGGAGAGAAAGAAATAGTCTACCTATCAGATCTTTGGAAAGGAAAACAGTTTATGACCAAACAAGAGATAGAGTATATTATAAAATGCAAAATGGATGATTTTGATTGCATTAAATTAAAAAATGTTTGTACAAACAGAAGCAATGCATCCAAAATTAGAAGGGAGGCAGAAAGCTGGGAAACAATTTTTGTGGCCAGTACTTCTGATAAAGGCTTCATCTCTAAAATATATAGGGAACTAAATCAAATTTATAAGAATCCAAGTCATTCCCTAATTGAGAAATGGTCAAAGGATATGAACAAGCAGTTTTCTGATGAAGAAACCAAAGTTATCTATTCCCATATGAAAAAATGCTCTAAATCTCTAATGATTAGAGAGATGCAAATTAAAACAACTCTGAGATACCACCTGACACCTATCAGATTGGCTAAAATTACAAAAAAGGAAAATAATAAATGTTGGAGAAGCTGTGGGAAAATTGGAACACCAATGCATTGCTGGTGTATCCAACCATTCTGGAGAGCAATTTGGAATTATGCCCAAAGGGCGATAAAGCTGTCTATACCCTTTGACCCAGCAATACCACTATTGGGTCTTTTTCCCAAAGAAATCATGGAAAGGGGAAAAGGACCCACATGTACAAAAATATTTGTAGCTGCTCTTTATGTGGTGGCAAGGAATTGGAAGTTGAGGGGATGCCCATCAATTGGGGAATGGCTGGACAAGTTGTGGTATATGAATACAACGGAATACTACTGTGCTGTGAGAAACGATGAGCAGGAGGAGTTCAGAGAAACCTGGAGGGTCTTGCATGGGCTGATGATGAGTGAGATGAGCAGAACCAGAAGAACATTGTACACAGTATCATCAACATTGAGTGTTGATCTACTGTGATGGACTATATTCTTCTCACCAATGCAATGGTACAGAAGAGTTCCAGGGAACTCATAATAGAAGAGGATCTCCAAATACAAGGAAAAAAACAAACAAACAAAAAAAAAAACTGTGAAGTATAGATGCTGAATGAACCATACTATTTCTTTTGGTTTTGGTGCTGTTGTTTTTTCTATTTTGAGGTTTTTCATCATTGCACTGATTTTTCTCTTATAACATGACTAATGCAGAAATAGGATTAATGTTATTATGTGTATATATATAAATATATAAAAAACCTATATCAGATTACCTGCTGTCTAGGGGAGGGGGAGGAAGGGGAGGGAGGGAGAAAAATCTGAAATTGGAAAGCTTGTATAAACAAAAGTTGAAAACTATCTTTACATGTAACAGGAAAAAAATAAAATACTTTATTAATTAAAAAAAAGAAGTCAATCTATTTAAGTCAGTTTTCAGAGTCAAGGGTGATGCTAGTACTCATTATAATTGTGTAATGAAATAATGTATATAAATCATTTTGAAAGCCCTAAAAAAAAGAACTTAATATAACTCTATTAATGACTTATAAGCAGTTTATGTGTAGGAGAAAGGTAATGAGGAACTAAGTTATCAACAATACAAAATTATTTAGTCTAGACTGGAACAGACTATAAAAAAGTCAGAAAGGGTAGGTAAATAACTAGATAAAATGCAATTTCTTCTGGACAAAGCAAAGAGAGAGCATTGAAAACCAAAGCATCTGTTTAAAGTGATTCACTAAGTTCAGTCATTTTTTAAAATTAGCAAGATCTAGACCAAAGGAGAAAAGATGAGACTAAGCAGACATCTGATAAATGCTGCTTTAATAATTAATGGCACTTAGAGGCAGCCTGGCATGGGATAGGAGGCTGACCTTGACTTTAAGAATCAAGACAACCTGGGGCAGCTAGGTGGCACAGTGGATAAAGCACCAGCCCTGGATTCAGGAGTACCTGAGTTCAAATCCGGCCTCAGACACTTGACACTTACTAGCTGTGTGACCCTGGGCCAGTCACTTAACCCCCATTGCCTGGCCAAAAAAGAGTAAAAAAAAAAAAAAAGAATCAAGACAACCTGGGTTCAAGTCCTGCCTAAGACACATATTGCCTGTGTGACCCTGGGCAAGTCACAAATTCACAGAGCCCTGGATAACTTGCTAAAACTATAAACTGCAAAACAGATGCATCTGCCTTGGCAGGAGTTCTCTAACCAGAAGCTCCCCACATCCAGACAATAATGATAATGATAATGGTAGAGAGAATGCTGTTGGTGCTCCTTATTTATCCCCTTCTGTTATATAAACAGAAGTGCAAGTATTACAATAAGAGACAACAAACTTAAATAGAAAAAAAAAAAGGAAACTATTTTGTGCAACATACAATTAACCCATGGAACATGCTGCCACAGGACATTACACAAAAAAAAGATAGACCTCTACAGAACAAAAATTTAAATGGAGTTCAAATCTCATGCTTCAGGCATATCAACTTAGCACTAGCCAGGGGCAGAAAGAAAATTTTACTTTTACTTTTCTAATTATGACCACAAGGCTGGCCAGTTACTTTGCAATTTCAAGGGCACATTCTTAGTTCCATCTATTTGATCACCAAGAATAAAACTAAAGGTTAAATTAAAAGGTAATCTCTCCTCAGATAGAAATTTACATATATAAATTATACATTTTCATACAGAAAAATACAGAGGCTTTTCCCACACCCATTCTCTTCACTATTTGGTTCTCTGTAGTTTCATGCCCACTGGTTTGGTTTGGTTTTCATTTCCTTATCTTTCTCAGAGTACTTATCAAAACTTAAAAGTTCATTACACTCAATAGTTCACTCATAATATGCCTTTAAAAAAAAACAAACAAGATTGTATACTGAAGTAGATGACAGACATGTCAAGTAAATGTTGCTTTTTTTAATTGCAGAGGAACAGTTCTCTAGGCTCAGTCTCCACTGTAGGATATGATCAACTGGTCTGTGAAAAAGCCTCAATTCAATGTATAAATGCAACATAGAAAGAACAGGCTAGGAATGAGTAACAGTTCATTCTCACGGACTTGCCAACAAAATGTATGTGTCTGAACTATCTTTAATATGACCAGATATGAAAGGGCCACAGATTTTCACATGATCCTAGATTTAGAAGTCATCAAGTTTAACCTCCTCATTTTATATATAAGGTGAAAAAAGCCCAGAGAGTTTCATTGACTTTCCCATAGTCACACAAGTAAGTAGCCAGGCCAGGCTTTTGAATCTATGTCCTCGAACACCAAATTCAACGCTCTAAAAAATTCTTGTGTAGATAAAATAGGCCCATGTTGGTACGGAGGCAAAGAAATAACAATCTTCAATAGGGGGTTTATTGATAATGTGTCACACATACTATAAGGTCAAACAAATGGCAAAAAATGTGCCACATGTACAGTAAAATCAAGCAAAAATAGCTAGAAGGGAAATTAAAGATAATTTACACCTCTCATTTTATAAATGAGGAAACTGAGATCCAGTGAAATTGATTTGCCCAAGATCACATAATAGGAAGACAAGAAAAGATCAAACCTAGGTCCCATGACTACAAATCCAGTGCTCTTTTCATTATTCTATACTTCATTCAAACCTGACTGCATTCTAAAAGCAACAAAAAAAAATGAGAGAAAATTGTCATAGATGTATCATAGAATTTCAAGATGAAATCCAAAAGATTAAATCTTCCTTTTTAGAGCTCCCTTTAAATATGGTATAAAGTGATATCCTTAGATCAGTTCAAATGAAGCCCCTATTTTAATTTACCTATTAAGACACAGCACCCTTATAATCAATTGCAAAGAAATATCTTAAAGTTGAAATCCAACAGAATGCCATACTTAAAAGTAAAAACAGTTTAAAAGTAAGATCTTACACTCTATATCCTTGATGTAAGATAAGCTTATTCCTAAGAAATACAATGTGAACTTTCTTAAGAGAAGAAACAAGAAGAATAAAATCCAAAAATCATCAGAAATTTAGTTTCAGAGGTCAATGGAGAAGTGTATATTCCAAACAGATGGTAAGATATAATAAAGTTCTTCTTACCTGCATGAGTTTTCCTTCAGCTGGAGTAATCTCAGCAACACCAGCAAACACTCCTTCCAACGTGAGGTTCAATCTTCCTGTGGGGTCCACTTTCAAGGGAATCACTCTGATAACAGCCTTCTGCTCTGCAGATCGTTCAGACTCCACCGCTGCTGCCAGTACCAGCCCTGTATGTCCAAGGCCTGCCTGCAGGGTAGCCATCAGCAGCCAGGGCCAGAGGGCAGCCAGCTGCAGCTGGTGGCCACCACTCATGCTACCAGCTGCAGCAAATCACTTTGTCCACACATACTGATCAGGAACGTATCTCCCAATCCTGCCAGCTAATATCTAAAGAAGGTTCCCGGCTCCAGGCAAATAGGGGAAACAACAGTTTATACTGCAATTTCAAAAAATACAAAGTTCTTCAAGCCCTTCCTTTCTTTAAATTCCCAAGAACAGGCGGCATTCCCGATGGAGCAGAGGAGTGGGGCGCCATCAATCACTTTTTCTGAAGGTGTCACAATTTCTCCCATCTTCATTCTACCTAATAAAGAGACCACTTCTCTTTGGATTTTCCAACTTTACTTAACAATTGAATTTCAAACTGGTGGAATATAAGAACCTTGAAGGCGGAGACTGGGATTTTTTTGTTCTTTGTATCACTCAGGCCTTGTACAGTAACTTGTACGTAGTAGGGACCTAAGAAATGCTTGTTTTTGAATTTTGTTAGACCAATGGTACATGGCTTTTAGTCTTCCACATGCATTAAGGTGCTAAGCCACCTATACATCCAAATTCCATAAACTAAGAAACATAAAAAAATCAGCACCAAAACTCATGTATCAAGTTGACAGTGAAGAAATCCAACTTAGGGATGACCCTTTCCAAGGCACAAAATTTCCACAAAAAATTCAGGAAAAAGGAAGAGGGTAAGGTGTTAGAATGGAGAACAACAAAATAAATCTTCAGGCCCTACCTGAGGGGTGCCAAAAGATGCTACAATGGGTATTTATGAAAAGGTTTCTCTATATTAAAAAACATTCAGGATATCTATATCTCTAGTCCCATTGAATTTGTATACTTAAGAAACTTTGACATCTTGTTCATTTCTTTTTGTTTTGCACTAAAATTTGTCTTTATAATTCAGTGTCATTTTAAATGGAGTCACATTTTGTAGGATAATACTGATTAATCCTAACTTTGATAATTGAACATGCATGTGAAATGGCTGATTTTATTCTCCAATTCAAATCTACATTGCTGTCCCTGTTATTCTCACTGTCTTAGGGAACTCCACTCCATTTTCCAACACAAACTCTTAGCACATTATCATGTAATGAAATACTTTTGAAAACGATTTTTAAATGCTGATCTTATGATCTATAATTCCCTAAATTCATAAGAGAAACAAAAGGCTATTCCCAACACGTTTTCGAATTCCTTGGGGAGGAGGGAGGGAGGAACAGGGAGGTTAGTCACAGGTTCTCAGCAGAACACCCAGGAAAAGCAAAAATGGGCCTGAATGATACTGATTTATATGTTAGTTCTAGTTTTGAAAATTCAAACCTTTGCTTCACACAAATATAAATAAAAATAAAAAGATACACCCCCAAATAAATAAAAATTCACCTTCCAGACACATCTACTGTATTTGGAGGTCAAGTTAAAAATCTCAAAGTTTCCAATACATGCTGGAAAGCCAAATAAATCAGCAATCAAACATGAAACTGTTAAAGTAAAGCCTTTTGATGAGGCAGAGAAAAAGAGTAATTTTAAAAGAAATCTGCAAACCTGTTGCGCTGTCGGGCCCACAGGAATCCACAGGGGTGAAACAAATGCAATTAGGTTTTATAGATCCTGTTCACAAAAAAATGTTTCAACAGCTTAACCAAGTACAGCTCATTCTTCCACCTTGTTACTCTACAACCAAACTGCAGAGAACCCAGCACAAGACAGGTAAAATACGAGTGAAATTCCACAGCCTAAAAAAATAATCCCAACCAGATCAAAGGAAAAAACTTACTCCAGGCTGAAAGCTAATGTCCCCAGGAACTCTAAAGCACTTAAGACAATCCAAAATCATTTCTGAAAATTCTTTTCCAGACAAGAGTCCCTCTTTTCCCTGAAGAGCAAAAAATCTTGAGAGGAAGAAGGCAGAGTTGTAAACACACCAGCAAAA
Source organism: Dromiciops gliroides (assembly GCF_019393635.1). Classification (NCBI taxonomy): domain Eukaryota; kingdom Metazoa; phylum Chordata; class Mammalia; order Microbiotheria; family Microbiotheriidae; genus Dromiciops; species Dromiciops gliroides. The sequence goes on along the minus strand of NC_057864.1, from coordinate 168,391,709 downwards.
ATTCACCCAGAGCAGGCTGATATCACTATTAAAAGCAAAAAAAAAAAAAAAAAAATTTAAATCCCAGAGGGAGCAGTAGTAACTCTGAATCATGGAGTGGATTTGGAAAGTTCGGTAGGAATCGAGTGCTTCCCTTCCAGAAAAGCAATTCTGGATCAAATCCCTAGAGGAAGCCTGTGGTTTGTACTAGCTCTCTGACTCCCTCCCCTGGGACTGCAATCACTCTCTCTACCTGCTGACACAAAATGAGGGTGGAGCAGTCAGAGGCAACCACCCCTCCTTTTCCCAGCTGGCATGCACATAGTCAGTTAGTCTCAAAATCTCCCTTCTCTCCTTCCCCTCCCTCCCTCCCTCCCTCCCTCTCTCTCTCTGTCTCTCTCTGTCTCTGTCTCTCTCTCTCTTTCTCTACTCCTCTACTCCCTCTATCGAGCCACTGACTAATTGCACTCAATATAAATGGACACCTTCATTTAAGCAAGCTACCTCAAGTAAAACAGGGTCACTCAGAGAAACAAAATCCGTACCTAATAGAGCAAAGATGGTGGTATGAGGAAATACAAAGAAAATAAAATGCAAAGCCAGAGAAGATAAAAGAATGCGGTTTTATAAATCTGAGCTCAAAGGGATTTCACCTCTTTCCTTGTAGTGTCTAAAAATGGTCTAGGGCCAGATTTAAAGTGACTCCCTGCTGTAGGAGTTACTGATTTATTGCACCCTTATGTCCATGACCCTGGGAAGGGCTCTGTCCATTCCATGCACAGATTTTCTTCAGTTCTGGCTAATTTAGACTCAGTAACTCTTTTTTAAATTGTTCCTACAAGGAGCTTTCAGGTCAGGTTGATGTCAGAGGTCTGGAATTCAACTCTTACTCTCTTCTGACATCCCTAGGAGGTGAATAATACTATAGGTCAGACATATGACCTCAACGTAAGGTTTCAAGAGGCTGTGAGTTGTGAGGTGATGAATCCAAGAAAAGGGCTAAGACAAGCTCAACCAGAAGAACGTGGGCAATAAGAAATATAACGCTCAGCTAATCATTACTGCTCTCTAAACATTTTTTCACTTGTAAACTATGGCCTATCTTATAAGCTTGTCATTAGCAGTAATGGAAAACACATCGTACCTACTTAGTAATCAGTGTTGCTAGGATTCTGTTTGTAAGGTTTGCCAAGAAGTCATACTGAATTATTTGGGTGTGGTTAACCATTTTTCATTCCAAGTTTTATTGATTTTCAAGGAAAATCAAACATGAAATGTTTGTGGGAAGGTGGATAGAGTACTAGACTTGGTGTTAGGAAGCCCTGAGTTCAAATTTTACTTCAGGCATTCACCAATTATGACCCTGGGCAAATCACAACCTCTGTTTGCTTTAATCTACTAGAGAAGGAAATAGCAAACTACTCGAGCATCTTTGCCAAGAAAACCCCACAAGGGATCATAAAGAGTCAGATAAGATTAAATAACTGAACAACAACAAAAATGGGTATCATAATAATAGCACCTACCTCCCAGGGTGGTTGTGAGAATAAAATGAGATAATATTTGTAAAACATTTTACAAACCTTAAAGTGCTACGTAAATGCTAGATCATTTTTTAATATCTTCATATCCCTTTATAGCACCTGACTCATAGTAGGTTCTTAATAAGTACTTGCTGCTTGACTGATTGATTAAATAGAATGAGTGTTCATCTTAGAAATTTGCTTCTTTATAGCCCTCCTGAGAATGACTTCAGGGTTTTAGTACCCAAAATAGAACTTTCAGACAATTTTTTACTTTAGCATGCTATTTTTTTCTTATCCAGACTTTTGAAGGGTATAACACACAATATTTTTTCATATAATCTTTTTCTAAAGGACAGAGTTGATCTTTTACCAGGAGAGAATTTTGTGTCTCTTAAGAGTTGTCTATTTTTATTTTGTCTATGTTCTGTGATAATGCAACTGCAAGAAAAACAAAATACGAATTATCACATCTCTGATGCACATGCTCCAAAAATGAGGTATCTTCAAAGAGACTAAATAAAAAACTGACTACTAACAGATTCTGTCCCCATCTAGCCTGAAACATGCAAGGAAATGAAAAAGAGAGCAAAAACTACAATTTAACACACATGTTTTGTCCAAGGAAGAAATCCTTAACCTCTGGCAGAAATTCTAAAACTTGCAACATTTGACAGGAAGGCCACAAAATACTATAAAGTATTAGTGTGCATTTCTCACACAGATGCATAAGCCTAAATCAGAGGGATGTATATAAAAATCATCAAACCAATATGCTATACTGAAGTCAGCATAGAAATAGAGGGTAACAATCAGAATTTTCAAGTGAGATGGTTGGCTCTATAAATTCAGCCAAAATCTTAAAATACTCTTCAGGAGCTAGTAACACTATACTGAAGGACTTTAACATAGAGGTAAAATTAAATATTAAGTACTCAAGCTCTTTTCAAATACAAATGGGGGGAAAAGATCTTTATATATCAGGGATTTTTTAAAAAATGCTTTAAAAAGTACATTCCCTTCTGACTTTCCTATTATGATTATGTACATCATGATAGTTTCATATGGGAAAAAAATCAAAGTATACATCACCATGATAAGAAAACAAAAAGACAATGTGTCTAGTTGGAACACTCACTTTATTGTTGACTGAAATACATCAGTGCTTAAGGTGCTGAAATACTGAGGTGCAAGTCAGGAGCCTTGTTAGCATGTGCCATGCACTACTGGCTAATTCATGCAGAGACTATTTTGTCTTTTGCCATTTTCCCCAAGTCAATAAGGATAGGTTTAGCTGATAAGTACCACGCATGTGAGTATGGCAGGAGATCCAGCTCCCTGGCCTTTGTTGTATTCATATATAAAAAATTTGGAAAGCTGATAATAGCATTTCCTTAATTAAGCCTTTTAAAACCACCAAATCTAAATCTATGCCAAGGCTCCTGCTTGGCTCATGTTTCCAAAAAGATATCACCTCTTTCAACGTACAGATCTGAGAAAGCAAGATTAAGGGAAGGAGCATCACCTGTACAGCAATATCAGCTTTGCAACATACCAAAGGAAAAGCAAAGTTCCTTTATATTTGCCAGTGGGGTCTCTCTTTACATAGTCTGCCAAAGGCAAACTGGATGGGGCCTCAGTAACTCATTTTTCCTTTGAGCCTTGACAACAAGAGCAAATACCCATCACATGGACATCTACTAGCCCGATTAGATGGGTATTTCACCCATAAGGACCTACTTTCCAGCCGGACTTGCTGAAGTCACTGTAGAGTTGATCCTTTTCCAGAAAGCTTGGTTTCCATAACAGTTCCAAGGTTTGTAATCAACCCTTATAAACAATGGGATCTCAGAAATTAATTCAGGACACCCACATAGCTGGCAGAATACACCTGCCATGTCATTGTGTACCTTTTGTTTTTAATGAGTTTCATGTTTTCAGGTACTCACTAGGCAAACTGAGGCATAATTCAAGAAGGCAAGTCTAGTGTATTTTAATGGTTTGAAATCTGAAAGCTTCTAGCAGTCATGAGATGGCATTTGGGGGGTTTTGCTTTGCTTTATGGGACAGGAGTGAACCACGAAGAATGAGCAGCCAAGAATAAATCCTGTAGGGAGATAAACCTCAAATCTAGCCCCATAATCCAACTGCTCAAGTTCAGAACCCTGAAGAGGGCTAAAACAAAGATCTTCTAGTCTATCCCACCACCCAGAACTCTCTCAGAAAATGAAACCAAGATGTAAACTAAGAAAAAATATAGGAGGCACAGCTTCTGCCAACCAGTTCTCTCAACCAGTGACTCAAAGTTTGGGTACTGTATTTTCTACAGATAAAGATTAAGATTTGCTATATATATATATACACACATACATACATATATATAATCTGAATAAGCAAAGTATTGTGTTACATATCAATGCTGCTTTGCTCATATACTGTACAATCTCCCATCAGAATAGAAATATTACACATGCATCCTTTATCCTTCTATCTTTCAATATTAATACAAATACATAGCCATTAAACCCTTAAATCTACTAGTATTTATAAATACAATATATTAAACAAGTTAAATATTTTTCTTCAGAAGACATCTAAATAAGCAGTATATTACAGGAACCATTTTTTCTTACCATTTATGATAATATATCATTAAAATCAAAGGAAAATATGAAAATGGAAGAACGCTTCCATTAATGTAAAGGAATCAGCGGCTGTTAAGTGTGATGGATGGTCCTAGGTCCGGACGCCTTGCTGTTGAAACAGAATTCTGGGTTAGGAAGTAAGAGCATTTTCTGGTTAATCACTTAGAAAATTAGCTCTTTCCCAGAGCTGCTTCCCTGGAATCCCTGACCCATTTCAGACCTGTGATCTCGTGACCTTACATGCCTTTGTTTCTCACACAATCCTCTTTAAAAAGGCCACACTGTGACTTGAAACAGATAGACTGAACTCCTCAGTGGAGTTGTGCTGACTACAGTTCACAGCAAACTGGAGTAGCAAGATGACAAATCAGCACAAAAAAAAAAAAAAAGTTCTCCAGTACCATGGTTGTAGGCAGTTTTTAGAGGCTTCCTGATTGTAACAGACAGCCGGGGCTTTCCATTTATAAGGGATCTGGGTAGCTAAATAATTTGACCACTAGATGTTTTATAGCTTGTCAAGGTAAAGAATTTGAACTGAACAGATGTAGTAAATACCAAAGTGACCAATTCCCAATAAAATTCACAATGAACAAAAAAAAATTTTTCTTAACAGAACTGAAAAAAATCCCAACTGTGTGTCATGTGCAAGGCCAGCCTGACTCCAGGAAACCAGCCGACAGCTAGTGCACAATGTCACATTTGTCATCCATTCCTCACTCTTTTAATTCTTCCTCCTTTGGAAAGTGCTCCTGCTTGCAAGCCACATCCACCAGCAGATGGAGATCTAAAAAGAGAGAAGAATAACTCACTTTCTACCACTCAGACAGCACAAAGCCCAACTCTCAGTTCTGTACAGAATCATATTCTTAAGGCAAGAAGGATGAGACATTGTGCATCTGTACTTCTATGGGGAATATTGGGGGGGGGGGGGTTGGGGATGTACAGAATCAGAATGAAATGTCTTACCTTTAATATTGGCTCTCCAAAAATTATATTGCTCCATCAGATTCTCAATAATGGGGAGACCCTACAGCCCTGAAGGATATAAACACTACTAAGCAGCCTGTTGGCCAAAAGGGACCATCAGAGTTTAAAATACCTCGCCTTTGATGATGTGGACAAGCCTCTTTCACCTCAGCTACCTTCTTAGGAGTGAGAAGTGGTAACAGAAAGCAACATAGGGTTTAGTATGGAATAGGCCCCCACAAATGAAATGTTATTTCCTTGATGCTAGCAAAGGAGAAGGGTGAGGTGTGGAAAGAAGTTACAAATAAGTAACTACTTCTTCTCCAAAGACAACAGCCTCCAGAAGATTCCCACTTGTGGACATTAAAGAGCTATAGGGAAGGCTTATTTACATTGTCTTTAAAAGAGAAAGTGGAGCTTTTACAGAGGCAATTGAGAAATGATGACGCAGGCAGCTGGGTGGCGCAGTGGAAGAGCACTGACCCTAGATTCAGGAGGATGTGAGTTCAAATCTGGCCTCAGACTCTTGACACTTACTAGCTGTGTGACCCTGGGCAAGTCACTTAACCCCCATTGCCTCACCAAAAACAAAGAGAGAGAGAGAGAGAGAGAGAGAGAGAGAGAGAGAGAGAGAGAGAGAGAGAGAGAGGATGACGCATAAAGACTGGAGAAAGTAAGGCAGAATGATCTTAGAGCCAGGAATTAAGGGGCACTTAGCAGACAGCAGAGAGCTCTTGGCCCAGGAATTGGTTTGATAACATAAAATCAAATCATGGCCATTTTAAAGGAGTGACACATTTGGAAAAATCTATCTACTGAGAAGCATGAACAGAAACTGAGCAGAGACTGGGCACTGACCAACAGCACGCCCTTGCCCCACCTAGATTTATTTAGTCTTACAAGTTAACTACATGGATCAAGTTGTAGAAACATTCTCTGCTTCACAACTTGTCCTAACAAACTGAAGTCTACTGAGAAGACTACATGAGGTCTTTATAATTTATGACCAACTGAAACAAAGGAATTTTTTGATACTGAGTTTGTGAAGTACAGTCTCATTAGAATGGTAATGAGTTCTCAGGAAACACCTTTGACAGGACTCTAGGGTGCATATAAAATAGCACCTTATCTTTGTCACATTGAGCATAAGGTAGGTCCCTATGGTCTGATGCTCATTCATCTTGTCAGGTTCAGTCTTAGCTACCCTTAGAGAACAATCTACTTACCCAGCATCTACTTAACAGCATCTTGCAGAAGGGGAACGAGTCATCAATTTACCACTTATGGGTGACTTCAATACATCCTGAATAATAACAACAATAATAATGGTAACAACGATATCTTGTATTCACATAACAACTTTCTTCAAGTAGCTCAAAGTGTGTAACAGATTATGTCTAAATAATCTTCACCACATTCCTGGGAAGCAGGAAACTGGGAGGAAGGACCCAAGGACTATCTAGTTAAGAAGCAAAGTCAAATGTTGAACATCTGTAAGAGCCAATTCTCTAACTACCTCAGTTCCTTGTCAAAGAGAGAAGGATTAACAATACTGTGACGTAATACATTAAAGAAATTTAAAGGAAAAAGTCACTGGGCCACTTTATGCCCTAAAAGAAGTTCTGGAGTAAGCATGATCCTGCTCTGAAGGCAGTCAGAGAAGGAATGTTTAACAAAGACAAAGGTAAAGACCACGCACAAAATGCAAAGTTCACGAAAAGAAGTCGAGCAGAATCTTACCAGCAATAAACATTGCTAACTCTAATGAACAGGGCTTGTAGTAGCCTTTTAGCACTTGACATATAACTCCCATTAAAAAGAAAGCAACCAGAAAGTAATCCAGAAATGATAGTTTTATTGCAATAAGGTCCCTTTGTTAATGAAACTGCCAATCAGGCAAGGAGACCTATAAATGTATAATAAGATAGTCTAGCTGGTGCTACACCTAGTGAATATTCTCAGGTACACTCAGAAGGAAAATCTGCATGTTCATCAGAGAAGAGAATTTAGGTGACAGTAGTTAAGTTGGTTAGAAAGATGAAAGGTCTTGTATTGGAGTATTGACAGTATCCTTCTATGATTTGGGGATGTTCTGACCCTTAGCTTAATGAAATTTTCATCCATGATCCAAGAACCACAAAATGGTTATTTCTTTAAAGAATAAACTGGGCTTTGCCTTTGACATTCAGTTTTCTTTGTCTATGAAATTAAAAATTCCAATGGAACATGAAGCTGCATATTTTCCATTCACGTCATAAACTGCATATTTGAGTATAGTCCAAGTTGTCGAAGTTATGTTGAAGCAAAATGTGATGCTTAATTTGCTCATCTTGGTTTTCTGGATTCGTTTTGTATTTTCTTACATTGGACACTTGTCAAAACTTAAGGCCAAAAACTGTCTTATGTGTATTTGTATCTCTTATAGAACTTAGTATACACATAGAAGGTCTTCAATAAATTCTGAATTAAATTGGTGGTATAATGTATGCTCCAATGCTTTTCTAGGTATAATACATGGGCATTTAGGTGGTGCAGTGGATAAAGCATTGGTCCTAAGTTGAGAGGACCTGAGTTCAAATTTCACTTACTAGCCCTGTGACCTTGGGCAAGTCACTTAACCCCAATTAACCTCAAACATCCAGGGCCATCTCCAGTCATCCTGATATATATCTTGGGGCAGCTAGGTGGCACAATGGGTAGGGCACTGGCCCTGGAGTCAGGAATTCAAATCCAGCCTCAGACACTTGATGCTAGCTGTGTGACACTAGGCAAGTCATTTAACCCCAATTGCCTCAAATATCCAGGATCATCTCCAGTTGTCCTGATGTATATCTTGCTACTGGACCCAGATGGCTTTGGAGGAGAATGAGGCTGGTGACTTTGCACAGCCCTCCCTCACTTAAATACCATTCACTACAAGCCATGATATTACCTCCTAATGACATGGTCCTCTAACACATCTTAAAAGTCCTAGTATGTAGTAGGCATTTAATTAATAAACACCTGTTGGCTTTTGGATCTTGCAAAATGCCTAACTAATCTCAAGTGTTTTAACTATAAAAAGGAAGGGGCTCAAGAAGACACTTAAGGAAGCAGCACAGTGAGTAGAAAAAAGCACTGGACTTGGAATCAGAAGAGCTGCACGATGTGGGGTGAGTCATTCTCCAGACTAGGGAATTTTTGCATTTGTAAAATGAAGGGGTTGCACCAAATGATCTCTAGAGTTTCTTCCACTTCTAAATTGCTATGAGTCTATGGCAGATTAGACCAAGAACAAGATACACCAAAATGAATGGAGAAGCAAATATTCAAAGCACTTTAGGTACTGAAATGATGTGCTAAATCTGAGAAGGCAATAATATACTAATACTCAACAGAATATTAGAATATTAAGTAATACCAATGGTATTGAAATCACAGATTTGCAAAATGTTGAAGCTGAAAGGTATCATGGAGATCATCTAGTCTAAGCCTTCATTTTACTCACAAATAGAAGCACTGTTATAATGATGGCTGAAATCTTCTGAATGATTTGAGCTCCTCACTAATGACTGATGATGTTTTGGTCACAGCTTTAGAAAGATTATACTTCACTCTTCTCAGCAATAAACCTTGGAGACTCAGTCTCTAAAAAGTATAAACATGTAGTTACCCATTCTAACAATCTGAATACCACTCTAACATGAATTTTCCTCACTCTCTGAGCACCTATTCTTACCAAAGGGAAGTTCTGGGCACAGACTGTCAGAGTTGTGAAGATCGAAATCTTTTTTTGTTTGTTTGTTTGCTGGGGGTTTTTGAGGGGCAATGGGGATTAAGTGACTTGCCCAGGGTCACACAGCTAATAAGTGTCAAGTGTCTGAGGCCAGATTTGATCTCAGGTACTCCTGAATGCAGGGCCGGTGCTTTATCCACTGCACCACCTAGCCACCCCCTGAAGATCAAAATCTAAGGGGAATCTACAAGTCCACTAAAGTGGCATGATCAAGTGAAATAAAGCCTAGGTAGCTCCATCAAAAGCCTTAATTCTATAAAAACACACACACACACATATTATAACTACAGTTACTTTTTCCTACTAAAAGAGAAATAACAGGAACAAACAGCAAAGATGACAAAGGAAAAAAATCTTCCACTGAGAAGTATTGACCCTGACTCCCACAAACTAAATAGCTTAAACAACATAGTACCAAATAATCACAAGAGATCTCACAGGAAAATCAGCCATAAACGATTACTATAGGAAAAAGGAATTATGAAATACATGTTTACAAAATAGAAAGGAGAAATATTCTAATTCCACACACATTTTAATGATACCATTTTAATGTAATAAAAATAAGAAAACTCAAAAAACACTCTACAACATTTTTTCAAAAGAAAAAAATTTTAAAGATTCCTTCAATGCCCCTTCCATATCCAAAAGAAGAAGCATCTTCAACAAGAAACAGTTGGGGGAGAAAGGCTTTACAGAGCAAGGACTATGGGACAAAGGGGAAAAAAAGAAATGCAGAGAAAATAAATGTTGAAGCTTTATCCAGATGAGACCACTGAAAAGAACCAGTTCCTCCCATCCAGCACAAGAAGGAACTGAGGTGAAAGAGGATGGCACCCCGCCGGCCTCACCCACTTGGAGGAAGAGGTACTAAAGTATTGCTGCCCCCTTGAGGCCAATAACTTTTCAACTCTTGCTCCTGGGTCCTCCTACAGCACCAAACTGTTAAGTGTGAATCTGACCAGAGCAATCACTTTAGGAAAGTATTCACTATTTACTAAGGGTTAACATAAGACTTGTATATCTGGAAAAAAAAAAAAACCAGAGCTGCTACTCTGTCTACAACCCATTTATTATTCATAATACTACTGCTAACAATGATATATTCTAAGATATAAAAGGAAATATATAATGTATATGTATATACATATACACACACATACACATACACTGTATTCCAATTGATATCCCCAACTTTGAGACCTGACTTTTTATTTTCTTGGCATTGTAGACATTATATATTTAGGTCAAGTATATGTATGTGTTATGGCTATATCTGACTTTCTCCCAATACTGAAATCAAAAGTCAAATTTTGGTAGTGCTTCTACTCATAAATGGCTGTGATTCTGGATGGTAACAATGACTACATCATGTATCCATACAGTGTTTTTCCTCCAAAAGGTCTTTAAAGACATATTAACAACATCCATGCAAAGTAGGTCAAGTTTAGGGAACTATTATCCCAATATTAAATATAGACAAACTAAGACACAAAAAAGTTAACAGACATGACCAAGTATCACAGCAAATGAGTGATAGAACTGGGATTTGAACCCATGTTTCCCAATTTCTAGTTTACTAGCCACTAACCCATTTTGCTTCACCAAAGGGATCCACAATTTGTACCTTATTAAAGAAAACTGTCCAATTTGGAGTGCTGAGACTTAAATCTTCTGGTACATCTTTTCCCCTCCAAGTCAGGAAAATAGAGTATAATGAGAATAGGAAAGGATATAGTCAAACAGTAACCTTGAAAACTCACCTAAAATAGCACAGGGTCATATATAAGCATACTACTACTCACAGAAAGTGAATAAACTGCCATTACAATAATACCACCTTCCCTCGGGTCATTCAGAAAAATAGCTTCCTGAAAAGCTTCTATTCTAAAGATATGTTACCCTCTTACTCAGAAGAAAATTGCCCCAGCCAGGCTCCAAAGAAAGATTGGGTACTGTGACAGGAGTCAGAATATCTGAGATGCTAAGGAAATACAGGTTTCAGATATGCTATATGGATGAGACTCATAATAAGATAATATAATGTTATTCTCTTCACCATTATACTCTGAATCTATAACTCAAAGCACTATGTGCGTAGCCTAAAGCACTGAGAGAGCAGGGTAAGGTGCCTATTTGAAACAAAAAAGCTGGGGACTTGAAACAGTTTGCATATATACAACACTTAACACTGAATTAATGGGCTGAATCAATGTAATCTGATGATGCACAAAAAAGGGGGGAATGTAAATCTTTATGTCAAGTAACTATGTCAGATTAAGACCCAAAAGTTACTCCGCAGGTAGTATTTGAACTACGTTAGATGGAATTTAAAAGTATATTTTTACAATATGCTACTAGCCATTGCAGATATTTTCTATGCTGATATTTTTTCAGATTTAGAAATCAATTTTTCCTTCAAAGAAGATTGTGCTTTCCCTGGTTTAATTCTGACAATGACCAAAAAGGCAAAGGTACCTAGTATGAAGTATCCAAACTAGCTGTCAACAAGCATAATACAATTAGGTTTTCAGCTAGGGCTGGCAGGAGGGTTTTTTCTATCATGTCTATCCTTCTACCCTGATCTCCTACTCTGGGTACAGAGCTAAGAGAAATGATAATACTGTCTTAAACTAAGGCTACTTCTTGTCTCTATGAGGCTATAAAGAGATGGCAACAGAGCTGGGAATAAATTGACATATTTCTCAGTTTTCTGGGTCAGAACATGGTAACAAGGGTCAGGGAGTAGTATCTGAAGACCATGTACCTCATTTTTATTCTCTGGGAAAGGGAATCTAGGCATGGTTCTTCTTTCTACTAGATAATCCCTTAACAACATTTGTTCTGTATTCCTACTTCACTTAGTACTGGGCTAAGTACATAGTAGGTGTTCAATAAATAATCATTAAATGAAACCTAACCATCTCAGAGGGAGACCCCAATGCTATTCTTACCTTTCAGTAGTCAATTCAATGACTGCTTTTTTAAAAAATGCTGTAGGTTTTTTGGTGGCTTTTTTAAAGGCAAAAATCAGTAAAGATGAGATAATTAGACTGGAAAAAATCAGTTGAGTAGTCCTCTTAAAGCCAAAAAAAGCAATGGGAGGTATCCAAATCTTGCACTGAACCTGGTTATTAATAAAAGACTCTTAAAGCCACAAAACCTTCATATAGCTATGCTGTGTAGATCAACTGTTGGGCTAAGCTCCAGCAAGGGAAGAACAATTAGCAAATTAATGAATTCTGCTTCTGCCTATACTTCAATTCTAAGGCCAAAAGCTCCCTTGCTACTAATAAATGAAACCAAGTTTAGATTTTATAAGTAAATTTGAATTTAACAGGTCTTTCATTTCATACCAGGAACCCAAAGCCAGTCCAGTCAAGAATTTTATCTGCCAATGCCTCTGATCAAGGCACAGGCCAATTTAAAGACTTGACAAGATGCTTAAAAATCAGGATAATTAAGGAATTTGCTAATTATTCTTCCCATGAACATCTATAATGGTACAAAAATATTAATTTTTAAAATTCAAAGTTCCTATAATTTTGAGGCCTTTAAGTCATACTATATGAACATATAAATTGTCTTTAGGAGAGTTTGGACACTACATCATTCCAAGTACATGACCTTCAAGGTTCATCTAAGAACTCTAATATGGAATCTAAAGATTAGAAGATATCTTATGAGATTTCTTAGCCCATTCCCCTGCTTCTAGGCTGAGCTAAGATTGTACAAGGTCTATCCTCTTCCTATATTTTTAGTCTTTGGACTAAATCTTTAGTTTCATATTGAAATTATTTATGAAGTATGGTTATAAAGTAATGAGATTTTAAAAACACACTATACCATAATTTATACACTGAGATGTTTGTGGTCTTTTTCACCATAGTCAACTTGAGAGGTTATATACTTATTCCAGTGATGCTGCCATTGTTTAAAACCTAGTTGGAACCACCTTCAGAACCTGTGTTATAGGCTTTGAATATATTTAAAGGTGGCCAACCTTCATCCTTTAATCCCTTAAAAGTAAATTTATTATTTTAAAACTGCTGAAAGTCATCAAGAGCCAAATAAAGTGTATGATCAAGATGGACAATGCAGTTTTTTCTCAAAAGCTGTTGCACAGAAAGTACAATGTGAACAAAAGCACTATCATGGCAAAGAAGCCAATCACTGAATTACAGTCCACTCCTTTTATATTGTACATAATCTCTAAAATCCTTCAAAATTCCAAACAGAAAATACTTTTATTACCAGGCATTATTTTGCTCTAAAACATTTTTTATCTTTAAAAGAAACCTAGACAAAATAAGTAAAATCTTTGCTATTTCTGCTCATCACTTAAAATGTGTGGCATATCATTAGAAAAATTTGCATCATGTTCAAGTTGTCTTCAAAACAGGTCTGTTTCTTCATTTAAGTTTAACTCTGCAAACATTCTCAATTAACTGTCTACTTGAATGAACAGAATCTTTGGCCTTTCCAAAAATTTTGTCAGTCCTGTGAGTAGATAATCATTTTATATAAGATGGATATTCTCCTATATTTTTAAACCTTTCATGTAATTTTAAATGTCATGCTTTATTTGCAGAGTTAATTTCATGAAAAATTTCACATTTTTGCCCTAAAAGTCATTTTTATGCCAGCATCTACTCAATAGTCAGTATAAAACAAGTGAGCCTTGAAACTACTACACCAAAACTTGGCAGTGTCCCTGTTATGAACCTTCAGTTGCTTCTATAAGCAAACTAGTCTCATTACATTATAGTCACAGTTCATATAACCCTTTTAATGTAATCAGAATATTCTCCTAAAGGTCCAATAGGCTCTCTCATGCTGTATTTTAAAACCATTTCCTCCTCCTGTATTATCATCTGAGACTAGAAAACAGCTACTCCCTGCAATAACACTACGTTACCTGAAGACAGTAATTAAGTTACCCTTTTAGCCTGGTCTTTTCCCTGTACTATGTAATCACAATTCTTTTAGACTTTAAGTTGTCTTTTTTTTTGATCCCTCAATTTTTCAAATTACAAAATACATACAAAAGGGAAAAAATAATTCCAACCTACCTTTCAGGGACAACCAATAAAAAACCAGACTTTTAAGTAACAATCATGAACAATACCAATGTAATGGGCACTGTGTAATCCTCAATAGTAAACTGAAGACCCAAAAAGAAGCTCATTTATTCATTCATTTCACTTCTTGACAGTTTTAATCCTGAGTTGTTGATCATGAGAAGTGTCGAAAACTTTTAAGAAATTATCCTTACCAGGGGACTTTCCCTGCTGTGAGCTGCTTCTTCGCTCTCTGTATCTGGCTGGGGTGGATGAACCTGTATCTTTACTAGGTTTGCTGGCTGGCCCCATATCTGAAATAAGGAATCCCATCTGCTCTGAAGGCAGGATATTCTCAGGTGGATTGGTCTGGCACTTTATACTGGCATCCACCTAAAACATCAAACCCACTCATTACTCTGAGCCTTCCCCACTATATGGATTTATTTCAATTTAATTTCTTTTATGAGGGAAATTCTATTTCAGGTTCATGACCCAAGAAGTATGCTTATAAGTGGTTCTTCATTCCTAAGCAAGGCATAAGCTTCCATTTTTTATCAATGGAGCTATCTGTATATTCAGTGGGATAAAACAGATGTATCATTTATGAAGTATTTAAGAAAACTGAATATCTGCTTAAAACCAATAAGTTTCTCTCTTAGGATACCTAAGTAATCCTTGGCAAACTAAACCACTAGGTTATGGTCTCCAATTTTCTAAACTACACCCACTGTCTGTTTGTGATTTTATTTCAAAGCTAAATTACATAATAAAATAAAGGCAACTGACAAACATAGCAGCTATAAACAGTGAAAGAAAAGAAAAATGCTAATTTTCTGCTAGCATGTAACTTTTAGAATTTATGACACTGAAAAAACCTATTTACTGAAATAACTGCAACTTTGTGCAGGAATGTAGTTCTAAACTATGAAAGCCAAAACTTTTGGGCAGAGATATAAAAGCTAACAGACAGTACAACGTGACTTGCCCTTTCCACTAGCTTATTTGAAATAGAAAATATAGCACAGGAAGATATCTAACAGATATTATTTCTGGACCTCACTTTTGGTCTATCAAGTTTACAATATATTTCAAATACAGAACACCCTAGGGCCCAATTCTCCACACTCAAAGACACATGGAAGGGACAGAAACTAAAAAGAATGTGGAACTAAAATTGGAAGAGAACTGAAAAAAGCTGCTAAATAGTTCTCTTGGAAATCCCCAGCAAAAACTACAGATTTAAGTTTTCAAGAACCATAAGTTCTGGCAAAGATCTGGTGTACAACATAAAGTAGGAAGTAACTTGTAACATTAACTTACAAAAAAGGTATGTTCATCTTGATGCATTACCACTGATCAAGTGTTGTTACCAACTCTGTAAAACCAAAGCTTCTTAGTTTTATGGTCATGGACTAGAACCAATAAAGAAACTTTCTTTCATCCTTTGTCATTCCTCAGTCAGTGGTCACCCCCCAAAATTTCCAATTCAATAGGAAAGTCAAAAAGAAAGATGGGAAAACACAGTCTAACACACCTAGTTAGTTACTCATACTATATGCTGAGGGTAGACAGGAAAGCTCTGTGGTAATCTACCAAGAATGGTATCTTTTCAGGGACACAGTAATACCTGTAAATAACTTCTGCAAATCATTATCCCGAAAAATTACTATTGAAAAAGTATTCAGAGGCCAATTTGTGCTTATTTACATAATCTAAAGTATTTTCTATAACTTGGACATAAGGGAATTAGATAAACAAAATTATAAAGTACAGCTCAAAGTGGAAAATAATTGAATGATGCAAGATTAGTCACATCAGAAATTGGAAAATAGCTAGAAATCCCACATCCCACATCCCACATCCTTGGGAAGCTTTCAACAAAGCTTTTGTACAGGAAAGATCAATGACATCTTGACATCTTTTACAAAGGTTGTTATTTAAGTGGTAAAATAGTAACAAGTATGCCATCAAGGCAATGCACCTATCTTGCAAACCTCCTGGATAAAAATACAACAGAATCTGGAAAAAGCAGCTAACCAAACTCTTGGTCAAATAAGTTCCCAAGCAAATTCCTGGCACCTTCTAGCTGGTTACAATGAAAATACAGTTGGAAAATCATCATGGCATGGTTCTTCTGAAGGATCTAAGAAACTCATCTTACACACAACTGAAGAGTTTATTTCCAATAGGCCACTTCAGATAAAAACGAAGGATTCTATTGAACTCACTCAATTTCTATGACCTTTACCAAGCTGGGTTGTGGTTTTTTTTAACCTCTTACCTGATGTGCACTGAATGGTAGCCCCTCCTGTACAAATACTACTGATGATGGAGATGGATTATGACTCAGCTGTTCCTTCAGTTTTACATGAGCTTGCTGGATGGCTCCTGCAGGTTCCTGAACTGTTATTGCAGTGGTATTTTCAACAGGCTGAGCAGTGTGGATGGTATAGATATATTCAGGTGACTGTGGCAGAGAGCAGGTAATTGCTTGTTCTGTTCCAACCACAAATGATGTAATATCTGAACCTACTGGAGTAAGCGGCTCCAGCTGGCTAGTCTGACTCGTGGAAGATGCATTGCTATTGCTTGGATTTGCCAGAATATGTTGACCCCTGTTAGACTGGGAAGTTGGCCCCTGGTTTTCTACAGGCTCTACCTTTACCATCTCCAGTTTAGGGGATGAATGCAGCTCATCTACAATTTGAAAGACAGCTTCCAAGTTTACTTCAGTTTTCTTATTTTCATCAGTAGCAGCACATGGCCAGTTAGATGGTAGAAATTCAACCGGATAGGAAGACTGCATTGGCGGATTCTGGGAAAACAGAATAAATTTTAATTGAAAAATAAAATAAACCAAGAAAAAATTAGTAATATGCAAACAGTTAAGACGGTGAATGTGAAATAGAAATGTACTGATCACACACTAAGGTTTACTGGGAAATTTTAGATCCATCCATTATTTAGCAATGAATATTTCTTCATATAGAGTCAGTCAGTCAACTAGTATTTATTAAACATCTACTATATACCAGGTATTATGCTAAGTGCTGGGGATACAAAGAAAGGTGGGAAGGCCCTGTTTTGAAGGCAGTCTCTAATTAGTCAAAATATCTAAGGTCCTCAAAAGGAAGAACTGTCTTTCTATTCTCCACTCCTAGCACAGTACCTAGTACATAGTAGGTACATAATAAAAAATGCTTGTTGAATTGAACTGAAACTACACATTTATCAGTATGAACTCTAGCACAAGTAGCCACTACTACCAAGTATTTCTATTAACACTGAAAAAGAAGTCAAGAAATATCACTTTATATCAATTATATACCACTTTAGGAATATGGATACTACAATAAAAGATTTCAAAGATTTTAAGCTCGTCAATTCACTGAAACAAGAGATCTGTCCATTCCACCTAAATAGACTATGGAAACAGTCTTCCAAAGCAAGATAGTGAAGCATTCCTGTGCAGTAGCTGTGAAGTTATACCTAGAATCCTACCCTATTGCCATGTAGTTAGATAATTGACTTTGAAGAAAAAACTAAAAGAACTGAAGCTATATAGTTGGTTATGAAAAAAGAACATATTGATCTTAAAAGTGATTGAAATCTGAAAATATGACTACTTTATACATAGTTGCTGCTAAATAAATAGATGAATGTATACAGGGAGAATAACTGGCTTTCTACTAGAAATAACAGAATTAAAATTTTAAAATCAGAGGTAACTGGGGCAGCTAGGTGGCACAGTAGATAAAGCACTGGCCCTGGATTCAGGAGTACCTGGGTTCAAATCCAGCCTCAGACACTTGACACTTACCAGCTGTGTGACCCGGGGCAAGTCAGTCACTTAACCCCCATTGCCCCCCCCCCCAAAAAAAAATCAGAGGTAACTGTGTTTTCTAATTGGCACCTAGAATACTCAGTTTCAAGCAAAAAGTATCACTTTGGTCTTTTCTACACATTTCTTTATTTTGTTGCTCTATGATTTAATATAGTGACCTAGATAAATCACAGGTTTATTTTGATGATACTCAATTTCATTAATGGAATTAAAATTATTGTATAATTTTGGATTTCATTTTATATATTGCAAACCAATTCTCCACTAAAATCCTATTATGATGTTTTGTTACATGGAGGTGATCCTGGGGTCTTAAAGGCTATGTCAGTGAAGCTTAAGTTTTGGCAGGTCCTAAACAAACTGGAGGAAGAAACTTCAAGTAGAAGCCTAGCAATGAGCTATTTTGTCTAAGGAACAGCCTGCCCAACGTCAGAGATGCTAATCATCAGATTGGGTCCTTGGTGATGACCTTTTTGGCCACAGTAACTCACAAATTACGTATTAGGGTATGGAAGGCGTATACTCTAGATTAGTAGAGATAATACCCTATTAGAGAAGCTAGGTGGCACAGTGGCAGGCCTTAAGTCAAGAAGGCTTAACTTCCTGAGTTCAAATCTAGCCTCAGACACTTACTAGCTATGTAACCCTGAGCAAGTCACTTCACCCTGTTGGCCTCAGTTCCTCATCTATAAAATGAGCTGGAGATGGAAATGGCAAACTGCTCCAGTATCTTTGCAAAGAAATTCCCAAATAAGGTCACAAAGAGTCAGACACAACACAAAACAAGAATATACCTTCAACCATTTTTTTAATCCGATTCTTAAAGTATCACAAATTCTAAAAATGCACTCCTCAACTTAGTTTTGGATAATTAACATTCTTCTCGTTGTGTTTTAGAAAGACCACTGAATTTGGGATCAGAAGACCTGGGGTATGTGGTATAAATGCTGCTATTTATTATTCATGTGACCTTGGGCAAGTCACTTAGCTTTTCATGGACTATTTATTCATCTGTAAAATAAAAAGGGAGGAGGTAGACTACAAGAAATCTAAAATTCCTTCAGCTCAAAGTTCTATGATCCTATGAATTTCCAGTGGCAATGTGGCATACTGGATAAAGAGCCTGACTTTAAGTAAGGAAGACCTAATTTCAAGTCCTCTTTCTGACATATTGGCTGTGTGAGCATGGACGTGGCTTTTAACCTCCTAATGCTCCATATAACTTTTTTAAGACTATAAATTGCAAAGCAGGTGCTTGTCTACATTGGTAAAGGGAGATTTTTATTTTTGGCTTGGAGTTCCCCATATGCCAATGAAATCACAGGTCTAATCCAAAAAGAATTCACAGTAATAATAAATCACAGAGAATCTTTGTTACAGCACTCACCTGGAAATAATTGCAGTGTGCATAGGAAGAGGCAGTGGGACTGACACAGCTACTTAGGGCATCCATGTGGGTAGATGGGGAGCAGCACTGTAGTACAGCTATAATACAAACACAGGAAATACATCAACTACAGTCAGCCTCTATTAGGTATGATTACTCTTTCAATTTTGCTGCAAAATATCAAAAGTTTAATCTCACTGTTTCATTTTTAACATAATATTTAGACCTTTTACTTATATTGTTTACTATAAACAGTTTAGAACTGGTTTCTTTTTTTTCTAAATGGGCAATGAGGGTTAAGTGACTTCACCAGGGTCACACAGCTAGTAAGTGTCAAGTATCTGAGGCTGGATTTAAACTCAGGTCCTCCTGGATCCAGGGCTGGTGCTTTATCCACTGCACCACATAGCTGCCCCAGAACTGGTTTTTAAGAAGCCATTCCTGAATATTTTAACACATCCATTTAATTTGCTATTATCTTTTTTTTTTTTTAAGGCAATGGGGGTTAAGTGACTTGCCCAGGGTCACACAGCTAGTAAGTGTCAAGTGTCTGAGGCCGGATTTGAACTCAGGTACTCCTGAATCCAGGGCCGGTGCTTTAATCACTGCGCCATCTAGCTGCCCCTGCTATTATCTTTAAAAATTACTTATTCCCATTGGAAGAGATATTGTTCTGCTCGATTATTTCCAATGTAGAAGGCCTTGTTTCAATCAGTTTAGCAGCCGCAAATATTTTAGGGAGAGAGTAAGATAACCTCCACAAAACCCTACTTAGATGTTTTATCATGCCATGAAGTTGATCTGGATTCTTTTTATATATTTTTTTTCTTTTTAATTTTTCTCAATTACATGTAAAGATATTTTTGAGTTCCAAATTTTTCTACTAATCTCCCTTCCCTCCCCCTCCCAAGGCCAGCAAGCAATTTGATATAGGTTATACATTACTATCATTTTAAACACATTTCCACATTAATCATAACAAAAGGGAAAAAACATAAGAAAATAAACAAGAACAATAACAAAAAAGCAACAACAAAAGTGAAAATAGTATGCTTCAGTCTGTGTTCTGACTCCATAGTTCTTTTTCTGAATGTGGAGAGTATTTCCACCATGAGTCTTTTGGAATCATCTTGGATCATTGTATTGCTGAGATAAGTCTATTACAGTTGATCACACAATGTTGCTGTTACTGTGTACAATGTTCTCCTGGTTCTGCTCATTTCATTCAGCATCAGCTCATGTAAGTCTTTCCCAGTTTTTCTGAAATCTGCCTGCTCATCATTTCTTATAGCAAAATAGTATTCCATTATATTTCATATACCACAACTTGTTCAGCCATTCCCCAACTGGTGGACATCCCCTCAATTTCCAATTCTTTGCCACCACAAAAAGAGCAACTATGAATATTTTTGTACATGTGGGTCCTTTCCCCTTTTTTATGATCTCTTTGTGATATAGATCTAGTAGTGGTATTGCTGGGTCAAAAGGTATGCACAGTTTTAGAGCCCTTTGAGCATGGTTCCAAATTGCTCTCCAGAATGGTTGGATCAGTTCACTGCTCCACCAACAGTGCATTACTGTTCCAATTTTCCCACATCTTCTCCAACATTTATCATTTCCCATTTTTGTCATATTAGCCAATTTGATAGGTGTGAGGTGGAACCTCAGAGTAGTTTTTGCATTTTTCTAATCAGTAGTGATTGAGAACATTTTTTCATATGGCTATAGATAGTTTTAATTTCATCATCTGAAAACTGCCTGTTCATATCCTTTGCCCATTTCTCAATTGGGAAATTACTTGTATTCTTGTATATTTGATTCAGTTCTCTATATATTTTAGATACGAGGCCTTTATCAGAAATACTATCTGTAAAAATTGTTTCCCAGCTTTCTGCTTTCCTTCTAATCTTGTTTGCACTGGTTTTGTTTGTACAAAACCTTTTTAATTTAAGGTAGTCAAAATTGATCTGGATTCTTAAAGGCTATAGTAATGAAGCCAAGCTCTAGTGGTTTCTAAACAAGTCAGAAGAGCTTTGATTAGTCTTCTCAACAGACAACATCTGCTTTCTGAGGACCATTCTAACTAGGTATGGAAAGATTCATCACCAGTAGGTCAGTCACTTGGTGATGAATTCTTTGGCTGTAGCCACCAAACACAGAAAAATATAAAATGCTCCTAAATCCTGTGTGTAGGCACTTCTGAAGTGACAGTAGCAGAGAGATGTAAAAAGGAGTAGGAGCAAAGGGCATTAATAAGCACTTTTTAGATCACCTTTAAACATTAACTTAATGGTTGCTGGTTCCAACCTGATCTCTTTAAACAAACTACTGACACTCTGAAAATAGGAAATAGATGGAGAAATGGATATTAACAGACTATCACTATTTCCTAAGAAAGTTTAGCTGATATTAGTCAATTAACATAACAAGGAGACCAAAAAATTCTAGAAATCATCTCTAATCAAACACGATCTCCAGAGAGAGATGGCAACTAAAGACATCATCATGAAACATTAAAAATTAAAAAGATCTGTAAAGATTTTTCTAATGAAACTCTTTTTACTACCAAAGTTAAGGGAGCAACATTTGGATTCTAACATTATAGTCCAGGATATACTTTATGAGAAGTGAAAATGACATAAAAATAGTATTTTAATAAATGAACAAAGCAGAAAATATTGAGGGATTTAATCTTTAGGTAACTAAAAGGGGAAATGGTAGTGGGCAAGGGAGCATATGACATTCTAGGGAAAAAATCTCAGACCTTATTACCAAAAAAGGGCAAATATATTCTCATCCTCTACCCTACCTCCACCACTACACATCATCCACATTCATAGTTCTGTTCCCATCTTGCCCTCCTGAATCCCCTCTCTTATTAACAAACTGCACTTTAATAGGTAATGTAAAAGACAACAGTAAAAAAATTTTAAAGCAACCCTCATCTCCATCCGATATATCTTCACTTCAAACTCTCCATTTTGTAGTGTTAGTAGAAATCTGGCTTCCCCCAGAAGATAATGTATCCCTTAGGTCACCCACTTTAGTAATGAGTGTTCCTTCTCTCAACCCTCTCAAAAAAAAAAAAAAGGTCCAGAAGGAGGAATAGGCATGCTCCATAATTCTCAATTCCACTTTCAGATTATCCTTTTGCCACTCAGCAGCTTCTATCCCTTTGAGGGTCACACTATCTGTCTTTATCAGTCAGTTCAATGTCTTGTCTTGGTCATCTACAAACCTCCAGTTCATTCTCTCCATACTTCAGGGAGATCAGGACCCAGAATCACAGCCTTCTTCTCCACCTCAAACACTGCCCTTTTCCTTGGGAACTTAACATACTTGTCGATAATCCCTCAAAATGTTCTGGTCTCACTATTTAAACTCCTATGAATGCCATCTTCACTCCACCTCAAACACAGATGTTCAGTCCCTTAATTTGACCATTTATCCATACCTGTTCCACTTTCATGATACACAAATTTGAAGTTTCTATCTCTGACCATAACCTCCTATCTTTCAGTATCTTCTTCCATCTCATTTTTCCTAAACCTGTTCTGCATACTGACTGTGACCTCCAGTCTTTCTATTCCTTCCTATTGTTCTAGTCTAGCACCCTTGCTGTCAATTCCCTTTTCTCCTTTCAATTTTTTTTTTTTTTTTTTTTTTGCTGTTGTTGTTTTTGTTTTTGCAGGGCAATGAGGGTTAAGTGACTTGCCCAGGGTCACACAGCTAGTTAAGTGTCAAGTGTCTGAGGCTGGATTTGAACTCAGGTCCTCCTGAATCCAAGGCCAGTGCTTTTTCCACTGCACCACCTAGCTGCCCCCTTCCTCCTTTCAATCTTAATCTTCAGCATCAGAGAAAGAGGTGACCCTTCTCTTTGATAACAACCCCATCGATTTTAAGAGCTTCCCCTTGTTCATTCCTTTTCTCTGGTTACAATCTCTCCTTGATGATGGGCTTCTCCCCTACTATCTACAAATAAGCCCAGATCTCCACCATCCTTTAAAAATCTTCATTTAAGGGGCAGCTAGGTGGCACAGTAGATAAAGCACCGGCCCTGGATTCAGGAGGACCTGAGTTCAAATCCAGTCTCAGACACTTGACACTTACTAGCTGTTTGACCCTGGGCAAGTCACTTGACCCTCATTGCCCCGCCCAAAGAAAAAAATCTTCACTTAACATATTGCACTACATTATGAAGCCCTTCTCCCTGTCACAGCCAAATTCCTAGAAAAAGCTATACATACTTCCTTATTTCTCATTTGCTTCTTAGTCCCTAACATTCTGATTATCAATCTCAAGATTTGACTGAAACAGCTCTGTCTTAGATTACCAATTATTCCTTTATAGCTAAACCCAATGGCCTTTTCTCGGTTCTTATTTATCTTGAAATCTGAACCTTTCTGACAATGTTGACCATCCTCTCCTCTATAGGTTTTCATGGAAATGTTCTCTACTAATGTTCTTCCTGTCTGGCCTATCCCTTCCTTGGCCTTCTTGCAAGATTTTCTGCAAAAAGTCTTGCTCCCATTTCTCATTGTACTCCTGGTCTCCATCTTTCCCTTGGTGATCTCATCAGCTATGATGGGAATTCAATGAACATTTAATTGACTAGGACTCCCAAATTTTCTACATCTCTCTTCTGAAAGCCAGCCTTTCATCTCCAACTTCCTGTTGGACATCACCACCTGAATGTCCCAACGTATCTCAAATTGAACATATCCAAAACAACTTATCTTTTCCCCAAATCCCACCTAACACTTCCCTATCTCTGTCAAGGGTACCATTCTCCCAGTCACCCAGGTTGGCAACCTAGGAGTCTATGTTTATTCAACTCTTCATTCTCATTCACAATCCATATCCAGCTAGTTGCAATCTTGTCTATCGCTCACATCGGTCTCCTTATCTCTATTCATACTAATATCCCTCCTTCAGGCCTTCACATCTTGCCTCAATTATTGCAGTAGACTATGACTTGCATCCAGCCTCTCCCAAAGAAAATCCATATATTATATAGCTGCTAAATTGGTATTTCTAAACACAGGTCAATGTCACTTCACATGATCAAAAACCTGATCAAACCAGGTACTGAACCTTCAGTGCTTCCTTATTGCCTCTAGGAGAAAAGTCTCTGAAATTTAAAGTCCTTCAAAATCTAGCTACAACCTATCTTTCTAGACCAGGGGTTCTTAACCTGGGGCAAATGGCCTTTTAAAAAATATTCTGATAATTATAGTTTATCATTTACATCTTACATATTTTATCTATGCACTTAAAATATTGTCCTAAGAAGGTGTCCATAGGCTTTACCAGACTGCCAAAGGGGTCCATGACACAAGAAAGTTTAAAAACTACTCTAAACTGATTTAGCATATAGTCTCTATTTCAGCCAAATTAATCTACTTGTTATTCCCTATACAAGATATATTCCCCTCCCACCTCCGTGACCTTATATAATCTGTTTCTGCTTTTCTCAAGGCTGGAATACTCACCTCTTGGAATCTTCAGTTACTCTTCAAAGGGAGCTTGTTTAGTTCAAATTCTACTGTTTACAAGAGACCCTTCCTAATCTCTTCCTCCCAGTTATTAGTGGTTTCTTCACATGCCTAAGTTATTTTGTTTACTTCATACATTTTTGTTAACATTTTTCTTTATGTATCTGTGGACATGCTGTTTTTCTCCAGTAGAATAAAACTTCTTGAAGGTAAAAACTGTTTAACTTTTGTCTTTGTACCCCCGGGACCCAGCATAGTGCCTGGAATATAGTAGTAACTTAAAAAAATTCTGGTTGAATTGAATAGACTGAAAGAATATCAATAAACCCTGAACCATATGCCTACTTTTTCATAGATATAATTTACATGCACATTAAGAGCATTCATGATGAAGGCATGCAAGGGGAACAGACAAAGCTTTCACAAATGATACTCTATAACTTCCTTATCATTCTACAACTGACTGAAAGATGTACAGAAATAAAATATCATTCTGCTTACTACCTATAGTCTATAAAGAAGCATCTAATTCTATATAGCCAAATGCTGTGCTAAAAGCTCTCTTCCAACATGCTGTTGTCCATTTATATCTCAAGTTCATATAAGATTGTCTCAGAGATGTTAACAACCAAGAAAATTGGTTACTCTCTGATTATTAATATCAAGTAAAGGATAAAATAGAAATATACTTGTCAAAAGTGCCTACCAGAGGGGCAGCTAGGTGGCGCAGTGGATAAAGCACCAGCCCTGGATTCAGGAGGACCTGAGTTCAAATCTGGCCTCAGACACTTAACACTTACTAGCTGTGTGACCCTGGGCAAGTCACTTAACCCCAATTGCCCTGCCCTCCCACCAAATTTTTTTTTTTAAGTGCCTACCAGAGTACAAATGAAAAAAGAATTCCATATAGATGAAGTGGTCTATTTGTAGATGACAATGAAAGGACTGCATCAAGCCCAGGAAAATTCAAAAGTATACTAAATGATATCCATAACCACTCAATAGGGTCTATCTATGCAGGAAAAATAAAAAGGATGAAAAATTCTTATTTTTGAAGACTATAATATGCAGTTGGATAAGCAAGTTGACCTATCAGTATACACATCTTGGACAGACACTGTGCATGGACAGTGAACTGAATAGAGAATTGAACTGGAGAGGAAAGCAGCTTCTACTGTTTCTGGACAATGTTTTAAGCTTTTAAGGACTAAGATTCTCCCTGAAATAAATGCCCATTTTTAAAAATAATATTCTTCCAGGGATGTTGTATAAAACTACAAGTCATGGGGCAGCTAGGTGGCTCAGTGGATAGAGCACCTGCCCTAGAGTCAGGAGGACCTGAGTTCAAATCCGGCCTCAGACATTTAATACTTACTAGCTGTGTGACCCTGGGCAAGTCACTTAACCCCTATTGCCTCACTAAAACAAAAAAACTACAAGTCATAAAATAGCATAGTCCTTGAAGAATTAAAGTTGCTGGTCACAGAAAGGCATAAGCAAGCTCTGAAATATTACCAAGGAAGAACTACACAAGGAAAGTGATATAAAGAATATTATCAAATGTCTGACCAGAAAAGTGGATGGGCTAATCATGTAGCAAGAGAAAATAGATGGGTCAGCTATGAACATCAATGACAAACACTTAATCTAGAATAAGTTCCTCAGAACCTTGGGCAGAGTTCTTGCAGAGAATTTTTTAGGACACAATCAAAAAAAGCACTAAATAGAAAAGATAAGGAGTATATCACTAAGGAATATCTAACTTGATGAGAACACAGATCCATCAAAGTATCAAAGCATTAAGATAGCTAAAACAATCTAGAAATTCTTCCTGGCATTTATTATAGAAAAATATAAAGCTACTGGAAATATTTGCAAAAGATGGCTTAGCTAATGAAAATATTTTTCAAACATTCTATATGCAGTTAAGACACAGTGGAAAAAGTCTTAATTCCCTAGAATAGTTACTAGTATGGATATAATCTAAATTAGCAAGATGGGTTTCTTATGTACCAAATGAGAACACAAGTCAACTCTACAAGATTAAGTCATCTGTTATAACTACATGTTTAGAGATTAATTATTAGACACTCTTTATTAAATTCCTCCACCTATTTTGAGTACATGCTAATAAAGCAACAAGTAAAACATCCCATTTCTAAAGCCTTGTTCAAAAAAGGAAAAAAAAAATTCTGTGAATTTCATTCCTCTCTCACTCCAAAAATGATCTGGTCTCATGTTAGCCCTAACACATGCACCTGGTTTAACTTAACTTGGCTTTTTCACTCAATCTGGTGGCATGGTAAGAATCCATCCACCTGAGGCCTAGCACAATTATTAGATATCTATGTACCACGAGATGTGGTATGGTAACCTTTCCATGCCATTTTCAGGTGTCATCATGGACACATTACTAAAATTGGCCTTGATCCAGACATATAGTGGTAAAAAGTGTTAGAAATGTCATAACTGTCTCAATTTTATATTGCATATGGATATGAGTATCCTCCAAAGTGGGGACTCTAATATGCTGTATATATAAAGTTTAAATTTGTTTTGTATATTTTGAAGAACTTTCATTATTTAATTTGAACATTTTTGGACAATGCTATGCTAAAGATTAATGAAAATCCAGCAGTTACAGAGACAACCAGAATCCAGAGACAGCCAGAATCCACACCAGAGTCCAGTTCCCTTGATGACATCTCAACCCTCCTTTGAAGACAAGATTTTAAGGACTTTAAATGGACATTTTTGGTTTTTGTTTTTCCTTCTGTTACTATATACACCTGTAATATGTCTTTTCCCTTTCCTATATTATTATTAGTATATTGTTTGTTAGCATTGGTTATGATATTCTGTTATTTTTTTATTTATTGTTTATTATGTATTGTTCCATCAAGGAAACACCCTGTGTTTCTTGATGAAACAAAGGGGGGAATGTAAAGAATTAATTGTTATTTGAGGTTTTATGACCCCATCTTTTTGGCTAGAATTTTTTAAACCCCGGCGTGCACTGGCCCAGGGTTCAGGCGCAGTGCTTCCGCAAATGGCATGGTGCTCCACCCACTGGTTGTAGCCATCACCATGGCACTGGCACCTCATGTCATCACCACTCACCAACACCTACAAGGGCCTGGCAAAATGATAGTGACTGGAAACCCAGTGAGGGCAGTCATGTGACTATCAGTCAGGGCTGCCAGCCAATTGGCTTGGGGCTGTGTGTGGTCAGCCTGGGGTCTGCTGGGAAGAAGAAGGGAGGAGATTCACCATTCTAGCTTGAAGCTGGAAGGCAACAGGATGCAGCCATGTGTGTTCTCAGCTGATTCCTGGGCAGTGGTGTTTATTCAGGTTGTATCATTTTCCTTCCCCCATTTTATTTCCTTTTCCTTAATTCTACTGATCTTGCTTGTGTTTTTTAAGTTCGTTCTTGTTAATAAATCCTGTTCTGTTTTTGAGGGAGGCTATCGGTCGCCTTCCTTGCCCCAATATTGCAGCGAGCTGCATAGCTAACACTCCCCAATTAAAAATTGGTCCCTACACATCAAAAAGCTCAGCATTTAAAGCAATCAGTGAGAAGGAAGCAAGAGAAAGTAATTCTCAAAACCATGCCACCATATAAGTATCAGTCAAAGGAGCTGGAGAAAATGATTGGGGGCAGGGAGGAAAGGAGAGAATGGGGAGGAAAGAGTGGAGAAAATTCAAATCTATGAAGAAATATTCTAAAGAAGATTTATTCTGTTTATTTCCTGAAGTGGAACCATGCATGGAAATTAGAAAGAGGAAGGTTTTGGCTTAGCACAAGGAAAATTTTTATAATAATTAGAGCTTTCCAAAAGTGGGACAGCCTATATCAAAGAACAATGAGTTTCTGGTCACTGAAAGTTTTTGAGTAGAGGCTAGATGAATACTTCTTTGCTATAATGTTTTAATTAAATAATCTCTGAGGTCCCTTCCAGCTCTGTAATTCTAAAATCAACACAGATCTTACTTTTTAAAATACCAGAAGATAGGGGCAGCTAGGTGGCGCAGTGGATAGAGCGCTGGCCCTGGAGTCAGGAGTACCTGAGTTCGGATCCGGCCTCAGACACTTAACACTTACTAGCTGTGTGACCCTGGGCAAGTCACTTGACCCCAATTGCCTCACTAAAAAAAAATTAAAAAATAAAAAATAAAATAAAATACCAGAAGACTAAAAAGCTATACTAATATTTATCTTTATATAACCCTTAAAGTATAGATTCCATAGAAAAAAAATTCAAAGAGAGATAAATTAAGGGAAGTAGTTTGGGCTACTATGGCTAGAAGATAGAAATAAACAGATTTGTCTCTTTACTAATATAGAAAGGATGGAAACCTGGGTAAGCTCAACACAGTTTCTCCCCCTTGTGGCAGGAAAAGGCTTAGTCAAGGATGAGAACTATAGGTTTTACTGCAGCCACAGAATCCATTTCAAAAAAAGAGTTTTAAAATTAGAGAAAACTTTAGAACTATTCCAACTCAACAAGTTTACAAATGAGGAAGCTAAAGCACTAAAAAATTAAATGACAATGTTTTCTTTCCACTAGCTATCTAAAAGATATAGATTTATATTTTCAAAGTATATATTTTCATTAAGATTCAAACAATAAATGGTACCTGATTATAAAAGTACTTATATTAACTTAGCACTCAGACCTCTAAATTTTAGTTTGTTTATTCATTCAAGATTTGAAAACTAGAGAGCAATCCACCAATGTCTAAACTGACTTGAAAACCTACCAGTGAAAAAAAGAAAAAAATTTGTCACAATTCAGTTTTGCAACATTTGCCATTTTAAGATCATGACAGGGCCTTCAACATAGCATTCTATCCAAACATGCATATGCATTTAATATCTCCAGGGGGTAGGGAACAAAAAAGAAAGTTTAAGGATTAAAAAAAAGAGTAAAAGGAAAAAGGTTAAAGAACGGTAATCAGAAAACAGAATTTCAATTGCAGTCTAGCAAAAAAGTAGAAAGAGAAAAAAAACATACATCAGTTACCTCAGAATCTATAAAACTTTCCCCTGAAAAAGGAGATAAAAGAGGAATACAGTTATCCCTTCCACACTGTGACTTTCCCCATCGTGGTTTCAATATATTGCAGGTCGGCATAAGAAATTAAATGGTAATTTTGAGGGAGTTTTGCAAAAGCCGCATGTGACACACAAAGGACAACAGATACAGAAAAAGTTTAGCAACTCAGAAATGCATAAAATATATGTATAGTATTATATATTAACCCAAACTTCATAATAAGGTACTGTAAACACCCCATGAAAGAAATGGAAAAAAGAAAAATTCAGACTTCTTCTCTGGTAATAAAGGGAGGGCCAAAAAATTTTCCAAATCTCTGGGGTGCTGCCTCCCTAACTCCCATAATGTAGAAAGGAGAATTGTATATGTATACATACATGTGCTCACACGAGCACGCACAAGCACACACACACAAATATGTAGCTAATTCAGTAAGAAAAATATGAGGAAAGAAAATCATTCCACCAGATATGACATCCTCCTCATACATTACTTCTTTTCCTGACTGAATGTGATAGCTACTTTGTAGTACAATTGACAGGTCTTACATCCAATTAGAAAAAAGTAAGGTTAATATTTTAATATTTAAAAAGCAAGATTTGCTATTTCTATACTTCAAAGTCTATAGTCAGAGTACTTTTTAAAAAATTCTCCTGGGGCAGCTAGGTAGTGCAGTGGATAGAGCACCAGCCCTGGAGTCAAGAGCACTTGAGTTCAGATCTGGCCTCAGACACTTGACACTTACCAGCTGTGTGACCCTGGGCAAGTCACTTAACCCCAATTGCCTCACACATACACACACAAAAAATTCTCCTTATTTTCATAATGAAGTCAGTAATTTTTCATAGTTTAAACTAAGACTGAACTTTATAGTCAAAAGTAGTCCATATTTAATGTACTGTCCAGGTATTATTTATTGTCTGGATAATTATGTCATTTGTGGGCTCACCAACAATTAAAGAACTAAATTAGGAGTAAATATTTGAATAAAATATAAATACACCTACCTCTGTGACAGATAATTTCAGCAAAGTTACTTGTCATACTAACATTTATAATGATCTAAAGAGTAGTTACTCAATGTTTACCTGTTAAATGGTTTTCAACTTTTGTAATATTTTGGATTGGTCTTTTTTTCCTAAGACTGGGACTCCCTATCTTGCTCAGGCTGGAGTTCAGAGGCCTAACCCCACTACTGAATGGCATGAGAGCCTTGACCTGTTCCATTTCTGTCCTATGTCTGGGTTCCTTACTAAGCAACCTGATCCTCAATACTCTTCCCATTCCCAAGGGCTCACCATATTAATGCTGAACTTAGTGTGACCAACCACTGAATAGCATAGCCCACTGCAGCTTGAAAATGCCAAGCTGAAGAGATCCAACTCCCTCAGCCGCCCCAGCAGCTGAGATTATAGACATTCGCCACCATGCTCATCTGGGATACCATTTCACTGTGATAAAATAGAATACTTTTATGACAGACTCCTTCATATATCAGTAGTCTTTTTAATTTAACAATTTCAGATTTTATCCAGAGTACTCCATATTTTTCAAAGCATAACTATTATCAGTCTCACAATACCTTTTACAGTACTACTTTAGCTTTTAAAGGTCCTCATGAGCACTGTAAGCATTTTTATTCTGTAATCTCAAGAAATTTACAACTATCTTTCAATTATACATGAAATATGGAAAATCAAAGTTGGGCCAGACTGTGGAAAAATTCAGATAATCAATAAAAACCCCACCTATTTTTTTAGTCTTAAGAAACACTGTATCTATCAAGTCATCAATTATTACTTACTTATCCTTTTTATCATCATCTTCACCTTCAACTCCAAGTCAATTTCCAATATAAAGATTTATTTCCTAGCTAATTAATCTTCAAATAAATTATCCTAAATTTTAACTCAATTTTCAAAACTTGATCATCAAAATTACTTGGGACATTCTTCTAGTAGATAATATGCATATAAAGATAGCCTCCAACTTTAATGAGTGGATGTTTACAAATCATTTATTTGAACATATTTTGCTCTAAACACAATGTTATACCTAACTAGATTTCTAGTTCAGTCCACAAAAACTAATTTAAACCATAATATGTCTTAAGTACAGCATTACTGGCACTCATAACCTAATCCCTATATATAACAATGTTCAGTGTTTCAGGAGGGGGAGGAGGGAACACTTTGAAAAACTAGACTTAGGATGCCAGGAATTTATCTTGATTGCTCCTGCTCTTCTCAACACTCCCAATCTTATAGACACAATGATACCAAATTGTCAAGAAGAATATATAGGGGCTCCTGCAATTCCAAGACACTAATGGTAGAGGGTTTCAGCAGGGTAGGAACCAGGTGTGAGAAAAGGGACTCCAGAGGCTCTAAGGCAGGGACTAGGTAATAAGTGGGGAGGTCAATAGGACCACTGTTTCTCCTCCCTCTAGTTCCCCTTATCCTTCCTTTTCCACTTCACTGACAGAGTGGGAAGTGTAACCCACATGGGATAGAGAAGGGAGTAGTGCCAATAGCTAGGCAGGGTTTATTCTTCACCTACCTCCTTCTGTCCTCTCCTCACCCTCATCCCTCCAGGACCAGTGTAGATGGGAAGTAAGTGGAACTCATATAGGGGCAACGGTGAGGTATGTAATGGAGAGGGGAAGGGAAAGAGAAATCCCCAGCAATATAGGGAAGGAAAGGAACAGTCTATAAGTCAAATGTGTGTGTATGCATACACATAAGTACATCTTAATTGTACTAAATGTAGATATATTACAAATTCATGTTATCTAATCTCAACTAGGTCCCTATTTGAAGCAAGGTAGTCCTTTTCTTTTTCCCTAATTGATTCCCTACCTCACTTCCCAAAGAAGCTAAAAATCTTTTCTTTCCTCTTCAAGCCCCTCTCATACCTTTACCTTCTTCCCACACACTCAGGTGGGGATGCTGCCTCTTACTTTACTGACAAAACTGTGGCCATTCAATATGAGTTCTCTCTTCCATTCTTTTCATCTCAAAAATCTCTTGACATGGGGGCAGCTAGATGGCGCAGTGGTAAAGCGCCAGCCCTGGATTCAGGAGTACCTGGGTTCAAATCCAGCCTCAGACACTTGACACTTACTAGCTGTGTGACCCTGGGCAAGTCACTTAACCCTCATTGCCCTGCAAAAAAACAAAAACAAAAAAATCTCTTGACATCATCTCCCAACTCCTCTTATCCACTTCTTTGACAAAGAAACGGCCCTTCTCCTTGCCAAGGGCAACCCTCCTACATGTTCTACTTAATCCCATTTCCTCCCCTCTTCTCCAGAAGAGTACATCCTCAATTATCCCCCTACTCTCTCAAATTTTTAACTTCTCCCCATCAACCGGTTCCTGCCTAAATGCCTTTAAACAAGTCCAAATCTCCCCCAACCTCAAAAAAACCAAACTTCAAGAGACTCTATCATTCATCTTCTCAAACTATCCTATATCCTTCCTCCTTTTACTAGGCAAATTCTTCCAAAAAAAAAAAAAGTTGTCTGTACTTGCGGCTCCACTTCCTCCTTTCCTCTCCCTCACTCTTCAACCTTCTGAAATCTGGTTTCTGATCTCATTACTCAACTGAAACTGCTCTCTACAAAGTTATCAGTGAGTTCTTAATTGTCAAATCTGATCATCTTTTCTCAGTTCTTATCTTTCTCAACCTATCTGCAGCACCTGGCACTGCTGATCATCACCTCCTGCTGGATACCCTTTCTTCTCTGGGCTTTCCTGACACTACTCTCTTGGTTTTCCTCCTGTCTGACAACTCCCCATAGTATCTGCTGGCTCATCATCTTTATGAGACCCACTGTGGTTTTTTCTCAAGGTTCTGTTCTTGGTCCTCTTCCCTCTATACCAGCAGTTCTTAACTTGTGGTCCATGAAGTTGGTTGGGTTTTTTTGTTTTGTTTTGTTTTGTTTTTTTTTAGTGAGGCAATTGGGGTTAAGTGACTTGCCCAGGGTCACACAGCTAGTAAGTGTTAAGTGTCTGAGGCCAGATTTGAACTCAGGTACTCCTGAATCCAGGGCCGGTGCTTTACCACTGCGCCATCTAGCTGCCCCTGTTTTTTTTAATTTTATATTTTGATAACTGTATTTTAATATCAGTGGTTTCCTTTGTAATCCTATGCATTTTATTTTATGTACGTAAAAATATCATTCTAAGGAGTCCATCATGGGTGTTACTAGAAATTAAGAAACCCTGGTTCCACATTCTCTCACTTGGTGAGCTCATCAGCTCCTATGGATTTAACTATTATCTCTAGGAAGTTAATTCCAAGATCTACATATCCAGCCCTAATCTCTCCCTGAACTGAAGGTCAGGAGGCAGCTAACTGGTACCTAATGGACAGAGTACTGGACATGGAATCAGGAAGACCTGAGTTCAAATCTGACCGCAAACACTTATTAGCTTTGACCCTGGGCAAGTCACTTAACCTGTCTGCCTCAGTTTCCTCATCTGTAAAATGGAGATAATACTAGCATCTACCTTCTGGGACTGCTGTGAGGATAAAATGAGAAAATATCTGTAAAGCACTTTGCAAACCTTAAAGCACTGTTTAAATGCTAGCTATTGTTACTATTGTTATCACCAACTGACTGTTGAACATTTCAAATCTTAAACTCAACACACTAAAAACTCATTATCCTTCCCTTACTCCCCACCCCTAACCAAGTCCTCCGCTCCTCCAAATTTCACTATTTCTGTTGAAGACACAGCTATCCTTCCACCTTCCAGGTTCATAACTTTGGTATTAACCCAATAAACTCCTCACTCTCCCTACTTATCCAATCAGTTATCAAATCTAGTCATTTCTATCTTCACAATTTCTCTTGCATCAGATCCCTTCTCTCTAACTCACACAACTACCATTTTAGTTCAGGTCCTCATTGACCTAAATCCCACTTAAAATTCCAACAACCAACTTGGAATTAAGCACCCTGTCTCATTTCTCCCCACTCCAGTCCAATCAACACACTGCTGTCAAAGTAATTTTCCTCAAGTGAACACCTAAGCTACTCAATCAAATCCAGTGGCTTGACTCTAGGATAAGATATAAATTCCCTTTTAGCTTTTAAAGCCCCACACAGCCTGGGCCAAACCCACCTTTCCAAACTCACTGGACATTATTTTCCTTCCTACATGCTGAGATTCAGTCAAAATGACTTTCTCTCTGTTCTTCTCATGTGATAATCATTTCTGATTTTGGTGCCTTTGAACTGGCTGTCCCACAAGTCTGGAATGCATTTCTTCCTTCCCACTGCTTGAGAGCCCCTCTCTTTCAGATACAGTTCAAACTCCATCTAGTACATGAAGCCTTTCCTGATCTCCTCAACTGCTAGTGCGCTCTCTCTCTCTTCCAAACTACCCCATATTTAACTACCTTGTCCCCCAGTTAGAACTTGAGCACCTTGGGGGCAGCCAGGTGGCGCAGTGGATAGAGCACCAGCCCTGGATTCAGGAGGACCTGAGTTCAAATCCAGCCTCAGACACTTGACACTTACTAACTGTGTGACCTTGGGCAAGTCACCTAACCCTCATTGCCTCACCCCAAAAAAAACCCAAACAAACAAAACTTGAGCACCTTGCGAAAAGGAATTATTTTGTTGTTTGTACTTCTATCCTCAGTACCCAGCATAATGCCTGAAAATTAAAAACTTAATAAGTACTTGTTGATTAACTGCCTTAAGCAGTTAATTTAAACATTAACTTAGAAGTCTGCTGATGTAGATCAAAAGTAGAACTGAATTCTCCAATTTAAAAAATTCAGTCTCTGTTGTAGCTTCTAAATATCAAACTTAGTTATTTGCTAATATTAAAGTGTTTATATTTTGTTTCTTCAAATGACCCTATTTGAAGCAAAACAGCAGGTCCCAAATTCTCCCCCAAAAGGAGGTATTGTTGTTTTTTAATGACATTAAAAGGAGAGCTGATTTCAAAGATTTTGTCAGTTCTCCAACTAGTCCCACCACCTTCCCTTCTCAGCTTGATTACTATTACTGCTACATTTAGGGAATTGCAATGGTCTAAAATTGTTTGAAAAAACTTATATGGCGTTAGCTATTTAGTTAATACCAGGTTCAGTAACAGTAAACAGTGAATGCTGACACAAATAATATACACCAGACATATCTGAAAATGCAACAAAATATTTCATTCCCATGTTCAAATTGCATTGCTTTCATTTATTTTTAGTTATCTTTCTATTTGGAGACACAGATATAGAGTAGGTGAACTCTAAAGGATCCTTCTAGGTCTACAAATCTACAAATGAAAATATATGCTCCTAAATTATTGATTTGTTCAAAGGCAAAAGAAAAAATTCCGCCTTCTCTCTTTGTTCTTTTTCAGAAGCACTTATCCCAGGTTTCAATTATTCCTCGTTACTCTGCATATTCCATATATTACAAGGCAAAATATAATCAAACCATCAGTATGGTGCCTGCAAAACCGAAAATACATTTGAGTAAAATGGCAACAAAGTATATAGCAACATACAAAAAGGTAGCCCCCAAAATAGATATGAGTTTTCAGATGAAAGCCCACTATGACAGAGGTGTTTGACCAGTAGATTAGTATTTGCTAGTCTATGTAAAAAACCTCACCAGGGGGGGCAGCAAAGTGGCGAATTGGATAAAGCACAGGCCCTGGATTCAGGAGGACCCAAATTCAAATTGAGCCTCAGATACTTGACACTTACAAACTGTGTGACCCTGGGAAAGTCACTTAATCCTCATTGTCCCCACAAAAAAAAAAAAAAAAAAACAATACACCTCACCAGATAAGACTTCCAAGCTGGTTTATTTTATAATCCTTCACTCTCTACCCACTCCTAGCCTCTCCTCACTAAGATTCTAAACTACAGAAGTATTCCCCCTAGCCCATTTGCTGGGGGGATTTTATCATCAATATATACCACCATCTACTTCTCCTTAATTTTGCTAAGACTTGCAACTCTCAATCTCTATTTTCTGAATCCTTCCTTTCCCCCATCTCAAGTTTTTTTGAAAACAAAAATTAACTTCTATAAGTGTCCAGTGTCTCAGGCCAGATTTGAACTCTAGTCCTCCTGTCTCCTCCTGCCCCTCTAATACTCTTTTATAAAGCAAAATTCTGTGTTTGAAAGCATAAGAGGAATGTCCTTATGGAATTTCTTAAGTACTAAATGAATGTAGTTTTAATGGTCTTACCTCATAGATGTATAGAATGTTAAGAACTGGAAGAGACCTTTGAGATCATTTGGTCCAACTCTCTCATTTTACAAATAAGAAAACTAAGGCCCAGAGAGGGGCCTGCCTAATTTATGAGGCAAGCAGGATGGATACCAAGGGAAAAGTTTTGGCAAGGACCCAGTATACAATCTTAATTTGACTCCTAGAATACAATTTAAGAATGCATAAAAATTCACTCAAAATGTACATTCTTCCAGAGCCTCTAAGAGTTATACAAAAGTCTAAGAAAATAGATTTTAAACAATGCCAATTAAAAACATACCCTGGAAAAAAAAAGACATTTTCTTAGGTATTATCTCATATTCTTTACTATTTGTACTTGATTATACAAAAATTAAAGTACATTTAAAACTAGAAAAACTCATTTTTAAAGTACCTTTCTGGAAGCTACTGAGCTAGAACCTTCTCATACCTGTTGGATAGTAGGCTTGGGAGTACTGCGCTGAGGGTGTGTAGTTACTATATTTCTGGGAGGAGCTGACCATTGTTTGAGGCCCTTGCTGAACATGAACAGATGTGGCGCTGGGCTGGAGGGTATACGTAACCTCAGTTGGAAACCTCTGCAGTACAGGAAATGGAACCCCTTTATCTGAGAAAGTGGGGGAAGTCTCCACCTGTCCTGGGTGCATCCCAAGGGAGTTCTGCCACGTTCTAGGAGGGATCGGGGTCCGATCTAAACCTTTCAGCGGGAAAGTGCTGTGGTTGTGGGATGAAGTTGATACGTAGGAATAAGGAGACAAACTATCTCGCCGGAATGACCGGTGAAACTGTCCTACGGCCACTGGTCCTGCATAAAAAAGTAAGAGCATGTTTACTAGTTTTACATGACAACAGCAGTTACAATAAAGTAAGGGTAGCAAGCTATATTACTCTTGATCTTTACATGATGTAATTCTCAATTATTTTGGACAAAGATGTTTAGTTCTAGCAAGCTATTTCAATATCCATAACTTAAAACTAGAAACTTTAATTCTTTACTACTTAAAACTTTACCAGACCATCCTGTGACAAAATCCTAACACCTGGTCTTTTTTCCTTTTTCTTTGGTGAGGCAATTGGGATTAAGTGACTTGCCCAGGGTCACACAGCTAGTAAGTGTCAAGTGTCTGAGGCTAGACTTGAACTCAGATCCTCCTGAATCCAGGGCCAGTGTTAGCAGGCACTTAATACTGGTTCACAGACTAAACCTTGAACGTTTTCAATGGGCGAATGACTGATTGCATTCTCTTATCTTAATGAAATGTAGACTAGGGTTTTAAAAAATAACGATGAGGAAAAGTGTAATATTTAATTGAGCAAGGCAAAACATATCTGAGAATTTGAAATTTTAGGTTATAATTTTTAAATATTATTAGGCAAAGTTCTCTTATTCCTGGGGTGAAGCTTCTACACTAAGGTATCTGCATCCATTGCTTGTCGACAAACTCCTTTATGTTTTTTCAATTAATAAATTGGTAAACAAGCTAAACTCTTCTACATCTTAAAGCAGTAGCTATTCATGACCTAAACCCTTTAAAGATCATTTTCACTTAACTGACCACAAACCTAAAAAAGAAATTGGACCCAAAAAAATGAAACCAAGATAAAAAAGCAAAACAAAACAAAATGTCCACAAATAAAGCACTAAAGCCCCAGAAATAATCTAAAAGACTTCTGAGATCTGAGATACCAGGAAAGAAAGAGCCTGTTTTGCCTCTTTTTTTATTTTAGCTACTAAGTTAGGGTTTTAAAGAAAGACAAGACTTAAATGATACTTAGGGGTGTTTATTACATGATATGTCATTTCTGTCATCTGAAGACACCCAGTTAAAAGCATGTACTGTGTGGTTTGGGGGGGGGGCAGTACCTGTGTGCTTTCAGCTAGGAACTCTGTATGCCCATTCAGATAGGTAACTTCTGAAATTTATCATCTTAAAAAGATCTGACTGGCACACTGAGAGGTTGAGTGGCTTATAGTAGGTGACAAAGCCAGGACTCAACCTCAGGCTTTCAAGATTCTGACACCAGTTTTCTATGGACTATACCACAATGGCTCTCTGGCAGTTGGGTATTAAGTGAAAGAACAGTAGCAAGGTGACTACTGGGGGCATTGTTCAACTAATATCCTCTGCCCTCAAGCTCTAATTTCATTGAGGAGTCAAAAGTGCCAAGTCAAAAAGTAAAATTACCATAATTCAGAAGAAACTGGGCCAGGTTACATTTAACCAATTTAAAGAATTACAACTAGGTAACTTTCTATTTCTCCTTTCAGGTTTTTTTAAAGGTTAATATGCTTTTGGGGGGGGGGGAGGCAATGAGGGTTAAGCGACTTGCTCAGGATCACACAGCTAGTGTCAAGTGTCTGAGGCCAGATTTGAACTCAGGTCGTCTTGAATCCAGGCCCGGTGCTTTACCCACTGAGTCACCTAGCTGCCCCAAAGGTTAATATACTTTTTGTTTGTTTGTTTGTTTGTTTTAGTGAGGCAATTGGGGTTAAGTGACTTGCCCAGGGTCACACAGCTAGTAAGTGTTAAGTGTCTGAGGCCGGATTTGAACTCAGGTCCCCCTGACTTCAGGGCCGGTGCTCTATCCACTGTGCCACCTAGCTGCCCCGGTTAATATACTTTTAAAAAAAACTCTAAGCAAAATAAGTTTACAGCTTCCTATGCAATCTTATCCCCCGTTCCTATTTGTGCATTTGAGAGGCAGTGGAGTAAAAGCTGTTGTGTCTGTCTAAGTTCAAGTCCTGTGGACCATTGGTCCAGCTACTTAAGGCCTCCAGGACTCTAAATTGTAGAGGGCACCATCTCTTTTGACTGATGGACTCATAGATCAGGTTCAAAATCACAAGAAAACTACCAGATATGAAGAATTGTCACACTGCTGAAGATTAGTTTGTCTACATACACAGCTTATAGATTTATGACACAAGGCTACTATAATCATCTCTTCAAAGATTTTGAGGCATCTCTTCATCTTCAGTGGGAAGATTTCCTTGTGTGCTCAATGCCTCCAGCTTTATGTGATAAAACTGTACATCTGCATCAAAAGTAAAATCCAAGTTACAGAATTTTCAAGCTTCCTGGACTCATTTAATTCTTATTTTAGATCCAGATTGAAACATAAAAAAGATTCCTACCAATGTTAGCAAAATGTTTTCTCCAGTGATGAGGTAAAACATCTTTATTATTTTAGGTGCCACTGACCACGAAAATAGTAAAATTATGAACTTTTTAGGGAGGCTTTAAAGTTACCTGGTCCAACTTCATTTTGCAAATGAAGAGATTGAACAGAAAAAAAAACAGAAGTTTGTGACAACTTGAAAAAGTTATTTTTAAAAGAGAAAGAACAAGTAATTCCTCATTCTATTCTTAAACTCCATTTCTTAAGAGTTCTATTCTGAGCATCAATGTTTTGCCCTATTCAGATTTTTTGTATATACACACACATATATAATCGATACTCTTCAGATTATATATAATTACATGTATAATCTATGATGTAATATATAATATATTGTTATATGTAATAATCAATGTGCTTCCTATTCAGATTATAATCTGAATAGTATGGATTATATATACACACATATATATAATCTGAATAGGACAGAACTTTGATAGTCAGAATAGAACCCTTAAGAGATGGCACTTAAGAACAGAATGAGGAAGTTCATGTTCCTTCTCTTTTAAAAAGATCTTTCTCAAAAAACATCACAGATTTCTGTTGTTCTGTCCAGTTGTTTAACTTGATATATACAATGGCTGGGGAACTAGAATTTTGGAAGTGAGTCTTTTCCAAAGTATATTATCATAAAAATTTTAGCTTCTAATCCAATTGGGTCTGAGCTAATAAACTTCAGACCATAATGTTGAAAATTATATGTACAGAACATGCTCTTCCTGGGTCTAAGAAGTAAAATGATTATTTTCCTGCCTTCTTGGGCCGAAGAAGTGAAATCGTATTTTTCTGGGGACAGAAGCTGGGGAATCTGTCCTTTAAATTTTTTCCTGTCAGATTGATTTGAAAGTTTAACCAAAATTTTAAAATTCTGCTACTACTAAGCACAGGATGGACAAATGAAACAAGGTCCTCCCTCATATTTCTACTAGAGTATTTTAAGGTTGTTGATGTTATGTTGGCAGACCTAAGAGATCTAAGTCTAGAAAAAGAAGATAAAAATGGGAAGGTCATAACAGTAGTCAATAATGCTAACAGAATAATACAATATCAAGAACAGAAAATGAGAAAATTCATATATTGAAATACAAAGTTATAATAAGGTCCAAAGGGAAGAAAAATAGCAAAATAGTGTAAGCAAAGTGAAAAGATCAAAGATTTAGAAGGCAAACTAAGAAAGGGGAAGGGAATAAGTGTTTAAATAGTGCCTACTAAGTGCCAAGTGCTTCTTAGACATATGATCTCATTTGGTCCTTGCAACAGTCCTTCAAGGTAGTTTCTATTATCATCTCCATTTTAGAGTTGAGGAAACTGAGGCAAACAGAGATTAAATGGCCAGGATCATACAACTAATAAGCCACATCTGAACTCAAGTCGTCCTGACTCTATCCACTGAGCCACAAGCTGCCCCACTTAACCATGGTTAAAAAAGGGGTATGCCTAGATATCACAAGCCTGTAGCAGAACTGCATTCTGTTCAAATCAGCAACAGCCATCCCACTTAAATCCCCAACTGAGAGAATCTAACAATATCATACAATCCACACTTGCCATACATTCTATATGGCCTTGGGATATGAATGGCCTGGTTAGCAACAAGAAATGAGAAAGATTAGAATCCAAGTGGGAGACAGACACTAGATATCTGGATGGAAATATCACATCTGCAGAATGAATGGATTTTTAAAGTAAATCCTTCTTTAAAAAAATAATGTAGGTATTTTAAAAACTAATTCCCTAAAGAACTTATACTATTTAAATGAAATAATTAACTTGATGGTGGTGGTTCTTCTAAATAATAGATTTAGATCTAGAAACTCTTGTTCCTTCTATGAAAAATTATTCATTCCATGAGGACAGACAAGCTAGGAAAAAAACATAGAGGAAAAAGAGAATGAAGACTTGAGTGTTAATGTATCTAAAGAGGATATGAGATTCCATTTGTGTATGTCAATGGAAGACCAATTTTCCAGTTACTTTTCATTGTGTTCACCAGGTAGTTGGAGAGGGGATGGTGACAAATCTGAACCACAACATAAAAAGGTGCTACTTCTTTTTTTTTTTTTGATGAGGCAATTGGGGTTAAGTGACTTGCCCAGGGTCACACAGCTAGTAAATGTTAAGTGTCTGAGGTAGGATTTGAACTCAGGTCCTCCTGAATCCAGGGCCAGTGCTCTATCCACTGCACCACCTAGCTGCCCCTAAAAGGTGCTAACTTCTAATGGATGAATATATCCCCATTCCAATGCTACTTTTTCAATTTCATTCACTTATATTTGAGGCCCTATCCCCTTATAGCAAGGTACAGAGTCATCAACACTAAATCATATATACTCCCTATTAATTTATCTTTCAAAACTCAAAAAAACTAAGTCCTTTTTTCATAATCTAGAAGCTAGTCTACTGCAGAAGCTAACTGGCCCTGCATGGAAATTCCACATGCCTTACCTCCAGTATTTTTCTTTTTTTCCCTCTAATTCTAAAAAGTGTGTTACTCTTACTCTTCTAGTTGAAGATAAAGTCAAATTGAACTGTTTTTATTATAATTTGTCGATTTATCCCAGATCATCTTGCTTTGTAACCTACAATCTCAGAGAATGGAGATCCTGCATCATAATCTTGTGACTTCTAGATTTCTGGGAATTGTCAAAAATTTAGATTCTAAATGCCTTTAAAAACAAAATATAGTTCAACTGGCATAAACATTTTCTTTTGCAGGAATACTGAAAGGTTAATTGTGCCCAGTAGCATATTCTTCTAAATAGGGTGAACCTCCAAAATTAAAATAACATATGCTTTTGATTTTGAATAGTAACATTCTCTAAATGTTTTGCTTTATTATTTGAGTAAAGGTTGACATGTG
This sequence comes from Dromiciops gliroides, assembly GCF_019393635.1. Lineage (NCBI taxonomy): Eukaryota > Metazoa > Chordata > Mammalia > Microbiotheria > Microbiotheriidae > Dromiciops > Dromiciops gliroides. The sequence continues at coordinate 168,348,695 of NC_057864.1, read as the reverse complement.
GAACAGAAGCCCAATTTGCATCTCATGTACAGCTGCCAGAATTTCAATAAGCATTAAACCCTACAATTTGTAGTAAGATAAAAGTTCAACCAAACGATTCTGTCTGGGGAAGAGGAGTAATACCTCATTAAAATTTTTTTAAATTATGTTTATATTTTGTTCTAAGATACAATAAACAATCACCATTTTAAATGTTACCATAAGATACATATATATGTACCATATGTAACCATAGATTTTTTGGATCTACAAACTATTATAAGTAGATTTGTTTCTCAATAACCAAAATTCTACAGATTCCTGTCCACTCTGCCCCAACAGATCCAAAATTCTATCGTTTTGTCTTTGTGACTTTTCTGGTTCCTTCCCACTTTGACTTTGATCATGCTTCTTTCACATGTAACAAGTAGTCCTATTTCATATTCCTTTATGAAAGAGGGGTCCTCTTCCTAAGAACTCATGGGCTGAGAATTGTCTGTCATCACTCTAAATATCCATGAGTTTATCTCAGGATGACCAAAGAATATAACAATGTATATGCAAATCTTAACGTGCAATTGAACCCCAGTGTAGGTGTCAAGTCCAAATAAGGCAAAGATGCACATAGGAGAAGCCTATTAGGCTGCTCCCCAATAGTGATTGATGAATTCTGATACTTAAGGCATCTTCAGGGATGCAAGGTGATAGCCTGACCACAGGAGATGGGATACCACCATTGAGAATGGGAATGGGATAACCGAATATCTCAAGGAGAAAACTGGCATATGGAAAGAGGACATGGTGGGTCCTAAAGAGATAAGGGAAGGTGGTCTTGATGTCTCAAAGGCCCTAATGGGGACCTGGGGGGCGGTCTTGATATTGCCTCCAAGGGTCTATCAAGGTAAGTAAGAAGAGGCCCCTCAAGGTGCAGGCTTTCCCCCTACAAAAAGGGGAAACTGAGTCCCTGCCCCGCCTCCCCCCATTTCTCAGAAGTTACCTCAGGAAGAGGCACTGACCCTTTGGAAGGCTGACCCCACTCCGGTCGAGGGCAGGGAATCCGCCCCGGCCGACTCACCATGAGGCTCAGGCCGGGCCCCCGAGGGCGGGGGTGGCGGCGGCGGCGGCTCCTGGTGCTGCAGCGGGGAGGTGGAGGCCGACGCCGACGCCGAGGCCGAGGTGAGCAGCAGCCTCTGGAAGCGGTTGGGCGGGCGACAGGAGACCTCGAGGCCGGCCGCCAGCTTGGCCTTGTTGGCGCTGGTGAGGCGCTTGAGGTGCACCAGCAGCTGGGGCTGATCCCGACGGAAGTGCGGGCTGTGGAAGTGGTGCAGGGGCCCGTCGCCCGCCGGCCCACCCCCCCCAGGCCCCGGCCCGGGCCCCGCCGGTCCAGGCCCCCCGAGCACCACCTTGCGGAAACCGTAGAGGTTGAGCTGACGGATGAAGCTCGTGAAGTTGGTGGTTTTGAAGAGCTCGGGCTCGGCCCCTCCGGCCCCGCCGCCGCCCCCGCCGCCCCCGCCGCCACCCCCACCGCCAGCCCCCGGCGGGCTCAGCAGCTCTGCCTCGAAGAGCGGCTGGTCGATGAGCAGGCCCTCGCCGCGCCCGTCCCAGCGGATGGAGCGGTACCGCGGGCTGTTCACCAACCGCCACAGCTTGGCTGGGAAGTTATTGGGGTTGATGGGCGTGGAGAGCAGCGCTTCCTCCATCGCCCTCGAAGCCCGGGCCTCGCCCCGCCGCCACCGCCGAGCCCGGCTCTCCCACCCCGTTCTCGATCCCCCCGGGGCTTCGCCTCGCCCTCCCCCTTCCTGCTCCCCCGCTCCCCGCCCCGGCCCCCCGGAGACCGTTGGTGCACGAGGCCCCGCCGCTCCTTCAAACCCGACCAATGGGGCCTCGTGTTCCCGCCGCGTGCTCGCATGCTCACTCGGGCGAACGCTCTTCGCGCAATCCCCTCCCCCAGCGGGCCTCCCCCTCCCCCAAACGTGCTCGGCCCAGGCCGAGCGAGCCTGGGGGCAGGGGACGCCCAGCAGAACCGGTGGCCACCCGCCGCCAGGCTGGCCGCGTGCCTCTCGGCCTCAGCCGCTGCAAGAAACAAACCCCGTTCCGTTAAGGAACCCAGCGTGACCCCCCCACCCCCACCTCCACCCCCAGCGAACAGACAGACGAGTGGCGGGAAGGAGGGGGCAGGGGGAGAGCAGGGAACGGAGTGCATGGGAACCTAGCAAGCAAAGCCCACCAAGCTGTGGACACCTTGTGGTGTGGGGGTGGGACAGAGAGCGCCAGGACCTAAGTCCCAGGCCCTGGGTCCAAATACCCTATCCTGCTCGGAGACTGCCAAGGTGAACTGGGGCAGGTCACTTAACCTAAACTGTTTAAAACCCTGTAAAAATAAGGAAAGCACTGTGTGACCCTGGGCAAGTCACTTAACCCTCAGTGCCCTGCAAAAAAAAAAAAGGAAAAGAGGAAGTAGGGGCAAATGTTTAATCAGTAAGAGAAGCATGGATACCCTGTGCTCCCAAGTCCCAAGAGGACGTTGTCCTCATCCTCTTGGTCAACAGCTCTCAACAGAAAACAGCCTCTTAAGTGAGATTGTGCCTTTGCTCAGCCCAATTTATTAACTCTGGTGCAGCAAAAGGCAAAATGTGGGAGGGAGAGTCAGAAGCCAAAGGGTGGAGGGAGACAGGGAGGATTAGAGGCACTCAAAAAAAGTCCCAAATCTATTCACAAAGGTTTAGTTTAAAGTAACTAGAAAAGGAAAACTCAGAACTGATGGGAAATAGCTTCTGGTCTTGGATTCTGTATCTCCCTCCACCCCCACCCCCCCACCCTAGCCACCCCAGCCAAAAGGAGTTAAGAGACTTTGTGTCTTATCAACAGAGATAGGGATGTTGAAAAAAGGGGAGGTTGTCAATGAATGGTATGTTGCCTGAATATTGCTCAAAATAACAAAACTTAAGTATTGGGGCTCTTGGACTTAAAACCTACAACCAAATTTGTTTTTTGTTTTTTATTTTTTTTAGTAAAAAGACCCAACAAAGCAGCACTAATATAGAGATTTTATTTAAACTGTATTGAGTTTTTACAGCACATTTCATGTTTGTCACAATGCGACTAAACAGTTTGGATTTTTGGCCACATCATATTACTTTACACCCACAAGAGCTCTGAAAGGAGTCTTTGATGAACATAGCTGAGCTGGAGGCCCCTAAGTGTCTCTCTTTAATACCATACAGTTTAACTCACTGTATGGTAAGTCCCTCAAAACAGCCACAGAGTGGACAGATACAGTATCCTCTTCTCATATTGCCACAGTCTTACTTTTTTGCTGTCTGAGTTTACAAACCACCATAAAAAGTACAGAACTGTGCATGGGCAAAGTAAAATGTAAATGAAAAAAAAAACAAGTCAAACAATTTTAAAAGCCACTCAACTTTCAATTTAGAGGATCAGAAAGTACTTCACAGAATTTTATGTATCAGACTACATAGTAGATAAAGAGTGAACAGTTTGTTACTTTTCAGTGGCCTTGGTTGTTTCCTACATTGGAGTCTCCATTATTCAACTCCTTCATGTAAAATGTTAAAAAAAAAAACCACCAACAACCCAAAATCCTCTGCTACTTTGACCTAAATATACCATTGTGTTTTCCTTATACCCATGGCATTAGCACATGGTCAGAATAAAAACAGCATTGATACTTCTCTGTAGGAATCAAGAATAGGTCAGGACTTCTAATTACTTTCTTCCTAAATGCAGATCCTAGTTAGTTCTCTCAAAAATGATAAAGTAAAAGGTCTTGGGGATAAAATTCTAGGAAGCAACATAGAAACAGTCAAAAACTGTTATCCCAGTCTTTCAAACAGGATCAGCTTAGATATAATGCTTTGTGGTACACCCACTAGGTAAAAAAGGAAGTCCAAGAGGATCTCCAGGAAGTGGTTTCATTATGGACCAAGGAGACTGTATCTGTCCCATCAACACAGATACTACAGGACATGGCTATATCACTGTATCTTTTGGTTAAGTGCCACTGGTACATGTTACGATGAAAAGAACAGAATGTATAGTCCAAATGGACCTGCATTTCTCTCTCCAAGTTTTGGTATCAATGCTATATCCTCCTCTGTTTGGGTTCCATTGTTAAGTGCACAGAAATAGACAGCAGCATTTGTTCTGAAACCCTCACATACCAAACAGTATATTCCAGGAGGTAAAAACCAAACACTAAATTCTACCCTCAAGGTGTCAAGTGTTCAGGATAAAGAGCAGTGTGACCCAGAGGAGGCAGTAGCCAAGGGAAGGGCAACATTGGAAATTTTTTTTTACGTTCATGCCAGGAGAGGATCAGGGTGTAGTTCCTGTGTTAGCACCAGGATGACTGGGAGAAGTCAGGCAAAAAGGGCACTGAACAAACCAGCATAGACACCTCCACAAATGGATTTTTACTTTTCCCCATCTCCTCATTTTTTACAGCTCATACCTTCAGAGCTGACCATTGGGTGAATGAGTTTACTGCTTTCACAGCTCAAACAACTCATCTGTAAAGGGACTGGATATGAAGAGAGATTGGCTCTGCTCCAAAATGAAGTTTTGCTCCTTCTAATTTCTTCTACACTTAGTATCCACCATACTGCCAGCTCATGAGCCAAGAGACAAAAACATCCAACTTCACCATTTGCCAAAGCTTTCTTCAAACCAAACTCCACAGAAAAGACAGAACTAATGCAGCTACACTGGAGTGCCTCTAAAGACTGAGCCTTCATGCACAGACACAGAGCACAGAGGTATGCTGTAGAGATCATCTCAGATAAGATAGGAACTCCCAGCTTGTACATTATTATCTGCTTTTTCAGGGTGGAGAAATGGGAGTTGAGTTGCCACTTGGAGTTTGGTTATAAACATGTCTTTCTATTGCTGTTTGGGGCACTTTGCACCAGGCAGTACCTTTGACATCTTCATCTTATGACCCACCCCCCCAAGGTGAAAAAAGTTGGTGTCACCTACATAACCTTAAGTCTCCAGACCTTAAGGTCTGGAGCCAGACCTTTTACACCAAGGTGAGCTTCTCACCATTAGAGGACACTGCCAAATTGGAATTTCTCTGCTCCAGTCTGATGGTACCAAGGAGGACTTCTCAAGATGGTGTCTTCGAACTTTGTGTTCATGAGCCACACCAAGGAACCTTCAAAACTATACCTGAAGCAGATCCTCCCTTCAAACCTGTTGAAACTTGGACAGGTGGTCTCCATTGGCATTCAGCTAGAAGCTGTAGCAATGGGTTTCTTCAGATGTTGGCTCATGAGTTCCCTGGCACGTGACACTTGGATGTGTTCGTAACATGAGTTACAGACAAGAACTGGGTCATAGAGCTGTTGGTCAGGAATGGGCAACTTCAGGTGGCAACATCCAGCACAGAACACATTCCCACAATTTCTGACAAAAGATAAAAGAAGGATTTTTAAATGAATATGTAATGAAAATAAGCGATAGAGAGGAAAAGGTTTCAGAGATCATCAACGTGAAAAAGACAAACCTAAAAAATAATAATAATAATACATAGGAATCATTTCTGATTAAGGTCAAAAGATCTCACCTGCAGTGGTGTCTCCGTTTGGCCAACCAGAATTCACAGTCACAGTTATAGCAATGGGATGCCATATGGTCAGGAACCCAACGAGTCACCTGACAGAAGTAAAGGGAGAAAAATTCAGGTTCCTTTCCAACAGATTGCATCAACAAAATAAATTTCCTATTTTACAGGTGGCTATCGTTTGCCTTACAAAATTTATAAATGATAATAGCATTTACATAGTGCAAAGAGCCTTACACATTATCTCATTTGCATATCACTCATCTCACTGAAAGATAGCAGTCTATGGTGATGGCAAATGCGCCTCAATAATATAGCAATCATACCTCAGTTTCTTTCTTATCAACAGGTTCCCAACTTGCTTCTGAAAGGCAGTCCTCACTGTGATCAGAGCCAAAATCTTCTGTATCACTGCCATCTGACTCTTTCAAACATGTCTAAAGAAAACAGAAAGGCACAGAAAAATAGATGCTCCTTAAAATCCCAAGTTATTACCTAAAACACTAAGATTTTTCACCCTCAGATTATCTCACTAGCAAATGGTGACAAATGATACATGAGAGCCATTTCCTTAATATCCTAACCACAAAAAGAGAAAAAGTCATTACATTATGTTGTTGTATTGTGTTATTGTTCTTATATTCCCATGAGGAAATAGGTTGGTCCTTAGAACACAAAACATGATGAAATCATGCTAGGAAACTGATCAGTGGAACAAATTCACTACTTACAAAGTCATCCTCATAGTCCATGGGTGGCTCTGCTGGAGGAGCACAGCAGTGACGAATATCCAGCCTCATCTGGAGTTCACGCACCTGCCTCCGTAGCAGCTCTACCTCTTGTTTGTACCCTGCTTCAATTTGCCGCAATCTATGCTGGATCACATCCGTGGGAAAGGGGAGGCCATCATCATCCAAGTACAGAGGAGGCACCGGAGAAGGGCAACTCAGTGGAATAGGCTTTGTACTAGACACCGACTTGGGGTGACCAGACAGCCATGTCCGGTTGTTTTTTCCTGCTGAGCCAGTACAGTGTCCACTGGAATGCTTAGAACAAACAGGTGACTTCACACCTTCTCTCTGAGCCCATTGGCCACCAACATAGGTCCCTGAACCCCTTATCTGCTTATTGTTTGACCTCTTACTGCAACAGCCATAAGAAAGCAGACGTCTAGGGGTCTCCCCATTTGGGAGTGAAGTCACCATTCCCTGGAAACTATCCCAGTTGGATCCCAGAAATGAAAATTCACTTGTCTGGCTCTGGGAAATTGGCTTTCGGACCAATTCCAATGTCCCTTTGCCAAATCGAGGATTCTCCCATAATGGCCCATTTCTAACATTCCCTCTTTGACTAATATCTTCCTCCCAGTGGGCAGGATCCAGCTGAGTATTCAGCTGCTGCTCCTGGGTGATATTTGACACAGAGTCTGAAAGGTCTTGGCAAGGGGGACCCAGGAGTGGGTCTGGAAGAGTTTGGCAGGCAATACTTGGTGGGTTATGAAAGACACCTAAACTGTGATCTGGAGCATCTCTGCAGGGCACGCCTGGCATGGGGTCTAGGGGAGCTTGTTCAAGAATGCCTTGATCAGGAGGGGAATCCTGAGAGAAGGACTCCGGAAGTTTAAAGATTCCATTACATTCAGAGGAAACAACCTGGGATAGCATGTTGGCAGCATTTTTCTTGGGATTTTGTCTAGATGAATGTTCTTCAACATCATTATAAGTCCTACATGGCTTGTCCAGAACAGGAGGGCTTGCAACTGGTTCAGAGTCCTTGGTTTCTTCCAGGTCTTTGATTTCAGGGTCACAGGGGTGGCTCTTCACTTGCTGTAGTACCATGCTATTTAATAATTTGTAACTGGGGGGACAGTTTTTGTGATTCTTCAAAGTATTATTGCTCAAACAGTCTTTATGGTTGCTGGGCTGGGGATGAAGATGGCCCAGTTCCTCCACTGGCTGTTGAAGGCCACCTGGCCCATGTTCTACTAAAGGTATATCTGTTCCTTCAGAATTACTGTGCCAGGGTTCCAAGCCTGCCCTGGCCTCCTGACAGTGGTTATTTAGGTTGGGATCACTAGATGTTCGAGTCAGTGCACTGCTGGTGTCACAGGCAGAAAACAAATCATCCATGGACCTTGTTTTAGGTAACCTGTGAGAACAAGGAATAAAAGCCTCTATGTCAAAAAAGAAATTCAGAACCAAAACTGAGACTTACAAATGATCCTATATCCAAGTCAATCTGAACAAATATTTATTGAGTACCTATTAAGATGGTAACTACAGGGGCAGCTAGGTGGCACAGTGGATAAAGCACCGGCCCTGGATGCAGGAGGACCTGAGTTCAAATCCAGCCTCAAACACTTGACACTTACTAGCTGAGTAATGCTGGGCAAGTCACTTAACCCTCACTGCCCCGCAAAAAAAAAAAAAAAAGATGGTAACTACATGCTAAGGAGATAGACATAGTCCCACTGGATTGGATTGATAATTTCACAACTGTAGAGACATTCCTATGCTAATGCATATCTAGACCTTTGTCTGCATCCAGTCTTGAGAGTATAACCCAAGGCATTAGGAGATGAAGTGACTTGCCCCAACTCACAAAGCAAGCATACAGAAATAGAACTTGAACCCAGGTCATCCTAATGCTTAGGCCAAGCAAATTATCACCTTTATATAGATGATTCCCAAGTCTGTATTTTCAGTCTCAAACTTTTTTCCCCATGTTGCAGTCTCACATGTCCACTAGCTTGCTGGACAAACAACACATTCCAAAGCATGTCTTTAACACTGCCAACAAAAAACAGTTCTTTCCTGACTTCCCTATTTCTGTCAAGATCATCACCATTCTTAACCTGTTTGTCTCACTTTCCTCCACTATAAATTGGGAAGCACCTACCTCATAGGGTAGTTGTGAGAATCAAATGAGCTTATACTTGTAAAATGCTTAGCACAATGCCTGGCACAAAGTAGATGCTAGATAAATGCTTATTCCTTTTTTTCCCCTTTCAAGTCATCTAGGCTAAAAATCTTGAAGTCATATTTGAATGTGAGAGAATAGGAGTCAAATCAGTTGCAAAGATCCCTTAAGTATTTCCAAACTGTTTCTCACATATATTCCCTCCTACTCATTCCCACTGTTATCCACCTTGTCTAAGATCCTATTCTCACCTAGCCTACTATAATTACTTTCTAACTGGTCTTCTGGTTTGACACATCTTTAGGTGAAATGCTTAAAAAGTTCTTTCAACTAGTACAATGACACTTAACAGCATAGTAAGAAGGTTTTTCCCTTTGACTCTCTCACAGATTCAGCTCTAAGGTTGTTTGTCACTTCCAGACTGATGATAGGAGCTTATCTATCCTTTCAACAAATTCTTCCTCTTTCAAGTGGCCCAAAGTGGTTGTGATATATACAGACAAGCAGGGACTTGAGGCCAAGCCATAAAAAGTTAAATTGAAAGGATTAGAAATGTTCAGGTTATGAAAAGAAAAATTAGGTTGGTATGATGCTAATTTCAAGTATCTGAAGAGGGATTAAACTTGTCCTGCTTAGTCCTAAGTGGCAAAACTTGGAGAATTAGGTAGCCTTAACAAAGAGATAAATTCAAGATTTGATGTTAGAGAAAAATAAATAAAACAAAAATAAATAAAGCAAAATATCTCCAACTTTTAGAGCTATCTACATTTGGAATGCCTTGTTAGGCAGTGGGTCTTTCCCTCACTTGAGGGTCGGTCTTTAATGGAAAACCTAGATGAGCACTTCTCATGCATGTGGTAGATGTGGATGCTTTTCTTTGGATCAGTCATACTGATCATATTGAACAGTCATAATTGCCCTCTGTGGACCCTTATAACTCTGTGAGTCCAAAGGTCCAATAATATTTCCAATAAATTATTTATACACATAAAAAAAATAAGATACTTGACATGGTGCCTCCACATAGTAGGCATTTAATAAAACGCTTGTTTCCTTCCCTCCTTCTACCCTGCAGTCTTTCTCCCCTCCAATTAAATCTATACATTACTGCCAGCTTAATCTTCCCCAAGCACAGCTTTTCAATTGCTTTACTTTTTTGATCAAAATCTTCAATGGTTCTTCACTGCCTAAGCTTCTATAATCTTCAATCTAATATTGTTTTGTTGGGGTTTTTTTGTTTTTGCAGGGCAATGGGGTTTAAGTGACTTGCCCAGGGTCACACAGCTAGTGTTTGAGGCTGAGTTTGAATTCAGGTCCTCCTGAATCCAAGGCTAGTGCCTTATCCACTGTGCCACCTAGCTGCCCCTCTTCAATCTAATATTGAACAGCATTCAAGACCTTTCATAATATGACCTCACCCTATCCTTCCAGCTATGCTGGCCACTGTTCCCTAAATGTATCCCATGCTTTCTTGCCTTTATTCATGTTATGCCTGTGCTGAAGATGAGCATATCCAGTTTAATTCAGTTAAACACCTATTTAGCACCTCCTAGGTGCAAGAGACTGTGCTAAATGTATTTTCCACCACAAAAATGAAAAGCAACAGCCCCTACCTTCATGAAGCTAATATTCTAAAGGGAGTATAAAAGAGATATTGTTTGTACATAATTAAATGTGATACAAAGTAGGTTATGATAGAGATAATAGGAAAACCAAGTAAAGGAGAGTCAAAGTACCATTCTAAATTTGAAGAAAAAGAGCAATTTCATCTGAGAGAGTCAAAAATAAAGAGGTATTTGGGTTTGGTCTGGAAGGAAGGCATTTCAGATAGATATAGAGAAGAGGGAATTCTAAATGACACATGAAAAGCAGCATGAGGAAAAACTTTAAGGCAGAAGAGGGTAAAATGAGAGTAATCCAGTTTAAGAGAATATAGAATACATGAAGAAAAGTATGAAATGAGGCTAGAAAGGTGGGCTGGAGCCTGATGATAGAAAGCTTTGAAGACCAGAATCACGAGTTTATATTTTATAATGTAAGAATAAAACTTATCAATGAAACTTTAAAAACAAAGAGAAAAAAGAGTTTATATCTTATACCAGGACTTCTTAAACTTTTTCCACTTGTAACCCCTTTTTGCCCAATAATTTTTTATGCGACCCCCAGGTATATAGGTACATAAAATAAGTATACATAAACTTTTATTGTTGCCAAATTTTTCGTGATCCCCACATTCAGTTGCATGACCCCATATGGGGTCACAACACATGGTTTAAGAAGCTAGGTTTTATGAATAACACGGAAATATGTTTAATGTGATTATACATATATAACCCATATCAGATTGCTTTCTGTCTTGGGGGGGGAGGAAAGGAGAAAAATTTGGAACTAAAAATCCTATGAAAACAAATGTTGAAAACTATTTTTACCTGTAACTGGGAAATAATAAAATACTTTTTATGGGGGAAAAAAAAGCAGCTAGGTTTTATACCATAAGCAATGGGGAGCCACTGAAGATTTCTGAGAGGGTAGAATGAAATTACCATAGTTATGCATTATGAAAATGCCAGCAGTGCTGTGGGGTTGAACTAGAGACAGGGTTAGACTGAGGGTATAAACCCAAGTTCACAAGTTATTACAATAATCTAGGTGAAAAAGAAAGTTAGGACCCACAATAGGGTGGATATAGTGAGAAGGGAGAGATGGGAATGAATTCCAGAAGTGGAATAGTAACCATTGGAAGTATGGTATCAAAAATGGAAAAAAGTCAAAGATGACTCCTTCAAGTCCTATCTTAGGAGCCACCTTCATAAAGCTATTCCTGATTCTGCTGAATTAAATGGGATATCTTCCTCTTCTAAACTCCAAAAGCCCTTTGTAATTCTCTTATCATATTTATCATATTCTTTCTTAGACTGTAGTAAGTTATAGTCTGTTCCCCCATTAACAGGACAGTAAGCTCCTTGAGAATTGTTACTGTCTTACCTTTTTTATTATCCACAATACCTAGTCTAATGCCTTATACATAATAGGTGATTAATAACTATCTATTGACCACAGTATCTAGTTCAGAAGAACTAGATTCAAGCTTTTGGAGTAAGAACTCACCATTTGACAAAAATTGCTGGGAAAACTGGAAAGAAGTTTGGAGGAATCTAGGGCACAGACCAACATCTGACCAAGATAAAGTCAAAATGGATACATGAAATAGACATAAAGAGTGATGCCATAAGTAAATTAGAGGAGCATGGAAAAATGTACCTGTCAGATCTATGGATAAGAAGAGTTTATGACCAAACAAGAGACAGAGAGGATCACAGAAAGCAAAATGGATAATTCTGATTACATAAAATTAAAAAGCTTTTGCACAAACTAATGCTGCCAAAATTAGAAGGAAAGTAGGAAACCAGAGAAAAAAAATTTTACAGCAAGTATCTGATAAAGGCTTCATTTCTCAAATATGCAGAGAACTGGGACAAATTTGTGAAAATAAGAGCCATTCCCCAATTGATAAATGGTCAAAAAATATGAACAGTTTAAAGGAGAAATCAAAGCTATCAATAGTCACATGAAAAAATACTCTAAATCACAACTGATCAGAGAAATTAAAATTAAAACAACTCTGACTTACCACCTCTCACTTATCACATAGACTAACATGACAGAAAAGGAAAATGATAAGTGCTGGAAGAAATATAGAAAAATTGGGATATTAATTCACTGTTGGCAGAATCGTAAACTAGTCTGGAAAACTATTCATTCTGGAGAACAATTTGGAACTATGCCCAAACGGCTATAAAACTGCACATACCCTTTTCCACTGCAATACCATACTACTACATCTAACTCCAAAAGAGATAAAAGAAAAGGGGAAAGGACCAAAAGGTACAAAACTATTTGTAGAAGCAATTTTTGTGGTGACAGAGAATTGGAAATCGAAATAATACCATATGATTATGATGGAATACTACTGTGCTATAAGAAATTACAAACAGCTCAGAAAAACCTGGAAAGCCTTACATGAACTGATGCAAAGTAGAATGAGCAGAACCGGAAGAATATTGTATACAGTAACAGGAAGCCTCTATGAAGATCGACTGTGAATGACTGAGCTGTTCTCAGCAATACAATGATCCAAGACAATCTTGAAGAACTTATGATGAAAAATGCTATCCATCTCCAGAGAAAGAACTGATGGAGCCTGAACGTAGTTAGAAGCATACTTTTTCTTTACTTTATCTTTCTTAGGGGTTTTTCTGTTGTGTTTTCTTTCACATCATGACTAACATGAAAATGTGTTTTGCATGACTACACATGCATAACCTATATCAAATTGCTTGCTTTCTCAATGAGTGGGGGAGGGAGTGAGAGAAAATATTTGGAACTCAAAATTTTTTTAAATGAATGTTAAAATATTTTACATGTATTTGAGAAATATTTAATGAAATAAAAACATTAAAAATAATAATGATCTGTTGAATTGAATAGTACAGACTAAATAATAAGTGTTATATGAGTTAAGAGGACAGGGAAAGACTACCCAGCTGGGTTAGTTGGAAAAGGCTTAATAGAGGAAGTGAAATCTGAGCTGGGCTTTAAAAGGCTTAATAGGATTTAAAGAGAAAGAAAAGAGAGAACATTTCAAGTAAGGGAAAAAAATGGCATGAAAAAAGACCCACATTTGATTTTTATAGAACTGTTGTCAACCTTCATTCAGTGATTCCCCATCATCATCTCATCTCAAACATGTTTTCTTCCTTCAAAAGTTAACTTTTCTACATGATTTCAATGGATGTCCTGCTACTTTTTGGAGGCCTGGGTTTCAAATTTATAAGTCATGGCTAGTTCTTCTCCTCACCCCCCATTCCTGTTCCCAAATCCCACTAATAACTCCTTCAATGTCTCAAATCTGATCTTTCTTTTCCACAAGCAGTAATCTAAATACAGGATTCACATGTGCATTTCTAAAATGACCTTCTAACTGGTGGTCTTCTTAACTTTGATCAACTTACAACATTGTCAGATTAGTCTTCCTAAAACATCATGTTCATCATATTAATCCCCTACTTGAGAATCTACAATGGCTTCCTCTTTATCACTAAATCAAATCCGCAATAATCAGACTGGTACTCAAGATGTTCCATCCATTGTTTGAATCTTCTCACTCCTTCCCATCATAGTCCCTCTGCTCTGGTCAACCCCCCTTCCCCTTATTTTGACTAGGTTATGACTAACGTTCATGACACGTTCCCTGACTAATCACCTCCCACAGTGCTCTTTTCTTGCTTTTAATTTCCATAAGTATTCTTTATGTATGTAGTCTATAACATTCCACCACTCTTATGAGCTTATCTTTAGAATCTCCATACCTAGAAGATCTGAGAAGAACCACATTGGTTACTTCAGAATCACAGAATGTCAGGGTTGGAAGAGACCATAGTGGCTATCTAATCCAACACAAAGATAGATCTGACAGGTACATTTTTCCATGCTCTACAGATTTTGAATTGGAAAAGATCTTAGAAGCCATTGAGGCAGCAAGATGGCACAATGCATAAAGCACTGGCCCTGGAGTCAGGAAGACCTGAGTTCAAATTTGGCCCCAGACACTTACTAGTTGTGTGACCTTGGGCAAGTCACTTAACCTCTCTTTGCCTCAGTTTCCTCATCTATAAAATGAGGATAATAACAGTACCTACCTCACACAAGGCTGTTATGAGGATCAAATGAGATAATAATTATAAAGCACTTGGCATAGTATCTGGCATATAGTAAGTACTATATAGATGTTAGCTATTATTTTTACCTAGTTCAACTTCTCCCTGTACAACAATCTCAGCTATAGAATATGTGATATCCGGTTATCTCGCTTTTGCCTGCAGGCTTCCAATGAAGGGGAATCAGCTCTCTCCTCCATACCATGATAGCTCTCCTTGTTTCGCCATTTTTCCTGATATCAAGCCTAAGTTTGCCCCTTTGTTCTTGGTTCTACCTTCAGCGACCACACAAAAGGAATCTTTTCCACTTCAGGGTCCCTCAGATACCCAAGTCCTTTCCCCAACCTATCCATCCCCAGTTCCTTCAACCAATCTTCATGTGACAGGAACTCACATACCCCTTTCCTCTTCCCCACTCTTTTAGCAGAGCATAATATTGAGGACAAAGTAAATAGCCCAAAAAAACCACAATAAGCACTTACTGAATTAAAATGAAAAATCGGGGAGGTTTTTGGTTTGTTTTTTAGGCTTAAAGACCTAAAAGCTCCTTAGCACAAGGAGAACATTCTAACTTCTATTTACATCAAAACTTCAAAAATCAATGACTTCATCAGTCTGTGAACTCCTTCCGCCAACTAATGCAGAGAGATAGTGCCCCTACCCTCTCCTCTAGTGAGGTCATGAGTTGGTAGGGCCAACCATCTGGTAATGAGCTTCTTAAAGACTTCACTAGGCTAATCCTCAGACAAAAGAATAGTTTGTCACCTAGTACACATTTGAAGCTTGCAAGGCCAACCAAATATGGTGCTCTGCTAGTATAGCCCTCAAGGAAGCAGGATCTCCACCACATCACAGTAAAATATTTGAACAGGATTTTAGGGAACCAGATGAAAAGAAATTTATCAATTTAAATGTCTGTTTCTTTCTGAAAGATAAATCAAGAATACCCCCATATGGGGGATTCAGTTCCCACAGACAATCATGTCCTTCTGACAGCTAATGCAGGAGGACATGACAAAAATTCTCACAAAGACTCCCTACATCTGACTACAGAAAAGCTATTAATGCCATGCCATCATATCACTCTTCTGTTTAGGGCTCCTCCCCCTCCTTGATGTGTCACAGAATTAGGGCAGCTCCAGGAAATATTGTACATTGAGAGAAGACCTGAAGAAAGCACAAAATGCACCTTGAACTAGCTATGTACCAAGGCAGTCTTTCACCCAATTTCAAAGACTTGTTCTAAATATATCAAGAAAGACCTACATTTAGCCAAGGAAGGGAAAGGTGGGAAAGGTTTCTCTTACCTGTCCAGAGATCGGCCAGTGAACTCCTGACTCTGAGGTACCGGAGGAAGGTAAAGGTCCATGCTATCTTCCCCAAGTGTGCATGGAGATGATGCTGGAAGGTACACAGCTGTCCAGAGGTGCAGGGCCCGCACATGACACACAGGATGGAGGACCTGGAGAGGCAGCACAATATATTACTCATTCATTTATAATTATGCTTCAGGGGCAGCTAGGTGGCACCGGCCCTGGAGTCAGGAAGACCTGAGTTCAAATCTGGCCTCAGACACTTGACACTTACTAGCTGTGTGACCCTGGGCAAGTCACTTAACCCCAACTGCCTCACAAAAAAACAAACAAAATACATCATTTATAATGATGCTTCAATCTGCCAGCCCTTCCTTACCAAACACCCAGTACTGCTTCTACCACCACCAAACCCTGCCAGTTCCTGCTGTAACCACCAAAGGAGTGTCCAAGCTCACCAGCTCTGAACCCGGAACATAAAGAAAGTTGTGGAAATTCTTGTTGCCCGCTCTGAGGAGAGACCACACTGAACAGGTCCGCTTATAAATGTTACGCATCTCTCGCTCCCATGGGTTGTTGGCCAGGAAGGTGCCATACAGACAAGAGTATGTATGCTGTACCAGTTTTACCTGGAGAAGCAAAACAACTCATCATATCTTGGAAACCTGACTCTGTATCATCCCTTTCTTAGGCCACAAGCTCTCAGAGATGAGGGAGATCCTCCAACTTACCAAGAAGGCTTCGTTAAATTCAAACAGACAAGGAAACTGCTTAAGCAGCTGATGAACTGAATCAAGCCACTGGAGAAACACTGGGCACTGTTCATTCTGATCCTCTGCATTCTCTTGGTGACCACATCGGTCACCAAACTTGTGACCGAAGTCCAGCCAATCTGACTCTACCAACACTTGGAAACCCTGTGAAGAAAACAAACACCCTAAGCCTTGGGACCCCTCAAAGAAGGTCAGAGAGAGCCCTTGGGGTATTCTGTGGAAAAGGTCCTGAAGCAAAACTCATTTTCCATCAATCAATAAGCATTTACAGTAAGGTGAGAGGTCTTATCTCACAAGAGGTTTTAAAGGACTCTGTCTAGCCTGTGCATTGGCCCTAGGTTTTCTACCTGAGAATTTCACATTCAGACCCTTAGTTCCCACAGTCGTCACCCCAAGACATTCCTTCTTCCTTCTCCTCTTCCCCAGCCACCATCTGTACCTCCAAAGTCCGATAGTAGGGATCCAAGAGAATCTTTGCCAGGGCTACAATTTGGGGAGTACGGTCCCAGCCATCTGAACAATGAACCAGAACTGGTCGGCCCTCCCGGTCCACCGTGTTTGACACCAGCACTGCTGCCTTTAACATCACTGATAAGTGTTGCAGCCATTTGGTGCTTTCCAATGCTGACAGCCAGCTATTTAGATGAAGAGAGAAAAACATGTTACTGAGGACCCTAAGTCCCTGGAAGACTCCCAATCAGTACACAACGCCACGCCCAACAACTCCCCAGGGAGTGCAGAAACCAAAAGACACACTGTTGGAGGGAAACAAGTTGTAAGACATCTCTATGAGGAGTACACACTTTAACCACTCCCTCTTGCCAAGTTTTCTGTTACTCAGAGAACTACTAAATCTAAGAAGTTCTCTCTCATACCCTTCACATCTCATAACAAAATAATTGGCTAAGAAATAGAACTGGGGTGGCCAGGATTGGTTCATAGTGAATAGAAGTTACAGAGATGCCCAGGACAAAGAATCAGGAACCAATCTAAACTTAAATTTTTAGGTCACTTCTTCCCCAGGAAAAGGATACAAGTTAGGATGAGATATGGTCTAGGACAGGATCAGAACAGCAAGGAGTACCTACTTGCTAGGGTCTGGCATCTGACTGCAGACAGCTCGAAGGTACTGGAAGCTGTTCCGAATGGAATGGATATTGGCCATTCCCATGAACACCACTTCACAGTTGGGATAGTACTCTGCAAAAGAGAGAAGAGGAAATAAGAGCTAGTTCAGAGTAAGGTACCCGGTGTAATGAATAGAGTGCAAACTATGCTATACAAGAATCAGCAGAAGGACATGTCCAGGTTTAGCCTAAAGAAAAAAAGACTTAGGAAGGAGATATGATGGGTCTCTTTATATATTTAAAAGGCTGCCAAGGGATGGAAATTGACAAGAGACAGATTTCAGGTCACTAAAATCAAAAAATACAGAACAAATAGAACTTTCCAGAAGTAGAATGGGCTGCTGGAGTGGGGTGAGGGAGGGAGTCAGTTGCCCATCAAAGGAGGTCTCCAAGCAGAGTTTGGATGAGGATGTGGTGGCTCTAAGTCCTGTTCAAATAGACATTGCATTAGATAGCCTCTAGGGTCCCTTTCAACCCTTGAGATTTTGTGATTCTAAACAGGAACACAGGAATGAGGGTGGCCTCTTGCCCCCACTTCTGCACCTGGCATGTAAAAGTGGGGCCCCAGAGGGATCTTCTTATAAACTGAACTACCTTTACCTCTTGGGACACCACACAGAGCCAAAGTAGGGAAAGAAAAGTGAGCTGTCTGCAAGTATAAGGGAAAAGGTGGTTGGCACCTTCACATTCACAGCCTCCGCCCTTGGCCCGGTTGGCCACTGCTGCTGTATAGGACCGAGCATCTAAGATGAGCAGCTTCTGGGGTGCTCCAGTGCTCTCCACTCCAGAGCATGCTGTCAGAGAGGAATCTAAAACACATGGGGAAAGGACACCCAAGGGATAAAGGTCAGAAACAACTGTCCCAGTTTTCTCTTGCTCCTCTGGCACTCTCCCTCTCACTCAGCTCAAGGAGAAAGAGCCACATAAATATTGAGTCATAACTCCCTCCCCCAACTCCCACACCTCAGTTTAACTCCCTGGGAATTAGGTTTAAGGTAAAGCGTGCCCCTCAGTACTGAGTGCCACATCTTACCGAAGTCAGCATCACATGTTTCACTTCCCTCACTGTTCCCATTGAAGGGGACACCCCCAGCTGCCCTCACCCCAGGATCCAGGGCACAGGCTTTGGCAATAGATGTAACCAGGTACTCATCATCAGCATTGCGCCAACCCCACCAGCTGATCTCTGGCTGGCTGCAGCGGGCAATTGCAGCCCCATTGCGCAAGTGTCTAGAAAGAAGAACATGGTCAAGCTGCTTTCAAACATAGCAAAGACAGGGACCTGTCCCAGAGTGCTCAAGGGTACTAGAGAAGCCAACCCAGAGGCAGAAAGGGACAAAAGTAAAAAGGTTCTATATTTAAAAGATAGCCCTAATTCCATAAGATTTATACAGTATGTAACCTGCTAGACACACACAAGAGGGAAGAGAGTCATACCAAGGACTCCAAACCTAGCAGTTATTAGCTATCTGGCTATCAGTATGCCATGTAGAGCAAATGTTTAAATTTTTTTAAAAAGTTGATTGAATGGAGCAGTTAGATGGCGCAGTGGATAGAGCACTGGCCCTGGAGTCAGGAGTACCTGAGTTCAAATCCGGCCTCAGACACTTAACACTTACTAGCTGTGTGACCCTGGGCAAGTCGATTAACCCCAATTGCCTCACTAAAAAAAAAAAAAGTTGATTGAATTCTCCATAAAGATCATCTCCTCCTAAAAGATAGGGTAAAAACAGAGCAGAGTCCAGGGATCTTGACTCCTCATCCATCAAGCAAACCCCCCCCACCCAAAGATGGCTAGTTCCTGAGCTGTCCCCATACAAATGTGGAGACTCTTTCTCCTCCTGAATAAGAAATGACCTCCTCTGACATCAATCCTTCCTACCACACACAAGTCCCATTTCCTTACCTATACACCACAACAGGGATCCGCTTCCACGAACGGAAAGAAGCCACATTCTCTAGCTCCTTATCTGTGATCCACACAGGAACCAACAACTTCTGGGGATAACTGGGACACAACCTGAAGAGAAGCCAAAGAGTACACTTGAGTTGTGGTTAAGAAATATGGAACATCAGATCGCAGTTCTAAAGCAAAAGGGACAGAGGACAGTGTATAGGGAACTGGAGGGGGAGTCAGGAAGACCTAGGTTCAATATCCCACCTCAGACACTTACTTACTAGCCACGTGGCCCCATGTGAAGACTCAATAGCCTCTGAGGCCCCTTCCTGTTCTAAACCTGTGATCCTAGGACCAGAGAGGTCATTGAGTCTTATCTCTTTATTTTTACATATGAGAAAACTTATTAAGTGACTTGTCCAAGGCCACACAGGTAGTAGCAAAGCAGGAATTCAAACTCAGACTCTATGATTGCCAAGTTGAGTGTTCTGTCCCCTTTGCCACACTGTTCTCCTCTGGGAGCAAGACCCCATTAAGTGATTACAGACTTTTCCCTTCCTCTACCACCAAATTTTTCCCATCATCACACCATCTACAATGTTTAAAGAGAGTTCCCAACAGGGTGCAGTCCTAGGTGGGGTCAGAACCTCTCCTGCTCCTTCTCCTACAATGCTTTCCTTTCCTCTTGCCCTCACTTGTTTTTTTTTTGGTTTTGGTTTTTTTAGTGAGGCAATTGGGGTTAAGTGACTTGCCCAGGGTCACACAGCTAGTAAGTGTTAAGTGTCTGAGGCCAGATTTGAACTCAGGTCCTCCTGACTCCAGGGCCGGTAATCTATCCACTGCGCCACCTAGCTGCCCCTTGCCCTCACTTGTAATTGCTGTTGATGTGTGAGACTCTCCAGACGTTGTGCAGGTCAAATCCCATCCTCACCAGCTCTGCCTCCTGCCGGCATCGTACGTGTTCTCCTACAAATACACACACCAACTGTCAGTATGCACAAGGAATTGTGATCTTTAAGGAAGATAGAGGGAGGGAAAGAGAAGTCAGACCAGCACCTAGGAGCCTGGCTAGCGGAAAGGGGACTGCAAGAGGCAAATGCCAACTCACCCGGCTGGCAAAGATGGGTGTGCTGCTCCTCCTCAGTCAAGCCCAGGCACCAGGCATGGTAGGCAAAGGCAAAAAGGTCCTCGGGTTTGGCAGGTCTGGCTGTGGCTCGGCTCAGCCTTGACAACCACTCTTGGCACTGCTTGAAAGTAGAAAAGTGGCACCTGCCGTACAAAAAGCCACAGGTCTGGATAAGGCAGGGGGTAGGAATGCACAGGGGAGGAGGTGGTTTGGGGGCCAGAAAAGCAACAAGGAATGGCAGACTGGAATACTGTGGGATATCCTAGAGGCAGGAATCTGGCCATTAGTCCTGGACAACTCCAAGACCTGCTTCTAGGGCCACTTTTTCCCTTACCCTCTCCCTCTACTCCTAGAGAACATCCTCATCCTCTTTCAGAGGTCCTTTTTCCATACGATAGCTCCTGGTTGGTTGTCTCATGAAATCTAAACTCCTCTGATTGTCTTTCTTCTTCCCCCATCCCTTTGCTATTTTTTCTCTTCTGAATTTAACTACTCCAATTATCTTTCAAAACCCTCTGAAATCAGGTCCCAATTTCATCCGATCTTATTTCCTATAATTTCTAAATTTTTTTTTTTTTGCAGGGCAATGAGGGTTAAGTGACTTGCCTAGGGTCACACGGCTAGTAAGTATCAAGTGTCTGAGGCCAGATTTGAACTCAGGTCCTCCTGAATCCAGGGCCAGTGCTTTATCCACTACACCACCTAGCTGCCCCCGCCCTACTCTTTCTAATGTAAATCTTCTCAAACAAATCTCACCATCCTCCCAAACATGCTATGGTCATTCTTGCTCCTATATCTTTGCTCATTATCACTTTCTTCTCTATCAGAAAGCAACCCATCCCTCCTTTCAAGGCTCAATTCAGTGATGACCTCCTCCATGAAACCTTCGATTACTTCACCCATTATCATCAAGAGAGACACTCCAGTGAGGTCCTCCTTTTCTGAATCCCTCAAGCACCAGTCAACACCACATAGTTTAACACAGGCAATAAGAAAATGGATAAATGGTAGTTCTGTATCCCCAGTTAAAATATTAATTCCTCAAAAGCAGGAACCATATCTTTATTCTTCATTTCTATTCTCCCTGGCATCTAGCAAGTACTCAACAAATGCCCATTGGTTGATTAATGGAGATATCAAGCTGGGTGTCTAAGGAAAAGAAGACACATAACAATTCACAGTTTATTACTGAAAAGTCCCAAACAAATAAGGAAAGTAAAATAGTTCCTTGAAAAGGGGTACTGCTTTATTTTTGTCCTTGAAAACCTAGCATTTGTAGATAACTAATAGATGTTTGATGAATTAGGCTCTGATTCGGTGAGAGACCTCTTAGCAGTAGAGAAGTCTGGCAAAGATGAGGACAGGAGGGACAGAGCAGGGACACCCAATGGCTACGCTACCCTCACCTCACCACCTTGGAATCCTTGCAGGCAATATGCAGCTGAAACATATCCCGGCTCTCCACGCTGTCAATCATCCGCAAGGGCACCTAGTAGGGAAGATAAGTAGGAAGTCCCTCAAAACTTAGTCCTCATCTCTCTCAATACTAAGTACACAATGCCCAGATACAGGCTAAGAAAAAGAGGGTAGTGGGGCATGTAATTGAGGGAATGAAACGGGAGCCCAAAGAGAAATGGACAAGAACCTCTTCTACATTTTCTTGTTGAAAGTAGAAAAGTAGCACCTGCCACAAAGAGGAGCCACAGGTCTAGAGAAAGCAAGGAATAATCCATAAGAGTTTGGAGTCAGGGAAGGACCCTCCATCCCCACCCCATACATACAAATCCACCCTGTTCTTGTTACCTGGAGGCGAGGAACTAGAATAGGAACTCACGTTAATGACCGAGTCTTTGAACTTGATGTGTAACCGGTAGTTGGAGATGGCAATAAGGGCATCAGCTGCCCGGCCTAGGAACTCTACCCCCTCCCCCTGCAGCACTGTGAAGGGTACCTGCCAAAAGATAGGCCCAGGAGTTAAGAGCTAAGCCTGTCCCTATTTACTGTCCCCACCCCCACAAACACACCTCTGCTCTCTAGGACTCCCCGTGGAGGAGTTGGGCCAACACAAGGGAAGTAAGTCCTCTCCATGGTAACTTATACCAGGCAACTGCTGCCCTGCAGAGAGTTGCCCCTCCCGTCCCTGGGGCCAAAAGTTCCACAATAAGGTAAAAGACTCCCCTCCCTGCTGGCCTGGGTTGGGAGGCAGATGACAATGAACAGTATCAAACAAACCTCCTCTCTGGCTCAGACTGAGTCCAAAGAGACCTCAGAGACCATCTAGATCAACTCTTTCAACTCATCATTCTAGGGATGAAGAGCCTGAGGTCCAGAGAGGGGAAGTGATTGCCCCAAGGTCACACAGTAGGAAGTGGCAGATCGAGGCCTGGAAGCCAGATCCTGACTTCAAACCCAGGCTCTTTCCACTATACTCTGCCATACTGCCAAGTAGGTCATAAATCAAAGGCCACAGGATCTCTGCACTGGATATAAAGTTTTAGAAAACATCTGGTCTCAACCCCTTACTCTACAGATGAAAACAGAGACCCCTTAATAGCACGGCCAGCCCATGGTCCCAGACCTGGTACAAGAACCAAGTTCTCCTGACTCTTGATCCAAGGTCCTTTTCCAAACTCTCACCTGCAGATCCTCTTCTTCCTTCACTAGTTCCTTGGGGGGAAACAGATCCTTGGCTTGGATATACTCCAGGCTGGGGGGCCCCTCCTCACCCTGTGAAGGAAGCCACCACCCTGAGTTACCAGGTTCCTATCCTCTGGGGTCCTTCTAGTCCTTAAGGTCACCCCACAAACAAAACCATTCAGGTGAGAAACGTCGTACAGGAAACCAAGACTTGGCTGACAAAAGAGACCATAACAGCTCAAGGTTAATGAGCACGTCTAGGGGAAGAGTTAGAATGAAAGGTTGATGAGGAACTGAGAGTCTAGACTCCTAAGCAAGGGGCTCTCAAATAGAACAGAAACTTCCAAACAGTGGGGAGGGAAGGCTATCATGAGATAGAATAAGAGAATAAGAAACAAGGATGAGGGGATATTCCAAAGAAGACAACTCAAAGTTGACAACTGATTATGAGGAAAGAAATGTCAAGAACAAGAGCCTGGAGCTAGAGAGAGAATGATAAATGAAGGAAACAAAGAGGGAGGAGGGCAGGAAATCTAGTCCCATGCTTCCAGAGGGCCTTGGTAGATGCTTTCTAATTATATTGCATCAAAGGTATGTTTGGAGAGATGGGGGGAAGGGGGGTGGCAGGGAAGGCAGTAAGCTGGATGGCCTGTTTTCTTTGTTGGGGCTCAGACTACTGACAGATCTACAGATCTCCATCCCCTGACAAGCAACCTGCCCTAAATCCTGTTCTGAAGGGGAATTCTTGGGGAATATTCCACTACAAGCAGATGTTCTCCCCCAACTGCCCAACAGGATAAGAGAAGAGGATATCTCTAATTAGGAGAGGCTAGAAGACCCAAGGACAGCAAGGGGAAGAAGATCTTAGAAATATTTATTAGGGTATGGAGTATTTTGGAAGAAGATTGGGGAAGTGAGGAAGTAGAATAATCAGGAGAGGGGAAGGAAACTATTGAATGATACAGAGGCAGAAGGAAAGAGATAGAAGCCTTGGGCAAAAAGAGAGAAGGAAAGGAGTAAGGCAGCCAGCTGTCTGGGGGACAATCAAGGAGAAGAGACTGCCACGTCAGGAGAGATGAAGGGGAAGAGGCTGGAAAGTGGGAGACGATTCACCCTAGTCATGGGTACTAGGATATACAAAATAAGCAGGTGGTCAAACAGCACCCAACAAACAAGGAAATATTGCCTAGAACTAGGGAAAAGTAGGAGATGAGAAGGATAAGAAATGGTACCCCCTGCAGGGCGGGGCCTAGAGCTCTGCAGTCAAGGGCAGTGGCTGCAAGAAGAGCCAATAAATCTCCATGCTTAGCCTGCAGCAGTCTCTGACACTAATAGATTAAGGTGGGCTCTAGGAAAGAAAGAGTTAATCCTAGCCTAACACTACCTCCCCCCCAAAGGTCATTAGGTTAGGCCAAGGGGCTTGAGAAGGGTATTCTTGGGAATCAGCATGCTATATAGTCTCTGTAACTGACAACTGAGATAGGAAGGGGATCCAGCAAAGAAGAGAAACCCCAGGTACCCCAGGCCTAGCCAGCACTTACAAAGCAGCTGAGCATTGAGCAGGAGACTCGGGCAGTCAGGCTCATGGTCGCAGGCAGCTGGGGCCAGTGTGCATCTCCCCGAAGCCTTAGCCGCTGCCCTTCCACCAGCCTGGGGCACCCACAGCATCCCGGCTAGAAGGCCCGCCAGATACAACAACCGCAGCAACAACAGCAGCAAGGGCAGCAGCAGCAACAGCAGCGCAGCAAGGGAGCGCCAAGCTAGGGGCCTCCTCTTCCTTCCCTCCCCTCCCTCCCCTCCTCTCCACAATGGAGTGGGCCCCAGCTCCGCCCTCCAAGCTAAGTAAGGAAGGGAGGAAGGAAAAAGGCGGAGCCACTATGCCGCTCTGCAGCGGCCACACAAGGCTGCCTACTGCCTCCCCCTCCCCCAAAGCAGGCTCAGGCTCCACAGCTCCACCCCTCCACCCCACAGGGTCCCCGACCAATGCAGTCTTTCACTAGGCACATCTCCTAGGCTGATGATGGAGACCTGGGGTAAGAAGGCACCATTGCAAATGCCAAGGGAAAGGGAAAAAGCCAACAACCCCTTCAGTTCAGAGAAATCCCACTCTCCTCTCTGCCAAATCATGCCATCCCAAGCTCCATTCTTCCCTCCTTAAGAATTACATCCAGCCCCTTCCCCCAAGATCCCCATCTGCCCATCTCCTCCATTTCTTTCCCCAAAATGTTCTCTCTGCCCAGAGAGGCCCTTCCTCAGTTTATTCCTAACCCCCCTAGCCTTTACTCCTTTTCCTTCAAGATCTCCCCATCCCCCATCAGCCCGTTTCCTTGCCCTCTAATCCCTGCCTTTCTCTTCTCTCGACTCACCTACACACTCTCCCCCAGAACAAAAGAAATGCCAGTCATTCCCACCCCCACAAGCCCTTTGGAAAGGTAGACCAGTTTGGTTTAAGGCAGTCATCCCAAACCTCTGAAAATTTGGTCCCTGTGGATTTTTGATGCCAAGACCTCTACCCTGGTGCTAACTTCATTTCACCTCATATTTGTTCTCTGTCCTTTGATTTCCGAGGGAAAGTTATTCTTGGGGTGAAGGATAATCCCCAAAAGGAGAAGAAAAAGAAAAAAAGGAACTTCCCATCGATAACAAAGAATAATAATTTAAAGGTTTTCAAAGTGATGTATATACATTCCTTCACTTGATCCCTCTCTTCAACCCTGTAATGAAGGTGTTACCTTTAACTTGCAAAAGAGAAAACAGGCTCAGAGAGGTCATGTCTTGCTCAGAGGCATATAGCTAGTAAGTGTCAGAAGCAGAATTCAAGACCAGCTCTCTCCTGAATCCAAATCTAGCTCTTTCTACCATAAGGGGTTACCTCCATAATAAATTAATTGAATCTTCAGATATAACAAGGGGGGTTCATGGGAAAGAGGGGAGTGGCCAGAGGTAGGGAGTAATAATGAGAAGGTTTACCAAATAGTTCTGAGTGAATGACAACTGTAGCCTCAAATTCTTCTCTAATCTCAGCCTTTAAGGCTGGCAGATTCTGAGAAGAAATACAAGAAGTAGTCAACTGATACGCACCCTATGGCTCAAAGTCTCTCCATGGAAAGAGGCCTTAGTCATTTCTCTCAAAGACTCCAAAGCAACACCTGAGCAGCTGACGCTAAGGGAAGAACTGAAAGTATTCTCACCATCTCTATTCCCCAATCCAAGGGAAATCTTACTCCAAAAAGGGAAGAGACAACCAGAAGTAAAGGAACAGTTTGGTCTAAAAAGTACCTAAATCCCCTACTTGCCCCTCCTCCACCCCTTCCATTCTGCTATCTCACCTCTCAGGGACCAGGTATCCATGTGAAACTACCAGCTAAAGGCTTGGGAAAACAGAGCCACTAATAAAGAGAGGAAAAAAAGGAAACAAGGAATGGAAAACATGTAAGACTATCAAGGGAAAATGAGGACTGAGACAAACCATTCCAAGAGGATTCCAGGAGAGCCCTGAATTCAGAATTATCGGATACCCCATCTATTCCACCCTGGTTGGCAACTGAAGCACAAATGTTTTGAAGTTAAATCATCATCACGATGAATTGGTGGAACCTCTCCCAAATAGCATCAGATGCTACCAACAGCTCACAAAATAAGAGTCACAAAGAGCACCAAACTAATGACAAAGATGCACCCAGACTAAATGGAGTAGGGAGGGGCCCAGCCTCAGGAAATTCCACCAGGGATCCAAGACAAATTAAAGGAAATTGGGCAGTCAAGAGAAAAGCTGGTGGTTATCAAGCAGTGTTTGGTGGGCTAAGTAAAATGAGGGTTTCTGGAAATAATCTACCCAATCACAGTATGACTGGCGTTTCTAGGGATGGAGTCCCAGGTTCATCTCTGAGGCTAAAGGTCAGGCAAAGAACTGAAGGGAAACTATTAGAAAGAAGTTGGGGGAAGGGGGAGGCAGGAATATAGAAAGTAGCCTGGAGTTGGAGTGACAGGGGAGAAACAGGGAGGCTTATATGGAGCTCAGATCCCAGGCTCTCTTTGGGTCCTAGATAGAGAAAGAAGGGGCAGTGAACACAAACCTGGCCAGGAAAATGACCTGTCATAAAGGAAAGGGACTTGAGGGAGCCAGAATAGAAAGAACCATGCTGCTATGAATACTCACCATCCTACCGTGGTGAGAGTCCTGGCTGCCTGCTTCTCACTGTGAGGAGAGTAAAGGGGGGGAAAGGTAAGGAACAGTGAACAGAGCTACTTTTCTCCTCATCATTCAGTCAATGGATCACATGGCCCAGCCCTTCCCCAAAACCATCTCCCCCACCCTGGAATCCAGCTTCCCCATGAGTCATTAAAACACTGACTAAGGTAATGGAACTCTAGAAGATAAAAGCTGAAAGGTCAGGTTCCTCTATCTTTTAGTGCCTATTCTGCAGAGCATGAAACAGATTTACAAGCCTAGAGTAGAGATGCATCTGTGGTTACCCAACAAATCAGTGATTCACAGCCCAGGGGTCCTACCTCTCAGTCTGCAGAGGACTGCAACCCCTATTCCTTGATAAAGGCAGCCATCTCAGGACCTAGGGGACTGACAGCCCCAAGGGAAGGGAGAATTCCCAACCCTGACTCACTCCTGAAATGCCTTGCTCCAACCTTTCTCTTCTATTTCCAGTGAAGTATAAAACCAAAAGGACTGGTGGCCTGGAGTCTGTGGGGCTGGGAGCAGCACACACCTGACCTGTTTACTGTGATCAAAGTCCAAGACGGAGGACATGAGGGAGCTCAGAGCCTGGGACCAGAGGGCAGCCAGACTGGGAAGGGGCTGAGCAGGAATAAATGGTCTGGGTCAGAAATAGAAGGTACTGGGAGGAGGTCACCCACTCAATCTCGGGGGCGTGTGGGACCAGCCATGGGAGAAAATGAAGCCCCCAGAGCAGACAAACCACCTCCAGCAGGTTTTGGCCGGCAGTTTTCAGAATGAAGGCTCCCTTCCCAACCCCACTCTGAGGTACCAGCAGGGCAGAAGGCAGCATTCGTCTCCCACCTGCCACCCAAACTCAGAGGCCCCTGCTGCAGGAAGCCCTCCCCCCACCCCCCGGGAAGGCTTCTGGGAGAAGAGCCTCGAAGGAGGCGCTCCCATCTCCCAGTGCCTGATTCCTCTCACCCACCCCGACCCTCCCTGGCCGCCCAGGGCCTCCCAAGGACCCAAAGCCGCCTCTGGGGAGGGGCAGGGCTGCGGACCCTGAGGAAGAGAGGGAGCGCGGGCAGCCCGGCGGGCGAGGGGCCGGGGCCAGGCCATGCAGCCGGGGACTCCCCCGCCCTCCTCGCCCTGGGAACCCGGCCAGTTCAAGGATTCCCCAGCGGGACGAGCACCGGGTGGGACGGAAGCCTGGGCGCCCAGGTGCCCAGGTCCGGGGGCGGGGCCTGAAGCCTCAGGGGGCGGGGTCTAGAGTGACAGGGGGCGGGGCCCTAAGGCAGACAGTGGGGGCGGGGCGGGACGTAGCGGTTCCCGGGCCGAACAGGCTATGCGCGGGACGCGGTGACTCACCGGGGCCGGGGCCGCGTCTGCCCGACCCTCCGAGGCCGCGTTCCCACCACTTCCGTCTCCCGCAGCTGCTGAGGCCGCGCAAACGAGACCCTGCCACGGGGCCCCTACTCTCCAGCCAATCATATCCCCGCCTGTGCCCGCCCTGGCCAATAGCCACGCTAAGTCCCTCCCCGCCCACACCGCGCAGCCGTCGCCCTCGCTCTGGACACTGCTCATTGGCTCTGATGGGCAGACGCCTTCCAGGCCTTCAGCCTATCTGGTGCTGACAGAAAAGAAGGTATCCAGAGAGAGGAGGCGCGGTGCCCAAGAAAGAGAAAGAGCCAATGGGAAATCACAGCGCGTCCCTGCGGCAGCCAATGAGAAGGCAGCAATGGAAGGTCTGTCGTTCTGGGAACCGGAAATGAGGTTGGTCCGTCGCCTACCGGCTGCGCCATAAGAGGCGGGGTTTTAAGAGCCAGCTCCAGAAGCTCCTTGGCCTGCCTGGTAGTTCTTCGCGCTCATTTTTACGCTTTTGTGTCTCACCTTTTCCATCCCCGGCTCCTCCCGTCGCCGTGGCGACTGAGATTAGTGGAGTGTGGCACGGAAGAGAAGGAGCTCAGGAGTTTAATCTGGAGACGGAGGCCTCAGTCCCAGAGAGGAGCGTGGCCCATTGCCCTCCCTGGGGACTGAAGGCTTCACCCCTACTCTGCTTTTGTGTGTTCATCCTCTTGGGAGTCCTACCGCCTCTGGCGTCTGTCCCAGCCCTCCTCCCCACCCGGGCCTCTCCTGACACCCCCTCCCGCCTCCGATCTTCGCTCCTCTTCCCCCCTAAACCTCCGTATCTCTCTAGTGCCTTTCCTCCTCCGCCGTCCTTCCCCTTCTCTGCCCGCTTTTCTCTCCTTTTTCTTCTCCTTCCCCCCTCTTCCGTTTTCTCTTTCTCGCCTCCTTCCCCATCGAGCGCCTTCAAGACCAGCCTTTTCCCCCTCCCCGTCTCACTTTCTCAAGGTCCTCTCCTCCGTCCGATTCCCCCAGCTAGGTGGCGCCGTGCCCAGAGCATTGAGCCTCGGCGTCAGGAAGACCCGAGTTCAAATTTAGCTTCATGTTTACTAGCTGTGTGAGCCTGGCCGAGTCATCTATCCTCTGTCTGATTTTCCTCAACTGTAAAACGGGAATAATAGCACTTTTCCTAGAAGGGTGGTTGTGAGGATCAAATGAGATGCTTCTTTAAAAAGATAAAAACACACTTGGCACTATATCAACGCATATTTCCTTCCCACCCCAGCTCTTCTTCTCTTCACTTGTTATTTCGTGTTTTTGCCCTGACCCTGCCCAGCCAGTCTCCAGAGAGCTGAGCTAGACTGAACCCTGATAGCCTGGCACCGGGCAGAGATACCCAGTGCAAGAAATGGGAGATCCTGGTGGCAGCTCAGAAACCGTACTCCTGACCCAGGCAGGGAGTCCTGACCTGCAGGCTTTATCCCATTCTAACTTGGACCTCCCTCCTGCACAGGACTAGGGGGAGGAGAGAGAGGGGGAAGGCAAGAATAGGCAATTGTGAACCAGGCTCCCGAAGTGTGTTCTGCAATGGAATCTGGCTCTGAGCCTTTACTGTGATGCATAGAGCTTGACCCAACACAAAGAAAACCAGATTTTCCAGCCTTAAATGTGTTATTATAAAAAGTAATGTGCGTTTCCACCAGGCCTCACTGTGGTGTGGGAATGGCCTTGATTTCTTGAAGGTTAGCCAGCTCTGGCAGGGGTATGACCTGGTGATCAGCATAAAGAAGTTCATCGCTTTTCTGAACTTGGTCACTAGGTGATCAATTTTTACAGCCCTAGCAACTTGGAAAAAGCACCCAAACCAGAAACTGGTCACTTATGAATGTGTAAGGGATACCCACACTGATAAAATCAAAACCTTGAAGTAATGTGATTATTTAAAAAAAAAAATCAACTTGTTGCACATTCCCCTTTCCCTCAATTGACATACCCTTGACTTCATACCTCTGTTCTTAGCCCTACCCCCACCCTTCTTCCCACTGGAAAAAGAGAAAGAGAATAGGTCCGCCCAAATTCCCAGTGAACCTTCAGGCTGCAGCCTGAAAAAGCTGGGGATCTCAGCTAAGAAGTGGAGAGTACAGTTGTGGGAGCCAAGGTCAGATTCCGATTCGTTAGACTTTATTTCTTTTGAGTCTCTAGGGAGGCAGCAGGGACATAAGGCGAAGTGGCAGTAGCTTGAGGGGCCAGAGCAGATCAAGAGCTGGGAAGGGCCAGGAGAAAGAGGAGGAGACATACATCCAAGGCAAGGGAACTAACTAGTTCTTCTTCTGTCTCTGAATTTTATACAGCATCTCCTGCATCTTTCGCAACTGAAATAGACAAGCACATTGACTTGAGCCCCTACACTATATATCAGGAGCTCCTCAAAGTTCTGCTTCCTCAGACCAGATCTTCATGGCAAGTTTAGAAACAATCTTGTCCAACAGTACTCAGAGGTTGGTGCCCAAGAGCTTTTCAAGGAGTCTATGAGGTTTTAAACCTATTGATAATACTAAGATGTTTTAATTTTCAAGTATGGTAAATATTAATAGATATGATCCACAAAAACATATGCTATATGGGAGGGCCCTCAATCATTTCCAAGGCATCCTAAGACCAAAAATATTATCTAGTCCAACCCCTCCACAGAACTCTAATTAGGAAGTTCTCTCATTTTTATGGCAACCCCTCCCCATCATGCAAAAGGGATCCTGGTCAGGTTATGTAGGAAAGGCACTGCTAGGGAGTAGAAGGAGTAGAACTTGGGGCTCAAGGAGGCGATCTGATAGTTTCTTATTTTAACTGTGTTTGCTAGGCTCGGCTATTCTTGCGCTCTTGAAGAATTGCAAGTACTGTTGGGCCCTCTAAATGTAAACACTCTGAGGTAAGCCCTGGTTGCAGAAGCCTAATTATGGTTCTCACACATGAGGTAAAAGGCCTAACAAAATATTTGTCAGAGATGATACAGATCCTGAAGCTTTCCACTACTCCCAGGAAATTTAGCAGTGGTTTGGAAGAGATTGGTATTGAAGTCCCTGACTAGGCAGAGGACTTGGACTGCCTTGGACCACAACCCAAGCCCATCATTCCATTCTGCTCTCACCTCCTCATCTTTCTCCCGGAGCAGCTTCTCAGTCTCTACGTCAATCCCAGACAGGAATGCTGGGATAGCGAAGTCAGTAACACTCTCCCGAGTCAGCTTGCTGAGAGGTCGGGGGAAATGGGTGCCAGTGAGGGCAAGGAGACCCCAGGCCCCTGCCTGGATTCGGCCCTAGGGCCTGAAGGAGCAGGTGTGGAGGGCCTGCTCCCATCCACACCTGCCAACAGCTCTGCTTGGGCTCCTGGGGTTGGCTCTTCCCGTCCCGTCTGCCCTCCCCCCGGGCCCCCTTCCTGGCCATACTTGCGATTTCTTTCCTTCACCACCATTCGAGTCATGCTCTGGATACATTGTGCCCGATAGTTCTCATAATGTATTTCCCTTGTCACATCCTTAAGATCCTGCATGTGAGTGCGTACCAGCATGGTCCTCAGCTTCACAAAGTCGCAATGCCCTGGATTTTCCACTGCATAGCAAGGCTGGGAATCAGCCTAGGTTGAGGCTGGCGGTGGGGGGAGGTAACTGAGGGCAAGGAACTACCCTCCCTTCCCTGGCCCCACAAAACTCAAGACTTTTACCTTCTACAATACCCCAGGGATAGAGCCGTCCCCGAACACGCCGCCCTTTGGCCTCCACCACGGTGTTGCTGCCAATCACAGCAAAAGGGATACTATCCTGGAAAAAGGCAGGATTCCCATCAGTGCCTACTAATCCTGCTTATCTCTGAGGCCTCACCTGCCCTTCTGACCAGAATGCTTTAATCCCCAAGTATCAGAACCTGGTGTACCCAGCCTCTAAAATGATCTTGAGGCCTTTCCAGGGGTGTGCTGGAGCCAATTCTTACTGACTGGTGAAAGCCAATTGTTAAATTTGCAATGTGAGCATTTTCAGTTCAGTTGTTTTCAGTCGTATTTGACCCTTTGTGACCTCACTTGGGGTTTTCTTGGCAAAGATACTGGAGTGGTTTGCCATTTCCTTCTCTAGCTCATTTTACAGATGAGGAAACTGAGGCAAACAGTGGCTTACCCAGAATTACACAGCTAATAAGTGTCTAAAGCCAGATTTGAACTCAGGAAGGTGAGTCTTCCTGACTCCAAGCCTGGCACTCTATCCACTACACCACGCAGCTGCCCGTTTACACCTCAGAAATTGGCAAATGCTACAAATCAGGGATTGAGTTATCGTTTTGTTGATTTTCTAGATTTAAGAAAGTCATGAAGAAAATGTTAATAATGTAGATTAAATTTAAAAGTATATTTTTCCCCCAGAAAGCTAATTGTTTAACATTTACCAGCACATCACTAGTCCTTCCCCACCCCAACTGTTCACACTGCCACAGACCTACTTTTCATCCTAGGAGAAATGGGATGGGCTAACCAGAGTGAAGGAAGAAAGGGAGCTTCTGAGTAGGGAGGGAGGTGCCTAGACTAACTACACTCATCTCAAGGATCTCTACCTTCAAGGCTTGGTCCTGTAACTTGAATTCCTCATCTTCATCAGAGTCACAGGCTGGGAATTGGTAGATCTGGATTCCAAAGTGCTCAATTTCCTCTCGAATCTGAGCAAGAACAAGTTGGAGGGACAGGGAGGTAGAAGGGCACAGTTCACAGAATCTGTACCTCCCTCCTTATCCATGCCATCCACCAGTGCCCCACCATCTGCCTCACCTTTCGTTTCTTATGTTCTACTTCATTGGGTGTCAGCGTGTCAGCCTTGGCCAAGATAGGCACAATGTTGACTCGATGATGCAGGGCCCTCATGAATTCCACATCTAAGGGTCGGAGTCTGAGGAGTGGGGAAGAGAGAAGCAGTTCCTGGACTAATAGCTATGCTATAGCTTTCTCCACTCCAACATCCCAGCCCTGAGGGACTCAGAAGGAACAGAGGCCTGACTCAGTGCCTCAGACAGAGGAAGCATACATACCCATGTCCAAAGGGAGAGATGAAGTAGAGGCAGCAGTGCACCCTGTTATCCTGAATATTCTTACGGTTGAGGCCACTTTCATCCCGGAAATACTGTTCAAACTGCTGATCAATGTAATCTGCCACTGGCTTCCAACTGGGGCAGGGTTGCACAGACAAAAGCATGGAGATCTCATGAGCACTCATTGATTCATGCTTTCAACAAACACGTATTAAATGCCTACTATGTACCGAGCATTGTGTTCCTACTATCTGTGTACTCTGAGGCGAATGGGGGCTATACTGAGTGGTCTGGAGGGGTAGCCCAGGGACCTACCCTGTGACTTGAAGCAACAAGTACCATTTTTGTTCCCTTGTATTCTGCTTGCAATTTATTTGATTGGTTTTCACTAAGAAGCAGGCAGCATGGTGTAGTGGACAGAGGGCTAGCCTTGGAATCAAGGACATTTGGTTCCAAGAAGTACCACTTACACATACTACCTGTGTACTGCTGTGCAAGTCCTTAGCCTCAAATTAGCATAGATAACTCTAAGTCTATTATAGACTATCAATTAGTAGCTAATCTGTATTGGTAGTGTTTCCGCACTAAAAAACCTACACCAATGAGATGACAGGTATGGAGAAAATAATTTCATGGTACTGGATAAAAAACTCAATCCAGGGCTTGGATGTGGCAGATGTTTGGTATATATGGTTCTTGTTTGAAGAGGGTAGGCAAGGAGAAGGAGGAGGAGAAAACTGGAATGTCCCAGAAAGACATCGGTGAAGAGCCACCAATCCCAGGTAAGCCCTGGGCTATGTTCAATTAAAAACATTGGTAGTATGTTTACCCACCCCCACCCCGCCCCCTTCATGCCTCTGTTCTTACTATTCTCTCTGCCCTATGTCTTCCTTTTCCCCTATCCAGAACAACAGCTGACTCTTAAATGACATTTTAAGGTTTGAAAACATTTGACATATGTGATCTCATGGGGCCCTCACTACCCTGTGTAATATAATTATTAATGTCTCTATTTTACAGAGGAGGGAACAGATGAAGAGAGGTTAGGTGACTTGTCCAGGGCCACAGTGCTGAAGGTAGCCTTTGGGCATAGGTCTGCCCGTACTCTGGATGTGACTTTTCATTACACTGTAATATCTCTAACCACCCTCTAAACCCAAGTTAAGTCCCACCTCCTCCTAGCCTAATCTAATCTGAAGTGAATAATTCCCCACTCTCCTCCAACTTTCAAATTCTCACACTCAGGACATAACCTGCAATTTGGCACTTAATTATACACGATTTTGTACTGTTTTCTAGTGATCTCATTGGTGTGTTATGGTCATAGAATCTAAAGATGAAAGGGACCTTAAATATTATCTAATCCAACCTCATCGTTCTACAAATGAAAAACCTGAAGACCAGAGAGATCAGGTGCCAGAATCACAGGATTTCAGAGTTGGAAGGGACCTCGATAGACATCCAATCCGATGCATGCCCACAGTGAATCCTGTGGTGACACACCAGTTAAGAGGTTATCCAACTGCTACAGCCTCTATTCAAAGGCCTCCAATGAGCCACCTCTACTTGCTAAAGCAAACCATTTCACTTCGGGACAGCTCTATTTCTTAGGAAGTTCTTCCTGACATCAGGTATATGTTTTGCTCTCTGCTGCTTCTACTCATTGCTCCTGGTTCTGACCTCTGGGCGGGGAAAGAGACCAAGTCTAATCCCTCTTCCACGTGCAGCCCCTCAGCAGCAACAGGTCCCTCATGAGTCTTTTATGCTCTAGACTATACATTCCCAGGACCAGTTATATATGACACACCCTCAAAGCCTTTCACCGTCCTTGTTGGCTTCTTCTGGACACTGCCCAGCTTATTACCATGATCCTCACGTATTCCAGATGTGGTCTGGCCTTCCCTAGGTTACATAAGCAGCAAATGGCAGAGCAAAGGTTCACTTTGGAGTCCTCTGACTCTAGTTCTCCTGAGCTCACATATTTTTTCTTGTCTCCCCAAATATTCCATCGGCTCTTCATATCTCTGTACCCTTTTCATACTAGCTCGGTCCTCCTAGCACAAGGCAATGGGGTGTAATGTGTTCTCAGAAAAATGCTTTTGGATTAATTGGGGTTAGAAAATTGGGAGTAGGGGCAGCTAGGTGGCACAGTGATAAAGCACCGGCCTTGGATTCAAGAGGACCTGAGTTCAAATCTGGCCTCAGACACTTGACCCTTACTAGCTGTGTGATCCTGGGCAAGTCACTTAACCCAATTGCCTCACCAACCCCCCTCCCAAAAAAAAAACATCCAAAAAATTGGGAGTATATAGAGATGCTGCTGGATAGAGGGAGAAGGGGGATGGCTATAGGACACATAGGTAGAAGTGGCACACAGTAATCTGTGCAGAACTTGAGCTTTGGAGAAAGCTCCAAAGCCTGGCTTGTGACAAATTCAAACTGCTGTTAACATGGCTTAATATTGGACATAATGCACTCTGGAAACACTAAAGTGCTGTATGGATGTTAGCTGTTATTGCCAGTTCCCTGCCCACTTGGTAGAAGACACTACCCTAGAGCAGGAGGAGATACGTATGGCTACATAGTTCAGTGAAAAGAGTGCCAGATTTAGAACCTGGAAAGACCTCAATTTGTATCCAGTCTCTGACACTAGGAGTATGACCTTGGGCAAGTCACTTAGCTCCTCCATGCCTCAGGTTCCTCATCTGTAAAATGAGGATAATAATCTTTACAAAACCTACTTTATATGGTTGTTGAAAGGATCAAATAACATAGTATGTATAAAGCACCTTGCAATCCCTAAAACACTATAGAAAGGTCATTTGATAATCTATCATCTGGGGGCAGCTAGGTGGCGCAGTGGATAAAATACTGGCCCTGGATTCAGGAGGACCTGAGTTCAAATGTGACTTTAGACACTTGATACTTACTAGCTGTGTGACCCTGGGCAATTCACTTAACCCTCACTGCCCCTCAAAAAAAAAAGATAATCTATCATCAACATAATACGTACCCAACACTGTGCTATGGGGAAGTGCAAGCCCTGACTGCTTCCAGAGTAAGTGGGAGGACAAACAGCATAGATGTGAAACTAATAATTAACAATAATCAACCAGCCAATCAACAAACACTTTGATACATACTATGTAACCTAGAGCAAGTCATTCAACCTCTTTAATGCTCTAGGCAATTCTCAAAGGCTGCCGGTTACCACATACGTGCTGGTTTATATCTGTAGAGGAAGTTTTCTTACCAGTGAGTTCCTATACCAGTGAAATCACATTCCCTATCTATCCATCCTCTATTCCTCTGCCTAAATGCCAGGCATTGTCTGGGCACTGGGGGTACAAATACAAAAAATAGAACAGTTCCTTTTCTCAATTTGCTTAAAGACAGGATAGGTTGGGCAGTAGGAGCTCAGAAAAGCAAGGATTATTTGGGGTTGGGGAGGGAGAAAGGGGGAGAGAGAGAGAGAGAGACCCTGTGTATGTGTAAAATTTA
Organism: Dromiciops gliroides; assembly: GCF_019393635.1. Taxonomy (NCBI): domain Eukaryota; kingdom Metazoa; phylum Chordata; class Mammalia; order Microbiotheria; family Microbiotheriidae; genus Dromiciops; species Dromiciops gliroides. Next base: position 168,311,547 of record NC_057864.1, on the reverse strand, counting down.
ATGTCCATGAGTGTGTGTGAAAATATATATATATACATATCACATACATAGATATATACACACATACATAGTGTATACATAACCCACACATTCCCTCACTGCCATAAATGTGACCATTACACAAAGTGAAGTGTCTGGAAAAAACAAGGATAGTTAAGCTTCTTACATGGCAAGGTCTTTACTCAAAAATCTTCAGTAGCTAGCTCCCTATTCCCTTTAGGATCAAATACAAACTTTTTAGCCTGCCATTTTAAATCCCTAGACACTCTACCTGAAGCCTACCATTCCAAAAATTTTTTTTAATTTTATTTCCTTTAACAAACTCTCCTACTTCCATTCCTGGAATGCAGTCCCTCTTTCTCAAGGACCTCTTAGGATTGTCTTCTTTTAAGACAGCTTGGTACTGCTTTCTCTATGAATTTCCTTTGATTCTGAAGTTAATATTCTCTCCCTCTTCAAATTACTTTGTATTTATGTATGTACATGGATTTTTGTTGTTGTATCCTTCAGCAGAAGAACAATCCCTTAAGAAAAGGGATTTGTGGGGCAGCTAGATGGCACAGTGGTTAAGCACCGGCCCTGGATTCAGGAGTACCTGAGTTCAAATCCAGCCTCAGACACTTGACACTTACTAGCTGTGTGACCCTGGGCAAGTCACTTAACCCCCATTGCCTGAAAAAAAGAAAAAAAAAAGAAAAAAAAGAAAAGGGATTTGTTGGGGTTTTCTTCATTTCCTCAATGGATTCAGTGCCTGGTTCAGTGTCCTTTTCTTCTTCAATTCCTGATGTTGATGTTTCCTCAAATACTCCAATTTACCTGTTTCATAACCTACTCAGTTACCATGATCTATTCTTCCTCCATTCCACTCCAACTATAGACAGATAGTCATACCTTGATCTTGCTATCACCTTGTCATCATCTTCCATTTAAGAACTTTAAAATTCCTTTATCTTTTCATAATCTTTCATCATCCTATATTTCCTTATGCCCTTTCACTCCTAATGCTCTCCTCTGCCCTGAACATAACCTCCATTCCCTCTAGTTCTTTCTTAGATATCACTTCTGTACTGGCTTACTTCCCTAAAGCTGGTGGCACAGGAGATAGAAAGCTGTACCTGGAGTTTGGAATATCTGAGTTCTGAACCTATTTACTTCAATGTTCTCAACTGTAAAAAAGGGGTAATAATAGCACCCATCTCAAACAGTTGTTGAGGATCCAATGAGATACTTGCTTTCGATTCTGTCTTTTTAAAGTGCTTAGGACAGGACCTGATCCATATTGGGCACTAGATAAATGGTTACTCCTTTCCCTTGCCCCCATCTCAACCCTTTGGTGAACCAACTCCACTCTACACTATCCTCTACTCTTTAATTCTTTGCCTTTTGTCCTATCGTCCTGCCAAATCCCAATCTTGGGTAACTTCCACCACCACCCATCCTTCATTCCTGTTTATGTACTGTGGAACAGAGCTCAAGGAAATCATGAAACCATGCTGATGGGCCCACTTCAAATTCCCAATGTGGAAATAGGTTTAACATGATTGCATAGGTATGATCTATATCAGACTGCTTACCAACTTGGGGAGGGGAGTGGGAAGGGAAGGAGGGAGAAAAAATTTGGAACTCAAAATCTTATCTAAAAAATGAATGTTGGGATAGCTAGGTGGTACAGTGGATAGAGCACCAGCCCTGCAGTCAGGAGGACCTGAGTTCAAATCCAGCCTCAGACACTTGACACTTACTACCTGTATGACCCTGGGCAAGTCATTTAACCCCCATTGCTCCCCCCAAAAAAGAATGTTGAAAACTATCTTTAAATGTAATTGGAAAAAAAATACTATTTACCACAAACCACAAATTTATGTTGTCTAATCTTAATTGAACCTTCACTGCCATGAGATAAGTATTCTGTTCCTCCCTAATTGTATCACTATCCCATTATCCATAATAGCTCTTCCAAACCTTCCCAACTCTCCTCAAGCCTCTCATGGCACAACCTCTCCCCCAACCCTGTCCCACACTGAGTGCCATGCCTCATATTTCACCAAAAGAAAAAGAAATTGAGGCCATTCTTAGAGAGCTTTTTCTTTTCTCCTCATCTATCACTATTCAGATACCTTCTAGCACTATCTCCTTCCTTCACTCTGTTCTTGTATGAAGAGGAGACCCTTCTCCTTATCAAAGCCAACTCTTCAACATGTAACCTTGATCCCATCTCCTCGCATCTTCTCCAGAAGATCACCCCCCATGCCCATGCTCTCGCATCTTCAGTCTCTCTATTGGCTCCTTCCCTGATACCTATAAAAATAACCATGTCTCCTCCAAATTTGAAAAACTCTCATTTTAATCAGATCTTGAGAAATATCATCTCATGTATCCCTGTGTTTGATGTGTATGGGGTGTTCAGGAGGACCAGCACCTCTGGTATGAGGGCTTGCCTAGCCCTTCTCAGAGCTGTTCATCCATTTTTGATGTCCACCTGATTCACTCAGTTCTTACCTGTGGCCCCAAGAACTGTAAACTGTTTTCAGAAGATGGCTAAACCAGGTTGAGGGTAATTCACAGGCCTCCAACCTGTCAGTGAGTTAGGAGAATATCTACAAAAAGTACGTGAAGACTTTCCCCAGCAGAACGGATGGATGAAAACAATTTGTTCCAATAGCTATGAAGGTGACTGAGTGCTTAGAACATGGTAAGACTGAAGATGCCAAGGTCATCCACTACATCCCAGACCATCACCAGTCATTTTGACTCTTGTCCTGCCACTAGACATCAATGACTCAGGAAAAGAGAGGCTGAAGACTTTGTGCAACTCTGCCTCAAATCATGCACAAGCCAAGACATCAGCCCATGATATCATTGGTCTTCTTCAAAAATGAAAGATGAACAACATTTCTACCTTCACAACTTTCATATACATGTCTTTCTCTACTCACCAGCTGCCATCCTGGTGTGGGCCCTTATCACCTCTCACTTGCACTATTACAATAGCCTGCTAACTGGTCTCTCTGCCTCCAACTCCCTCTCTTATCCAATCCATCCTTTACTCAACTACCAATGCGGTTTTTCCTGTTCATTGAACTTCAGTGGCTCCCTATTACATTGAGAATAAAATATAAAACTTGTTTGTCATTTAAAGATTTTCATAAACTAGTACTTTCCTACCTTTCCAGAATCCTTACACTTCTTTATTCAACTCCCCAAACCCTACAATCTAGCTAAATATATCCACTTGTATTTCTTTTTTTTTTTTTTTTTTTTAGGCAATGGGGGTTAAGTGACTTGCCCAGGGTCACACAGCTAGTAAGTGTCAAGTGTCTGAGGCCGGATTTGAACTCAGGTACTCCTGAATCCAGGGCCCGTGCTTTAACCACTGCGCCATCTAGCTGCCCCACTTGTATTTCTTTTAAAGTGGCATTCCATCCTCCATGCTCTGGCACAAGCTCTCCCACATGCCTGGAATCTCTTTGCCTCCACCTGTTAATTTCCCTAGTTTCTTTTCAAGATTCCCCAAAGATCTCACCTTCTGCAGTAGGCCTTTCTAGCTGCTAGTGCCTTCCCTTCTTAGGTTACCTTCTATCTACTCTGAAAATAGCTTCTATGTACCTCTTATTTACGTGTTTGTTTGCTCCATTAGAATATACGATCCTTAGGGCAGCTAGGTGGTGCAGTGGATAAAGCACCAGCCCTGGATTCAGGAGGACCTGAGTTCAAATCTGGGCTCAGACACTTGACACTTACTAGCTGTGTGTCCCTGGGCAAGTCACTTAACCCTCATTGCCACAACAAAACAAAACAAAACAAAAAAGAATATATGATCCTTGAGGGCAGGGACTGTGTCTGCCTTTCTTTGTATTCCCAGTATCCAGCACAGTGGTGGCCTAATGCTTAATAAGTGTGTGTTGACTGACTTCTATCTTCTTCAGGCTTCAGGGTCTGGAGTTTAAACAGATTAATACCAATTCCTTTTTTGGGCAACTCATTTTTCTCCCCCAACCTTCCCTCCCCCAACTCACAGTTATTGTTCAGTTGAGAGACAGAATGGCACAGTAGAGAGAATGACAGACCTGGAGTTAGGAGAGACCTGAATTCAACTTCTGGCTCTGACATTTACCATCTGAGTGCCCTTGGGCAAGTCACTTTAATTTATCTGAGCTTCTGAAAAAGGGAGATGAAATAGTTGCACTACCTAACACACAGGTGTGCTCTGAGGATATCATTTTTGTGAATCTTGAAGCACCATAGATAAGTATCCCAACCAAGGGACACGAGGCTTGAGACCTACCCGATAGTCAGACCCATCTCCCTCTTCCTCCTGGATCCCGAACCCTCCCATCTTCCCTCCTCCCTCCCACCTCACCCTTATCAAGAAGATTGGGGGGTGGGGAGATAAGATCTCTCAGTGAGAGCTGTACCACTCAGTGTTGTTCACAGCATCTCCAAAACCTGGTGTGTCCACGACCGTGAGCTTCAGCTTGACACCTTTCTCCTCGATGTCCATGGTATGTTTAGTGATCTCCACTGTTTGCATGATCCGTTCTGGAGAAGGGGAAAACTGAGGCCCAAGCGGAGGCAGGGAGATGTACCCCAAATCACACGGGCCTCGTCTGGACCAAAATCCAGGTATCCAGCCTTACTGCCCAGACCTCCTCACCCTCCTCCACTCTCACCCTTATCTGGGTGCCTTTTCTATGGGAACCAGCAAGCTGCATGATTCCCAACACAGGAAATGCCGGTGGCTGTTGGCTCCAGCCCCAGCCTCTTCTCTGCTCCAGGATTCTCTCTGGATTCCCGGAATCCTTAGGGGGTCAGAGACCCATTTGAGAGCACATGACTCTGGCCCCTGCCCCCTCTTACTACCCTGCTAAGAACTGCCAGAATGGGCTGGGGTCATCACAGGGAAGCCTCAGCCCCCTCCAAGGATCTGGAGAGGTCAGTACATGAAGGGGAGACTTCCACCCACAGAAGTTCTGTAGGGCCATTAGCTTCCTGAAAGAAGTGGTAGGTCTGCCTGTTCCCCTCCCTTGCTGTATCTAGCCAACCCGCACACTCCCTGCTTTGCTCACCTTCGGAATTCAATAATCTTCGGTCCCGGTACATGTCAGTGAGGAAGAGGCTGTTGATAAGGGTGGATTTGCCCAGCCCGGACTCTCCTGGTGGGGAGAGAGGGAAGAGGGATCAATTAGGTCTGGGAAACAATAAGGAGACTTCTTCCTAAACTAGGCATGTGGTATGGTGGAATAGAGATTAAGTAGGGGGCAGCTAGGTGGTGAAGTGATAAAGCACCAGCCTTGGATTCAGGAGGACCTGAGTTCACATCCAGCCTTAGACACTTGACACTTACTAGCTGTGTGACCCTGGGCAAGTCACTTAACCCTCATTGCCCTGCCCCATCCAAAAAAAAAAAAGAAAGAAAGAAAAGAGATCAAGTGAAAGGGAACTAGTAATAGCCCTTCTCCCTCCTATTACCACCAAAAGGTTAAAGTTAAAAAAGGTATCTTAGAATTAATCTAATTCATTCTACTTATTTACAGAGGAAGAAGCTAAGCCCCCCAAAAGAGGGAATGACTTGCCAAAATCATCTCGTATTTGGGCAGCAAAACCAGAACTAGAACCCAAGCAATCTACTTCCTGGTTTAGGGTTCTTTTCCCCTAAACTACTATATTGCCTCCAATCCATGACTCCTTAACAATTTGTCTGGCGGTTCCCCTTCCTTCCTGTCCCCTCTTCCCGCCCCCCCAGCCCTGCGCCCCACCACCACCACCTTTCCTGCCAATAACTTAGAGCATTTGTGGCCTTTAATTCTCTCTTGGTACCCCTACCCTTCTTTCCCTATGGGAGACTCCCCAGTGCCTATCATACCTGCCACCATGAGGGTGAAGTCAAAGCCCTTTTTCATCGACTTTCGATGAACCTGGTTGGGGAGAGTGGCAAACCCCACATACTCCTTATCGTCCTGTCAGAGAGGAAGTACAGCCTTGTTTAGGGAAGTACATAGCAGGATTCTCCAGACCCAGATTTTTCCTCCTCCCACTCACCCCCAACCCTGGAGAACAGGTGCTCATGGTCTCACATTGGCCCCAGAGACTCCAGGCTAGGTTCACTCTTCCTGGCCCTGTTGACTCTTACTGGGTAACCCAACATTATTGATCCCAGGGAATAATGAGGGACCTGTCGGGGGCATCATGATAAAGACTCTACCAACTAGGGACAGAAAAGCCCCCACTGTCTCTTTAAACTCTTCTATATACATCTACACACGATTCCCTCCCATATCTCTCTCAGCCCTTTTTCAGGGGAAATGGGAATGCCCTACCTCAGAGGAGTCATAAGGATCCAGCCTGCCCCAGGGGCTTCGAGGCCTGCTTGAGGTGCTGAGCATGCTTGAGGAAGAAATGCAGAGGTGAGCCTGGGTTTCTGACTGAATCCGAGAGGGGATCCTGGACTCCTTGATCTCGGACTCTTCATAGGGATCCAGGATAGCAGGGAGGCGTAGTTGGGAAGGACCCATTGCCTCAGGATGAGGGACATCACCCCCAGGGAACTCTTTTACAAACACAGCCAGCTCTGCCTCCTCTGTATCCTCTAGGAATCGCTTAATCTGGTGGGGGAGGGGAAGGATGAAGGGAGAGAGGAAAAGCAAGAAGCAGTGAGACGTGGGTGAGAAGAAAGTACAGAGAGGAGAGGGAAATGAAGGATAGAGATGAAGGAGAGAAGAGAGTGAAAGAAGAGTAAAGAAGAGGAGAGAAAAAAGAGCTCATTTTAAAAGGGAATGAAACATGAGTTAGCAAAGCCAAAGAAAGTGGGAGTTCCTTAACATCCCTCTTCTCCAGCCTCAGCCCTGTTCAAGGCTCCCCTCTCCTGGACAAATTCTCCTCCTCCCCACCTTACACATATATACCATTAACTTCTCACCATAGTATAAATGCCTGGAATTCTGAGGCCCAACAGGATCATGGGAACCTATTCATTATGAATTTACTCTTCTTTGCTCCATCCTACCACACATTCAGAACACCAAGCAGAGCTCATTCTTTAGGGAGTTGAGAGGCATTGGATGGGGCTGAACCCAAGTGCCATCCTAAAGACCTGAGTCAGACCCAACTAGGAAATTAGCGGGAGAGATATGATAAGTAGGAGTAGCCAATCAGCAGAGAAGAGATGACTGTGAGTGCCAAGGGAGTGAAAGTACTAAGCTGCCTAGGGGTCAGGAAAGGAATGGAACAGTCTTGGTTTTGAAGAGGGTCTTCCTGGTGAGATCAGAGAGATAGCAGGACCTGTGTCTCCTCTCCAAGCTGGGTCAGTTAAATCCCCTGCTCCTGAGCTGCTGGCTTTGGGAAGGAGCTGGGCCAGCCTCACAGACATTTTTCTGGGAATGAAAGTTTCATCCAATCATATGAAAACCCCAGGAATTTCAGTCTCCATTCCCAGGTCTCAGACATTAATTCTTCCAAAGACCTGGAGCAGCACAGAGGGGGAGTAATTCAATTCAACATGCAAGATGTAAATGCTGTATTGGGCTGTAGAGGTGGAGAGGGGCTACAAGTGAGAAGGGGAAGGCCTAAGAAAATTGAGGAAAAGAAGAGGGAAGGACAGCCAGCTTCCCTCCCATGAAGAGAAGGAACTCGGTGCTGGGTGAGGAGATAATCCTGCCTTTAGTTCTGCTGCTAATAAATAGCCTTGGCACTAGTTTAGGATGGACCTCACTGAGGGTGGCTAACCAGCCAGTCTTTCCATTCTACCCTTAACCAAGCTCTAGTTGGTGCCAAGTGGGGAGCTCTGGACTAGAGACATTTCTCCTCTGGATGGTATTGCCACAGTGAGGCACCTTCTTTGCTGGGAACGTGCCCCTGTGGGGAAGGCAGAGAGTGGAGCAGAGCTGGAGGCTTATCTGCATAGTCCTGCCCCCTCAGCCCCAACCCAGATTGGGGGTGGGCCACATCCCCAGCCACTATCCTCCCCCCTTTCCCTACCACCAGTGCCCTTCTCCTTTGGTGGGAAGTACCCTCTGCCAGGAGCCTGGTGGTGCTGGGCACAACCCTGCCCTACGATGTCCACGTGCCATCCTTGGACAAAGGACAAAGGCCTCTAGGCCCATGTCATCATGGAAACCAACACTCTCAGAGGGCCTGGACAGAGCAGGTGGGAGGTGAATCCAGAGTTCCTCATGAGCAGAGGCCAGAGCCATGGGCCTGCAGCAGGTAGAGCTGGCATCCAAGAACCCCCCTTCTCCCTGACCCCATCACAGACAAGAGCACTGAAGGAGAAAGACCTAGTAAGCCAATTCCCAAACCCCACTGCTGCTTGAGTCTATGGAAGGGGCAAACACAAAAAAGAAGAGTCCCCAAGCTCTCCAGGCTGAAACCCCTACAACCTGCCTGTTGCTATGGCCACCAGTGACCGTGGGGGAGGGGAGGATGGGAAAGCAGAGGGAACTGCATCCCCAAGGCCATTTCTAGCTGGGTCCCAGAATGTGGGAATTTATTGATAGAAAGAGGCTGGCTTGGGGGTAGGACTTGACCTAAAAAGGCTCTTTCCATCCCTGATGCTTGTGATGCCCCTGAGGGAGGAAGGGGGGTGGATAGCAGGGTCAGTTTGGCTGGCAGCCCAAAATCCTCGGGAATTCCTATGAGGACCTCGTCCTGTCCTCCCTCGCAACTGCACTGTGACTGAGCAGTCAGCCCTGGTGAAGGGATGGGAGAAGGAATTACAGGGGAAGCACATGGGAGAGATGTGGCAAGGTTGGCAGGTCTGACTTCTGCCTGAGCTGCTAGCCTCAAAGCAGACTAGAAGGTGAAGGAAGGCAACAAGCAATTATTAAGCACCTGCAGTGTTCCAGACACTTTACAAAGTGCTTAGCACTTTATAAATACCTTCTTTAAGACTCACAACAAGCCTGTGAGGTAGGTGCTATTGTTCCTATTTCACAGATGAGGAAACTGAAACAGACAGAGGTGAAGTGCCTTGCCCTGGGTCACATAGCTGGTGAAGTGTCTGAGGGTAGATCTAAAGTCAGGTCTTCTTCCTGACTCCGGTGTTCTATCCATTGTGCCACCAGCAACCTCTAGAAAGGGGGATGCTTAGGAAGATGACTGGCTCTGAAATCCCCAACAAGGCTAAGGAAGAACCAAGCCCCAAACCCGAGGCCAGGGGTTTTTTGGACAGTTTTCTTGTCCCTACCCACTGGGCATCACGACCTAGTCTGGCTTTCTGGCAGTAATGGCAGGTTTGGTAGTGATTGGAGGGTAGGAGAGATGGAGCCAACAATCTGATTTGGTCTTTGCATTGGAGATGATTAGTCTAGGTGTAGAAGGAATAATAGACTGGGAATCCCTCCACGGTTAAGCCTCTAGGCTATCTCACCTGAGTCAGTGAGTCAGTCTAACCCTAGCCTCTGTCTTCTCAAATGAAAATGAGAAGAACTGCCATTTATTTAGGGCTTTGAAGCACTTTATCTCATCTAAGCTTCCAACAACCCTGTGAGATAGGAACTTCAGGTATTTATCACTCAGTGTATCTGAAAAATGGAGGGCTTGGAAGTCTGCCAGCTCTAGATCTGGCATCCTTTGATGCCCATTTTACAGATGAGGAAATTGAGGCTCAAAGAAATAAAATGGCTTGCCAGTGGTCCCATAGCTTCTAAATGTTGAATGCAGGATTTGAACCCAAGCCTCTACAATCCAGGGTTCTTTCTGCTATATAATAAAAATGAATGGGGAGGATTATTTGTTGGTCTATTTTCTAGTTCTTACATGTTCACAACCTCTAAGCAACTTGCCAAAGCTCTGAACCTCTCCTCAGCGGCAGAATTCCCATCTGATCCCAGCAGAGGTGAGCATTCTCCCAGGCTTCAAAGCTCTCTGTCAGCAAGTGCAGAATCTAATTTTATCTTCCAGGCAAGCAAAGTTCCTCACAGACATACCCAGCTGTGTCCCAATGCTCTTATTTGCAATCTGGCTGCCCCTACCCCTTCCTTTCCCTTCCTTTCTGATCCTATGCCTCTGGCAGGGACCAGCAAAGCCTTTGGAATGTCTTTCTCCCTCCCCTTCCCTTTTGCCTTTAGTCCCCTAGCCGCCCCCCTCCTCACCCCGCCCCACCCTTCCCGGATGGCTCTGTACCCCACCCTCCGAGGACTGCAGCAGCAGTATCACTCGGTTCCCCTGCTGTCTCCTTCTCTGATTGGCCACCCCACGATCTTCTGCCTCCTGTTTATCCCTGGTGGGAACAGCACAAGCTTCTTGTGTCCTGCTGGCAGCACTAGTTTCTGTCTCGGATCATTCTCAACCATTACCCATCCTAGGGCACTGAGGTGCAGACAAAGCTCCTGCCACAGCAGGAAGTGATAAAATCTAGCCCACACCCTACTCCCTGGACAGATTTTAGCCTACACAAAACTTACCCCAAACCTGCCCCTAAATGCCCTCCCTCCCTTTTTGCTCCTGTTCCAATGTTCTCCTCATTTCAGTTGCCTAATATATGGCAACCAAAGGGTTGCTTCCTGATGCCTAACCCTCCGCTGAGAAGTCATAGGAACAATTGGCTCCCTTCCCTAAGGACCCCTTGTATTCTCTAAGCAGAGAAGTGTCTCCAACAGCACTTTTCTTCCCAAAGACCCATTTTCTTCAGAGCAGGAGTTTTTAACCTGGGGTTCATGAATTTGTTTTTATTTTGTAATATTTTATAACTATATTTCAACATAACTGGCTTCCTTTGTAATCCTACATGTTTTATCTTGGGGCTTTAAAAACCATCATTTTGAGAAGGGGTGCATAGGTTCCACCAGACTGTCAAAGAGCTAGAAAGATTCCATACCACTCCTGCTTGGAGAAGCTACTCTGGGATCTCCCAGTCCCCACGGTACACTGATGCTTAGGGGATGATGCCAGGCCTATCCTCCTCTGCAGAGACAGCTGATGTGGGGAGAGGAGAGGTAAGAAGGGGAGGAATTTGCCTTGGCTAGCTGCTAGATCTTTTCCCTCTAGGAAGCCCTTAAGACTGGGGAAACCAAAGCATAAGGTCGGTGTAGAACTGCCAACTACTCCCAGAGCTATAAATGAGGTGGGAAATGGAGAGAAAAGCCTGGCAGACATGTGAGTTTTTATGCAGATCTTAATGTCAGGGCCTGATTGGTTTTTTCCTAGATGTGAAATGGGTTTCTCTTTCCCTCAGAAGGAGTCTAGAGAGATAAAACCAAGGATACCTCTGGGAGCTTGAATCTGGAGGAGGAAAGGTGCCACCTCAAACCAAGGGTAGTTGTTAACAGTGCATGCCTTTCCTTCTTTTCACTGACAAAGCCCTGGGGAATCATCCCCAGAGATTCCCAAATTCCCATTTCACAAAGAAGGGGAAAGATACTCTTTGGATACTGCCTGAGGTGAAGCACTGAACCAAGGTGACAGAGGAACCCTCAGACTGTGAAGATAAAGTGGTGCTGCCTGGAAGTCTGTAGGCCAGATCTTGAGGGGCTAAACAGGCTTCAGTAGCACTCTCTCCACCCCCCAACCCCTACCCCAATCTCTCACTGGCTAGGGACTGAATTGGGTTGGAAGGGCCAGGACCTGAACTGAACTGAACCTAGTGTGTGGCCAAGAATGGTACCCCGCTCTGGCCCCTGCCAGACTTAGAATCCAGGACAATCAATGTTCCCCCAGGGTTCCCACCACTGGGACAATCAATCTGTCATTCTCACAGAGACAACAGGAGGACGGGCAAGGACACCCCTTTGCCATTGCCAGGGCCTCCACTGATCAGGGGAAGGTCATGGGGTTGAGAGAGCCTTCCGGGCCAAGCCTGAAAAAGCTTGACAGTCCATTCTGGGGTCCCAGAAAATGTTTATTCTCTCCAATTCTGGAAGCTCCAGATTCAATGGGGCTCTCAGAGAGTGCCGTTCGGAGGCTGCCTACAGCCCATATCCTGCTGTCAGGAGCTGGCTCCCAGTTCTGCTGCAAACCCTGCACTCAGCCATTGGCTCAGCCCTTATCCCTCCCAAAAGAGGGAGTACAAAAAACTTGGGAGGGGGGAGGTTGTCAAAAGGAGAAGAAAAAGGAGGGAACATACGTGCTTTCTAGGCTTGGAAGAAGCACTGAGAGCCCTGAGAAGCATCCAGAGAAGCTGGACTTGCTTTAACTATCAGTTAACCTTATCCCTCTTCCCTCCATGTGGTGTTTGCTGGGGAGAGTTTGGCTAAAAAAGTCCAAAGAAGCAGGTTGGTGCCTATGATGCAAACTGGGCTAGTTCCAGGCTCAGTTTAAAGGGGAGAGGTTATGTTTCTCTTCCCCAAGAGAAGTAGGCTATAGAAATTAAGCTCACAAATATAACCCAGTAAAGTGACAAAGTGACCATCATCTGTCTAGAAGGGAAACAGCCAGAATTTCCTTATGAAGTCCTGTTGAAGAGCTTGGGGGGGGGGGCGGGGGTTCTGGCCCCAGTGGGGACAAGAATATAAAATATATTTTTTCCTTCCTTGGGGGAAAGAAGAGGGGAGAGGTCAAGCAGAAGTATCATAGAATTTAGAGAAATCTAACCCCCTCATTTTACAGATAAGGAAATTGGAGCCTAGAGAGGTAAGATTGACTTGGTCAAGGTGGCAGAGCTAAGTAATGAATAAAGCCAGTATTTGAACCCAGATCCTTTGACTCCAAATTAATTGCTCTTTCCAGTGCCTATCTTTGTAAGATAGGCAATGTGGCAGAATAGAGAGAACACTGGACCTGGAATCAAGAAAGATTCAGATTTATAAACCATCTCTTTGAACCTCAGTTTCCCCTCTTGCAAGGAAAGAGCTATGTAAAGCTACAGAGTATTATACAACCATTGTTCATAAATTTCCATTGGCAATAGCTGAGAAGGGATCACAGCGTTAGAGCTGGAAGGGACCTTAGAGGTTAGATTTCATCATTTTACAGATGAGGAAACTGAGGCCCAGACAGGTTCCAGGATTTGCCCGAGATTATCCAGGTACCAGGATGCCGATTTTCTCCCCACCCCCACCCCCGCCTGCCTAAAGCTCCTAAGCTCTCTGGTCATCACTGACAGGCTTCCCCTCCCCCAGCATTCTCATCTCTGATTAGCCGGGACAGACCCTCTCCCAGTGCCCAGCTCAGGGTAACTCCGGGCCTCTTTTACTCCTCTCCCCGCTAAATCCCAGGTTTCTACAGTCAGCACTGACCAGTCACCCTTTCTCCTCTCCTCTCCTCTCCCTTCCCGTCCGAATGGAACTGGTCAGCACCCGTTGGGGGTCCGGGGGGAGGCAGCCGGGGAAGAAGAAACTTGAGAGAAGACAACAGTCCTGCGGGCCGGGGCCCTGGCCACAGTGCCCCGCGGCAGGATGCCACCCTGGCACTGCTCATGCCCACGGAGGGTTGGGGTCAGGCCCAGCAGCTCTCGCTCCCCGGGCCCCGCATCCCGGCAGAGAGCAGCCCCAGGCATTGGACACCCCTAAAGCCCAATGCAGCCCAGTCCAGCCTAACACAGCCCAAAGCAGCCCAGGGCTCGGCCGCCTTACCATGGCCGCAGCCCGGGTCGGGCCGGCTCCTCCTGGACAGCACCCGAGCTTTCTCGGCTGGAGCTGCGAAGCTGCCTGCCTGCCTGCCTCCTTGCCTGCAGATCGACCTCCGCATCGCCAGCCCCGCCACCCCTGTCTCCCGCCGCCCCGGAGTGCGGACCGGCTGGGGGAGGAGCCAGTCGAGCCAGGTGGGCGGGATAAGCCGGCCCCGAGGAGGGGCCCTGAAGCCAAGAGCTCCCCGAGAAACCCCAACCAGTAGCCTGGGGGCGGCCCTTGTCCTGGAGAGGGGCTGAGCCTGGGCCTAGGGGAGGAGCAGGGGTCCGGGGCTGCCTATTCAGGTCATAGGATTGAGACCTAGAAGGGACTTTAGTGACAGCTCCAACGCCCTCGTTTTACAGAGAAGGAAACTGAGGCCCAAAAAATGAAAGTGATTATCCCAAAGCCGCATAGCTGTCAAAGAAATGAGTGGAACTCTGACTGCATCTCCAGACGTCTTTCCTCTCCCTATCTCCAGACTCCCTGGTGGAGCCAAAGGCCCTTCCAAGAAGGTGGAACCCTGCCCTCCAAGGGTACCCTCCCCTCCAAGCCTTTCCTGAACCACAGAAAATTACCAATACAACGGAACCGAAAAATACGGAAATGTTGAACCTATCCCCTTCCCATGCCGCCCCTCCCCCAAAAAACAATTATTAACAACTCAGATTTTATCCCTTCCAGAACTAGAAGGCCAGAGGCCTCCCCTTCTTCAAATAAAGGCTTTGCAAATCAGATGACTAAAAAGAGGGTCTGGGCAAATGCCCTCAATGGTGGGGCTTCCTGGAAGGACCCCTAATTACTGGGGATTTGTTTCTTAACCACCAGAGGATCAACCTCTTTTTCCTCTGGGACTTCTGGAAGTGTGTGGGGAAGGTCCTCAGGAAAAGACTGTCTCATTAACCAGGACTTAACCAGCTGGTAGCTGAACTAAGCCCCCTCATTCACACTGCTGCCCCTGGGGCCCCAGAAAGGCAGGTGAGCTGCATTGGGGACAGCTGCTATACCAGCTTTGCAAACGTTTAAGTCCCAAAGGGATCATCAGAACAGCAGTCAGGGAGGAGCAGGACCTCACAAAGGAGGGAAGCAGGTTGCCTGAAAGATGCTTTCAAGGCTAGCACCCAAAGGCTAGGAGCTTGCATTCTTTCCTTGGGAAGAGATACACAGACAGAGAGAGAGGTAAGCAAGCCCTAGATGGGAGAGCATCGCTCCTCCTCCCTGGCAGCTCTCCTCCTGGTGGCAGATTGACTGTCTAGGAGAAGAGCTGAGCATATCACACTATCCTCCCTCCCCCCTACTACACCCAGAGGCTGGCCAGTGCTAAGACCCTGTGTCACACCTCTGACTATGACACTGAGAGCCTGGGGACTTTTCCTTCATCCTCACAACCTGGGAGGGGAGACGGGAGCTGATATAAGGCCGGCGACATACCCTCAGCAGATGGCAGGCATGGAGGCCAGAGGCCTAAGCTATGGGAGGAGGGCTCATGGGGAGCAAAAGCACGGGGGCCATGCAAAGGAGAGGGATGAGGCTTGGAAACATGCCCAGGAAGATACAGGCCTGAATGGTGTAGTGGAAATCTCATTGGAATACCACTCAGCTGACCTGGGATCCAGTCCCAGTTTAGATACTTGATTAACCATGTGACCTCGGGCAAATTACCTGGACAACAAGCCTCTTTCCCCCACCTGGAAAATGGGATAACACTACTGGAATCATAGGGCAGAATTCATGAGGGTCAAATGATATGGTTTGTGAAAAAGTGCTCTGTCAACTATAAAACATTTTTTCTCCCTGGCCCGGACAGGCGGCTTCGTTGTGGAAATTCCCTCTACTGTCATAGACCAGCAATTTCTATAACTTACATTCTTTGAGATTGCTTGAGACACAAAGAGGTTAAATAGCTTATCTGTGGTCACACAGCTAGTGTGTGTCCATGGCATGCCTCTAAGGCTGGCCCTAGCCCCTGTATCATTCTTTCTCTCTTTGCAAGTCACTAAATTAATGAATGAATGAGGAGTTCCTTCCCCCAACCCCACCAAAAAATTAAAAAATAGAAGGATGTTATTGTGCAAATCACTTGACCTTCCTAAACCTCAGTTTTTTTCATCTTTAAAATGGAGATATAGGGGGTGGCTAGGTGGTGCAGTGGATAAAGCACCCCAGCCCTGGATTCAGGAGTACCAGAGTTCAAATCCAGCTTCAGACACTTGACACTTACTAGCTGTGTAACCCTGGGCAAGTCACTTAACCCCCACTGCCCCGCAAAAAAACAAACAAACAAACAAAAAACAACGGAGATATAAAAAAAAAAACACCACCCACCAACCTAAGAGCCAAAAGAGATTTTAGAAATCCATAAGACCAGCCTCCTCAGTTTACACATGAGGAAGCTAATACTTGTACTAACATAATAATTGTTCTTAACATCATAGATTTAGAAATCATCTAATCCAACTGGTCATTTCATAAATGAGGGAATTGAGGCCCAAAGAGAAGTGACTAGAGCAAGGTCATTTGCCAAGGCACTCAGTAGCAGAGCTGCTAAACCCCATTCCCAATCCCAAACTCTTTCTACTGTATCACATGACTCCCCTGAGGATGAAATGAGATAATGTCTGTAAAAGGGTTTTGTAGCCATAGAGCACTATGGAAAAAGGAAGCTCCCATTATTGTCCTGTGCGGCTTCATTGAGGCAGGCCCTGTGGGTTCTCTTAAAAGACATTACTGGCTTCAAGCTCAGAGGATAAGGAGGATCAGAAACCTCTGGTACAGAAAAGCAAGATAGGGTTAGAGGTCCAGGCACAACAGAGCAAGCAAAAGTCCTAGGGGGAAAAGAGTGTCTGGTGTTCTCCAAGCTATCTGATGAACAGAGGAAAGGCTAGTTCTGCCTGAGGAAAAGTCATAGAGATTGGGAGAATAGGGGAAAAAACCAAGGGTTAGGAGCCCAGGATCTTGACTAGGATAAGAAGAAACCTTATGACATGAAGATAAGGCTCAGACACTAGGGAGGGAAAAAAGCTAAAGCGGCTGGCTGAATTGTGGGAAATGAAAAGGATCAGAATCCAAATCCAGTGTTATTTCCTTTGTGTTGAACTGATTACTATTTGCTTTGATAACGAATGTGAGGAATTTAAAGAAAAATGGGAAGCCTTGTTAGGAAGTGAAGCAAAGAAAAGCAGAACTAGGAGAACAATATACAAATTGTCCCAGAAGCAAAAAGAACACTGAAAGGGAGGTGAACTGGAAGTAATCACAATGACCAACCCATTTTGACCCCAAGGAGAGATGAAGAAGCACCTCCTTCTTTTTCAGGTGACAATTGTGAGTAAGGAGTGTTGCCTACACTTCTCTAACAGTGTGTTTGTTTGGTTCTAATTGTTTTCATTTCAATCCTTTGTTTCAAGGGTTTACTTGGGAATGGGGGCTATATCTGGAAGTCTTTTTTTTTTGAAAGAACCAACAAAAAACATCAATTAAAAAAAGGAAGGAAGGATGATGGGAAGGGAAGAAAGATAGGAGGGGAAGAAAGAAGGAGGGAGGGAGGGAAGATGAAAAGGAAAAAAGATGGGAAAGAAGGAAGAAATATGGGAAGCAAAGAAGGAGAGGAGGAAGATGGGAGGGAAGGAAGGACAGAAAGAAAAAAGAAAATAGAGGGAGGGAGAAAGGAGGAAGAAAGCTAAAGCCCAAGGCTCACCAGGGGAATTGGAGCCAAAGGAGAGGAATTGAGGTGTTAACCAGAATAACCAGCAAAGTCAAAATCCTTGACAAGCAATGAAATTAAAGTCTGTCTGAAGGCCACAGGAAAGCAAGCAGCAGCTGCTGCCAGGCCTGAATTTTAAGCCCTGGGATGCACAAAGCCCACTTTTAGTCAGCTGGCTGCCGGCCTCAGAGAGATTTCAGATCATCATATAAAAATACCTCCAAGCACTTCCACCTGGTAGCTGGCACAGACAGTGTGGGACTGGTCTCCACAGTTGCTGCGCCAAGGGTGGGGGTAGGGGCAAGAGAAGCACACTGTGTAGCAGGGAGGCCTTTTTTATGAGAGATAGACCCTCTCATAAGATACTCCTTTTTTCCACCCTCTCCCCTCTTAACCCTGGGCCAAAGTCCAAAATCGGACACAGAAACCTCTCAGAAAACAAGTGAATAAGTTCTGCTTGTTAGTTGCCAGCTGTGGCCGGTATCCTGCTCTCTGCTGTGGTGAGCACCTGCTGCAGGCGGCCTGGATGGGGCCATGTGTTCAAATGCAGACTGGACCTGGGCTGGCTTATGAGGAAGCTGAAACGTGAAGGTGACCACTACCCTGTGAGTCTGAGCCTCCTGGGCAGGGAATCCTGGGGCCTCAGCAGCCACTGCTCATTTTCCAATCATACCCCAAATCACTACTGAGACTAAGAAGCCACAAATTACCTTTCCCTGGAAGCTGGATATGCTCTAACAGAATAATGTAGTAAAAGATCTTGAAGAGACTGATAGCATAGCCTCCTAATTTGGCCTCCATATCCCTTCTACCTGCTATCTTTTACCCAGAGGCCTAAATAATCCTTGTAACGCAGAATCTGAATATATTGTTTAAAAATCTTCAATAGGGGCAGCTAGGTGACATAGTGGATAAAACACGGGCCCTGGATTCAGGAGGACCTGAGTTCAAATCCGACCTCAGACACTTGACACTTACTAGCTGTGTGAACCTGGACAAGTCACTTAACCCTCATTGCCCTGCCAAAAAAAAAAAAAAAAAGGAACACTATAGGACAAAATGCAAACCCATTACTCAAGTTTCAACTCCCTCCAGGATCTTGCCTCAATCTACCATTCCAGCTTTATTTTATAGTACTTCCCTCTATGCACACTATAATTCAGCCAAAAGAATTACCAGTGTTTCTGATCTTGCCCTCCTCCTCTCTCCTTCCTCCATACACACCATCCCCCATCTCTTAGAATAGACTCCTTTTACATCTTTGGCTGTTGAAAGCCTTCAAGACCCTGCCTAGGTGCCAATTCCTCCCCATACTGGATACTTTCTCCTCCCTTGACTCCAGACACACACCATTCTCATGTTTCCTACCTCTCTAACCAAGCCTCTGTCTCCTTGAATAGCCCTTTGTCTTCTTCTCCAAGCCTTACAGTGGATGTTCCCCAAGGGTCTGCCCTGGGCTCTCAGCTCTTCTATCTACTATCTCCTTTAACTATCTCTTTCAATCTCATGATTTTGACTCCTACTACTCTGCAGATGAATTCCAAAATTCTATCTCTAATCTTAACCTACCTTCTAAGGTCCAGGCTTACAAATCTAACTGCATACTGGACAGTTGGGCATCCATCTGGATGTGTTGCTGGTATTTCAAATGCAACTTGTCTAAAACTGGGTTAATTATTTTCATCCTGAAACCGAGTGCTTATTCTGGTATCATTGTTTCTGCCTATGGCACCACATTTCACACAGTCTCTCATGCGTTAAACCATGGAATTATCTTTGACTCTTTCCTCTTCCTCACCTCTCATGTCCAATCATTTGCCAAACCCAGTCCTTTCCACCTCTGAAAAATCTCTGGCATCTGTATTAGAGTTGTGCTGGTAAATGTTTAACAGCTGTCCCTCAAACAACAACAACTACTACTACTACTACTACTACTTATGTGCAAGGACACATTTTTTAAATTTTAAATTACATTAGTGATATTTTCTCCATTACTTTATTAAGTCTAAACAATGAACAAAATAATAAATCGAGCTCTGATCTGCAACATTTTCAAATTTCCAAGGTGTAAATTCTCACATTGAAAATACAACTAGCTTTCAACCAGCCCTGGATTCAGGAGGACCTGAGTTCCAATCCGGCCTCAGACCCTTGACACTTACTAGCTGTGTGACCCTGGGCAAGTCACTTAACCCCAATTGCCTCACCAAAAAAAAGAAAAAAGAAAATACAACTAGATCTCAAGAGCTAGACTGAGCTGACAACAGCAGACTCTGATTTCTTCCCTCCTTTCTATTCTCACTACTACCACACTACTTAATTGGATCTTCATCACCATTTTCCTGAACCCCTACAAATAGCCTCCTTTCTCTGCTCTCCAATCCATCCTTCTCTGCCACCCAATCCATCTTTCCTGGGAATCGATCTGGTCATGTAACTTCAGTGCTTCCCTATTGCTTCTGAGTTAAAATTCAAACTCCTTTGTCTATTGTTCAAAGATCTCTAACCATACGGTGCTACTCTTCACTTTTAGCCTTATCTCAAACTACCCCTACCATGCACTCTCTACTCTAGCAAATATCAGTTACTCTTTGCCCCCTGAACATGCCAACTACCCACCTCTATATCTTTTTGTTCTTTATACCTATATTTCCTCACTTAGCATAGTTCCTGGCACATAGTAGGTGTTTAATAAATGCTTGTTGATCTGACTTGCCTCTCTCTCCTCTTTTCCACCCATTATTTACAAATTACAGAATCACAGGTTCTCAGAATTGGAAGGGACCTCAGAAACCGTCTAGTTCAACCTGTCCCTGAAGTATTCCCTCTAGACCAACCTCAATAAGTGGTTATCCCGCCTCAGCTCAAAGACTGTCAAGCAGGGTGAAACTGCTACCTCCTGAGGCTACTTTTGCCATCTCTAATTGTTAGGAAGAATTCCCTCATACTGAGCCTAACACTGCTGACACGCCATTCCTCCCTGAAGTCTTTCCTAATCCTCAGGTTTGGCAAAGAATTTCTAGTCCAACCCCCTCATTTTACAGATCACTGAAGTTCAGAGAAGTGATTTACCCAAGGTCACGTGGGCAGTAAATGACAGAACAAGGGCTCAAACCTAGCTCTTCTGACTTCAGATCCAGTGCTCTTCTTCCCACACATAGTGAACCTTCCTTTTCAGATAGCATATTAACACTTTGCTTTGCTCCTCTCTAAAGCCTTAGTCAAATAATGTTGTGTGTGATAGTTTAAGGATGGAGTTGGGGAGGGGGAAGAATCAATTTATTCAAGGGGACCCCCCCCAAAAAAAGTAAGTGATAAGATGTCAATTCAATTCAATCACAGGCCTTTGATTAAAAATGAAAAGGCCTTAGAATTGAAATTTCAAGGAACAAGAAGTGTGTCTGGATGGGCTGAGGAAACTAGGCCACATGCCAGGGAATGTCTCTAAATTATCAAATAAAATAAAGAACTGATTTCTAGAAATTGGAGCAAGTGTGTGTCTAAGCTAAAACCTCCTAACATGGAACTGTTTTGTCTCTTAGATGCCCCCTACCACCTTTGATAAAGTGATAAGCTTGAGAGATCCTAAGGGTCCAGAGGATTTTGGACTTCCCATCTTTCCAGATCAGATAATGGCAGTGTCTTCATCAGGAATCAGAGGGAGATGGACACCAATTCCCCATGCTTAAAGGGATGTCTTTTGAGTACCTCCAGGAAATGAGAGAAAAAAACAATTCCAGCAACCAAGAACTGTGGGTTACCCCTTTGCCACATGCACAGTCTAAACCTGAGTCCACTTTTCCTGGGGGGCTCTGTAGGTACTTGTGGGTGACTATATGACAAACTTTTAGGGAAGAAGTTCTATACCAACTTTAGTATATACCTCTTTCTAAAAGCCTTCTATCTTCCCTGTCTGTGTTTTCTATATGCCTACATATCGGACCTTCCCTGTTAGAATATAAGATCTTTGCAGGCAGGTACTTTTGCCTTGGTGCTTCTAATAGGGAGAGAAAAGACAAGTGTCCCTTTAGAAACTCACTCCCGAGTTCTCAAGACCCCACCATGGCCGGGGCTGCGGGGAGGAAGCTGGGGCTTCAGGGTGTTGGTTCGTTTCTGTCCCTTTGAGAGCAACGTGCAGGCGACGATGAAGTTCTTCCAGGCTGTGAGCAGCGAGAAGGTGCGCGCCTCCAACCTCAACTGCATTGTGCAGGCGGACGTGCGGCACGACGGCTCCGAGCCCTGCGTGGACGTGCTTTTCGGAGACGGAGACCGCCTGATCCTTCGAGGCGCCCATCTCACGGCGCAGGAGATACTCGCAGCCTTCGGTTCCCGAGTCCAGGCCAAGAACCGTGCCTCGTCGGGGGAGAAAGGCTGAAGGCCTAGGACTGGGGGGGGAGGCAGGGGCTGGGGTGGAGCAAATAAAACCGAACCATTATGGTCTCTGCTCGTAAAAAAAAAAAAAAGAAAAGAAAAGAAACTCACTACCTAGAAAGATCATGGAGAGAGCTAAAAAAGACAAACTCAGGACCTGTGAGTGGTTTGTTCTATTTTGATAGTTTTAAAAGAAGAGAGAAGCAACGAGG
Organism: Dromiciops gliroides; assembly: GCF_019393635.1. Taxonomy (NCBI): domain Eukaryota; kingdom Metazoa; phylum Chordata; class Mammalia; order Microbiotheria; family Microbiotheriidae; genus Dromiciops; species Dromiciops gliroides. The sequence continues at coordinate 168,289,723 of NC_057864.1, read as the reverse complement.
AATGTACTAGGAAAGAAATGAGGAAGAAGGGGGAGGGATTTGCTATTTCTAAAATTGGGGCACATGAAAAAAAGAATTTATATGCAGAGAATAGTTAAATACACACACACAGAGTTTGGCATAAAAATACATTAAACTCACCTGGGAAACAGATAAGGACAGGAAGGAGAAAGAGTAGAGTTTAAGAGAGAAGGAAGAGGGGGCAGCTAGATGGCGCAGTGGTTAAAGCACCGGCCCTGGATGCAGAAGTACCTCAGTTCAAATCTGGCCTCAGACTCTTAACACTTACTAGCTGTGTGACCCTGGACAAGTCACTTAACCCCCATTGTCCCAGAAAAAAAAAAGAGAGAGAGAAGGAAGACAGATTCAGGGAGATAATAGACAAGCAAAAAAAAAAAACAACAAACTTCAATTTTGGAGGCTGGATTAAAAGGAAAATATAAGAGCCAGTAATCAAGTCTGAGTGAAATAAAGAGAAGAGGGACCAGGGAGCGAGCCCCTTTGGGAGCAGACTTCAATTATATATGATTAGTGTTGATCATATATTCCCTCTGTTTCATCATTTTTTTTAAAGGAATAAAAAATCCTCCATTGATAGTCAAGAAGGGGGAGGGAGGGGCAAAAAGAGGGAAAAGTCTAAGATGATATGATGAAGGAAAATACATAATTAACAATCATAGCTGATTGGATAAATGGAGTGTACTCACCTATAAAATAGAAGAGAGTAGTAAAATGGACTAGCAAGTAGAATCCAACAATATTGTTTATTGTTTAACAATATTGTATCGACATGATTTAAACATAAAGAGTGATACCAAAGTTAAATTAGGAGAGGAAAGAATAGTTTACCTCTCAGATCTATGGGGAGGAAAGCAATTTATGACCAAATAAGAGATAGAGAATATTATGAAGTGCAAAATGGATTGTTTTGATCACATTAAATTAAAAAGGGGTTGTACAAACAGAAGTAATGCAGCCAAAATTAGAAGGGAAGCAGAAAGCTGGGAAAAATTTTTTACAGCCAATGTTTCTGATTAAGTCCCCATTTCTAAATATATATAGGGAACTATATCAAATTTATAAGAATGCAAGTCATTCCCCAATTGATAAATGGTCAAAGGATATGAACAGGCAATTTTCAGATGAAGAAATCAAAGCTATCTATTGCCATATGAAAAAATGCTCTAAATCACTATTGATTAGAGAAATGCAAATTAAAACAACTCTGAGGTGCCACCTCACATCTATCAGATTGGCTAATACGACAAAAAAGGAAAATAATAAATGTTGGAGAAGTTGTGGAAAAATTGGAGAACTAATGCATCGTTGGTGGAGCTATGAACTGATCCAACCATTCTGGAGAGCAATTTAGAACTATGCCCAACAGTAAAGAGCCTAACACTCATCAGAATTGGCTCAAAGACCTCAGTCTCATTAGAATTGGCTCAAGGAGGGAATAATGAACACACTCAATTGGGTGGAGTAATCTCTCTAACCCTGCAGGAAAATAGGAGGGGAAGGGGATAAAGAGAGAGGGGCCAAAGAAGGGCAGAGTGGGGAAGGGGACAGACAGAAGCAAATCCCTTTTGAAGAGTGATAGGATAAAAGAAGATGGATAATAGAATAAATATCATGGGGAAAGGAATAGGATGGAAGGGAAACTGTAAACAATAGTAATCATGAAAAAGAGAAAAGAGGGAAAAATTGTACAAAAAATATTTATAGCAACTCTTGGTGGAGGCTAAGAATTGAGAATCAAAGGAATGTCCATCAACTGAGGAATGACGGAAAAAGCTGTGCTATATGATTGTAGTGGAATGGTCTTGTGCTATAGGAAATGACAAACAGGATGATCCCAGAAAAACCTGGAAAGACTCATGAACATCGATATATAGTGAAGTGAGCAGAGCTGGGAGGACATTGTACATAGTGACAGCAATATTGTTCAAGTGTGCAAGAGCACGTGTGAATGACTTAACTACTCTCAGCAATGCAATGATCCAAGACAATCCCAAGGGACTAATGACAAAGCTTACTATGCACCCCCATAGAAAGAACTGATAAAAAGAGCACTTGTGGATTGTACATATATAACCTGGTTGCAGTCTTGTGGAGGGGGGAGGAAAGGGAGGGAGGGAGGGAGGGAGAAAAATTTGGAACTCTAAATCTTATGAAAATGAATGTTGAAAATTACCCTTACATGTAACTGGAAAAAATAAAATAAATGTTTGTTGTAGAACTATGCCCAAAGGGCAATTTGGAACTATTCCCAAAGGGTCAAATGGACATACCCTTTGATCCAGTAATACCACTACTAGGTCTGTATCTCAAAGAGATCATAGAAAAGAGAAAAAGACCCACATGTACAAAAATATTTATAGCAGCTCTCTTTGTGGTGGCAAAGAATTGGAAATTATGGGGATGTCCATCAATCAGGGAATGGCTAAACAAGTTGTGGTATAGGAATGTGATGGAATATGACTGTGCTTTAAAAAATAATGAGCAAGCAGATTTCAGAAAAGCCTAGAAAGACTTAAGTAGACTGATGCTGAGTGAAGTGAGCAGAACCAGGAGAACACTGTACACAGTAATAGCAACATTGTGTGATGATCAACTGCAATAGACTTATCTATTCTCAGCAATACAATGATCCAAGACAATTCCAAAAGACTCATGATGGAAAATGTTCTCCACATCCAGAAAAAAGAACTGTAGAATCTGAATGCAGATTGAACTATACTATATCTACTTTTTTGTTTTTCTTTTTTTGAGATTTCCCCCTTTTTTTCTGATTCTTCTTTCACAACATAACTAATACAGAAATATGTTTAATGTGATTGGACATATATAACCTATATCAGATTGCTTTCTGTCTTGGGGAGAGGGGAGAGAAGGGAGGGAGGGAGAAAAAGTTGGAACTCAAAATCTTATAAAAACAAAACTATCTTTATATGTAACTGGAAACAAATAAAATACTATTAAAATTGAGAAAAAAGAAAAACTGCCTGTTCATATCCTTTTATCACTTATCAATTGGGGAATAACTCATATTAATCTAAATTTGACAAAGTTCTTCATATATTTGAAATATAAGACCTTTATCTGAGAAACTGTCTATAAATTTTTTTTCACTGTTTTCTGGAGACATTGGTTTTATTTGTGTACAACTTGTAAAAAATTTAATGTAATAAAAATAATCCATTTTATGCCTCACAATGCTCTCTACCTCTGTTTATTCATAAATTCTTCTCCTGTCCATAAGTCTGATAGGTAATATGTTCCATGTTCTTCTAATATTCTTATGCAATATCCCTTTATATCTAGGTCATATATCCATTTGGACCTTATCTTGCTAAATGCTGTAAGATACTGGTCTATGCCCAGTTTCTGCCAGACTGTTTTCCAACTTTCCCAACAATTTTTACCAAATATGAATTCTTATCGCTAAATCTTATATCTTTACATTTGTCAAGCACAAGGTTACTATAATCATTTGCTACATTGTAGTATATGTCTACTCTGTTCCATTGATCTACTTTTTTTAAATCTCTTAGCCAGTAATAAATCGTTTTGAAAATTACTGCCTTACAGTATTGTTTAAGATCTGGTACTGCTAAACCTCCTTCCTTTTTCCTTTTTTGAGATTTTTCCCATGTGTTCTGATTCTTCTTTCAAAATATGACTAATGCAGAAATATGTTTAATGTGATTGTACATATATAACCTATATCAGATTGCTTTCTTTCTTGGGGAGAGGGAAGGGAAGGGAGAGAGGGAGAAAAATTTGGAACTAAAAGTCTTATGAAAACAAATGTTGAAAACTATCTTTACATGTAACCAGAAAATAATACAATATTTTTATGATACAAAATATTGTTTACCAGAAACACAACTGAAAAAAAATCTATACACAGTCAAAATGAGGAGCTAGGGCAAAATTGATCATACATTGAGCAAGCTCAAAAGTAGCAATTGTGAACTCAGCTTAAAGCCACCATAGATAATGCAATAATGTCAATATTTAAAATATTTCTACTAAATGGTAGAGCATCGAATTATTTAGAGGAAAACATTACTGAGGGGGCAGCTAGGTGGCACAGTGGACAAAGTACTGGCGTTGGATTCAGGAGGACCTGAATTCAAATCCAGCCTCAGACACTTGACACTAGCTGTGTGACCCTGGGCAAGTCACTTAACCCTCACTGCCCTGCAAAAAAAAACAACAAACAAAAACAAACAAACAAAAAACATTACTGAAAATATAATAAAAGCTTATTTTTTTTAAATAAAGGAAAAAAAAACAGAACTAAAGAATTTAAACAACCCAACCTCAGAAAAGAGAAAGTGAATATGAACTCCCAATGAAAAAAATCAAAGAAATAAATAATAAAACTTTTTTAAAGATTTTTAACAGGGAGTTGGATATCTTCCAACATAAACAAAACTATAATTCATAACATAATGTCCAAATTTTCTCTCCTCCACCCTATCAGTGTAGCAATGCCTCTCAGTCTTAGGGACTGAATAGAATCTGAAGACCGAGAGGAAGCAAGGAAAGAGTCTGGGTTGAGAAGCACTGATGATGCTTGAGGATCACTCACTGCTCCAATGTGCTCATAGCCAAAAGAACCCATGTCTACAAGAAGTCAAGGGAGCAAATTGAATTGGATTCTGTATGAATCTTGGACCTTTTCTCTTCTAGTATCAGCCCTTTCTGCTTCACCTCTGTGCTTACTCCAAAGCATTATTGTGCCTGCTACCCACTCACATTTCTTATCTGGATACCACTTCCTGCCTGTGGCTTCTTGGGTCAGCAAGGCATGAAAAAAGGCTTCTTGGAATAACTAACCCAATGCTTTTAGCCCATCACTAAGTAGGTACTTACCTTTACATTATACCCTCTCTCTGCTCCTATGCCAAGTATGACCTAACTGAGCAAAATGGGAAGTCCCTAGTTCCAATATTAATAGTTTACAGTTGTTCAGACCTTTGATTGAAAAACACTTTGCACATGTTATTCTCATTTGATCCTCACAACAACTTTGTAAGATAAGTGCTATTATTATTCCCATTTTACTGATAAGGAAGCTGAGATTGGGAGGATTTAGGTGATTTATCCAAGCTAGTAAAAATTTAGGATTTGGGGGCAGCTAGGTGGCGCAGTGGATAGAGCACCAGCCCTGGAGTCAGGAGTACCTGAGTTCAAATCTGGCCTTGACACTTACTAGCTGTGTGACCCTGGGCAAGTCACTAAAACAAATTAGTGAGGCAATTGGGGTTAAGTGACTTGCCCAGGGTCACACAGCTAGTAAATATTAAGTGTCTGAGGCCGGATTTGAATTCAGGTACTCCTGACTCCAGGGCCGGTGCTCTATCCACTGTGCCACCTAGCTGCCCCACTAAAACAAATTAAAAAAAAAAAAAAGGAATTTAGGATTTGAACCTAAGTCCTTCTGACTTCAAGTCTAGCATTCTTTCCACTATACTATGCTGGCCCTGGCCCATGACAAGTCCTATCCTTGACAGAGAGGGTAATGGACTCAGGGTGCAGAATAAAACATCTCCAATGTGGGGATTTGTTTTGCATGATTATGCATATTTGTTACAAGGGTTTTGTTTTTCTTCTTTCTCTTCCAGTGGAAGGGGAAGGTAGGAGAGGGAGAACAAGGATTTCTGCCCATTGAAAAAAATAAAATGTAATGTTTTTAAGAGAGACAGAGGGGTGGAGGGAGTGCATTCTAGGCATGGAGAAGGCCTGTGTTAAAGAAAGCACAGAGACAAGAGATGGAATGGTGTGAAATCCAGGTAAACAATAACTAGGTCATTTCTCTGATCTACCTCGCAGCCTCATAACAGTGTAATAATAAAAAATGACTAAAGGTTCTAAGTGAAACTTTGCTGGCTCTAACTTGGTATCTCTAGTAACTAGCTGGCAAATTCTTCTCCCCTCAGGAGAGGATTAAACTCAGGATGAGATATTGATTATTCCCCTGCAGACAGTAGCACTAATATGAGCCTCTTCCTATCCAAACTGTTCTTGCTATTGCTCACTGTCCTCTCATTGTTATCATTTTATTCCTTTCTTTATGTATGGTGGTTGCTAATCCTTATCTGTGTGATTGATGCTGGTACAGGTAGAGATTTAGGAAAAGGTTTGGGTCTCTAAGGAAGGCCAACTTCATGGAGGCTGAGGAGAAGTGGGGCAAAGAACAGTGACTCCATTCAGAATGAAGGGATATTGAAATTCTACTCTCAGGAAAGTGCCAAGCTTCTATAAACAAGAGAATCTATGAGCAGAGAGATTAGTAATATATAAATACAGGGGGCAGCTAGGTGGTGCAGTGGATAGAGCACCAGCCCTGGATTCAGGAGGACCTGAGTTCAAATCTGGCCTTGACACTTACTAGCTGTGTGACCCTGGGCAAGTCACTTAACCCCAATTGCCTCACAAAAAAACCAAAACCAAACAAAAAACCAAAAATAATATATAAATATAAATACAACCTCTCCAAAGCCTATCATTCCTACATCCTAAACAGTGGCCCAGAAATCCAAATCCTTTTCTCAGATACCAGCTTTGTAACCACTGATTTGTACTTCCCCAATCCATCTTTCCCAGAGCCCCTACTTTCGATGGGCCACAATGATGAAAGAACCACTTATGCCTCTAAAGTCTGAAGTTACCTCCTCAGGACTTCATAATCCTTAACAATGCTTATTACTGATTGTTTTCCCCTAGCCATTTTTCACTGAATGAATAACTGAAAAAGGTTGATTTCCCTCATTGTCCTGCTCTCAATCCTATCACCACTGGACTGCCACCTCTTGTACCATTCTTATTTTCTTCGATGTGTAATTTATATGTAAATTTTTTCTTCAAATAAACTGTAAACTTCTCAAGGGTAGGGAGGCCATAATCTCTTTCTTTTCTATACATCCCTCCTGAAATACCCAGGTGGCACAGGTGGGCTCAGGGTCAAAAAGATTTGAGTTCAAATCCAGCCTCAAACACTTACTATCTGTGTGAGTTTTAGCAAGTTACTTAGCCTCAGTCAAGCCTCAGTTTCCTCATCTGTAAAATCAGGATAATAATAACACCTATTTCCCTCTCCCTCCCCTCAAATTATTATAAGGATCAAATGAGATATATTTGTAAAGGGCTTTGTAAACCTTCAATAAGTATAAGTATAGTATAAAGTATAAGTATAGTATAAACTACTATATAAAAGCTAGCTATTATGATTATCGGAAGCTAGGTAGCACAATAGAATGCCAGGCCTGGAGTCAGGACGACTCATATTACTGAGTACAAATCTGATCTCAAGACACTAGCTGTGTGACCCTGGGCAAGTCACTGAACCCTGTTTGCCTCAACTTCCTCATCTGTAAAATGAGCTATAGAAAGAAATGGCAAACCACTACAGTATCTTACCAAGAAAATCCCAAATGGCGGTCACATATATAGTCAGATGAAAAATTGCTCTAAATCATTATTGATTAGATAAATGCAAATTAAAACAACTTTGAGATATCTCATACCTATTAGATTGGCTAAAATGATAGAAGGGGAAAATAACAAATGTGGGAGGGGATGTGGAAAAATCGGGACACTAATATACTGTTGGTGGAACTGTAAACTGAGCCAACCATTTTGGAGAGCAATATGAATTATGCCCAAAGAGTTATAAAAATGTATATCCCCTTTGTCCCAGCAATACCACTATCAGGTCTGTTTCCCAAGGTGATCAGGGGGAAAAGGAAAGGAACTTTTATGTTCTAAAATATCTATAGCAGCTCTCTCTGTGGTGGTAAAGAACTGGAAATTGGGGGGATGACCATCACTTGGGGAATAGCTAAACAAGTTGTGGGGGGCAGCTAGGTGGCACAGTGGATAAAGAGCCGGTCCTGGAGTCAGGAGGACCTGAATCCAAATCCAGCCTCAAAGACTTAACACTTACTAGCTGTGTGACCCTGGGCAAGTCACTTAACCCCAATTGCCTCACCAAAAATTTTAAACAATAAAACAATAAACAAGTTGTGGTATATGATTGTGATAGAATACTGCTATGTTGTATATAGTAACAGCAACATTGTTAAAAAAACAATTATGAATGACCAAGTTATTCTGAGTACTATTAATACTCAAATTAACTACAAAGGACTATCCATCTAAAGCTATACAAAAGCTATCCATCTCCAGAGAAAGAATTGATAAATAGAAGTATGCATTGTATAGTTTTACATACATCTGTGGCAAATAGTGGCCTTCTCTAGTGCTAGGTGGGAAGAGAGGGAGACAGTTCAAAACTTAAAATGTAGCCAAAAAATTTAAATAAAAAAGAAAATAAATTAATTGGCAGGTAGTTGTGGTATAGGAGAAAGAAGACTGGATTTTAAATCCCCTGCCCTTAGGGAATTCACAGTTAATATAACTGGGCTCTGTGGCTCCAACCAGGCCACCTCATCTTTACTAAGCAAGCTCAGGCTTCCTATCTACTAGGAAGACTTCGTGAAAACACTAAAGGTCCCAGAGATTCAGGACAGCTGCTTCTGCCCAGCGCATGAACAAGGAGGTCTATTACACACACGTCCCTCACTCCCACAGATGACACCTACACATGTCCCCTAGGTCCTGTTCCTTTTCAAAGCTTCTGATGGTATCTGGATGCTTCAGGAACTGCCTGACATTCTACCCCCAGGGAAGAAGATCTTCATTCCACCCACAGCCAGCAGCTGTCTGTCCCCTTAGGTTGACCCAACAAGGCTTGTTGCCAAAGTTTCCCCAGTTAAAGGTCCATGGGCAGAGTCTGGAGCCAGAGAGAGCTCTTGGGTCTACTCACTCATACAGTTGTTAATTGGCTCTGCTGAAGACATATGAAGCACTGAAGGAGCAGTAAGGAAGACCAGAGGAACACCGTGTTCTAGTTATTTTCCCAGAACTCCCACAGGGCTACCATTTCTGGCCTGGTCAATGAGTAGACCCAGCTGAGCAATAATTGAAACATTGGATAGGTGTAGAAATTCTCCTTTTTGACTGGGATAAACAAATCCCAGTACTCTTGGTATTGGCAAAGGTGTTTTGGCAAGAGATCTGGATGGGATCTCTGACTGGCTGAGACATGGGAGGTAGCTATAAATACCTTTTACTAAGTTAGGAAGCATAGAAGGTTTGCCATCTACCAGATGAAAAGACCAGGGAGGCTAGCTCTGGGGCTAGCTCATCTGACTCCATGTGCTACTTAAATCAGGATTTTCAGTCCAATTTAAGACATATTTATTAAGAACCTACTGTGGACCAGGCACTACAGATACAATGATCTAGAAAACATGAAACAGCCCCTGACCTTAAGGAGCCTACATTTTAATAAACTCTGGTTGATTGATTAACTCTCCTAGGAGGAAGCCAATTTACTGAAGTAATATTTGTATTACTGTCATGAATACAAATATGGAGATGGAGATTCAGGTAGATGTGATCCCGGAGTTCATCAATTAGCAGTGTGTTTGAACTTGAATTTCTGGAACCATGTTTTGGAGAGGGCTTCTGGAAGAGAGAATCTGGAATCTGGGCCAAGCAGCTTTTCTTCCTGTTACCCACCATGTAGGGAAGATGTGAAGTCAGACTCCATAGAAGCACCTGATCTTTGGGAGTCAGTTTTCCTGACTCTTTCTCAAAGACCCAATGAACAGATAATGGAAAGTAGAAGCTGAGGAACAAAAGCTATTCCTACCTTCCCCTAGATGAAATTATTAGATAGCCATGGTCTGGGTTTTTCTCTTCACTTGCCAATTAAACAGTGATCGCCTCAAGGTTTGTATCAATAGGAACTCCTAGTGGATGCATTCTTCTCCCCTCAGGAGCAGGCTGAGCTCAGGAAATGAATTTTCTTCTTCCTCTCCAAACAGTTCTCTCCATTGCTCACTGTCCTCTCCTTCCTATCATTTTATTCCCTCCTTTATAGAAAAGAAAATCTGGGGGCAGCTCGGTGGCACAGTAGATAGAGCACGGGCCCTGGAGTCAGGAGTACCTGAGTTCAAATCTGGCTCAGATACTTAACACTTACTAGCTGTGTGACCCTGAGCAAGTCACTTAACCCCAATTGCCTCACTAAAAAAAAAAAGAAAAGAAAAGAAAATCTGATGGCTACTAATCTTGGTCTTAATGATTAATGCTGGCAGAGGTAGGGATTTAGGGAAAGGTTTGGAACTCTCTAGAAGGACAGTTTCGGTGTAGATGATGAGAAGGAGAAGAGGAGGAGACAGTGACTCCATTCAGAAGTCATAAACACAATGGAGGTACATGGAAAGTGTACTCCTAAGAAGTAGGTGTTCATTCACAGGAGAGCCTATGAGTAGAGAGATAGAGATGAGAGGCAGGTGGGTAGTACAGTGGATAGAGTGCCAGGCCTAGAATCAGGAAGAACTGAGTCAAATTTGGCCTCAGATACTAGCTGTGTAACCCTGGGCAAGTCACTTAGCCCTGTTTGTCTCAGTTTTCTTATCTGTAAAAAATGAGCTGAAGAAAGAAAAGGCAAACCCTCTAGTATTTTGCCAAAAAATACCCAAATGGTGTCATGAAAAGTCAGCTATGACTAAGTGAACAACAACAAAAGATTTGAGGAGGGAGAAGTAAGGAAGAAGTACAATCCAGGCATGGGGATGCAAAAGCATGAAGACTAGACCTCAGAGTTTCAAATGCATCTTTTTTTTTGGCAGGGAAATAAGGGTTAAGTGACTTGCCCAGGGTCACACAGCAGGTAAGTGTCAAGTGTCTAAGGCCAGATTCAAAGTCAGGTCGTCCTGAATCCAGGGCCGTGCTTTATCCACTGCATTATCTAATCTAGCTGCCCCTCAAATACATCTTGTAGCATTGTTTGTTCCTCAAAGAACTGAGCTAGCTTGGGGGCAGGGGGAGGGGGTACTTGTATGGTATAAGGCCTGCCACTGTGAGCTTCAAGCAGTCTGTCTGAGTACAATCAGCCAGCTCCCTCAAAGGCAGTGCTGACAAGAGGCAGTAACTGCCCTTGGAGCATGGTAAAAGGTAATAACTACCTGGGTTTGAGGAGAGAGGAGAGCAATTATAAACTCCAAAGTCAGGCTGTGTTGGCTCTAAGATGTCTAAAGAGCATGGAGATCCGAAAGGCTAATGTAAGCAGAAAGACCAATGCTGAAGTAGAATTCATGGCAGGGAAATCCATACTAGATTAGGAACCCAGGGAATGCCATGGGGTTTTCAACCACTCAATAAATAAATATTTATCCAGAGCCAACTATATGCTGATGATTTGTATGATTCACTCTGATTTCCCCAAAACTTGGGTCTTTAAAAAAAAAAAAAAAGATTGGTTTGCGGGAGGCCGCTAGGGGGCGCAGTGGATAAAGCACCAGCCCTGGAATCAGGAGGACCTGAGTTCAAATTCAGCCTCAGACACTTCACACTAGCTGTGTGACCCTCGGCAACTCACTTAACCCTCATTGCCCCACAAAAGAAATAAATGAATAAATACATAAACATATAAACAAACAAACAAATAAACAAATAAATGAACAGATAAATAAATAAATAGATTGGTTTGCTGGTATCACCTTTTCCTCTCCCAGTGAAGTTGTCATAAGTGGGACACACCAAGCTTCCTGGCTCTACCTCGATGGGTTCATAAAGCAAAGGCTGGTCTTATTTCAGCTTTGCAACTTCAGCACCTGCACCTAGTAAGCACTTTATAAACTTGGTTAAATTGAACTGAATTGAATTAAACTGAGTCCCTAATGGTAACACACAATAGTGCCAAAAACCTGTCTTCTTAGGAGGACACAGCATTTAACGAGCATAGAATCAGAGCATCCCAGAATTTGAGAGCTGAAAGGGACCTCAGTGATCATGTAGTCCAACTTTCCCCAATATAACATAATTGACAAGTGGTTCCCAAGGCAGCCCAGGGCATTTTGGGACAATTATTGTTAGAAACATTTTCCTGACATTAAGCCTACATTAAACTCTTTTCAACTTTAACCATTGCTCCTGGTTCTTACCCCCCCACCCCCACCCCAGGGGCCAAACAAAACTTTTTTTTTTCTTTTTTTGAGGCAATCAGGGTTAAGTGACTTGCTCAGAATCACAGGTTGTTGTTGTTTGTCCTTTGTTCTTGAAGAAGACCAACACAGCTAGTAAGTGTCTGGGGGTAGATTTGCACTCAGGTCCTCCTGACTCCATGGTCAGTGATCTATCCACTTTACCACTTAGCTGATCCCAAACAAAACAAATCTAATCCCTCCTCCACATGACAGTCATTCACAAGGACTTGATTATTCTCAGCTATGCAATAAAACTCTGAAGGACTTATGAAAACTGCAATCCATCTATAGAGAAATAACTGGTGGTATCTGAAAACAGATTGAAGCATAATTTTTTTTGATAGTTCCTTAATCTGAAGTTTTATTTTTGTCTGTTTTCTTTTACATCCTGGCTAATGTGGAGATGTTTTGCATGACTGCTCATGTACAACTTATATTGAATTGTTTGAGTTCTTGGGGGGAGAGGGGAAGGGAGGGAGGAAGAGAAGTTGGAACACAAAATTTTTAAAAATTAATGTGGGGGGGGGCAGCTAGATGGCACAGTGGATAAAGCACTGGCCTTGGATTCAGGAAGACCTGAGTTCAAATCCAGCCTCAGACACTTGACACTTAACTAACTGTGTGACCCTAGGCAAGTCACTTAACCCTCATTGCCCTGCAAAAAAATAAAAAGAAGAAGTGATACAAGACTAAATACCCTTATTATAAAAAAAAAAAAATTGATGTCGGGGCAGCTAGATGGTACAGTGGATAGAGCATCAGCCCTGGATTCAGGAATACCTGAGTTCAAATCCGGCCTCAGACACATAACACTTACTAGCTGTGTGACCCTGGGCAAGTCACTTAACCCCAATTGCCTCGCAAAAAAAAAAAATTGATGTCAACATTTGTTTTTACATGTAATTTGGAAAATAAAATTCTAAACAAAAAAATAAAATAAAATTACAGTCATTCACAGAAGACAGCCATAGTCTGTACCCCAGCCCCACAATTCTCCCTCCAGACTAAACATTCCAAGTTCCTTCAACTGATTATTGCATGAAGTGGCTTCCATCACTTTCCCCAGCCTGGGCGCCCTCCTCTGGGCCTTCTCCAGCTTATCAACTTCCTTCTTAAACTGTGGTAACCAGAACGGAATGCCTTCTTTAGATGAGGTCTGGCTAGAGCAGAATATTGTACAGTGCAATGATCATTTCTCAGTTCCTGAAAGCTCTGCTCTCCTCTCTTAATGTAGTCCAAGACTTTTTTAAAAGCAGTAGTCCTGCTTTTAAGTGCTAAATCACACTACTGCCTCATATTGAGTTTGTGGTCCATTTAAACTACTATGCTAGGTACTATTTTAAACTATTTTTTTCATGTTTTCCCCACCTTTAGTCTGTTTCTTCTTTTACAACATGATCAATGTGGAAATATGTTTTACATGATTGCACATATATAAGCTATATCAAATTGCTGGGGGGGCAGCGTGAGGGAGGAAGAGAGAAAATTTGGACTTCAAAATTTTTAAAAGTTGAATGTTAAACACTGTCTTTACATATTACATAAATACTGGAAAAATATCATTTTCAAAAAAACCCTGCTATGCTATGATCGCTTCTGTCTCCATTTTATAGAAAGGGAAACTGAGGGTTTAAGTAGAATAACTTAGCTTATCTAGGCCATGCAGCACAGCAGAGACTTCAACCCAAAAATATATCAAATAGATGTGACCAAAAAAGACCAAGACACAGATGACTCCCCAAAGGCTCTTAGTCTAGACTAGATCACTGGTGGTGATGATAGATGGGACACCAGTGAAGGAAGGAAATTCTGACTTGGTACTGCCCTAACTTGAGACTGCTCTCTCAAGCAGATATTCCTGTGAGTTTCCCATGAAAATAGTTCGCCCTATTTTCCTGGATGACAGTTAGGCTTGAAGATGCACTGTCTAGGGGCATGGGATCAGATTTCAGATTCTGTTCATTATTTCCTATTTATCCTGGATATAGCTTGTTTGCTTGTTGTCTCCTCCACCCTTTTATATTGTGAGCTCCTCAGGGCCTTTTTTTTCCCCTCCAGTGCTTAGCACCGTGTTTGGCATATAGTAGGTGCTTAATAAATACTTCATGACTGATGTTCCTTTCTTTGGGTTTTCATAACATTTCTTTCACTTTGTTTCTCTTCCTACCTGAGTGATCTCCTTTACAGAATGATCATGTGGGTTCTGCCTCCTGTATAGGACTACACCAAAGCTCTGTCCTGGGCCTCTGCTTCTCTCTCTCTCTTTCTGTCTGTCTGTCTGACTCCCTCTGTTTCTGGCTGTCTCTCTCTGTCTCTGTGTATCTCTCTGTCTCTTCTTGTTTCTCTCTGTCTCTCTCTGTCTCTGCCTCTGTTTCTCTCTCTCTCTCTCTCTCTCTCTCTCTCTCTCTCATCTCATTAGCTACCAAGGAGTTTTAACTATTTCTGTAGAAGATCCCATATGCTCATATCTAGTACTTGCCTCTCTCCTGATCTCTGGTCTCACATATCCAACAGCCTGCTGAACACATCCATCTGAGTATCCCATAGGCATCTGAAACTCGGCATGTCCTTAAGAGAACTCATCTTTCCTCCTAAAACCAATCCTCCTCCTAATTTTTCTATTTGTATCCAATGCACCCCCATTTTAAAAAAATACCCAGGTTTACAATCTAACCTGCTTGCATTCTAGACTTTTCTGTCTCCACTACTGATATCTAATCAGTGGCAAAATCTTAACAGTCTCACATCCAAAATATCCCTTGAATCAGTTTCTTCTCCACTCACATGGATATTACCCTACTTCAGGTCCTGGACTATTGTGATAAGCTTCCCAACTCTAACTGATCCTTTGAACTGTAACCAAATTGATAAAAAGTATTAAACCTAAATCATTGGTCTAACCATGTCACTTCCCTGCTCAAGAAGCTTCCTGATTCACTATTGCCTTTATCTTATCAAACAAACTCCTCTGTTTGGTATTTTTAAGTCAATCAATCAATCAATCAAGCGTGTGGTTCTAGGGTTTAACCTTAAGGTTTTTGGATACAAAGAGAAAGCCCTACTTATATTCTAATGAGACACTGTAACCACAACCTAAATTTTTTTTTTTGTAATTTAAAATGTTTTAAATTAAAAAAAAATTTTTTTTTGGCAGGGCAATGAAGGTTAAGTGACTTTCCCAGGGTCACACAGCTAGTAAGTGTCAAGTGTCTGAGGCCAGATTTGAACTCAGGTCCTCCTGACTCCAGGGCCAGTGCTCTATCTACTGTGCTACCTAGCTGCCCCAATTTAAAAAGTTTTTAAAAAATATTTCCAATCTAACTTTCCAGGATGATTATGAATATTTCCACTCATACACTCTACATTCCAGCCACAAGCTAGCCTACCTAGAGACAACATTCCATTTTCCCACTCCATGTCTTTTGTACTACCCAGAATGCCTTCCCTCCTCCTCAGCCTTCTTGGAGCCCATCCCTCCTCTCAAAGCTCATAAGTGAGTTAAAGCCTCCCTCCCACAAAGAAAGGCTAGCTCAGACCTGCTATCTCCCCAAATGCTTCTGCCCAGACATTGTTTCCTGATAATTGGCCTTCTTTTACCGGAGATCAAATTTAACCACCACATTGAAGCCAAACATCTTTGGTTGGATTCCTGGACTGGACAGTTAGCTTTGTTCAGCTTTGTTACCACCTGTTACATTTTTAATGTGGAATAAGTGCATGATAAATGCTTGTGGTATGGAAATGAATCCCTTACCCTGCTGGGGGTAAATCAGGATTAAACACTGGAAGGGACCTTAGAGATGTCTTCTCTACAGGGTATCTCCAATTATTAGTAGTTTCCCCCACTTACTGTGTACATTTTTGTATTTTTATTGTTTAGTCATTTCAGTGGTGACCCCTTTTGGGGTTTTCTTGGCAAAGATACTGGAGTGGTTTGCCATTTCCTTCTCCAGCTCATGTTTTTTTATAGATGAGGAAACTGAGGCCAACAGGACTAAGTGACTTGCCCAGGGTAACACAGCTAGTGTCTAAGGCCAGTTTGGAACTTGGGAAAATGGAGTCTTCCTGACTCCAGGCCCAGTACTCTATTCACCGTGCCACCTAACTGCCTGCTTTTTTTGTATTTACTTATCAGTGAACATGCTATTCCTACCCCACCCAATAAAATCCAAACTCCTTGAGGGCAGGGGCTCCGCGATTTTTATCTTCTTTTCTATCCCTAGTTAGCCAAAGTAGATGCTTTATCGATGATAATTGAATCAAATTAAATTAAATCCTTCTCTCCCACAAAGGTTTGCATAGGCTTGTTATCTCCCAAAATATTTCTGCCCAGATATTGTTTACTGTTAATTGTCCTTCTTTTATCCTTTAGCCACAAAGGTATAAAGGAAGAGGTAAAGTCTCCCTCGATTAGAACAGAAGTCTTTAATTTGTTTTGATCTGATTATTAGACAGAATTGAAGTGGGTCTTAAAGAGACAGTGTGGCTTCCCCTTGCCCTGAAGTGAAACCCTAGTTATAGAATTCAGTGAGGCAGGGGTGAGCACCCAAGCTCTCATAGAAAGTTCCAAGAGGGGATGAGAGGCAGATAAAAGAAGCTGGTGTTTGAGCAGCAAAGAGAGAGCCTGACACCAAGGAGGAGAGCATGTCTGGGAGGACTGGTAGTGATGGAGGAGGCTAAAAAGGGGTTAACAATTAACCTAAGACTTGATCAATAGTATCCAGAATGGGGGCAGCTAGGTGGCGCAGTGGATAGAGCCCCGGCCCTGGAGTTAGGAGTACCTCTGAGTTCAAATTTGGCCTCAGACACTTAACACTAGCTGTGTGACCCTGGGCAAGTCACTTAACCCCAATTGCCTCACAAAAAAAAAAATAGTAGCCAGAATGGTTAATAGAGAAACTATCAACCAACACTATCAACAGAAGCTTAGGGAAGATAACCAGGGACCATAAACCATTAATATCCATTAATATTCCTAGATGACATGATACCTAGAAACCAGATCTTAAAGAGATATAAAAAACACAGAGACCCTCTGGCTCTCACAAGTTTAAGCATGTCTTTATGAACATGTGCAGAAAAGGCCAAATGTGTTCTTAGGTTCACCTTATGACATGTAAACCCCAAAAACAGATCTCCAAGGAAAAAGGCACTGCTTCAGGAGTTGTCTCAGGGCCCCAAGAATTCCAAATTAGCATAAACCCTCCCATGTACCTCCTTAAGGAGGAGATTAAGAAAATGAGGAGATAAACTACTTTTCTCACTATAATCATTTTCCTCTCCCTATTTAAGACACTTTCTCCTTGGTGTCTCCCTGAGGTCATCACAGTCTGATAATAAAATTTGGGAAACTGAGTCACTGAGTCTTGTAATTCTTTGGGATGCTTCACAATCAATCAATTTGATCAATCAAATCCATCCCCACATCAGTAGTTGTAGAACATCAGGTTCTGAGATAAAGGATGGTGTGCCTGTTCTTCCTCCCCTCTTTCTTGGCTCAGGAGCTTTTATGTTAAATCTAAAACTTACCTGTTCTTTTGAGTTTGTTTACTTTTCTGTTCAGCTGGTACTGTAAACCAGCTTAAGATTAAAGTGTAGAGGCCATAACAATTTCTGATTTGTATGATGTGTTTCCTTTTTGGGAATGAAGGTAGGGGTGGTAACAATGGTTAGTGAGTCACAAAAAAAGATAGGATAGACTCTCTGTTGGAAATTTTGGAAATTTTGGGATTTTTTTCCCCAGCTGGGGGCTCTGGAGCAAAATTAAAGAGAATCTTAATGGTTTACAATTCATAAATTCCCTAAACAGTAAAAGAAATGTTAGTGGAAAAAGCAGAGTCCGAATGTCTTCACTCTAGTGCTAGTTGTGCCATAACTAGTTATGTGACCTCGGAGAAATCATCTTCATTTTCTGGGGCTCAGTTTCCTAATGAGGGAATTAGATTAAATGAATTTTTCCCCTCCAAGTTCTTTTTACCTCAGAATTTATGATCCTCTGATAAAACAATGTAGAAAGATAACCAGGTAGACCTGGGTTTGAATTCAGCTATCTGGTCATTTAGCTTTGTTTAGCTTGGCAGCCATCTGTTAACATCCTTAGCATGGAATACGTGTTTATTAAATGTTTTTGGTATCAAACTAAATTCTTTACCCTGTTGAAGTGATTCATAGGATTAAAAACTGAAAGAGACTTTAGAAATCATCTATTCCAACACACTCTAATGATGAGAAAGCTGTGTCCCAGAGAGGCAAAGTAATATATATAGATATAGATATAGATAAAGATATGTATATTTGGGGGGGCAGGGCAATGGGGGTTAAGTGACTTGCCCAGGGTCACACAGCTAGTATGTGTCTGAGGCTGGATTTGAACTCAGGTACTGCTGAATCCTGGGCTGGTGCTTTATCCACTGCACCACCTAGCTGCCCCCTATATAATTTTTTAAGTCAATTTAGTGGCCTCTTTTCCATTTGAGTTTGACACCATTGGTCTACCCCATCACATCACAACTTTCCTAAAAAGTTGTCTTTTGTAAAAGTACCACAAAGCTTTGAGCTTTAAACTATAATTTCCTTCTACCACCCCTTCCTTTTCTGTCTTTTTTATGTCCCTTATTTTATTTTTTCTCAATTATATGTACAAATTACAGGTAGAAAAATATGTATGAATATGTAAAAAGTTATGTTAAAAAAGTTGAATATTCATCTTTTGAAAATTTGATTTCCTATGCTTTGCATGATTGCAAACTGCTTACCATAACAGGGAGAGGGGATGGGAAAAAAGGAACTTAAAAAATTTTAAATGAATGTTAAAAATTGTCTTTACATGTAATTGAGGGGAAAATATTATTTTGTAGTAATTTTTTTAAAATTTCCAGTTTTCTCCCTTTCTTCCCCCACCTTTCCCCTTCCTTGAGAAGGGAAGCAATTTTATATAGATTATACATGTAAAGTCATACAAACCATATTTTCATATTAGCCATGTTGCAAAAGAAAACACAGAACAAAATTATCCATTTTACTTTCCACAATGCTATTTCTAGTTTGATCATAAATTCTTCCCTTATCCATAGATCTGACAGTTAATATTTTCCATGCTGCTCTAATTTATATCACCCTTTATGTCTAAATCATGTACCCATTTTGACCTTATCTTCATATATGGTGTGAGATGGTGTTCTATACTTAGTTTCTGCCAAACTGCTTTCCAGTTTTCCAAAAAAATTTTTGTCACAGAGTGAGTTCTTGTCCCCAAAACTTAGATGTTGGGGTTTATCAAACAGTAGATTACTATGATCATTTGCTACTGTGTATTGTGTACCTAATCTATTCTACTAATCCATCACTCTATTTCTTAGCCAGTACCAGATAGTTTAATAATTACCATTTTGTAATACAGTTTGAAATCTGATATGGCTAGGTCACCTTCCTTCATTTTTTTCATTGATTATCTTGATATTCTTGACCTTTTGTCCTTCCAGATTAATTTTGTTATTATTTTTTTCTAGCTCTATAACATACTTTTTTGCTAGCTTGATTGGTATGGCACTAAACATCTAAATTTAAGTAAAATTGTCATTTTTATTATATTGGTATGGCCCACTCGTGAACAATGAATATTTTCAGGGACAGCTAGGTGGCGCAGTGGATAAAGCACCGGCCCTGAATTCAGGAGTACCTGAGTTCAAATCCGGCCTCAGACACTTGACACTTACTAGCTGTGTGACCCTGGGCAAGTCACTTAACCCCCATTGCCCCGCCACCCCCCCAAAAAAAACAAAAACAATGAATATTTTCCCAATTGTTTAGATTTGACTGTATTTGAAAAGTGTTTTGTAATTGTGTTCATATATAGTTCATATAGTTCCTGTGTTTGTCTTGGCAGGTAGATCCCAACTATTTTATATTATCTGCAGTTATTTCTCTTTCTATCTCTTCCTGCTGGACTTAGTTAGTGATATATGGAAATGATTTATGTGTGTTTATTTTATATCTACCAACTTTGTGGAAGTTGTTAATTATTTCAACTAGTATTTTAGCTGACTTTGTAGCAGTCTTTAAGTATACCATCACATCATCTGCAAAGACTGATAGTTTTGTTTCTTCATTGCCTATTCTAATTCCTGCAATTTCTTTTTCTTCTCATTGCCATACCTAGCATTCCTAGTATAATATTGAATAATAGTGGTAATTATGGGCATCATTGCTTTACCCCTGATTTTATTTGGAAGGCTTCTATCTTATCCCCATTACAGATAATGCTTGCTGATGGTTTTAGGTAGGTACTATTTATTATTTTAAGGGAAGCTCGATTTATTCTTATACTTGCTAGTGTTTTTAATATGAGTGTTGTGGTTTATCAAAAGTTTTTTCTGCATCTTTTGGGATAATAATATGATTTTTATTGATTTTGCTACAGATACGGTCAATTCTGCTGATAGTTTTCCTAATACTAAACCAGCCCTATATTCCTGGCATAAATCCCACATCATCATTATGTATGATGTTTGTGATATATTGCTGTAATCTTCTTGCTAGTACTTTATTTTAAATTTTTGTATAGATATTCATTAGGGAAATGAGTTTATAGTTTTCTTTCTCTGTTTTTGTTCTTCCTGGTTTAGGTATTTGTGTCATAAAAGCAGTTTGGTAAAAGACTATTTTGCCCATTTTTCCAAATAGTTTATACAGTATAGGAATTAATTATTCTTTAAATATTTGGTATAATTCACTTGTGAATCCATATAGTCCTGGAGATTTTTTTCTTAGTGAGCTAATTTATGGTTTGAGCAACTTCTTTCTCTAAGATAGGGTTATTTAAGTATTCTACTTCCTCTTCCGTAAATCTGGGCATTTTGTATTTTTTGTAATATTAATCTATTTCACTAAGATTATTAGATTGCCATATAATTGGGAAAATGCCTCCCAGTTATTGTTTTAATTTCATCTTCATTGTTGGGGAGTTCACCCTTTTCATTTTTGATACTGCTGGTTGCTGCAGTACAGCTTGTGGGGTGCTATAGACCTGACTACCACCTGGTGTAACAGACCTTTCCTACTGACTTTTCCTCCTAAATTGTCTTGGACTGGAAAACTGTTTCACCTCAACTTTTTGTTGGCTCTGCCACTCCAGAATTCAATTGGAGGCTTTATTTTAAAGTTATTTGGAGGGGAATCTGGTATAAGGGCAAAAATTCTAGCTATACTGTCTAAAATATCTAATGAGTGGTCGCCAATAAAATTATAAGCTTTAGCAAGAGTTAGACTTTTAAGCATTTATTAAAGAGAATAAGAATTTGGCAAAGACAGAAGGAAAGGCCTAGATTCATCTATCTATTAAAGGGAGGGTGCATTTCTAGCTGCCTTCTCTACCAGAGTCCTCAGGAAAGAGAGCAAGCCAGCGCCAGCCTCCCCCTTCTTCCTCCCACAAGCAAACGTCACTTCCGGATGCCAAAGAAAAGATGCATGGTCCTGCCCTCAGAGGCCCTCTCCTCATGTTGGAGCTTTCCTACAGTAAGTCTCCAGCAGGTGGCGTCATTCCAATCATTACAATGGGAAAGTTCAGGTGAGTTCCTTCTTCTTCTCTGCCATCTTGGCTCCATCCCACCACTACCACTTCCAAACATTTGTATAGTAAAGAGATTGGATTTGGCCCTAAGGTAATTTCTAGTTCAGATAGTCCATACCTCTGTCATTCAATTAAAGTCACAGGGAACACAGACACTTCAACAGGTCCAAGTTCTGACTTTTTCCTCCTCAGAGACAGTACATCCTAGTTGAGCTTTGCTATCAATTTAGCTCACAAGGAAGATAACTGGCACCAATCATCTCCTCCCCTCTTGAATCTCCCTTGCCCCAGACACATATGCAAACACCCTGGCACTAGCTGAGTTGAGTGTCATCAAATCTATTGAAAGGAAGATACCTTCTCAGCTTCCTCAGCCTGCTCTCCAGAGCTGACTTCATAAATAAGTCATAAATAGAGCAAGGAGTGAAGCTGTATCTTCTACTTGCGGACTGAGGGGCCACCAGTAGGGTCATCAGGACTGCTAGGCAGATGACCAGAGCCACAGCAGTCCATTCATCTGACTCTTTACTCTCCTAAACCAAATTAGGTCAAGAGCCATTCTGTTCCCAGAAATGCCAGAGCCTTGTGAGAAGGCACGGCTCTAGGACCTTCCTGTTGAATCTGTTAAAAGTTCTTGGCCTCAGTTTCTTCCTCTGTCAAATGATGTTGAACTAGATCAATGGCTTTAAGATCTGAGCAAAGTAATAATACTCGGGAATGTGTTTCCCTTGATCCCTTGAACTATTCTCTGGGGAGGTTCCAGTTACTGATGTCTTGCTCTAAGAACAGGCAAAGGACACAGCAGCAGAGAGTGGGGCATGGAGATAGAAATCCCTTCAGGCACTAGGAGGAGACAGTTTCTCCCCTTAAGAAAGAATGGGGGGTGGGGGGGCGGCTAGGTGGTGCAGTAGAGAAAGCACCAGCCCTGGATTCAGGAGTACCTGAGTTCAAATCTGGCCTCAGACACTTGACACTTACTAGCTGTGTGACCCTGGGCAAGTCACTTAAGCCCCATTGCCCTGCAAAAAACAAAAAACAAACAAACAAACAAAAGAATGAGGGGGGCAGCTAGGTGGTGCAGTGGATAGAGCACCAGCCCTGGAGTCAGGAGTACCTGAGTTTAAATCCGGCCTCAGACACTTAACACTTACTAGCTGTGTGACTCTGGGCAAGTCACTTAACCCCAATTGCCTCACTAAAAAAAAAAAAATAGGAAGAAAGAAAGGATGAGGGGTCAGAGCTAGTCCCAATGTCCTTACCAAGGGCAAAAAGTTCTAGAAGTTGAAATTCTAAAAATGTGGTGTTTTTTTTTTTTTCCTAGGGAAATGGAGTGTGTGACTGGTGGGGAGGAGGGAGAGAAGAACAGGGCAGTAGTAAGGGAATTTTCCTATCTGGCCTCTACCAGGCAGTAAAGAATGCTTGAGGTTTCATCTGAAAATTGCTTAGGTATCCACAGAAAAGACAACTGAGGCTAGAAGGAAAAACACTATGACTCACCCATGCTCAGCCCTCTAACCTGAATGAGGATCTGAGGGGAGAGTAGTGCCCAAACATAAACCAGAGACCCAAATTTTGGGACTGAGTCATCCAGAGGGATCAGTTAGCCCAGCTTTCTGCCTCTGATGCTGTAAAGTGGGGCTCCAGGAGCAGGCCCGTCCCTCCACTTTATGAAGAGAGTACTGGGGGGCAGCTAGGTGGCACAGTGGATAGAGCACCGACCCTGGAGTCAGGAGGACCTGAGTTCAAATTCGGCCTCAGACACTTAACACTTACTAGCTGTGTGACCCTGGGCAAGTCACTTAACCCCAATTGCCTCACACCCCCCACCACCAAAAAAAAGAAGAAGAGAGTACTGGGACCACCTATATGACAGCAATGATTCCAGGGTGGCAGGCGTGAACCAGAGACACAGCTGCCTGGGAGAATTCTCCTCCTTGTTCCTGGGCAGAC
The DNA here is from genome assembly GCF_019393635.1 of Dromiciops gliroides. Taxonomy (NCBI): domain Eukaryota; kingdom Metazoa; phylum Chordata; class Mammalia; order Microbiotheria; family Microbiotheriidae; genus Dromiciops; species Dromiciops gliroides. The sequence goes on along the minus strand of NC_057864.1, from coordinate 168,266,134 downwards.
TCTGCAGCTGAACAAGGCAAAAGAATTATAATTATTGAGATAGGATAGGAGTTATTTTAGGAAGGAGCCTTCCTGCTGCCAAGGTTTTTGTTGTTGTTGTTGTTTTTATTTTTTTTTAACTTCCAAAATAAGATGAGCAGAGGATAGGAGAAGAGGGGTGTACAACAGAATAAAGACCCTGCTCCAGGAGAAATATATGGAGTAGCTTCCAAAATTCTCAGTTTTAATAGCTTAAGATGGGACTAAGACTTTCGGGACACCCTGTACACAGAAAGCAGGAATGAACTAATCCTTTCCCCCACCTCCATCAGCAAGTGGTGACCTACATCAAGGGATGACTGATGGTACTTCCTTGACTGAAACCCTTATACTTCTGAGGAAGGAAAGTTTTCCCTCAATCACTTACGATCTCTCCCTCTCACATAGGCACTTGATTATAGACTTTATCTTAGTATTATTTAAATGTTTCATGTGCTATTATCTCTCTAATGAGCCATAAACTCAAGGACAAGTCAACTTGCCCTTCAAAGGCCACATGTCCCAGCTAAGTTTTTTTTTTTTTATCTTTCTTAAAAAAAAAAAAAACAACAACAAAAAACCAACTGTCTTCTGAGTTCCCTACTTCTGTATGCCGGAGGCACTGCCATGCATTTTAAAAATCTGGGGCATAGTGGTTATCATGGCAGATAAGATGAATCAAGAGCTTCCTCTAACACTTACTAGTCATGTAAACTCTTTTTTTTTTTTTTTTTGCCGGGCAATGGGGGTTAAGTGACTTGCCCAGGGTCACACAGCTAGTAAGTGTCAAGTGTCTGAGGCCAGATTTGAACTCAGGTACTCCTGAATCCAGGGCTGGTGCTTTATCCACTGTGCCACCTAGCCGCCCCTAGTCATGTAAACTCTTAACCTCTGAGAAGCTCAGTTTTCTCTTCTATAAAATGGGCATAATATCTGCTCTATCTAACCTAATGTGGTAGTTGTGAAGAAGTTAAGTGCCTTTAAACCTTTAAGTATCACAAAAAACTTGAGTTATTATGTGTATTCCCCTTCCCTTCCTAAATTCCCATTCCCAATATCTAATCAGGTGTGAAGTCCTAACCATTCTTTTTCTCTGGTGGGTCCTTATCACCTCTCATGGAGAGGATTGAATAGTTTCCTAATCCGCCTCTCTGTCCCAGCAGTCTCCCCTCTCTCTCGATAGGAATCAGTGTGATTCAATGGAAACGAAGCTGCTTGTGGAGCCAAGGCCCTGGTTTGAATCCCAGCCCTCTCACTGTGTGACCTCAGGCAACTTGTTTAATTCCTCTGGGCTTCATTTAACCATTAAAATGAGAGGGTTGAACTAGATAGCCTAGATAATTTGTAATGTTCCTTTTGGGACAGGTAGGTGACACAGTGGATAGAGCACTAGGCTTGGAATCAGAAAGACTCATCTTCATGAGTTCAAATCTGGTCACTTACTAGCTGCATGCTCCTGGGCAAGTCACTTAACCCTGTTAGCCTCAGTTTCCTCATCAATAAAATGAGCTGGAGAAGGAAATAGCAAACCAATCCAGTATCTTTGCCAAGAAAACCCTAAATGGTATTATGAAGAGTGGGACACCACTGAAATGAATGAACAACAATAACAAACAAGAATGTTAAGAGTTAAATCAGAAATTCAGACCATCGACAAACTTTGGCACCTTTGTTCTTTGGATGAGCTCATAACCACTTCTGTAGGGGAGAGTTTCTCAGAAACATAGCTAAGGCCATCAAAAATAGGCTCCTATCTTTGTGAGAACATACCCAGAGTCATCCATGGGATGAGTCAGATTCTCTCCCCACTTTTTTTCATTCTCTCTCCTTTACTCACATCCAGTTATGATACTCAAAAATTCAAAAGAATAAATCTGGGAATTGATATAATGGATACCATTGATTCCCCACCAGTTACCATTCTAAAGCCCCTCAAAAGCAAGGGAACATCTCTAACACTCTGTCTCCTTACTCCTACCTTCTGGCTACCCTGGTCTCCTTCAAGACTAAAATCAAATCCTACCTTTTATAAGAGATCTTTCCTCATCCCTTCAGCTTTCAGAGCCTTCCCTCTGAAACTACCTTCCATTTACACTGTGTATAGGTCTTATATGTACATCTTTATTTGCGCATTTTTTTCCCATTAGCCCATGAGCACATGGAGGGCAGGGACCATAGTTTTTTGGGTTTTTTGTTTGTTTGTTTGGTTTTTTGCAGGGCAATGGGGGTTAAGTAACTTGCCCAGTGTCACACAGCTAGTAAGTGTTAAGTGTCTGAGGCCGGATTTGAACTCAGGTACTCCTGAATCCAGGGATGGTGTTTTATCCACTGCACCATCTAGCTGCCCCAAGGGACCATAGTTTTTAATCTGTTTTTGTAACTCTGGCATTCAGCACAATGCTAAATACATAGTAAGCAGTTAATAAACACTTATTGACTGACTGACCCTGTACAGGTCAGAGATGGTACTTTTACCAAAAACAAGGGGACTTTTTTTCTTCTCGAGTCTTTGCTAGCAGCGCCATGGGTCACCAGCAGCTCTACTGGAGCCACCCTCACAAATGCGGCCAGGGGTCTCGGTTGTGCCGCTTGTGTTAGAACCCACATGGCCTGATCTGCAACTACGGCCTGAACATGTGCTGCCAGTGCTTCCGTCAATATGCGAAAAACATTGGCTTCATCAAGTTAGACTAAATTATATCTACGGATCTTGCTGATTCAAGGATTACTTTCACCATCAGTGACCACCATTTTACTGGACTGTGGACAGCTATTTGGTCTATCTACCTAAAGATGGGTCCTGTTATGTGTGCTTTGCTAATTTGTTTATAATAAACAGGTCATTCTCAGTTATGATTAAATTTTAAAAATTAAAAAAATAAAAATAAAAACAAGAAAGCTTTATCTGAAGTGGCCATATCACCAGCCCTATCTGAACTCAGACGTAGAAGGTCACAGCAATCCTCCTCCCCCTAGTGCCACTGAGGCCTCAATCAGTTAGACAGAATGTCCTTTGAAAAATTCCATTTGCACCTAGGAGCTAAATACATAGGCTTTTTTCCTCTTTCCCTCCTTATTATAGACACTGATTTGCTACCCGATTCCTCATTTTTAGAGGGTTTTGCCACCAAATGTAGGGATTGAAATATGTAAAACTGATCGTCTCCTTCCTTATTTGTAGAACTCGTAGAAATAACCGTTAAAGTGTTATAGAGAATGGCCCCAGGTTGCCAGAATAGAAGCCAGGAAAAAGATCTCAGGGTGGTTTGATTAGCTAAAGGAGAGTCAGTCAAGCAAGGACTCTTCCGAAGAGGCCTTGGAGCAGAGCCCAAGGGTCTTCACGGGGATCCTCCAATTGCCCTATTTCCCTTCTGCTCATGAGCCTTGTAGTACTTTCCACTTCTCTTGTCAGGGACAACTGTCCTCCCCATTAGGAGAATGGGGGAGACCCCTCACATAATCCATGCGTACTTTACCTCTCCACTTCCTCAGCAGCACTGTTCCCATTCCAAGATGGCTCTGCCCTGAGGTCCTGATCTCCTGATGGGTGAGTCCCCATCCCAGACCACCCTTTCATGTGTGGCCCTGGGCCTTCCTCACTTCACTGCTGATTCCATTCCCTCTCCTGACTTCTTTTAACCAGAAGCCTTCCCCCACTTTGTGCCTATCTCCCTTGATTTCCATTTCCCCCTTATATGTGGTCTTCCCCTATTAGAATGTAAACTCTTTGAGGGATAAGAACTGTCTTGTTTGCTTTTTTTTTTTTAACCTCCCCAACACTTAACAGAGAGACTGGCTCACAGCAAATATTTAATAAAAGCTTTTATCTATCTCTGCACCTATCAGTCCAGTTCTCTGTCAAGTGAGACACCACTCTATATCTGGGGTATTTTTCACCCTAGGAGAACTGGGGAGACCCCTCATACAATCCAGTTTTCCACCAATTGAAAGATCAAAGGAAAGGACAAGGGAGGATGTGACAGAAAGAAAGCCCAGAGTAGAGCATTCCAGGTGATCTCTTACCTCATCATCTGTCAAAATGGAGAGTTTAGAAGATGGTCAGTTCCCAAGGGTCACAAAGGGAATTCAAATAGCCGGTGGACAAAAAAAAAAAAGGAAGGGGTATAGAATTTTACTTATAATGCTTTATAAAGATTCAACATCTATGAGGGTAGCTAAGGTGGCAGGGGGTAGCTAAGGTGGCCTTGGATTCAGGAGGACCTGAGTTCAAATTTGACCTCAGATACTCGACACTTACGAGCTGTGTGACCCTGGGCAAGTCACTTAACACTCATTGCCCCACCAAAAAAAAAAAAAAGATTCAACATCTAGTAGAATCCAGGCCCAATTCTTCTCCTAATTTAGGTGACCCTCAAAGAAACTTTTCTGGGAAAAATGCTCTTCACAGGTATTTACATGAATTCTCCAAGAGAGTCTAGGCCCTTTCTTTCCCATCCCCCTGAATTTACTATGGGGATGTAGCACAGGGTTAAAGGTGAAATTTTCAAGGTTCCCTCTCATTCAGGGCTCTCTAATGACAAAGCTTCTACTCTTCATTCTATTCATTGGGCAGGTACCCGTGTTCTAGGCCACAGAAAGTTCAGAAGGCTATGTTAAGCAACAACTTGAGCCACCTGGATTTATAACTTAAGTCCAAACTAGAGACAGCATGATGCAGTGGAAAAAATATGCAGACTGAGGATCCCAGTTCAAATATAGATTTTGCCATTTTTGCCTGTGTGACCTTAAGCAAGCTCCTTAGCCTCCTTGAACCTCAGTTTCTTCTTTGGGAAAACAATAGTGGGTGGGATGAGATAACCTGTGAGGTCTCTTGCAGCTCTATCTACATCTATGGTCCATGAGAGCAGGCAGGGTCCAACCACAAGGAATTCAGTATCTTTGGATGGCCACCAATGGGTTGGAGGGTATTATAGATAATGCAACCATTATATTTCTCCTTATGTAGCTTCCAATGGCCACACATTTGGAAGGAGAGGGGGAGGGGCTGAGGCTGGTCCTCTACGTGCTTCACAACCAAATTGTTTCCTCTCCTTAGCTTGAGGCCAACTAATAATTCTTCAAATGTGTTAACTAAATAGGTTAAAGGTTACAGGAAATATTAAAATGCCTTGTCTACCCCCACCTCTCCCATTTTACCTATGAAGAACCCAGAGAAGAGCCAAACATAGAAGAAATAGCAGAATTGGGATTTCAACCCAGGCTCTCTGACTGCAAATCCAGTACTTTTCCCAACACACCAAGCTATTCTTTCCCTCCCAAGATTCTCTTCATTTTATCATTTGAGGATAAAAAGCCTGGAGACAAATTTGGGTCACGATGGCAGGTAGGTAAGAACCTTCTCGTCTCAACACATAGGACCCACCTTGTTATACTTTCAATGACTCACTGAAATAATAAGTCACATCCAGTGAGCATGGTATGTCCCAGTGGAAGCTAGTAAACCAATCACTCCTCCCACACCCATCACCACCCCCACTTCCAAATTACACAAATGGGGCAAAAACACAAACCTTTCAACCACCAGATGACCCGATTAAGCATCTCATCAGTAACATCTGAAAGCAACAGAGAAAATCATTGCTTTTCTTCCAGCATCAGATGGTAATCCCCACAACCATTCCAGTCCCCTTCACTTGGCCCATTGGGTTCTGCTCAACAGTTACCTTTATCCATCAAAAATACACAAAGGAAGATAACTACATTTTAGAGGGCTCATCCATCTCCTTTCTTGTTTATATGTCAAGACCCCCCACCCCTTGCTTTTTCCATCTTGTTTCCAAGAACATCCATCTGGAAGACCTGATTCCCTGTAATACCCTCAGCCCATCCCAGCTCAGTCCCCAATTTCTAATTCTGGAAAACACATTCTAAGACCAGACCCAGTGTATTTCTTTTGGGCCCAGAGAACAAGAGGGATAAAGGTGGACCCAGTGCCCTTGAATGAATTTGGTTTTTCTTTCGGCCAACTCTGATCCAAACCAGAGGTCCTAAGGGTGACTGGTGCTGGTGCCAGCACCAGGGTAGTACTGATAGCCTTTGAAGAAGGAAGGCAGGGGGCAGCTAGGTGGCGCAGTGGATAAAGCAATGGCCCTGGATTCAGAAGGGCCTGGGTCCAGATCTGGCTTCAGACACTTGACACTAGCTGTGTGACCCTGGGCAAGTCACTTAACCCTCATTGCCCGGCAAAAAAACAACAACGACGACAAAAAACCCCAAACAAACAAATGAAAAAGGAAGGCAGCCCACCCACAGGGACCTACTGCCATCTCTTCCCACCCACCGATGTCCCACTTTGCTAAACTGGGACTGTACCTAGGCAGACTTCTTCAAAACATACCCAGGAAGAAAGCACTAAACCTTTGAATGGTTCCGTCCTCCATGCACTCAGGTGACTCCAAGGGCTGCAGAGCAGACTTCAGCAAATCCCTTGATGACACTCTACTGGAAGGCTTACTGGGAGATTGTGGTTCAGGAGAAGTTGCCTTCTCACTCTGTATGATGAACTCTTCACAGTAAGCTGAGGCTATCTCTATCTGGGACATGAAAAGGTCTAGGTGAGATGCCCTGTGTTCTGACTGTGTTAAGATCATTTCGCTCTTTGGAGGTTCAGGAGGTTCTGGGTGGAATAAGATCCACCATGAAGACTCAGGGCCATACTTTGGTAAGGACCTGGGTGGTAAAGGACGAGGCGTCAATTCTGGTTCTGTAACAGTAACCACCTTCATTGGGACTTCACAAGACGGTGGTGGCTTGAAGAAAGAACTCAAAATTGGAGGTTGTCGGGAAGGACTTGGAGAAGACGAATCTGACTCAGTTAAGATGGTGACTCGTCGTGCCTCACGCCCTGAACGAGTAGAGGTCTTGATAGCTGACTCTGCCTCCTGGGTCAGCGCGACCCTGGTAGGGGATGAAGTCGGCCTTTGGACTGCCTCAACTTCTGATCGGCCTATGACTTTTTGCGAATGATCAGGATCTTTCCGGAATGAAACCTTAACAGCCGACTCTACTTCTAAAGACCCCAAGTTTCTGTGGGATCCCTTAGTTTCTGCATGAATTGTGCTTCGGGTAGCCGCCTGAGAGTCTTGCACAGACACAATTCTTTGGGTTGGTTTGGTCTCCAGAGCGCTATGGGTTGCATCTGAGGAGGTCGGTTTCCTCAAGACAGGTTTGCCCTCAGGATAGACCAAAGTCTTTTTGTTATCAGTCTGGGTGTATTCATCCTTTGGGTGAACTGAACGCCTTCGAGGGCTTCGGACCCCTTGGGGATTTGTGACCTTGGAGGGCGGTGTTTCCACTTCCCATTGAGGGCTCGGGTGGGTAGTTTCCTTCTGACTTGGTGCCCGGGAAGTGATTTTGGCATCTGAGGGAAGTACATTCCGATGGCTCTCTTGCCCTGGGGCAGCCACATTTTTCTGTGTTTGATCCTGTGTTGGTGGACTTTGGTTCCTGCGGGAGCTACCATGGGAAGTAGCGTCAGATTTCGGTGCTCTCCCTGGAGGGGCAAGCAAGTTCCCATGGGGAACTGAGCTGTGTTCAGATTTGCGTTGAGGTGAGCCATGACGGCTTGCTTCACTCTTTGGATGGCCTTGGCTGCTATAACCAGATTCATTCCCTTGGGGAGAGGAAGTTCGGGAGAGATCAAGCCCATACTGGGGGGAAGCAGATCGAGGGGCATCTACCCCTCTTTGGGAGGCAGCAGTTTGACGGCTTTCCATTCCACGCTGGGGGGAAACCGTCTGGGACAAATCTGCACCTCTGTGGCTGGCAGAAGGACCTCGATGGGGACCCATACTATGGCTGACCTCAGGCCCTCGCTGCACAGGAGCAGAAACTTTAAGTGGGGCTTTAGTCATCTTGGCTGTCTGAGACACGGAGCCTTTCTGGGTAGAGCCCATGTTTCACTCTCTGGGTTAGGGGCCCTGCTGCATGTGAATCTTTACTCTCAGTTTTAAGAGCTGCTGATCTTGACTGTTGTTCCCAGAGAGGCTCAATCATCGGTTCCCTTAGCTACCTCTCTGCCTAGTGATGTCACAAAGGAGAGAGCTTTCTAGTGAAACCCCCAAGCCTCCAACTCGTTTTATGATGGAGAAGAATCTCAAGGCTAAAAAAAGAAAATTGAAAGGTTAGAGGAAGGGGTTGCCTTTCACATTTTCCCATCAAGGGCACAGGGAGCATCTATGCAAATTCGGATCTTCTTGCATTGTTGTGAAAACTTCAGGTTTTCCCTTTCCTTCCCCAGATAATCAGATGCTAGGAATTCTCTTGGAGACTTCTGCACAAGAAGGAAGCCATGGGCCCCTAGTAGGGTCATGTCTACAAAACCAAACAACACTAATAACCAGCTATATGAGGAATGAAAGCCAGCTTGATGTAGTAGAATCAGAGCTGGAGTCAGAGAGATTTAGGTTCAAGTCATGTGTCTGATACATCCTGGCTATGTGATCCTGGTCAAGTCATTTAACCTCTAAGTGTCCCCAGGCAACTTTACAACAGCTTAAGTTACAGAGGATCTCCTGATAGGGGAGTTTCCAAGTCAGTGGTTGCCTAATGATATCTCCTAAAGCCTAGTCTATCCCATTCTACCACCAATTTACACCTGTGGGGGGGATTTAAAAAAAAATTTTACTTTTCAGAAACTGTTAATAATGTATGTAACAGGTATGGTACAGGTGAGTACTTGGTGAGCCTTCTCAGATGATAGCTGACTGTCCTATAGAAGGAACAGCTGCCAGACACCTAGACACCTAGTGTCTTCAATTTCTGAAAGTTCAAGAAACACTGTCATACTAATTAAGCAACCAGTGAAGGGAGATTATGTCCTTTGGCTAGTTTGGCTGACCAAACAAGGTAAGCCTCAGGAAAATACTTGGGCAAGGAAGACTTGATTAGTTCTGAATTCTAAAAGGGTAGTCTCCAACCTTTTTTGGCTCTGCACCTCCCATATATGTGTATTTACTGTTTGTATGTATATGTTACTATGGGTATCATAATGTATAAAAATTGTGTTCATTATAAAACTTAGAATAGATATTACAAAAGGAGCAAATAAATGTGAAATGAGTTCATTGGGAGCTTCTTGTGTTTAATTACTGGCTCAGGGCCAGCTCTAAATTGTCCTCAGGGCCAGCAAAAAAAAAATTCAAGAGCCCAGGAGTTGTTTTAAATAAACCCTGAGTCATCGTGTCTTCTGGCTCAGAAGCCAGGGAGAGGAAGAAAGCAGATTCCTCTAAGCTTCCATGATGGAGTCTCTGACTAGATTGAGAGTATGTCCCAAGGAATGGTCCCAATAACCCAGTCCATACTTATGTTACAACAATAATGCAAATAAACAGGAGGGCAATCTGTGGACTTCAGATATATATATAGATATATAGATATATAGATATAGATATAGATATATAGATATAGATATATAGATATACATGTGAAAGGTATTGTGGCATAGTAGGTAGAGAGTTGGTCTCAGAGTCAGGAAGACAGGTTAAAGTTCTCCCTCTGATTCATACTTCGTGTAGGTGTGATCCTGGGCAAATCATATAACTTCTTCTTTTTTTTTTTTTTTTTTGTGGGGTAATGGGGGTTAAGTGACTTGCCCAGGGTCACACAGCTAGTAATTGTCAAGTGTCTGAAGCCAGATTTGAACTCAGGTCCTCCTGAATCCAGGGCCGGTGCTCTATCCACTGTGCCACCTAGGTGCCCCTCACATAACTGCTTAGAATTATGTGAAGCACTCTAATACCACAATTTGCATAGGAGGTGCTGACTTGTACAGATAGAGGAAGTTTCCTTTATCTTTCTTATATAATATATATATAAAGAATAAGTTCTGATTGTTTTGCTGTTGACTGCTTGAAGATCTATTTCATACCCAAGGCTCAGCTTGAGCTTATTAATGGTGGTAGTAGTAGTAGTAGTAGTAGTAATAGTAGTATTAGTAGTAGTAAGTAGTAGTGGTGATGGTGGTAGTAGTGGTAGTAGTGGTATTACGGGTAGCAGTGGTAGTGGCGGTAGTGGTGGTAGTGGCTGGAGCAGCAGCAGCAGCAGCAACAGCTCTTTAAGGTTTACAAAGTGCTTCACAAATGTAACCTGAGCCCCCAATCCCATTTGTATGGGACTCTGCCTTACTGGTGGAGATTAAAGTTCCAAGACTGTATGAAGGTCAGGGTGTTGTTGTTGAGATTGGGAGGAGAGAGATCCTCAGTTCTTCTAGCTTTGAGAGAGAAAATTTATAATGCCAACCTCTCTTCAGATTGCTGAAGAAAAAGAAAGACTCTGGGAAGAAGCTGACTCAGAACTTGGATCATGTCTCTAGCTTACTACACTCGAGACAAATCTCCATACCCTGCTGACCTGCTGACAGGATGCATTTATCTCCATGTGGAACGTGTTCAGAGAAGCTCAACTGATATCTCTGTATCTTTATTGTATGTCCTTGCTCTGTCAGGGCAAAGTAAGTTTCCTTTTGTAAAAATTAGGTTGTGGGGGAAATTGGTGGGGGCTTTGGGGTTGGGATTTCTTATCCTCTTTAAAGAATTATACCCTCAGAAGCATTACATACAGCAGCAGAAGCAGCACTTACGGCTGAGCCGCACGGCCAAGATGTGTGACTTCATGGAGCATCAGACTGCCAAGTTCAAGGAGGCCTTCCAGCTGTTTGACCAAACAGGAGATGGAAAAATCTTATACAGTCAGTGTTGGGGCGTGATGAGGGCCCAGGACCAGAACCCCATCAACATTGAGGTGCTCAAGGTCTTAGGGAATCCCAAGAGTGATGAGATGAATGTGAAGGTGCTGGACTTTGAACACTTTCTGCCAAAGCTGCAGACCATGGCAAAGAATAAGGACCAGGGCACATATGAAGACTATGTAGAGGGGCTTCGGGTGTTTGATAAGTGTGAGGAAATGGGAATTGGCCTCCTCTCAGTCCGGACCTGTTTGAGGAGGGGGGTCTGCTTCTCCCACCCCCACCCCCTTCGGCAAACGGGGTCACATGATTCGGGGAAACTCTTGGGCTAGTCGCAATTAGATCTGCTCCTGTGCTGGGTCCATGTGGGGGAGGAGTTGAAGAGTTGTACCTGTATCGCCTCCCCCATTGGCTGAGGGGTGCTGCTTTCCAATTAGTTCGTTTTGGGCGTGTATATTGTAACCCTTGAGCAATCTGAGTAATCAGAATGATGGTGAAGAAGGAGAGGGTCCAGTACTGTTAGGGATTAGGGGATAAAAGGCCTGGGAGCCTCCATTTTGTTGTTCACTCCATGAGGGGTGGCCCATTCTCATGAGAATGACAACAAATGAGCCTTTGACATATCACCAACGCTGAGTTCCAGAGTTATTGGAGTAAAAAAATTAAATTTAAAAAAAAAAAAGAAGAAACCAGAAGTTATTGGAGTGATTTCTCTCACAATAAGGAAGGGAGGGCAGCTAGGTGACACAGTAGATAAAGCACTGGCCCTGGAGTCAGGAGTACCTGAATTCAAATCTGGCCTCAGACACTTGACACTTACTAGCTGTGTGACCCTGGGCAAGTCACTTAACCCCAATTGCCTCACAAATAAAAAAAATTTTAAATAAGGAAGGGAACAGCATAGTCATGGGGGCTGAAATATGGCACGTCCTCATCACTCTGGGTGAGAACATGACAAAGGAAGAAGTGGAAGTGTTGGTGGCAGGGCATGAAGACAGCAACAGTTGTATCAACTATGAAGAGCTAGTCCAGATGGTTCTGAATGGCTGAGAACAAAAGTCCCCTTTCCACAAAGAATCCTCTAACTTTCTCAGTGTGAAAATGATCCTCTCACCCCTGAAGCAACTAACTACATTGTCAGGGTTACTAACATCCTTCCTTCCAACCCCTACCACATGCCCTTCTTGGCCTACCTGCTCTCTGCTTTCACCAAATAAACTTGATAACTGCTCCTAAAAAAAAAAAATTACACCCTCTTGCACACAAATCCAATTAGAATAAAATAATATTTTATTTGGGCACTAGAGAAAAGAAACCAAGAGAGAAGTCCTTGGACTTTTCATGGGGAGAAGGCATGGCGCAGAGACTTGGTTCTCTGAGATGCCTATCTCCTCAAGCAGAAGACAGGCAGATATTTTTATAGGCGACCAATGGTGGTACGATGGGGTGATCATCCGACCGTGGAAAGTTCCCTTATTGGGAGTGATCACCTGAGGAAGGACCGTCCCTCACTGGTGGTGGCTGGGGGAAGTTGGGCAAGAGGTTGCTCCGATCTCTGGAGACATCTCTGTCCCCCTTGTGCCACTCAGGCAGCAGCCTCATGGGCTTATCTCTCTTGCTTCAAGGTGTGTCTCAAGGAGAAGACCCATGTCAGCTGGACAGGTTAAACTTTAATAGTCCTAACCCTGTAACAGTTCACTGACCTTCAAATGCTTTGTTTCATCCCCAAAATCAAACCTGAACAGAGAGGATGCTGGTGTTAGAGCTGTTCCTACAACGGAATCCTATGGAGATCCCAAAGCAGCACAGTTCTCATGTGCAGGTTTCCCTCCCAGTTTTCCACTGTAT